>NC_091996.1:36486144-37824236 GCF_044704955.1 Pristiophorus japonicus
GAGGGAAGGAAAGAGGGAGGGGGAGGGAAGGAAAGAGGGAGGGGGGAGGGAAGGAAAGAGGGAGGGGGTGAGGGAAGGAAAGAGGGAGGGGGGAGGGAAGGAAAGAGGGAGGGGGGAGGGAAGGAAAGCGGGAGGGGGGGAGGGAAGGAAAGCGGGAGGGGGGGAGGGAAGGAAAGAGGGAGGGGGGAGGGAAGGAAAGAGGGAGGGGGGAGGGAAGGAAAGAGGGAGGGGGGAGGGAAGGAAAGAGGGAGTGAGAGTGAGGAGGGAGGGAGAGAGAGGAGGGAAGGGAGGGGAGGGGGTCAGAGGAGGGAGCGAAGGAGGCTGAACGGCCGGGCCTAAGACTTCGGGCTGGATTTACAGGTAGGTGGCGTCGGGTAGCGGGGTGGGGTCGCTGAGGTCCGGGAGGGGGGGGGGCAGAGTCGCGGAGGTCCGGGGAGGAGAGTCCCGGGGGGGGGAAAGTCATGGAGCGGGGGGAGTCGCGGAGATCCAGGGGCGGGGGGAGAGTCGCGGGGGCGGGGGGAGAGAGAGTCGCGGAGGTCGGGGGGGGGGGCGCGGAGGTCGGGGAGGGGCGCGGAGGTCGGGGGGGCGCGCGGAGATCGGGGGGGGCGGAGGTCGGAGTGGGTCGGGGAGGGGGGGAGCGGAGGTCAGGTTGCCGGGGGGGAGGGCGCGGGGGGAAGCAGAGGTCTAGTCACCGGGGGGGGGCGGGAGACCGGGGGTCGGGTCAGGTCTGGTCGGGTGGGAGGAGCCTTATCCACGCAGCCCCAGTGAGGCCATTCGGCCAGGGCTAGGGGCTGCATGTTACAGCCCCTCCCACACAGTTTTGGGTGCCTGGAGCTACTGCACATGCGCGCCCACTGTAGCGCACATGTGCAGACGTCTCAGCACTGTTTTCAGCGCAGGGATCTGGCTCCGCCCCCCACAGCTCGTGCTGCGCCGCGCCCAGCTCCAGAGGGCCTGCAGGTTGCCGGAGAATAGGTGTTTTTTTTTTAGGTGCAATTTGTGGTGCGAAAAATGGGTGTCCAGGTCCTAAAACGGCGCAGCCCGAAACTTTGGCCCATTATGTGTACTCCAACTCCAAAAGTGAGGTACTGGGGATCATATCTGGCCCGATATACTACAAGGACATAACATTGGAGAACTTTTCCTTTCATGTCGTGAAGGGACGAAGCCTCATGGGTGTTGACCTTTTTGACAAGCTTGTGTTCAAAGTTTACGACCCAACGGGCACACCTGTGTACACGGTGGACTTTGACAAGCAGTATTCCTCGAGCTTCACAGGGTTTGGAGCGACAACAAAATTCTGCCATCGTTCCCGCATTGACCCTTCCGTCAAACCGCAGTGACTTTGCCATCTCCCATTCGCGGTTCGCAACCAAGTATCCGCAGAATTAACGTGACTAGAATCTCAGGGAATCATTGAGAGCCTCGACACCTCATCCTAGATCTTGAACGTCGTCATTGCTTGGCGTAAAAATGGGGAGATCCACCTAAGCATTGACCTGAAAGAGGTCAACGAAGCCATCATCCCCGACAAGTACCCTCTTCCGACCATCGACGAACTGTCTTCAGAATTCCACGGCTCAATAGTTTTCACGAAACTCGACATGCGCCGCAGTTACCTGCAAATACCCACAGCGGAGGACAACAAACCGCTCACAGCATCACAACGCATGATGGCCTGTATCAGAATCGACGCATGCTCTACGGACTATCTTCTGCACTGTGCATTTCAGAAGATTGTCACTACTATGCTAGCAGGCATAGAGGGAGCCCTCAATCTGCTTGACGATATCGTCATCCATGGACGGACAATGGAAGAATATGACCAGCGACTACACTTAATGCCGATAAGTGTTCATTCGCTGCTGGAGAAATAAACTTTCTGGGCTACAGAGTCACAGCACAAGGTGTCAAACCAACACTTGACAATATTGACGCGATCCAGCAAATGCAGGAGGCTACCAACATCAAAGAACTTTCATCATTTCTCGGCACTTGCAACTTCTATCTGAAGTTTGTCCCACACTATGCGTACATTGCCGAACCACTTCACGAGTTGCTGCGCAAGGACATCCCTTGGGAATGGACAGAATCCCAGGCTCAGGCATTCACCACGCTTAAGGAGAAAACCACATCCCCTCCTATCCTCGCACACTTTGATCGGAATGCCACTAAGTATGTCACCATGGATGCATCAGGCACCGCCATGGGTACTGTGCTCTCACAATGGATTGACGGTCTGGAACGACCAGTAGCATTCGCCTCTCGCACGCTCTCATCTGCAAAACATAAATACTCTACAGGGGAACGCGAAGCACTCGCTTGCATCTACGCATGTGAACGCTGGCACATCGACCTCTATGGCAGGAAATTTACCCTCCGTACGGATCACCAAGCACTAACTACACTACTCACTACAACTGGATTTGGGCACAGACCACTACGAATCAGCCCATGGTCAGATCGCTTTCATCAGTATAACTTCGATGTACAGTACATCGCTGGCAGTCGCAACCACGTAGCTGACATGCTCAGCCGCACAACACCAGCTTTAGACTCAGGTGCTGACTTGTTCACAGATGACAACACATATGTCACATTGATCATCACTCAGACAATCAGAAACCTTGTCTCCTGCGACAAACTCAAAACCGAATCACAGAGTGATGCTACGCTCCAGCACATGTGTCACTTCCTCCAGACTGAGTGGCTTTAGCAAATTCCGGAAGAGCTGAAAGCCTTCCATGGACTTTGCGATGAATTTTCCATTTGGAACGATGGCTGCCTAGCTCGTGGTGATAGAGCAGTAATCTCAAGTCGCTTCAACAGTGCAGGTCGGGAGCGGGGCCGGGAGCGGGGCCGGGAGTGGGCCGGGACTGGGGCCGGGAACGGGGCGGGAGGCCAGGAGCGAGGCCGGGGGCGGGGAGTGGGGCCGGGGGAGGGGCGGGAGACCGGGAGCGGGGCCGGGGGCGGGGAGTAGGGCCGGGAGCGGGGCAGACAGCGGGGCGGGGAGCGGGGCCAGGAGCGGGGCGGAGGGCGGGGCGGGGAGTGGGGCCGGGAGCGGAGCGAGAGGCCGGGAGCGGGGCAGACAGCGGGGCGGGGGCGGGGTGAGAGGCCGGGAGCGGGTCGGACAGCGGGGCGGGGAGTGGGGCAAGTGCGGGGCAGGGAGTAGGGCGGGGGGGCGGAGCGGGGAGTGGGGCCGGGAGCGGGGCGGAGCGGGGAGTGGGGCCGGGAGCGGGGCGGGGCGGGGAGTGGGGCCGGGAGCGGGGCGGGGGGCGGGTCGGGGAGTGGGGCCGGGAGCGGGGCGGGGAGTGGGGCCGGGAGCGGGGCGGGTGGCGGGGAGTGGGGCCGGGAGTGGGGCGGGGGGCGGGGCGGGGAGTGGGGCCGGGAGCGGGGCGGGGTGCGGGGCCGGGAGTGTGGCCGGGAGCGGGGCGGGGAGTGGGGCCAGGAGCGGGGCGGGAGGCGGGGCGGGGAGTGGGGCCGGGAGCGGGGCGGGAGGCGGGGCGGGGAGTGGGGCCGGGAGCGGGGCGGGGGGCGGGGCGGGGAGTGGGGCCGGGAGCGGGGCGGGGAGTGGGGCCGGGAGCGGGGCGGGGTGCGGGGCGGGGAGTGTGGCCGGGAGCGGGGCGGGGAGTGGGGCCAGGAGCGGGGCGGGGGGCGGGGTGGGGAGTGGGGCCGGGAGCGGGGCAAGAGGCCGGGAGCGGGGCAGACAGCGGGGCGGGGGCGGGGCGAGAGGCCGGGAGCGGGGCCGAGAGCGGGGCAAGAGGCCTGGAGCGGGGCAGACAGCGGGGCGGGGGCGGGGCGGGAGGCCGGAAGCGGGGCAGACAGCGGAGCGGGGAGTGGGGCAAGTGCGGGGCGGGGAGTGGGGCCGGGAGCGGGGCGGGGAGTGGGGTCGGGAGCGGGGCGGGGGGCGGGGCGGGGAGTGGGGCTGTGAGCGGAGCGGGGCGGGGGGCGGGGCGGGGAGTGGGGCCGGGAGCGGGGCGGGGGGCGGGGAGTGGGGCCGGGAGCGGGGCGGGGCCGGGAGCGGGGCCGGGAGCGGGGCGGGGGGCGGGGCGGGGAGTGGGGCCAGGAGCGGGGAGTGGGGCCGGGAGCGTGGCGAGGGGCGGGGCGGGGATTGGGGCCGGGAGCGGGGCGGGGAGTGGGACCGGGAGCGGGGCGGAGGGCGGGGAGTGGGGCCGGGAGCGGGGCGGGGAGCGGGGCGGAGGGCGGGGAGTGGGGCCGGGAGCGTGGCGAGGGGCGGGGCGGGGATTGGGGCCGGGAGCGGGGCGGGGAGTGGGGCCGGGAGCGGGGCGGAGGGCGGGGAGTGGGGCCGGGAGCGGGGCGGGGAGCGGGGCCGGGAGCGGGGCGGAGGGGCGGGGCGGGGAGTGGGGCCGGGAGCGGGGCGGGGAGTGGGGCCGGGAGCGGGGCGGGGGGCGGGGAGTGGGGTCGGGAGCGGGGTGGGGGGCGGGGCGGGGAGTGGGGCCGGGAGTGGTGTGAGTGTGGGGAGTGGGGCCGGGAGAGGGGCCGGGAGTGGGGCCGGGGGCGGGGCGGGAGCGGGGCGGGGAGCGGGGCGGGGGGTGGGGCGGGGAGTGGGGCCGGGACGGGGGCGGGGCGGGGAGTGGGGCCGGGAGCGGGGCGGGAAGCCGGGAGCGGGACAGACAGCGGGGCGGGGAGTGGGGCCAGGAGCGGGGCGGGGAGTGGGGCCGGGAGCGGGGCGGGAAGCCGGGAGCGGGACAGACAGCGGGGCGGGGAGTCGGGCGAGTGCGGGGCGGGGAGTGGGGCCGGGAGCGGGGCGGGGGGCGGGGAGTAGCGCCGGGAGCGGGGCAGGGGGCGGGGAGTGGGGCCTGGAGCGGGGCGGGGGGCGGGGTGGGCGGCGGGGAGTGGGGCCGGAGGCGGGGCGGGAGGCCGGGAGCGGGGCTGGGCGAGTGCGGGGATTTTGTCAGCATATACATATGATATTGAATAGACGATCAGCCTTCCCCATCACAAGTTACACCCGATAGGGAAGAAGTGTTTTATTTTTCATACATTGATGAACTGCCAGTCACAGCTGAAGAGATTGGTAGAGCAACCAAACGTGACCCAGTGACATCAAAGGTGTATGAGTATATTGCAAATGGATGGCCAAACCAGGTAACAGACAAAGATACACATCCATTCTTCATTCGTCGGAATGAATTATCAGTCGATAAAGATTGTATCATGTGGGGTGCAAGAGTGGTTATACCAAATAAATTCAGGTCCAAATTATTAGGAGACCTCCATGACCAGCATCTGGGAATATGCTTGACCAAGAGTTTTGCACGCAGTTATTTATGGTGGCTAGGTCTTGATAAAGATAGAGAGTACATCGTGAGTCAGTGTACGACATGTCAATCGGTAAGCAAGCAACCACCATCAGTACCATTACAGCCATGGAAATAGCCTCCCAGGGTGTGGCAAAGGCTACATATTGATTTTGCTGAGTTCGAAGGACAACAATTGTTCATTGTGATTAATAGCCATTCAAAGTGGGTTGAGGTGTTTCCAATGTGGAAAATAACAACAAGTAAAACATTGGACATTTTACGAAAATTATTTTTTTCATTTGGCCTCCCTGAAGAAATTGTTTCGCATAATGGACCACAATTTCGTTCAGAAGAATTTGCACAATTCACGAGCAAAAATAGTGTGAAACATATCAAGGTTCCACCATACCATCCTGCTTCGAATGGTGCAGCAGAGCGCACTGTACAAATTGTAAAACGTGCCCTCATAAAACAAATGTTAGATCCAAATCCAAGGAAACGACAGTTGTCTTTGGATCACAAATTGGCTAATTTTTTGATTACATATCGAAATACTCCTCATACAACTACTGGTAGAACACCAGCAGAGTTGTTTCTCAAACGACAGCCACGAACCAGATACTCGTTGTTAAAACCAAATTTGGCACATTCCAAAAGAAGAGACACAATTAAGACAGAAAGAGAATCATGATAGAGGTAGAGTAAAAGAGAGAAGTGTGAAATTAAACCAGAAGGTGAGAGTGAAGAACCATCACCATAAATGGTTAAAGTGGTTACCAGGAAGAGTGGTGAAAATATGTGGTCCTCGCACATATTTCGTAAAGATGTTTGATAATGGCCAGGTTAGGTTTGTTCATATTGATCATATTTTACCTACAGACATGGAAGGAGTTGAAGGTGGGAATGATTCGATTATTTCTGACTCATCAGATAGTTTTGATACACCAGCAGCAAATCCTACATGCAATGTACTGGAAACAAATCCAGGAGAGAATCAGAATGAAAGTCTGAGTCCGAGTCAGGGAAACAAAGAGCCTGAAGTTAGAGTGAGTTCAAATGAAAATCAAGGAAATTCCGTGGAGGAAACGGTCCTCAGGACGAGCCTCGAATGAGTTTAGATTCAACACGATGTTTGGAAGGTTCTGTTTGAGAGTGAAGGTATCCTCTTCGAAACAGAAAACAAGTGGTAAAGTTAAATTTGTAAATATGGAAAAAAATAAGTTTATATCCTGTGTTATGTATAAACATGAAAGTTATGTATGATGTTTGTTATAATAACTTCTTCATTAAGGAGGGAGAAGTGTAATGTCTGTAAGCTTGTAATGTTTGTAGTTCCACACTGTGGATGTGGACGTATTGTGTACTGCAACTGCAGAGTTAATAATAAACAGAACCAGGCAGATTCCGGAGAATTCCGAGAGAGCTGCCTGCCATGTAGGAAGCTGTGTGTGCTTGTGCTCAGTGAATATATCACATTGAGTTAGTTGCAAAGTATTTTTTTGGAGTTCTTTGGAATTCAGCTTAATGCACCAGTGGGAACAATACGTCATTGCTTAGATAAAAATATATTTTTTACTATTCTATTTTAAAGTCAGCATAATTTTTCCATTACGTTGTAATGAAATTTTTAAACCACAAATCAATTTTCTACTCAAATGACTTCATACTTTGCAACAATGAGATGACTGTAAATCGGAATCGCAAGTTACATTATTTATATCCAATTGAACCGAGAGAGGCAGACTTCCAACGGTGTTATTAGACGAAAATAGCTAACTATCGTGTTGAGCTGGTAGAGCTACAAGAATGAGTTTGCTGCTCCTGTCTCCATCTCCCCCATATTCTCCTTCCTTAATTTTCCATGCATTCATGTGATTGGCTGTAACTCGTGGACTGTGTGCAAATATCTTTCCTTGTTAAAGTAAAACATTAAGCAGCAGTCATACATGTTGGCTGCATTTCCTCAGTTCGATAATGATTTTATAATTTTACTCAACTCGTTACAACCATATGGTGAACATGACACTTGGGATTAAAAGTACTTTGCAGCTTGGAAGAATCACATGCCAGTCTCTCGTGGGTGAGACTTTGATCCAAGGGCCCGGATTTGATGGACTCACCGCCCGCTGCCACCAACATTCCTTGCGAAGATCCGCCCAGTGATGCTTTCAATGTGGTCTGGAGCGGGCGGGAGGAGAGAGCTGCCGGGAAGCGCCCGCTGATGTCAGCAGACAGCCGAGTGGCGTAAGTGGACTCCCGCCTGCCAAGATAGAAACATAGAAACGTAGAAAATAGGTGCAGGAGTAGGCCATTCTGCTCTTCGAGCCTGCACCACCATTCAATAAGATCATGGCTGATCGTTCACCTCAGTATTCCTTTCCTGCTTTCTCTCCATACCCCTTGATCCCTTTAGCCGTAAGGGCCATATCTAACTCACTCTTGAATATATCCAATGAACTGGCATCAACAACTCTCTGCGGTAGGGAATTCCACAGGTTAACAACTCTCTGAGTGAAGAAGTTTCTCCTCATCTCAGTCCTAAATGGCTTACGGAAAACCGTATTTATCTTTCAGAAACCAAACAGAAAACACTTAAAATATTTGTACCAATCTCTTGGAACCAATGCTAGATGCAAGGATGCCCCTCTCCACCAATGATATCAAACCTGCGTCTCTCCCTTGAGCTAACAGACTCCTAAGTATCCATCAGTGAGGCAAACCCCACATCCCATCCCCTTATTCTTCCAAATCCCAGCATCCCCAACCCAGTTCTGCAAACTCAAAAGATCAGTCCCCTAGTGCTACCGAGGTCTAGGTGCACCTAATGCTACTAAACCCTCCACATACTCCCCCAGTGCTGCTAAACACCAGGTATCTACTTCTAATATGATATACCTTGCATATAATCTTGCTATGTATCTTAGGCTTTAAAAAAAAGAGCAATAAAAACATACACAAAATATTCAAGAAAATGATTTTCATAGAATAATTGAGCCACACAATACCATGCAATAAAAGCAGGATGTGACCAAATCAGTCATAAGATTTGTTTCTACTGCTGCAGTGGGCCCCTCATCGCCGCTCCCTTAAGTCCAAGTGATGCAGTTTTGAATGTAAATGGTGGACAACTGATGCCAGGCTCATGCAGGCGGGAGTCGGCAGCAGAACCGGGGTGGACTGCTGGCTGGAGTATGAAGATCCTGAAAAAAAAGGTAAGTAAATTATTAAAAAAATGTTCACAGCGACTTACCTCAATGGTGTCCCCTGAAGATCTTCCAATGGATATTTTTTTCTGTTGATTTTAATTTTCAGGTCTTTGACCGTCCATGGGCCCGGACTCCATCCTCGGTGGCACTTGGGCGGCAAGCTCTTCTGCCGCTGAGAATGAGAGCTCCCGTCGGCTGCCGCCCAGCTTGGCGGCGGAAGTCCCTCTTTTGCCACCCGCCGACCTTCGAGGGACCTGGGTGATGAAAACCTCGCCCAAAGAACAGGCAGGGATCTCGGCAGGTGGCCATCGGCAGTCCTTTGGGCGATACTTGGGCGGTGGGGACCTTCATCAAATTCAGGCCCTCAAGTGTTTGATCTGCCCAACAGTCCTGTTCACAAGCACAATATTGTTGAAATGGAGAAAGACTACAGAATGCTGCGCTACATAGGGACCTGGGAGTCCTCGTACATGAAACAAAAAAAGTTAGTATGCAGATACAGCAAGTAATTAGGAAGGCAAATGGAATGTTGGCCTTTATTTAACATAAAAACATAAGAATTAGGAACAGGAGTAGGCCATCTAGTCCCTCGAGCCTGCTCCACCATTCAACAAGATCATGGCTGATCTGGCCGTGGACTCAGCTCCACTTACCCGCCCGCTCCCCATAACCCTTAATTCCCTTATTGGTTAAAAATCTATCTATCTGTGATTTAAATACATTCAATGAGCTAACCTCAACTGTTTCCTTGGGCAGAGAATTCCACAGATTCACAACCCTTTGGGAGAAGAAATTCCTTCTCAACTCAGTTTTAAATTGGCTCCCCCGTATTTTGAGGCTGTGCCCCCTAGTTCTAGTCTCCCCGACCAGTGGAAACAACCTCTCTGCCTCTATCCTGTCTATCCCTTTCATTATTTTAAATGTTTCTATAAGATCACCCCTTATCCTTCTGAACTCCAATGAGTAAAGACCCAGTCTACTCAATCTATCATCATAAAATAACCCCCTCATCTCCGGAATCAGCCGAGTGAATCGTCTCTGTACCCCCTCCAAAGCTAGTATATCCTTCCTTAAGTAAGGCAACCAAAACTGCACGCAGTACTCCAGGTGCGGCCTCACTAATACCCTGTACAGTTGCAGCAGGACCTCCCTGCTTTTGTATTCCATCCCTCTCGCAATGAAGGCCAACATTCCATTCGCCTTCCTGATTACCTGCTGCACCTGCAAACTAACTTTTTGGGATTCATGCACAAGGACAACCTGACTGCCTGCCTCTCTTCCGCTCTTACCTTTGGTCCAGGGTGTCCTTGGAGATGGAGCATGCGGTGTCCACCGGTACGCTCGCGGCCTTCCGCGAGAGGTGGGCACCGGAGGGACTGGAGTGCATCATCACGCCCGGCAACCAAATTTTAATTTGATTTTACGTTTTAAAGTTTAATTTGTTTTAATTGCCGGTGTTTTTAGTGTCCCCTTCCCTTTTATAGGGGGCACTGGGGAAAAATTGTGATTTTAGTGCCCAAAAAAAAACCAAAAAAAAAAAAAATGAAAAAAAGGGCCTTGTAAATGTCTGGTGTGTCACCCAGGTCGGGTGGCACGATTTAATGTTTTATGTTTTTGCAGGTAGACTCTAAAAGAGTTTCATGCACAAGGACAACCTGATTGCCTGCCTCTCTTCCGCTCTTACATCCGGTCCAGGGTGTCCTTGGAGATGGAGCACGTGGTGTCCACCGGTACGCTCGCGGCCTTCCGCGAGAGGTGGGCACCGGAGGGACTGGAGTGCATCATCACGCCCGGCAACCAAATTTTAATTTGATTTTACGTTTTAAAGTTTAATTTGTTTTAATTGCCAGTGCTTTTAGTGTCCCCCTCCCCTTTTATAGGGGGCACTGGAAAAAATGTGATTTTAGCGCCCAAAAAAAAACCAAAAAAAAGAAAAACACAAAAAAAAACACAAAAAAAAGAAAAAAAGGGCCTTGTAAATGTCTGCTGTGTCATCCAGGGCGGGTGGCACGGTTTAATGTTTATGTTTTTTTTCAGGTAAACTCAAAAAGAGTTTCATGCACAAGGATCCCCAGGTCCCTCTGCACCGCTGCATGTTGTAATTTCTCCCCATTTAAATAATATTCCCTTTTACTGTTTTTTTTCCTAAGGTGGATGACCTCACATTTTCCGACATTGTATTCCATCTGCCAAACCTTAACCCATTCGCTTAACCTATCTAAATCTCTTTGCAGCCTCTCTGTGTCCTCTACACAACCCACTTTCTCACTAATCTTTGTGTCATCTGCAAATTTTGTTGCACTACACTCTGTCCCCTCTTCCAGGTCATCTATGTATATTGTAAACAGTTGTGGTCCCAGCACCGATCCCTGTGGCACACCACTAACCACCGATTTCCAACCCGAAAAGGACCTATTTATCCCGACTCTCTGCTTTCTGTTAGCCAGCCAATTCTCGATCCATGCTAATAAATTTCCTCTGACTCCACGTACCTTTATCTTCTGCAGTAACCTTTTGTGTGGCACCTTATTGAATGCCTTTTGGAAATCTAAATACACCACATCCATCGGCACACCTCTATCCACCATGCTCGTTATATCCTCAAAGAATTCCAGTAAATTAGTTAAACATGATTTCCCCTTCATGAATCCATGTTGCGTCTGCTTGATTGCACTATTCCTGACTAGATGTCCTGCTATTTCTTCCTTAATGATAGCTTCAAGCATTTTCCCCACTACAGATGTTAAACTAACCAGCCTATAGTTTCCTGCCTTTTGTCTGCCCCCTTTTTTAAACAGAGGCGTTACATTAGCTGCTTTCCAATCCGCTGGTACCTCCCCAGAGTCCAGAGAGTTTTGGTAGATTATAACAAATGCATCTGCTATAACTTCCGCCATCTCTTTTAATACCCTGGGATGCATTTCATCAGGACCAGGGGACTTGTCTACCTTGAGTCCCATTAGCCTGTCCAGCACTATCCCCCTAGTGATAGTGATTATCTCAAGGTCCTCCCTTCCCACATTCCCGTGACCAGCAATTTTTGGCATGGTTTTTGTGTCTTCCACTGTGAAGACCGAAGCAAAATAATTGTTTAAGGTCTCAGCCATTTCCACATTTCCCATTATTAAATCCCCCTTCTCATCTTCTAAGGGACCAACATTTACTTTAGTCACTCTTTTCTGTTTTATATATCGGTAAAAGCTTTTACTATCTGTTTTTATGTTTTGCGCAAGTTTACTTTCGTAATCTATCTTTCCTTTCTTTATTGCTTTCTTAGTCATTCTTTGCTGTCGTTTAAAATTTTCCCAATCTTCTCGTTTCCCACTAACCTTGGCCACCTTATATGCATTGGTTTTTAATTTGATACTCTCCTTTATTTCCTTGGTTATCCACGGCTGGTTATCCCTTCTCTTACCACCCTTCTTCTTCACTGGAATATATTTTTGTTGAGCACTATGAAAGAGTTCCTTAAAAGTCCTCCACTGTTCCTCAATTGTGCCACCGTTTAGTCTGTGTTCCCAGTCAACCTTAGCCAACTCTGCCCTCATCCCACTGTAGTCCCCTTTGTTTAAGCATAGTTTGCTCGTTTGAGACACTACTTCCTCACCCTCAATCTGTATTACAAATTCAACCATACTGTGATCACTCATTCCGAGAGGATCTTTTACTCGGAGATCGTTTATTATTACAGTCTCATTACACAGGACCAGATCTAAGATAGCTTACTCCCTTGTAGGTTCTGTCACATACTGTTCGAAGAAACAATCCCGTATGCATTCTATGAATTCCTCCTCAAGGCTACCCCGTGCAATTTGATTTGACCAATCGATATGTAGGTTAAAATCCCCCATGATTACTGCCGTTCCTTTTTCACATGCCTCCATTATTCCCTTGATTATTGTCCGCCCCACCTTGAAGTTATTATTTGGGGGCCTATAAACTACGCCCACCAGTGACTTTTTCCCCTTACTATCTCTAATCTCCACCCACAATGATTCAACATTTTGTTCATTAGAGCCAATATCATCTCTCACAACTGCCCTGATATCATCCTTTATTAACAGAGCTACCCCACCTCCTTTCCCTTCTTGTCTATCTTTCCAAATTGTCAGATACCCCTGTATGTTTAATTCCCAGTCTTGGCCATCCTGCAACCACATTTCTGTAATGGCCACCAAATCATACCCATTTGTAATGATTTGTGCCGTCAACTCATTTACTTTATTTCGAATGCTGCATGCGTTTAGGTAGAGTGTTTTAATACTAGTTTTTAAACCATGATTTTTAGTTTTGACCCCTCCTGCAGCCCCTTTATATTCATACATATTGTCCCTTCCTATCACCTTGTGGTTTACACTTACCCCAGTGCTACTCTGCTCTGTTGCCTCCTACCTTTTGCATTCTTTCTTGGGGTCCTGTTCATCTGAGCTCTCACCCACTCTAACTAGCTCAGAGCCCTCTCCTGGGTTCCGAATACTCCTCGCATTGAGGCACCGAGCTTTCAGGCTTGCCTTTTTATTACACTTTGATCCTTTAGAATTTTGCTGTACAGTGGCCCTTTTTGTTTTTTGCCTTAGATTTCTCTGCCCTCCACTTTTACTCATCTCCTTTCTGTCTTTTGCTTCTGTCTCCATTTTGTTTCCCTCTGTCTCCCTGCATTGGTTCCTATCCCCCTGCCATATTAATTTAACTCCTCCGAACAGCACTGGCAAACACTCCCCCTAGGACATTGGTTCCGGTCCTGCCTCGGTGCAGACTGCTCAAGCCACGTATTCACCTGAGCTATCCTGCGATTCCTACTCTGACTAGCTCGTGGCACTGGTAGCAATCCCGAGATTTCTACTTTTGAGGTCCTACTTTTTAATTTAGCTCCTAGTTCCTTAAATTCGTCTCGTAGGATCTCATCCCTTTTTTTACCTATATCGTTGGTACCAATGTGCACCACAACAACTGGCTGTTCACCTTCCCTTTTCAGAATGTCCTGCACCCGCTCCAAGACATCCTTGACCCTTGCACCAGGGAGGCAACATACCATCCTGGAGTCTCGGTTGCGGCCGCAGAAACGCCTATCTATTCCCCTTACAATTGAATCCCCTATCACTATCGCTCTCCCACATTGCAAGGCAGATGAAGTATAAAAGTAGGGAAGTCCTGCTGCAACTGTTGGTGAGACCACACCTGGAGTACTGCGTACAGTTTTGTCTCCTTATTTAAGGAGGGATATACTTGCATTGGAGGCAGTTCAGTGAAGGCTCACTAGGCTGATTCCTGAGATGAGGAGGTTTTCTTATGAGGAAAGGTTGGGCCTGTATTCATTGGAGTTTAGAAGAATAAGAGGTGATCTTATTGAAACATATAAGATTCTGAGGGGGTTTGACAGGGTAGATGCTGAGAGGATGTTTCCCCTCGTGGGGGAATCTAGAACTCGGGGACATAGTTTCAGAATAAGGTGTCACCCATTTAAGATGGAGATGAAGAGGAATTTCTTCTCTCAGAGGGTCATGAATCTTTGGAATTGTCTGCCCCAGAGAGCTGTGGAGGCTGAGTCATTGAATATCTTCAAAGCCGAGATAGACAGATTCTTGAACTACAGTGGGAGTGATGGGTTATGGGGAGCAGGCAGGAAATTGGAGTTGAGGCCAAGATCAGATCAGCAAAGATCAGATCAGCCATAATCTTATTGAATGACGGAGCAGGCTCGATGGGCCGTATGGCCTACTCCTGCTCCTATTTCTTATGTTCTTGCACAATGCATTAACCAAATATAAATTACCTGACATTATGCTCAATTATCAGGAATGCCCATCCATTGATCTGCTGATATCTTATTATGCAAAATCAGAAGAAAACTGGACAGCTGAAATTAAGTGCAACTCAATTTATCAGTCGAAAAGTGATAGGTGATGGAGGACCAGGAGTCACACGGGTTATGTAAGCACGGGACTATGTCAAGATTCTTTCCCTTTCACAGAAGGCAGCAACCTTTGGAACGAATTGCTGTCTCGTGCAGTGAGTGTGGACTCGCTGCTGGACAAATGGAGATGTGTCATCACCACAACAGTTTATCCAATAACACTTCTGTAGATTGCTGTTATTTGACTCTCCCCTTCTACAACCATACACAGCCACAACATTGATTTAACTCCAGGTGAATTCCCTGCTCAGGTCAGAGTTAAAATTACAGTTGGGTCTCAATGATGTAATCGGGCCACAAAATGCTTAAGTAAAGAAGAACCCTGTTGGCTCTGGGCACTGCTGCCTGCTCAGGGAAACAGGTTAAAATTGCAGATGTTGTGGCCTTTGGACAGGCAAGAGCCAGGAGGATTTTAACTGCCTACCAGCCAGGTTTTTGCTGAGTGAGTAGCGTTAAAATCGCCCCCATAGTCACTGAAGGGCGTTACTAACCCTCAAGGCTTTTTACTGGGTCGATACAGTTTAACCTAATCGATTGCTACTACACGGGGATTCAGGTTTTCTTGAACTTGTGTTCACGTAACTACCTCAATCATCATCATAGGCAGTCCCTCGGAATCGAGGAAGACTTGCTTCCACTCTTAAAATGAGTCCTTAGGTGGCTGAACAATCCAATACAGGAATTACAGTCCCTATCACAGTTGGGACAGACAGTGATTGAAGGAAAGGGTGGGTGGGGAGTCTGGTTTGCTGCACGCTCCTTCCGCTGCCTGCGCTTGATTTCTGCATGCACTCAGCGATGGGACTCGAGGTGCTCAGTGCCCTCCCGGATGCTCTTCCTCCACTTAGGGTGATCTTTGGCCAGGGACTCCCAGGTGTCGGTGGGGATGCCTCAATACCATCTTACTGGATCTACAACATCCTATTTTTGCGCTCGTGTTGGGCATTCAACTGTCATTTTTATTAGTCAACACATATCCAAGAATTGGATCCATTTGTGCTTTTAGGTACAGTAACTTGAAATAGAGGACAGGTTTCTAATTGTGGTTGACATCAAAGCATACAAAAGACAGATGTGCGATGTGTTTCCTGGTCACTGTGGTCTCCTGGAACTGGTTGGATCACCTTCAGTGGTTAGAGCGGAATTTTTCTCTTGTTTTTTGCTTCTGACAGAAGATTGCACAGCTGGTTGGAAGGGAGATCAGCGATGTGGTCATGGAATTATGCTACACCATGACAGTATGGGACTGGCTTAATGTTCGAGCTGGTCTTTTTCTCTGGACCGAAACACAAGTTCTAGACTGACAATTCAATACAGTACCGATCAATTGCTGCATTGTCGCAGAAGCTGTCCTTCAGATGAGACAATAAACCGTTTAGATAAATGTAAACGACCCCATGGTAATGGCCCAGAAACTGTGGTCGTAGGCTTCCTGCGGGCTGATGCCTCCGACCTGAAAAATTTCTACGAATTTACCTGGTGGTCCAAGAGATTCGGAGACTTGTGTCCTGGGCTTCCACGCGAAGACCTGCGGAGAGGCTCACGTATCCCAGGGGTGCAGGCACTTCGTACACATCCCTGGAATCATGTTGGTCTGCCCAACCAATCAAAGTAGAGCTATTCCCATTCATACTTGTGCTGAGTTCTGTATGTACGGAATCACCATAAGTATGAATGGGTATATCCCAAAATGCACAAGCACTTAAACTAATTTTTTAAGTAAAAATCACATAGTTAAAATAAATCAAAATGGAATTGAATTAATTATTTAAAACAAAAAATTTATTTTTTGAAAAATAAATTAAATTTTTTTTTAAAGGGTCTAAAAATAAACTTACCTTATTTAACAGGATTTAACAGGTTCCCGAGAGTGCAGAGCATCATATATGACACCAATGTACCAAGAAGTGCTTGGCCACCACTTCCAATCATGGTGTATTGCTGTGCTCTGGGAGCGTTGCTGTGCCAAACAGGGCAGGCCTCCTCACATCCCTTTTATACAACAGAACATTCACTTTGTTAGCCATCACACAGGGGAATGGGAGTTGTATAGCTCTAGGTTTCTGTCACCATTTCTGCCTCAGACTCCTCCCTCCCTCCCTCCGAGCATTCAAACACATTTTGAGCCTTAAATAGGCACATCCCTTTAAATTTGGATCGATTTCCTACATCCTCCATTCAGCACAAAACCAAGGCTGTGCTCAAAGCTCATTCGAATGAGGTGGAAATGGTGAGCATTTTGCTGAGTCTGCTTGTAGCGAGCTTTGGACTAGCAGCCAGCCATTGCCAACTGCACTTCATCAGGATTACAAACCCAGTCCTTATATTGAATAAAGCCAAACTGATCCACATACTTAATGCAATTGGCTGCAAGTCAAGACTTTTCTCAATAAGCCTTTTTGGAATTAATAACTACTCAAATTTGCCAGGAAAAAAAAAATATTGTGAAGTACTGTCTGAAATGTCTCCAAAAATATTGTGCTGAAATGTTATCCCAGAAAAGTTAATTAGAGTACAATTTTGGAGACTCTTCTCCCAGCACAGAGTTGCACTTAACAGTCGCAAGGATTGGAGGATCTGGTATGGAGGTCAGCACACCCGATTCGTACTCCTGATCTTACGGTCATCAGTGTTAAGAATCGAACAGAGAATCTGAAGCATGATAAACAGTATGTGCTGACCTCTGCACTTCATTCTTCAGTCTGCCTGTCTGTCAAATGATACACTGCTCCCAAAGTTGCAGGATTATGTCTTTCACTATGAAAGGACAATGAACTAAAATAGTAATACTGCATAGCAAGCTTGTCCCTGTTTGAAATCCAAAATGATCGGGTTTATTGGTTCTCCTCTAAAATTCAAGGTCGAATGGTAATGCAATTTCGAAGTAAATTACTTATATGCTGTGCAATGGAAACCTTGGGGAATCTGGTCTATTATAGGCAGCTGGTGGATTGACTTATGTAACGTGGATTTCAATGTCAATTTATCATTGCAGTGCTCACAACCATTGCTAATTCTCACTACAATTTAAGGCACAGGTTGTTTTATAATATTTCAGATGCTATTTCTGAGAATAAAGTTTTTTTTCCCTCAGGGGAACTATTTCACTTTGACCCCATTAAGATTATTCTATTATGTTCCTTAAGGCCAAAAGGATTGGTGAACTTGAACATAATATGGAAATTATTAGAATCAAAAGTGACAGATTAAAATACTCACATATATTCAAATTTGACAATGCTTCCACCTTTTGTATTTGCCTCTCTTCTTCGGACAATGAACGGACTCCAAAATCAGCTGCTCTGTTTCCTCAGTGACACATCTAAATGCTTTTTGCTTACATTTCTAAACGTTTCACAGATGAGTGGAGCTAATGCAATCATAGACATTTTAGCACAGGAGGAGCCAATTAGACCCACTGTCCCAGTGCCAGCCCCACCCTGGAGCTATTTAACAAAGACTTGCATCTATATAGCACCTTTCATGACCACCGGACGTCTCAAAGTGCTTTACAGCCAATGAAATACTTTTGGAGTGTAGTGACGTAAGAAACGCGGCAGCCAATTTTCACGCAGCAAGCTCCTACAAACAGTAATGTGATAATGACCAGATAATCTGTTTTTGTTCTGTTGATTGAGAGATAAATATTGGCCCCAGGTCACTGGGGAGAATTCCCCTGCTCTTCTTCGAAATAGTGCCATGGGATCTTTTACACCCACCTGAGAGGGCAGACAGGGCCTCAGTCTAGTGTCTCAACTGAAAGACGGTACCTCCGACAATGCAGCACTCCCTCAGCACTGCACTGGAGTGTCAGCCTAGATTTGTGTGCTCAAGTTCCTGGGGTGGGACTTAAATCCACAACCTTCTGACTCAGAGGCGAGTGTGCTACCTACTGAGCCACGGTTGACATTTACTCTAATGCTATTTCCATGCGTGTTCCTCATGGACATAATATTTTCTTTGTCAAGATTGTCATTGTCATTGATCTGATTCATAGAAACATAGAAACATAGAAAATAGGTGCAGGAGTAGGCCATTCGGCCCTTCTAGCCTGCACCGCCATTCAATGAGTTCATGGCTGAACATGCAACTTCAGTACCCCATTCCTGCTTTCTCGCCATACCCCTTGATCCCCCTAGTAGTAAGGACTTCATCTAACTCCTTTTTGAATATATTTAGTGAATTGGCCTCAACAACCTTCTGTGGTAGAGAATTCCACAGGTTCACCACTCTCTGGGTGAAGAAGTTTCTCCTCATCTCGGTCCTAAATGGCTTACCCCTTATCCTTAGACTGTGTCCCCTGGTTCTGGACTTCCCCAACATTGGGAACATTCTTCCTGCATCTAACCTGTCTAACCCCGTCAGAATTTTAAACGTTTCTATGAGGTCCCCTCTCATTCTTCTGAACTCCAGTGAATACAAGCCCAGTTGATCCAGTCTTTCTTGATCGGTCAGTCCCGCCATCCCGGGAATCAGTCTGGTGAACCTTCGCTGCACTCCCTCAATAGCAAGAATGTCCTTCCTCAGGTTAGGAGACCAAAACTGTACACAATACTCCAGGTGTGGCCTCACCAAAGCCCTGTACAACTGTAGTAACACCTCCCTGCCCCTGTACTCAAATCCCCTCGCTATGAAGGCCAACATGCCATTTGCTTTCTTAACCGCCTGCTGTACCTGCATGCCAACCTTCAATGACTGATGTACCATGACACCCAGGTCTCGTTGCACCAGAAATGTTGAGATTGACTTGACTTCTATAACTACTTGTGATTGAGTCAAGCGTAAACACTGTCCTGCTTCACACCCTGTAAGAATGCAAAGCTTTGATATGAGTTTTTAGCTCAGCCAAGGTGTTACAATTCAGGCTCATCCCAACACTCACAGCCATGAAGCTGTTTCCATGGCCAGGCCTACACCTCCCCTGATCCATGATTGTCACCTATGGGTTAAAGGGATCAGTTTGCGGCAGGAATAATAATGTCTGGAGCTGCACATGAAAAGATGTTTGTGGGATGTATGTCACACATCCCTGATAAATCCAACGGATGAGAAAACGTCAAGCCGTTTACTTTGATTCATGGGAGACACTGGTCTGCCTGCAGAAACTGCCTGGCTGCTGTGAACACAAACGGAGTGCGTTTTGGGGAGGACCCGAATTGTCACAGCAGCAATACATTCCATAGTCTGAGCCTTTCACAGGGAAATGTTTTTCTAACCTTCCTTTTATGCTTTTAGTACTAATTGTAAACATATGTCCTCTTATTACCCATTCAGCAACCAGTGCAAATAAGCTTTCACTATTTATCCTCTCAAACCCTTTCAGAATTTTTAACACGTTAGTTAAATACCCCCTAAACTGTCCCTGTTTCAGTAAATATAGTACGAGTTTATTAAAGTTCTGGTCATAATTATACACTCCGAACATTAGTATCTTTCTGGTGCAGTTAATTTGCAACCTTCCCACGGTCCTGAATTTGCGGTTCTTAGGACGCGTACAAGGTGCACACGCACCCGTCGGGGTCCCACAAGTTCCGGGTATAGGAGCACACTGCGCATGCGCTGAAACCCGGAACTTGCAATTGTCCAAATCTGAAGTAAATGGGCATTCGCTGGTGGAGAGTTGGGCTACTTGCCTAACTTCTGCCCAGTAAATGCTCGTGAATTTCTGACGCCTGATAAAAGTAAGGCCTGCTTTCATCAGCGTTAGACTTTTAAAGGACAGAAAAATACTTTTTTTTCCAATAATTTAAACATTTAAAAACCTGTGAAATAAGGTAAATTTATTTTAGCCCTTTTAAAGTATGTAAATTTATTTTTCAAATAATTAAATTTTTGTTTTAAATAATTCATTAAATTCCAATTTGCTTTATTTTAAATATGTGATCTTTTTTTAACATTTATTTTCAGTGTTGGTGCATATTTGGGGGTTTTCCCATTCATACTTATGGTGATGCCGTATAAATGGAACACAACACAAATATGAATGGGAATAGGCTTACTTTGTGTCAGATGTGGCTCAGTGGGCAGCACTCTCACCTCTGAGTCAGAAGGTTGTGGGTTCAAGTCCCACTCCAGGGACTTGAGCACATAAATCTACGCTGGCAGTACTGAAGGAGTGCTGCACTGTCTTTTGGATGAGACGTTAAACCGAGGCCCTGTCTGCTCTCTCAGGTGGACGTAAAAGATCCCATGGCACTATTTCGAAGAGGTTATCCCCAGTGTCCCGGCCAATATTTATCCCTCAATCAACATAACAAAAACAGATTATCTGGTCATTATCACATTGCTGTTTATGGGAGCTTGCTGTGCGCAAATTGGATGCCGTGTTTCGCACATTACAACAGTGACTACACTCCAAAAGTACTTCATTGGCTGTAAAACGCTTTGAGACGTCCGGTAGTCGTGAAAGGCGTCATATAAAATGCAAGTCTTTCTTTTGATTGGTTGGGCCAGCCCATGTGATCCCTGGGGCATTTGCGAAATGCCAGAGCCCCTGGGATATATGGACCTCTACGCAGGCCTTCGCATAATGGCCCAGGACTGCAAGTCGCTGAACCTCCCAGACCACACGGTAAGTTCGTAGAGTTTTTTGCAAGTCGGAGGCGTCCGCCCACGGGAAGCCTTCGACTGTAATTTCTGCACCAATATCTTTTCTGCAATGGAGTGCATTTGATTACACAGGGGAGCCTAACCTATGATTTGTACAGATCCATCATCATCCTGCTTTTGTATCCAATGTCCTGAGGCTAATTTTAGTCTATAAAAATCAAGAATTCATTTCCTTTCGCTGAAGAAAATTTCTGAGAGGATATTTCTATGAAAAGGCTTGGACTGAAATCAATAGCCGACTATCATGGGATCTCGGTTTCCATGTAATTGGAATACAGGACACTTACATGCCACAGGCAATTCCTGGGTGTGTTAGGAACTGTGTTTACTCAGTACTATGCTCATTTAAACACAATGAATGGGTTAAGGTTCTGGATACAGTCAATTTTATTGCATGCCCATTTTGTTTAAAAAAAATGCTCTGTAAAAATATAACCATCGGAGATGTGTTCAAAAAGTCATTGTGCCTTTGTTTAAAACAAAGTACATACACTATGGTTATTTAGACTTCTGTAACTATTCTGTGCCAGGATTGATATAAAGAAAGAAAGACTTGGATTTATATAGCGCCTTTCACAACCACCAGACGTCTCAAAGTGCTTTACAGCCAATGACGCACTTTTGGAGTGTAGTCACTGTTGTAATGTGGGAAACGCGGCAGCCAACTTGTGCACAGCAAGCTCCCACAAACAGCAATGTGATAATGACCCAGATAATCTGTTTGTATGATGTTGATTGAAGGATAAATGTTGACCAGATAACTCCCCTGCTCTTCTTCAAAATAGTGCCATGAGATCTTTTACATCCACCTGAGAGAGCAGACAGGGCCTTGGATTAACATCTCATCCAAGAGACAGCATCTCTGACAGTGCAGCACTCCCTCAGTACTGCACTGGAGTGTCAGCCTCGATTTTTTCAAGGCACAAATCCCTGGAGTGGGACTTGAACCCACCACTTTCTCATTCTGAGGCAAGTGTGCCACCCACTGAGCCACAGCTGACACATGATATGTCAGGGACTGATTTCACAACCATGTGATAACAGTCCCCCAGGTACTGACTGAGAAACTCAAGTTAAAAACATACTTGGCATACAACCCGAGCATGTAGAAAAGTGTCCTCTGAACACGGAGAGTGGAACGTGGATTTGTGCAAGTGATCACAATTAACTTTTAGCCTGCCAAGAAAGCTCGTGAAAATGGGCCACACAGTTTGGCAAATATCAGCTTGTAACACTGTGGGGAGAATTTTAACACCCAAAATTGGGTGGGTTAGGATGCAGTCAGATATTAAAATTGAATAATTCTCAAACCTGGCCCCGTGTCCCGCCTACCTCCGGCTTTAACATCGGCGGGACACGGGGCGGGGAACCAACCTATTCCCAGGAGGTGTGTTGACAATTATAACATAAGAACATAGGAAACAGGAGCAGGAGTCAGCCATTTGGCCCCTCGAGCCTGCTCCGCCATTCAATAAGATCATGGCTGATCCGATCTTGGGCTCAGCTCCACTTCCCTGCCCACTCCCCATAACCCTACACTCCCTTATCGTTCAAATATCTGTCTATCTCTAACTTAAATATATTCAATGACCCAGCCTCCACAGCTCTCTGGGGCAGAAAATTCCAGGGATTTACAACCCTCAGGGAAGAAATTCTTTCTCCTCTCAGTTCTAAATGGGCGACCCCTTATTCTGAGACTATGCCCCCAGTTCTAGATTCTCCCATGAGAGGAAACATCCTCTCAGCATCTACCCTATCGAGCCCCCTCAGAATCTTACATGTTTCAATAAGATCATCTCTCATTCTTCTAAACTCCAATGTGTATAGGCCCAACCTGCTCAACCTTTAAGTCAACCCATTCATCTCAGGAATCAACCGAGTGAACCTCCTCTGAACTGCCTCCAATAGAAGTATATCCTTCCATAAATAAGGAGACCAAAACTGTACGCAGTATTCCAGGTGTGGCCTCACCAATACCCTATATTGAAATATTTTAATGAGGCTGGTAGCCTCTGTTTTACTTTGCTTTGTAGATTTTACAGCGAGTGGCCAGGTTTCCCAGGCCTCGGGAAACCTGGCAGCTGAAGGGAGGTGAGCACAGCTTCATAGTGAAGGTAAGTGCCTTTACAGCACTAATTCTGGGCCAGGAGCAGGAGGAGGGGTTCCCCCAGCAGCGCCCCCCCCCCAGCCTTCCAGCTCCCCCCAGACCTCCCCCCTCAATTAGACACCCCCCCTCATATGAAGATCCCTGGAGTCCGGGACCAACTCACAACACCCCTCCCACTCCCCACCCCGGGAGTGGCTCCCCCGGGACCGGACCCTGCACCCCCTCCCTCTCCCCAGGGTCAGGAATCAGGCCCACTTGCTCCGCAGACCAACCCACCCGACTAGAAGCCAATCAGGTTGACTTCCGGGCGGGGAACCTGTCAAGGACAACACTGTGGAGTTAAACTCCAGGACTACTGGGTTTCCCATTTGAAACTCTGGCCCACATGTAGTGCCCAAGTTTCGAGCCGCGCCTAGAACGGCGCAGTCCCGACCTGGACGCCCGTTTTTCGTGCCACAAAGTGCGCCTAAAAAAAACCTCCATATTCTCCACCTCCCTGCAGGTCCTCTGGCCCTCGGCGCAGCGCAGCAGGAGCTGTAGGGGGCGGAGCCAGGTTCCTGCGCTGAAAACAGTGCCGGGACCTCTGCACATGTGCGCTACAGTGGACGCGCAAGTGCAGTAGCTCCAGGTGCCCAAAACTGTGTGGGAGGGGCCCGAAGCACACAGCCCCTAGCCCTGGCCAAATGGCCTCACTGGGGCTGCGTGAATAAGGCTCCTCCCACGGCCAGCTCCTGCTTTCTCCCGACCCGACTCGACTCCCGCTTCCCGCTCCCCGCCCCCGCCCCCGGACCGGACCCGACACCCGCTCCCGGACCAGACACCCGCTCCCCCCCCCCGCCCCCAGACCGGACCTGACACCCGCTCCCCCCACCCCCGGACTGGACCCGACACCAGCTCCCCCCCCGCCCCCGGACCGGACCCGACACCTGCTCCCCCCCCCGCTGCCTCCGGACTGGATCCGACCTGACCTCCCTCCCCCCGACCTGACCTCTCTCTCCCTCCCTCCCTCCCTCCCCCCGACCCGAACCGAACCTCCCTCCCTCCCACCACCCCCCCGACCAGACCCAACGCCACCTACCTGTAAATCTGGTGCTGGGGACGGGCCCTGCCCGAAGTCTCGGGCCCGGCCCGTTCAGCCTCCCTCCCCCTTCTTCCCTCCCACCCCCCCCAATCTCCTTCCCCCCCCCAATCTCCTTCCCCCCCCATCTCCTCCCCCCCCCAATCTCCTTACCCCCCCCAATCTCCTTCCCCCCCCAATCTCCTTCCCCCCCAATCTCCTTCCCCCCAATCTCCTTCCCCCCCCAATCTCCTTCCCCCCCCCAATCTCCTTCCCCCCCCAATCTCCTTTCCACCCCAAATCTCCTTTCCCCCCATCTCCTTTCCCCCATCTCCTTTCTCCCCTTCTCCCCCCTCCCCTTTCACCCCCTCCTCTTTCTCCCCCTCCCCTTTCTCCCCCATCCCTCCCCCTTCTCCCCATCCCGCCCCCTTCTCCCCCATCCCTCCCCCTTCTCTCACTACCTCCCCCATCCCTCCCACTCCTCCCCCTCCCCTCGCTGTCAGAAACACAGACACTGACAGACAGAGAATGAGAGACACACAGACAGACAGAGAGATAGAGACACTGACAGAGACACACTGAGGGGGGCATCCCAGCACGCTGTTGGAGGGCTCCTGGTGCTGCAGTCGGTAAGTAGAAAATGTTTTATTTATTGATTTTTAAAAAAATTATTTCTTATTAATTTTTTTGATTGATTTATTGGTTGATTTATTGATGTATTTATCATTTATTATTGATGATGGCTCTTTATTTGTAAAACTGAAGTGTTTAATGTTTGTAAACTTCCCTTTAAACACCCCACCCCCCACCATTCCCTACGCCTGATTTGTAACCTACGCCTGATTTTCTAAAGTGTAGACAAGGTTTTTGCAAGCGTACAAAAATCTTCACTTACTCCATTCTAAGTTAGTTTGGAGTAAGTTTTCACTCACGAAACTTTGAAATCAGGCGTAAGTGGCCGGACGCGCCCCCTTTTGAAAAAGAAATTCTGTTCCAAAGTGAAACTGTTCTAACTGACTAGAACTGGAGCAAACTAAATGACGAGAATTCCAATTTCTAAGATACTCCGTTCTACACCAGTTGCTCCTAAAAATCAGGAGCAAATCATGTGGAAACTTGGGGCCGTAATATCCAGGCCTGTGATGCTGAAGTAAACACTATTATAGCAATATGTCACTCAAGTGGCAGGAACAGATTTATCAATGCATTAATCCTACAGAACTAAAGCACTTAAAAATAATTAATTTAAGCACTTTGAATTCTCTTGTACCCATCAAACATTTTGCAAATTCTCTTTGTCCTCTCTTTTTTTTACAAATAAAACTTGCTATTACTTTCAGTCCCTAACCTAATCAATGTCATACTGTCTAATCTGCACTGATAAATAAATAAACCTTAAATCTTTCTTTTGCCTTTTTTTTCCTCTCTTCATTTTGGAGGCGGCATCAAGTTTATGAAAACTTTAAAGCCAAAGGATTGAATGAATTGAACGTTGGAACGTTGAAGATGAACTCAATCACATCATACACATCAATCTTTGACATGTTTTTACAGGCCGTGCTGACGAGAATATTCATTGGCAGCTCCTGAGCTTGGCCATGCCTGGATGAGTAAATATGTTCACTGTACTGGAGCTGGAAGGGTTCACCTTAATTCAGAAATACCCATCTTCGAATAAGTCTCTTGTATTTGTGTACAATATTCAATACTCCTGTTTATACTAGTCCTGTGTCGAATGACTTTGATGTGCTAAATATAGGATGATAGATGGCTGGCGGCCCTTACAAAACGGCCATTCATTCAACTGGCTCCAGATTATGTCATCAACTGTCAGAGCAATGCTCCGATGAATTTGAGCATCAGCAGAAGCAGAAAATTCAATTAATGCCGAAAATTCATGATCCTGCATTAAAAAATAGCTAGGACTGAGAAAAAGGTACTTGGTCCATTGAGCTCAGTCCTGCCACATTCTATAGGCGACTATCTCAATCAAGGAGTCCACCCACTGCAAGTTTCTCTTGCTAAAACCCGTGTGAATTCAACAAATACAGTAATTTCACTAAAACCCTCAATCTCCTTCCTTGATGAGTATCAATCCATTTTCGATGTATGAATTAAGTCATTAAATTACGTTCTCCACATGTTCATATCCTGTGGGGAGAAAATAATCTTCGAATCTTCCCTGGGGTTTGTAATTTTTGTAATTGCGCCCTTCAATTCTGTGCTCACATTCCAAGCTAAATCGCCAATTTACTTCGACTTTAGCTACAACTGTTAATTATTCTAACGAACCGCACCATTGCCTTTCAGGGTTTTTTTCCTCCAGTCTATTTTTGGATGTATTTTTTTTAACCATCTTTCAAAGTAGGACACAATTGTGCCAAAAAGGTGTCACAATGTGCTGTACTTGCGTATAAAACTAAAAATCTAGGTCATTGCTCAGGGGCTGAAAGTAGGAGGCTCACCTTATATGTGAATCTTTGCAGTGACTGCACTCTCGGGAGCACATTAATCTGCATTTAACTTGACCCACAGTCCTATCTCCGGTGAGCAGAACATGCCATTCGCTGTGTGTGTTGAAAGTTCCACATGCTGCTGACATGACAGGAGCAGAACTGGGGAAATGGGAGAGCGGGAATTCAACAATATTAATCAACCTTCGGAATGCTAATCAAACCCCTTTCTTCCCGCAAAGTGATCTGTGAGTAAGGAGAATGTCACAAAGTTAGATAGGGCTTCAAACATACCCATATATTCGCAACCGTGAGCCCGAGACATCGTAGACATAGACCTGCAGCTGCAGGGATAACTGTGGCAGCAATCTGAGGTATAAGGAACATAAAGAAAACGTGGAAAAAGTGAAGGTCGTTTGGCCCATCAAGGGGAAATTTTATTTGGTCCTTTGAGATCGCATCATAAAATTGATCAACTATTTGCAGGCCTCTCACATGCTGCTATTTGAAGGTAGGGCATGGAGAGGCAGCACCTGGGATATTGTTGTAATGGTAACCTTTGTTTTACATGTGGGACATTAACCTTTATGAGCTAGAATGTAATTTTCTACATGGGTCACCATGTGTGCAATGTATATGGCAAGTGATTTCTTCTTGTGTGACAACAAATTACATAGGGCCCTAAATTCATCGACATACCACCCACTACCGCCTGCTTACCGCCCAAAATTGCAAGTTTGGTCAAAAAAACGCCGAAAAAAATTCCATCAAACTAGCACTCGTATTCTTCACCTTACAAGACCCCGCCCCACAGTCAATTCCTGCTTTCACCTGCGCTCCAATTTTAATCAGTGGTATGTTTGAAAACACGGCCATTCTGCCTCTCTCAGTTTGTCCACAAGTGAAGGACGTTTCCAACTGGTTGTTGCACAGCGCACTGTCTCCATGGCAATCCCCACATATTGCTGAGAAACTTTGCAAAGCTTCAGAGATTCGTTTTAGCATTTATGATTTGACTGGTTGACAATAACAAAATCGAGATGCCCCTGAAGTTAGAATCGATGCCCACTACAGAATAAAACCAATTAGCAGTGCTGGGCATGTGTCTGAGCTCTCATGCCAGCTACCTGACAACAAGGGGCAGCTGAATCTGGATGTGGCGCATATCAAGTCTGTAAAACCAAGTGGTTCCTGTTGGAAAGTGCTCTACTCACCAACACTTGAATTCAGATGCTCATTTTGAACCAGTGAGCGAATGTGTGCTAAATAGATGACCAGCTGTTGCTCTAACCAGGTGGGAACAATCTTGACTGTTAGTGAGCCAAGAAAGGTGGATCATAGGCCCTTCAGTTTTAATCACTAGCATGTTTGAAAGGCCATTTCTGGGGAGATTGTCCCATTCTTACAAGTCCCAGTCCTCTCTATAATAACCCATGCTGCCAGACATTTCCCCTGCAAACGCCCCAAGGCTTGCAGCAATTTTCACCACGTATCCCAATGTTATTTGAAAGAATAAGAGAGAAGATAACAATATAAATGGTGAAGGTGCATGATATCAAGTGGTTACAACAAAATGTTCACACTGTTCGATAGAAAATATACTGTGCATGAAAAAAAGATTTGTCTCTCTTCCATGAATGTGCACACAAGGTGTCAAGACCAAGTTAGTCTTCAGCTGAAGTAGGGATAGGTGATAATTTACCAGGCAACGCAGACATAATGCAGTCCACTTTTTAAGAGGCATATTTTTTGTCCTTTTTAATGTAATATTTGATTTTATTTATCTACTAATATGTGAAAAACACACTTACTGTCAGCTTTTTCTATTATAAGTTCCTCTGTCTACATTTATAATGGCAACTCTCTATGTAAACTTGTCACATTTTAATCATGCCCTCGTTCTAGTGGCGGTGCTGCCGCATCTCAGTTTTGCATCTCTCAGCTCCAGCGCTGCAGAGAAACTCCTTTGCTGCAACAAACTCTCCGACTCTGTTTCCCAAATTGCACTAAGTTTTGTCAAAGTACTGTATACCAATAAAAAGGACCGAATATATAACTTTAAAAAGGAGACTGAATTCCATCTGGATGCTCTGGTCCTAACCGCCCCTTACATAAGAACATAAGAAATAGGAACAGGAGTAGGACATATGGCCCCTTGAGCCTGCTCCGCCATTTAATACGATCATGGCTGATCCGATCATGGACTCAGGTCCACTTCCCCGCCCGTTCTCCATAACCCCTTATCGTTTAAGAAACTGTCTATTTATGTCTTAAATTTATTCAATGCCCCAGCTTCCACAGCTCTCTGAGGCAGCGAATTCCACAGATTTGCAACCCTCTGAGAGAAGAAATTTCTCCTCATCTCAGTTTTAACTGGGCGGCCACTTATTCTAAGATCATGCCCTCTAGTTCTAGTCTCCCCCATCAGTGGAAACATCCTCTCTGCATCCACCCTGTCAAGCCCCCTCATAATCTTATACGTTTCGATAAGATCACCTCTCATTCTTCTGAACTTTAATGAGTAGAGGCTTAACCTACTCAACCTTTCCTCAAAGGTCAACCCCCTCATCTCTGGAATCAACCTTGTGAACGTTCTCTGAACTGCCTCTAAAGTAAGTATATCCTTTCATAAATATGGAAACAAAAACTGTAGTGTCCCTGCATCTTACTACAAACTCATACGAGGTATGGATATCAGACACGGTCACTCTGTGACCTTCACCTTTATTGCCAGGACCAAGGAGTGTTGACCCTGGGTGGAACCTCCCCTTTTATACCTGGAAACCCAGGTGAGGAGTGTCTCCCGCAAATTCACCCCCTGTTGTCAGGGTGTGCATTTCTAGGGTACAGGTACATTGTACATGAGTTGCAGTTACATGACTATGTCATTGCAAGATGGTTAAATACATCTCATCACCTCCCCCCTTAAGTCTTTTTGTTTCAGAGGTTAAGTCTGTCAGGTGGTCGACGCTCTCTCGTGGAGCGTCGCAATTGTGGCTTTGGTGGCTGAGCCTCGGCACGCGTCTCTGTCACTTAGGGAGATTCCGGCCTGTCCGGGCTGGCCGCAGGGACTGTGCATGCTGAGGGCTGTCTTTGTTGTTCGTCCGCTGGCAGTGGTGTGGGTGCTATCTCATGCTCTTCCTCAGGTTCCTCCATGTCTATGCTGAACCTTTTCTTTACTTGGTCCAAGTGTTTGCGGCATATTTGCCCATTGTTTAGTCAGACCACCATGACTCTATTCCCTTCTTTGCCAATTACGGTGTCCTCAAGCCACTTGGGTCCCAAAGCATGGTTAAGAACAAATACCGGGTCATCTATTTCTATACACCTCCCCCTTGAGTTTCGGCCATGAAGCTCGGTTTGGGACTGGCGCTTGCCCTCAACAATGTCTGCCAGGACTGGGTGAATGAGGGACAGCCGCGTCTTGAACGTGCGTTTAATGAGGAGTTCTGCTGGCGGGACTCCCGTGAGCGAGTGCAGGCGGGACCTGTAGGCCAGCAGGAGGCGCGATAGGCAGTACTGAAGGGAGGGTCCTTGGATGCGTAGCATGCCCTGTTTTATGACTTGGACCTCCGTTCCGCCTGGCCTTTGGAAGCTGACTTGAACGGCGCTGTCCGGATGTGCTTGATACCATTGCCCAACATAAACTCCTGGAATTCATGGCTGGTGAAACATGGGCCATTGTCGCTGACCAGGATGTCCGGCAAGTCGCAGGCTCTCCACGGTGATGGATGTCATGCACGAGTTCAATATGATGCACTCAATCCACTTCGAGTATGCATCGACAACGATCAGGAAAATTTTCCCCATGAACGGGCCCACATAGTCTACATGAATACGTGACCATGGTCTGGTGGGCCAGGGCCACGGGCTGAGTGGGGCCTTCCTGGGGGCATTGCCCAGCTGGGCACAAGTCGTGCACCTGTGAACCCAGTGTTCCAGATCTGAGTCAATCCCCAGCCACCATACATATGGCCGGGCAATGGCCTTCATTAACATGATGCCAGGGTGCTCGCTGTGGATTTCCCTGATGAATGCTTCCCTTCCTTTCTGGGGCATGACTACCCGGCTGCCCCATAGCAGGCAGTCGACTTGGATGGAGAGCTCATCCATCCGTCTCTGAAACGTTCTGACTTCCTCGGGGCACGCCCTGTGTGCGGGCGCCCAATCCCCAGTCAGGACACATTTATTTATCATGGATAGGAGGGGGTCCCTGTTGGTCCAGAGTTTGATCTGGCGGGCTCTGATGGGGGAGCCCGCAGTGTCAAAAGCCTCAACGGCCATGACCATCTCGGCCCTCCAACGCCTCCTTGGTGGTGGCCAGTGGGAGCCTGCTGAGCACGTCAGCGCAATTTTTGGTGCCTGGCCGGTGCCGTATGGTGTAGTCATACGCAGCCAGTGTGAGGGCCCAGCACTGTATGTGAGCTGACGCATTGGCGTTGACAGCCTTGCTGACGGACAACAAGGATGTTAACGGCTTGTGGTCCGTCTCTAGCTCGAACTGTCTACCAAAAAGATACTGGTGCATCTTTTTCACACCGTAAACACAAGCGAGTGCTTCCTTCTCGACCATGCCGTATCCACGCTCCGCCTGGGAGAGCGACCTGGAGGCGTAAGCCACCGGTTAGAGTCGGCCGTTATCGTTACCCTGCTGCAACACACACCCAACCCCATAGGATGACGCATCGCATGTTAAGACCAGTTTTTTACAGGGATCATACAAAGTAAACAATTTGTTGGAACACAGCAGGTTCCTCGCCTTATTGAAAGCCCATTCTTGACAGTCCCCCCAAAACCATTCACAACCTTTACGCAGGAGCATGTTAACGGCTCCAACAATGTGCTTAAGTTTGGCAGAAAGTTCCCAAAATAGTTCAAAAGTCCCAGGAATGATCGCAACTCCGACGTGTTGCCAGGCCTGGGCGCCCGGCGGATCGCCTCCGTTTTTGATTCAGTGGGCCGGATCCCGTCTGCGGCAACTCTCCTGCCCAAAATCCCGACCTCTGGGGCCAAAAACACACACTTGGCCTTTTTCAGCCGCAAGTCAACCCGATCCAATCGATGTAGCACCTCCTCCAGGTTGTGGAGGTGTTCTTCGGTGTCTCGACCCGTTATGAGAATGTCGTCTTGGAATACGATCGTTCCAGGAATGGATTTGAGCAAGCTTTCCATGTTTCTCTGAAAGATGGCTGCTGCCGAACGAATGCCAAACGGACACCTGTTGTAGATAAATAATCCCTTGTGCATCGTGATGGTGGTCAGAAGCTTGGATTCTTCAGCCAGTTCCTGAGTCATGTAGGCCGAAGTGAGGTCCAACTTCGTGAACAGCTTACCACCTGCCAGCGTGGCACAAAGGTCCTCCGCTCTCAGAAGCGGGTATCGGTCTTGCAGCGACACTCGGTTGACGGTGGCTTTGTAGTCGCCACAAATCCTAACCGAGCCATCTGCTTTGAGGACGGGAACGATGGGACTTGCCCAGTCGCTGAATTCAACGGGCGAAATTATGCCCTCTCTGAGCAGCCTGTCCAGTTCACATTCAATTTTTTCACGCATCACATAGGGCACCGCTCTGGCTTTGTGGTGCACTGGTCTGGCGTCCGGAGTCTGGAGTGATGCCTATCACTACTTTAGTGCCCTTGAACCAGGTTGAAACAGTGACTCGAATTTTTGCAGGACCTATGAGCATGAACTTCGCTCCACGGACGAAATGGTGTGCACATCTCCCCATTTCCAATTCATCTCAGCTAGCCAACTCCTCCCCAAAAGCGCGGGGCCATTTCCCGGGACGATCCAGAGTGGCAGCCGGTTCTGTGATCCATGATGTGTTACCACCAAGTTTGCACTGCCCAGCACTGGGATGATCTCTTTGGTGTACGTCCGTAGCTGCATCTCAATGCGTTCCAGTTTGGGCCTGCTAGTTCTGTGTGGCCATAGTCTCTCAAATTGTTGGGCGCTCATGAGTGACTGGCTAACTCCCATATCCAGCTCCATGTGCACCGGGATGCCATTCAGTAAGACTTTCATCATCATGGGTGGCGTTTTAGTGTATGAGCTGTGGACGTCAGCCACATGAACCCGCTGAACTTCAGCATCTATGGCATTTCCCCAGGCCTCATCCTGCATTGCAGACCCCTCGTCTGGTTCCTCTGTCTCGCAGATTAACCTTGCTGCTGCCTTTTTGCACATCCTGGCTAAGTGTCCACTGACAATACAAATCCTACAGGTATATTGCTGGAACCTGCAGCTTCTCGCAGTGTGTCTACCCCCGCACCTCTAGCATGAGCTGAGATTGAGATTGTTGTTAACAAAAGGACTATTATCAGGCATTCCTCTTTGATTGCCCATTTGGCTGTTTCTAAGCATTCTGATGGTGGGTGTTAATGATCCCATCATGTGACGCATTGTTCCTTGAGATGGCGTGAATTGCCGATCCCCTTTCCATTGTCCTTGTTGCAGGCCCACCCTGGAGCCTGTTGCTGCCTGGGCGGTTTCGAAATGCCCTTGCCTGCCTGCGGGGTCCCGAGCCGCGTTCACCATGTTAACTTCCATCGCCACGTTTGGACCAGGGCTCGCGTAAATTAGCTTGGTCTCCTCTTCCCCTGCCATAAAGGTCTGAGTTATCAATGCCGCCCCTTCTAAAGTCAAGTCCTTAGTTTTTATGAGCTTCCTGAAAATGCAGGCATGGTTAAAGCCCTCGATGAAAAAGTCCCTTAACATCTCCCCGCTACAGGCATCGGAGAACTTACAGAGACTGGCCAAGCGCCGCAGTTCCGCCATGAAGTCTGAGACGTTTTGTTCCTCCCGAAGCCGGTGAAAGTAGAACCGGTGCCGGGCCATGTATACGTTACTCGTCGGCTTGAGATGCTCAGCTGGCTGAGCTCTTCAAAGGGACTTGTCCGCCGGCTTTTAGGGTGCAAGCAGGTCTTTCATCAGCGCATACGACTGTGGTCTGCAGCTGGTCAGTAGATGCGCCCTCCGCTTGTCAGCCACTGTCTCTTCTAGCCAGTCCTTTGTGACAAAGCTCTGCTGGAGTCTTTCCACGAAGACGTCCCAGTACTCGCCCACACAGTAACGTTCTTCTGTGCCACCGGTGGCCATCCTCATGGTTCGGTGGTTCCCGTTTCTTGTCACCAAATGTAGTGTCTCTGCACCTTACTACAAACTCACATGAGGCATGGATATATCAGACACAGTCACTCTGTGACCTTCACCTTTATTGCCAGGACCCTGGGTGGGACCTCCCCTTTTATACCTGGAAACCCAGGTGAGGAGTGTCTCCCGCAAGTTCACCCCCTGTGGTCAGGGTGTGCATTTCTAGGGTACAGGTACAGTGTACATGAGTTACAGTTACATGACTATGTCATTGCAAGATGGTTAAATACATGACAAAAACTACACGCAGTATACCAGGTGTGGCCTCACCAATACCTTATATAGCTGCAGCAAGACTTCCCTGCTTTTATACTCCATCCCCTTTGCAATAAAGGCCAAGATTCCATTGGCCTTCCTGATCACTTGATGTACCTGCATACTAACCTTTTGTGTTTCACGCACAAGTACCCCCAGGTCCCGCTGTACCGCAGCACTTTGCAATCTTTCTCCATTTAAATAATAACTTGCTCTTTGATTTTTCCTGCCAAAGTGCATTACCTCACACTTTCCAACATTATACTCCATCTGCCAAATTTTTGCCCACTTACTTAGCCTGTCTATGTCCTTTTGCAGATTTTCTGTGTCCTCCTCACACATTGCTTTTCCTCCCATCTTTGTATCGTCGACAAACTTGGCTACGTTACACTCAGTCCCTTCTTCCAAGTCGGTAATATAGATTGTAAATAGTTGGGATCCCAGCACCAATCCCTGCGGCACCCCACTGGTTACTGATTGCCAACCCGAGAATGAACCATTTATCCAGACACTCTGTTTTCTGTTCATTCGCCAATCCTCTATCCATGCTAATATATTACCCCCAACCCCGTGAAATTTTATATAACGATTTCACTTGGTCTTCATACCAAGTGTATGATGCCATGGGGGATCAACTGGTAATATATAAAAAAATATTCTGTCTGCTTGCATTTCCTGTTAGTTATCCCATTACAAGTTTGTATGCCAACATTTAAAATGGAAACCGACTCTGTAAATGTGTTACGCTGGATTTACAACCCTCTGGCAGTGATGGCAGCATTTTTGAAATTGGTCTGTAACATCCAATTGGGATGCATGGAAAACTGATAATTGTGAAAGGTTGCAGGGGGATATGGATAGGCAGACAAGTAGCAGATGCAGTTCAATGTAGAAAAATGTGATGCAGCCGGACATCAGTAGTAGGGAAAATGCTAGAATCTATTATTAAGGACATTGTAACAGGGCACTTGGAAAATTCAGAATATGATTAGGCATAGTCAACACAGTTTTATAAATGAAAAATCGGATTTGACAAATCAATTAGAGATTTTTTGAGGGTGTAACTGGCAGGGTCATCATCATCATCATAGGTGGTCCCTCAAAATGAGGATGACTTGCTTCCACGCCAAAAAAGGATGAGTTCACAGGTATTTCAAATGAAGGTCCCGAACCAATCCTGAAGGGGTGGAAGATGCCTGTGCGTGGATTCATTTAACATGTGGTGACCGTTGCACACCAGCCACTACACGAGTTTGGCAGAGCTAGGTCTTGGTCCAGTGGCAAGGATTACCCAAGACGACTGGAGACCAGCTCTCTGCACGGACCCAGTGCGCACACATATTGCAGTGTGGGCTGGCCCGTGCTGCCCCTGGACCCTCGCCTCTTCTGGGCCCAAAACTCACGCGTCTCCTGGGCCCGATCATGTCCCTCCACAGTCTCTCGTTGCTCCTTAGCAGCAGGGTAGATAAGGGGGAACCAGTGGATGTAGCATATTTGTATTTTCAGAAGGCAGTTGATAAGGTGCCAACAAGACGTTATTACACAAGATTAGGGCACATTAAATTGTGGATAATATACTAACATGGATTGAGGATTGCGTAACAGACAGAAAACAGAGAGTCGGAATAAACGGGTCATTTTCGGAATGGCAGGGTGTAACTTCGTGCCGCGAGGATCAGTGCTTGGGCCTCAGCTATTTACAAACCATATCAATGACTTAGATGAGGGGACCATGTGTAATATATCCAAGTTTGCTGACAATACAAAGCTAGGTGGGAAAGTAAGCTGTGAGGAGGACATAAAGATTCTGTAAAAGGATATAGACCGGTTAAGTGATTTGGCAAGAAGGCGACAGATGGAGTATAATTTGGGCAAGTGTGAAATTATCCACTTTGGTAGAAAGAATGGAAAAACAGAATATTTTTTAAAAGTGAGAGACTAGTAAATGTTGGTATTCAGAGGAATTTGGGTATCCTTGTACACAAATCACAGAAAGTTAGCATACAGGTACAGCAAGCAATTATGAAGTTAAATAGTATGTTACCTTTTATTGCAAAAGGTTTGATTATTGCAAAGTGTTTGGAATAATCAAATCTAAAAGGAAGTTTTGCTGCAATTAAATAGGGTTTTGGTGAGACCACACCTGGAATACTATATACAGTTTTTGTCTCCTTACCCAAGGAAGCTTCACTAGCTTTATTCCTGGGGTGAGAGGGCTGTTCAGTCGATGAGTATATTCAACACAGAGATCGATAGATTTTTGGGCACTATGGGAATCAAGAGGCAGGAAAGTGCAGTTGATGTAGAAGTTCAGTCATGATCTTATTGAATGGTGGAGCAGGCTCACGAAGCTACAAAGCCTACTCCTGCAACTATTTCCAATGTTATATACTTGGAAGCAAAAAGTAAGGATACCAAAATGCATCTTACATTCCAAGATTTTAATGGAGTAGAGAAGCCTTAGTGAGCAGATATACATTCATCGCAAAGGATATGATAGTCAGTATCTCGGATACTTCGCCCATAGTCAGGATCTTGATGTAGACCATCAGGTCCCAGTAATTTTCTAATTTATGTATGAATGTGACTCATTTGATTGCATCTATGGCTCATCTATGGGTCAGAAAGTTGTAGATTTAAACCCTAGGCCCGGAATTAAGCACATAGATTCACACTTCAGTACAATGCTGAGAACGTGCTACATTGTCAGAGGAACCATCTTTCATGTCAGACATTAAATAAGATGCCTGCTGTCTGTTCTGGTGGACATAAAAGATCGCATAACACAAATTAAAGAAGAGCCCAGTGCTCTAGCCAGTATTATCCCCTCAATCAGAAACATACATAAAACAAGATTAATTGGTCATTTATTTCATTTGCTGTTCGTGGGACCTTGCTGTTCAGAAAATGGCTGCTGCGATGGCCTATATAATGACACTGACTATACTTCAAAAGTAATGAATTGGCAATGGAGCAGTTTGCAATGCCCCACGGGCGTGATAAGGCCCTATATAAATACAACTTCTTTCTTAAGTTTGAGTAATGTCTGCAATATCATTTCACTTTTAATATGAACTTCCACCACCTGTTCTACACCCATCTCATTGTTCTACAATCCCAGTGTTCATCTCCTCTGTGAGAATTGAGGCGTGGCATTTATGATGCATTTCTGCTATTCCCTCACTCTCCACTACAAGCCAGCTTCATCACTCCTTAATGGCCATATCCTTATTTTGACCTTTATTTTCTTATTAACATGCCTGCAAAAAGCTTTTACTATTACAGGTGTGGCGTCCGAAATCCGGAAACCTTGGGACCGAGGCCATTCCAGATTTCGGGTGTTTCCGGATTTCGGAATGTCTTTGTCTAGGCCGAGGTAAGGAGGGGAGTGGATGAGCGAAGGGGGTTGGGTGGCCGAGGGCCGGGGCGAGGTCGGGCGGCCGAGGGCCGGGATGAGGTCGGGCGGCCGAGGGCCGGGGCGAGGTCGGGCGGCCGAGGGCCGGGGTGAGGTCGGGCGGCTGAGGGCCGGGGCGAGGTCGGGCGGCCGAGGGCCGGGGCGAGTTCGGGCGGCCGAGGGCCGGGGCGAGGTCGGGCGGCCGAGGGCCGGGATGAGGTCGGGCGGCCGAGGGCCGGGATGAGGTCGGGCGGCCGAGGGCCGGGGTGAGGTCGGGCGGCTGAGGGCCGGGGCGAGGTCGGGCGGCCGAGGGCCGGGATGAGGTCGGGCGGCCGAGGGCCGGGATGAGGTCGGGCGGCCGAGGGCCGGGGTGAGGTCGGGCGGCTGAGGGCCGGAGTGAGGTCGGGCGGCTGAGGGCCGGGGCGAGGTCGGGCGGCCGAGAGCCGGGGCGAGGTCGGGCGGCTGAGGGCCGGGGCGAGGTCGGGCGGCCGAGGGCCGGGGTGAGGTCGGGCGGCTGAGGGCCGGAGTGAGGTCGGGCGGCTGAGGGCCGGGGCGAGGTCGGGCGGCCGAGAGCCGGGGCGAGGTCGGGCGGCTGAGGGCCGGGGTGAGGTCGGGCGGCCGAGGGCCGGGATGAGGTCGGGCAGCCGAGAGCCGGGGCGAGGTCGGGCGGCTGAGGGCCGGGGTGAGGTCGGGCGGCCGAGGGCCGGGGTGAGGTCGGGCGGCTGAGGGCAGGGGCGAGGTCGGGCGGCGGCCGAGGGCCGGGGCGAGGTCGGGCGGCGGCCGAGGGCCGGGGCGAGGTCGGGCGGCTGAGGGCCGGGAGGAGGTCGGGCGGCCGAGGGCCGGGGCGAGGTCGGGCGGCTGAGGGCCGGGGTGAGGTCGGGCGGCTGAGGGCAGGGGCGAGGTCGGGCGGCTGAGGGCCGGGGCGAGGTCGGGCGGCTGAGGGCAGGGGCGAGGTCGGGCGGCCGAGGGCCGGGGCGAGGTCGGGCGGCTGAGGGCCGGGGTGAGGTCGGGCGGCTGAGGGCAGGGGCGAGGTCGGGCAGCCGAGAGCCGGGGCGAGGTCGGGCGGCTGAGGGCCGGGGCGAGGTCGGGCGGCTGAGGGCAGGGGCGAGGTCGGGCGGCGGCCGAGGGCCGGGGCGAGGTCGGGCGGCTGAGGGCCGGGGTGAGGTCGGGCGGCCAAGGGCCGGGGTGAGGTCGGGCGGCCAAGGGCCGGGACGAGGTCGGGCAGTCGATGGCCGGGGCGAGTTCGGGCCGCCGAGGGCCGGGACGAGGTCGGGCGGCCAAGGGCCGGGACGAGGTCGGGCGGCCGAGGGCCGGGACGAGGTCGGGCAGTCGATGGCCGGGGCGAGTTCGGGCCGCCGAGGGCCGGGGTGAGGTCGGGCAGTCGATGGCCGGGGCGAGTTCGGGCCGCCGAGGGCCGGGGTGAGGTCGGGCGGCCGAGGGCCGGGGTGAGGTCAGGCGGCCGAGGGCCGGGATGAGGTCGGGTGGCCGAGGGCCGGGGTGAGGTCGGGCGGCCGAGGGCCGGGATGAGGTCGGGTGGCCGAGGGCCGGGGTGAGGTCGGGCGGCCGAGGGCCGGGGTGAGGTCGGGCGGCCGAGGGCCGGGGTGAGGTCGGGCGGCCGAGGGCCGGGGTGAGGTCGGGCGGCCGAGGGCCGGGACGAGGTCGGGCGGCCGAGGGCCGGGGCGAGGTCGGGCGGCTGAGACGGGATTTCGGAACATTTTCCGGTTTCCGGAGAACCCCGTCACAGATCGGCCCGGTGTCCAGATTCCGAAACATTCCGAATTTCAGAACTCCGGATTTCGGACGCTCAACCTGTACCCTTTATATCTATGTTAGTTTTCTCTCCTACTCCCTCGCAGCTCTTCAAATCTCTCTTTTTGTAGCTTTCCTACATCCTTTATATTTGTCCTGGTTTTTGTTTTTATTGCCTGTCCTGCAAATGTTTTTTAAAAAATTGAAGTTTCAAGTTTGAGCTAATCTGCCATTTCATCCGTGGAATTCCCACCTTCGATAAACTCCCATTTATTCCAAACTGGAATATATTTAATTTGTGTCCTCCCTAGCTCCTGTTTAAACATTTCCTATTGCTGAAGTGCAGTTCTGTTTTTTAGTGTTCTATTTTAATATTTTCCATCTCACTCTCATTTGTTTTTTTTTCCAGTCTAGTCCCCTTGTCCTTAATATTTCCTTTTCTATTCTTACATTGAACTTAATTGTGGTGGCTGTTTCCCAAATGTCCCGTTCCCCTGCCCCCCCCATCCCCATTCCCCAAGCCCCCTCCCACCATCCCCATTTCCCCCGCCCCCTCTTCCCACCCCCTGCTCCCGCCTCCCACAGCCCCCACGCTGCCCCCGCCCCCACAGCCCCCACGATGCCCCCGCCACCCCCCCCCCCCGCCCCTCCGCTGACCCCCGGAGGTCCCCTACTTGTTATACTTTGTTAGCCGGAATCAGGTTAAATGATTTTTCCATCCTTGTCGGAACAGCAACATAATCACTGAGGAAGCAGTCCTGGTAATAAGCACCTGGTACATACCTTCTCTCAGGATTTCTTCTTTTTTTTGTCGTGTAAACATTTACAAGATTTCTTGTGAGTAATAATTTGGGAATTTTACCACAAAAAAACTCATACTGTGACTGCTTCCTCATAAAGCTATATTAAGTTGCAATAATTTTTTTCCAGGATGTGTAACTGGATGATTTCAGAGTTCCCAATCTTTTCTGCTGAAATAAATCCTAAATTTCTCAGTAGCCTCAAGAATTACATTTCTTCTGCCCTTTAAATAGCAAAATATCATTGTTTAACACAAGTACGAAGTTAAAAGAGCCTTTAATTTGGGCTATTACTAACTGTAGTAAAAAATTATCAAACAGCTCTGAGAGCCTTGTACACAAATACGCCAACTCAATGTTGTATTGTGAGAGAGAACAAGAAAGTAGATTGACTCCTGAGTCCGTGTTAAGTTAATTGATCACAGCAGCGGTTCAAGAGGACGGCTCACCACCACCCTCTCACGGGAAACTGAGGGATGGGCCTTAAATGCTGGCCTTGCCAGCGATGCCCGCATCCCGTGGATACATTTTAAAAAGGATCCCATTGCTGAAGTTGGGAAATGTGCACGTGTGGATACAAGTTCGAGCACCACAGTGAATTGGTCACAGCTGGGACTAAAGCAGATGCACCACAATTAACTTCAACACAGGGCTAGAAACCAGCTAGAATTCCTGCTGTTCATCACCAAGGCTTCTTCGGCAGCACCAACCAAAACCACATCCTCTACCACCCAGAAGGACAAGGGCAACAAGCCCTCCAAGTCACACACCATCCAGACTTGGAAATATATCGGCCGTTCCTTCATTGTCACTGGGTCAAAATCCTGGAACTCCCTCCCTCAGAGCACTGTGGGAGCACCTTCACCACACGGACTGCAGCGGTTCAAGAAGGCGGCTCACCACCACCTTCTCAAGGGGCAATTAGGGATTGGCAATAAATGCCGGCCTTGCCAACAACACCCATATCCCATGAATGAATTTAAAAGATGATCCTATTACTGAAGTTGGGGAATGTGCATGTGTGGATATAGGTTCAAGGACCATATCAGACCATCATGGTTAGATTTGCCGCTGAACACTCACTGTCCAGGTTTATTTGAGTAAGGAACGAGTATCCCAATACAAGCCAGGAAAGGAGTAGAAAAAACTAAAATAAAAAGGGCCATCTCTGCATTGCACAGCAACACACCATATATTGCAGCAGAGAGTGAGCAGCATTACAGTTTAAATGAAGAAATAAATGCTTTTGATGACATTGCCAAGGGGAAAAACTGTTTCGGTTGGAGCTCATGGGCCATTTGTTTATTGTTTTTGGTTGAGTAGCTGTCTCAAAATGAACGACTCTGAGAGATGGACTTTAATGCGTGGCAGTACCAAAATCTCTCGGGAAGCAAATAGTGGTAACTTCAAATGGTGCCTTCTAGGGGGAAGATTATATGAGAAAGAATTAATCTCATGACATTACGTTGGTTTGAGCAAAATGACATTTTTGAACGGTTTGACTCTTGGCTTTAATGCTGTGTGTATGTTACAATGCTGCTGACGTCTGGTGTGGAAAATAAATAATACAATGACTTCCTGGCAGACAGCTCAAACAAAACTACTGGGGAAAGGACATTTTAGTTTATTATTCAAAGCTCATGACGATGTTACCGAGCTTACTGTCTGTACAAGGTGTTACACAAATGGCCTTTTCAGAATATTTACACAGCACATCAAGATTACCACACAAAGACAGCTCACTATCAACTGCGGCTGTGTGAGATTAAGAATCTTTTATAAAGAAGATCTAAAATATTTGAAAACACATTTGAAAAATATTTTAAATTAGCTATGGAAAAGGACAGGGAGCAATCGAGAGTAAAAAGACTTAACATAGAAACATAGAAAATAGGTGCAGGAGTAGGCCATTCGGCCCTTTGAGCCTGCACCACCATTCAATATGATCATGACTGATCATGCAACTTCAGTACCCCATTTCTGCTTTCTCTCCATACACCTTGATCCCTTTAGCCATAAGGACCACATCTAACTCCTTTTTCAATATATCTAATGAACTGGCCTCAACAACTTTCCGAGATAGAGAATTCCACAGGTTCACAATTCTGAGTGAAGAAGTTTCTCCTCATCTCGGTCCTAAATGGATTACTCCTTATCCTTAGACTGCGACCTTTGGTTCTGGACTTCCCCAACATCGGGAACATTCTTCCTGCATCTAACCTGTCCAATCCCGTCAGAATTTTATGTGTTTCTATGAGATCCCCTCTCATTCTTCTAAATTCCAATGAATATAAGCCTAGTCAATCCAGTCTTTCTTCATATGTCAGTCCTGCCATCCCGGGAATCAGTCTGGTGAACCTTCGCTGCACTCCTTCAATAGCAAGAATGTCCTTCCTCAGATTAGGAGACCAAAACTGTACACAATATTCAAGGTGTGGCCTCACCAAGGCCCTGTACAACTACAGTAAGACCTCCCTGCTCCTATACTCAAATCCTCTCACTATGAAGGCCAACATGCCATTCGCCTTCTTCACCGCCTACTGTACTTGCATGCCAACTTTCAATGACTGATGTACCATGACACCCAGGTCTCGTTGCACCTCCCCTGGAGGAAGGCCAATTTTCAATGACTGATGTACCATGACACCCAGGTCTCGTTGCACCTCCCCTGGAGGAAGGCCAATTTTCAATGACTGATGTACCATGACACCCAGGTCTCATTGCACTTCCCCTGGAGGAAGGACAAATTTCAGAGGGTTGAGAGTGGATCTGGCCCGGGCAAATTGGAATCAAAGATTGGTGGCAAATCTGTAATCAAACAATGGGCTGCCTTTAAAGAGGATATGGTTCGGGTACAGTCAAGGTACATTCCCACGAAGGGGAAAGGGAGGGCAACCAAAGGCAGAGCTCCCTGGATGACGAAAGAGATAGAGAGTAAGCTGAAGTAGGAAAAAGGGGCGTGTGATAGATGTCAGGTCGAGAATACAAGTGAGAACCAGGCTGAATATAGAAAGTTCAGAGGGCAAGTGAAAAAGGAAATAAGAGGGGCAAAGAGAGAGTACAAGAATAGATAAAAAGAAATCAAAAAGTCTTCTCTAGGCATATACAGAGTAAACGGGTAGTAGGAGGGGTGGGCCCGATTAGGGACCAAAAAGGAGATCTACGCATGGAGGCCGAGGGCATTACTGAGGTTCTAAATGAGTACTTTGCATCTGTCTTCACCAAGGAAGAAAATGCTACCAAAGTCATAGTGAAAATGGAGGTAGGTGAGATACTGAATGGGATAAAAATTGATAAAGGGGAGGTACTAGAAACGCTGGCTGTATTTATAAGTCACCAGGACCTGAAGGGATGCATACTAGGATGCTGAGGGAAGTAAAGGTGGAAATTGTGGAGGTACTGCCCATAATCTTCCAATCCTTCTTAGATATGGGGTGGTGCCAGAGGATTATTACATCCTTGTTCAAAACAGGGTGTAAGGGTAAACCCAGCAACTACAAGCCAATCAGTTTAACCTCGGTCGTGGGGAAATTTTTAGAAACTATAATCCGGGACAAAATTAACAGTCACTTGGACAAGTGTGGAATAATTAATGAACACCAGCACAGATTTGTTGAAAGCAAATCGTGTTTAACTAACTTGATTGAGTTTTTTGGTGAGGTAACAGAGAGGGTTGATGAGGGCAATTCGGTTGACGTGGTGTACATGGATTTCCAAATTTGATAAAGTGTCACATAATAGGCTTGCCAGCAAAGTTGAAGCCCATAGAATAAGGGACAGTGGCAGCATGGATACGAGATTGGCTAAGTGACAGGAAACAGAGAGTAGTGGTGAACGGTTGTTTATCGGACTGAAGGAAGGTATACAGTGGTGTTCCCCAGGGGTTGGTATTAGGACCACTGCTTTTCTTGATATATATTAATGACTTAGACACAGGACCAATTACAAAATTTGCAGATGGTGCAAAACCTTGAAGAATAGTGAACAGTGAGGAGGGTAGTGATAGACTTTAAGAGAACATAGACAGGCTGGTAGAATGGGCGGACACATGGCAAATTAAATTTAATACAGAAAAGTGTGAAGTAATACATTTTGGTACGAAGAACGAGGAGAGGTAATATAAACTAATGGGTACAATCCTAAAGGGGGTGCATGAACAGAGAGTCCTGGGGGTATGTGTGCACAAATTATTGAAGGTGGCAGGGCAGGTTGAGAAAGTGGTTTAAAAAGCATACGGGATCCTGGGCTTCATAAATAGAGGCATAGAGTACAAAAGTAGGGACGTTTTGATGAACCTGTATAAAACACTGGTTCGGCCTCACCTGGAGTATTGTGCCCAATTCTGGGCACTGCACTTTAGGAAGGATGTGAAGGCCTGAGAGAGGGTGCAGAAAAGATTTACGAGAATGATTCCAGGGATGAGGGATTTCTGTTACGTGGATAGACTGGAGAAGCTGGGGTTGTTTTCCTTAGAGAAGAGAAAGTTGGGAGGAGATTTGATCGAGGTGTTCAAAATCATGAGGGGTCTGGACAGAGTAGAGAAAGAGGAACTGTTCCCATTGGCGGAAGGGTCGAGAACCAGAGGACACAGATTTAAGGTGATTGGCAGAAGAACCAAAGACGACATGAGGGAAAACTTTTTTACACAGTGAGTGGTTAGGATCTGGAATGCGCTGCCTGAGAGGGTGGGGGAGGCAGATTCAATCGTGGCTTTCAAAAGGGAATTGGATAAATACCTGAAGGAAATGTTTTGCAGGGCTATGGGAAAGGGCGGGGAGTGGGACTAGCTGAAGTGCTCTTGCAGAGAGCCGGCATGGGCTCGACAGCCCGAATGGTCTCCTTCTATGCTGTAACCGTTCTGTGATTCTAACACCTTCGAGGCTTAATGTGGCAAGTCAATAGAGGGATTATACCAGCTCTAACATTAGCTTATTGATGATGAGATAGAAGCAGAAAGAAAGCAAAAGGTGATGTCATAGCCAAGGGGGCAAGTGATTGGTGTGTAATTTTTCTTTTCTTTTCCTTTATCAGTAGGTAACCTTTATCATTGTTGTTTCCAACTTAAGTTAATCTAGGGGTTAAGTCATGGCAGAAGAGCTTGGACACGTGTAATGCTCCTCCTGTGCTATATGGGAACTCAGGGACGCTTCCTGTGTCCCTGATGACTACATGTGTGGGAAGTGTATCCTGCTGCAGCTCCTGACAGACCACATTGTGGCACTGGAGCTGCGGGTAGAATCAGTCTGGAGCATCCACGATGCTGAGGATGCTGTGAATAGCACGTTTAGTGAGTTTGTCATACCGCAGGTAAAGGTTACACAGACAGATAGGGGATGGGTGACCAACAGGAAGAGCAGTGCAGAGGTCCTCTGCGGTCATCCCCCTCCAAAACAGATACACCGTTTTGGGTACTGCTGGGGGGGATGACTCACCAGGGGAGGGCAGCAGCAGCCAAGTCCATGGCACCATGGGTGGCTCTGCTGCACAGGAGAGCAGGAAAAAGAATGGGAGAGCTATAGTGGTAGGGGATTCTATTGTAAGGGGAATAGATAGACGTTTCTGCGGCAGCAATTGACATTCCAGGATGGTATGTTGCCTCCCTGGTGCAAGGGTCAAGGATGTCTCGGAGCGCTTACAGGACATTTTGAAGGGGGAGGGTGAACAGCCAGTTGTCATGGTGCATATTGGTACCAACGATATAGGTAAAAAACGGGATGAGCTCTTACAAGGTGAATTTAGGGAGCTAGGAATTAAATTAAAAAGTAAGACCTCAAAGGTAGTAATCTCAAGATTGCTACCAGTGCCACGTGCTAGTCAGAGTAGGAATCGCAGGATAGCTCAGATGAACTTGTGGCTTGAGGAGTGGTGCAGAAGGGAGGGATTCAAATTCCTGGGACATTGGAACCGGTTCTGGGGGAGGTGGGACCAGTACAAACCGGATGGTCTGCACCTGGGCAGGACCGGAACCAATGTCCTCGGAGTAGAGTTTGCTAGTGCTGTTGGGGAGGGGTTAAACTAATATGGCAGGGTGATGGGAACATCTGCAGAGAGACAGAGGGAAGTAGAATGGGGGCAAAAGCAAAAGATAGAAAGAAGAAAAGTAAAAGTGGAGGGCAGAGAAACCCAAGGCAAAAAGCAAAAAAGGCCACATTACAGCAAAATTCGAAAAGGCCAAAGTGTGTTAAAAAGACAAGCCTGAAGGCCCTGTGCCTCAATGCGAGGAGTATTCATAATAAGGTGGATGAATTAACTGCACAGGCAGCAATTAATGAATATGATATAATTGGCATCACGGAGACATGGCTCCAGGGTGACCAATGCTGGGAACTCAACATCCAGGGGTATTCAACATTCAGGAAGGATAGACAGAAAAGAAAAGGAAATGGGGTAGCGTTGCTGGTTAAAGATAAAATTAACGCAATAGTAAGGAAGGACATTAGCTTGGATGATGTGGAATCTGTATGAGTGGAGCTGCGGAATACCAAAGGGCAGAAAACGCTAGTGGGAGTTGTGTACAGACTATCAAACAGTAGTAGTGAGGTTGGGGACAGCATCAAACAAGAAATAGGGATGTGCGCAATAAAGGTACAGGAGTTATCATGGGCGATTTTAATCTACATATAGATTGGGCTAACCAAACTGGTAGCAATACGGTGGAGGAGGATTTCCTGGAGTGTATTAGAGATAGTTTTCTAGACCAATATGTCGAGGAACCAACTAGAGGGCTGGCCATCCTAGACTGGGTGATGTGTAATGAGAAAGGACTAATTAGCAACCTTGTTGTGCGAGGCCCCTTGGGGAAGAGTGACCATAATATGGTAGAATTCTTTATTAAGATAGAGAGTAACACAGTTAATTCAGAGATGAGGGTCCTGAACTTAAGGAAAGGTAACTTCGATGGTATGAGATGTGAATTGGCTAGAATAGACTGGCGAATGATACTTAAAGGGTTGACGGTGGATAGGCAATGGCAAACATTTAAAGATCACATGGATGGACTTCAACAATTGTACATCCCTGTCTGGAGTAAAAATAAAACGGGGAAGGTGGCTCAATCGTGGCTAACAAGGGAAATTAAGGATAGTGTTAAATCCAAGTAAGAGGCATATAAATTGGCCAGAAAAAGCAGCAAACCTGAGGACTGGGAGAAATTTAGAATGCAGCAGAGGAGGACAAAGGCTTTATTTAGGAGGGGGAAAATAGAGTATGAGAGGAAGTTTGCCAGGAACATAAAAACTGACTGCAAAAGCTTCTATAGATATGTGAAGAGAAAAAGATTAGTGAAGACAAACGTAGGTCCCTTGCAGTCAGATTCAGGTGAATTTATAATGGGGAATAACGAAATGGCAGACCAGTTGAACAAATACTTTGGTTCTGTCTTCACGAAGGAAGACACAAATAACCTTCCGGAAATACTAGGGGACCGAGGGTCTAGTGAGAAGGAGGAACTGAAGGAAATCCTTATTAGGCGGGAAATTGTGTTGGGGAAATTGATGGGTTTGAAGGCCGATAAATCCCCGGGGCCCGATAGTCTGCATCGCAGAGTACTTAAGGAAGTGGCCCTAGAAATAGTCGATGCATTGGTGATCATTTTCCAACAGTCTATCGACTTTGGATCGGTTCCAATGGATTGGAGGGTAGCTAATGTAACACCACTTTTTAAAAAAGGAGGGAGAGGGAAAATGGGTAATTATAGACCAGTTAGCCTGATATCAGTAGTGTGGAAAATGTTGGAATCAATTATTAAAGAGGAAATAGCAGCGCATTTAGAAAGCAGCGACAGGATCGGTCCAAGTCAGCATGGATTTCTGAAAGGGAAATCATGCTTGACAAATCTTCTGGAATTTTTTGAGGATGTAACTAGTAGAGTAGACAAGGGAGAACCAGTGGATGTGGTGTATTTGGACTTTCAAAAGGCTTTTGACAAGGTCCCACACAAGAGATTGGTGTGCAAAATTAAAGCACATGGTATTGGGGGTAATGTACTGACGTGAATAGAGAACTGGTTGGCAGACAGGAAGCAGAGAGTCGAGATAAATGGGTCCTTTTCAGAATGGCAGGCAGTGACTCGTGGGGTGCCGCAAGGCTCAGTGCTGGGACCCCAGCTCTTTACAATATACATTAATGATTTAGATGAAGGAATTGAGTGTAATATCTCCAAGTTTGCAGATGACACTAAGCTGAGTGGCGGTGTGAGCTGTGAGGAGGATGCTAAGAGGCTGCAGGGTGACTTGGACAGGTTAGGTGAGTGGGCAAATGCATGGCAGATGCAGTATAATGTGAATAAATGTGAGGTTATCCACTTTGGTGACAAAAACGCGAAAGCAGAATATTATCTGAATGGCGGCAGATTAGAAAAAGGGGAGGTGCAACGAGACCTGGGTGTCATGGTACATCAGTCATTGAAAGTTGGCATGCAGGTACAACAGGTGGTGAAGAAGGCAAATGGTATGTTGGCCTTCATAGCAAGGGGATTTGGGTATAGGAGCAGGGAGGTCTTACTGCAGTTGTACAGGGCCTTGGTGAGGCCTTACCTGGACTATTGTGTTCAGTTTTGGTCTCCTAATCTGAGCAAGGATGTTCTTGCTATTGAGGGAGTGCAGCGAAGGTTCACCAGACTGATTCCCAGGATGGCAGGACTGACATATGAGGAGAGATTGGATCAACTGGGCCTGTATTCATTGGAGTTTAGAAGGATGAGTGGGGATCTCTTCGAAACATATAAAATTCTGATGGTACTTGACAGGTTAGACGCAGGAAGAATGTTCCCGATGTTGGGGATGTCCAGAACCAAAGGACACAGTCTAAGGATAAGGGGTAAGCCATTTCGGACTGAGATGAGGAGAAACTTCTTCACTCAGAGAGTTGTTTACCTGTGGAATTCCGTACCGCAGAGAGTTGTTGATGCCATTTCATTGGATATATTCAAGAGGGAGTTAGATATGGCCCTTACGGTTAAAGGGATCAAGCAGTATGGAGAGAAAGCAGGAAAGGGGTACTGGGGTGAATGATCAGCCATGATCTTATTGAATGGTGGTGCAGGCACGAAGGGCTGAATGGCCTACTCCTGCACCTATTTTCTATGTTTCTATGTCACTGATCACTTCTGGCCAATGTCTATAATGTTGGTCAATGTTCAACATAAATAATTCAATTTCGCCAGGAAACATTGAACCAGATTGCTACTTGTGGGAGTGAAGTAAAGCTCATAGGACAGGGGTTGTTGCAAGTCCTCCCATTGCTGGTGAGTTGGTTGGTTCTTCCCAGATAGAACAATCTTCGCGCACTCCTCACGTACAGTGATAAGTCTCAGAATATATTGGTCCCTACTACTTCTGTTAGTTAGTTTGTGAATGAATACTTTATAAACTTCAAAAATAAATCGCAAAAGACCTTGCTGTCTCATAAATATTGTTACATCACTGGCTATGACTTCAGTTTATGTGGTTCCTGACACCATAATTACAGGAAGCATCTCCAACTGACGCTAAACAATGTAACGTCATTTTATGGTTGTCACACTGTCGGATGTCTGCAGCAGTTTAAAACAAAAGACCATACGATTGCATTGTTTGAACAGGATATGAGTCGAGCCTTTTTTTTAAACCTCTCTGCCTCTCTTTCCTCCTTTAAGGCGCTCCTAAGAACTTATCTCTTTGACCCAGCTTTTGGTCATCTCGGTGTCAAATTCTTGTCTTCCAAGCACTCCTGTGAAGCGCCTTAGGACATTTTACTACGTTAAAGGCACTATATAAGTGCAAGTTGTTGTTGTTATCTAACTGTAGAAATGAATAAAAGCGACATCCTGCTACAGAACTTGTACATTAGTATGCATCAACATTCAAGTGAAATCCAAAAAACAGTGCTGAAAGGTCACTGCTTTTAGTATTGTAAATTTAGTAGACAGATACAATATGTAATGAGTCAAATGATTGTTTCAAAATTGTTAGAGCAATAGTAAATAAACAATCTGTGCTGTTCTGAAAAGACGATGAAGAGGAGGGATCCTTTCAGTAATACAAAGCGGGAGCTATCATTACAATATGCTCCTATTCTCTTCAAGTACAGTACCTATACACTTATCCCTGGTATTCAATTAAGAGGAGTGGACAAAAAATATGATTGAGCAAGTACTTGGGTGATGTTCAGTAAAGGAGCTTTTTGCTGCAGGTATCAGACTGTTAGCTGCATGGTGAGCCTCGCAAGAAGCACTTGTGCTGGAGTGTGAAGTGCCAACGAGTGGAGCTGCAGTGTTGTGCACGGTGCATTGCTACCTGCAGTCCCCTTTGCAAGTGAATTTCCACTGGAAGCTGTAGTGCAATGTTAACCGGACTGGCCCATTGGGAAATTGACGGGATCGGGTTTCACACCGCATTTACTCGCCATCGAAGTCAACAGAGTGCCATATTGGGTGGAGCATAAAACTGCCGTTCCTCCTCACCCTGTGGGCTTCCCGCGCAGCCAATTGGGTTAAAGTTACCCCGACCAAGCGGAGACTGGGCATTTCTTCTCAATAAAGAATGGAAGATCAGAAGGAGCGTAATCCTCAGAGCAGAACTGATAGACTCACAGTAGCAGATCACCCTCTCAGTCAAAGATGATGTAAAACACAACGAAACACAGCTGAAGAATGGGAGGGACAGGGGAGAGGGGGGGATACTTTAAATATAGAAGGAAACAACAGGGTCAGGGATATTGACCGTGAGTCCAGACGCATTTCAGGGTCCAAATTTACTTTACCGCAAAACCAGCATTATTATTATTTCCTGCATATGGGTAAATGTAACTCAGATTTAAACCATCAAACACATATTATGGTATATCACTCATTGGAGAATATGTGGGATGCCCACACTTTCGCATCACCTCTGATGATGGAAAACTATATGCTGCCCGATCAGAGTACAGGCTAAACTACTTGTTCAAATTTATTTATTGCTACAACACCAGATAGAAGCAAACATATTTACCAACATATTGACACAGTATAAAAGACAAACTTATACGACATATACTGTCTAAAAGTATAAAAGGACAGGTTCTGAAATCCTTGCTGCTCTTCTGAGCCAATCAATAAAATAATGGTGAAAAAAATTATGATGGAGGGAATGCATTGAGATTACAGGTCAGATAACAAGTTGTTTCTTTTATCCTGGCAAGGAGTGGAATAGAGGTGTACAAGAGGACCCCCAGTTTTGAGAGAAGTATCCAGCAGATTTTGGAGAGTTGGTAAGGGAAGAGCGGGGAAACCAAGCTTCATGGAGAAGATACTGAACTTTCATTTGAGGTCAAAGGAGATAGTGAGACAAAGAATCTTAGTAGTTGAGGTGGGGGCTATCAAAGATAAAAGGTTAAAGGTTATTGGTTAGACTTGCAAGGAACATGAAGAAACTGTTTTTTCAAAGTAGCCTCATCATCTCCTACCTGTGCAACTTCCTTCAGCCTTACATCCCTTCTCATTCTCCCTGGGTCTCCAACTCTGGCCTTCTGAGCATTGTTCATACACCCCCACCCTGTTTGGTCCATCACCGAGGCAACGTTTTTAACCTCAGGCCTGCTCTCTGGAATGGCCTCCCTAAAATCCTCCATCTCCACGACTCTCTCCACCTTCAAAACTCTCTCAAAATCCATCTTTTCAATTACCTTTTTAGTCACTTCTCCTAACTCTCCCACCAAAGCTTGGTAACTCTTCTTTTGTTTCTTGCGTCTACTTTTTCCCCTCTGCAAAGCACCTTGGATGTCTTTTACAGTAAAGGTGCTATAGAAATATAAACTATTATAGAAAGTGCATTCCGCAAGGTAAGATCACAGTCGCTCTGAACCCGGTACATCCCATACAAACTCTACAAAGCTTTACAGTGCAGTAAACACTTCCTCGGGATCCTAGGCAGGATTTGTGCTTTTGCAGAATGCCAGTGCACCTTGGTCATGGCCCTTAACCTCTGCTCCTGACCTTGGTCGATTTTCCAGGATCGTGGCACTTAGCGTATTTGAGGTGGCTTCTGCCATGGGTGCCACCTGGGGGCCCAGAGAGTGGCTGTGGCACACCGCAGAGGCCTACCACAGATCAACATTGCTGGCAGCCTCTTTGCTGGCTGAAGAAGTTTGCAAAGCTTTTCTTTACAACAAAACCTCAGTGTGTGTAGTTGATCACTCAGGCCCAGAGGGCCTTCCATTTTAGATCCCCCTCTGCTGACATAACATTGTTACATGCCAGGAACGGAGAGAGATTTCTAATGCCATATTTGGATGTTTTGTGACTTCCAATATAACTAGCTGGGATGATCAGAGAACCAGTAGACCGGTTGAAGTTACCGGCACATTGTTCTCCAGCAGAGAATCTAAGCCCCTTTGTCTAAAAAGACCAACAGTTCTCATTATGAGAAGCTTTCATCATTCTTTGTTATATATCAAGAAAATTTTTCTTTTGCATATTTTTGACAAGTATCTGCAAACGAAAGCCATCTGTCTGTGGCTGGAGCCACAGCGAGATTATTTTTGATGTTTTTTTTTGGTTTGTTTCTGTTATTAACCTCGTCCCTTCAATTTGCTTCCAACTAAGCCAGACAGCAGAAAACGCTCCCTTTCAGATTCAAACATATCCAGTCAGGTAACTGCATTTTTGTTTGCAATCATTTGATTGGAATGTTTAAACTTAAACTATCCAATCAGATAACCAGAATTTCACAAGCCTGCTGCTGGTAACTTGTTACGGTATCATCATCATAGGCAGTCCCTCAAAATCGAGGCAGACTTGCTTCCACTCTAAAAGTGAGTTCTTAGGTGGCTGTACAGTCCAATATGGGAATTGCAGTCTCTGTCACAGGTGGGAGAGACAGTCGTTGAGGGAAAGGGTGGGTGGGACTGGTTTGCCGCACGCTCCTTCCGCTGCCTGCGCTTGTTTTCTGCATGCTCTCGGCGACGAGACTCGAGGTGCTCAGCGTCCTCCCTGATGCTCTTCCTCCACTTAGGGCAGTCTTGGGCCAGGGATTCCCAGGTGTCAGTGGGAATGTTGTACTTTATCAAGGAGGCTGTGAGGGTCCCCTTGAAACTTTTCCTCTGCCCATCTGGGGCTCGCTTGCCGTGTAGGAGTTCCGATTAGAGCGTTTGGCTTTGGGAGTTTTGTGTCGGGCATGCGGACGATATTGCCCGCCCAGCAGAGCTGGTCGAGTGTGTTCAGTGCTTCGATGCTGGGGATGTTGGCCTGAGCGAGAACACTGATGTTAGTGCATCTATCCTCCCAGGGAATTTGCAGGATCTTGTGGAGCCAGCGCTGGTGGTACTTCTCCAGCACTTTGAGGTGTCTGCTGTATATGGTCCACGTCTCTGAGCCATATAGGAGGGCTGGTATCACTACTGCCCTGTAGATCATAAGCTTGATGCCAGATATGAGGTCCTGGTCTTCAAACACTTTTTTCCTCAGGTGACCAAAGGCTGCACTGGCACACTCGAGGCAGTGTTGGACCTCGTCGTCGATATCTGCCCTTGCTGATAGTAGGTTCCCGCGGTATGGAAAATGGTCCACGTTGTCCAAGGTAACGTGGATTTTGATGACCGGGGGGCAGTGCTGTGAGGCGGGGTCAGGTTGGTGGAGGACCTTTGTCTTATGGATATATGTTTAGACAACTACAATAGAAACGCAGAGAACAGCACCAGCCCGTGTACATGGCCTTCTTTGACCTTACAAAGGCCTTTGACACTGTCAACCGTGAGGGACTATGGAGCATCCTCCTCCGTTTCGGCTGCCCCCAAAAGTTTGTCACCATCCTCCGCCTGCTCCATGACGACATGCAAGCCGTGATCCTAATCAAAGGATCCACCACAGACCCAATCCACGTCCAGACCGGGATCAAGCAGGGCTGCGTCATCGTGCCAATGTTCTTCTCGATCTTTCTCGCTGTAATCCTCCATTTCACGCTCAACAAGCTTCACCTGGAGTGGAAGTAAACAATAGAACCAGTGGGAACCTGTTCTACCTTCCTCGCCTCCAGGCTAGATCCAAGGTCATCCCATCCTCTGTCATCGAACTACAGTACGTGGACGACACTTGCGTCTGCGCACTCTCAGACGGCAAACTCCAAACCATCGTCAACATCATCACCGAGGCATACGAAAGCTTAGGCCTTACGGTGTAGAATCTTAATATCACTCAATAGGCAGCTGTGATACCATGGAATTCATGTCTGCAGCAGGTGCAAATCAGCAGATGTTTAATTAGCCGCACTGATGAGTAGGTACGAGGACAAATATGAGTCAAAAGTCAATAGTACTGTGCGGGGGTTTGAGAGAAACACTTTCAGTGCATTCTCCTCGCAGCTTGTCAAAAGTAAAGACGTTTTTTTTTTCTTGCTTGTGAGAACAAATTCCAACATTTCCCAGGAGCAAAAAAGTCTGCTGGACACACAAAATCTTTGCCGCCCATGACAGGGGCAACCTGTCATGTATTCAACCAGCATTGTAACTCATGTATAAACTGACCTAAATTGTACACCGTGAGAACACTGACCACTAGGTGGGAGATACTCCTAACCTGGACCTTCAGGTATAAAAGGGGAAGCTCCACCCACCTTCATCACTTGAGTGCTAAGGAATAAAGGACAGGTCACAGACTGACCTTCTCTCAAGCATGGGCCTCGTGTGCATTTACACTGTGTAGTGAGGACGTATCAATGGCGACAAGAAATTGGGATTTAAACCACGCGAGCATGGCCACTAGCAGAACAGACGAGAGGTACTGTGTTAAGGAATGGTTTGGACAGAGATTCATAGAAACATAGAAAATAGGTGCAGGAGCAGGCCATTCAGCCCTTCTAGCCTGCACCGCCATTCAATGAGTTCATGGCTGAACATGAAACTTCAGTACCCACTTCCTGCTTTCACGCCATACCCCTTGATCCCCCGAGTAGTAAGGACTTCATCTAACTCCCTTTTGAATATATTTAGTGAATTGGCCTCAACTACTTTCTGTGGTAGAGAATTCCACAGGTTCACCACTCTCTGGGTGAAGAAGTTTCTCCTTATCTCGGTCCTAAATGGCTTACCCCTTATCCTTAGACTGTGACCCCTGGTTCTGGACTTCCCCAACATTGGGAACATTCTTCCTGCATCCAACCTGTCCAAACCCGTCAGAATTTTAAACGTTTCTATGAGGTCCCCTCTCACTCTTCTAAACTCCAGTGAATACAAGCCCAGTTGATCCAGTCTTTCTTGATATGTCAGTCCCGCCATCCCGGGAATCAGTCTGGTGAACCTTCGCTGCACTCCCTCAATAGCAAGAATGTCCTTCCTCAAGTTAGGAGACCAAAACTGTACACAATACTCCAGGTGTGGCCTCACCAAGGCCCTGTACAACTGTAACAACACCTCCCTGCCCCTGTACTCAAATCCCCTCGCTATGAAGGCCAACATGCCATTTGCTTTCTTAACCGCCTGCTGTACCTGCATGCCAACCTTCAATGACTGATGTACCATGACACCCAGGTCTCGTTGCACCTTCCCTTTTCCTAATCTGTCACCATTCAGATAATAGTCTGTCTCTCTGTTTTTACCACCAAAGTGGATAACCTCACATTTATCCACATTATACTTCATCTGCCACGCATTTGCCCACTCACCTAACCTATCCAAGTCACTCTGTAGCCTCATAGCATCCTCCTCGCAGCTCACACTGCCACCCAACTTAGTGTCATCCGCAAATTTGGAGATACTACATTTAATCCCCTCGTCTAAATCATTAATGTACAATGTAAACAGCTGGGGCCCCAGCACAGAACCTTGCGGTACCCCACTAGTCACTGCCTGTCATTCTGAAAAGTACCCATTTACTCCTACTCTTTGCTTCCTGTCCGACAACCAGTTCTCAATCCACGTCAGCACACTACCCCCAATCCCATGTGCTTTAACTTTGCACATTAATCTCCTGTGTGGGACCTTGTCGAAAGCCTTCTGAAAGTCCAAATATACCACATCAACTGGTACTCCTTTGTCCACTTTATTGGAAACATCCTCAAAAAATTCCAGAAGATTTGTCAAGCATGATCTCCCTTTCACAAATCCATGCTGACTTGGACCTATCATGTCACCATTTTCCAAATGCGCTGCTATGACATCCTTAATAATTGATTCCATCATTTTACCCACTACTGAGGTCAGGCTGACCGGTCTATAATTCCCTGCTTTCTCTCTCCCTCCTTTTTTAAAAAGTGGGGTTACATTGGCTACCCTCCACTCGATAGGAACTGATCCAGAGTCAATGGAATGTTGGAAAATGACTGTCAATGCATCCGCTATTTCCAAGGCCACCTCCTTAAGTACTCTGGGATGCAGTCCATCAGGCCCTGGGGATTCATCGGCCTTCAATCCCATCAATTTCCCCAACACAATTTCCCGACTAATAAAGATTTCCCTCAGTTCCTCCTCCTTAATAGACCCTCTGACCACTTTTATATCCGGAAGGTTGTTTGTGTCCTCCTTAGTGAATACTGAACCAAAGTACTTGTTCAATTGGTCTGCCATTTCTTTGTTCCCCGTTATGACTTCCCCTGATTCTGACTGCAGGGGACCTACGTTTGTCTTTACTAACCTTTTTCTCTTTACATACCTATAGAAACTTTTGCAATCCGCCTTAATGTTCCCTGCAAGCTTCTTCTCGTACTCCATTTTCCCTGCCCTAATCAAACCCTTTGTACTCCTCTGCTGAGTTCTAAATTTCTCCCAGTCCCCAGGTTCGCTGCTATTTCTGGCCAATTTGTATGCCATTTCCTTGGCTTTAATACTATCGCTGATTTCCCTAGATAGCCACGGTTGAGCCACCTTCCCTTTTTTATTTTTACGCCAGACAGGAATGTACAATTGTTGTAATTCATCCATGCGGTCTCTAAATGTCTGCCATTGCCCATCCACAGTCAACCCCTTAAGTATCATTCGCCAATCTATCTTAGCCAATTCATGCCTCATACCTTCAAAGTTACCCTTCTTTAAGTTCTGGACCATGGTCTCTGAATTAACTGTTTCATTCTCCATTCTAATGCAGAATTCCACCATATTATGGTCACTCTTCCCCAAGGGGCCTCGCACAATGAGATTGCTAATTAATCCTCTCTCATTACACAACACCCAGTCTAAGATGGCCTCCCCCCTAGTTGGTTCCTCGACATATTGGTCTAGAAAACCATCCCTTATGCATTCCAGGAAATCCTCCTCCACCGTATTGCTTCCAGTTTGGCTAGCCCAATCTATGTGCATATTAAAGTCACCCATTATAACTGCTGCACCTTTATTGCATGCACTCCTAATTTCCTGTTTGATGCCCTCCCCAACATCACTACTACTGTTTGGAGGTCTGTACACAACTCCCACTAACGTTTTTTGCCCTTTGGTGTTCTGCAGCTCTACCCATATAGATTCCACATCATCCAAGCTAATGTCTTTCCTAACTATTGCATTAATCTCCTCTTTAACCAGCAATGCTACCCCACCTCCTTTTCCTTTTATTCTATCCTTCCTGAATGTTGAATACCCCTGGATGTTGAGTTCCCAGCCCTGATCATCTTGGAGCCACGTCTCCGTAATCCCAATCACATCATATTTGTTAACATCTATTTGCACAGTTAATTCATCCACCTTATTGCGGATACTCCTTGCATTAAGACACAAAGCCTTCAGGCTTGCTTTTTTAACACCCTTTGTCCTTCTAGAATTTTGCTGTACAGTGGCCCTTTTTGTTCTTTGCCTTGGGTTTCTCCGCCCTCCACTTTTCCTCATCTCCTTTCTGTCTTTTGCTTTTGCCTCATTTTTGTCTCCCTCTGTCTCCCTGTATAGGTTCCCATCTCCCTGCAATATTAGTTTAACTCCTCCCCAACAGCACGAGCAAACACTCCCCCTAGGACATTGGTTCCGGACCTGCCCAGGTGCAGACCGTCCGGTTTGTACTGGTCCCACCTCCCCCAGAACCGGTTCCAATGCCCCAAGAATTTGAATCCCTCCCTGCTGCACCACTGCTCAAGCCATGTATTCATCTGCGCTATCCTGCGATTCCTACTCTGACTAGCACGTGGCACTGGTAGCAATCCCGAGATTACTACTTTTGAGGTCCTACTTTTTAATTTAGCTCCTAGCTCCTTAAATTCTTTTCGTAGGACCTCATCCCTTTTTTTACCTATGTCGTTGGTACCAATGTGCACCACGACAACTGGCTGTTCTCCCTCCCATTTCAGAATGTCCTGCACCCGCTCCGAGACATCCTTGACCCTTGCACCAGGGAGGCAACATACCATCCTGGAGTCTCAGTTGCGTCCGCAGAAACGCCTATCTATTCCCCTCACCATCGAATCCCCTATCACTATTGCGCTCCCACTCTTTTTCCTGCCCTCCTTTGCAGCAGAGCCACATTGTTAAAGCAGCACACAGTTCTCCAGGCAGACAAGGGCAGTCAGGCATGCCCCAACATATAGTCGAACCCAGAGGGGGAGTTCAACAGAGACAATGGCAAGCTGAACAGCGATTCACGCCATTGCAAGGGACAATGCGGCCAGTAATGGGGCCATCAACACCTGTTAATGGCGCATTCAAGGACAATAACAGGGGCAGTCAGGGGCGATCGACTGGCAAGGGACATTTTGTTTCAAACCGCAACTCATGCTGGAGGCGTGGAGGCATACATTCAGCCGGAGTTTGCAGAGATGAGCAAAATACCTGCAGAAATTGCAGAAATGGACACTGGGGGAAATCGCTGGAAGCTGAAGTTCAGCGAGTTCATGTGGAGCACGTATACAGTTCATACACCAGGACGCCACCGATAATGATGAAAGTGCTCCTCAATGGCATCCCAGTATCAATGAAGTTAGACACAGGTGCCAGCCAGTCCCTGATGGGTATCAAACAGTTCGAAAAGTTGTGGGCATCCAAGGCCAGGAGGCCAAAATTATCGCCGATTGACGCACAGCTACGGACTTACACAAAGCAGATCATTCCGGTGCTAGGCAGCGCCACGGTAGTCGTGACCCACAAAGATTTGGAGAACAGGTTGCCACTCTGGATTGTCCCGGGGACGGTCCCGCACGACTGGGGAGGAGTTGGCTTGCTGTCATGAACTGGAAATGGGGCGATGTCAATGCAATTTCCTCTGTGGAGCGAGTATCATGCTCACAGATCCTGGACAAATTTGATTCATTATTTCAACCCGGCATTGACACTTTCATGGGGGCCAAGGTAGTGATTCACATAAACCCGGACGCCAGACCAGTACACCACAAGGCCAGAGCGGTGCCGTACGTGATGCGGGAAAAGATAGAAGGCGAATTGGACTGCCTGTTGAGGGAAGGCATCATCTCGCCAGTCGAATTCAGTGACTGGGCGAGCCCGATTGTGCTGGTGCTCAAGGCGGATGGGTCGGTCAGGATATGTGGCGATTACAAGGCCACCATCAATCGGGTGTCACTCCAAGACCAGTACCCGCTACCGAGAGCGGAGGATCTCTTTGCGACGCTATCCGGTGGCAAACTTTTTTCAGCTTACATGACCCACGAGCTGGCGAGTGAGTCGAAGAAGCTGACCACCATCACGACACACAAGGGATTGTTTGAGTACAACAGATGTCCGTTCGGGATTCGCTCAGCCACCGCGATCTTCCAACGAAATATGGAAAGCCTCCTCAAGTCGATTCCAGGGACGGTGGTTTTTCAGGACGACATCCTCATTACGGGTTACGATACTGAAGAACACCTCCACAACCTGGAGGAGGTGCTACGCAGACTGGACCGGGTAGGGCTGCGACTCAAAAAGGCGAAGTGCGTCTTCCTAGCTCCAGAGGTAGAATTCCTGGGGATGAGGGTAGCAGCAGACGGGATCAGTCCCACTGCATCCAAGACGGAAGCGATCCAGAGAGCACCCAGACCCCGTAACACGACGGAGCTGCGCTCGTTCCTGGGGCTCCTGAACTATTTTGATAACTTTCTTCCCAAATTGAGCACGCTGCTAGAGCCGCTACATGTGCTCCTACGCAAAGGTCGCGAATGGGTCTGGGGGGGACAGCCAGGAAAGGGCTTTTAATAGACCACGCAATTTGTTATGTTCCAACAATCTGTTAACGCTATATGACCCATGTAAGAAACTTGTGTTAACGTGCGATGCGTCGTCCTATGGTGTCGGGTGTTTGTTGCAGCATGTCAATGCCAAGGGTCAGTTACAGCCGGTAGCTTATGCCTCCAGGAGTCTGTCCCAGGCAGAAAGGGGCTATGGGATGGTAGAAAAGGAGGCGCTCGCACGTGTATATGCGGTAAAGAAAATGCATCAGTACCTGTTTGGCAGGAAATTTGAGCTGGAGACAGATCACAAACCCCTAACGTCCCTTTTGGCCGACAACAAGGCCATAAATGCAAACGCATCAGCCCGCATACAGTGGTGGGCACTCACGTTAGCTGCCTATGACAACACAATTCGGCACAGACCGGGCACCGAAAACTGCGCCGATGCACTCAGCAGGCTCCCACTAGCCACCACTGAAGGGGCTACCGAGCATGCTGCTGAGATGGTCATGGCTGTTGAAGCTTTCGGAAGTGAAGGCTCACCCGTGACAGCCCATCAGATTAAAGTCTGGACAAATAGAGACCCGCTATTGTCTCTAGTCAAGAAATGTGTCCTGAATGGGGACTGGGCAGCCACGTACAGGGCATGCCCTGAGAAATTTAAACCATTTCACAGGCGCAAGGATGAACTCTCGATTCAGGCCGATTGCCTACTGTGGGGAAAACGAGTAATCATGCCCCTGATGTGCAGAGAGGTGTTCATCAGAGAACTCCACAATGGGCACCCGGGCATTGTCACGATGAAGGCAATTGCCAGGTCACACGTTTGGTGGCCAGGGATAGACGCAGATCTGGAACTTTGTGTTCGCAGGTGCAACACGTGTGCCCAGCTGGGCCATGCGCCCAGGGAAGCCCCCCTTAGCCCCTGGCCATGGCCCGCCAAGCCTTGGTCATGCATCCATGTGGACTACGCAGGTCCTTTCATGGGGAAAATGTTTTTGGTTGTAGTAGATGCCTACTCCAAATGGATCGAGTGTGATATTTTAAATTCAAGCACATCTTCTGCCACGATAGAAAGTCTATGGGCAATGTTCGCCGCCCACGGTCTACCGGACATCTTGGTCAGTGACAATGGCCCGTGCTTCACAAGCACTGAATTCCAGGACTTCATGGCAGGCAATGGAATTAACCATGTTAGAACGGCACCGTTCAAGCCGGCCTCAAACGGCCAGGCAGAACGAGCAGTGCAGATAATCAAACAGGGGATGCTCAGATTCCAAGGGGGTTCCCTACAAACCCACTTATCGCGCCTCCTGTTGGCCTATAGATCCCAACCACACTCGCTCACAGGGGTTCCACCCGCAGAGCTACTAATGAAAAGAACACTCAAAACCCGATTATCCCTTATACACCCCACCATGAAAGAAATTGTTGAGAGCAGGCGCCAGTCACAATATCACTACCATGACAGGAATGCGAGGGCGCGATGTATTGATGTAAATGAACCTGTTTTTGTCCTCAACTACGCTGCAGGGCCCAAATGGTTCACAGGCACTGTGGTTGCCAAGGAGGGAAATAGGATTCTGGTCGTTAAACTTACCAATGGACAAATCTGCCGCAAACATGTGGATCAAACAAAAAGGAGGTTCAGCAAACCCATAGAAGAAGCAGAGGAAGAACACGATATAGAGTTCACTCCACCACAGGTGACCGAACACCAGAACCAAAGGGAGGAGAGCCCAATCACTGTTGGCAGTCTGGACAGGCCTGAGGCACCGCAAACAGCAGACACTCAGGCCAGCGCCCAACAACCAGAGCCCCAACTCAGGTGCTCTACAAGGGAGCGTAAACCACCAGAGAGACTCAACCTGTGATCCCAATAAGACTTTGGGGGGGGAGGTGATGTCATGTATTCAACCAGCATTGTAACTCATGTATAAACTGACCTAAGTTGTACACCGTGAGAACACTGACCACTAGGTTGGAGACACTCCTAACCTGGACCTTCAGGTATAAAAGGGGAAGCTCCACCCACCTTCATCACTTGAGTGCTAAGGAATAAAGGACAGGTCACAGACTGACCTTCTCTCAAGCATGGGCCTCGTGTGCATTTATACTGTGTAGTAAGGACGTATCACAACCATTTTCTAGAGTCATGCAGCCAATATGGGTGGCTCGCGGAGGGAGCATAGAGTTACATCCGGTCTGGTTCTGGGTGACAATCCCAGAATTTAATCCTTTAAGGGCGGGGGGCGGGGGAGAAAATCACTGGTTTGGGATTGGGCTAATATTTATAAAGGATTTCCAGAGCTTGCCCAGTGAACCTTTCAAGATGAGAACTGTGAAGCACAACAGATGAGCCTAAAGCTGCTGGCCATTCATAGCCAATGTGGAAAATCCAGTCCCAGCCTGTTTCCTTGCACAAAGAGCTCTTTTGATGGATGTCAAATTCAGTAACTGTGAGTCATTTTCAGATGTCTAAAAATAGCCAATCTACATAGTTTCTTTTAATATCCCTGACATTGGAAGGCATTCCGTCTGTTCAGTGCTTGCAGCAACTTGAATACTGACAATCTAGCCGCTACTTTCATTATCTATCAGCTTTAAACAGCTTCGACTTCTTTTACTTTTCAGAATGCATTTATTTATTTTTAACTTAGTGCCATTCGAGGGAGATTTTTCTGTTTCCTTCCCGCGTTCTCTCTAAGTTTCCAAATTTATTTACAGGAGGTCAGAGATGTAATATTTTTTTAAAGCCCGATACGCATGCTGGAGCTTTCAACTGTGGCTGGGGTGTAAAATGGGCGACATCGAATCGGCAGCCTCTTGTTCAAGTCAACAGAAAGGAAAATTAGCGGGGCGCGTAATGGCCAGCCAATTTGATACCACCCGTCGAAGTTGAAAGTGCTGCCTTTAGATACTAATGAATTTCTTAGGGTTAACACAGTGGGTGTATCTATATGTTTAAAATAATTCAAAGATATCACCATAGAAAGGCATTATTCTTTAGCTAAGGTGTTTCATAAAAAGATATAACTGGGGCATACTTGAGTTATACTTGATCAATACTCACAATGAACACGATACATATTTCTGGCAAACAAATTTATGGTGCAGGAGAGCCCCGTCAGAAGGAGTTATTTATTGCAATATAGAAATGAAGGCTAGATTATATCATATTGGCATCCCAGCTGTATTGCCATATTTGGAGTTATTGATCAATATACCTAGGTAAAATCGGTGTCCAGAATTAATGGTCATTGGAAGGGAGAACTTACCAGGCCAGAAGAAGATAAATTATTGGTTTTAAAGAATATTTTCCAAGTGTCATGTATTTTTTTAAATTTTAAAAACATGTTTTTTGACCCACTTCGTTGAGAAAACTTTGTGCCATTGGTCTTGGCACTGCCTTATTCTGCTCAAGTCCTTGAAATATTTTTTTGGGGAAAAAAAGGGAAAGTATTGGCGCAATAGCAGGCAGATAAGGATGCACCACAGGAGGACTGAGCTCACCTTCCATTACCTTCCCAGCCACAAACAACGACAGACGGGCACATATCTGGAATTGTTAGAGGACATTTATGTGAGCAGACATTAACCACAAAACAGTTGTGGACCGTTCATGCCTTAGACTAACTGTAGCCCCGCTGCCTAATAGGGAGGTGACGTACAGTCCCAAACAGGGCAACCCTTCTTGCATCAATCTACGGCAGCCTAACATCCACTTCACCAGCTATGGAACAGGTGTCAGGTGCTGTGACACTTGCTCCGAGTCGGTCCTGTACCTCAGCATTAGCTTCCTTGTCCCTTCATTTCTGCCTGGTGCTGTGTTTCCTAATCTTCCTCTTGAACCTTAGAAAGGCTGCGAACGGTTTGAAGAGCTTTTTAAACTTTAATCTGTATGAATTTTCATCCCCTTAGGTGCCCCCACACATTTAAGTGACCACGTCACTTTGAGTACCCCCAATCCTGTCATTTTCTGCTCCTCCCTATTTTTTTATTTTTTATTAATTTATTCATTCCTGGAATGTGGGTGTCGCTGACAAGACCGGCATTTATTGCCCATCCCTAATTGCCCTTGAGCTGATGGTGGTGGTGAGCCACCTTCTTGAACTGCTGCAGTCCGTGTGGTGAAGGCGCTCCCACAGTGCTGTTAGGGAGGGAGTTCCAGGATTTTGACCCAGCGACGATGAAGGAACGGCCGATATATTTCCAAGTCAGGATGGTGTGTGACTTGGAGGGGAATGTGGAGGGGGTGGTGTTCCCATGCACCTGCTGCCCTTGTCCTTCTAGGTGGTAGAGGTCGGGGTTTGGGAGGTGCTGCCGAAGAAGCCTTGACGAGTTTCTGCAATGCATCTTGTAGATGGTACACACTGCAGCCACGGTGCACCGGTGGTGGAGGGAGTGAATGTTGAAGGTGGTGGTTGGGGTGCCCATCAAGTGGGCTGCTTTGTCCTGGATGGTGTCGAGCTTCTTGAGTGTTGTTGAAGATGCACTCATCCAGGCAAGTGGAGAGTATTCCATTACACTCCTGACTGGTGCCTTGTAGATGATGGAAAGGCTTTGGGGAGTCAGGAGGTGAGACACTCGCTGCAGAATACCCAGCCTCTGACCTGCTCTTATAGCCACAGTATTTATGTGGCTGGTCCAGTTAAGTTTCTGGTCAATGGTGGCCCGCAAAATGTTGATAGTGGGAAATTTGATGATGGTAATGCCGTTGAATATCAAGGGAAGATGATTAGACTTTCTCTTGTTGAAGATGGTCATTGCCTGGCACTTGTGTGGCACGAATGTTACTTGCCACTTATCAGCCCAAGCTCGAATGTCATCCAGGTCTTGCTGCATGTGGGCACAGACTGCTTCATTATCTGATGAATTGCCAATGGAACTGAACACTGTGCAATCATCAGTGAACATCTCCACTTCTGACCTTATGATGGAGGGAAGGTCATTGATGAAGCAGCTGAAGATGGTTGGGCCTTGGACGCTGCCCTGAGGAACTCCTGCAGCAATGTCCTGAGGCTGCGATGATTGGCCTCCAACAACCACAACCATCTTCCTTTGTGTTAGGTATGTCTCCAGCCAGTGGAGAGTTTTCCCCCTGATTCCCATTGATTTCAGTTTTACTGGTGCCACACTCGGTCAAATGCTGCCTTGATGTCAAGGGCAGTCACTCTCACCTCACCTTCGGAATTCAGCTCTTTTGTCCATGTTTGGATCAAGGCTGTAATGAGGTCTGGAGTTGAGTGGTCCTGGTGGAACCCAAACTGAGCATCGGTGAGCAGGTTATTGATGAGCAGGTGCTGCTGGATAGCACTGTCGACTACACCTTCCATCACTTTTCTGATGGTTGAGAGTAGACTGATAGGGCGGTAATTTTCCAGCTTGGATTTGTCCTGCTTTTCGTGGACAGCTATGTAGGCATCTATCCAGCTGCCTGCACAAAAGGCAAAGCTTCACTGGGGTTTGTGAATAACTATGGAAATTTGCACCCAGTCAGTGCACTGCACTGCTGGCTAGATGAGATGTGCACCAGAACTTTAACATTTATGAACTTTGCTAGGATCCCTAAAAACTACCCTTATTGCCTCAAAACACAGACCTGTGACAAATAATTGGAACAAACAAGCAGTTTTCTTAAAGTGGCTTGCCTCCTGATCGAACTGACCATCTTTGCCACATCATCAGCTATATGTTGACACATACTTTTGTTGGCTTAGGCTCAATGATTTGCAGCAAGCTTAAACAGCGTCACTGAAAGTACTGAGCAGCCGGGGGCTCATTCCAGTCATCCACTGGCTTCATAGACGATACTGGCATTCAAAAACAGACCACAAAGATAATAAAGTTATTTTTGAATGCAATATTATAACATTAAAAATCACATTTATCATATCATTTAAAATATTGCAGAATAAGATCAAGTAATCTATGGATGAGCCTCTTACAGGTTGAGTTTTCGTAGTGCTTGGTGAAGGAAGAGGGTGGGGCAACCACGTTCAAAGATTTCCAAAATTAAAACTTATCTCTGTTGGTTTTACAAATCAGAAGTGAATGAAAAAAATGGGAGATAAAAAATGCTCATGGTTGGCGGTTCCAAGTCTGAGATTTGTTGAAGCAGAACTCTTGTCGATTCCACATTGTTTGTGACTGTAAGCAAGCCACATCATTACTTGTGCTACTGAAGCAACCACAGTACTGAATTAACACTGGAGTTACACTTCATGTGAAACTCATGGCTTGTAATACTGCACAGAATTACAGCACTTCCACCCTAGAGGCTAGATGTGACATCAGAAGATAGTCACCAGAAAAAGTGCATTAAAAAGCAACTTTGTGAATTGAAGGAACAATTGTTATCATATAAGAACATAAGAATTAGGAGCAGGAGTCGGCCATTTGACCTCTCAAGCTTGCTCCGCCATTCAATAAGATCATGGCTGATCTGATCATGGGCTCAGCTCCACTTCCCTGCCCGCTCCCCTTAACCCTCGAGTCCCTTATCATTCAAAAATCGGTCTATCTCTACCTTAAATATATTCAGTGACCCAGCCTCCACAGCTCTCTGAGGCAGAGAATTCCAAAGATTCACAACCCTTTGAGAGAAGAAATTCTTCCTCATCTCTGTTTTAAATGGGCGACCCCTTATTCTGAAACTATGCCCCCTAGTTCTAGATTCTCCCACGAGGGGAAACATCCTCTCTGCATCTACCTTGTCCAGCCCCCTCAGAATGTTATGTTTCAATAAGATCACCTCTCATTCTTCTAAACTCCAATGAGTATAGGCCCAACCTGCTCAACCTTTCATCATAAGACAACCCCTTCATCTCAGGAATCAACCTCGTGAACCTTCTCTGAACTCCAATGCAAGTATATCCCTCCTTAAATAAGGAGACCATATATAAAACAGGTTGAGTGCCGAGGGTTTAAACCTCTCGATATCAAAATGGGAAGAAGAAAAACATGCAAGAAACTAGCTTTATCAAATTCTAATTGAAACAGAAACTGTGCAACAGTTACAGGGAAGTGTTTGTGTTTGGTAGATTTACACTCATGACCAGTTCTCATTTATTCCATAGACTTTGCACAACAAAAAACAGGGCACATCTTTGTCGAGTGTGGCAGGAAACTAGTATAACAGGGTTAGAAAGATTCTCCTAAAGTGACATATTATTGGCGAAAAACTTAGATATATGAAAATCCATAGCTTGCTTTCTTTGGCGAGAATACTTGGCCTGTTAAGAGTCAAACCAATCAATAGGCAATTGTGCATTGTAATTATTCGTGCATGAGTGGGCAAGAACATGGCAAATGGAATATAATGTGGAGAAATGTGAAGATAGAAAAAATAGAAAAGCAGAGTATTTTTTAAATGGTGAGAGATTGGGAAATGTTGGTGTTCAGAGGGACCTGGGTGTCCTTGTACACAAATCACTGAAAGTTAACCTGCAGGTACAGCAAGCAATTAAGAAAGCAAATGGTATGTTGGCCTTTATTACAAGAGGATTTGAGTCTAAGAGTAAAGACTGCAATTATATAGGACCCTGGTGAGACTGCACCTGGAGTATTGTGCACAGTTTTGGTCTCCTTACCCGAGGAAGGATATACTTGCCATTGAGCGAGTGCAACGAAGGTTCACCAGACTAATTAAAATATGGTTGTTCAAAACACAATACCATCCTGCTTTTCAGTCAACATGTCTTTAACACATCACTATAAAAATTTAATTAAACTTTCTGTTCGTTCCTCAGATGATTTTCAGGTACAAAAATGTAACATTTTCCAAACACAATTAGACTTGTGTGGCATTTTGGTAAGTAATGTTACATAAAGTATTAAACTGTTAAGAGTTTCAAGTAGTTTTTTTTGGGGGGGGGAGGTGCACCTGACTAGAAAGGATAATTTCCTCTTTTCTCAGAAAATTTCTTTGATTCATTTCAGCTCCAGAAAATCTTGTGATGTTGCTTTTAAGCCTTGACCAAGAGGAAGTGAATAGAAAGATTGTGCCTTCCTTTTATTTTACACACAGAGTCATCTTGTTCAGTCAGATGTCAAGCCACGTTCATTGACTAAAAATAACTGAGTTCATCATGTGTTCTTTTCATTCGCCTTTTGATTATGGTGACTAAGTTGAGAAAAAATATGCACCATTGCTGAACAGGTCGCAGTACAATGTACAATGTACTAATTCATAGAGAGTCAGAGACCACTGACAACAAGGATGGGCATCTGCTTTTATTTAGTCTACAGACTTGACTTTGAAGGACCCCAATTTTATGTCATCTTAAAGGCACAGCTAAGGTCATATCACCATGAAATGTTGGGAACTGTTGCGAGTAAACCAGCATTGCCCACAAATATCTTCTCTGAACCATCAATGACCCAGCCAAATACCTGTACTGCGACTGGACCTCTCATAGGCATCGACACATACTGTTATCCCATCTCCTGACAAAATGTCTGGAACATGAACTCTTCATCACCCACACCCTGTTCCGCCAAAGAGACAAATACAAGGCATCGTGGCAACACCCTCGCTCCAAACGCTGGCACCTGCTTGACTATGTCATCGTCTGAGCCAGGGATCGCAAGGATGTGCGCATCACCCGCACCATGACAGGAGCTGACGACTGCTGGACGGACCACCGCCTCATCTGATCCAACATGAACATTGCCCCAAAGCAGAGGGGACAGCAGCAGCAGTTCCGCAAAAAAGTTAATGCCAGGGCACTTAGAGACCCAGCTAAGAGAGTCCTATACTACCAGTGCCTCACAGCCAACCTGGCATGCCATGATGACCCTGAGATGCTGAATGCCCACAGCGCTTGGTGTGTCCGCCAGGCCTCTATAACCAGTGCCTGTGAAGAGACATTTGGTCACTCAACCAGAAAACATCAGGACTGGTTTGATGAAAATGATCAGGAGATCGAAGAACTAATAGATCGCAAGCGCAAAGCATTTCTGAGCCTCAAGCAACAACCCAATTCAGGAGCTGCAAAACAACATTACAGACGGTTCAAGGCTCAGGTCCAACAAAAAACCCAGGACCTAAAGAACAGGTGGTGGATGGAGAAAGCACAGGAGATACAACAACCGGGGTCAAACAGGGCTGCGTCATCGCTCCAACCCTCTTCTCAATCTTCCTCGCCGCCATGCTCCACCTCACAATCAACAAGCTCCCCGCTGGAGTGGAACTAAACTACAGAACCAGTGGGAAGCTGTTCAACCTACGCCGCCTCCAGGCCAGGTCCAAGACCACCCCAACCTCTGTCGTTGAGCTACAGTATGCGGACGACGCCTGCGTCTGCGCACATTCAGAGGCTGAACTCTAGGATATAGTCAATGTATTCACTGAGGCTTATGAAAGCATGGGCCTTACGCTTAACATCCGTAAGACAAAGGTCCTCCACCAGCCTGTCCTCACCGCACAGCATTGCCCCCCAGTCATCAAGATTCATGGCGCGGCCCTCGACAATGTGGACCATTTCCCATACCTCGGGAGCCTTTTATCAACAAAAGCAGACATTGATACGGAGATTCAACATCGCCTCCAGTGCGCCAGTGCAGCCTTCGGCCGACTGAGGAAAAGAGTGTTTGAAGCCCAGGCCCTCAAATCTACCACCAAGCTCATGGTCTATAGGGCTGTAGTAATACCCACCCTCCTGTATGGATCTGAGGCATGGACGATGTATAGAAGGCACCTCAAGGTGCTGGAGATATATCACCAACAAAGTCTCCGCAAGATCCTGCAAATCCCCTGGGAGGACAGGCGCACCAACATCAGTGTTCTCGATCAGGCTAACATCCCCAGTATTGAAGCACTGACCACGCTCGATCAGCTTCGCTGGGCAGGCCACATAGTACGCATGCCAGATACGAGATTCCCTAAGCAAATGCTTTATGCGGAGCTCCTTCATGGTAAACGAGCTAAAGGAGGACAGCGGAAACGTTACAAGGACACCCTCAAAGCCTCCCTGATAAAGTGTGACATCACCACTGACACCTGGGAGACCCTGGCCGAAGACCACCCGAGATGGAGAAAGTCCATCCGGGAGGGCATTGAGTTCTTCGAGTCTCAATGCAAAGAGCGTGAAGAGGCCAAGCGCTGGCAGCGGAAGGAGCGCGCAGCAAGCCAGCCCCACCGACTCCTTCCCTCAACGAATGTCTGTCCCACCTGTAACAGGGTCTGCGGCTCTCATATCGGACTGTTCAGCCACCAAAGATCTCCCTTAGGGAGTGGAAGCAAGTCTTCCTCGATTCCAAGGGGCTGTCTATGCTATCCCATCAGAGACACTACCTTACTCTAACAGAGCACCACGGAACATAGGGATTGGAACAGTTATGTACTGGCCCAGTCCTAAGAACCCAAGATTATCAGAGTGGATGAAAGCCCCATATTAGCCCACAAAGGGTTCTGACACATCAGCATTATACTGGAGGCACCTCACATAACTCAACACAGCACAAGTGTAACATACCGTTTGCTTTTTTTAAGTATTAAATGCTCCTGCCAAATAATATAATGGCTAAAAGAGCATCCAATGCTTGGCTATGTAGAGAGCATTTCACACCCTTCAGAGTTAGATTTTTCAGCGTTTTTCCTGATCATGGTTCCCCCCGTTCAACCTCAGTGAAGTAACTTGGGACGTTTTCCATGTTAAAGTGCAATATAAATTATTGCTATTATTATTATTGCCAGATCATGTTCTTGCTGCTCTATTGGAGGCATCACATTCCCATCAGCTGAACAGTTGCTTTGCATCTGTACTTTCCTTGGTCTAAGGAGTCCTGGGGTAATGACTGGGGCGGGGGGTGGGGATGGAGAAGAACTGGTAACTTAAGCTGAGCTTCAAATCCTATATCATTTCCTCCAACCTGTGTGACATTGCCCACCTCCAGCCCTGTTTTAACTCATCTGTCGTTGAAACCCTCATCAATGCCTTCCTCACCTTCAGAATCGACTATTCCAATGCTCTCCAAGCCGCTCTGCTATCCTCCATGATTTGTACGCTTCAGCTCATCCAAAACTCTGCTGCCTGCATCCCAACATTGGCTCTTGTCCCCAAATGCCAGCAATTTTGAATTCTCATTTGCATATTCAAATCCCTCATGGCCTCTCCCCTCCCTATCTCGCTAACCTCCTCCAGCCTCTCCCCTCCCTATCTCGCTAACCTCCTCCAGCCTCTCCCCTCCCTATCTCGCTAACCTCCTCCAGCCTCTCCCCTCCCTATCTCGCTAACCTCCTCCAGCCTCTCCCTTCCCTATCTCGCTAACTCCTCCAGCCTCTCCCCTCCCTATCTCGCTAACCTCCTCCAGCCTCTCCCCTCCCTATCTCACTAACCTCCTCCTGCCTCTCCCCTCCCTATCTCGCTAACCTCCTCCAGCCTCTCCCCTCCCTATCTCGCTAACCTCCTCCAGCCTCTCCCCTCCCTATCTCGCTAACCTCCTCCAGCCTCTCCCTTCCCTATCTCGCTAACTCCTCCAGCCTCTCCCCTCCCTATCTCGCTAACCTCCTCCAGCCTCTCCCCTCCCTATCTCACTAACCTCCTCCTGCCTCTCCCCTCCCTATCTCGCTAACCTCCTCCAGCCTCTCCCCTCCCTATCTCGCTAACCTCCTCCAGCCTCTCCCCTCCCTATCTTGCTAACCTCCTCCAGCCTCTCCCCTCCCTATCTCACTAACCTCCTCCAGCCTCTCCCCTCCCTATCTCGCTAACCTCCTCCAGCCTCTCCCCTCCCTATCTCGCTAACCTCCTCCAGCCTCTCTCCTCCCTATCTCGCTAAACTCCTCCAGCCGTATAACACCCCAGAATGCTCTGTTGCTCTGGCATATTAATGCCCCCCTCCCTTTTCCCCATCATTGGCAGCTATGCCTTCAGCTATGTAGGCCACACATTCTGGAATTCCCTCCCTAAGGGCCTCCTTAAAACCCACCTCTTGGACCAAGCTTTTTGTCGTCTCTCCACCATCTCCTTCTCTAGCTCGTTAGTGTCCATTTTTGTTTGATTACACCCCTCTGAGGTTTACTTTACTTTAAAGGTGCTATATAAATGCAAATTATTGTTGTTGATGTAACTGGGTTGTTATAAATAAGAATGGTTGTATTCTAGTAAACGTGTCATTGGGCCATACAAGAAATGTTGTTGAGGATCTGACTTGTACACAATTTAATCGTTGCATGTACTGCAGTAAAGCTCATTATGAAACCTAATAGAGCAGTGAACATATTTAATGAATAGCCCAAGGAAATGACCAACTTATTAGCAAAAGGGCTAAAAATTTGGCAACCTTGCGCCCGTTTTTTTGGCGATATTTCGCTGTTTTTGTCGGAAAACAGTGCGGTGTAAAATTCGGAGATGTTGCGGCGGTGGTTTTTAAATACCGCTGGGAGAGTATTGCCACCATGCAAGACTCAAAATAGCGCTTTCGCCAAAAATTTGGCTCAGCGTGCACCCGTAATCTGCGCAAAAAAGATCACCAGGAAAAAAGCTGCATTGCAGCCCTTGGATCAGCGGCAGGTATGAAGACCTGCAAAAAAGGTAAGTTAAAGTTTTTATATTTTTTTAATTCTTTTTCAGCAATTCGATACTTAAGTGTTTTGTGAATGTTTTGTGAATGTTTTATTTTTTGTTTATTGCAATTATTGTTTTGTGTTTTCCCCTTCCCTCGGCCTCTCTCGCAGCGGTATGGGCCTCGGAGTAAAGTTGCGCCACGAATCCTCGTGCAACGCCGATTTTTACCACGGCGCAAATTGAAGCCTGAATTTAAGGCCTCGTAGTGGTAGCGGAGTGAAAGTGGTGAAAAAATACCGCTTTCACCAAAAAACAAATTTCTAGCCCATTAATTCTCTTATATGCACTCTTATATTCTCATCATAATACGGTGATTCAATAAGTCCCAATGCAGACCAGCCTCAAGAGATTAGTAGGAGTGAGATTAAGAGAAGATTTGAGAATTTCCTGTGCCCAAGCTACATGTACGTGTCACCCAATATTTCTATCTATCGTTATAATATTTTTTTTAACTCTGTTGCAAATATCACCCTTTTATTGATGCAAAACATTCTTAAAATGTTACGTGTTTCTGAGCCTGAAACTGACAAGCACATTCCAATCTGCAAAGTTCCCTGATGAGCAGCAATCTACAATATGAATGAGAAAAACCAGGAACAGATGTTGTCTGCACTCAACCAGATCCCAGTTAGCAGAGAATAGCATTCGGAAAAATAAGCTATTACAACTCCTGGTATAAAAGTGGTACAAAGGCATATAACCATCCAATAGGTGAAATGTGATCAAATATCCACTTGTAAATCATTTCTCCTCCCCCCCACCCTTCCGCCCCTGTACGGTTTATATACAGTTTTAACAATGCTTTCATTAAAAAGGTTAACCTTACAGAAAAAGTACAGGATTCTTGTCAAGAAATTCTACGTGGATTAAGCTGGCAGGTTAAATGTTAGTTGGAGAAAAATGATTAAATGTTTGGCTCTTTGTTTCAGTGTATCCTCAGAAATTAAATCCCAGACATGAAATTACAGGTTTCAGCACCTCACAAGAAGGCCAGGTCGGTCACTTCCATCCACTTACAGAAAAAGCATGTGCGAGTGGAAACATGCAAAAAACCAGCAGTGTCTCAGACTGAAAGTGATCATTTCATCTCATGTGGGATTGTCTCTGATTCTCTGTGCGGTGGAGTTACGGTGGGTAAAGTTACAAATTGGGGGCTGTGCTGTTAAGTTTAAATATTTCCACCGTGGGATCTTTCAGTGGTGCATCCTGTCAACACAGGATGGACAAAGTCTCCAGCAACCTACACTTACTTCTTTATTCAAGCTCATCTTGATACTTTGAGGGCAAGTGCAATACTCCCATGATCAGGTTTGCGATTTAGTAACTGCAGCCCCGAGGTAGCTGCCTACTCTTAAAAGGGGAGGCACATTGCTCATTCACAAAGCATTGTAAATATTTATTGTTAGAATTTGGCACACATTTCAGTTAGTTTCTGTGTTGATATAATTAATAGTACTGGTTAGAACAAAATATTGAACAAGCTGTCTGACAGTTCATTATATTTAAAGATTAGCTGAGCCACACTGCGGCAGATTGCACATATACACACACATATACACACACACAAATACAAATATATAGGCACACACACACAGGCACATACACATATACCATCATCATCATCATCATAGGCAGTCTCTCAAAGCGAGGCGCACACACACACACACACACACATACACATATACAGGCACACACGCACACACACACATCATCATAGGCGGTCCCTTGAACGAGGATGACCTGCTTCCACAAGAGTTCACAGATGTTTCAATGAAGGACCCTATGTTCCAGTCCTGAACTCCAGTAGAGGGGGTGGACGAGGGCGTGGATTTTTTTAACGTGTGGTGACTGTTGCACACCAGCCACCACATGGGCTTGACAGAGCTAGGACTTTATCCAGTGGCAAGGGTTAACCAGGACGACTGAAGACCTGCTCTGCTGCACGGACCTAGTACGTACACATATCGCAGTGTGGGCTGGCCTGTGCTGCCCCTGGGCCCTCGGCTCTTCTGGGCCCCATACCCCCATTCGCCGCACCTCCGCCCACGATGTTTCAGGGCCCGGCGCTCCAGCTCTACTTACTGCCCCGACCTGCGGTGGTGTTCTCACACAGGTCAGGGCAGCCCACGATTTTCCAGGGCCCGGCACACATATACACACACATATACACACACACACACACACACCCACACATATACAGACACATATACACACACACACATATACACACACACATATACAGACACATATACACACACACACACATATACACACACACACACATATACAAACACATATACACACACACACACATATACACACACACACACACACACACACATATATACAGACACACACACACACACACACAGGCACAAGTCAAAATCCCAAAATTGCATGCATGTGTCCACTGGAAATCCATTAAAAGGGAGAGTGTCAACACATGAGGCACCCGAGATTTAAGATGAGATGAGTGCGTCAGCAATAGGGAGCAGGATAGTTGCAGTACAACATGACTTGCTGCAAGATGGGCCTGAGAGACAAAGAGATGTGTGATGTGATTTATGTGTTGTCATTGGAAAAGTTATGACACAAATATATTGCACTAAAAGTCAATTATAACAGGGATGAAGGACTAAATTAACTTTAATTGAAATGCAAATATTAACTCAGAAGTCACATCATTTAAACTATGTATCCCAATAAACCCTCTCATGGTATCATGTTGAGTCATCCTCAAGTTCGCCTTCCCAGCTGTCATTAGTATTGCTTATGCAAATGATAGAAATAGGCAAAAGAGAAGCAAAATGTAATCCTAACTCTTTGCAATAGATTTTTTTAAAGGTGATACTAATGCTGAATTTGCCCAAGTATGAACACTCCGTTGAGGCATTTACTTGATAAAAGCTCAATTGGCAGCAACAGAACTTCATTCAATGGGTAATCGGCAGTTCAATAAGATTGTTCTAATGGCACAACAAGTAGGTGCTTTGCCTTTTAACTTTGTTCTGGTGGCATTATGACGTAGCCAGTGTGTGTTATTTTAAATATGAGCCCTGTGCTCGAGGGCCTCCTAATTGCAGGAAAACTCCAGGCTCCAAGAATTTCTTCCGTCACACAGGAGAAACGAGTTACAAACAAAATAATTTCCATTTACCGAGAGCAGTCAATCAGCTGACTGACGTGGAAAGATCACGCGCAGCCTTCAGAGACTAGATCACGGCATCGTGCCAGCTGGAATTTAATGGAATGCAGGTGATCGACACGTTTTCAATTTTTTTGTTTTTAACACCGGAATGCAGAAAAGCTTAACAGCAATTGAAAACATTTCGGCTTTGTTATTGGTGAAACTTTGTTCACGCACCTCATTTTGCATGCTGCTATGGCACATGGAGCGTTTTGCTGCGTATTTGAGTCTATAATGGAAAGTAGTGTAACGTTGTGAGATAAGGAGAGTCTCTCTCGAGTAGCGAGTGAGGAAACGCTCAATGCTTGGGAACTGATTTTTACGGGTTGCTAAAAATAACGAGATGATTACATTAACGTCAGGATTCAGTGATCCAACACCTAGAACACTTCGCATAATGTGAAATAGTTCCAGTGATTGCGACCGTTGAACTGCCATGTGTGATGACAATATGCATAATCGCATCTGACATAACAGTGGTCAACTAACTTATGGTTATATAAACTAACCAGATTTTCTGTACAATATGTGTACAACTGGTAATGCTGAAACCAAAAACATAAACTGATATATTGTAGAAAAAGAATTAGCAGCAGGAGTCGGCCATTCGGCCCCTCGAGCCTGCTCCGCCATTTATTAAGACCATGGCTGATCTTCTACTCCACTTTCCTGCACTGTCCCCATATCCCTTGATATTCAAAACTCTATCGATCTCTGTCTTGTATATACTCAATCACTGAGCCTGCACAGCCCACTGGGGTAAAGAATTCCAAAGATTCACCACCTCCGAGTGAAGAATTTCTTCCTCATCTCAGTATTTATCTGCAGTGTGTTCCTCCCCTCAGTGGTAGAGTTGAATAGACCTTTCAGCTCCCGTGACACAGTATAAAAACGGGAAATCAGCAGTTAAATACAAGGACAAGTCCTTGTCTCTGTGAAGGGGGGAGTGGAGTGCATCTGTACTTGTCGAGAACCAGTCAGTTTTTCCAGAGTGTAATTGTAATAGTCATTCAGTGTTGTAAATATTTATAGCTAACTTGTTTCTATCTAACTCACACCAAGTCCCATTCACCCCTGTGCTTGCTGGCCTACGTTGGCTCCCGGTTAAGCAACACCTCGATTTTAAAATTCTCACCCTTGTTTTCAAATCCCTCCATGGCCTCGCCCGTCACTATCTCTGTACTTTCCACCAGCCCCACAACCCCCCGAGATGTCTGCGTTCCTCCAATCCTGCCCTCTTGAGCATCCCTGATTATAATCGCTCAACCATCGGTGGCCGTGCCTTCAGCTGCCTGGGCCCCAAGCCCTGGAACTCCCTCCCTAAACCTCTCTGCCTCTATTTCCTCCTTTAAGATGTTCCTTAAAACCTAACTCCATCAGCCCTAATGTCTCCTTATGTGGCTCGGTGTTAAGTTTTGTTTGATAACGCTCCTGTGAAACGCCTTGGGATGTTTTACTACGTCAAAGGCGCTATATCAATGCAAGTTGTTGTTATATTTCTCTCACATAACACAGAGCATTCAGGAAAACCACCGTGCAGTAACTGCTGGAACTTCAGGCTTTGACTTCAGCGCCTTTGGTTTAAACATAAACTGCAGCCAAATGTTCCCCATCAGACCCCTTCCCTTTTACATGGAATAGAAATAAACTGCAAACAATGTTCACTGTATTTTTAAAACCACATCTGGCTGTAATTCTTTAAATATGTGAAATCCCTGCCACATTATGTATACTGCACCCTCACAGTGAAGGTTTATATGTAATTGGGTGAAACTGTTGGCTCTTTTCCCCACATTGGTTGCTGACCCACTGTTCCTGTAAACGTTTATTGTGAAAAATGTTAACACACGTAAAAACGAGGGGAGTTTTTCCTTAAAATCTTGTCGATTTGGGTAAAGCTGTTGAAGAGAATTGTTAATAAAGCAGTTCAGTTCCACGAACTTATCTCTTTAGTATCTCTTGACTCTGTGCTAGTGCTCGTGCCTGACAGTCAGAAGGTAATGGGCTGGATTTTCAACGTTTTGCATTTTTGCCCGTTTCAAAACCGACAGCCCTCTCATTTTGGGTCTCTCTGGTCATTGGGAAGCTTATGAAGTCCATCCTGTGTGCGTACAATGCAGTCGTCACCTGATGAATGCAGCATTGTGTAGCATGCTGGGAGATGGAGCATATGTCCCCCACTGATGCCTGGAAAGAGCCAGAGGCATAGAAGGCAAGTGCTGCAGGGACCTTCACCTCGACGGGCAGCGCAGTCCTGTTGCCGCTGTTAGGCTGTAGGTCTGCCTGTCGGAGCTGGCATATCTCGGTCAGCACTTCTTTTCAGAAGCGCAGCCTTCTAATGCTCTGTGCCTCAGAGAGCTGGAGGTATGAGCGCTGTTCCCTGTAAACTCGTGGTGTGTAAAGTCTCCTCCCCATACGTCTGTGACCTCTTCGATTACGTTGCAAATGATCAACAATAAGCCTTTTTCCAGCTTGCACATGTATGGCAATAGCAGCCGGGATTACTGGCCCCCGACCGAGCATGGCCCCCATCTTTTAAAATGTTCTTAAATGTCCTTTATAAAACAAACTATAAACTCACATAAACGTCACAATGAATAGTGTGCAGTAACGCCGCGCTCTTCTCCCAATCCTTTTAATTACTCACTGTGACTTTCTCCTCTGCTTTCAACATGGCGCCGTTAGCGCCCGGGGTCCGTCTGGTTTTTCTGGGCGAGTTCTCGGGCGCACGCTAAATCGGGCAAAATACCCGAAAGTACCACACGGGGCGCTAGCACAGCGATGCACGATGATCTACGTCATCCCAACGGTCAAGAAAGCAGTGGGGCGGTGAGTTTTAGTGCCGCCACAAAACCACTGCCGAAAGTTCCACCCGGGCGCAAAATCTTGTGCGCCTCGTTTCACGCCCCCCAAAAAATCATTTTTACGCCCCGCCGAGGCGCTAAATGGGGCGCACATTAACCGAACATCCAGCCCTACGGGCCTTAGGGACTTGAGCACATAATCCAGTCTGACACTTCAGTGCAGGACTGAGGATGTGCTGCAGTGTTGGAGGCGCCGTCTTTCATATGAGACATTAAACCGAGGCCCTGTCTGCCCTCTCAGGTGGACATAAAAGGTCCCATGGCACTATTTCGCAGAGGAGCAGAGGAGCTATCCCCAGTGTTCTGGCCAACATTGATCCCTCAACCAACATCACTAAAACAAAGGGGTCAAAATTCACCTCCGCCCAAAACGGGGCGCACCTTCTGTTTTGGAAGTTTTTCTCCGCCGTAAGGGTTGTGGCGGAGGTGCCGTCGATGTTCGGCGCTTGGATTTTTTTTTGCTGGGGGCGGATTTAGTTGGGCTGAGGGGCGGAGGTGCCCTTGCAGCGGGTCGGTCGCCCCGATCACTCATCGGCGTCACGCTAATGAGGTCAGCGCGACCCGGCTGACGTGTCACAATGTCTCTCCCCTTCAGTTAAAGGGGAGGGCCACTGCGAGCGCTGCACATGTTTAAAGTTAGGTCCACTGGGCCAGCAGGGAGGGTTTCGGCCGGGCCAGCGGCCTGGCACCCAAGAGGTGCCAACCCGGCATAACCCAGGGGCATAATTGTCAGCCCCACCTGGCAGTCTACCGACAATAACAAATAAAGTGGCGTTGCTGGCCGCGCCACCTCCCCTTTAAGGACGGCCACACCGCCGACCAACACGGAGTGCACCGACAGGAAAAGCTGTCGGGGGCACCGACCGGCGGCACCACTCCCGCGGGGCAATTCCGCAAAAGGGATATTTCCCGCAGGGCAATTTCAGGAAGGGGTCACCGCCGGTCGGTAAGGGGTCGGTGCGTGCATGCCGCGGTGGGAAAACGGGCAGAGTGATCTCCTACACCGCTCCAACCCTGAGGAAGGACAATTAAAAAAATTCCGGCCCCTCTGCGGAAAGTCGGCGGCCATTCCCGCCGCCCCATGGCCCGCCGCTTTCAGGCGGCCAGAGGCCTTATCGGGAGCGACAATTTTGGCCCCAAGTCATCGTCGTGTTGCTGTTTGTGATACTTCACTGTGCAGAAATATTCTACCGTGTTTGCTTCATCATTACACTTCAAAAGTACTTCATTGGTTGTGAAAGGGCTTTGGGGCGTCCCAAGGTCATGAAACGCACTATATAAATGCAAATTCCTTCTTTCTTTCTTGAACAGGGTTGGTCAGTCAAAACAACATCCCTTTCCCATCTTTTGTTCGTCATTCTCCATTGTTTAATATTCCCAATTTTGATTTGATTTGCAAGCTTCTTCCCAGGAAATGGTGTCTGTTGGGAATACAAAAAATGTGAAAAGTGCTGAATTTCACCAGGACTCTATCGTGATCTGGCCCACCTCAGGCTTTTGTTCCGAATCGAACGTGCTGACAAACAAGCTATGGGCTGCAACCCAACATCTCACCTGCAACAACTGGCTCCCTCTTCCCCCAAGCACTCTGAGCGTCCAGTGTTCAGCTCAGCGATTTGCAGGGGCTTATTCCAACTTAAATGGCTTGTACTTTGGGTGGCTGAAGAAATGTATCTTTTAAATAATAAAAAGGTTCAGGAAAATAAAATCGACATATTTGCCAACAGACATGCAGTACGTTTGCATTTTTTTAAGCCAGGTTTTTTCAACCACCACCATTCAGTGCTTGGGATAGGATGATGAAACAGGCGAGCAGGGAAATCCAGCCGCTCTGGGATGGTGGCAGTTAGAGACAGAATCACCAGCCCAGAAATTGCGGCCTGAAGCTTCCAATCTCAGAAATCTTACCTGGTGGTCCGGAGGGGTCCAGAGATTTCTGGTCCTGGGCCGATACGCAAAGACCAGCGGTGAGGTCCACATATCCCAGGATCAGAGGCGCTTCATACGCGTCACTGGGATCACGTGGGCCGGCCCAGCCTATCAGAGATGGGGTATTCCCATTCACACTTATGGTGCGTTCCGATATACAGAACCACCATAAGTATGAATAGGAATACCCCCAAAACACACAGAAACACTAAAAATATATATTTTTTAAATCATCACATGTTTCAAATGAATAAAACTGGAATGTAATTACTTACTTAAAACAAAAATGTAATTTCTGGAAAAATAAATGTACATATATTAAAGGGTCTAAGAATAAACGTAACTTATATAAAAGGATTTTAAATGTTTAAGTTATTTTTTAAAAGTGTATTTTTCTGTACTTAAAAGTAAAAGCCTTACCTCTGCTTTTATTGGTCGTAGGAATTTCACGGGCATTCGCTGGGCAGAAGTTGGGCAAATAGCGACAAATCTCCGCCCGCGGAGGCCCTTTACCTTCGGATGCAGATGATCTGTTACTTGACAGATCGCAAGTTCCGAGTTTAGGTGCATGCGCTTCACATACCTAAACCTGGAACCTGCGGGGCCTCTACAGGAGTGTGCACACCTAGTACGTGCCCATAGGGGCTGTGAATTCAGGCCCAATAGCACTTGTTGAAATCAATCCAGTGGGCTGCCTGATAATGTCCAGTTTTTCTTTCAAAGTTTACTTTTAGAAAGCGAGGCGAAGCCTTCTGTAAACAGTTCCTTGCTTGCACAAAGCCTTCCGCACATGGACAATGCAAAAAGACTTTGAGTAACTTGAACCCGTAGTTCTGTGGCATACACTCCACCACCAGCGCACTGTGGCTGCAGTGTGTCCCATCTGCAAGATGCATTGCAGCAACTCACCAAGGCTTCTTGACTTCGCCTCCCTAATGTGCAACCTTTACCACCGAGAAGGACAAGGGCAGCAGGCATGTGGGTACACGGTTACCTGCAAGTTCCCCTCCAAGTCACACACCACCCTGACTTGGAAATATATTGCCGTTCCTTTATTATCGATGGGTCAAAATCCTGGAACTCCCTCCCCAACAGCACTGTAGGAGCACCTTCACCACACGGACTGCAGCGGTTCAAAAAGGCGGCTCACCACCATCTTCTCAAGGGCAATTAGGGATGGGCAATAAATGCCGGCCTTGCCAGCGATGCCCACATCCCGTGAATGAATTTTAAAAATTCTATCAAATAATAAACACCACACATCAGGCAAAACCAGCAGAGCTCTTTGTGGAGACTCGTTTCAACGATTCCATATGTGGAGTTGGGATATCAACATCATCATAGGCAGTCCCTCGGAGTCGAGGATGACTTGTTTCCACACTGATAGAGTTCTCAGGTAACTGAAGAGTCCAATGCAGGATCTACAGTCTCTGTCACAGGTGGGGCAGACGGTGGTTGGAGGAACGGGTGGGTGAGCGGCCTAGGTTGCCGCACTCTTCTTCCGCTGTCGACGCTTGGCTTCAGCGTGCTCCCGGCGAAGAGACTCAAGGTGCTCGGCGCCTTCCCGGATGTTTTTTCCTCCACTTTGGGCGGTCTTGGGCCAGGGATTCCCAGGTGTCGATGGGGATGTTACATTTTTTTCAAGGAGTAACATCAATAATGGCTCAGGACAGCCGCTCAATACAGAGGACCAAGTGCAACCCGTGATCTTCAATTCTGCTCGCCAAGCTCAAGCAGATCGCAAGTATTTTGGGTGGTGTTCACCATGTGGTCAGGGACAGGTTTGGACCAGGGTAACTTGGCATTGTGTCTGCCTTTAATAGTGGACCACAACAAATAAATAAAAAATACTATCCAACAGTAAAACCTGAGGAAAGGATGATCCTTTGCACGATGATATACTAAAACAGGTTCTGGATGATAATAGAAGGTCCTTCTGCTCAGTAGCAAACAGCAAGCTCATCGTTCTGTGATAGTTTAACTTCGGGCCCTCAGAGGTACTCTCAAATTCAAAGTCTTTCGTCACAAATGGAACTTTTTCTTTCTAATAAAGGAAGTACACCTTATTATAATTTGGTTATTCTGCTTAAACTGCCATTTTGTGAGTGCTATGATTCTCTTGGTTTGTCGCATTCCTGAACATGACTTTTATAAGCTTCTAACTGCTAAGTTTGGTCAGGTTGCCTGAGCCCCTCCCTGTCCCATCCAGTATTCGATTTCTCAGCAGGTCACAGGCCTTAAACAGCAGCCATCTTGTCCACAACCTACCTGCTGGAGTGCAAACAAAATAATTTTGTGAACCCGCAAAAATATGAAAGTCAGATTCATCTGCAAGCTCCAAGAAATGCAACACCATTGAACCACGAGGCAGGGTACTAAATCCATTGTACTGTATGTCAGCGGTTGGGTATTGGGCTGCATGTCGATCAGTATGTTACACCAAAAGCAATGACCAGAATACAGAAATTTGACTATTTTAAGATTTCGTCCGCTCGGACAAAGGATCCTTTATCACATTGATGAGGTTTCTGGCTTGAATTGTCCAATCCATTTTGTAGGTATTTAGAAATCGTAACCTCGAGATGCAGACACAGATTTGTTAAGCACCTCCAACAATTTCCAATCCTATTAAGAATGTGATCAGCTAGATTTTTTTCTCAATCATCATAGGCAGTCCCTCAGTATTGAGGAAGACTTGCTTCCGCTCTTAGAATGAGTCCTTAGGTGGCTGAACAGTCCAATACAAGAACCACAGTCCCTGTCACAGGTGGGGCAGATAGTTGTTGAGGGAAGGGGTGGGTGGGACAGGTTTGCCGCACGCTCTTTCCGCTGCCTGCGCTTGATTTCTGCACGCTCTCGACGACAAGACTCGAGGTGCTCAGCGCCCTCCCGGGATGCACTTCCTCCACTTAGGTTCTGTTCTCTAAAATTTGCCCAACAAAAGCTCACCCTAGCTAATTGAAGCAAAAACAAAATACTGCGGATGCTGGAATCTGGGATAAAAACAGAAAATGCTGGAAATCTCAGCGAACAGGTAGATTCTGTGGAGAGAAAGCAGAGTTAACGTTTCGGGTCGATGACCCTTCGTCAGCAGCAAGTTTGGCTCCATTTCTGCAGCTGAGCCAACTGATCTGAACTCAACATTGATGTCGCCACGCTGTATCTAAATTAGATAACTACACTTTTTTTCAAAGGTGACTCTGTGATGTGCTTGTGTTCTCTGAATTCCTGTCCAGCCCACGCCCCCTCACACCAGCGTTGACATTTCACCTCCTGTAGCTTCAGGGCAAACCACAAAGGCCCACACTGGAAAATGAAATCATACAACACACAGTCTCAAGCAATTAATCTTTCCATCAGGTTTAATCTCATTTTTAATCAAGTAATTATTGAAACTGTAGATAGGAATCAAAAGAAGCTTTGTGAAATGTCTTACAGTAACAGATAAGTCTCAATTGTCCCACCACAGCTTCAGAGGTGCTATTTCACAAATGCAATAGACGCATCGTTCACAAACATTACAGACACGGTGGATCTATGAGAATGATTGAAAGAAACTAAAGATTTGCTTTACTCATACTGCCTCAGCTGCTTAGGGCAGTAAGTTGCTGATCCATACAGAACAGATGTTGCCGGGTTCATTACCGAGTTAACCAATTTCTTCCAGGGCAGTAGGAGGGGTTGCTATTATTGGCCTCAGTGGCCACAGGCTTGAAAAGGATAATACTGATCAGGTCTGCATTCGTAACCATTAACCGCCAAACGTCTGCTGGAATAGACGGGAGACGCTGGAGTTGTTCTCCTTGGAACAGAGAAGAGATTCGATCGAGATGTTCAAAATCATCAGGGGTCTGGACAGAGTAGAGAGAAACTGTTCCCATTGACGGAACCGATAAAGGAATAAGGGGTTATGGGGAGCGGGCAGGAAGTGGAGCTGAGTCCATGATCGGATCAGCCATGATCGTATTTGTTGTGTATCTGTACAGCATGCACTCCCACGTTCCGCCACCAGGGAGCGCATCCGCTTAAGTCCCAAGGAATCCCAGCATCCCTTAGGAGCACTGAATATATGGCCTGTTACTCACTATGGAGTGTCTTAATAAAGACTGAGGTCACTGTTACTTTAACCTCCCTGTGTACAGTCTCATCTGTGTTAGGAATACAACAGTATTAAATGGCGGAGCAGGCTCGAGGGGCCTGATGGCCTACTCCTGCTCCTACTTCTTTGATTCTCGACCTTTACATAAGAACATGAGGACACAGATTTAAGACGATTGGCAGAAGAACCAAAGGTGACGCAAGGAAAAATCTTTTTACGCAGCAAGTGGTTAGGATATGGCATGCACGACCTGAGAGGGTGGTGGAGGCAGACTCAATCGTGGCTTTCAAAAAGATAAGTACCTGAACGAAACACATTTGCAGTGCTGCTGGGAAAGGGCGGGGGACTGGGACTGGCTGAGTGCTCTTGCAGAGAGCCGGCATTCACTTTCTCGACTCTCACATAAACAATGACCAACTGTAAGTGCTACAGAGGCAGCTACTACTCATGGAACCACATTCCAAAAAAGTGACAGCGGCTTTTGTCATGTATGTACATGCTGCTTGTAGCCACCAGATGGTGTCATTGTTGGAGGCCACTGAGCAGCACACATTTGTTGCTGCTCTGGTATAAAAGGCCAGCCATTTTGTGAGTCAGACACTTTGGTAATAAAGCAGAGCGAAGGTCATAGAAACATAGAAACATAGAAAATAGGTGCAGGAGTAGGCCATTCAGCCCTTTGAGCCTTCACCACCATTCAATAAGATCATGGCTGATCATCACCTCAGTACCCCTTTCCTGCTTTCTCTCCATACCCCTTGATCTCTTTAGTCGTAAGGGCCATATCTAACACCCTCTTGAATATATCTAACGAACTGGCATCAACAACTCTCTGCGGTAGAGAATTCCACAGGTTAACAACTCTCTGAGTGAAGAAGTTTCTCCTCATCTCGGTCCTAAATGGCTTACCCCCTATCCTTAGATTGTGTCCCATGGTTCTGGACTTCCCCAACATCGGGAACATTCTTCCTGCATCAAACCTCTCCAAACCCGTCAGAAATTTCTATTTTTCTATGAGAGCCCCTCTCATCCTTCTAAACTCCAGTGAATACAGGCCCAGTCAAGCCAGTCTCTCCTCATATGTCAGTATTGCCATCCTGGGAATCAGTCTTGTGAACCTTCGCTGCACTTCCTCAATAGCAAGAACAGGAGACCAAAACTGAACACAATATTCCAGGTGAGGTGTCACCAAGGTCCTGTACAACTGCAGTAAGACCTCCCTGCTCCTATACTCAAATCTCCTAGCTATGAAGACCAACATGCCATTTGCCTTCTTCATCGCCTGCTGTACCTGCATGCCAACTTTCAATGACTGATGTACCATGACACCCAGGTCTCGTTGCACCTCCCCTTTTCCTAATCTGCCGCCATTCAAATAATATTCTGCCTTCGTGTTTTTGCCACCGAAGTAGATAACCTCACATTTATCCACATTATACCGCATCTGCCATGCATTTGCCCATTCACATAACCTGTCCAAGGCACCCTGCAGCCTCTGAGCATCCTCCTCACAGCTCACACCACCACCCAGCTTAGTGTCATCTGCAAACTTGGAGATATTACACTCAATTCCTTTATCTAAATCATTAATGTATATTGTAAATAGCTGGAGTCCCAGCACTGAGCCCTACAGCACCCCACGAGTCACTGCCTGCCATTTTGAAAAGGACCAGTTTATCCCGACTCTCTGCTTTCTGTCTGCCAACCAGTTCTCTATCCACGTCAATACATTACCCCCAATACCATGTGCTTTAATTTTGCACACCAATCTCTTGTGTGGGACCTTGTCAAAAGCCTTTTGAAAGTCCAAATACACCACATCCGCTGGTTCTCCCCTGTCCACTCTATTAGTTACATCCTCAAAATTCTTGAAGATTTGACAAGCATGATTTCCCTTTCGTAAATCCATGCTGACTTGGACTGATCCTGTCACTGCTTTCCAAATGCGCTGCTATTTCATCTTTAATAATTGATTCCAACATTTTCCCCACTACTGATGTCAGGCTAACCAGTCCATAATTACCCGTTTTCTCTCTACCTCCTTTCTTAAAAAGTGGTGTTGCATTAGCTACCCTCCAGTCCATTAGGAACTGATCCAGAGTCGATAGACTGCTGGAAAATGATCACCAATGCATCCACTATTTCTAGGGCCACTTCCTTAAGTACTCTGGCCCCGGGGATTTATCGGCCTTCAATCCCATCAATTTCCCTAACACAATTTCCCACCTAATAAGGATTTCCTTCAGTTCCTCCTTCTCACTCGACCCTCAAATCCCTAGTATTTCTGGAAGGTTATTTGTGTCTTCCCTCGTGAAGACAGAACCAAAGTATTTGTTCAATTGGTCTGCCATTTCGTTGTTCCCCATTATAAATTCACCTGATTCTGACTGCAAGGGACCTATGTTTGTCTTCACTAATTTTTTTCTCCACATATCTATAGAAGCTTTTGCAGTCAGTTTTTATGTTCCCAGCAAGTTCCTTCTCATACTCTATTTTCCCAATCCTAATTAAACCCTTTGTCTTCCTCTGCTGAATTCTAAATTTCTCCCAGTCCTCAGGTTTGCTGCGTTCTCTGGCTAATATTTATGCCCCTTCCTTGGATTTAACACTATCCTTAATTTCCCTTGTTACCCACGGTTGAGCCAGCTTCCCCATTTTATTTTTACTTCAGACCGGGATGTACAATTGTTGAAGTTCATCCATGTGATCTTTAAATGTTTGCCATTGCCTATTCACCGTCAACCCTTTAAGTATCGTTCACCAATCTATTCTAGCCAATTCATGTCTCATACCATCGAAGTTACCTTTCCTTATGTGCATGACCCTAGTCTCTGAGTTAACTGTGTCACTCTCCATCTTAATAAAGAATTCTACCATGTTATGATCACTCTTCCCCAAGGGTCCTCGCACAACAAGATTGCTAATTAATCCTTTAGTCATACTAAGTTGTCGTACCATGTTCAGTTAAATAGTACTCAGTTTGTACCTTTATTGCATACATAACATTTAGCGATGAGAATATAAGAACCTTTGTGTGCAAACTGAGCATGATTAGATTTTTAGAGCGATTCATGGAGGGAGAAGATTGCACAGACTTTGTGTGCCGTTTGAACCAGTACTTCGTGGCCAACAAAATGAAGGGGGTCAATGATACAGATCGGCGCCGGGCTGTGTTCCTCACAGTGCGGTTCAAAGACCTACCGTCTGATAAAGGATTTACTCATGCCTAGTGATCCAACAGAGAAAACGTACGAGGAGTTGTGTACATTGGTACGGGAGCACATCAAGCCAGACAACGGCATCATCATCTCGAGATACAGGTTTTCTGCACACATTCGATCGGAGGGCCAGAGCACGACGGAATTCATTGCTGACCTGAGACGTCTAACGGGACCATGCAAGTTCGGGACGGTGTTGGCAGACGTGCTGCGGGACTTCTTTGTTATCGGTATCAACCACAAGGTGATCCTACGCAAACTTCTGGCGGTGGAGGAGTTGGATTTAAATAGGCCCATCCAGATCGCTCAATCATGTATGACGACGGACAGGAGTTTAAAGCAAATATCGATCAAGAACCGAACCTCGGCAAGTACTGTAAATGCGATTGATTCAGCGTTCGGCAGAGCGGCAAATGGCAGGGCCTAGCCGGTTGTGTTCGCGAATGATTCGGCGTTTGGCAGAGCGGCACATGACAGGGCCTATCTGGGTGCATTTGCGAAACTTGGGGCTGCCCAAAATCCTCCAACGGGAATGTATCCGACTTCTCCGTGATGGCCTTGTGGGGGAAATCATCGGCACCAGCAGTGTCGATTTAAGCAATATAGGCAATATAGTTGCAAAGGCTGTCTGAGAGTGGGGCATCTCCAGCGCAAGTGTCCGCAGATGAGCAAGCGAGCTGCGACACACCACGTGGAGGATGAGAGCCAGACTAGCGTGGATCCGGCTACGCAATCCGAGATGCCAGAGAAGGATGTTTATGGACTGTACTCTTTCATAACCAAGAGTAAACCAATTTTGATTATTGTCAAGTTTAACGGGATACCGGTATCGATGGAACTGGACACGGGGGCGAGTCAATCGATCATGAATGAGAGGGCATTTAATCTGTGGGATACTCAGACTTTGAGGCCCAGGCTGAGCCCTGTTAACGCCAAGCTGCGTACGTACACCAAAGAACTGATATAGGTGATTGGCAGTGCATAAATGAATGTGTCGTATAATGGTGCGGTTCACGAGTTACCGCTGTGGATTGTTCCAGGCAATGGCCCAACGCTGCTCGGCAGGAGCTGGTTGGAGAAAATCAGATGCGACTGGAATGACATAAAGGTGTTGTCGTCGGAGGAAGATACATGTGCCCAAGTATTGAGCAAGTTCCCCTCGCTGTTCGAACCAGGTATCGGCAACTTCATGGGAGGCAAGGTGCAGATCCACGTGGACTCAGATGCAAGACCAGTCCATCATAAAGCTCGGGCAGTGCCGTATATGATGAGGGAGAAGGTCGAAATTGAACTGGACAGACTCCAACGTAAAGGAATCATTTCACCGGTCAAATTTAATGAATGGTTCAGCCCCATTGTTCCTGTGCTGAAAAGTGATGGCAGAGTCAGAATCTGTGGAGACTACAAGGTTACGATCAACAGGGTTTCGAAGCAAGATCAGTACCCGTTACCGAAGGCTGATGACTTGTTTGCGACGCTAAGCGGAGGGAAGTCGTTCCCAAAACTGGACTTGACATCGGTCTATATGACACAGGAGTTGGTCGGGACGTCAAAGAGACTTACGTGCATTAACACGCACAAAGGACTGTTTATTTACCACAGGTGCCCGTTTGGAATTCACTCGGCTGCACCAATATTCCAGAGGAATTTGGAAAATCTACTGAAGTCCATTCCCAGAACCGTCGTGTCCCAAGATGACATCCTGATCACCGGTCGTGACTCCAAGGAACATCTGAACAACCTGGAAGAGGTTCTACTGCGTTTGGACAGAGTGGGAGTCAGACTTAAACGCTCGAAGTGCGTCTTCATGGCATCAGAGGTCGAATTCCTCGGGCGGAAAATCGCCGCTGATGGCATCAGGCTTGCTGATGTGAAAACCAAAGCCATCAAGAATGCACCCAAGCCGCAGAACGTGATGGAGCTGCATTCGTTCCTGGGTCTACTCAACTACTTTGGTAACTTCCTACCTAAATTGAGCACCTTCCTTGAACCACTGTACATGCTATTGAGAAAAGGCAACAGCTGGGTGGGGCGCATTGCAAGGCAGAGCTTTCGAGAAAGCCACCAATCTGCTTTGCTCGAACAAGCTGCTGGTACATTATGACCCATGTAACCGTTTAGTTTTGGCCTGTGAGGCATCATCATATGGAATTGGTTGCGTGTTACAACAAACCAAAGAGTCGGGGAAACTTCAGCCTGTTGTGTATGCATCCAAAAGTTTGTCTAAAGCAGAAAGAGCCTACAGCATGGTAGAAAAAGAAGCTTTAGCGTGTGTGTACGGTGTAAAAAAGATGCAACAATACCTGTTCGGTCTAAGGTTTGAATTAGAGACCGATCACAAGCCGCTCATTTCGTTGTTTTCCGAGAGCACAGGTATCAATACCAACGCTTCATCCTGCATTCAAAGGTTGGCGTGACATTATCTGCATATGATTATATCATTCGCCACAGACCTGGCACAGAGAATTGTGCCGATGCTTTGAGCCGGTAGCCGTTGTCCATACCGGAGGTGGAAACGCCACAACCGGCAGATTTAATGTTAATCATGGATGCTTTTGAGAGAAGGTACCCCTGTCACGGCTCAACAAGTTAAGACCTGGACCAGCCAGGACCGATATTATCGGTGGTAAAGGGTTGCATCCTCAAAGGGGATTGGTCTGCCATACCTAAACAAATGTGCGAGGAGGCCAAACCGTACATTCGTCGCAAAGACGAATTGTCTATTCAAGCAGATTGCATATTGTGGGGCAATCGAGTTGTAATGCCTAAGAAAGGGAGAGAGAAGTTCGTGCGTGAGTTACACAGCACACATCCTGGTATAGTGATGATGAAGGCCATCGCCAGGTCCCATGTATGGTGGCCAGGAATTGATTCTGAGCTGGAAGCATGCATGCATCAGTGCAACACCTGCATGCAGCTCAGCAAAGCACCAGCGGAAATGCAGCTGAGTCTGTGGTCATGGCCATCCAAACCTTGGTCCAGGATCTGTGTAGATTTTGCAGGTCCCTTCCTGGGCAAGATGTTTTTAATGGTGGTGGGTGCTTATTCAAAGTGGATAGAATGCATAATCATATCATCCAGTACACTCACGGCAACCATAGAGAATCTCAATGTCATGGTCTGCCTGACATAGTGGTGAGCGACAATGGGTCGTGCTTCACCAGTCAGGAGTTTCAGGAGTTTGTAAAACTTAACAGCATAAAACATGTAAAGTCAGCACCGTTCAAGTCTGCGTCCAATGGGCAAGCAGAATGTGCAGTACAAATTATCAAGCAAAGCAAGAGGAGAGTAACCCAAGGGTCACTGCAGACCCGCTTGTCTTGCATACTGCTGAGTTACATGACAAGACCTCACACACTCACAGGGGTCTCGCCTGCTGAACTCATGATGAAAAGAGGTCTTAAGACCAAGTTATCTCCTGTACACCCAGATTTACGTAATCATGTTGAATACAGAAGACAGAGTCAACAAGAGTACCACGATCATGCAACTGTGTCACGTGAGATTTCTGTTAATGATTCTGTATATGGTCAGGGTCCCAAATGGATCACTGCTACGGTCATGGCCAAGGAGAGTATTTGTTATTAAGCTCAAGAATGGGCAAACTTGCAGGAAACACATGGATCAAACAAAGCTGAGACACACAGACGAGCCAGAGCAGTCGGACGAAGAAACCATCAACGACCAACCAACCTACCAGCAGCCTTCAGTGGACTCGAGGGTCATCAGGGAACCCGGAATTTCCATCACGGACTTGTTCAATAAATATGAACTTGCAATTCATGACATGGCCACTGCCACCCCCAACAAGTCAGCCATCCAGCTACCAGCCACAACAGACTCCGCACATTCACCCAAGGCCGGAATCGAACTGAGACGGTCAACCCGGGAGCGTAAAGCATCGGACCCTCTCAACCTGTGAAAGACTGTGATAAGATCTCAGAGGAGGGTATTGTCATGTATGTACATGCTGTTTGTAGCCACCAGATGGTGTCATTGTTGGAGGCCACTGAGCAGCATGCACACAGTGCTGCTCTGGTATAAAAGGCCAGCCATTTTGTGAATCCGACACTTTGGGCCGTAATAAAGCAGAGCCAAGGTTGTACCTTGTTCAGTTAAACAGTACTCAGTTTGTACCTTTATTGCATACATAACAGCTTTAGAACAGGAGGTAAGGAGAGAATATTCTACTAATAAAGTGACATCTTTATTGTACGCACAGCAGACAATAGGCCCGCCCTCTCCGCTTGCAGTTTGAAGCAACAAGGTTTTCCCTGTAGGTTTTTCTGCAACCATCATATGATAACACTGGGCAATAGTTTCATGTACTGCAGCTTAACCTCTGTTTGCACACGCAGAGAGCATTTGGTATTAATGAAGGGCTGATGTCAGGAGACCTGGCTCCAGAACTTGTGGTCAAATATATCAGGACAAGATTTTTGGGAAATATTGCCGCAGGCAAAAGAAAAAAAGGAAGTGGAGAAATGCTGCCAATTCTGGTATACTTCTACCTCAAATTAAAAATAAATTTACTGAATATCATAGTGGGGATTTTAGAGCCTGGAAAATACCACTACCTGTGCTAAAATCAGCTGATGAATTCACAATACATTCGTTTGACATTCTTTTAACTGTTATTGGCGGAGGGGTAACCCATTTTAAATGAACAGGTTAATCGCCCTGTTAAAATAGTTGAGAGGAACATCATACAAATGCATCAAACATGTGTCTGTTAATTCTAGGCCTATATAGTAGCTCATACATGTATTTTCAAAACTACATGAGGAATTCACTAACCACTGGCTCAATAAAAAAAAGTTTGGTGTTTTATTATTGAAAAGAACATAAAAGTTCCTAAAGCTGTATTTTAAAAAACCCACAAGACCAAGGCTGCAAAAGAGCATTCAATGGGATGAAAAATCTCTCGCTGGGTGTGACTTGCGTTGCTGAGTTCATCATCTCATTGCAAAAACGTTGTCACTTTTTAAAATGGTGAAGCAACTCACAGCGGTTTTATTTGCATTGTCCCTTGGGATCAATTAAGGCAGAATCCAATTGACTAATATAACCTTAACTGTATTCAATTGCTGAATCAGATTGAGAATGAGTCTATGGAAAGCATAGATCATTCATTTGCACCTTACTCCGTGACCACCACAACTTCCTCTGAACTCAGCTTGGGCAGTGACTTTCTGAACACAGAAATCTTGTGAGGTTCAAACGTCAAACAGTAGGAAAGACCAGACTAAGAAATGTTACCCTGGGTACAGTATATTACATAAACAGGCACAAGCTAGGGTGCCATTTTTCTCTTGTTTTAGTGTATATTTAATATTCCATCTGGCTGCATAATAGTTTAAATTCAGCTGGCCCTGAGTTGCTCCAACAAGGGCAACTGATAATATAAATCAAACCATCTCACCAGTCACTTCTACATCGTGATTGAGAAATGGAGAAACACCACAAGAGGAAGAAGAATGTATAATTTCACACGTGTAAAAAAAACTGTAAATGAGCAGTTAAAGCTGATCAGCGAAGACTGTGAGGAGGAAAACATTTTGAATCGGTATATATTGCAACAAATGGGTGCAGTCGCCTAATGGTTACGGTACAGTAACCCTCGCAACCCAGAAGCTGTGGTTCCAAATCCCAACAGGGCAAGTAGTGAAAGTGAATTCCAGAATCTGGTAATCATCAGGAAAAAACTAACCACAAAAAGCTTAAGTGGTTCACTAACATCACTCAGTGACTCCAGTGTCATGCATATGGGTGACTTGTAACCCTAACCCTCAGGCCATCCCTTGTAACTAAATGGCCCTGCCCCAGAGATCGGTGACGGGGTCAACATCAGCCAGACTGGCAGATGCAAGTCCTGCCTGAGGGGCTCCAGGAATTTCAGGGCCCAATAAATAGTGTGAACGGATATAAAAAAAATACATTTCTGCTAAAGTAATTTTACTTTTTTTTGTAAGGGTGTATTACCCAACTCTGAATTCTCTCCCCCAGCCCACCCCACTCCCCCACCCCACCCCCGCCACCTTTGCTGATTCACCTCCTGTAACTGCTCTACTGCCTCCAACTGAACTGATCCAGTCCCTAAGAGGACATCCCACCTTCAGCTTCACAAATGAGATGATGCTAAAAGTCAGTTTCTCTCTGCCCATAAAGTAGCGGGGGCGGAGGGGGATTTTATCTGCGTCGTGTGTGTAATGAAGTCAGAAACCGATTTATAAAGACAGGGTTCCATTTTGTTACACATACCACACAGTTAATAACGGGAGATCAGACGTCAACCAGCCGAGAGCACCTCCATTATCTGCACCCCTCCCTTAGCTCTTACATCTTGTTACCAAAATATTCATGGCAACACGCTACTAAATTGGTTGTCTTATTAATGGTATGTAATGTAGAGAAGGCAGAATTTTAATTTTAATGTACAGACACTTGGAAAAAATGAAAAGGATATTCAAAATGATTCTACATGTCTTGAGGGGTTAAAAAAAAACATTTCTTGCATCTTTTTTAGCCTTATCTTTTAAATATTCCAGTGGATCTCCAGGTCACTGATTTAAAGCCAAGTGACCAACGGATGTAAAAACCAGCATTTAAGTCATTTTGAGAAGCTTTGTGGACCTGCAGTATTTCTTGTCCAACTATTTATTACATATTGTGCAAATGATGCAAGAATGGTAAAGTACAGTATTTTCCAAAATCTACAAAACATTTTATTACTTTTGCAGTTATAGTTCTCTATGTACCAAACATCAGTTCCAGGATGCAAAAATCTTTCAAAAAATATATATTTTCTTTCATAGTTTATAAGTCATTGCTTTGACATTGTCTCTCTCGGGATAGGCAGAGAGAACACCAATTACTCAGTGACTTTGATTTACATTGGAACACAACAGTAAACCAGCACTGAAAAAAATAATTTGGGGAAAACCTCCATTTTCCAAAACCACCCCATTCGTGTCCGAACTCCCATCTAGAAGGGAGTTTCAGAGAAAGTGTGTTTACTTTACATTTGCTTTCTGTTTTATCAGACTTGCAATTTAACTTTTCCAGAAAGAAAGGTCAACGATTGAGAGACTTGTGTTGCTCAGCAAATTAACTTGACTTTAATTTATAATTTAGGGTGCATTACCCAACAATTAATTCTTTCCTTTATCCCCTAGCAACCCCCGCCCCCAGCTTTGCTGAATCACCTCCTATAACTACTCTACCACATCCAACTAAACCCCTCCTGAACCATCTCCAGCTATACAACCGTGATGATGATAAAACCAGTTGATTTGAGGTTCAGGCCTGCACCATCAACTCCATGGTATGAAAGTACCACAAGACACTCCAACGAGTGCTAATAGTTGTGACAAAACCAAACTGCCAACAAGCATCACTTTTCATGGCACATCTCAGATAAATAAATTAAATTTAGTAAACAATAAATGAAAATTGTCTTTAATTTCCCGCCCTCATCTGCTGACTGTATTATCAATCCATCTCTGATGACTGTTCCACTTTATTTTTGTTCGGTCAACTTTCATTATTACTTTCTAGTAGATACATAGAAACATAGAAAATAGGTGCAGGAGTAGGCCATTCGGCCCTTCTAGCCTGCACCGCCATTCAATGAGTTCATGGCTGAACATGCAACTTCAGTACCCCATTCCTGCTTTCTCACCATACCCCTTGATTCCCCTAGTAGTAAGGACTTCATCTAACTCCTTTTTGAATATATTTAGTGAATTGGCCTCAACAACTTTCTGTGGTAGAGAATTCCACAGGTTCACCACTCTCTGGGTGAAGAAATTCCTCCTCATCTCGGTCCTAAATGGCTTCCCCCTTATCCTTAGACTGTGTCCCCTGGTTCTGGACTTCCCCAACATTGGGAACATTCTTCCTGCATCTAACCTGTCTAACCCCGTCAGAATTTTAAACGTTTCTATGAGGTCCCCTCTCATTCTTCTGAACTCCAGTGAATACAAGCCCAGTTGATCCAGTCTTTCTTGATAGGTCAGTCCCGCCATCCCGGGAATCAGTCTGGTGAACCTTTGCTGCACTCCCTCAATAGCAAGAATGTCCTTCCTCAGGTTAGGAGACCAAAACTGTACACAATACTCCAGGTGTGGCCTCACCAAGGCCCTGTCCAATTGTAGCAACACCTCCCTGCCCTTGTACTCAAATCCCCTCGCTATGAAGGCCAACATGCCATTTGCTTTCTTAACCGCCTGCTGTACCTGTATGCCAACCTTCAATGACTGATGTACCATGACACCCAGGTCTCTTTGCACCTCCCCTTTTCCTAATCTGTCACCATTCAGATAATAGTCTGTCTCTCTGTTTTTACCACCAAAGTGGAAAACCTCACATTTATCCACATTATACTTCATCGGCTATGCATTTGCCCACTCACCTAACCTATCCAAGTCGCTCTGCAGCCTCATAGAATCCTCCTTGCAGCTCACACTGCCACCCAACTTAGTGTCATCCGCAAATTTGGAGATACTACATTTAATCCCCTCGTCTAAATCATTAATGTACAGTGTAAACAGCTGGGGCCCCAGCACAGAACCTTGCGGTACCCCACGAGTCACTGCCTGCCATTCTGAAAAGTACCCATTTACTCCTACTCTTTGCTTCCTGTCTGACAACCAGTTCTCAATCCATGTCAGCACACTACCCCCAATCCCATGTGCTTTAACTTTGCACATTAATCTCTTGTGTGGGACCTTGTCGAAAGCCTTCTGAAAGTCCAAATATACCACATCAACTGGTTCTCCCTTGTCCACTCTACTGGAAACATCCTCAAAAAATTCCAGAAGATTTGTCAAGCATGATTTCCCTTTCACAAATCCATGCTGACTTGGACCTATCATATTACCTCTTTCCAAATGCACTGCGATGACATCCTTAATAATTGATTCCATCATTTTACCCACTACCGATGTCAGGCTGACCGGTCTGTAATTCCCTGTTTTCTCTCTCCCTCCTTTTTTAAAAAGTGGGGTTACATTGGCTACCCTCCACTCCATAGGAACTGATCCAGAGTCAATGGAATGTTGGAAAATGACTGTCAATGCATCCACTATTTCCAAGGCCACCTCCTTAAGTACTCTGGGATGCAGTCCATCAGGCCCTGGGGATTTATCGGCCTTCAATCCCATCAATTTCCCCAACACAATTTCCCGACTAATAAGGATTTCCCTCAGTTCCTTCTCCTTACTAGACCCTCCGACCCCTTTTATATCCGGAAGGTTGTTTGTGTCCTCCTCAGTGAATACCGAACCAAAGTACTTGTTCAATTGGTCCGCCATTTCTTTGTTCCCCGTTATGACTTCCCCTGATTCTGACTGCAGGGGACCTACGTTTGTCTTTACTAACCTTTTTCTCTTTACATATCTATAGAAACTTTTGCAATCCGTCTTAATGTTCCCTGCAAGCTTCTTCTCGTACTCCATTTTCCCTGCCCTAATCAAACCCTTTGTCCTCCTCTGCTGAGTTCTAAATTTCTCCCAGTCCCCGGGTTCGCTGCTATTTCTGGCCAATTTGTATGCCACTTCCTTGGCTTTAATGCTATCCCTGATTTCCCTTGATAGCCACGGTTGAGACACCTTCCCTTTTTTATTTTTTACAACAGACAGGAATGTACAATTGTTGTAGTTCATCCATGCGGTCTCTAAATGTCTGCCATTGCCCATCCACAGTCAACCCCTTAAGTATCATTCGCCAATCTATCCTAGCCAATTCACGCCTCATACCTTCAAAGTTACCCTTCTTTAAGTTCTGGACCATGGTCTCTGAATTAACTGTTTCATTCTCCATCCTAATGCAGAATTCCACCATATTATGGTCACTCTTCCCCAAGGGGCCTCGCACAACGAGATTGCTAATTAATCCTCTCTCATTACACAACACCCAGTCTAAGATGGCCTCCCCCCTAGTTGGTTCCTCGACATATTGGTCTAAAAAACCATCCCTCATGCACTCCAGGAAATCCTCCTCTACCGTATTGCTTCCAGTTTGGTTAACCCAATCTATGTGCATATTAAAGTCACCCATTATAACTGCTGCACCTTTATTGCACGCACCCCTAATTTCATGTTTGATGCCCTCCCCAACATCACTACTACTGTTTGGAGGTCTGTACACAACTCCCACTAACGTTTTTTGTCCTTTGGTATTCTGCAGCTCTACCCATATAGATTCCACATCATCCAAGCTAATGTCCTTCCTAACTATTGCATTAATCTCCTCCTTAACCAGCAATGCTACCCCACCTCCTTTTCCTTTTATTCTATCCTTCCTGAATGTTGAATACCCCTGGATGTTGAGTTCCCAGCCCTGATCATCCTGGAGCCACGTCTCCGTAATCCCAATCACATCATATTTGTTAACATCTATTTGCACAGTTAATTCATCCACTTTATTGCGGATACTCCTTGCATTAAGACACAAAGCCTTCAGGCTTGTTCTTTTAACACCCTTTGTCCTTTTAGAATTTTGCTGTACAGTGGCCCTTTTTGTTCTTTGTCTTGGGTTTCTCTGCCCTCCACTTTTCCTCATCTCCTTTCTGTCTTTTGCTTTTGCTTCCTTTTTGTTTCCCTCTGTCTCCCTGCATTGGTTCCCATCCCCCTGCCATATCAGTTTAAACCCTCCCCAACAGCACTAGCAAACACTCCCCCTAGGACATTGGTTCCGGTCCTGCCCAGGTGCAGACCGTCCGGTTTGTACTGGTCCCACCTCCCCCAGAACCGGTTCCAATGCCCCAGGAATTTGAATCCCTCCCTGTTGCACCACTGCTCAAGCCACGTATTCATCTGCGCTATCCTGCGATTCCTACTCTGACTATCACGTGGCACTGGTAGCAATCCCGAGATTACTACTTTTGAGGTCCTACTTTTTAATTTAGCTCCTAGCTCCTTAATTTCGTTTCGTAGGACCTCATCCCTTTTTTTACCTATGTCGTTGGTACCAATGTGCACCACGACAACTGGCTGTTCTCCCTCCCTTTTTAGAATGTCCTGCACCCGCTCCGAGACATCCTTGACCCTTGCACCAGGGAGGCAACATACCATCCTGGAGTCTCGGTTGCGGCCGCAGAAACGCCTATCTATTCCCCTCACCATTGAATCCCCAATCACTATTGCTCTCCCACTCTTTTTCCTGCCCTCCTGTGCAGCAGAGCCAGCCATGGTGCCATGAACTTGGCTGCTGCTGCCCTCCCCTGATGAGTCATCCCCCTCAACAGTACCCAAAGCAGTGTATCTGTTTTGCAGGGGGATGACCACAGGGGACTCCTGCACTACCTTCCTTGCACTGCTCTTCCTGTTGGTCTTCCATTCCCTATCTGGCTGTGGACCCTTTCCCTGCGGTACGACCAACTCGCTGTACTGGGAGCATATCTCCCATTAGCACCCGCTTGCATGGCAACAAGCCTCCGACAACGGTTCGCACATGACGTACACCCATGCAGTATGTAAGAGAAAGTTTTCTTTAGAACTTGTTTAAAAAGAACGACTTGTTCGACACAATACTCCCTTTCACCGGGAATTTCAAAATACAGAAAAGAGGGGCTCATTAGACTATCTGTTTTAAGTGGAGTAATTCAATGACTAATTTCTTTTCCTAATTGTCTCAGACAGAATCTGACACTATTTAGAGAAGAGTATGCATTCAAATAGAAATAGATTAATCTATCACTGCAAAGAACAAACATGTATTTATATAGCGCCTTTGACGTAGTAAAACGTCCCAAGGTGCTTCACAGCAGTGTTATAAGACAAAAAAAAAAGTCACACCGAGCCGCATAAGAGGAAATTACGGCAGATGACCTGAGGTAGGTTTTAAGGAGCATCTTACAGGAGGAAAGAGAGGTAGAGAGGCGGAGAGGTTTAGGGAGGGAGTTCCAGAGCTTGGGGCCCAGGCAGCTGAAGGCACGGCCACCGATGGTTGAGCGATTATAATCAGGGATGCTCAAGAGGGCAGAATTGGTGGAGTGCAGATATCTCGGAGGATTGTGGGACTGGAGGAGATTACAGAGATAGGGAGGGGCGAGGCCAAGGAGGGATTTGTAAACAAGGATGAGAATTTTGAAATCGAGACATTTTTTAACCGAGAGCCAATGTAGGTCAGCGAGCAGGTGATAAGTTAACAGAACTTGGTGCGAGTTAGGACATGGGCTGCCAAGTTTTGGATGACCTCAAGTTTACGTTGGGTAGAATGTGGGAGGCCAGCCAGGAGTGCGTTATGATTTTCATAAGCATGTAAAGGAGAATGATGCATTCCATTAAATACTGAATAATGGGCACACGATTTATTTTCTTTGAAATCTATCATTCTCAAAAATCTCCCAAGAAGAAAAAAAGCTCACCCAGTAGATCAGTGACAGGAGGGGAGAGAGAGAGTGAGGGAGAGAACGAGAAAGGAAAGGGGGGAGAGAGAGTGGAGGGGAGGACAGTGGGAAAATGGATGTTAGAAATGAAGTTGAAACGATTGATTATGACAACTCACCTTTGCAGACTCCTAAAGCAGTGTCTTTAAGTCTACCAAGCTAGTGTACAATAGGCTGCTCTGCGCAATTAAGTTTTTGGCGCAGAAACCATTTGCTTGTTTACGCATCATGCTATTAAATGGTAAAAATAGATAGGCTTGAGACCCTTATTTATTAGCACCTGGACCATTTCACTGGATCATGTAACAGCCCAAGCAGAAATAACAAAGATATTACCAGCAGTTTGGCTGAATGAACTGTGAAAACAAGATGCCAGGAAACCCTACACATGGTTTCTGTCTCCTTACTGTATTTCACAACTGATTGCCCATGACGGAAATTGAGTAAGTGACACCGTGGGTTTGCACAGTATCCTTTCACGTTTAGAGTTTGAACGCAGCCCAGGCCAATGGAAATACAGGAGTTGGTTCTACGCTGTAATGGGAAATACGTTTGTGTGGTTTCAACTCCGTTCCTAGTGGGCAGGAGCCCACAACACAGAACCTCCCACAACATTTGGTAAGCTCAGTCGGAGTGACCAAAAGAATGACTTGGGAAGCAAGTGGAAAAGGTCACTTTGGTGCAGTAGGAAGTTACTTTTCTGAGGTTGAGGTAAAGGTACTTTGCTGCCAAAGGGCAGAGAAGCTTGACTGAGCACCTGGCTGTGCCATTCCTGAGGTCCAAGTGCTAGATATTGACTCTGGGTCTGGGATTCTCCGATTGGCCACATCTCCAGCTGGTGGGGGTGGATTCTGACCACCAGAGAGATGACCTCCAGACACCAGCCAGATTTCCGGCCCCTCGGTCATTTGGATTCAGGAAGCGTGTTTCCCGACGTCTGGTGGCGAGTTGTGCCAAACTAGGGCAGCGGTGTCAAATTTTCCGTCTCATAACACTCCGGTGAAGCGCCTTAGGATGTTTCACCACGTTAAAGGTGCTATATAAATATACGTTCTTGTTGTTGTTGGTCCATCACAGGAAGAAAAAAGCAGTTGCCAGGAAGCCCGAGGATGATTTTATTTTCGTGGCAGATTTGATAGTCCTGCCGACGGCAGTACCGAAGGGAACTTGCACAGACCTCTCTTCAATCAAACCCACAAATTCCCCTTTGCCAACCTTACAACACTGGACACCAGAACCCAACTCCACAAACAATGTTCAACTGGGACAAATGGCAGGAAACGTGGCAGAGGCAGCACTGCTCGCAAATTATTTTAAAATTGGCCGGGGAATCCAGGTGAAAAATCTAGCCCCGCATATCAATAAAAACAATGGCAGATTATGAATGTAGCATCATTCAGAAAATAATTTTAAAAGATTATTTAAATACAGTTTTGTGTGCTTTAAGACCTTGCTAAAGGGGATTAAAGGGTTATTGGGAGTGGGCGAGGAAGTGGAGCTGAGCCCAGGATCAGATCAGCCGTGATCTTATTGAATGGCGGAGCAGGCTCGAGGGGCCAAATGGCCTACTCCTGCTCCTATTTCTTATGTTCTTATGCTAATTAGGATATACTGTATCTATTGCTGTATCCAGTAAATGGAAATGAATCAGAACATAATAACATAAGAAATAGGAGCAGGAGTAGGCCATATGGCCCCTCAAACCTGCTCCGCCATTCAATAAGCCATGAGGAGAAACTGGATCAACTGGGCCTGTATTCACTGGAGTATAGAAGAACGAGAGGGGATCTCATAGAAACATATAAAATTCTGCCAGGTCTGGACAAGTTAGATGCAGGAATAATGTTCCCGATGTTGGGGAAGTCCAGAACCAGAGGTCACAGTCTAAGGATAAGGGGTAAGCCATTTAGGACCGAGATGAGGAGAAACTTCTTCACTCAGAGAGTTGTTAACCTCTGGAATTCTCTACCGCAGAGATTTGTTGATGCCAGTTCGTTAGATATATTCAAGAGGGAGTTAGATATGGCCTTGACGGCTAAAGGGATCAAGGAGTATGGAGAGAAAGCAGGAAAGGGGTACTGAGGTGAATGATCAGCCATGATCTTATTGAATGGTGGTGCAGGCTCGAAGAGCCGAATGGCCTACTCCTGCTCCTATTTTTTATGTTTTCTATGGCTGATCCGATCACCGACTCAAGTCCACTTCCCCGCCCGCTCCTCATAACCCCTTATTCCCTTATCATTTAAGAAACTGTCTATTTCTGTCTTAAATTTATTCAATGTCCCAGCTTCCACAGCTCTCTAGGCAGCGAATTCCACAGATTTACAACCCTCTGAGAGAAGAAATTTCTCCTCATCTCTGTTTTAAATGGGCCGCCCTTATTCTAAGATCGTACCTCTAGTTCTAGTCTCCCCTATCAGTGGAAGCATCCTCTCTGCATCCACCTTGTCAAGCCCCCTCATAATCTTATACTTTTCGATAAGATCACCTCTCATTCTTCTGAATTCCAATGAGTAGAGGCTCAACCTACTCAACCTTTCCTCATAAGTCAACCCCCTCATCTCCGTAATCAACCAAGTGAACGTTCTCTGAACTGCCTCCAAAGCAAGTATATCCTTTCGTAAATATGGAAACCAAAACTGCACACAGTATTCCAAGTGTGGCCTCAGAATCTTCAACAAAATACTAGACAAATAAAATTGAAACAGACAACGGCAGGATCAAGACTCTGAGCCATTCAAATATATTCTACTGCATGCAACACACACTGCTGAATAAATGTTATTCTTGTGTTGCTTCATTGGGCAGGAATCCTTGCAAGTCCACTGAGCTACATACTTGTGTAGGTGAACTGGCTCTTCTCCAATTATTGCCCCTCCATTTCTGACAGCACTGACTCATTCTGGGGCATGGCTCCAACAATATCAAGTAGCTTGTCAGCGGGCGATGGTAGCAGGAGCAGAGGAGGTGTCACAGCCAGACCCAATCCTGTCCACACCCAATATTAAACTGTGCATCTTCTATAGAAGTCACTGGATAGTTATCAGCAGTGAGGGTAATAGTGTGGACTTATTCAGTTCCAAATATTTTCTATGTTTCTTTGTGATCCACCAAGTGATAGCTGCAAACTTGAGAACAGTAAGTAAGTGATATATGATTTTGATCACAATGAAGAGGGAAGAAAGAAGAACTAAGAGGGCTGGAACAGTAACCATAGAACCCCACTGACAGTAAGACTTTTAACAAAACCAAGGTAAATGTCAGACAAAGGGAAAACTCTCCAGTGGCTGGAGTCACTCCTCACACAACAGTCAGGAGGTGAGTCACTTGTGAGTCACACAAAAGGAATATTGTTGGAAGGCCGCTCATTACATCTCAAGGACATCACTACAGGAGTTCTCCATGCAAGAGTCCTTGGACCTCCCATTTTCAGTTGTTGCATCAATGGCTTTCACTGCGTCATAAGATCAGGACTAGGGTTGTTCACTAACAATTCAACGAAGTTCAGCTCTATTCGTAACTCTTCTGATCATGAAGCATTTCATAGAAACATAGAAACATAGAAAATAGGAGCAGTAGTAGGCCATTCGGCTCTTCGAGCCAGTCTAACAACCAGGCTTAGGCTGACACTTGTCAAGTGACATTTATTCCACATAAGTGGCAGGAAATGGTCATCTCGAACAAGAGAAAGTCCAGTCATATTCCCTTGACCTTCAACAGTACCACCGGTGCCGAGTTCACCACGATCAACGGGATCACCGTCAACCAAAACCTTAACTGGACCACCCATGTCAACACCGTGGTTACAAGAGCAGGGCACCGCTGGGCATTCTGGGCAAGTGATTCACCTCCTGACTTTTCAAAGCCAAAATGCAAGTCAGGAGTGTGGTGGAATACTTAGCCCTCGCACCTGGCTTGGTGTAGCCACAACACGCCAGAAGCTCAGCACTATATAGAACAGAACGGTTTTTAATTGACACCCCGTCAATATGCACCCCCCGTATCAACAGTCTGCAGTGGCTGCAGGATGAATAATCTACTTGATGCACGGCAACAACTCGTCAAAGTTACTTTAACAGCATCTCCCTCCATTGGGACCTCAACCACAGAGAAGAAAATCAGCACCTCCAAGCCACACAGCACCTTGACTTGTGCATATATTGCCGTTCTCTCATTGTTGCAGAGTCAGTACTCTGGAATTCTATATCTGACACCATTATGCAAGCATGATCACCACAAGGACTGCAGCAGTTCAAGGAGAAGGCTCACTTCCACCTTCTCAGGAAAACTAAGAACAGGTACTAAATGTGGTCTTGCATGCCGAAAACAAATTCTAAAAAATAATTATACCACGTCCCAATAATACCTCATAATGCAACTCATTAGAGAGAGTGATCTCACTCTTTTTAGTGGCATGCCATTATTAAGACTACCGCAGAGCCAAAGTATCTAAATTGGGACTTGGCTGCAGATTGCGCTCTGATTGTCCAAGTCAACCAATTTAAAGTGGCTTTCATGTGGATTTTATTTTAAAAACTGTGCTTCACTTCTAGGTATCAGGATGTATAACTTAACAACAAAGAACATTCAATGGCAGCGACCATCGTAAAAGACAATAGTATCTGTTCACATGGGCCTGAAATTGGGCTCGGAGGCTTTCAGCGGGTGGATGCCTCCGACCACAAAAATATTTCCCAATGTACCTGGTGGTCCCAGAGGAACGAAGACGTGCGCTACGAGGCCTCCATGCGCAGCCCAGTGTACGGGCCCACGTATCCCAGGAGCTTATGTGGGCCAGACCAACCAATGAAAATGGTGTATCCCCATTCACAGTAATGGTGAGTTCCGTTTGTACGGAGATCACCGTTTCTAGGAATGAGAATACCCCCAAAAACACAAACATGTTAAATAAGAAAAACTCTTCACATATTTAAAATTAATTGAAATTATGTTTTAGACAAAAAAAAATTTTTTTTTGAAATGTTTTTAACATGTTTTAATAAGGGTAAAAATAAACTTACCTTAATGGACAGGGTTTTTAATATAACAATTATTGATAAAATTTTATTTTTCTATTTTTTTAAGAAACTCTTATGTTGGTAAAAGCAGGCCTTATGTTGCCTGCTTTGACCAAGTGTAAGAGTTTGAAGGACATTCGCTGGGCAAGAGTGGACAAATAGCCCAAATCTCCACCTGCGAAGACCCTTCTCCCGGGGATGAGTTGGAAGTGTCGAAATACATTTTGACAGTTCGCAAGTGCCGGATTTCAGCGCATGCGTTTTGCGTGCCTAAACCCAAAACTTGTGGGGCCTCTTCGGGCGCGTGCACACATCGTACGCACCCAGAGAGGCCGTGATTGCAGGGCCATGATGGTGACTGATCGAGATCAAGAAATTCAACAGAGTGAAAATACATAATTGAGATAGTAATGTGAAGGATGGTTACCTTCCTATAGTTGCTCCAGTAATGAGTCAGGATTCAATTAGTCATTCTGAAAAACAGATTTTATTCTCGATAAGCTCCTGAAATATCATCTCCAAATCTATGTCCCTGTGCATACCCCATGTTCCTCTGACACGGCCAACATTTTGCTGGTTGCTTCTTCTGCTCCATACTCAGTGGTTGCCCCAGCCCTCTTCAATGACTTCCCTCAGCACCTCTGCCATACCACCTCACTTCCTGCCTTCAAAATTATCCTCATGACCCCTGTGTTTGATTGTGCTTTTGCTCCATTCATTTTCCTCTCCCGCATCAGAGGTCCACCATCCTGTAAAGCTCTCTGAGACAGCTCGCTATATGTAATGAGTACTACAGAAATGTCTAACATCTAGAAACCGAAAATATAATCAAGAATAGTCAACACGGATTTCAAAATGGAAGGTCATGTTTGACTAACCCGATTGAATTCTTTGACGTAACAGAAAGAGTAGACAAGGGTAATGCAGTAGATGTAATATATTTGGATTTTCAAAAGGCCTTCGATAAAAGACTCATGACTGAGGTCAGAACATGTGGACTCAGATCAAGTAGTAGAATGGATAGCAAGCTGGCTACAGAAGAGGAAACACAGAGTAGGAGCTAAAAGTAGCTCCTCAGACTGGCAAAAGGTGAGACCACTGTTGTTCACAATTTACATAAATGATTTGGACTTCAGAATCGGGAGTACAATTTCAAAATTTTCAGATGACTCAAATTGGGGGCTTTAGTTAATACTGTGAAGGACTGCGAAAAAATACAAGAACACATTAAACTTGCTGAATGGGCATGTAATTGCCAAATTAATTTCAAAATAGGTAAGTGTGAGGTGTTACATTTGGGCAGGAAGAGTAAGGAGGCACATATCGCTTGGATAATAAAAGTCTAAATGAGGCGAAGGGATCTCGGGGTACACACTCACAAATCAGTAAATGTAGCAGGATGGGTTAATATGGTCATAAACCAAGCACTGCTGTTCATTTCTAGAGGGATAGAAGTGAAAATCAGAGAAATTATGTTAAACATTATAGAACCTTGGTTAGACCACATGGAGTACTGTGCACAGTTCTGTTCTCCATATTATAAAACTGATACAGAGGCACCAGAGAAGGTGCAGAAACGATTCACAAGGATGATATCAGACATGAGAGGATATACTAATCAGAAAAGGCTGAACAGACCAAGGCTCTGTTCACTAGAAAAGAGAAGACTGAGGGGTGACCCTATAGAGATCTTTAAAATTATGAAGGGGTTTAATAAGATAAGTGTAGACAAGATGTTTCCACTTGTGGGGAGACCAAACGTAAGGGCCATCAATATAAGATAGTCACCAATAAATCCAATGGAGAATTCAGGAGAAACTTCTTTACTCAAACAGAATGTGGAGTAGTTGAGGCGAAAAGTATAGATACATTTAAGGGGAAGCTCGATAAGCAGATGAAGGAGTAAGGAATAGAAAAATATGCTGATAGGGTTAGATGAAGAAGGTGGGAGGAGGCTCGTGTGCAGCATAAATGTTGGCATATACCAGTAGCCCGATGAGCCTTTTCTGTGCTGTATATTCTACAGCACAGTTGGTCTCATTGTTGTAATCTATAGATTTTATTTCGTCTTCGGTTTCCTGGATAATCATTAACGTAACAGTGACTATACCACAAAATGTCATTCATTGGGTCCAGTGCTTTAAGATGTTTTGGTATAATAAGATGCTATGTAAATCAAGTAGAATAAATAGGAGCATTACTGTTTCTGAAAAACTCTTTTTATAGATATATTTTGGTAGGGTTTGTAAATATGCTGAGCTGCCACAATAAATGATGACTTTGAACATAAGCCTTTTAGAAAAACTCACTTTCTATATATTCATTCAGCTATTTTATATTCTGCAGATGAGCAATTCCTAATTTTATAATGAGCTGTCACTTTAGATGCATCAGTAATGTCGCACTACAGATGTTCAGCAGCACATAGTCATTGAAATAATATTCTTACAGCATGTTTCAGAAAAGCTTTTTGCCACTTTGGGTTTGAGGGTAATTAACCATTAATGAAGCCCTCGGACATGTGAAAGTGTATTAATTGACATAGATTCACTTTATTTTTGAGCAGTTTTGTTGCATATGAATGAGATTTATAAAGTGACCCAAACTGATCAGAGAGATTTTAAGAGCAGTGGATAGGCTTCTGTTTTGAGAGCCTATGACAGAGGAATGGGATAGAGATAGTTAAACACAGGAAGATAAACTTGTTCAATTTGACAATGGAACATTTTTGTTCCCAGCATGCAAAATGTATTGATATTATATTTCCTCTTGTGCTCAGCACTTTATACAGCAATTGTAACCTTAGTGCAGAGGCAGTATTGGCACCATTTTCATAGCATTGCAGGTGACTATCATCATTATACACTTGGCTTATGGTGCTCGGAATGGGTTGAAGATCACAGGCCCAGGAAGCCACACTTGGTCACACACCAACAAACAACCGTTGCCACTTTGAAAGAAAGAAAGATTTGCATTTATATAGCACCTTTCATGACCACCGTTGTAATGTGGGAAACTCAGCAGCCAATTTGCGCACAGCAAGCTCCCACAAACAGCAATGTGATAATGACCAGACAAACTGTTTTTGTTATGTTGATTGAGCGATAAATATTGACCAAGACATCAATGGGGGAGAAAATGCTTTGTGTTCTCTGTTTCACGCAACTGTAAATCCATTAATAAAGTACAGGTTTACAATTTGGTTACACAAAACGTACTAATGTTGCTTCAGGTGTAACGATCCTCCAGTCGAGATGTAGCACCATAATTTGATGTCGGACAAAAGATCTGGCAATACAGATACAGTCGTGGAGTTGAGGGTAGTGGTAGTGTAGTAGAACTAGGCATCATAAGTGTGCCTACGAATGACATTGCTTAAGATCAATGTGTAAACAAGGAGAGGCAAATATGGAACCTCGGGTTCTCCAGAGATGACCGCGAAGAGGACTCAGAAGAAACCATTGTTGCAGAAGTGCTACTGTATTGTGAGAAGCAGAAGTTAAACCACACAAACCTGGTCTGCTGAAGGTGGGCCACGGAGGAGGAGGAAGGAGTGGTCAATCGTTTTGCATGCCATGTAAATGTCAATAAGGACCAGAATGGATAACATTCCACAGTCACAATCACAAAGGATGTTGTGGGTGGCTTTAACCAGAGTGATCTCAGTGCTGTTGGCAAGCAGAAGCAAGAATTGGAGGGATTCAAACAGAGAATGATGGGAGAGGTGAGCACAGACCCGAGTGGGGACAATGCATTCAAGGGCATAAAAGAGGAAAGGAAAGTTAGAAATGGGGCAATAGATAGAGAAGATAGAATAGTCATGGGCTTTTCCAGGATCAAACCGATGCCTGTGCAAAGGGAGTCATTAGCAGCAAACACTGGGCAAAGGTTGTTGGGTGATCAGAAAATGAGCGGAGAGGGGATCGAGGGAACATGGGGGTCCCAGAGGAGGCAAGAGTTGGACGGAGATATGAGAAGTAGATGGCAGCTGAGGCAACTACATGAATAGTCTCAATCTTCGAGATACAAAGCCCATTAGCTTCTTGCACTTGCTATTGGAAGAGAGGGGCATGGGAATGGAGCCGAGAAGGCAGTTGACCATGAAGGGGACGATTTTGGAACTGTTCTTACACTCCAGGAGCAACAGGAGAATTTGGCCATATGGAAGGAGCCCACAAAGAACATTCCTGGCACTAATGCAAATACATCAGAGTTAGTCACAGATGAACAAAGTGGACCTACTGAATCACCAGCAGCTCGCCAGTTGGCTCAGCAGTCAGCCACTACTGCTACTTCCTCAATGAAGGAAGTACTTTGGATTGAGCACAAAAATCTAGGTTGTCACTCCAGTGCAGTATTGAGGGAGTGCTGCACTGTCGGAGGTGCTGTCTTTCTGATGAGACATTAAAAGAAGACTTGCATTTATCTAGTGCCTTTCATGACCACCAGACGTCTCAAAGCGCTTTACAGCCAATCAAGTGCAGTCACTGTTGTAATGTGGGAAACGCGGCAGCCATAGCAAGCTCCCACAAACAGCAATGTGATAATGACTAGATAATCGGTTTTTGTTATGTTGATTGAGGGATAAATATTAACCAGGACACCAGGGATAACTCCCCCGCTTTTCTTCAAAATAGTGCTATGGGATCTTTTACATCCACCTGAGAGGTCAGACTTGGTTTAACGTCTTGTCCGAAAGACAGCATCTCTGATAGCGCAACGCTCTCTCAGCATTTCACTGGAGTGTCAGCCTAGATTTTTGTGCTCATGTTCCTGGAGTGGGACTTGGACCCACGACCTTTTGACTCAGAAGCGAATGTGTTACCCACTGAGCCACAGCTGACACTATTAAACTGACATTAAACCGAGGCCCCATCTGCTTTCTCAGGTGGACGTAAATGATCCCAGGGAGCCCATTCCATACTTCAGTCACAGCCTCATATCATCCAGTGCTCCTTTGTGAGGGCAATTCGATACATCTATTTGAGTGCTCCCAAGGCCTCCTCCCCCTACTCAATTTCCTGCTGCATCATGAGATGCTGCATCCACAAAGTGAAGATGACAATTGCATTGCAGCAATCCCTTTTGAAGGTGCTGTAATAAAACATCGAAGCCTTGCCCTTCATGAACAGAGCTAATTCAAGATCTGACTTGGTTCATCACTTGGCATTTTTAAAGGCTGCTTTTGTCTCCTGCGGAGGTCTCTTCTGCCCATTGGAAGGGAAGAGAACCTCCCTGTGTGGGAGAACCTGGGGGCAGCCGTGCACCTCTGTCAGTGTTTGCAACACCTCAATACTGTAGAACACTGACACCACAACTGTCAAACTAAATTTGCGCATGGTCCCTTTAAGAAAACCGGCTGATGACGCGTCATCAAATGATGTCATCAGACCCGCTTCCTTCAATTGGCCGGGAAACGTGCTGGCCCGGCTTAACATGCCCAAGCAACGTAAAATCGTTTTGGAAAGCGGGTTGGAGCCAGCAGTGAGGTCGGGATCTACCGCCGACTTTGCCCACCACGGACCCTCCGACGTAGGGGAAACCACGACCACGACCTGCAAATTTCCGTTAACATATTTTAGGATGAGGATAGGGCGGGAAGCTGGAGTTGAGGTAGAGATAAGCCATGATCTTATTGAATAGGAGAACAGGCTCAAGGAGCCACATGGCCTACTCCTGCTCCTATTTCTTATGTTCTTATGATAGCGTGGAGGACAGGACTCATTCAATGACAAAAGGAATGATGAGTAAAACTTGGCCTTAGTTTCTGTTAAAAAAAATGCCTGTTAATGCCCATTGTGTGAATGTGCTAAACATCCTTTCTCAAATTAGTGACTCAACACCAGGGACAATGCACCTTTTGCTTGAAGTTGCAATATTATCAATGGGATTATCGCGCTTAATGGGTGGATCTAATTATGCAGCTCGAAGGGAGTGACAGCCAGCCAGCAGCACACAACCACACGTGCAACCTAAATGCTTAAGTCAGTGGTTCAAACTTTCCACCCAAGTCTTCCAGAGTCTGAAACTCGTTGCCAATTGAGGTCATAGGCGCCTGATGTCCAAATATTTTGGGGAAGCTTAAAGGAAAAGGGAAAGAATCACCACCTCAGGAGAGCAGAGTAAATATTATTGAATGAGATGGCTTCCTGTTGCTCAAAAAAATAAGAGGGTTTAGGAATGTGGTACTGTACAAGCTAATCGAGTTCCTGCAGCCGCTCTGTAATACACCACACATGACTAAATATCCTCGTTATTTACCAAGGCACACAAAGATAAGGAATTTCACAGGAATGCACAGTATTCATGCTTTGGCACAAGTTACTGACCCATCTTGTGCAAAGGTTAATCACAGTCTCTCACCTCCTATACCACTCAATTGCACAATCTACAAATGCTGGATGTGCTTGAATTGACCCCAATTGTACCTTTTCGTCAGAATTTGCTCACTGAAGTGAATTTTTCTCAGTGCAACTGCAACTTGAATGGTAACATTTCAACATAATGGGTTTGCTGCCTGGCCTGCTGAATATTTCTGGCATATTCTATTTTTTGCTGGATTACCGAAGGTGCGCCCCCTGGTGGCAAGTCTTACACATTGGTAATGTTTACATACATAACAAAGGGAATCAAGGGATATGGGGATAGGGTGTAAAAGTGGAGTTGAGGTAGATCAGCCATGATCTTATTGAATGGCGGAGCAGGCTCAAGGGGCCATAGGGCCTACTCCTGCTTATGTTCTTATTTCCAGCAACTGCAGTATTTCAGTTTTTATTTAAGTTTCGTTTCACGAGCGGTTATTGTTGTTTTTTGTAAAATTTGATTCTGCTCATCTATGCACTCTGATATTAGTGAAAATATTCTAACACTACCGCAAAAATATGTAGCGCTCTCAGTCGCAGATGTCGCAACCTGCATTCATTTGGAAATAATGGTGCTGGAGAAACAACATATTTTTTTACAAGGGGGGGGGGCTGTAATGTATTAGCTTCATGGCTTCTTTGCTTAAGAATTCATAGCAACACATTGCTATTAAGAACTAGTTGGTTTATTAGCCAAGGTTTAACAATCACACGACACATTACCGGTTCATCCACCAGGCTCACAACCACCTGCCCCATCATGGATCCCCTGAACCCAACTGGCTGGGGTTTTATTGAGTCTTGTGAACATCACGTGACTGGCTAAGCCACTTACAACTTAATAGCTCTACAACATTTTTGATTGTAACCAATTAAATCAAGTGTCCCCTGATTAAGGGGGTGGGGGGACACACCAAACACTTTCAAACAAGTGCCCCCTTGTTTTTTTTTATTATAATTTTTTGAGGGGGCACTAAAAACACAAATTATACAAGTGCCCCCTGGCTAAAAGCGGGGGGCGGGGGGGCACTAAAACCAGCACATTAAACAAATTAAACTTTAAACAAAAATAATCAAATTAAAATTTGGTTGCCGGGGGTGATGATGCACTCCAGTGAAAATATTCTAACACTACCACTAAATATGTAGCGCTCTCAGTCGCAAATGTCGCAATCTGCATTCATTTGGAAATAATGGTGCTGGAGAAACAACATATTTTTTTACAAGCGGGGGCTGTAATGTATTAGCTTCATGGCTTCTTTGCTTAAGAATTCATAGCAACACATTGCTATTAAGAACTAGTTGGTTTATTAGCCAAGGTTTGGCGCCCACCGCGTGCTCCATCTCCAGGGACACCCTGGCTCAGATGTAACCGCGGAAGAGAGGCAGGCAGTCGGGTTGAATTAAGAACTTGTTGGTTTATTGCCAAAGGTTTAACAATCACACGACACATTACCAGTTCATCCACCAGGCTCACAACCACCTGCCTCATCGTGGATCTCCCGAACCCAACTGGCTGAGGTTTTATTGAGCCTTGTGAACATCACGTGACTGGCTCAGCCACTCACAATGCAACAGCTCTACAAACCTGTGGGCATGATCACAGGGGCATATATTACAGGTGCCACGAGGTGTCCAACGAGTAATAGAAACATAGAAACATAGAAAATAGGTGCAGGAGCATGCCATTCAGCCCTTCTAGCCTGCACCGCCATTCAATGAGTTCATGGCTGAACATGAAACTTCAGTACCCCGTTTCTGCTTTCGCGCCATACCCCTTGATCCCCCGAGTAGTAAGGACTTCATCTAACTCCCTTTTCAATATATTTAGTGAATTGGCCTCAACTACTTTCTGTGGGAGAGAATTCCACAGGTTCACCACTCTCTGGGTGAAGAAGTTTCTCCTCATCTCGGTCCTAAATGGCTTACCCCTTATCCTTAGACTGTGACCCCTGGTTCTGGACTTCCCCAACATCGGGAACATTCTTCCTGCATCTAACCTGTCTAAACCCATCAGAATTTTAAACGTTTCTATGAGGTCCCCTCTCATTCTTCTGAACTCCAGTGAATACAAGCCCAGTTGATCCAGTCTTTCTTGATAGGTCAGTCCCACCATCCCGGGAATCAGTCTGGTGAATCTTCGCTGCACTCCCTCAATAGCAAGAATGTTCTTCCTCAAGTTAGGAGACCAAAACTGTACACAATACTCCAGGTATGGCCTCACCAAGGCCCTGTACAACTGTAGCAACACCTCCCTGCCCCTGTACTCAAAACCCTCGCTATGAAGGCCAACATGCCATTTGCTTTCTTAACCGCCTGCTGTACCTGCATGCCAACCTTCAATGACTGATGTACCATGACACCCAGGTCTCGTTGCACCTTCCCTTTTCCTAATCTGTCACCATTCAGATAATAGTCTGTCTCTCTGTTTTTACCATCAAAGTGGATAACCTCACATTTATCCACATTATACTTCATCTGCCATGCATTTGCCCACTCACCTAACCTATCCAAGTCACTCTGCAGCCTAATAGCATCCTCCTCGCAGCTCACACTGCCACCCAACTTAGTGTCATCCGCAAATTTGGAGATACTACATTTAATCCCCTCGTCTAAATCATTAATGTACAATGTAAACAGCTGCCCCAGCACAGAACCTTGCCGTACCCCACTAGTCACTGCCTGCCATTCTGAAAAGTACCCATTTACTCCTACTCTTTGCTTCCTGTCTGACAACCAGTTCTCAATCCACGTCAGCACACTACCCCCAATCCCATGTGCTTTAACTTTGCACATTAATCTCTTGTGTGGGACCTTGTCGAAAGCCTTCTGAAAGTCCAAATATACCACATCAACTGGTTCTCCTTTGTCCACTTTACTGGAAACATCCTCAAAAAATTCCAGAAGATTTGTCAAGCATGATCTCCCTTTCACAAATCCATGCTGACTTGGACCTATCATGTCACCATTTTCCAAATGCGCTGCTATGACATCCTTAATAATTGATTCCATCATTTTACACACTACTGAGGTCAGGCTGACCGGTCTATAATTCCCTGTTTTCTCTCTCCCTCCTTTTTTAAAAAGTGGGGTTACATTGGCTACCCTCCACTCCATAGGAACTGATCCAGAGTCAATGGAATGTTGGAAAATGACTGTCAATGCATCCGCTATTTCCAAGGCCACCTCCTTAAGTACTCTGGGATGCAGTCCATCAGGCCCTGGGGATTTATCGGCCTTCAATCCCATCAATTTCCCCAACACAATTTCCCGACTAATAAAGATTTCCCTCAGTTCCTCCTCCTTACTAGACCCTCTGACCCCTTTTATATCCAGAAGGTTGTTTGTGTCCTCCTTAGTGAATACTGAACCAAAGTACTTGTTCAATTGGTCTGCCATTTCTTTGTTCCCCGTTATGACTTCCCCTGATTCTGACTGCAGGGGACCTACATTTGTCTTTACTAACCTTTTTCTCTTTACATATCTATAGAAACTTTTGCAATCCGCCTTAATGTTCCCTGCAAGCTTCTTCTCGTACTCCATTTTCCCTGCCCTAATCAAACCCTTTGTCCTCCTCTGCTGAGTTCTAAATTTCTCCCAGTCCCCAGGATCGCTGCTATTTCTGGCCAATTTGTATGCCACTTCCTTGGCTTTAATACTATCCCTGATTTCCCGAGATAGCCATGGTTGAGACACCTTTCCTTTTTTATTTTTACGCCAGACAGGAATGTACAATTGTTGTAATTAATCCATGCGGTCTCTAAATGTCTGCCATTGCCCATCCACAGTCAACCCCTTAAGTATCATTCGCCAATCTATCCTAGCCAATTCACGCCTCATACCTTCAAAGTTACCCTTCTTTAAGTTCTGGACCATGGTCTCTGAATTAACTGTTTCATTCTCCATCCTAATGCAGAATTCCACCATATTATGGTCACTCTTCCCCAAGGGGCCTCGCACAACGAGATTGCTAATTAGTCCTCTCTCATTACACAACACTCAGTCTAAGATGGCCTCCCCCTGACTTGGTTCCTCGACATATTGGTCTAGAAAACCATCCCTTATGCACTCCAGGAAATCCTCCTCCACCGTATTGCTTCCAGTTTGGCTAGCCCAATCTATGTGCATATTAAAGTCACCCATTATAACTGCTGCACCTTTATTGCATGCACCCCTAATTTCCTGTTTAATGCCCTCCCCAACATCACTACTACTGTTTGGAGGTCTGTACACAACTCCCACTAATGTTTTTTGCCCTTTGGTGTTCTGCAGCTCTACCCATATAGATTCCACATCATCCAAGCTAATGTCTTTCCTAACTATTGTATTAATCTTCTCTTTAACCAGCAATGCTACCCCACCATCTTTTCCTTTTATTCTATCTTTCCTGAATGTTGAATACTCCTGGATGTTGAGTTCCCAGCCCTGAAAATCCTGGAGCCACGTCTCCGTAATCCCAATCGCATCATATTTGTTAACATCTATTTGCACAGTTAATTCATCCACCTTATTGCGGATACCCCTTGCATTAAGACACAAAGCCTTGAGGCTTGTTTTTTTAACACCCTTTGTCCTTTTAGAATTTTGCTGTGCAGTGGCCCTTTTTGTTCTTTGCCTTGGGTTTCTCTGCCCTCCACTTTTCCTCATCTCCTTTCTGTCTTTTGCTTTTGCCTCCTTTTTGTCTCCCTCTGTCTCCCTGCATTGGTTCCCATCCCCCTGCCATATTAGTTTAACTCCTCCCCAACAGCACTAGCAAACACTCCCCCTAGGACATTGGTTCCCGTCCTGCCCAGGTGCAGACCGTCCGGTTTGCACCGGTCCCACCTCCCCCAGAACCGGTTCCAATGCCCCAGGAATTTGAATCCCTCCCTGCTGCACCACTGCTCTAGCCACGTATTCATCTGCGCTATCCTGCGATTCCTACTCTGACTAGCATGTGGCACTGGTAGCAATCCCGAGATTATTACCTTTGAGGTCTTACTTTTTAATTTAGCTCCTAGCTCCTTAAATTCGTTTCGTAGGACCTCATCCCTTTTTTTTACCTTTGTCGTTGGTACCAATGTGCACCACGACAACTGGATGTTCTCCCTCCCATTTCAGAATTCCTGCACCCGCTCCGAGACATCCTTGACCCTTGCACCAGGGAGGCAACATACCATCCTGGAGTCTCGGTTGCGGCCGCAGAAACGCCTATCTATTCCCCTCACCATTGAATCCCCTATCACTATCACGCTCCTACTCTTTTTCCTGCCCTCCTGTGCAGCAGAGCCAGCCATGGTGCCATGAACTTGTCTGCTGCTACCCTCCCCTGATGAGTCATCCCCCCCAACAGTACTCAAAGCGGTGTATCTGTTTTGCAGGGGGATGACCACAGGGGACCCCTGCACTACCTTCCTTGCACTGCTCTTCCTGCTGGTCTTCCATTCCCTATCTGGCTGTGGACCCTTCTCCTGCAGTAAGACCAACTCACTACACGTGATACTCACGTCATTCGCAGCATCGTGGATGCTCCAGAGTGAATCCACCCTCAGCTCTAATTCCGCAACGCGGACCGTCAGGAGCACGAGGCGGATACACTTCTCACACACGTAGTCGTCAGGGACACCGGAAGTGTCCCTGAGTTCCCACATGGTACAGGAGGAGCATATCACGTGACCGAGCTCTCCTGCCATGCCTTAACCCTTAGATACCCTTAAATTGGTAATAACAATGTTACAGTTCACTTACTGATATAAAAAAGAAAAAGAAAAGCTACTCACCAATCACCAGCCAATCACTTACCCCATTGGCTGTGACGTCACCTTTTGATTCCTTTCTACTTCTATTTTGCTTTCTCTCCCGCTGTAACTGCACAAGCACGCCTTTTATAGGCCGCTCCCGCCTCTCACCAACTGGTGCTGGCTCTCGATCTCCCGCTGGGCCTTTTATAGGCCGCTCCGGCCTCTCACCAACTGCCGCTGGCTCTCGATCTCCCGCTGGGCCTTTTATAGGCCGCTCCCGCCTCTGACCAACTGCCGCTGGCTCTCGATCTCCCGCTGGGCCTTTTATAGGCCGCTCCCCTCTGACCAACTGCCGCTGGCTCTCGATCTCCCGCTGGGCCTTTTATAGGCCGCTCCCCTCTCACCAACTGCCGCTGGCTCTCGATCTCCCGCTGGGCCTTTTATAGGCCACTCCCGCCTCTCACCAACTGCCGCTGGCTCTCGATCTCCCGCTGGGCCTTTTATAGGCCGCTCCCCTCTCACCAACTGCCGCTGGCTCTCGATCTCCCGCTGGGCCTTTTATAGGCCGCTCCCCTCTCACCAACTGCCGCTGGCTATTCAGGCCTGCAGGATCTCGCAGTTTATCCTGTTACCAGGTTTGAGTAAGAACAGCATTAGGAATGCTACAATTGATCTTAGCATCTTGGTTGGGGGATCAGATCGACTACAGTTCCCACACTGGGAGTGCACGCGTCATTGTCCGGTGATGATCAGATCGAGCTGGGCTGTAGTGAGCCCTGTATCCGTATACCCTGCCAACCGATACGGACAAAGCTCCCAATTGAATAATTCCTACTTGGCTGAGGTACCAGAGCTGCTTTGTGGAGCTGTACTCCAGGAAACATAGAAACATAGAAAATAGGTGCAGGAGTAGGCCATTCGGCCCTTCTAGCCTGCACCGCCATTCAATGAGTTCATGGCTGAACATGCAACTTCAGTACCCCATTCCTGCTTTCTCACCATACCCCTTGATCCCCCTAGTAGTAAGGACTTCATCTAACTCCTTTTTGAATAAATTTAGTGAATTGGCCTCAACAACTTTCTGTGGTAGAGAATTCCACAGGTTCACCACTCTCTGGGTGAAGAAATTCCTCCTCATCTCGGTCCTAAATGGCTTACCCCTTATCCTTAGACTGTGTCCCCTGGTTCTGGACTTCCCCAACATTGGGAACATTATTCCTGCATCTAACCTGTCGAACCCCGTCAGAATTTTAAACGTTTCTATGAGGTCCCCTCTCATTCTTCTGAACTCCAGTGAATACAAGCCCAGTTGATCCAGTCTTTCTTGATAGGTCAGTCCCGCCATCCCGGGAATCAGTCTGGTGAACCTTCGCTGCACTCCTTCAATAGCAAGAATGTCCTTCCTCAGGTTAGGAGACCAAAACTGTACACAATACTTCAGGTGTGGCCTCACCAAGGCCCTGTACAACTATAGCAACACCTCCCTGCCCCTGTACTCAAATCCCCTCGCTATGAAGGCCTACATGCCATTTGCTTTCTTAACCGCCTGCTGTACCTGCATGCCAACCTTCAATGACTGATGTACCATGACACCCAGGTCTCTTTGCATCTCCCCTTTTCCTAATCTGTCACCATTCAGATAATAGTCTGTCTCTCTGTTTTTACCACCAAAGTGGATAACCTCACATTTATCCACATTATACTTCATCGGCCATGCATTTGCCCACTCACCTAACCTATCCAAGTCGCTCTGCAGCCTCATAGCATCCTCCTCGCAGCTCACACTGCCACCCAACTTAGTGTCATCCGCAAATTTGGAGATACTACATTTAATCCCCTCGTCTAAATCATTAATGTACAATGTAAACAGCTGGGGCCCCAGCACAGAACCTTGCCGTACCCCACTAGTCACTGCCTGCCATTCTGAAAAGTCCCCATTTACTCCTACTCTTTGCTTCCTGTCTGACAACCAGTTCTCAATCCATGTCAGAACACTACCCCCAATCCCATGTGCTTTAACTTTGCACATTAATCTCTTGTGTGGGACCTTGTCGAAAGCCTTCTGAAAGTCCAAATATACCATGTCAACTGGTTCTCCCTTGTCCACTCTACTGGAAACATACTCAAAAAATTCCAAAAGATTTGTCAAGCATGATTTTCCTTTCACAAATCCAAGCTGACTTGGACCTATCATATCACCTCTTTCCAAATGCACTGCTATGACATCCTTAATAATTGATTCCATCATTTTACCCACTACCGATATCAGGCTGACCGGTCTATAATTCCCTGTTATCTCTCTCCCTCCTTTTTTAAAAAGTGGGGCTACCCTCCACTCCATAGAAACTGATCCAGAGTCAATGGAATGTTGGAAAATGACTGTCAATGCATCCACTATTTCCAAGGCCACCTCCTTAAGTACTCTGGGATGCAGTCCATCAGGCCCTGGGGATTTATCGGCCTTCAATCTCATCAATTTCCCCAACACAATTTCCCGACTAATAAGGATTTCCCTCAGTTCCTCCTCCTTACTAGATCCTCCGACCCCTTTTATATCCGGAAGGTTGTTTGTGTCCTCCTTAGTGAATACCGAACCAAAGTACTTGTTCAATTGGTCCGCCATTTCTTTGTTCCCCGTTATGACTTCCCCTGATTCTGACTGCAGGGGACCTACGTTTGTCTTTACTAACCTTTTTCTCTTTACATACCTATAGAAACTTTTGCAATCCGTCTTAATGTTCCCTGCAAGCTTCTTCTCGTAATCCATTTTCCCTGCCCTAATCAAACTCTTTGTCCTCCTCTGCTGAGTTCTAAATTTCTCCCAGTCCCCGGGTTCGCTGCTATTTCTGGCCAATTTGTATGCCACTTCCTTGGCTTTAATACTATCCCTGATTTCCCTTGATAGCCATGGTTGAGCCACCTTCCTTTTTTTATTTTTACGCCAGACAGGAATGTACAATTGTTGTAGTTCATCCATGCGGTCTCCAAATGTCTGCCATTGCCCATCCACAGTCAACCCCTTCAGTATCATTCGCCAATCTATCCTAGCCAATTCACGCCTCATACCTTCAAAGTTACCCTTTTTTAAGTTCTGGACCATGGTCTCTGAATTAACTGTTTCATTCTCCATCCTAATGCAGAATTCCACCATATTATGGTCACTCTTCCCCAAGGGGCCTCGCACAACAAGATTGCTAATTAATCCTCTCTCATTACACAACACCCATTCTAAGATGGCCTCCCCCCTAGTTGGTTCCTCGACATATTGGTCGAATAAACCATCCCTTATGCACTCAGGAAATCCTCCTCCACCATATTGCTTCCAGTTTGGTTAGCCCAATCTATGTGCATATTAAAGTCACCCATTATAACTGCTGCACCTTTATTGCACGCACCCCTAATTTCATGTTTGATGCCCTCCCCAACATCACTACTACTGTTTGGAGGTCTGTACACAACTCCCACTAATGTTTTTTGCCCTTTGGTGTTCTGCAGCTCTACCCATATAGATTCCACATCATCCAAGCTAATGTCCTTCCGAACTATTGCCTTAATTTCCTCCTTAACCAGCAATGCTACCCCACCTCCTTTTCCTTTTATTCTATCTTTCCTGAATGTTGAATACCCCTGGATGTTGAGTTCCCAGCCCTGATCATTCTGGAGCCACGTCTCCGTAATCCCAATTACATCATATTTGTTAACATCTATTTGCACAGTTAATTCATCCACCTTATTGCGGATACTCCTTGCATTAAGACACAAAGCCTTCAGGCTTGTTTTTTTAACACCCTTTGTCCTTTTAGAATTTTGCTGTACAATGGCCCTTTTTGTTCTTTGCCTTGGGTTTCTCTGCCCTCCACTTTTCCTCATCTCCTTTCTGTCTTTTGCTTTTGCCTCCTTTTTGTTTTCCTCTGTCTCCCTGCATTGGTTCCCATCCCCCTGCCATATTAGTTTAACTCCTCCCCAACAGCACTCGCAAACACTCCCCCTAGGACATTGGTTCCGGTCCTGCCCAGGTGCAGACCGTCTGGTTTGTACTGGTCCCACCTCCCCCAGAACCGGTTCCAATGCCCCAGGAATTTGAATCCCTCCCTGTTGCACCACTGCTCAAGCCACGTATTCATCTGCGCTATCCTGTGATTCCTACTCTGACTATCACGTGGCACTGGTAGCAATCCCGAGATTACTACTTTTGAGGTCCTACTTTTTAATTTAGCTCCTGGCTCCTTAAATTCGTTTCGTAGGACCTCATCCCTTTTTTTACCTATGTCGTTGGTACCAATGTGCACCACGACAACTGGCTGATCTCCCTCCCTTTTTAGAATATCCTGCACCCGCTCCGAGACATCCTTGACCCTTGCACCAGGGAGGCAACATACCATCCTGGAGTCTCGGTTGCAGCCGCAGAAACGCCTATCTATTCCCCTTACAATTGAATCCCCTTTCACTATCGCTCTGCCACTCTTTTTCCTGCCCTCCTGTGCAGCAGAGCCAGCCACAGTGCCATGAACTTGGCTGCTGCTGCCCTCCTCTGATGAGTCATCCCCCTCAACAGTATCCAAAGCAGTGTATCTGTTTTGCAGGGGGATGACCACAGGGGACTCCTGCACTACCTTCCTTGCACTGCTCTTCCTGTTGGTCTTCCATTCCCTATCTGGCTGTGGACCCTTTCCCAACTCGCTACACGTGATACTCACGTCATTCTCAGCATCGTGGATGCTCCAGAGTGAATCCACCCTCAGCTCCAACTCCGCAACACGGACCGTCAGGAGCTGGAGGTGGACACACTTCCTGCACACATAGTCGTCAGGGACACTGGAGTCGTCCCTGAGTTCCCACATGGTACAGGAGGAGCATAACACCCGACCGAGCTCTCCTGCCATGACTTAACCCTTAGATACACTTAAATTGGCAAGAACAATGTTAAAGTTTACTCACTATTATAGAAGAGAAAAAAGAAAAACTACTCACCAATCACCAGCCAATCACTTACCCTATTGGCTGTGACGTCACCATTTTATTTCTTTCTACTTCTTTTTTGCCTTCTCTCCCCGCTGCAGCTGCACAGGTACGCCTCTCGCTGCCGCTGGGCCTTTATAGGCCTCACCAACGCCAGGAACTCCCGCCTCTCGGACTGCCGCCGCCTCTCACTGCCACTGGGCCTTTATAGGCCTCACCAACCCCATGAACTCTCGCCTCTCTGACTGCTTCTCGGAAGCAGCTAACACCTTCACAAAAGGAGGGGGAGAGAACAGGCAAGATAAATTAAATTGTAAATTCATCCCAAAAAAGGTAATAATACTAATGAACCATTTTACGACAGAGATTTCTTTATAAAATGCGGGCTGATTTTGCAAGAAATTGTGAGTTTTGTACCAATGAATTTTTATCACGTAACAGATTGTTGCACCAAGGACAACAGGTTCAAGTAGAAGTGACCCCCAGCACTTTCTCAGGGCAACCAACGATGGGTGATAACAGCGGCCTTGCCAGCTTCACCCTCATTCAGAGAACAATGTTTTAATTTTTTTTTAAAGTGACTGCAACAATCAACATCCTCAAAAATGCATCATTTTCCACAGTAATAAAAGTGTGCAGATGTTCCTTGCAATGTTGAGTGGGTGCTTGCTTGCAAATCTGGTGCATCTCCACCTCAGCCTGCCGCTTCAAAACAATCTTCACACAGACGAGATCGGGGTGTGATAATATGACTCACATCAGTGTCTGGGTCCACCTCCCCCCTCTCCGTCCCCTGAGCTGTAAGAACGACCTACACATGTTAATTTATGATGCTCTGACCATTTTCAGAAAGTCTTCGCACATAGAGCAGTTGTAATTGAAAATGGAGTACTTGTCACATTTCTATGTGTGATTTATGTGGGGCCGATTTTTCACATTGTGCAAAAACTTTCCAAGCCTCTGATGTCTAGATGGGATCAAAATTATAGCCACTCCACATTAGATCCTAGGAATGCAATGGAAGATTGGAATGTTTGAAGAGACCACCTCTCGGTCATCACCTCACTTTTTAAGAGATTCGGGAGCTGATTTTAATTAGGGTATTTCAAACAAGGATTGGTATTCCCAGAGTCTCTACGTGTGCCCCCCGGGTGTAAGGGGCAATTGTGATACTGGACTCACAACCTAGAGGATGCAAGTTCAAGTCCCACCCCGGCAAGTTGAGAGATTGAATTCAATAAATCTGGTAATTGATAAGCTGGCACCAAAACAAATGTCCATGAAATCTGGTTCACCAACAAACTTCAAGGTAGCAAGCCTGTCATCCCAATCCAGTCTGACGTGACTCCAATCTCGTGCAAGTTGGGTGCTTTTTAATGTCCATTGACGTCTACTGCTTTCGAATGTCCACCACCTTCTCATCTCAACTAGGATGGGAAATAAATGCAGCCTGGCCCACGCCCCTTGAACTATTTTTTTTTTTTAAGTTCCTGTTTAGGATCTATCATGCCTGTCTGCACCACTCACAACGTAAACTTCCCAATGGGTCCTGGAGAGGATATGACGAGGGCAGCATCTTCACGCACATTTTCTGGACATGTTCAAAGGTCCAAAAATACTAGGCCTTGGTGTACAAGATGGTTCGGGTGATCGCAGGTCCAACCCGGCTCACTGTATGCTGGAGCTTCTGATAAATCTCTCTTTGAGGCGCCTAGTTGATCTTTGTACTGTGTGCCAAGGTACCCCAGCCTTTTCACATCTGGTCAGTGAGCCGCCCTGTCAGCCCCTGTTGATTTGTGAATGGATGAAATGAATGGTGCACAGATACACTGCCAACACACACACACAAGGAAAAACTAGGTTCAGCGTGATCACGCAAAGAGGCTAAAAATGGCACGGCCACAAATGTACCAAATGCTCAGCTTCACAATGAGAAATATTTGTAACTCTACAGTTTCTAAGGACATTAATGACCCCCCAAAAAAATCAGTTTTAATTATTGAGGTTTTAATAAAAGCAGCAGGATAATTCACTGGTTATAAATTGTGCGTTTTTTTAATTACTAGAATGTACTCATTCCAAAAGATACCACAAGCCGGCCTGGAAAGTTTTGCTCGCCTACATTGGCGAGATCAAGATACGCTGAGCTGGAAATCAAAGCGGCTCCCAGCCCAAACACCGCCTTTACACTCTGGAATCCTTCAGTGATTCTACTGTCGCTCTCTTCCTATATATTGCTCTCGTTGCAGCTTCTATTCTTTATCTGAGCTAATGAGTGAAATGCATTCTTTTTTGGGATTGGTTTCCCAGTTAAAAATTTAAATAAGTTTTTTCACCAAATCAGGAATTGCCTGAGTTGAATTTACTGAGTAACTAGTTAAACATTTTCCAGCACCGATTCCTTTGGCGTATGAAAGATTTTATTGTGCCCCTGGGGATGAACAGGTTAACCTAACATTACACACCAGCAACTTTTGAGCATGTTAGTTAGCACCTGCCAATGCTGCACGTCTCCTGGAGGTTCACATTCGCTCAACCTTGTTAAAAGATGCATCTCTGTGCTGTTGACAGAGCCTATCACCTAATACAGGCATCTCAGAGACATAGCTGTCCACCAGAATTGCACAGGTGACCAAACTATGGTCATTCCAATCTCAAATGCATAAACCCTTGAGTGGTAACACTACACTCCAAACACTCATCAAACGAGCCCAAGAGAAACATTCCTACAAAGGTAAAATGCAGCAATATGTCCAGTAAACGTATCAATTCCGAGCCTGCTGTAAAAAAGGTGCCATTTTGCTATTAATGCAAGATGTAGTGATGTTTATCACCAAACAGTTACACTGCATACTCAAAAACCTCCACTGAATACAGGTTTGACATCCGAAATCAGGCAATCTCGGGACCGAAGACGTCCCAAATCCAGAAACGCCCGGGTCTTCGGGTATTTCCGGATTTCATAGAAAACATAGAAAATAGATGCAGGAGTAGGCCATTTGGCCCTTTGAGCCTGCACCACCATTCAATAAGATCATGGCTGATCATTCCCTCAGTACCCCTTTCCTGCTTTCTCTCCATACCCCTTGATCTCTTTAGCCGTAAGGGCCATACCTAACTCCCTCTTGAATATATCCAACGAACTGGCATCAACAACACTCTGCGGTAGGGAATTCCACAGGTTAACAACTCTCTGAGTGAAGAAGTTTCTCCTCTTCTCAGTCCTAAATGGCTTACCCCTTATCCTTAGACTGTGAACCCTGGTTCTGGACTTCCCCAACATCGGGAACATTCATCCTGCATCTATCCTGTCCAATCCCATCAGAATTTTATGTTTTTCTATGAGATCTCCTCTCATTCTTCTAAACTCCAGTGAATACAGGCTCAGTTGATCCAGTCTCTCCTCATATGTCAGTCCAGCCATCCCGGGAATCAGTCTGGTGAACCTTTGCTGCACCCTTCGGCCAGCCGTATTCGGGGCGGAAAAAAACGCCCGAGAAAAACCTGCGTTGCAGCCCCAAGGACAGCGGTAAGTATGAAGACCTGCAAAAAAGGTAAGTTAAAGTTTTTATTTTTTTATTCTTTTTCAGCGATTCAATAGTGAAGTGTCTTGTGAAGTGAAGTGAAGTGAGTTCAGCCGCCTGAGGAAAAGAGTGTTTGAAGACCAGGCCCTCGAAACTGCCACCAAGCTCATGGTCTACAGTGCTGTAGTAATACCTGCCCTCCTGTATGGTTCAGAAACATGGACCATGTACAGTAGACACCTCAAGTCGCTGGAGAAATACCACCAACAATGTCTCCGCAAGATCTTACACAAATCCCCTCGCAGGACAGACGCACCAACATTAGCGTCCTCGACCAGGCCAACATCTCCAGCATTGAAGCACTGACCATACTCGACCAGCTCCGCTGGGCAGGCCGCATAGTTCGCATGCCAGACACGAGACTCCCAAAGCAAGTGCTTTATGCAGAGCTCCTTCACGGCAAATGAGTCAAAGGTGGGCAGCGGAAATGCTACAAGGACACCCTCAAAGCCTCCCTGATGAAGTGCAACATCCCCACTGACACCTGGGAGTCCCTGGCCAAAGACCGCCCTAAGTGGAGGAAGAGCATCCGGGAGGGCGCTGAGCACCTCGAGTCTTGTCGCCGAGAGCATGCAGAAAACAAGCGCAGGCAGCGGAAAGAGCGTGCGGCAAACCAGTCCCACCCTCCCTTCCCTCAATGACTATCTGTCTCACCTGTGACAGGGTCTGTGGTTCTCGTATTGGACTGTTCAGTCACCTAAGGACTCATGTTAAGAGTGGAAGCAAGTCTTCCTCGACTTCGAGGGACTGCCTATGATGATGATGTCTTGTGAATGTTTTGTGACTTTTTAGTTTTTGTTTTGTGCAATTTTTTTGTGTGTTTTTTCCCCGCCAAGACCCAACTTGCAGCGGTAATCGGCCTCGGAATAAAGTTGGCGAGGACTGACCGCGGTTTCCGTTAATTTTTACCGCTGGGCCTTTAAAAAAATAGCGAAGTGATTCGTGGTATTTTTGGCGCAAAATTCTGAGAAAAAAAACCCGCTATCGCCGTTTTAAAAAATGTCTGGATTTCGGAACATTTTGCGGATTTCGGACGACCTCTCCACGGATCAGCACGATGTTCGGATTTTGCAACATTCTGGAGTTTGGAACTCCAGATTTGGGAGGGCGAATTCTAACATAAAGGTATGTTATTAATATACCAGTGTTATGATGCAGTGTATTGTGACAGCCTGACATTCGAACCAATCTGTGTTCTATCATTCTACATTTAGCTGAATTTTTAGTTTCATTTCGGAACAGAGACCAGCATTACATTAAAATACTTTCTAGACTCAAAGTGGAGTTCAGCTGATAAGATTTGGATAGGACTGTCAGGACCAAAATTTGGCCAAAGTAAATCCCTCAAATAGTGATCGTCATTGTGTTGTACAGGTTGAACCTCCCTTATCCGGGACTCCCTTATACGGAACCACCCTTCGTCGGGCACCATTCCCGGCTGCTCCGACATAAACAAATTGAAGTCCTTCCTCGCTGCCGACTCCCGCAATCGCTGGCCTGACCCCGCAATCCACCGCCCCCCGATCTCTCTGCCGTGCTCCCAGCCCCAAGCCAGCCAGCCCCGATAGCCCCTTGCTCAGTACCTGTACCATCCAATTTAACGTGACCTCCCCTCGTCCGGCAAAATCCCTTATCCGGCACAGGCCAGGTCCTGAGAGTGCCAGATAAGAGGTTCAACCTGTACGGTCAAATCGCAATAAACGCAATAAATTTGCTAAGAAATATGATGCTTGGATCAAGATTTCTGTAAACTGCAGATGAAAAGTTATTTTTCAAGTCTTGGAGCTGCCACCCACATTGTTCATAAAACAGGAGACACTTAACAACAATATTTCACAACAAAGTGATTCAACTTTCAAATCAGATTGCTTTATCCTGCTGGGCTGAACTATAGAAAAAGGATTAAGTTGGGAAGGTTTGGAATGTGGATTCAGATACTGCGTTTTAGGGCGTGGGTGCTCTGCAGCTATTGGCTTGAGATTGATAGGTGCAGCTCTGGTTCCGGCCAGGCATGGCCTTGTTTACATCACTCGGCTCCTGTCTGGCTGTATCACCAAGTGTCCTGTTCAGGACCCAGCTCGCTACACTTTCCGGGCTACACCAGCCACACAGCTCTCTCCCAACAATTAGAAATGTTGATGTTTAGAGAGCAGGGAGGAGAGAATCCCTGTTCTCTCGGCCCTTAAATGGAGGTCAGAGAGGATTAAAAGTGCCCAGGAGGTCTAAAAGACCCCCCCCCCCCCAACCCCTCACCATCCCACCCCCACGCAAGTACCTTGTAAATCAGATTTGATTCCAAACTGGATTTAACTCGACGTGATGTCAAGTTAAACTGGAGAAAGAATGGTCAGTCCAAGGAGTCTTAATTCCCCTTCATAGATGGAGAAAGATTGCAAAGTGCCGCAGTACAGCGGGACCTGGGGGTACTTGTGCATGAAACACAAAAGGATAGTATGCAGGTACAGCAAGTGATCAGGAAGGCCAATGGAATCTTGACCTTTATTCCAAGGTGGATGGAGTATAAAAGCAGGGAAGTCTTGCTACAGCTGTACAGGGTATTGGTGAGGCAGCACCTGGAATACTGCGTGCAGTTTTGGTTTCCATATTTACGAAAGGATATACTTGCTTTGGAGGCAGTTCAGAGAAGGTTCACTAGGTTGATTCTGGGGATGAGGCAGTTGAGTTATGAGGAAAGGTTGAGTAGGTTGGGCCTCTACTCATTGGAATTCAGAAGAATGAGAGGTGATCTTATCGAAACGTATAAGATTATGAGGGGGCTTGACAAGGTGGATGGAGAGAGGATGTTTCCACTGATGGGGGAGACTAGAACTAGAGGGCATGATCTTAGAATAAGGGGCCGCCCATTAAAAACTGAGATGAGGAGAAATTTCTTCTCTCAGAGGGTTGTAAATCTGTGGAATTCGCTGCCTCAGAGAGCTGTGGAAGCTGGGATATTGAATACATTTAAGACAGAAATAGACAGTTTCTTAAACGATAAGGGGATAAGAGGTTATGGAGAGCGGGCAGGGAAGTGGAGCTGAGTCCATGATCGGATCAGCCATGATCTTATTGAATGGCGGAGCAGGCTCGAGGGGCCATATGGCCTACTCCTGCTCCTATTTCTTATGTTCTTATGACCCTGGCTCAGGATTTACACTGCAAGTTCAGCATCACTGACACTAAACTTACAAGTAAATGTCCCTTAAATATTACACTTGCGGGGCGAATTCTATATACAGATTGAATTGAACTTGGTTTGATCTACTGAAGTTCTATAAAATGGGATGAATAGGGAGTGATTTGGTCCATCACAAGTCCACAGATACAGATCTTTTCTTATACAGTTAGCCGTACCAGCGACATACTAGTTTAACACTGAGACGAAAAAAATGTTCAGAGCATGCGAGGGGAAGCCCAGTATAGGAAGCAGACAGACCACAATTTTAAATGACATTTCAGTTCAACTATGACGGGGAGGATTGTATACCGATCTTGGCTCGGTTGCTCGATATAGAACGGAGAGGAAGGAAGGTTTGATTGAGAACCTGTGCAATCCTATTGAAGCACACTTTCCATTGACTCATCTGAGAGAGGATCAGACAGAAGCCAGAGTGATGTGCACGACCCAAACTCTCTGGACTTGGCAGCTAAAGTAGGACACAGCATTAGGAACCAGAAAAATAAATCATTTTATTCACTATGGGGGAGAAACTTGGGAGACCCCCGTTTGGGGCACGTACTTGTTCGAAGGCTCCTTCCCTCCCTTAAAGAGAAGGGCCATCACTTAAGGCTCTGCAAAATAACACATACCTTCTCCACGGCAGCCGCGATCCAGCCTGATGCACTGCAGCAGAATGCCGGGTTAATCGATCGCGGGCAGGAAACAAGGTAAAAAATTGAAAAGAGAGAATTTAATTTTTTTTATTTTTTTCTATTTTTTTTTTCGAACTTACTTCGGCCACCCCTGGCCTTTAAGCATCGCCCCCAAAGCGCCCGGCCTCCCGATTGACGCCTCCTGCAGCTGCCAATGTTTCGCTTGGCGATGCTGCAGGGGGTGGAACATAATTTCGGGTCCAGGGCACTGCCGGGGCGATGCGCACGGGACGTCACGATCTCCGGCGAAGGAGACGGGTGCAATGCCATATTGTCACCACAAAACCGTTGCCAAATTTAGTGGGGGTTGCTGAGTAAGTAACATTTAGCATTGCTGTTGCCAAATTAAGTTTATCTCGGGGTTAAGTCATGGCAGGAGAGCTCGGACACGTGTTATGCCCCTCCTGTACTATGTGGGAAGGCAGGGACGCTTCCAGTGTCCCTGACAACTACTTGTGCGGGAAGTGCATCCGCCTGCAGCTCCTGACGGACCACGTTGTGGCACTGGAGCTGCGGGTGGATTCACTCTGGAACATGCACGATGCTGAGAATGACGTGAATAGCACGTTTAGTGAGTTGGTCTTACCACAGGTAAATGGTACACAGCCAGATAGGGAATGGGTGACCAACAGGAAGAGCAGCACAAGGAAGCTAGTGCAGGGGTCCCCTGCGGTCATCACCATGCAAAACAGATACACCGCTTTGCGTACTGTTGAGGGGGATGACTCATCAGGGGAGGGCAGCAGTAGCCAAGTTCATGGCACCATGGGTGGCTCTGCTGCACAGGAGGGCAGGAAAAAGAGTGGCAGAGCGATAGTGAAAGGGGATTCAATTGTAAGGGGAATAGATAGTCGTTTCTGCGGCCGCAACCGAGACTCCAGGATGGTACGTTGCCTCCCTGTGCAAGGGTCAAGGATGTCTCAGAGTGGGTGCAGGGCATTCTGAAAAGGGAGGGTGAACAGTCAGTTGTCGTGGTGCGTATAGGTACCAATGATATCAGTAAAAAACGGGATGAGGTCCTACGAGGCGAATTTAGGGAGCTAGGAGCTAAATTAAAAAGTAGGACCTCAAAAGTAGTAATCTCAGGATTGCTACCAGTGCCACGTGCTAGTCAGAGTAGGAATCGCAGGATAGCTCAGATGAATACATGGCTTCAGGAGGGTGCAAAAGGGAGGGATTCAAATTCCTGGGACATTGAAACAGGTTCTGGGGGAGGTGGGACCAGTACAAACCGGACGGTCTGCACCTGGGCAGGACCGGAACCAATGTCTTAAGGGAATTATTTGCTAGTGCTGTTGGGGAGGAGTTAAACTAATATGGCAGGAGGATGGGAACCTATGCAGGGAGACAGAGGGAAGTAGAATGGGGGCAGAACCAAAGGATAGAAAGAAGGAAAGTAAAAATGGAAGGCAGAGAAACCTAAGGCTAAAAGCAAAAAGGGCCACATGACAGCAAATTTCTAAAGGGACAAAGTATGTTAGAAAGACAAGCCTGAAGGCTCTGTGCCTCAATGCGAGGAGTATTCAGAATAAGGTGGATGAATTAACTGCGCAAATAGCAGTTAACAGGTATGATGTAATTGGCATCATCCAGGGTGACCAAGGCTGGGAACTCAACATCCAGAGGTATTGAACTTTTAGGAAAGATAGAAGAAAGGAAAAGGAGGTGGGGTGGCATTGCTGGTTAAAGAGGAAATTAATGCAATAGTAAGGAGGTTCATTAGCCTGGATGATGTGGAATCGGTATGGGTAGAGCTGCGGAATACCAAAGGGCAGAAAATGCTAGTGGGAGTTGTGTACAGACCAACAAACAGTAGTAGTGAGGTTGGGGATAGCATCAAACAAGAAATAAGGGATGCATGCAATAAAGGTACAGCAGTTATCATGGGCGACTATAATCTACATAGTGATTGGGCTAACCAAACTGGTAGCAATGCGGTGGAGGAGGATTCCTGGAGTGTATTAGGGATGGTTTTCTAGACCAATATGTCGAGGAACCAACCAGAGAGCTGGCCATCCTCGACTGGGTGATGTGTAATGAGATAGGACTAATTAGCAATCTTGTTGTGCAAGACCCCTTGGGGAAGAGTGAACATAACATGGTAGATTTCTTTATTAGGATGGAGAGTGACACAGTTAATTCAGAAACTAGGGTCCTGAACTTAAGGGAAGGTAACTTCGATGGTTTGAAGGGTGATTTGGCTGTAATAGACTGGCAAATGATTCTTAAAGGGTTGACGGTGAATAGGCAATGGCAAACATTTAAAGATCACATGGATGAACTTCAGCAATTGTACATCCCTGCCTGGAGTAAAAATAAAACGGGGAAGGTGGCTCAACCGTGGTTAACAAGAGAAATTAAGGATAGTGTTAAATCCAAGGAAGAGGCATATAAATTGGCCAGAAAAAGCAACAAACCTGAGGACTGGGAGAAATTTAGAATTCAACAGAGGAAGACTAAGGGTTTAATTAAGAGGGGGAAAATAGAGTATGAGAGGAAGCTTGCCGGGAACATAAAAACTGACTGCAAAAGCTTCAAAAGATATGTGAAGAGAAAAAGATTAGTGAAGACAAACATAGGTCCCTTGCAGTCAGAATCAGGTGAGTTTATAATGGGGAACAAAGAAATGGCAGACCAATTGAACAAATACTTTGGTTCTGTCTTCACAAAGGAAGACACAAATAACCTTCCGGAAGTATAAGGGGTCCGAGGGTCTAGTGAGAAGGAGGAACTGAAGGATATCCATATTAGGCAGGAAATTGTGTTCGGGAAATTGATGGGATTGAGGCCGATAAATCCCCGGGGCCTGATAGTCTGCATCCCAGTGTACTTAAGGAAGTGGCCCTAGAAATAGTGGATGCATTGGTGATCATTTTCCAAAAGTCTATCGACTCTGGATCAGTTCCCATGGACTGGAGGGTAGCTAATGTCACACCATTTTTTAAGAAAGGAGGGAGAGAGATGTTGGGGAAGTCCAGAACCAGGGGACACAGTCTAAGGATAAGGGGTAATCCATTTAGGACCGAGATGAGGAGAAACTTCTTCACTCAGAGGGTTGTTAACCTGTGGAATTCTCCACCGCAGAGAATTGTTGATGCCAGTTAATTGGCTATATTCAAGAGGAGTTAGATATGGCCCTTATGGCTAAAGGATCAAGGGGTATGAAGAGAAAGCAGGAAAGGGATACTGAGGTAAATGATCAGCCATGATCTTATTGAATGGTGGTGCAGGCTCGGAGGACCAAATGGCCTACTCCTGCACCTATTTTCTCTGTTTCTATGTTTCCATCTCTGTGACCTCTTTTCAAAAGCGCAGCCTTCTAACGCACTGTGCCTCAGTCGGGTGGAGGTATGAGCGATGTTCCCTGTAAGCTCGTTGGGGTAAGGCCTCCGCCCCGTAAGTCTGCGACCTCTTTGATTATGCTGATAATGTTGTCGAATAACCTTCTTCTATGATAATCCAGGATAACATAAGCAAGCACCATATATGGCAAAGATAGAATAGCCCCCATTCTTTAAATGTCTTTAAATCTTTTAAATGCCCCTAAAAACGCATTATAAACACCCTCCAAAAAAGCTCCATTTCCCAAGATAGCGCTTTTAATGCCGATTTCGATGGGACTCGGCCAGGTACGGCAAACTTTTTCAAATTGGTATTTATACAGTCCTTAAAAATGTCCTTATTGGGGAAGCTCTCAAACGGCCTTATCGTTGGTTTTGATGTCAAGTGACGTCACAAAAACAGTTCCAAAAAACGGCCCTTATTTTTTTAATGACGGCGTTACACCAGTGGCACCAAAAAAAGGTTTTAACGCCAAAAAACGGAGCCGAATCGTTCGTTACGGCGGCAAATTTCTAGGTCGGTGATTTTGAGTCCCATGCCATTTATATTGGTGGTTAATTCAATTGGATTATTGATATTTATGGAGGACATGTTGATCATTTCTCCGAGTGAATATTTATAGGAAGAAATCATGGGATGTATTAACTATCTGAGACACGACATCTTCCCTGACGACTACCTTCCTGTTAAACTATTGTGCTTTGACATCTGAGCACTCCGTTAACATATTTCTGCATATTCCTGTATTTATCACTTTACAGTTCTCCCCGCAGCTTTAGGAGTATTTTTATTTCCTCCTTATCTCATCTTTGATTAATGTGTTGATCCATGGTCTATTTTGGGTTGCACTTATTTTGTCTACACTTGCTAATCCTCGGTATCTGTTTGTGCTGCAGGCTCGTGTTACGTCTTTAAAGCATCCCATTTATCTGCTGCTTCAAGTGTTGAAAAACAGAACTCAAAACAATTTGCTTGAAAGGACAGACTGTTGATCGAGTCGCGAGATGATCATAATCACAGCTGAAAGAATCAGGTCTGAGAGCGACAGACCAGCCAGTTTTGATATCCTCACTTTTGTCAATTTCATCTAATTTCCAGAGACAGTAACATATGACAGCGAGGCATCCCATCACTGTGGAAGGAGAGAATAATATGAAATGACTCAGCTTGCTCAATTCACACCATAAGTGACATTGACAGCAATAGCAGACGAATCAGCATCTGAGCCATCCTATCATTCTCTCTGGCAGATAATGCATAGTGGCAAGTAACATGCCAGGTTAGGAGGAACAAAAAGGCAGATTGTAAGGACATCTCCTCTTTAAAAAGGCTGAATCGATAAGTTTTTATAGCATTTCCAAACACTGAAATCCGTAGGTATTACAAAGTGCACATCCTTCCTAAAACAGAAATGTTCTCTTTCGTCATTTTATGTTAGTTCTTAAATTATTGTTCTACTTGTTTATGGAATGATTTTTAAAGATCACTTGTATTGCTACAGTAAATGTGTGCATTTCCTAATACGTAAGAGTGTCCTGATTTCTTTAAGAAAAAGAAAGACTTGCATTTATATAGCGCTTTCATGACTATAGGGTGTCTCAATATGCTTTACAGCCAATGAAGTGCTTTGAGTGTAGTCGCTGTTGTAATGTAGGAAACGCAGCAGCCAATTTGCGCACAGCAAGCTCCCATAAATAGCAAGGTGATAATGACCAGGTAATCAGATTTTTTGTAATGTTGATTGAGGAATAAATATTAGCCCCTGGACACTGGGGATAACTCCCCTGCTCTTCTTCGAAATAATGCCATGGGATCTTTTACAGCCACCTGAGCGCGCAGACGGGGCCTCAGTTTAACGTCTCATCAAAGTACGGCACCTCCAACAATGCAACACTGTCCCTCAGCACTGCACTGGAGTGTCATGTATGTAGACACTGTATACTAACTGTATAGTCACACAAGGTGTGCCACCAGAGGGCACAGCGGTGGGAGACCTGAGTGTCACCTGCATAGGTGTGCAGGGCCTAGTATAAAAGGCTGCCCACCATGCTTGTGCCTCACTCTGGAGTTACAATAAATGGGACTAAGTTCACAACAGCTCAATACAATACTAAACCTCGTGGAGTCATTCATAAAAGAGTATTAAAGACATAACAACTGGTGACGAGATTACAAACTTTCACGCAAAAATGACTAATGTTGTTGCGTTAGAAAAGTTCTGAGGGTGAAGATTGGGAAGCCTTTACGGAGCGGCTCGACCAATATTTTGTAGCAAACGACCTGGTAGGCGATGATCTGGCCACGCTGGCAGATAAGCGCAGAGCTATCCTGTTGACCAGTTGTGGGCCTGCAGTCATCGGCCTTGTCAAGGACTTGCTTGCACCAGAGAAAACAATGACCAAGTCATACGAGGAGCTGAAAGTGCTAATTCGGGACCAACTCACACTGAAGGAGAGCATCCTCACGACCAGGCATCGATTTTATACACACCCGAGGGCCAGGAAATCGCAAAGTACACTGCCGACCTCAGGAGGTTGGTAGGACCATGTGAATTCGGCGCATCCCTCGCCGATGCATTGCGGGACATCTTCGTAATTGGCATCGGTCATGAGGCCCTTCTTCACAGGCTACTGTCTGCCGAAGACAAACATAGGTCCCTTGTAGTCAGAATCAGGTGAGTTTATAATGGGGAACAAAGAAATGGCAGACCAATTGAACAAATACTTTGGTTCTGTCTTCACGAAGGAAGACACAAATAACCTTCCGGATGTACAAGGGGTCCGAGGGTCTAGTGAGAAGGAGGAACTGAAGGATATCCTTAATAGGCGGGAAATTGTGTTCGGGAAATTGATGGGATTGAGGCCGATAAATCCCCGGGGCCTGATAGTCTGCATCCCATAGTACTTAAGGAAGTGGCCCTAGAAATAGTGGATGCATTGGTGATCATTTTCCAACAGTCTATCCACTCTGGATCAGTTCCTATGGACTGGAGGGTAGCTAATGTAACACCACTTTTTAAAAAAGGAGGGAGAGAGAAAGTGAGTAATTATAGACCGGTTAGCCTGACATCAGTGGTGGGGAAAATGTTGGAATCAATTATTAAGGATGAAATAGCAGCACATTTGGAAAGCAGTGACAGGACCGGTCCAAGTCAGCATGGATTTATGAAGGGGAAATCATGCTTGACAAATCTTCTGGAATTTTTTGAGGATGTAACTAGTAGAAAGGACAAGGGAGAACCAGTGGATGTGGTGTATTTGGACTTTCAAAAGGCTTTTGACAAGGTCCCACAAAGATTGGTGTGCAAAATCAAAGCACATGGTATTGGGGGTGATATACCGATGTGAATAGAGAACTGGTTGGCAGACAGGAAGCAGAGAGTCGGGATAAACGGGTCCTTTTCAGAATGGTAGGCAGTGATTAGTGGAGTGCCGCAGGGCTCAGTGCTGGGACCCCAGCTCTTTACAATATACATCAATGATTTGGATGAAGGAATTGAGTGTAATATCTCCAAGTTTGCAGATGACACTAAACTGGGTGGCGGTGTGAGCTGTGGGGGGGACGCTAAGAGGCTGCAGGGTGACTTGGACAGGTTAGGTGAGTGGGCAAATGCATGGCAGATGCAGTATAATGTGGATAAATGTGAGGTTATCCATTTTGGTGGCAAAAACACGAAGACAGAATATTATCTGAATGGCGGCAGATTAGGAAAAGGGGAGGTGCAACGAGACCTGGGTGTCATGGTTCATCAGTCATTGAAAGTTGGCATACAGGTACAGCAAGTGGTGAAGAAGACAAATGGTATGTTGGCCTTCATAGCTAAGGGATTTGAGTACAGAAACAGGGAGGTCTTACTGCAGTTGTACAGGGCCTTGGTGAGGCCTCACCTGGAATATTGTGTTTAGTTCTGGTCTCCTAATCTGAGGAAGGATGTTCATGCTATTGAGGGAGTGCAGCGAAGGTTCACCAGACTGATTCCCGGGATGGAGAGACTGACATATGAGGAGAGACTGGATCAGCTGGGCCTTTATTCACTGGAGTTTAGAAGGATGAGAGAGGATCTCATAGAACATACAAGATTCTGACGGGACGGGACAGGTTAGATGCGGGTAGATTGTTCCCGATGTTGGGGAAGTCCAGAACTTAGGATAAGGGGTCGGTAATTTAGGACTGAGATGAGGAGAAACTTCTTCACTCAGAGAGTTGTTAACCTGTGGAATTCCCTGCTGCAGAGAGTTGTTGATGCCAGTTCATTGGATATATTCAAGAGGGAGTTAGATATGGCCCTTATGGCTAAAGGGATCAAGGGGTATGGAGAGAAAGCAGAAAAGGGGCACTGAGGGAATGATCAGCCATGATCTTATTGAATGGTGGTGCAGGCTCGAAGGGCCGAATGGCCTACTTCTGCATCTATTTTTTATGTTTCTATGATCCTATCTCACCCTCTCCCCCAACCGCCCCCCTCCCACCGGAGGCGCTAACAGGAGGAACAGAGGAGCCCAATTTCCCCCTCGAAGAATTTTTTATGATTAAGTAATTATAAATATATTAGGCAGAACCCATGAAGAGAATTGCTATTGTTCTCATTATATTGTGTCACAAAATGAGAATTTCTGCGAGCGGAGCAAGCAGTCATCGATGATATGCACTGCTCCCAGCAGAGCCCTCAGCACGTGTATTAAACAGATGCAGAGCGTGCTGCTCATCAGCCTCTGACTGCCAGCGACATTTCAGGGTCGTCATCTCTTTCTATCATTAGAAATTTAAAGCCAGTTTGATGACCCAACTATGTTTTCAGTCCTGCACTGTTTGGAGAGGGTCTCGCTGCTGGTGCTAAACTGCCACTGAGAGACACTAGCTGTTACACTGTACTGCCGGGCAAACTGATAAATCAATAGCAATAATACACAGGAACACCAAATACTTCCACGCCGAATGTTGGACTGCATCTAAATTTGTAACAGAAGTTTCAAAAATACAAGGAGAGGCCGCACTGCGGTGGCTCAGTGGCTCAGCATGTTGCTGGATTAATACCTTATTCAGGGAGTGTTAAGGGAGGGAAGAGGGAATATGAGCTTTGCCTCACAATTCTCCAGACGACAAGCCCTGATTTCTCAGAGCAGTCAGTGGGAGGTACTGCAGACAGCAAAATTCACCAGAACCCCCCCCCCCCTGTGTTTGGGCTCATTCGAAAGGAAATTTAATTTGGGACTTTCAAAAGGAACTCTAAAGTGCTTAATAGAGTTTTAATAGAGTTATGAACTTTTAAAAGACAAACTCAAGGCTGTGGGCGGACCTATGGAGCTAGCAATAGACAGTCTAATTAAGTAAAGCTACCTGGGTGTGAGAACTGAGTTAACCTGTCTGGAAGAATGAGTATTTGAAAATCTTCCTCCACAAGAGCCATTACCATCACAGTATCACCCAGAGATAGCTCCCCATCAACATGGATCTGGACAAACCTTTTCAGCATATACATTACAAAAAGGCCCAATCCAGCCAGTATGCGAAAGACTAAGCACAAAAGGACATTGCAATTACCAAACTAATTTTTCCAACAGGAAACAGTTTTTCGGAGATCAATCCACCCAAGACATATCAACTTTAACGAGCCCGCCAAAATATTACAAAGGATTGTGAAGAGATTTGGTGGCAAGATTAGAACACTGAAATCGTATTAACTGGCCGCTGTTTTCAACAGAGGTTAGACAAGTGTCATGTATCTCACATTACTGTATATAACTGTATCTTACCATGCTATACATGACTGTAACTGGATATGACCTGTAACAATAAGCATACCTTACCACCAGGGGTGCACTTGCAGGAGACACCCCATACCTGTCCCACTGTGGTATATAAAGGGAGGTCTCAGGCAAGTGCAGCACTGGAGAGCTGGAATTAAAGGTGCAGGTCCTGAGTGACCTTGACTTCAGCATGTGTCTCGTGTAAGTCAGTACATTAGAGTCAGGACTTAACAACGAGGTTAGAGAGAGAGGAGAGAGAGTGGGGGAGAGAGGTGGTCGCTACTACCTCATCAAGACAAGGAGAGACAGTTGTAAAACTAACTTCTCCAGCCTCGAAGTCTTGAAGTCCTGAAGGAAGGAAGAACGTCACCATCTACCATTAACTATCAAAAGGATTGGTAAGCATAAGTCCCTGTCGCCCTGGAGTCTAACCTAGCTAGAATTAGGTATTGGGAGGTGGGAGGTATAATTTTACTGCAACCCCCTTTGAATGTGTAGTGTATGGTCCTTTTATTAGAGTGATTATAAGTTTGACCTTGTACCTTTCCTTGTATTGTTCTTTATTAGAGTGATTGTAAGTTTGGCTGTGTTTTTTCTTACTAGAGTAGTAGGCCTGTATTACTTTGACTGTAATAAAACCAAAGTTCTTTGCATCAAACCAGTGGCCTCTGCACTTTTGTCACACCCTCCAAATAAATCCAGAGTACAGAACCCAAGGGAGGGGGAGTGATTCGAAACCGCTCAAGTTGGTCAGAAGGGAACCTGACCTCCTCATAGAGACCACAACACACCTCAAACCTCCCCCCCCTTACAAAATAGAGCAGTCAGTGGGAGGTACAGAGTAACAGAGAGACAAGAACAAGACAGCGCAAATACATTACATCAACCAGGGAGGAGAAAGAGGAGGAAGAGAACCTTGATGGACTACAGTTGGAGTTAGAATGAGTAACCTTCCATCAATTTTCAAACCTTCTCCAACAATGCATTCAAATCATATATAAAATCAGAATTAATTTCTCAAAGTGCCAACACGCCAGCGTGTATGAGTCATAAATCGCCATCGCTCGCAGGCTGTGGAAGAACTCTCCAGATGCAATACAGTAAATGATTACAATAAATTCCCGGAGTGGCGTAATTGTAAACTAGTTTTTGGCCTCGTTCTTCGAGTAAGGAGATGAACAAAGCTCTGCGGCACAGAAGAGAATTGTGGCTCCAACTACTTCCTCCTTTTTTCTACAGATTATGAGTAAACATCAAAACTTTCCTCTCCTTTTGCCTCACTGTTCTCTGGTTGGCAGAAAGATTTTTTTTAAATGAAAGACTTGCAGTTATATAGCACCTTTCAGGCTCACTGGACGTCCCAAAGTGCTTTACAGCCAATGAATTACATTCTGAAGCGTAGTCACTGTTGTAATGTGGGAAACCTGGCAGCCAATTTGCGCACAGCAAGCTCCCACAAACAGCAATGTGATATTGACCAGATATTTTAATGATGTTGATTGAGGGATAAATATTGGCCATACATGGGGGATAACTCCCCTGCTCTTCTCCGAAATATTGCCTTGGGATCTTTTACTCCCACCTGAGAGAGCAGATGGGGCCTCGGTTTAACATCTTATCCGAAAGACGGCCCCTCCGACAATGTAGCACTCCCTCAGTACTGCACTGGAGTGTCAGCCTAGATTTTCTGTGCTCAAGTCTCTAGAGTGAACTTACAGCCTTCTGACACAGAGGCGAGGGTGCTACCTACTGAGCCACAGATTACACTGATCCCCCCAAATGCTCTCAAATTGTGTGCTGTTAATGGAAAGAGATTCTCAAAAATGGAGAAGATTTCAATTTTCCCCATTGTAGAGGAACCATGTCCAGCTAATGGATCACTAAAGTGGTTTGTAAGAGACATTTTGGAATTCATCAAAACAATATAGAATGCCGCATATTTGAGTGCGCGATAACAGTTGGTCAAAATGTTGTTAAAATATTCTACTGAAATAAAATTAGCTTGCTGTCATGAAAAATATAATTAGACATGAAAGTGTGATGGCTTAGATAGTAAGTGGATTTTGAAATAAGTTTGTAAAATGCTAGTTTTGTGAAATATATTCATGTAGTGAACAAAATTCATGGAATTAGCTGCACATGGAATACTTTAGAAACATAGAAAATAGGTGCAGGAGTAGGCCATTCGGCCCTTCGAGCCTGCACCACCATTCAATAAGATCATGGCTGATCATTCACCTCAGTACCCCTTTCCTGCTTTCTCTCCATACCCCTTGATCCCTTTAGCCGTAAGGGCCATATTTAACTCCCTCTTGAATATATCCAATGAACTGACATCAACAACTCTCTGCGGTAGGGAATTCCGCAGGTTAACAACTCTCTGAGTGAAGAAGTCTTTCCTCATCTCGGTCCTAAATGGCTTACCCCTTATCCTTAGACTGTGTCCCCTTGTTCTGGACTTCTCAACATCGGAAACATTCTTCCTGCATCTAACCTGTCCAGTCCCGTCAGAATTTTATATGTTTCTATGAGATCGCCCCTCATCCTTCTAAACTCCAGTGAGTACAGGCCCAGTCAATCCAGTCTCTCCTCATGTCAGTCCTGCCATCCCGGGAATCAGTCTGGTGAACCTTCGCTGCACTCCCTCAATAGCAAGAACGTCCTTCCTCAGATTAGGAGACCAAAATTGAACACAATATTCCAGGTGAGGCCTCACCAAGGCTGGCCCACTTATTAGTGGTCTGTAGAGTTTTGACAAGTCCAGAAATGACAATGTACATCTGGTTCTGAGGTATCCTAGCCCTTCCAGGAAATCATTCCACTTCCCCCAATGGGTAATCATGATGATTTACTTTGGAAAAGCCAACATTGGAAAAGTCTGTGGTGTGAATGCTGCGGCAAAGTTTGATTGGTGCATTGGATACAGCCTCTGCCTCCTGATAAAGCCCTCTGGAATTGCTCGCTCAAATTTATCCTCTTCCACTTCAACCACGGAATACATTTCTGGGTTTAGCTGCTTTGATTTTCATTAGTTGCAACTAGAGCTTAGCAATGTTGGCTGCAGGCCCCTTTAAAAATAAACTTGGACTTGTCCAATATGTTTAAATTGGACAGGGAGAGTAACGGGTCAAGAGATCAGCAGTGGAATGATCAACTGGTTTGTGATGCAAAATTGTATCAAATATTGCCATGAATAATTGAGGAAGAGAATGCATAGTTTTGGCTTTGAACCTCAAGTCCAAATAGAAATTCCATTTGTAATATTTTGTTTTATTTCACATGTCCGAAAGATGTTATTCTTATTCACTTAGAGCCAACGTACGAAACATGAGGGAATATAAAATTAAGCTACATGTGCAAATGTAAAATATTATGACTGTGGCTGGCTTAGCGATCTATGAGCTGCAGGAGTGCGAAAACGTGTGAGTGTAAACAGACTAGCTTTGATGAACATAAAAAGGGAACAAAAATGCACTGCCATTCCGCCATGACATGTGTTCCCCACTCCACTTCAACATCTATTGTCATGGTTGAGTCACTTTATTTCAATAATTCTGGCGGACTCTGGCACCAGTATGGGCACATCTTCGGCACTTATGGAAGTGGGGGGAGCGGGGGGCTCAATATGTGGCACTGCACAGAGCTTGGAGGTCAAGCTGCACTGCTGACAGAAGTTAGAAAAAATCAATATAAATCACGTACAAGGCCTCGTTACAAGAGAATTATTTCATTCTGCCATCAGGCCATCTTTCAGAGTGTTCTAGGCCAAGACACCTGTTATGTATTTAACACCTTGCAACCTGTATTACACCACCACCAGAGGGCCTACCTGTTGGAGTCCCAAGGGATCCCAGCATCCCTTTGGAGCACTGTAGATAAGCAGACCACCCACAAGGTAAACTCACACTTACTCATTGTTCACAGTACTCAGTTTCATCCTTTATTATGAGCGTACCAATTGGCGACGAGATAACGGACAACCGCGCGAAAATGCAAAGAACAGTTGGTATCCTGGAGAAGTTCTCAGAAGGGGACGATTGGGTGGCCTTCGTGGAGAGACTCGACCAATACTTTGTGGCCAACGAGCTGGAAGAGGATGAGAATGCTGCCAAACGAAGGGCGATCCTCCTTACTGTCTGTGGGGCAACAAACTATGGCCTCATGAAGAATCTTCTAGCTTCAGTAAAACCAACAACTAAATCCTATGAAGAATTGTGTACGCTGGTCCGAGAGTACCTAAATCCTAAGGAAAGCGGTTTGATGGCGAGATATTGGTTCTACATGTGTCAACGGTCAGAGGGCCAGGAAGTGACGAGCTATGTCGCCGAACTAAGGCGTTTCACAGGACATTGCGAATTTGAAGGATTCCTAGAACAAATGCTGAGACACTTTTTTGTGCTTGGCCTTGGCCATGAGGTAATCCTTTGCAAACTGTTGACTGTTGAAACTCCAAATCTGAGCAAAGTCATAACGATAGCCCAGGCATTTATGTCCACCAGCGACAACACCAAACAAATGTCGCAGCATAAAGAGGTTTCGGCAAGTACTGGGCACAAAGTAACATCGTTTTCGAGCAGGAATATACATGGCAGAACGTACATGCTGGCTGCTGCATGACCTCAGATGACCCAGAGACTGCCATCAATCGTTAATGAGAGGCAGTTAATACCTTGTTGGCGTTGTGGTGGTGATCATCGGGCCCATCAATGCCGCTTCAAGCATAATGCGTGCAACGGCTGCAGAACAATGGGACACCTCCAGCGAATGTGCAGGCGAGCTGCAAACCCTGCAAAATACTACGTTGCAGAAGAAGATTGATCCACTGTAGATCAGGTTGAATTGGAGACTCGTACTGAGGAGGCAGAAGTGTTCGGGGTACACACATTCACCACGAAATGTCCACCAATAATGTTGAAAGTTGAATTGAACAGAATTTCAGTATCCATGGAACTGGACATGGGTGCGAGTCAGTCCATAATGAGTAAAAAGGCCTTCAACATCAAGACACACAGCCCCATTCACACCAAACTAAGAACTTACACCAAGGAACTGATCCCTGTAATTGGCAGTGCAGAAGTCAAAGTCTCCTATGATGGAGCAGTGCATGAACTCTCGCTGTGGATCGTGCCAGGGGATGGCCCCATGCTGTTTGGCAGAAGCTGGCTGGAAAAAATCCGCTGGAAATGGGACGACATCCGAACGCTTTCGTCCATCGACGACGCCTCATGTGCCCAGGTTCTGAGCAGATTTCCATCGTTGTTCGAGCCAGGCATTGGAAGCTTCTCGGGGGTGGAAGTGCAGATCCATTTGGTTCCCAGTATGCAACCCATCCACCACAAGACACGGGCGGTACTATATATGATGCATGAGAAAGTGGAAATTGAGCTGGACAGGCTGCAGCAGAAGGCATCATCGCGCCGGTGGAATTCAATGAGTGGGCCAGTCCAATTGTCCCGGTACTTAAAGGTGACGGCACGGTCAAAATTAGTGGGGACTATAAAGTAACGATTAAACCATTTTTCGCTACAGGACCAGTACCCGCTACCCAAGGCAGACGACCTATTTGCGACCCTGGCTGAAGGGAAGACGTTCACCAAATTGGACCTGACTCGGCCTACATGACACAGGAACTGGAGGAATCTTCGAAAGGCCTCACCTGCATCAACACGCACAAAGGTCTGTTCATCTATAACAGATGCCTGTTCGGGATTCGGTCGGCCGCGGCAATCTTCCAACGGAACATGGATAGCCTGCTAAAGTCGGTTCCTCGCACCGTGGTTTTCCAGGATGACACACTGGTCACAGGTTGGGACACCATTGAGCACTTGAAGAATCTGGAAGAGGTTCTTAGTCGGTTGGATCGCGTGGGACTCAGGTTGAAACGCTCGAAGTGTGTTTTCCTGGCGCCGGAGATCGAGTTCTTGTGAAGAAGAATCGCAGCAGACGGCGTCAGACCCACCGACGCCAAGACGGAGGCCATCAAGAACGTGCCGAGACCACAGAACGTGACAGAGCTGCAGTCATTCCTGGGACTCCTCAGCTATTTTGGTAATTTCCTACCCGGGTTAAGCACCTTGCTAGAACCCCTACATGTGCTACTGCGCAAGGGAGACGACTGGGTATGGGGGAATTCACAAGAGGCTGCCTTTGAGAAAGCCAGAAATCTGTTGTGTTCAAACAAACTGCTTGTCCTGCATAACCCTTGTAAAAGATTAGTGCTAGCTTGCGATGCGTCATCATATGGGGTCGGGTGTATGTTACAACAGGCTAAGGAATCGGGGAATTTGCAACCGGTCGCTTACACGTCCAGGGGTCTGTCCAAGGCCGAAAGGGCCGACAGCATGATTGAAAAAGAGGCTCTGGCAAGCATTTACAGGGTGAAAAAAATGCATCAGTATTTGTTTGGCCACAAGTTTGAGCTTGAAACTGACCACAAGCCGCTCATATCGCTGTTCTCTGAGAGCAAAGGGATTAACAGCAATGCCTCTTCCCGCATTCAAAGATGGGTGCTCACGCTGTCAGCATACAACTATGTAATCCGCCACAGACCGGGCACAGAGAACTGTGCTGATGCTCTCAGTCGGCTACCATTGCCCACCAGCGGAGTGGAAATGGCACAGCCTGCGGGCCTGCTCATGGTAACAGATGCATTCGAAAACGAAAAGTCACCTGTTATGACTCACCAGATCAGGACCTGGACAAGCCAGGATCCTTTACTGTCCTTGGTCCTCCATGGGCGTCCCAGCGCAGATGCAGGAGGTGATTAAGCCGTTCCACAGGCGCAATGACGAAATATCCTTGCAGGCGGACTGTCTGTTGTGGGGTAATCGTGTGGTCTTGCCCAAGAAAGGCAGAGAAATGTTCATCTGTGACCGACACAGCACCCACCCAGGCATTGTAATGATGAAAGCCATAGCCAGATCCCATATATGGTGGCCCGGCATCGACTCAGATTTAGAGTCATGCGTGCGCCAGTGCAACACTTGCTCTCAGCTGAGCAATGCACCCAGAGAGGCATCGCTAAGTTTGAGGGTGTGGCCCTCCAAACCGTGGTCGAGGATCCACGTGGACTATGCGGGCCCATTTCTCGGCAAAATGTTCTTGGTTGTCGTGGATGCTTATTCAAAATGGATTGAATGTGCAATAATGTCTGTAAGCACGTCCACGGCCAGCATCGAAAGCCTACGAGCCATGTTTGCCATGCACAGCCTGCCTGATGTCCTAGGCAGCGACAATGGGCCGTGTTTCACCAGTGCTGAATTCAAGGAATTCATGACCCGCAATGGGATCAAGCACGTCACATCTGCTCTGTTTAAATCCGCATTCAACGGCCAGGCAGAACGGACAGTTCAGACCATCAAGCAAAGCTTGAAACGTGTGTCGGAAGGCTCCCTGAAGACCCGGCTGTCCCGAGTGCTACTCAGCTACCGCACCAGACCTCACTCGCTCACCGGAGTTCCCCCAGCTGAGCTGCTCATGAAAAGGCCACTCAAAACAAGGCTCTCCCTTGTCCACCCTGATCTCCATGATCACGTGGAGGGCAGGCGGCATCAACAAATGTGTACCATGACCACGCAAATTTGTCACGCGATATTGAAGTCAATGATCCTGTGTTTGTACTCAATTATGGACATGGTCCCAAATGGTTTGCTGGCATGGTCATAGCCAAAGAGAGTAGTAGGGTGTTTCAGGTCAAATTGGCCAATGGACTAACGTGCAGAAAACATTTGGATGAAATCAATTAGCGGTTCACCAACAGCTACGAACAACCCAAAGAAGATACCGCCAAATTTGACCCTCCAACACACACACAAGTGGTAACCGACATCATGGTTCACCACGAAGACAAACTCACCATCCCCAGCAGCCAGGCAAGGCCGGCTGCCCAGCAGCCCAGTGAAGAACCAACCAACTCACCCACACCCGCATTTGTACCGAGACGATCGACAAGGAAGCGAAAAGCCCCAGATCGTCTCACCCTGTAAATAAGTGTACTATTGACTTTACGAGGGAGTGATGTTATATATTTAACTCTTTGCAACCTGTATCACACCACCACCAGAGGGCCTACCTGTTGGAGTCCCAAGGGATCCCAGCATCCCTTGGGAGCACTGTATATAAGTAGGCCACCCACAAGGTACCTGCACACTGGAGTCTTATTAAAGGAGCTAAGGTCACACTTACTCATTCTTCACAGAACTCAGTTTCTTCCTTTATTATGAGTGTACCAACACCCACATGATCCTTGTTGTGTATATGTAAAGCATGCACTCCCATGTTCCGCCACCAGGGAGCGCATCCCCTGAAGTCACAAGGGATCCCAGCATCCCTTGGGAGCACTGTATATAAGCCGGCCCCTAAGGCCTATTCCTCACTCTGGAGTGTCTTAATAAAGACTGAGGTCACTGTTACTTTAACCTCCCTGTGTGCAGTCTCATCTGTGTTAGGAACACAATAACTGGCAACGAGTGTACGAATCCAACGCAAAGATGCAGCAAACTGTGGGCATCCTGGAGAAGTTCCCGGAGGGTGAGGACTGGGAAGCCTATGTTGAACGGCTAGACCAGTACTTTGTAGCCAACGAGCTGGACGGAAAAGGAAGCGCTGCAAAAAGGAGAGCGGTCTTCCTCACAGTCTGCGGGGCACCGACCTACAACCTCATGAAGAATCTTCTGGCTCCAGTGAAACACATAGATAAGTCATATGAGGAGCTGTGTACACTGGTTCGTGAGCATCTTAACCTGAGGGAGAGCGTGCTGATGGCGAGGTATCGGTTCTACACGTGCCAGTGATCTGAAGGTCAGGAAGTGGCGAGCTACGTTGCCAAGCTAAGGAAACTTGCAGGACAATGTGAGTTTGATGGCTACCTGGAGCAGATGCTCAGAGACTTTTTTGTACTGGTCATTGGCCACGAGGCCATCCTACGAAAACTTTTGACTGTAGAGACACCTACCCTCAGCAAGGCCATTATGATATCACAGGCGTCTATGTCCACCAGTGGTAACACCAAACAAACCTCTCAGCACACAAGTGCTAGCAATGTTCATAAATTAGCTGGAACTGTGTTTGCGAGCAGAAATGTACAGGATAGAAACCGCGAGTCTGCAACTGCCAGCAGGCCTCAGATGACCCAGATGACTCAGAGTCCGCAAGGATGAATGCAAGGCAATTCACACCTTGTTGGCGTTGTGGAGGCTTCCATTCAGCCTATTCATGCCGCTTCAAAGGGTATGTTTGCAAGAGCTGTGGAACAATGGGGCACCTCCAACGAGCTTGCAGATGAGCTGCAAGCTCTGCAAAACCTGCTAACCACCACGTGGCAGAGGAAGATCGGTCCATGGTGGATCAAAGCAATTTTGAGTCTCAGAGAGAGGAGGCAGATACTGAAGTACACGGGGTGCACGCATTTTCAATGAAATGTCCACCTATAATGCTAAATGTAAAATTGAATGGCTTACCCGTAGCCATGGAACTGGACACTGGTGCTAGCCAATCCATCATCAGTAAAAAGATGTTGGAGAGACTGTGGTACAACAAGGCACTTAGACCAGCTCGGAGCCCCATCCACACGAAACTGAGAATGTACACCCAAGAGCTTATCACTGTCCTGGGTAGCGCCATGGTCAAAGTCACATACGAGGGCACGGTGCACGAACTGCCACTCTGCATTGTCCCGGGCGATGGCCCCACACTGCTTGGAAAGAGCTGGCTGGGCAAAATCTGCTGGAACTGGGATGACATCCGAGCGCTATCACATGTCGATGAGGCCTCATGTACCCAGGTTCTTAATAAATTTCCTTCCCTTTTTGAGCCAGGCATTGGAAACTTTTCCGGGGCGAAGGTGCGGATCCACTTGGTCCCAGAGGCACGACCCATTCATCACAAGACGCGAGCAGTACCTCAAATGATGAGGTAGAGAGTGAAAATCGAGCTGGACAGGCTGCAACGCGAGGGCATCATCTCCCCAGTGCAATTCAGCGAGTGGGCCAGCCCGATTGTTCCAGTATTCAAAAGCATGGTCAAGATTTGCGGCGATTATAAAGTAACTATTAATCGTTTCTCGCTACAGGACCAATATCTACCTAAGGCAGACGACCTATTTGCGACGCTGGCAGGAGGCAAGACGTTCACCAAGCTCGACCTAACTTCGGCCTACATGACACAGGAGCTGGAGGAGTCTTCGAAGGGCCTCACCTGCATCAACACGTACAAGGGACTGTTCATCCACAACAGATGCCTGTTTGGAACTCGGTTGGCTGCAGCGATCTTGCAGAGAAACATGGAGAGCCTACTCAAGTCGGTACCACGCACGGTGGTTTTTCAGGACGACATATTGGTCACGGGTCAGGACACCGTCGAGCATCTACAAAACCTGGAGGAGGTCCTCCAGCGACTGGATCGCGTAGGGCTGCGGCTGAAGAGGTTGAAATGCATTTTCATGGCAACAGAAGTGGAGTTTTTGGGGAGAAAGATCGCGGCGGACGGCATTCAGCCCACAGACGCCAAGACAGAGGCTATCAGGAACGCGCCCAGGCCACAGAACGTCACGGAGCTGCGGTCATTCCTGGGACTCCTCAACTATTTTGGTAACTTCCTACCGGGGTTAAGCACCCTCTTAGAGCCCCGACATGTGTTATTGCGTAAAGGTGAGAACTGGGTATGGGGAAAAACCAAGTAATTGCTTTTGAGAAAGCCAGTAACATTTTATGCTCCAACAAGCTGCTTGTATTGTATAACCCGTGTAAAAGACTCGTGCTAGCATGTGACGCGTCGTCGTATGGAGTCAGGTGTGTATTACAACAAACTAATGTTGCCAGGAAGTTGTAACTTGTCGCCTATGCCTCCATGGAGCTTGTCTAAGGCCGAGAGATCCTACAGCATGATTGAGAAAGAAGCATTAGTGTGTGTGTTCAGGGTAAAGAAAATGCATCAGTACCTGTTTGGCCTCAAATTTGAGCTGGTAACCGATCACAAGCCCCTCATATCCCTGTTCGCTGAAAATAGGTGGATAAATACTAATGCCTCAGCCTGCATACAAAGGTGGGCACTCGCGCTATCAGCGTATAATTATACTATCCACCACAGGCCAGTCACCGAGAACTGTGCGGATGCTCTCAGTCTGCTACCATTGCCCACCACGGTGGTGGAAATGGTGCAGCCTGCAAACTTGTTAATGGTGGTGCAGCCCGCAGACTTGTTGATGGTCATTGAAGCTTTGAAAATGATAAATCACCTGTCATGGCCCACCAGATTAGGACTTGGACCAGCCAAGGTCCTCTGCTGTCCCTAGTAAAAAACTGTGTACTGCATGGGAGCTGGGCCAGCATCCCCATTGAAATGCAAGAGCTAATCAAGCCGTTCCAGCGGCGAAAGGATGAGCTGTCCATTCAGGCAGACTGCCTGTTGTGGGGTAACCGCGTAGTGCTACCCAAAAAGGGCAGGGAGACGTTCATATCGGATCTCCACAGCACACACCCGGGAATAATAATGATGAAAGCGATAGCCAGTTCCCACGTGTGGTGGCCCGGTATCGACTCTGACTCTGTGTACAGCAATGCAGCGTGTGCTCAGTTGAGCAACGCGCCCAGAGAGGCACCACTAAGTTTGTGGTCCTGGCCCTCCAGGATCCATGGTCGAGGATCCATGTTGACTATGCGGGCCCGTTTCTCGGTAAAATGTTCCTGGTGGTGGTGAATGCTTTTTCAAAATGGATTGAATGTGAAAAAATGTCGGGAAGTACCACCACCACCACCATTGAAAGCCTGAGGGCCATGTTTGCCACCCACGGCCTGCCTGACATACTGGTCAGTGACAGTGGGCCATGTTTCACCAGTGCCGAATTTAAAGAATTCGTGACCCGCAATGGGATCAAACATGTCACCTCGGCCCCGTTTAAACCAGCCTCCAATGGACAGGCAGAGTGGGCAATACAAACAATCAAACAGAGCTTTAAACGAGTCACAGGAGGCTTACTCCAAACCCGCCTGTCCCGAGTACGAGCCCCACTCGCTCACAGGGGTGCCCCCGGCTGAGCTACTCATGAAAAGGTCACTTAAAACCAGACTCTCGCTGGTTCACCCCAGTCTGCATGATCAGATAGAGAGCAGGCGGCAGCAGTAAAATGTAAATGATGGTCGCGCCACTGTGTCACGGGAAATTGATCTGAATGTCCCTGTGTATGTGTTAAACTATGGACATGGTCCCAAGTGGATCGCGGGCACGGTGATAGCTAAAGAAGGGAGTAGGGTGTTTGTAGTCAAACTAGACAATGGACAAATTTGCAGAAAGCACCTGGACCAAACGAGGCTGCGGTTCAGAGACTGCCCTGAACAACCCACAGCAGACACCACCTTTTTCGAGCCCATAACACGCACCCAAAGGATCAATGACACCACGCCAGACCAGGGAATCAAACCCATCAAGCCCAACAGCCCAGCAAGGCCAGGCTCACCCAACAGCCCCGCAGGGCCAACAACACGCCAGCCTAGCGAGGTCATAGCCAACACACCAGAACCGACATTTGTACCGAGGCGGTCCACCAGGGAAAGAATGGCTCCCAACCGCCTCACCTTGTAAATAGTTTTCACTTTGACTTTGGGGGGGGGGGAGTGATGTTGTGTATCTGTAAAGCATGCACTCCCATGTTCCGCCACAAGAGAGCTCATCCCCTGAAGTCCCAAGGGATCCTAGCATATAAGCCGGCCCCTCAGGTCTGTTCCTCACTCTGGAGTGTCTTAATAAAGACTGAGGTCACTGTTACTTTAACCTCCCTGTGTGCAGTCTCATCTGTGTTAGGAACACAATAATCCCAATTTACACCCTTTCATTGACCTGGGGCCAATATCTCTCTGGTGCCTGGGTCACTGGGCACATAAGAGATGGGAACTGTGGGAAATCATGAAGGTGACACCATCCCTGGCAGCCTTGGGTCATCTATCGGTTGAACAGAAGATCCATCCATGCCAGGCAATAGAACAAAAAAACATTCTATGTTCTTTAGAGCAGAGACCCAGCATGTTCAGGCCCTGCTCGGTTACTTACTCATTCTGTTGCTCTCCCAGAAGAAAAAGAAAAAAAGAAAAAAAGAAAGAGAAAGTAAAAAAGAAAGAGAGAAAGAGAGAAAGAGAGGAAGAACGAAAGAACAACTTGGATTTATATAGCGCCTTTCATGACCACCGAATGTCTCAAAGCGCTGTACAGCCAATTGATATGTGCTCAGGTTCCAAGGAAATTTGAGGCCAAAATGATCTTTGTGCTGTATGTTTGTGGGTGTGCATGAGCTATTACTTCACACTGTGTTCTCAAGGAATGGACTCGGATCTCATTTTAATATCAGGCTGCAAAAATGTTAACAAGACACTTTGTTGTTACCACAGTGAAGGAAAATCATGCAGAGAGATCGAGAAAAAAAGGTGGTAACTCAATCACTGGATTACTTGTGATTGCACCGTTAACTCCACAAATGATAAATGTTGCAAGTCTTTCCTGCAAGTTGACTTTTCAAAGTATGAGTCTGTTTTGAAATTAGTGCTGGAATCGCCACTTCCCATTTGGGGAACCTTTTGTCTTTCCTTATTACATAGAAGAAAGAAAGAAAGACTTGCATTTATATAGCACCTTTCACGACCACCTTTACAGCCAATGAAGTACTTTTTGAAGTGTAGTCACTGTTGTAATGTGGGAACTAGAGGAGGAGTTCAATGTCCACTTTAGTAGGGTTTTGGGAATGTTAGATCGGAAGAGTATGAGTTGATGGCAAATGAAGTCCGGATCACAGCAAGGAATCGATAATTAGGATCGGGGAGAAAGGCTTATTGTTACTGAGGAGGTACAGGGACATAGATTGGAACACTTCTTTAGCCACTTTTACAAACACCCATTTTCTTTTTTCTGGCCAAAATCTTTGGGCATGAGTCACAAAAATATAGTTAGAAAAATATTTGGAAGCACAGCATTTTATTTCATCCAAACCAAAAATAACTGTAACCTTTTTAAATGTTCTGTTTTTATGTGAAAAGGGATCTGTTATTATATAGTTAGCAGGTGATAGGAATTTGATTGTCAAAACAAACATCTTTTTTTTAACCTTTCGCAGAAATTAAGAGCCGATTCAGGAATAATTTTTTACCTTGAGTGGTTATTCTGGTGACTCTGAACAACTCCTCTCACCTTTCACGCTGCGTGTGACTAATTGTTTCAAACGGTTTGCTTGAAGTGGAAGACTAGTGTAACCATTGCTTTTTGTTGAAGCAATGGAGCAGTGACACAAAGCACAGATGGATTTTTGAGTTACCGCTCAATTCCCCAAGAAACACGTGAGTAATATATTTGAAATATCTGCAACACTCCAGTGCAGCAATCTGACCGAGACCCGTGAAATTGCAAGTCGTCAGTGCTGCACATATAATTCTCTTTTCCAGTCCTGGTCAATATACTTACTGATGCCCGAGGAACATTTAAGGCAACGTATTTAAGGAGAAACCTAGAAAAACACTTGAGGGAGAAAGGAATAGAAGTTTCTGCTGATGGGGTTAAAAAATGTTTAAATTCATTCACAGGATGTGGGCACTGCTGACAAGGCCGGTATTTATTGCCCATCCATAATTGTACTTGAGAAGGTGGTGGTGAGCCGCCTTCTTGAACCGCTGCAGTCCGGGACACTTCTTTGTAGCGTTTTGTTGCAACTGAGTGTCTCGCTGGGCCATTTCAGAGGGCAATTAAGAGTCAACCAGATTGCTGTGGGTCCGGAGTCACATATAGGCCAGACCAGATTAAGGACATTAGTGAACCAGTTAGGTTTTTACGACAATCCGAATATTAATACTAGCTTTTTATTCTAGAATTATTTTATTAACTGAATTTAAATTCTCCAGCTGAGATGGTGGGATTCTAACTCACGTCTCTGGATTACTAGTCCAGTAATATAACCGTCATGCTACCATCACCTGATACTGGATCGGCAGCGACCTGTTGGACTGAAGGGCTTGTCTTTGTGTGCTACATTCTATGCAATTCTATCTAACTCTATGCTGCTGCCTCTATCCACACTGTCCCAGGAACCTGGAGACACACAGCAACTCACTGCTGGATAAAAGTGCCGTAAACTTCGCACAACCGCCATCTCGCTATCTTGTCCACCAATCAATGAAATGCACTGAATGGCGTGAAGTTGCTGTATCTGTGCAGTCGTTACGAACTAAACTCGCCACGGAAAGTTAAGTCATGTGTATTCCAGTGTAAGTATCCTTTTAATGATGTGTTAATTACTGCCAGTCAACCTCTCCGGCCCCGAAAATTAACTATAATAAGTGTGGAATCTCATTCCTTCAGGTTTTAATTGTTGAAGATTTTTTTAAACATCAAATCTAAAATTAAAACTTTAAAAAAAAACTTTTCCTTTTTGTCTCTTTTTCTCTCTCTCATGATCCAATCTTTCTCTCCATCTCTATTTCTGTACATGATTTGACATTGATTTCACCCACTCTAATTTATACTCCCATCTCAGTCCTTGCACTGTTAATTTTACAATCCTTCAATCTGATTGGTTAATGAGATACACGGTTGTTCAGGTCCCAGATGCCTCGTTTCACTCGCTGTGACGTGATCAACACGCACTTTCAGCAACTTGATGGCAGACACTGCCCTTCTACTGCAAGGTTTAGCCCATTATTTCCCCAAGAAAATCCTTGCTTTAAATTTTTTATACAACAGAATTGAAAACATTGTGTCCCTCCCATAATCTGTTTGACCAAAACACAACAAACTATGTCAGAAAAGGGTCGTGCTCCAATGTTTTGAGAGTTTTGGGGTTATTCCTCAGGACATCGGCCATGTTTGTGATCTGGTATGACTGGGAATATGGTTACTTTCCCCAAGAAAGATTTATTGCTTTCAGATACCAGGAGTAAGAATTTCAAACCCTAACAGCTGCTGGTCTCAGTCCAGTTTGGGAGAAAAACATCAAGGCTCATTTGAATTAATGGCATGTTCGTAAATTCCTTGGAGAAAAACAATGGGGATGTGAGAAAAATAGGTCAGTTTAAAATTAACTCTTGAATTACATGCTTTTACATGTGCTCCTGACAACTCGAACCACTGTCTTGAGTTTCAGGTCACCACACAAAATTCCAGTTAGCTTCATGTGGATAAAGTGCTGAATAATCTCGTCACCATCAGAAAGGAATACTCCAATGAATTTGGCTCTCTTTGTACTGAGAATATGCAATCAAAATATTGTGAAACTTTATTGAACCAGGGGAAAATTTGTTTTTAAAAACGGGAGGTGTTCATTTTAAAAAAATGATTGAATCCACAGGACACTGGATTACATGGTTACATGGTGTCATGGTTACAGGAGGAGGACTTAAGGTCCCAGTCCTAAATTTATTTGAGGGGAGAATGGAGGCCAAGTTTACTGAAACCATCTGGAGATGTTCGATAGACCTCAGTGTTTTGTTTATGAGCAGTGGGACAGATAATATATCACAGCACTCCCACTAACCCGGCACTATGCTGTTACACATCGTCCATCTAGCAGTCTTTTTGTACCATGCCTTCCCATAGAATGGTGTCAGGTTGATAAAACTTGTGTCACAATCGCAACCAAAGTATTGACATTTTATGTCAAAAGGCTCCGACTGTCGTTCCAGGAATGTAGGCGCTCGTGTCTATCTGGCCTCAAGTCATATTTTCTCTCCTGTGCATTCTGTGGATACGCACGACTGCTTCAGTGGGTGTTTCTGGATTCTCTCACTGCTTTTTCTGAGAAACCTATGATCAATAAGTAAAGGGGAAACAGTACCTGGATAGACCACCTCTCATGGAAAGCAAACCCACCCCGTCCACCAAATGTTTGGACAAAACAAATGTTGAAGATTGCAACCTTAGATATTGCTCACTTCAACCTCCGGAAAACAAAAAACTACCTTTTCCAGCTGAGGTCTCATCATCATAGGCAGTTCCTTGAAATCGAGGAAGACTTGCTTCCTCTCTAAAAGTGAGTTCTTAGGTGACTGAACAGTCCAATACGGGAATTACAGTCTCTGTCACAGGTGGGACAAATAGTCGTTGAGGAAAGGGTAGGTGGGACTGGTTTGCCGCATGCTCCTTCCGCTGCCTGCGCTTGTTTTCTGCGTGCTCTCGGCGATGAGACTCGAGGCGCTCAGCGCCCTCCCGGATGCACTTCCTCCACTTAGGGCGGTCTTGGGCCAGGGACTCCCAGGTGCCGGTGGGGATGTTGCATTTTATCAGGGAGGCTTTGAGGGTGTCCTTGAAACGTTTCCTCAGCCCACCTGGGGCTCGCTTGCCATGTAGGAGTTCCGAGTAGAGCACTTGCTTTGGGAGTCTTGTGTCGGGCATACAAACAATCTGGCCCGCCCAACGGAGCTGGTCGAATGTGGTCAGTGCTTCGATGCTGAGGATGTTGGCCTTATCGAGAACACTGATGTTGGTGTGTTTATCCTCCCAGGGGATTTGCAGGATCTTGCGGAGACAGCGTTGGTGGTATTTCTCCAGCGATTTGAGGTGTCTACTGTATATGGTCCATGTTTTCTGAGCCATACAGGAGGGTGGGTATCATTAAAGCCCTGTAGATCATAAGCTTGGTGCCAGATTTGAGGTCCTGGTCTTCAAACACTCTCTTCCTCAGGTGGCCGAAGGCTGCGCTGGCGCACTGGAGGTGCTGTTGAATCTCATCGTCGATGTTTGCTCTTGCTGATAATAGGCTCCCGAGGTATGGAACATGGTCCACGTTGTCCAAGACCGCGCTGATGCCATCATGCATCCATCAGCAGATATCTCCTTTCCTTTAAATTGGATTGGAATTTGTCTTGGTAATAAGTGTATTGTTTTATATCTTTCCTGGTGGTAATGTTACTACGTTCATAAAGACAGTTGCACTTTATTGGCAGAAGGTACTTGATGATGGCACTGGACCCCAGTATGTCACTGTGTATGGACATTATAGAAAATTGGTATAATTGTGAGTTCAATTAAGAAAGATAGACAAGATTTCAAAATCCTTGGAAAGTTCCCTTGTTGACTCAGTTCTGATTTAATAGTTTGCTGTCCTGCCAAATAAATACCTGTCACCATCTCCAGAGCTGCATACAGTAGATTTGGTTTTAGTAACGTGTTGCAAATTTTGCTGTTCAAACGGGTTGTATATTTTTGGACATGCACCTCGGCCACCATGCTTCACTGGATGTTTTTGTAAAGGTCTACGGGTTGAATTACTGACAACACCAGAACATGTCATGGCTCCCACTTGCCTGACAGTCTTTGCCCTTCACTGGACAATTACTAGAATAGGGGTAATTTGCACTGCACAAACAAGTGTACTTGGCCTGGCTTGCCTCTGATCGTTTTTCTTAACGTTTATCTGGTGATGAAGCATTATTGCTTATTGCCCACATTTGGGACTCAGCATTTGAATAGATCAAATGTTCTGACCAGTAATGCAAGCTGATCCAAAATGTACTTTTTCTCTAAGGCCTGGCGTGGAGACTGTTAGACAAGCATCTTTGCGTGTTCAGTATGTCGAAACAGGATTGTTTCAGGGGCTGATTTTTGGTCAGTCGTGCAATGATCAGTTGGAAGTTACTTAACGCCATCAGCGTCTGCATCATTTCCACTACCAGACAGCGTGTCAAATATACCTCACAAATACTAGCTCCATGACATTACATCAAAGGTCTCTTATGTGCATTGATGATATCAAAGACTTTTTATAGCACACTTGAACCCATCCTTGAAGGAACTGAAGTAGGTTGTCTGTGTAGGAGAATGATATTATGGGCCCAAGTTTCGGCCTCAGTTGCTCCTGATTTTTTGGAGCAACTGGTGTAGAACGGAGTATCTTAGAAATTCAAATTCTCGGCATTTAGTTTGCTCCAGTTCTAGTCAGTTAGAACAGTTTCACTTTGGAACAGAATTTTTTTTTCAAAAGGGAGCGTGTCCGGCCACTTACGCCTGTTTTCAAAGTTTCGGCAGTGAAAACTTACTCCAAACTAACTTAGAATGGAGTAAGTGAAGATTTTTGTACTCTCGAAAAATCCTTGTTTACACTTTAGAAAATCAGGCGTAGGTTACAAATCAGGCGGAAGGAATGGGGGAGGGGGGGGGTTTAAAGGGAAGTTTACAAACATTAAACACTACAGTTTTACAAATAAAGAGCCATCATCAATAATAAATGATAAAAACATCAATAAATCAACCAATAAATCAATTAATAAGAAATAATTTTTTTTTAAATCAATAAATAAAACATTTTCTACTTACCGACTGCAGCACCGGGAGCCCTCCAACAGCGTGCTGGGACGGGCCCCCCCTCCCTCCCCCCCCCCACCCCAGTGTGTCTCTATCTCTCTGTCTGTCTGTCTGTGTCTCTCACTCTCTGTCTGTCAGTGTCTGTGTTTCTGACAGTGAGGGGAGGGGGAGGAGGGGGGGGAGGGGAGGGAGGGAGGCAGAGGGGGAGGGAGGGAAGGAGGGATGGGGAGAAGGGAGAGGGGGAGAGTAGGGGGGGAGGAGAAGGGGAAGGGGGGGATGAGAAGGGGAAGGGGGAGGAGAAGGGGAAGGGGGAGGAGAAGGGGAAGGCGGGGAGGAGAAGGGGAAGGGGGGAGGAGAAGGGGAAGGCGTGGAGGAGAAGGGGAAGGCGTGGAGGAGAAGGGGAAGGGGGAAAGGAGAAGGGGGGGAAGGAGAAGGGGGGAAGGAGAAGGGGAGGAAAGGAGAAGGGGAAGAAAGGAGAAGGGGCGGGGAAGAGAAGGGGGGGAGAAGGGGAAGGGAGGGAAAGGAGAAAGGGGGGAAAGGAGAAGGGGGGAAAGGAGAAGGGGGGAAGAGAAGGGGGGGGAGAAGGGGGAGGGAGGCTGAACGGGCCGGGCCCGGCCGGGCCCAAGACTTCGGGCAGGGTCCGTCCCCAGCACCAGATTTACAGGTAGGTGGCGTTGGGTTGGGTCGGGTCCGGGGTACAGGGTCGGGAGCGCGGGTCGGGTCGGGGGGAGCGCGGGTCGGGGTCGGGAGCGCGGATCGGGTCGGGGGGTTGGAGGGAGGTCGGGTCGGGTCGGGTCCGGGGGGGGTGGGGAGGTCGGTCGGGAGCACTGGTCGGGTCGGGAGGGCGGGGGGGAGGAGGGAGGTCGGGTTGGTTCGGGTAAGGGGGGGGGGGAGGGAGGAAGCGCGGGTCGGGTCGGGGGTGGGGGAGGAGGGAGGTCAGGTTGGGTCGGTTCGGTTCGGGTGATGGGGGGGAGGGGCAGAGGGAGGTCGGTTCGTGTCGGGGGCGGGGGGGAGGGAGGTCAGGTTGGGTCGGGTCCGGTCCGCGTGGGGGGGCGGTCGGGAGCGCGGGTCGGGTCGGGGGGGTGGTGGGAGGGAGGTTGGTTCGGTTCGGTTCGGTTCGGTTCGGGTCGCGTGGCGGGGGGGGGGGGGAAGCGCGGGTTGGGTCCAGTCCGGGGGGGGTCGGGTCGGGTCGGGTCGGGTCGGGTCGGGTCCGGGGGCGGGGGGTGAGGGGGAAGCAGGACTCGAGTCGGGTCGGGAGGAAGCAGGAGCTGGCCGTGGGAGGCAGCCTTATGCACGCAGCCCCAGTGAGGCCATTCGGCCAGGGCTAGGGGATGCGTGCTTCGGGCCCCTCCCACAGTTTTGGGCGTCTGGAGCTACTGCACATGCGCGTCCACTGTAGCGCGCATGTGCAGAGGTCCCGGCACTGTTTTCAGCGCAAGGACCTGGCTCCGCTCCCCACAGCTTGTGCCGCGCCACGCCCAGCTCCAGAGGACCTGCAGGGAGCCAGAGAATAGGTGAGTTTTTTTAGGCGCACTTTGTGGCGCGAAAAACGGTTGTCCAGGAATGGCGCGGCCCGAAACTTGGGCCCATCATGAGGCAGTCCCAAAACCAGTAGAACGGTATTATTACTGAGATCCAGGTAAGAGGGATATATTGGATACGTAGTCATTGACTCATCCTAGACGTATATGGGCCTAAAGGTAAGCAAAACCTATGCAACATGCAGGAGTTACTTAATCCCATTCATACTTCCTAAACCCGTCCCTAATTCCACTGAATTTATCTGTGAACCTTTCCTATGATTCTTGAACAATCCTCATTGTCAAAATGTTGTGTTTGATTATTTATTTGCCAGAATATTCCTTATTTTTTTATATAAGATACACAATGTCAGCATGATCAGCAAATACCCTTCCAATTCCCACAATGCTGCCTTGATGAGGCCTGAGGGATATAGATTTTCTGTATATATTGTTGAAAAATCAAAGCATGTGGAAGCAATTGGAGTTTAACATTTGCTTAAATTAATTTAAGGCAATTGATTCCAGTAAAGTACAGCATTTCTTGCAACTTAAAATTTAAAAATTGGCTTCAACATATACATCTCCAGAGTTTCTGGATCAGAATATTATTCATGCACTCATTTCTCTGACAGAGTAATGAGTGTGCCACAAACCTATGCTGATTCACCAGGATTCCTGGAAATCTCGGATGCCCAGCTGCTTCTAGTTTGTCAAACTTCACTTATACTCAGATCTCCTTAGAGCAGAGAAGGTTGAGAGGAGATTTGATAGAGGTGTTCAAAATCATGAGGGGTCTAGACAGAGAGAAACTGTTCCATGCCATTTGTCTTCTTCACCCGCCTGCATGCCAACCTTCAATGACTGATGTACCATGACACCCAGGTCTCGTTGCACCTCCCTTTTCCTAATCTGTCACCATTCAGATAATATTCTGCCTTCCTGTTTTTGCCACTAAAGTGGATAACCTGACATTTATCTACATCATACTGCATCTGCCATGCATTTGCCCTCTCACCTAACCTGTTCAAGTCACCCTGCCACCTCTTAGCATCCTCCTCACAGCTCACGCTGCCACCCAGTTTAGTGTCATCTGCAAAGTTGGAGATATTACACTCAGTTCCTTCATTTAAATCATTAATATATATTGTAAATAGCTAGGGTTCCAGCACTAGTGGCATCCCACTAGTTACAGCCTACCATTCTGAAAAGGACCCATTTATCCTGACTCTCTGCTTTCTGTCTGCCAACCAGTTCTCTATCCACGTCAGTATATTATCTCCTACACCATGTGCTTTAATTTTGCACACCAATCTCTTGTGCGGGACCTTGTCAAAAGCCTTTTGAATGTCCAAATACACCACATCCACTGGTTCTCCCTTGTCCACTCTACTAGTTACATCCTCAAAAAATTCCAGAAGATTCGTCAAGCATGATTTCCCCTTCATAAATCCATGCTGATTTGGACCGATCCTGTCACTGCTTTCCAAATGCGCTGCTATTTCATCCTTAATAATTGATTCCAACATTTTCCCAACTACTGATGTCAGGCTAACCGGTCTATAATTACCCACTTTCTCTCTCCCTCCCTTTTTAAAAAGTGGTGTTACATTAGCTACCCTCCAGTCCATAGGAACTGATCCAGAGTCGATAGACTGTTGGAAAATGATCACCAATGCATCTACTATTTCTAGGGCCACTTCCTTAAGTACTAGTTCCATCCTCAAAAAATTCTAGAAGATTTGTCAAGCATAATTTCCCTTTCATAAATCCATGCTGACTTGGACTGATCCTGTCACTGGTCTCCTAATCTGAGGAAGGACGTTCTTGCTGTTGAGGGAGTGCAGCAAAGGTTCACCAGACTGATACCCGGGATGGCAGGACTGACATATTAAAAAAGACTGGATCGACTGGGCTTATATTCACTGGAATTTAGAAGAATGAGAGGGGGTTTAATAGAAACATATAAAATTCAGACTGGATTGGACAGGTTAGATGCAGGAAGAATGTTCCCGATGTTGGGGAAGTTCAGAACCAGGGGTCACAGTCTAAGGATAAGGGGTAAGCCATTTAGCACCGAGATGAGGAGAAACTTCTTCACTCAGAGAATTGTGAACCTGTGGAATTCTCTACCACAGAAAGTTGTTGAGGCCAGTCCATTATATATATTTAAAAGGGAGTTAGATGTGGCCCTTACGGCAAAAGGGATCAAGGGTATGGAGAAAAAGCAGGAATGGGGTACTGAAGTTGCATGATCACCCATGATCATATTGAATGGTGGGGCAGGCTCGAAGGGCCGAATGGCCTACTCCTGCACCTATTTTCCATGTTTCTATGGTTCTATGTTCCCATTAGTGGAAGGGTCGAGAACCAGAGGACACAGATTTAAGGTGATTGGCAAAAGAACCAAAGGTGACATGAGGAAAGACTTGATGCAGCGAGTGGTTAGGATCTGGAATGCACTGCCTGAAAGGGTGGGGGAGGCAGACTCAATCACGGCATTCAAAAGGGAATTGGGTAAGAAAAATAATTGCCGGGCTCCGGAGAAAGGGCGGGTGAGTGGGACTGGCTGAGGCGCTCTTGCAGAGAGCCAGGACGTGCTCAACAGGCCCGAATGGCCTCCTTCTGTGCTGTAATCGTTCTATGATTCTATGATTCTGTGGATTTACAAGCACCAGCTGTGAGAAAGCTTTGCCGGCTGTATTGGTCGGAGATAGTGTCACTCACCAGAGCCAAAAAAAAATGGCCACCATCAACCTGCTTTCTTCCTGCCCTGGGAATGGTGTGGTCATGTCAAGAGTGAGTCATAACCAGTTCTACCTGAACTCAAGCCTTCTTTTGAAATATTAAAAGTTGGATGTAAAAGTAAGATTAGTTTTTCAAATTTGCCAATGTGTAAAATATATATTTTTTAAATCTTTTTTGAAAAGACGTACTTTAAAATGTTTTCCCTTTTCTCCCACTTTTTTTAAACGGCTAAGTGAGAGAGAGCTTTGTTGCCATGGTGATTTTAATTTTCGAGGCCAATTCATATTTATGATGGTGAGAAGTCTGCATTTAGATCCACCTATTATGAATGTTCCAAATTCACACCAAGCCTGGATTCGCCTAATGCTAGTACAAATGTTTTTTTGGAGGGAAAAAAACTCGATTAATAAAGGCAAATCCATTTAAGCAAATTTCCTATTTGAGAATAAATTTAATTCATTGATTCGACTCGCAATAAGCAACATCAGTTTCAGTTCCAAGCATTCTTTTTTCTTACCCTTGATCTGCTGCAGTCTATCCCATTGGTGCTAACTTACAAACAAGCTATTTAATATTAAAGAAAAATCTCTGTTCACTGTTTTGTTGCTGTTTACAAGAGGCGGTCGTTTCAGCAGCACACATTAAGACTGCCATGCACCGAATACAGAATCTTAATCTCATTTACCACATAACATTTCTTTAAAAGTAATCTGGTATTGACTTTTGACTGCACTGTACATGCTGCGTAGTGTGCTGTCGGCCGGCGGGGGAGGGGAGACAGCGGGCGGGGGAGGGGAGGAGAGGTGAGGTGGCGGGCGGGGGAGGGGAGGGGAGGTGAGGTGGCGGGCGGGGGAGGGGAGGGGAGGTGGGGTGGCGGGTGGGGGAGGGAAGACGGCGTGCAGGGGAGGGGAGACGGTGGTGGGGGAGGGAGGGGAGAGGAGGCGGGGGGAGGGGAGGCGGGGTGGCGGGCAAGGGAGGGGAGACGATGGACGGGAGAGGGAAGATGGTGGTCGGGGGAGGGGTGACGGTGATCGGGGGAGGGATGGCGGTGATCGGGGGAGGGGAGATGGTGGTCGGGGGAGGGGACACGGTGGTTGGGGATGGGGAGATGGTGGTCGGGGAGGGGAGATGGTGGTTGGGGAAGGGGAGATGGTGGTCGGGGGAGGGGTATTGGTGGTCGGGGGAGGGGTGACGGTGGTCGGGGGAGGGGTGACGGTGGTCGGGGGAAGGGAGATGGTGGTCGGGGGAGGGGAGATGGTGGTCGGGGGAGGGGAGACGGTGGTCGGGGGAGGAGTGACGGTGATCGGGGGAGGGATGGCAGTGATCGGGGGAGGGGTGATGGTGGTCGGGGGAGGGTAGGCGGCGGTCGGGGGAGGGGAGACGGTGGGCCACTATGCTGTGCACAACTGCGCAGCGAAACAACGCAAGTTCTCGAAGGGGGTTGCACCAGGTAAATCCGAATTTTGTTCAGATGATAGTGATGTACTGCTCAGCTACGCCGCCAACCGTAAATTAAGGGCCATCCGAAACCCCAGTCGGAGATCACATTGGAAACATAGAAACTTGCTGAAACCCATCCATTAGCTCTCACCATGAATGGCAGCTCAATCTAAGACCCAGTGATAAGTTGTCACGGGCCTGGTCTGGTTCATTCTGACTTCCAAAATGGAATGTTTATTTGGTCTTCAATTTGGTTTATTTTGGCTGTAAATGAGGTGAAGTGCCTAACCGGCAAGAATATTCGGCGACTACATAACGACACAAATGAATCCAGCAGCTTTATTCTGTATGTCAGTCACACAGCCCTTGGGGGCAGATTCGCAACTGCATCACTTTGGCAGTATTCTGGTGAGATTTAGCTTAGATAGGTTTGCATAGATTTACATCGGATATACGACACAGGAACAGGCCGTTGGGCCCAAAAATGCTCGCGACCGGGATTGGAACCCAGGATCTCTCGCATTTCAGCGATGAAAATCCCAAAGCGAGAATCCTACGCCTGGACCAACCAGCCGCCGTTCAAAGCTGGGAATAAGTACAATAGTCTGCTGACCTAAAACCAGAGAATGCTGGAAATCTCAGCGGGTCAGGCAGCGTCTGTGGAGAGAAGCAGAGTTAATGTTTCGGGTCGATGGCCCTTCCTCTCCTGACCTGCTGCATTGCTATTTTTCCCGGAAAGGTAAGACCTGCATTATTTTGCTGGTTAATCACAGTAAACATGGCACACGTCCAGCTCTGCATAACACAACAAACTGCTTTAGGTACAGGCTCCAGATGGCAGGCTCAGAGATGACAGGAAAGCTGGATGCAGGGCTGTGAAATCCCACACAGCATCGACTATTTTTGAATACACCAAATGTTAAAGATCAAAACAAGATTGATTCTACAGCTCTGCATTTGTTTTGTTTTTAAGAGAAATCTGGGAAACCACCCTAAAATGTTAATTTAAGTTTCTACAATATAAAGCGATAGTTGGTTCAAGTATTCTCGTCATTGTTATTTTCAACTCTGGGTTGAATGGTGTCCTTCTGTACTGCAATCTTTGACTAATTCTTCAGTATGTCCTTCAAATATATTCACAGTCCATAAACACAGCTGGCGATTAATAACACGATGAAGGCTTTTGAAATATTATTTTAAAATATGCAAGAATTTGTACAATTAATTACAGGAGGCAGTTTGTTTTTATGTTAAACTGCATCCTGCCAATTTATTTAAGCTCCAATGAAGGGTCTATGCCTGGCTTTCCTCCCCCTTTCCCCCGTCACTCCCACCCTTCCTGCCCTTCCCCCCACCCTGCTCCTATCCTCTCCTGCACCCCCCCCGCTCCACTCCCCCCGCCCCCTCGTCCCCCTCCTTCCCTCCTTGCCCCCTCGCTCCTCTCGTTCCCCCTCCCTCCTCCCACCATTCCCACCTCTCCTGCCCTTTCCCCCCCACTCCCCCCTCCCACTCCCCTCCTTCCCTCCCCGCCACTCCCAACCCTCCTGCCCTATCCCCCCACCCCCGCTCCCCTCCCCCCCGCCCCCTCGCTCCCCTCCTTCCACCCCCATCCCTGCTGCCCCTGCCCCCTCCCACTCCTCCTTCCTCCCTCCCTGCCCCCTTCCCTCCCTTCATTCCCTGCCCCCCCCCCCCCGCTCCCCTCCCCACACCGCCCCCCCCAGCCCCCACCGCTCCCCCACTAGCAGTCAAGAGCTTGCTAGTGAACCTGCTCTGTATTTCCTGGCAATGGACTTTGAAGCTTTAGTGATGAGTGCTTTTTGAACATATTAAAACCCTATCACAGGGCATGAAACCACTGCTGGCTGCTCTATTTTAATTCCAGCTCACAGATTCAGGGTCATTTAATCTTTCAATGAGCGACTACAGTGGGATGAGGGCAGAGTTGGCTAAAGTAGACTGGAAACACAGACTAAACGGTGGCACAATTGAGGAACAGTGGAGGACTTTTAAGGAGCTCTTTCATAGTGCTCAACAAAAATATATTCCAGTGAAAAAGAAGGGCGGTAAGAGAAGGGATAACCAGCCGTGGATATCCAAGGAAATAAAGGAGAGTATCAAATTAAAAACCAATGCGTATAAGGTGGCCAAGGTTAGTGGGAAACTAGCAGATTGGGAAAATTTTAAACGACAGCAAAGAATGATTAAGAAAGCAATAAAGAAAGGAAAGATAGATTACGAAAGTAAACTTGCGCAAAACATAAAAACAGATAGTAAAAGCTTTTACCGATATATAAAACGGAAAAGAGTGACTAAAGTAAATGTTGGTCCCTTAGAAGATGAGAAGGGGGATTTAATAATGGGAAATGTGGAAATGGCTGAGACCTTAAACAATTATTTTGCTTCGATCTTCACAGTGGAAGACACAAAAACCATGCCAAAAATTGCTGGTCACAGGAATGTGGGAAGGGAGGACCTTGAGACAATCACTATCACTAGGGAGGTAGTGCTGGACAGACTAATGGGACTCAAGGTAGACAAGTCCCCTGGTCCTGATGAAATGCATCCCAGGTATTAAAAGAGATGGCGGAAGTTATAGCAGATGCATTCGTTATAATCTACCAAAATTCTTTGGACTCTGGGGAGGTACCAGCAGATTGGAAAGCAGCTAATGTAACGCCTCTGTTTAAAAAAGGGGGCAGACAAAAGGCAGGTAACTATAGGTCGGTTAGTTTCACATCTGTAGTGCTGAAAATGCTTGAAGCTATCATTGAAGAAGAAATAGCGGGACATCTAGATAGGAATAGTGCAATCAAGCAGACGCAACATGGATTCATGAAGGGGAAATCATGTTTAACTAATTTACTGAAATTCTTTGAGGATATAACGAGCATGGCGGATAGAGGTGTACCGATGGATGTGGTGTATTTAGATTTCCAAAAGGCATTCGATAAGGTGCCACACAAAAGGTTACTGCAGAAGATAGAGGTACGCGGAGTCAGAGGGAATGTATTAGCATGGATAGAGAATTGGCTGGCTAACAGAAAGCAGAGAGTTGGGATAAATGGGTCTTTTTCGAGTTGGAAATCGGTGGTTAGTGATGTGCCACAGGGATCGTTTCTGGGACCACAACTGTTTACAATATACATAGATGACCTAGAAGAGGGGACAGAGTGTAGTGTAACAAAATTTGCAGATGACACAAAGATTAGTGGGAAAGCGGGTTGTGTAGAGGACACAGAGAGGCTGCAAAGAGATTTAGATAGGTTAAGCGAATGGGCTAAGGTTTGGCAGATGGAATACAATGTCGGAAAATGTGAGGTCATCCCAAAAAGTTAGTTTGCAGGTGCAGCAGGTAATCAGGAAGGCAAATGGAATGTTGGCCTTCATTGCGAGAGGGATGGAGTACAAAAGCAGGGAGGTCCTGCTGCAACTGTACAGGGTATTGGTGAGGTCGCACCTGGAGTACTGCGTGCAGTTTTGGTCACCTTTCTTAAGGAAGGATATACTAGCTTTGGAGGGGGTACAGAGACGATTCACTAGGCTGATTCCAGAGATGAGGGGGTTACCTTATGATGATAGATTGAGTAGACTGGGTCTTTACTCGTTGGAGTTCAGAAGGATGAGGGGTGATCTTATAGAAACATTTAAAATAATGAAAGGGATAGACAAGATAGAGGCAGAGAGGTTGTTTCCACTGGTCGGGGAGACTAGAACTAGGGGGCACAGCCTCAAAATACGGGGGAGACAATTTAAAACCGAGTTGAGAAGGAATTTCTTCTCCCAGAAGGTTGTGAATCTGTGGAATGCTCTGCCCAAGGAAGCAGTTGAGGCTAGCTCATTGAATGTATTCAAGTCACGGATAGATCGATTTTTAACCAATAAGGGAACTAAGGATTACGGGGAGCGGGCGGGTAAGTGGAGCTGAGTCCACGGCCAGATCAGCCATGATCTTGTTGAGTGGCGGAGCAGGCTCGAGGGACTGGATGGCCTACTCCTGTTCCTAATTCTTATGTTCTTATGTCTACCCCTGAGAACCAGTTGCAATGTGTACAGATATGCCCAGTGTTTCAGCTCCTGCAATCCTCGTTTCAGTTCAGGCATTTTTCCAACTTCTTCTCCAGTTCAAGGCCAAGCTACATTTCTGATAGCGGATTAAATCCAAAAGCTGACCGGATAGGTTAGATGCCAGGTACAGTTTAGTGTTCCACAGGTTGAACATTTAACCCCAAATTACGTTAAATGACCTGCTTAGGATGGCCAAGTTTCCACCTCATGAGACAGACAAATAACACGCCACTGGATCACTGCATATTTGGTCCAATTTATTACTTATTATTCTTAGGGTTAGATGGAGAATGGTGGGAGGAGGCTAGCATGGAGCACAAAGAAAGAAAGACAGACTTGCATTTATATAGCGCCTTTCATGACCTCAGGACGTCCCAAAACGCTTTACAGCCAATGAAGCACTTTTGAAGTGTAGTCGCTGTTGTCACGTAGGAAACACAGCAGCCAATTTGCACACAGCAAGCTCCCACAAACAACAATGTGATAATGACCAGATAATCTGTTTTAGTAATGTTGATTGAGGGATAAATATCGGCCAGGACACCGGGGATAACGCCCCTGCTCTTCTTCGATAAAACAGTGTATTGAGGCAAGCAACAATGCCCATACTGTACCAAAGATGCAAAACTAGAAAACTACCAAAAGCTTCACATAAGCTGATAATGGCCTAAAAAGCTGACATCTCAAAAGCAGACCAGAATATCAACCGACAACGTGTGAAAACAAGGACAGTGAACAGTTAGGAGGCCGTGGGCTTTATGTAACTTCAGCTGCAGATTGACCCAGCATTCCCTCATTTGTATTTGCCAGATTAAGTGAATCCACAAGTACACAAAGACCTTAAAATGGATACAAATGACGGTATATTTTAGGGATGGAGAGTTTAGAGTTTCCACCTGTAGATTTTTGAAACTTCATTTGGTGCATTTTCCAGCATTTTAGATTCAACATCATCATCGTCATCATAGGCAGTCCCTCGGGGTCGAGAATGACTTGCGTCCACACTAAAAATGAGTACTCAGGTAACTGATGAACTCATTTTAAATGGTGGAAGATGCCTGTGCGTGAATTCTTTTAACGTGTGGTGGCCATTCCACACGGGCGAGCGGATCCGAGACAACCGGAGACTAAGCTCCGCTGCATGTGCCAATACAATTCAACATCATCATTGTAGGCAGTCCCTCAAAACGAGGATGACTTGCTTCCACGCCAAAAAAGGATGAGTTCAAGGTGCTTCAATGAAGGACCCGAACTACATCCTGAAGGGTGGAAGATGCCTGTGCATGGATTGTTTTAACTTGTGGTGGCCGTTGCACACCAGCCATCACACGGGCTTGACAGAGCTAAGTCTTGGTCCAGTGGCAAGGGTTAACCAGGACGACTGGAGACCTGCTCTGCTGCACGGACCTAGTGCGCACACATACCGCTGGCCCGTGCTGCCCCTGGGCCCTCGCCTCTCCTGGGCCCCGATCACATCCCTCCACAGTCCCTCACCGCTCCTTCGCCCCGACCTCGCTGCTCCTGCTCTACCTGCCAACGCTCCAATCAACGACCTGGACCTTGATGACGTCACTCTTCGCTGCCGTCGCCCTCCTGCACCAGCTCGCGCTGTCCCCTGAAGGGGCCTCCTCGAGTGATGAGTTTTGTCCATCTCCTTTTACAGCGTATTAGAAGGGGAAATTTTCAGACAGGAAACACAAACCAAACATCAGGTCAAGATCTGATGGAGTCAATCGATTCTTCAGGACCTAAATATCATCGGTCTTTGAAAGTGGAAGGAGAAATTATTCAACTGGCTCAGCTGAATCCACAGTATTGCCTCCCCAGTCCTCCTGGTTTGGCATGATTTTAATTGTAGCAAAAACATAATGAGTATTAATAAACATTGGATGCTAATGTCACAAATGGGCTTTTAAAATATTAAGAAATTATTAAAACATTCAAGCTTTTATATTTTTGTTTGCTGAAATAAAAGCTAAAAATAAAGACAACCTTGGCTGGACTATGAGCAATTTAAAATAAATGTTCATGATGTATTACTCTTTCAAAATATTTCTGTTCCAATTTGCAAGCAATCAAACTGGATAATTTAAAAAATGTCAAGGTGGCCAAGACCCATTAAGTATAAGCAGTTTAAAAAATATATCAACAATTGTCATCTTTCCAACATTTTTATCACAATTTGCCGCCAGACTGATTAAATATCAGGGTGAACGGGCGGGGTGGGGGGGGGGGTAATCAAAACTTCTTATGTGCTCACCAACAAAACAGATGGAAAGAACGTGTATCTGTGCGGTTCGGCAATTCTCCCTCTCCCTATCACCGTGTCTGAGCTCAGTGCCCAGGAAGGAGCTGCCCCTGGTGTGAAGGGGAAGCGTGTTCCTTCCTTTCCCCACGAAGCTAACTGTTCTCTGCACTTTTACATCGCTGCAATAAACCATGCTGCAAACCACTGCTGTGCATTCCAGCGTTTCGTATTTCCATTTATTTTGAAGGTTTAGTGCGAAAAGTGTTTTGAGACAGCACAGGTGCAATGAACATTTTGGCAGGACATCAATCACTGCTAATTATATTGTTTCATTTTGTCTTGACAGGTTCCGGAGCCATCTATACCTAAATATGCATCCATGTTGGTACATGTACACAATGCACGGAAAGGGTTCATAGAGTGGCAACTGGAACAACACCTGGGGCCTCACACTGAACCAATGGAAAAGGAAATCTGGCAGAGTATAAAGCGAGCTGCCGATGTGAGATCACCCGCTTTGCGCCCAATATGGAATTTCCTCTCATATCCAGCAAAATCACACAAAATGCCTCGGTCTTCTGCAAGACATATAAGTTGTGCTGGCTTTATCGGTGCAATTTGCCAAAAACTGGCATAAAGGATTGCAGAATTGTACACGCAAATTACTTTCAGCGCAAATCAACTTTCCACGATTTTATGCACCAGTTTAAACATAGAAACATAGAAACACAGAAAATAAGTGCAGGAGTAAGCCATTTGGCCCTTCGAGCCTGCACCACCATTCAATGAGATCATGGCTGATCATTCCTTCAGTACCCCTTTCCTGCTTTCTCTCCATACCCCTTGATCCCTTTAGCCGTAAGAGCCATATCTAACTCCCTCTTGAATATATCTAACGAACTGGCCTCAACAACTTTGAGAATTCCACGGTTCACAATTCTCTGAGTGAAGAAGTTTCTCCTCATCTCGGTCCTAAATGGCTTACCCCTTATCCTTGGTTCTGTCTTCACGAAGGAAGACACAAAAAACCTTCCGGAAATACTCGGGGACCGAGGATCTAGTGAGAAGGAGGAACTGAAGGAAATCCTTATTAGATGGGAAATTGTGTTCGGGAAATTGATGGGATAGAAAGCCAATAAATCCCCGGGGCCTGATAGTCTGTATGCCAGAGTACTTAAGGAAGTGGCCCTAGAAATAGTGGATGCATTGGTGATCATTTTCCAACAGCCTATCGACTCTGGATCGGTTTCTATGGACTGGAGGATAGCGAATGTAACACCACTTTTTAAGAAAGGAGGGAGAGAGAAAACGGGTAATTAAAGACCGGTTAGCCTGACATCAGTAGTGGGGAAAATGATAGAATCAATTATTAAAGATGAAATAGCAGCACATTTGGAAAGCAGTGACAGGATCAGTCCAAGTCAGCATGGATTTATGAAAGGGAAATCATGCTTGACAAATCTTCTAGAATTTTTTGAGGATGTAACTGGTAGAGTGGACAAGGGAGAACCAGTGGATGTGGTGTATTTGGACTTTCAAAAGGCTTTTGACAAGGTCCCACACAAGAGATTGGTGTGCAAAATCAAAGCACATGGTATTGGGGGTAATGTACTGACATGGATAGAGAACTGGTTGGCAGACAGGAAGCAGAGAGTCAAGATAAATGGGTCCTTTTCAGAATGGCAGGCAGTGACTAGTGGAGTGCCGCAGCGCTCAGTGCTGGGACCCCCAGCTATTTACGATATACATCAATGATTTAGATGAAGGAATTGAGTGTAATATCTCCAAGTTTGCAGATGACATTAAGCCGGGTAGCGGTGTGAGCTGTGAGGAGGATGCTAAGAGACTGCAGGGTGATTTGGACAGGTTAGTTGAGTGGGCAAACGAATGGCAGATGCAGTATAATGTGGATAAATGTGAGGTTATCCACTTTGGTGGCAAAAACATGAAGGCAGAATATTATCTGAATGGCGGCAGATTAGGAAAAGCGGAGGTGTAACGAGACCTGGGTGTCATGATACATCAGTCATTGAACGTTGGCATGCAGGTACAGCAGGCAGTGAAGAAGGCAAATGGCATGTCAGCCTTCATAGCTAGGAGATTTGAGTATAGGAGCAGGGAGGTCTTGCTGCAGTTGTACAGGGCCTTGGTGAGGCCCCACCTGGAATATCGTGTTCAGTTTTGGTCTCCTAATCTGAGGAAGGACGTTCTTGCTATTGAGGGAGTGCAGCAAAGGTTCACCAGACTGATTCCCGGGATGGCAGGACTGCTATATGAGGAGAGACTGGATCGACTGGGCCTGTATTCATTGGAGTTTAGAAGGATGAGAAGGGATCTCATAGAAACATATAAAATTCTGACGAGACTGGATAGGTTAGATGCAGGAAGAATGTTCTCGATGTTGGGAAAGTCCAGAACCAGGGGACATAGTCTAAGGATAAGGGGTAAGCCATTTAGGACTGAGATGAGGAGAAACTTCTGTACTCAGAGAGTTGTTAACCTGTGGAATTCACTACCACAGAGAGTTGTTGTTGCCAGTTCATTGGATATATTCAAGAGGGAGTTAGATGTGGCCCTTATGGCTAAAGGGATCAAGGGGTATGGAGAGAAAGCAGGAAAGGGGTACTGAGGTGAATGATCAACCATGATCTTATTGACTGGTGGTGCAGGCTCGAAGGGCTGAATGGCCTACTCCAGACCTATTTTCTATGTTTCTATCCTTAGAATGTGATCCATGGTTCTGGACTTCCCCAACATCAGGAACATTCTTCCTGCATCCAACCTGTCCAATCCCGTCAGAATTTTAACATGTTTCTGTGAGATCCCCTCTCATTCTTCTAAACTCCAGTGAATACAGGCCCAGTCGATCCAGTCTCTCCTCATATGTCAGTCCTGCCATCCCGGGAATCAGTCTGGTGAACCTTCGCTGCACTCCCTCAATAGCAAGAACGTCCTTCCTCAGATTAGGAGACCAAAACTGAACACAATATTCCAGGTGAGACCTCACCAAGGCCCTGTACAACTGCAGTAAGACCTCCCTGCTCCTATACTCAAATCCCCTAGACCTTGTCCACAAAACTGGCTGCGGCCCCAGATCGAATGATCCTTCATTGAGAGTTTCTGCTAATTGCACTCATTTGCGGGCCTTTGAAGAGGTTCTAAAAATGAAGCTGGAACTTTTGGGTGCAAGGACACTAAACCGAAGCCCCCGTCTGCCTCCTCAGGTGGATGGAAAAGATCCCACGGCACTATTTCGAAGTAGGGCAGGTTTCCTGGCCAATATTTATCCCTCAATCAACAAAACAAAAACAGTTTATCTGGTCATTTTCACATTGCTGTTTGTGGGAGCTTGCTGTGCGTAAGTTCGCTGCCGCGATTCCCACATTACAACAGTGACTACACTCCAAACATACTTCACTGGCTGTAAAGTGCTTTGAGACGTCCGGTGGTCATGAAAGGCGCTATATAAATGCAAGTCTTTCTTCTTTCTTTCTTAATAGGTACCTTTTAAAAGTATTTGAATATATATATATATATGTATATATTTTAAATTTACTGAGAAACTGACTCCTGTACACCAATATAACCAGCAAATGCACCTGTATAGCTTTTTAACGTCATTTTCAGTTATTTAAAATCAGATTACACGCTGATTAAAAATGCTTATTTTTTGTGATAACCTCAATTTCAGCTGTATTAATCAAATTGCACCGTTACCACAATCAAGGATTATTTTTTATAGCAAAAATTACATTTTAAAATATTGTCCAATTGCATTGGTTCATGGCAGATTTTACATTCGTCAACATGCAAATGAGTTTGAGCAGAAACATGCGGGGAAAAAACAATTCTCAAAACTAGTGCGACTTTGGGCGCAATTTGCACCCAAAGCATAAACTCTACCCCAAAATGTACAATGACTCCTTGTAGATTGAGAGAGGAAGTGCATAAGGACATAAGAACATTAGAAATAGGAGCAGGAGTAGGCCATACGGCCCCTCGAGCCTGCTCCGCCATTCAATACAATCACGGCTGACCTGATCATGAACTCAGCTCCACTTCCCTGCCTGCTCCCCATAACCCCTTATTCCCTTATTGGTTAAGAAACTGTCTATCTCTGTGTTAAATTTATTCCATGTCCCAGCTTCCACAGCTCTCTGAGGCAGCGAATTCCACAGATTTACAACCCTCTGAGAGAAGATGTGCCAATTTTTCTTCTCTCTCTCTCTCTCTGATGACTTCTCTTCCTTATACTTTGTTAGCTTAAAGCAAACAGATGCCTGAATACTAGAGACAGCCCCTGGGTTTAAGGGTGTCTTTCCTTTGATGTCATCATCATCAAAGGCAGTCCCTCGGAATAGAGGAGGACTTGCTTCCTCTCCTAAAGTGAGCCCTTTGGTGGCTGAACAGTCCAATACGAGAGCCACAGACCCTGTCACAGGTGGGACAGACATTCGTCGGGGGAAGGGGTGGGGGGGCTGATTTATCGCATGCTCCTTCTGCTGCCTGCACCTGACCTCTTCACGCACTCGGTGATGAGACTCGAGGTGCTCAGCGCCCTCCCGGATGCACTTTCTCCACCTAGGGCAGTCGTCGGCCAGGGACTCCCAGGTGTCAGTGGTAATGTCGCACTTTATCAGGGAGGCTTTGAGGGTGTCTTTGTAACATTTCTGCTGCCCACCTTTGGCTCGTTTGCCAGGAAGGAGCTCTGCATAGAGCATTTGCTTTGGGAGTCTTGTGTCTGGCATGTGAACCACGTGGCCTGCCCAGCGAAGCTGATTGAGTGTGGTCAGTGCTTCAATGCTGGGGATGTTAGCCTGGATGAGGACACGAATGTTGGTGCGCCTGTCCTCCCAGGGGATTTGCAGGATCTTGCGGAGCCATCGTTAGAGATATATCTCCAGCAACTTGGTGTCTTCTGTACATCATCCATGCCTCAGATCCATACAGGAGGGCGGGTATTACTACAGTGCTGTAGACCATGAGCTTGGTGGTAGATTTGAGGGCCTGGACTTCGAACACTCTTTTCCTCAAGCGGCCGAAGGCTGCACTGGCACATTGGAGGCAATGTTGAATCTCTGCATCAATGTCTGCCTTTGTTGATAAGAGGCTCCCGAGATATGGGAAATGGTCCACATTGTCGAGGGCCGCGCCATGAATCTTGATGACTGGGGGGCAGTGCTGTGCAGCGAGGCCAGGCTGGTGGAGGACCTTTGTCTTACGGATGTTAAGCGTAAGGCCCATGCTTTCATATGCCTCGGTGAATACATCGACTATATCCTGGAGTTCAGCCTCAGAATGTGCGCAGATGCAGGTGTTGTCTGCGTACTGTAGCTCAACGACAGAGGTTGGGGTGATCTTGGACCTGGCCTGGAGCCGGCGTAGTTTAAACAGTTTCCCACTGGTTCTGTAGTTTAGTTCCACTCCAGCGGGGAACTTGTTGATTGTGAGGTGGAGCATGGCGGTGAGGAAGATTGAGAAGAGGGTTGGGGCAATGATGCAGCCCTGTTTGACCCCGGTCCGGATGTGGATTGGGTCTGTAATGGATCAGTTGGTAAGGATCACGGCCTGCATGTCGTCGTGGAGCAGGCAAAGGATGTTGTCAAACTTTTGGGGGCATCCGAAATGGAGGCGGACGCTCCATAGACCCTCGCGGTTGACAGTGTCAAAGGCCTTTGTGAGATCGAAGAAGGCCATGTATAAGGGCTGGCGCTGCTCCCTGCATTTTTCCTGCAGCTGTCGTGCTGCAAAGATCATGTCCGTTGTGCCCCGTAGGGGATGAAATCCGCACTGTGACTCCGGGAGGAGCTCTGCGGCCACAGGGCGATGTAAAGACATACTGTTGGCTGTGACCACCTTTGACTGAATTAGCTATCAAAGCAACAATGATGTTTTATGTGACAATGTTCCCTAACTCTGAATCACAGAACAATTGGGGACAAGTCAGTCCATCTGGATCTTCTTAAACTGTGCATCATGTTTAAGCTTCAAAGTGCCTCGATCATAATTGATATCTGAACACAAGTCCCTTATTAGGCTTGGCTGAGATCATCAATTTAAAGAAAATGTATTCGTTTGCAGGATGTGGGCGTCGCTGGCAAGGTCGGTATTTATTGCCCACACCCAATTGCCCTTGAGAAGGTGGTGGTGAGTCGCCTTGCTGAACTGCTGCGGTGAAGTTGCTCCCACAGTGCTGACTTTGTTGCAACAGTTTGGTACAACTGTGTCTCTCTGGGCCATTTCAGAGGACAGTTAAAAGTCAACCACATTGCTGAGGGTCTGGAGTCACATATAGGCCAGACCGGGTAAGGGCAGCAGATTTACTTACCTAACGGACATTAGTGAACCAGATGGGTTTTTACGACAATCCGGTAGTTTCATGGTCACCATCACTGATACTGGTTTTCCAGATTATTTTTTTAATTAACTGAATTTAAATACCTCAGCTGCCATGGTGGGATTTGTAGTCGCATCTCTGGATTATTATTCTGGAGTACTAGTCCAGTAACATAACCACTATGCTACCGTAACCCTATAACACTCTGTATAGACCAGGGTTCAACCTGGGCCATCCCGCAACTCGAAGGTTCAGCCACTCACTGAATAAACTCTCTGAACTCTCTGTGTAACTGAACGGCTCCGATTGCATCAGTAACTGAAGCAAGATGAAAGGCAGAACTGTTTCTCGTGAATTTAGCACTTTGAGCATGAGAGGGGGGGTCAATCTTTTATGAGAACATTTCATTCCTCAGGTTTCAAGCTAGAAGATTTGCAGTAAAGGGCTTTTGTTGTAAAGTAGGCTGGACTTGTGGCTAATATCGATACTGTTCATCTATCCAGCATCCTTTGTTTTAAACGAGAAGTCAAAGTCACTTCCTCAAATGGTCCAGTGAGAGCAGCAGTAGGAACACCACCGTTAAGGGACTTTTGGTTTATGGAGCAGAAAGTCAAGCAGCGTTACACTCCTGCAGGAAGGGCAAATGTGCGCGAACACTGGTTGAAGGCAAGATTTGGTTTGGCCATCACTTTCCCACTGAGAAAATTGTCTGTCAACGCTCTGCCAAGGCTCCTGCATGAATAATGCTCAGTCAAGCGAGGCACTGTCTGGTGGGCAAGCAGTGACATGGCACTAATCCCTTGCACAGTATTTTAGCTTTCATTTATATAGTGCCTTTGACATGTCCCAAGGCGCTTTACAGGTGCCCAATCAAACCTTAGCGAGGAGTCCCGCCAGCAGGAGAGGAGGGATCCAAGGAAAGGGGAAGAAGGTCTTTATATTCAATGACTTGGACATCTATTCCTCTATTTTATTTCTTTAATGTAATCTAATAAATCTCAAGAAGCTCAAGGGTTCAACTGATAACAGGTTACACAGGGAAACCCAGTTATGGAGGAGATACATGTAAAATGGTAATGTGCAGTTTCAATCTGTGAACTTGAGTTTTCTTGGGCAATGCTTCGAAAGGATGATCTGTGTTGCGTTAAAAATTCTGTGGGGCTGTGTTTAAAGAAAGAAGATGAATTGCAACCCTGACAGGTAAGTGCACAAGGCAGTCTGCCAATGGATATTTTTATATTCCTTTGACGAGTTGCTTGGAAATGTGTGCAATACGTGCGGGAAGAGTGAGAATTAGTTTTCAACACATAACCAAATACAATCTTCACTCTTCGCAACACCTTTAAAAAAAGGGAATGATGGCTCCTGTTCTCATTGTGTCAGAATTGTTAAACATTGTACAATGTGACTGGAGTTGAGAATTACTGACCTCCTTCTTACACTGTTTCATATTTTGAAAGAAAGACTTGCATTTATATAGAACCTTTCCCGACCACTGGATGTCTCAAAGGGCTTTACAGCTAATCAAGTACTTTTTGGAGTGTAGGAAACGCGGCAGCTAATAAGTGCATAGCAAGCTCCCACAAACAGCAATGTGATAATGACCAGATAATCTGTTTTTGTTATGTTGATTGAGGGATAAATATTGGCCAGGACACCAGGGATAACTCCACTGCTCTTCTTCGAAATAGTGCCGTGGTCAAATCTTTTACATCCATCTGATTGAGCAGACAGGGCCTCGGTTTAACGTCTCATCCGAAAGACGGCACCTTCGACAGTGCAGCGCCCCCTCAGCACTGCACTGGAATGTCAACCTAGATTTATGTGCTCAAGTCCCTGGAGTGGGATTTGAACCCACAACCTTCTGACTCACTAAGCCACAGCTGACACTTTTTCAAATTTTGTATTCATGATGCTCAATTATTCTAAACATATCAAACCATTGACTGATTATTTGAGTGCTGGTGCAGTGAACCCCTTTAATTGTCATTTTTAAATTAAAAGACAAAATGTGATTGTTAACTGGAAATTATATCAGCACAGCTTCACTCCAATGTAGTCTGCTATCACATCAAAGGTACTTTCAGGCTGAACTCTTTGGAAGTCTATAGGATATCGGTTACAAATCAGTAAATTACAAAACTGTCTTCCAAATGCGGGGCTTATACGACTTCATAAACTGCAACAATTGAGCTCAAGAGATTGCTATCTTTTATCGGAAGCCTCATAAATATCTTCTTGTTTTATTTTCAGAACCTTGCCATGTGCAGGTTGAGTTTGTTTCTGTTCTGTGATTTAACATTTTTTAGAACCCTCATTGGGCCCAAATTTGGCCCACACGTTTTTTTGCCGCACTCACCGGAGATGCGCCGACTTCCTAGGGTGAAAATGGTGCCGAAAAGATCTCCCCGGATTCTGGCCGCTCTGTGGCCTCTTCCATGGCGTGATCTGTCCATCAGGGGGCGGAGCTAGGGCCCTGCGCGAAAAACAGTGCCGGCAGTTCTACGCATGCGCACTGGAGGTTTTACGCATGCGCGTTAGCTCCTGCCCCCAGCCGTGCTGCAGCGTGGGACCCGATGTGTCCCACCCTTATCCCCGGCCTCATGGCCTCATGGCACGCGCCGGGCTGGCTGCTGGAATAGTCAGAGAGAGTTAGATCACTGGAACAGAGAGAGAGAGTTAGATCACTGGAACAGAGAGATAGAGTCAGATCATTGGAACAGAGAGAGAGAGTCAGATCACTGGAACAGAGAGAGAGAGTTAGATCACTGGAACAGAGAGATAGAGTCAGATCATTGGAACAGAGAGAGAGAGTCAGATCACTGGAACAGAGAGAGAGAGTTAGATCGCTGGAATAGAGAGAGAGAGTCAGATTGCTGGAATAGAGAGAGAGAGAGAGAGTCAGATCGCTGGAATAGAGAGAGAGAGAGTCAGATCGCTGGAATAGAGAGAGAGAATCAGATCGCTGGAATAGAGAGAGAGAGTCAGATCGCTGGAATAGTCAGAGAGAGAGAGAGAGTCAGAGCGCTGGAATAGAGAGAGAGTCAGATCGCTGGAATAGAGAGAGAGAATCAGATCGCTGGAATAGAGAGAGAGAGAGTCAGAGGGAGTCAATCAGAGAGAGAGTTAGTTCCCTGTGCAGTCCCGCCCCCTCCTCCTGCCTGCACCTATCACCGGCCAAGTGGCCTCTCACACCGGCTGGCCCGCTGACTTCCCGGGCTCGGGTTAGGAAGGTATTTTTTTATTTCTTCTTGATGGTTTTAATGCTTCTTGAATGTTGTTGTGCCTTGTTTAGTGCTTTGTAAGGTCCTCTCCGCTTCCCTTCTCATCCCTATCTCTGGCTACCTGCGCTGATTTCTTAACTCTCCGCAAGGGTTTTCTGTGCGGCCACAAGTGGCCACATATGCTGGCCTAAGTTAGTTTGGAGCAACTATTAGCTGTCCAAAGTGGGGAGGGATGGGGGAGGGATGGGGGAGAAGGGGGAGGGGGGAGAAGGGGGGAGGGGGGAGAAGGGGATAAAGGGGAGAAGGGGAGAAAGGAGAGGGGGGAAAGGAGATGGGGGGAAAGGAGATGGGGTGGGGAAGGAGATGGGGGGGAAGAAGATGGAGGGGGGAGAAGGAGATGGGGAAGGAGATGGGGGGAAGGAGATGGGGGGGAATGAGATGGGGAGGGGGAAGGAGATGGGGGGGAAGGAGATTGGGGGGGGGAGGAGAAGGGGGAGGGAGGCTGAACGGGCCGGGCCCGAGACTTTGGGCCGGGCCCGTCCCCAGCACCAGATTTACAGGTAGGTGGCGTTGGATCGGGTCGGGGGGAGTGGTGGGAGGGAGGTCGGTTCTGTTCAGGTCGGGGGGAGGGAGGGAGGGAGAGGGAGGTCAGGTCGGGGAGAGGGAGGTCAGGTCGGATCCAGTCCGGGGGCGGGGTCGGGGGGAGCGGGAGTTGGGTCGGGTCCAGTCGGGGGGGGAGTGGGGGAACCAGGAGTCGGGTCGGGTCCGGGGGGGGGGGGAGGGGGAGGTCGGGTCCGGTCCGGGGGTGGGGGGGAACCGGGAGTCGGGTCGGGTCCAGTTGGGGGGGGGAAGCGGGAGTCGGGTCGGGTCCGGTCCGGGGGCGGGAAGCGGGAGGAAGCAGGAGCTGGCCATGGGAGGAGCCTTATTCACGCAGCCCAAGTGTGGCCATTCGGCCAGGGCTAGTAGCTGCGTGCTTCGGGCCCCTCCCACACAGTTTCGGGTGCCTGGAGCTACTGAACATGTGTGCCCACTGTAGCGCACATGTGCAGAGGTCTCGGCACTGTTTTCAGCGCAGGGACCTGGCTCCGCCCCCTACAGCTCCTGCTGCGCTGCGCCGAGGGCCAGAGGACCTGCAGGGAGGTGGGGAATACGGAGGGTTTTTTTAGGCGCACTTTGTGGCGCGAAAAACGGGCGTCCAGATCGGGACTGCGCCGTTCTAGGCGCGGCTCAAAACTTGGGCCCATTATGTGGAGGGTTGTCAATGCTGGGGAATGAAATATTTCTGTAGTTAGCAGCAAACACCCTCGGATCATGGAAAGTGCAGCCTTGATACAGGGTAAACCTACCTCTTCTCCTTTCTATTCCTTAATAGACCTCGAAAGGACACCTCTTAGTGCAACAGTCTGACATTTCCATTCACCGCACCAGCCATCACTGTGTCTTCTCTCAATCAGACTGCTGGCTTAGTCCCAACTGATGAAATGTGACAACTTTGTGGTGTGAGCTTGCGTTCAGTATGGACTGCATTGCAATTCCACAAACTTATTTTTCTTTGGATAGCTTACAGCCAGCAAGGAAGCAGACTCCAGTTTTTTTAGTCTGGGTTGGATTAAAGCCAAATCCCGGAGCTAGAAATATTATATTCGATGGGTGAATGCAACTTCAAATTCAGCAACATCCAGATGTGGAAAGGCTGCTGTCTCTGAATTTGGAGCGCTTATACAGATCGCATTAGTTTGACTGTGGAGGTCCTGAAATGTTGCAACAAAACAGAATAATAGCAAAAAGGATGCATTTTGCTTGCAAGGAAAAGTTAAGCTCTCCTATTTGTAAGTTTTATCAGAAGTTTTTGCACCTGCAAATGACTCTATAAAAGAAATGATTCCTTTTCGTATTTGCAGTTCTTGTGGGAATGCAGACTTTTTAAAATGGTACCTGGAGAGGAATGAACTTTCACCTTGCTGATCAGTATCAGCACTGAGAATGTTGATATGTGCCACTTAAAGTAAAAGAATAACAAGTCAAACCATTTCAATTTCCAAGGTAATCTTTTGTGAGTGGGATTAAATACCCATGGGAGAGTTTCAGTTTCAGGAAAGTACAAAATTCCACAGCAAGTGATCCACAGAAATGACTCTTTGTCCTGGTTTGAATAATGAATTCGCCAGATACAGTCGATAATTTCCCCCTCTGCCTGCCCCCAAAACCCCTAACCCCCCCCACCCACCTTCCCTTAATGTTTAATACTAAGTTTAGAAATACTGGAGTCACACAGCTTAAATCTGCACAGCTCTACTTGAAAAAGGGTCGTCATATTTCTGGTGAACAATCTTCTTAGCATATATCTCTTCACACCGCTAAAGTCACTACTGAGTCTGTTTAACAGTTGGAATCTGGCTGTATGAAGAGAAATTTGAAGTTGCTGGTAAATATGTCCATATGAATTTAGCTTGTGATCAAAATGACCATTTCAAAATTTTGCACCATTTCATATTCCTGTGAGAGAGAACTGCAATATTCACACGCTATCCTTACTGAGTGAAACGTTTGCCATTGTGAGGTTATATATTCAGCAGTAGAGAGTTCCATGGGTGCAGCTCGCCCCGCAACCTGACAAGACTGCAGCTTACACAATTGTGTGCATTTCATCTGAATTCCACTATTTTGCTAATGTCCTTAAAGAAAGAACAATGGGCCCAAGTTTCCACACGCGCCTAGAACGGCGCAGTCCCGACCTGGACACCCGTTTTTCGCCCCACAAAGTGCGCCTAAAAAAACCCTCCGTATTCTCCATCTCCCTGCAGGTCCTCTGGCTCTCGGCGCAGCGCAGCAGGAGCTGTAGGGGGCGGAGCCAGGTCCCTGCGCTGAAAACAGTGCCGGGACCTCTGCACATGCGCGCTACAGTGGGCACGCAAGTGCAGTAGCTCCAGGCGCCGAACTGTGTGGGAGGGGCCGAAGCACGCAGCCCCTAGCCCTGGCCCAATGGCCTCACTGGGGCTGCGTGAATAAGGCTCCTCCCACGGCCAGCTCCTGCTTCCCCCCTCCCCAACCCCGACCAGACCCGACACCCGTTCCCCGCCCCCCCCCCACCGCCTCCGGACCAGACCCGACACCCACTCCCCGCACCCCCCTGCCTCCAGACCAGACCCGACACCCGCCGCCCCCCCACCGCCTCCGGACCAGACCCGACACCCGCCGCCCCCCCCCCACCGCCTCCGGACCAGACCCGACACCCGCTCCCCCCCCCCCGCCTCCGGACCAGACCCGACACCCGCCGCCCCCCCCCCGCCTCCAGACCCGACACCTGCTCCCCGCCACCCCCCCCCCCCGCCTCCGGACCAGACCCGACACCTGCTCCCCGCCACCCCCCCCCCCGCCTCCGGACCAGACCCGACACCTGCTCCCCGCCCCCCCCTGCCTCCGGACCAGACCCGACACCCGCTCCCCCCCTCCGACTGGACCCGACCCGACCCACGCTCTTGTTCCCGCTCCCCCCCCCCGACTGGACCCGACCCGACCCGCGCTCCCGCCCCCCGACCCGACCCCCCCCCACTGGACCCGACCCGACCCGACCCGACTCCCGCTCCCGGATTGGATCCGACCTGACCTCCCTCCCTCTCCCTCTCCCTCTCTCCCTCCCTCCCTCCCCCGCTCTCCCTCCCTCCCTCTCTCCCTCTCTCCCTCCCCCTCTCTCTCTCCCTCCCCCCCTCTCTCTCTCCCTCCCACCCTCTCTCTCTCTCCCTCCCCCCCTCTCTCTCTCTCCCTCCCCCACTCTCTCTCGCTCCCTCCCCCCCTCTCTCTCTCTCCCTCCCTCCCCCCCCCGCCACCCGACCCGACCCAACCCAACGCCACCTACTTGCAAATCTGATGCTGGGGACGGGCCCTGCCCGAAGTCTCGGGCCGGCCCGTTCAGCCTTCGGTCCTGAAAGACCTGCCTGAAGCACTTTCACACAGGTAGGAAGATGGTTTATTTAATCTTTTCTTTGCTTATAAATGTTTATTCAGGTTGGATTTATTTGTATAATATTTGTATAAGTATAAATAAGGATTTATTATAGAATTTAATGACTTCCCTTCCCCCCCCTCCCCCAACCTCGTTCTGGACGTCTAATTTCTAACCTGCGCCTGATTTTTTAATGTGTAGAACAGGTTTTTTCAGTTCTACAAAAATCTTCACTTGCTCCATTCTACTTTAGTTTGGAGTACGTTTTCACTGTGGAATCGTTGAAATCAGGCGTCAGTGGCTGGACACGCCCCCTTTTGAAGAAAAAACTCTGTTCCAAAGTAGAACTGTTCTAACTGACTAGAACTGCAGAAAAAAAATGTGGAAAATTGCGATTTCTAAGATAGTCCGTTCTCCACCAGTTGCTCCTAAAAATCAGGCGCAAATCATGTGGAAACTTGGGCCCAAAGTTACCAATACATCAGGACCCAATTTCTATTTAACTCTGCAGCTTCTGATCAATGCAGGACCACTTCTTTCAACATTAACATTTTCATTTCTACTAAACGTCTTCATGGAACAGAAACCAGGTACCATGGTCTTCGCTTTTCTTCAGGAAGACTCGCCTCTTCCTTAAAATAGAAACAGAAACTGCTCGAAATGCTCAGCAGGTCAGGCACCATCCATGGAGAGAAAAAGAGTTGACGGTTCCAGCTGACAACCTTTCATTTGCCTCCTCTTTGCGTCTGTTTAAACTCTCTTGGCAGACCCAAAGGATGACAGCAAGATTTCATTCCCCCTTAGAATTCCGACTCGATAATAGTATCGGCCCTACTCAATAATTCAGTTAATGAATGGGTACAAAATACTTGACCACTTGATATATTGGGAGAAAATATCTGTATCCAATATGGTCAGTGTTTTGGAAGAAAAAAATTTGTGACAGCAATCTCAGAGCATTCTCCCTCTCTCCAGCTGTTTCACTACAGCTTCCACCTTTGGGAAAAAACTGCACTTCCATTCCATTCCTCCCCCCTGCCCCGATGCCCCCCACCCCGCACCCCCCCCCCGGCACCGCGCCCCCGCCCCACCCCCTCATTCCACTTTTTGGGCTGCGATCTCGCCAACCGCGGTGAGACCGGGATGGTAGGGATAGGTAACAGGCGTCAAAGCTGCTCCTTGCTCCAACCCGCACTGTATGAACAATTTTCTGTTGATGGGACTTGTTACGCCCACCCGACAAGGTTCCCGGCCAATTAAAAGGAAGCTGGTCTGATGACGCCATTTGATGACGTGTCATCAGCTGGTTTCCTTAAAGGGGCCATGTCCACATTCATTTTGACAGTTGTGCTGTCAGTGTTCTGCAACATTGAGGTGCTGTAAACACTGACTAACACTGCACAAAGGTGAACGGCTGCACTTGGGCTCTCCCATGACTCCCTCCAGATGCTTATGGAGCAAGTTACAGCACGCAGGGAGGTTCTCTTCCCTTCCCAAGGGCTGAAGAGACCTCCTCAGTAAAACAAACACAGCCTGGTTACACATTGCAGAGGAGGACACAAGCAGGTATGTGGTCAGGAGGACCTGAATGCTGTGGTGCAAACCTTTCAATGATCTCATTTGATCACGAAACTTTACTGCAAATTCACATTCAACCCTTGTCGGATTCAGGTGAATTTATAATGGGGAATAAAGAAATGGCAGACCAATTGAACAAATACTTCGGTTCTGTCTTCACAAAGGAAGACACAAATAGCCTTCCGATTGTACTAGGAGACAGTGGGTCCAGTGAGAAGGAGGTACTGAAGGATATCCTTATTAGGTGGGAAATTGTGTTCAGGAAATTGATGGGATTGAAGGTCGATAAATGCCCGGGCCTGCTAGTCTGCATCCTAGAGTACTTAAGGAAGTGGCCCTAGAAATAGTGGATGCATTGGTGATCATTTTCCAACAGCCTATCGACTCTGGATCAATTCCTATGGACTGGAGGGTAGCGAATGTAACACCACTTTTTAAGAAAGGAGGGATAGAGAAAACGGGTAATTATAGACCGGTTAGCCTGACATCAGGAATGGGGAAAATGTGAGAATCAATCATTAAGGATGAAATAGCAGCGCATTTGGAAAGCAGTGACAGGATCGGACCAAGTCAGCAAGGATTTATGAAAGGGAAATCATGCTTGACGAATCTTCTGGAATTTTTTGAGGATGTAACTAGCCGAGTGGACAAGGGAGAACCAGTGGATGTGGTGTATTTGGACTTTCAAAAGGCTTTTGACAAGGTCCCACACAAGAGATTGGTGTGCAAAATCAAAGCGCATGGTATTGGGGGTAATGTACTGACGTGGATAGAGAACTGGTTGGCAGACAGGAAGCAGAGTCGGGATAAAGGGGTCCTTTTCAGAATGGCAGGCAGTGACTAGTGAGTGCCGTAGGGCTCAGTGTTGGGACCCCAGCTCTTTACAATATACATTAACAATTTAGATGAAGGAATTGAGTGTCATATCTCCAAATTTGCGGATGACACTAAACTGGGTGATGATGTGAGCTGTGAAAAGGACGCAAAGAGGCTGCAGGGTGACTTGGACAGGTTAGGTGAGTGGGCAAATGCATGGCAGATGCAGTATAATGTGGATAAATGTGATGTTATCCCTTTTGAGGGCAAAAACACGAAGGCAGAATATTATCTGGATGGCGGCAGATTAGGAAAAGGGGAGGTTCAAAGAGATCTGGGTGTCATGGTTCATCAGTCACTGAAAGTGGGCATGCAGGTACAGCAGGCGGTGAAGAAGGCAAATGGTATGTTGGCCTTCATAGCTAGGGGATTTGAGTATAGGAGCAGGGAGGTCTTACTGCAGTTGTACAGGGCCTTCGTGAGGCCTCACCTGGAATATTGTGTACAGTTTTGGCCTCCTAATCTGAGGAAGGACATTCTTGCTATTGAGGGAGTTCACCAAACTGATTCCAGGAATCGCTGGACTGTCATATGAGGAGAGACTGGATCAACTGGGCCTTTATTCACTGGAGTTTAGAAGGATGAGAGGGAATCTCATAGAAACGTATAAGATTCTGATGGGACTGGACAGGTTAGATGCGGGAAGAATGTTCCCAATGTTGGGGAAGTCCAGAGCCAGGTGACATAGTCTTAGGATAAGGGATAGGCCATTTAGGACTGAGATGAGGAGAAACTTCTTCACTCAGAGAGTTGTTAACCTGTGGAATTTCCTGCCGCAGAGAGTTGTTGATGCCAGTTCATTGGATATATTCACGAGGGAGTTAGATATGGCCCTTACGGCTAAAGGGTTCAAGGGGTATGGAGAGAAAGCAGGAAATAGGTACTGAGGGAATGATCAGCCATGATCTTATTGAATGGCGGTGCAGGCTCGAAGGGCCGAATGGCCTACTCCTGCACCTATTTTCTATGTTTCTATGTTTCGATGTGTTACTCATCACATTCCCATCACTCTGCATCCCTACCCTATTCCTGCACATCCGTACTCCCCAACTTACCGTGCATCTCCACCCATCCCTCTCTATCTACATTATCACATCCCCATCTCACTAGCCACCCCTCACACTCACCCTTATCCAATCAATGAAACGAACACACAAGGATAGATACTTGGGTATGTTAGCAAATGTCCGTGTAAAGTTCCTGTTAATGTGTTGACAAGCATTAAAATCATTCTTTTCACCACTTTGCCTTCTTGGACAGATTTATGTGCACCTTTGAAAGTGTCTTAGTGAGTTAGAAACATAGAAACATACAAAATAGGTGCAGAAGTCGAACCTGCACCGCCATTCAATGAGTTCATGGCTGAACATTTTTTTTCTCACAATTCCTCCATTTATTGAGAGTTGTCACCACAGTGGAACTTCATCACATTTTTTGTTAAGATCAGGATTGGTTTCACAATTCCAAATCCTGCCAATTATTTCAGGATATTAATCCTCCTTAATTTAGATCATAACACAATCCATTTTAAGGAATCCATTTTACATCTTTTTTGAAATTTAAAAAAACCCACCAACACACCAGATTCAAGCAACATCGAAACAGAATGTGAAAGATCCCACCATGAGCCTCGTGTGAAATCCTTGACCATTGCAATATTTCTTTAATCTCTTCGCAACTTTTTTAAATGAGCACTTCCATTCTCACACCTGCGTCCATTTTTAGGTCAAATAATTTAAAAGTTTCCTCACTTTAATTTCAGTTCAGTAATAACTCGTATGCGACATCTGTTTAATGTCACAGGTTCCTCAATACAGAACTGAAAATGGTCACTCAGCATCTGAAAGGCAAACGAGTTGATTTTTTGGATGATTCATCAGAACGGTTGATAATTTTTTATCTCCACTTTTTATAGACACATTGTCATGCATTCAACCAGCATTGTAACCCATGTATAATCTGACCTAAGTTGTACACTGTGAGAACAATGACCACTAGGTGGGAGACACTCCTAACCTGGACCTTCAGGTATAAAAGGGGAAGCTCCACACCTTCATCACTTGAGTGCTAAGGAATAAAGGACAAGTCACACAGACAGACCTTCCCTCAAGCATGGGCCTCGTGTGCCTTTATACTGTATAGTAAGGACATATCAATGGCGACGAGAAACTGGGATTTAAACCACGCGAGCATGGCCACTAGCAGAACAGACGAGAGGTACTGTGTTAAGGAATGGTTGGGACAGAGATTCAACATTGTTAAAGCAGCACACAGTTTTCCAGGCAGACAAGGGCAATCGGGCATGCCCCAACATGTAGTCGAACCCAGAGGGGGAGTTCGACAGAGACAATGGCAAGCTGAACGGCAATTCACGCCATTGCAAGGGACAATGCGGCCAGTAATGGGGCCATCAACACTTGTTAATGGCGCATTCAAGGACAGTCACAGAGGCAGTCAGGGACGATCGACTGGCAAGGGACCTTTTGTTTCAAACAACAGCTCATGTTGGAGGCGTGGAGGCACACACTCAGCTGGAGTTTGCAGAGATGAGCAAAATACATGCAGAAATTGCAGAAGTGAACGCTGGGGGAAATCGCTGGAATCTGAAGTTCAGCGAGTTCATGTGGAGCACGTATACAGTTCATACACCAGGATGCCACCGATAATGATGAAAGTGCTCCTCAATGGCATCCCAGTATCAATGGAGCTAGACACGGGGGCCAGCCAGTCCCTGATGGGTATCAAACAGTTCAAAAAGCTGTAGGTGTCCAAGGCCAGGAGGCCAAAATTATCACCGATTGACGCACAGCTACGGACTTACACAAAGGAGATCATTCCGGTGCTAGGCAGCGCCACGGTAGTCGTGACCCACAAAGATTCGGAGAACAGACTGCCACTCTGGATTGTCCCGGGGGACGGTCCCGCACTACTGGGGAGGAGTTGGCTTGCTGTCATGAACTGGAAATGGGGCGATGTCAATGCAATTTCCTCTGTGGAGCGAGTATCATGCTCACAGATCCTGGACAAATTTGACTCATTATTTCAACCAGGCATTGGCACTTTCATGGAGGCCAAGGTAGTGATTCACATAAACCCGGACGCCAGGCCAGAGCGGTGCCGTACGTGATGCGGGAAAAGATAGAAGGCGAATTGGACCGCCTGCTGAGGGAAGACATCATCTCGCCAGTCGAATTCAGTGACTGGGCGAGCCCGATCATGCCGGTGCTCAAGGCGGATGGGTCGGTTAGCATTTGTGGTGATTACAAGGCCACCATCAATCGGGTGTCACTCCAAGACCAGTACCCGCTACCGAGAGCGGAGGACCTATTTGCAACGCTATCCGGTGGCAAACTTTTTTCAAAATCGGACCTGACCTCAGCTTACATAACCCAGGAGCTGGTGAGTGAGTCGAAGAAGCTGACCACCATCACAACACACAAGGGGTTGTTTGAGTACAACAGATGTCCGTTCGGGATTCGCTCGGCCGCTGCGATCTTCCAACGAAATATGGAAAGCCTCCTCAAGTCGATTCTAGGGACGGTGGTTTTTCAGGATGACATCCTCATCACGGGTTACGATACTGAAGAACACCTCCACAACCTGGAGGAGGTGCTACGCAGACTGGACCGGGTAGGGCTGCGACTGAAAAAGGCGAAGTGCGTCTTCCTAGCTCCAGAGGTAGAATTCCTGGGGATGAGGGTAGCAGCAGACGGGATCAGTCCCACTGCATCCAAGACGGAAGCGATCCAGAGAGCACCCAGACCCCGTAACGCAACGGAGCTGCGTTCGTTCCTGGGGCTCCTGAACTATTTTGGTAACTTTCTTCCCAAATTGAGCACGCTGCTAGAGCCGCTACACGTGCTCATATGCAAAGGTCGCGAATGGATCTGGGGGGACAGCCAGGAAAGGGCTTTTAATAGAGCACGCAATTTGTTCTGCTCCAACACTCTGTTAACACTATACAACCCATGTAAGAAACTTGTGTTAACGTGTGATGCGTCGTCCTATGGTGTCGAGTGTGTGTTGCAGCATGTCAATGTCAAGGGTCAGTTACAGCCGGTAGCTTATGCCTCCAGGAGTCTGTCCCAGGTAGAAAGGGGTTACGGGATGGTAGAAAAGGAGGTGCTCGCATGTGTATATGCTGTAAAGAAAATGCACCAGTACCTGTTTGGCAGGAAATTTGAGCTGGAGACAGATCACAAACCCCTAACGCCCTTTTTGGCCGACAACAAGGCCATAAATGCAAACGCATCAGCCCGCATACAGAGGTGGGCACTCACGTTAGCCGCCTATGACTATACAATTCGGCACAGACCAGGCACTGAAAACTGCGCCGATGCACTCAGCAGGCTCCCACTAGCCACCACTGAGGGGGCTACCGAGCATGCTGCTGAGATGGTCATGGCTGTTGAAGCTTTCGGAAGCGAAGGCTCACCCGTGACAGCCCGTCAGATTAACGTCTGGACAAATAGAGACCCACTAGTTTCTCTAGTCAAGAAATGTGTCCTGAATGGGGACTGGGTAGCCACGTACAGGGCATGCCCTGAGGAATTTAAACCATTTCACTGGTGCAGGGATGAACTCTCGATTCAGGCCGATTGCCTATTGTGGGGAAACTGCGTAGTCATGCCCCAGATGGGCAGAGAGGTGTTCATCAGAGAACTCCACAATGAGCACCCGGGCATTGTCATGATGAAGGCAATTGCCAGGTCACATGTTTGGTGGCCAGGGATAGACGCAGATCTGGAACTTTGTGTTCGCAGGTGCAACCAGTGTGCCCAGCTGGGCAATGCGCCCAGGGAAGCCCCCCTTAGCCCCTGGCCATGGCCCACCAAGCCTTGGTCATGCATCCATGTGGACTATGCAGGTCCTTTCATGGGAAAAATATTTTTGGTTGTAGTCGACGCCTGCTCCAAATGGATCGAGTGTGTAATTTTAAATTCAAGCACAGCCTCTGCCACGGTAGAAAGTCTACGGGCAACGTTCACCGCCCACGGTCTACCGGACGTCTTGGTCAGCGACAATGTCCCGTGCTTCACAAGCACTGAATTGCAGGACTTCATGGCAGGCAATGGAATTAACCATGTCAGAATGGCACCGTTCAAGCCGGTCTCAAACGGCCAGGCAGAACGAGCAGTGCAGATAATCAAACAGGGGATGCTCAGAATCCAAGGGGGTTCCCTACAAACCCGCTTATCACGCTTCCTGTTGGCCTATAGATCCCGACCACACTCGCTCACAGGGGTTCCACTCGCAGAGCTGCTAATGAAAAGGACGTCAAAACCCGGCTATCCCTTATACACCCCACAATGAAAGAAATTGTCGAGAGCAGGCGCCAGCCACAATATGACTACCATGACAGAAATGCGAGGGCGCGATGTATTGATGTAAGTGATCCTGTTTTTGTCCTCAACTATGCTGCAGAGCCCAAATGGCTCGCAGGCACTGTGATTGCCAAAGAGGGAAATAGGATTCTGGTAGTTAAACTGACCAATGGACAAATCTGCCGCAAACACATGGATCAAACAAAAAGGAGGTTCAGCAACCCCATAGAAGAAGCAGAGGAAGAACACGATGTAGAGTTCACTCCACCACAGGTGACCGAACACTGGAACCAAAGGGAGGAGAGCCCAATCACTGTGGGCAGTCCAGACAGGCCTGAGGCACCGCAAACAGCAGACACTCAGGCCAGTGCCCAACAACCGGAGCCCCAACTCAGGCGCTCTACAAGAGAGCGTAAACCACCAGAGCGACTCAACCTGTGATCCCAATAAGACTTTGGGGGGGGAGGTGATGTCATGTATTCAACCAGCATTGTAACCCATGTATAATCTGACCTATGTTGTACACTGTGAGAACAATGACCACTAGGTGGGAGACACTCCTAACCTGGACCTTCAGGTATAAAAGGGGAAGCTCCACACCTTCATCACTTGAGTGCTAAGGAATAAAGGACAGGTCACACAGACAGACCTTCCCTCAAGCATGGGCCTCGTGTGCATTTATATTGTATAGTAAGGACATATCAATGGCGACGAGAAACTGGGATTTAAACCACGCGAGCATGGCCACTACCAGAACAGATGAGAGGTACTGTGTTAAGGAATGGTTAACATTGTTAAAGCAGCACACAGTTCTCCAGGCAGACAAGGGCAATCAGGCATGCCCCAACATGTAGTCGAACCCAGAGGGGGAGTTCGACAGAGACAATGGCAAGCTGAACGGCGATTCACGCCATTGCAAGGGACAATGCGGCCAGTAATGGGGCCATCAACACTTGTTAATGGCGCATTCAAGGACAGTCACAGGGGCAGTCAGGGACGATCGACTGGCAAGGGACCTTTTGTTTCAAACAACAGCTCATGTTGGAGGCGTGGAGGCACACACTCAGCTGGAGTTTGCAGAGATGAGCAAAATACTTGCAGAAATTGCAGAAGTCAACGCTGGGGGAAATCGCTGGAGGCTGAAGTTCAGTGAGTTCACCGATAATGATGAAAGTGCTCCTCAATGGCATCCCAGTATCAATGGAGCTCGACACGGAGGCCAGCCAGTCCCTGATGGGTATCAAACAGTTCGAAAAGCTGTGGGCATCCAAGGCCAGGAGGCCAAAATTATCGCCGAATGACGCACAGCTACGGACTTACACAAAGGAGATCATTCCGGTGCTAGGCAGCGCCACGGTAGTCTTGACCCACAAAGATTTGGAGAACAGACTGCCACTCTGGATTGTCCCGGGGGACGGTCCCGCACTACTGGGGAGGAGTTGGCTTGCTGTCATGAACTGGAAATGGGGCGATGCAATTTCCTCTGTGGAGCGAGTATCATGCTCACAGATCCTGGACAAATTTGACTCATTATTTCAACCAGGCATTGGCACTTTCATGGAGGCCAAGGTAGTGATTCACATAAACCCGGACGCCAGGCCAGTACACCACAAGGCCAGAGCGGTGCCGTACATGATGCGGGAAAAGATAGAAGGCGAATTGGACCGCCTGCTGAGGGAAGGCATCATCTTGCCAGTCGAATTCAGTGACTGGGCGAGCCCGGTCATGCCGGTGCTCAAGGCAGATGGGTCGGTTAGTATACGTGGTGATTACAAGGCCACCATCAATCGGGTGTCACTCCAAGACCAGTACCCATTACCGAGAGCGGAGGACCTATTTGCAACGCTATCCGGTGGCAAACTTTTTTCAAAATCGTACCTGACCTCAGCTTACATGACCCAGGAGCTAGCGAGTGAGTCGAAGAAGCTGACCATCATCACAACACACAAGGGATTGTTTGAGTACAACAGATGTCCGTTCGGGATTCGCTCGGCCGCTGCGATCTTCCAACGAAATATGGAAAGCCTCCTCAAGTCGATTCTAGGGACGGTGGTATTTCAGGATGACATCCTCATCACGGGTTACGATACTGAAGAACACCTCCACAACCTGGAGGAGGTGCTACACAGACTGGACCGGGGAGGGCTGCGACTCAAAAAGGCGAAGTGCGTCTTCCTAGCTCCAGAGGTAGAATTCCTGGGGATGAGGGTAGCAGCAGATGGGATCAGCCCTACTGCAGCCAAGACAGAAGCGATCCAGAGAGCACTCAGACCCCGTAACACGACGGAGCTGCGTTCGTTCCTGGGGCTCCTGAACTATTTTGGTAACTTTCTTCCCAAATTGAGCACGCTGCTAGAGCCGCTACACGTGCTCCTATGCAAAGGTCGCGAATGGGTCTGGGAGGACAGCCAGGAAAGGGCTTTTAATAGAGCACGCAATTTGTTATGCTCCAACACTCTGTTAACACTATACGACCCATGTAAGAAACTTGTGTTAACGTGCGATGCATCGTCCTATGGTGTCGGGTGTGTGTTGCAGCATGTCAATGTCAAGGGTCAGTTACAGCCTCCAGGAATCTGTCCCAGGTAGAAAGAGGTTACGGGATGGTAGAAAAGGAGATGCTCGCATATGTATATGCTGTAAAGAAAATGCACCAGTACCTGTTTGGCAGGAAATTTGAGCTGGAGACAGATCACAAACCCCTAACGTCCTTTTTGGCCGACAACAAGGCCATAAATGCAAACGCATCAGCCCGCATACAGAGGTGGGCACTCACGTTAGCCACCTATGACAATACAATTCGGCACAGACCAGGCACTGAAAACTGCGCCGATGCACTCAGCAGGCTCCCACTAGCCACCACTGAGGGGGCTACCGAGCATGCTGCTGAGATGGTCATGGCTGTTGAAGCTTTCGGAAGCGAAGGCTCACCCGTGACAGCCCGTCAGATTAACGTCTGGACAAATAGAGACCCGCTATTGTCTCTAGTCAAGAAAAGTGTCCTGAATGGGGACTGGGCAGCCACGTACAGGGCATGCCCTGAGGAATTTAAACCATTTCACAGGCGCAGGGATGAACTCTCGATTCAGGCCAATTGCCTATTGTGGGGAAACTGCGTAGTCATGCCCCAGATGGGCAGAGAGGTGTTCATCAGAGAACTCCACAATGAGCACCCAGGCATTGTCATGATGAAGGCAATTGCCAGGTCACATGTTTGGTGGCCAGGGATAGACGCAGATCTGGAACTTTGTGTTCGCAGGTGCAACACATGTGCGCAGCTGGGCAATGTGCCCAGGGAAGCCCCCCTTAGCCCCGGGCCATGGTCCACCAAGCCTTGGTCATGCATCCATGTGGACTACGCAGGTCCTTTCATGGGAAAAATATTTTTTGTTGTAGTCGACGCCTGCTCCAAATGGATCGAGTGTGTCATTTTAAATTCAAGCACAGCCTTTGCCACGGTAGAAAGTCTACGGGCAATGTTCGCCGCCCACGGTCTACCGGATGTCTTGGTCAGCGACAATGGCCCGTGCTTCACAAGCACTGAATTGCAGGACTTCATGGCAGGCAATGGAATTAACCATGTCAGAACGGCACCGTTCAAGCCGGTCTCAAACAGCCAGGCAGAACGAGCAGTGCAGATAATCAAACAGGGAATGCTCAGAATCCAAGGGGGTTCCCTACAAACCCGCTTATCACGCCTCCTGTTGGCCTATAGATCCCGACCACACTCGCTCACAGGGATTCCACTCGCAGAGCTGCTAATGAAAAGGACGCTCAAAACCCGGCTATCCCTTATACACCCCACAATGAAAGAAATTGTCGAGAGCAGGCGCCAGCCACAATATGACTACCATGACAGGAATGCGAGGGCGCGATGTACTGATGTAAATGATCCTGTTTTTGTCCTCAACTACACTGCAGGGCTCGCAGGCACTGTGATTGCCAAAGAGGGAAATAGGATTCTGGTAGTTAAACTTACCAATGGACAAATCTGCCGCAAGCACATGGATCAAACAAAAAGGAGGTTCAGCAACCCCATAGAAGAAGCAGAGGGAGAACACGATGTAGAGTTCACTCCACCACAGGTGACCGAACACCGGAACCAAAGGGAGGAGAGCCCAGTCACTGTGGGCAGTCCGGACAGGCCTGAGGCACTGCAAACAGCAGACACTCAGACCAGCGCCCAACAACCGGAGCCCCAACTCAGGCGCTCTACAAGGGAGCGTAAACCACCAAAGAGACTCAACCTGTGATCCCAATAAGACTTTGGCGGGGAGGTGATGTTATGTATTCAATCAGCATTGTAACTCATGTATAATCTGACCTAAGTTGTACACTGTGAGAACAATGACCACTAGGTGGGAGACACTCTTAACCTGGACCTTCAGGTATAAAAGGGGAAGCTCCACCCATCTTCATCACTTGAGTGCTAAGGAATAAAGGACAAGTCACAGACTGACTTCTCTCGTGTGCATTTATACTGTGTAGTAAGGATGTATCACACATGGGACTAAAAAAAACAGTATTAAGAGGACCACACTGACTACTGGAGTGTGAGTGGCAAGGCATAAGACCCGCCCCCCCCCACCACCACCCCCAATGGTGATGAGTGTGAAAGGAATGGCTTGGATATTATAGGGATACTTTGTGGTGCTGGTGTGGTGTGGTGCCAACCTGGCACATCATGTGGCAGCCAGTGTTAAGTGAAGCAAATCTGGACATGGTGAGGCTATCGCTGGTGTCCCGGGCAGCAATGTGGTCGGGTGATGCAGCCCTGTGTCCTGTGCAACATCAGTTAATTGCGGAGAAGGTTGGTGTGGATTTTAGTGCTGATGTGCCTGGTGCTGCTGGTGTTGAGGCTGATCGTGTTGGGAATCTGAGGACCAGGGTGAGATCTTTTCAAGGGCACCGATGCTGATGGAATAGATGGCAGGTGAGGTTGAGATGACAGAAGCGATCTGTCAATGGTGAGAGAGGTTGTTCCAATGAGGTGACAATGGATAGAGAGTTTCCTCCAAACACTTACCAGCTGCATAAATGTCAATCTGTCTACTAAATCCAGTAACCAATTGCTCCTAACCTTGGGAAGTGAAGACCTATGAAATTGGAGCTTTCATCGACCATTTGATACTGACAGCTTAATGAATCACTCGATGCTGACACAACACCCAACGTGATAACCGTGTAAAATTATAAATACGTGGTAAAATCCTGCTTATCTACCTTTTACCTATCTAAACTGGCTGGTCCGCCGCTTGGCGTCGGGTCTGTGAACCACAGTCAGACCCGACACTTTGGAAAATGACAAGGAGGCGGGTTCAGAGCAGGATCCCACCCTGCTGTCAATCACGGCCAATTTGGCAGCGGGTTCGCCTCCAAACCCGCACTCGCAGGGCTGGTAAGATTCCGTCCTTCCTGTCTGTGAACTCCTGCAGGAGTTATCTTCTTTCCAATGCTAGTATTGGATGAATTTAGATTGTTCATGTGAGATTCAGTGCCCTGGCATAAAAAATTTAAAAGAACAATTTGTATCCAACCACCAACAAAGAATTAAAGTCAAAGATCAGAGCACCTCATGCAGCCATAATGTTATATTGCAATATTAAATTTAATATACCTAACCTTTCCATAGCCCGTCTTAATGTGAATAATTTGAAGAACTCTTGTCTCTCTCACGACCTGCACTCTGCCCTTGGGGTGCTTTAATGGAATACAACCTCATCTGGGAGATGTGTGTGATGTCTGCCTTGTTTATGTAGTGTACTGCACAATGCAACCATATCTCTCACATTCACATGCTAATGCAAGTTTAATAAAAATGTCAAAAATACAATATCTACAAGGTGTTTTGCCATAGGTCGTGTTTCTTTACTGGAGCTACAGCCAAATATTGTGGTTAATATTTTACTGATCGAGATTTTAAATTATGTGTCTTTCCTCCCTCCTCTTGCCACATGTTAGGATATTTCAGAGTAAACTTTGTGCAGAGACCAATAGTCATTTCCTTTACTTTATTAGTTCAACGGCTGTTTGACTACTTGCGAGTCTTGCATGCCAGTGCGAGCAAAGATAGCATCTCAGATATAGCTTGGACATAGTCACTTCATTTTATTAACTCTATGTTTGAGAAAATGATCGTGTTTTTTGGAGTGCAGTTATTTGTTCTCAAGAAGATTCATTGCAAGTTCTGGGCTGGATAAGATGCAGCTGGCTGAGTGAGTGCACTCCAATGCCACTCCTAGGCTGGACGCTCCGGGTCTAAAATTAGCCAAAGGGAGAAGACACAAAAGACTTCTTAAACTGACAGCTGTTATGGGTCAACAGGGAATTGAGTCCTGGAACTGAGCCTAGCCTGCAGTGAGCCCGAGTCCACAGTGCACAATGCAGCTCATTGACCTTACCATATTTCAGCCCGACACATGAAACTTCTGATTTTAATTTATACTGGTTAGGATCACCCTGTTTATCATTCGGAGAAAGTTAGTGGAAGTGTGATCTTTATATAGATCTCTCATGGCAATGCTCCCGGGTAATCTCCGACTTGAAGCATGATATACGATCTTTACCATGGTCCCACTACAACTCAAATCCACCAGTGATTCCCCCATCAATCGTACTGAAGCAATATATCACGATTGACAGGTTGGAAATATCACTCAACTCATCGCTGAAAGCCAGATGTAAAAGTTGTTCTCTTATTTAGTTAATGCATTATAAAACTTAAAAGATGCAAATGCTTCTTCTTTCTTCTCAAAACCTAGAAATCGGTCTGCACAGCGCCCGTTTTTCGAGGGCTACTTGGACTACTAACCCTCCAATATGGGGGGCAGGAAGCATCCGCACATCTCCGGGTGGAGGCGCACCACCCACCATATTGGGTAAGGAGAAACTAAAGGAATCATCGGGAAAATGCTGAAATCCATTTGCAAGGAAGTGATAACAGGGCACTTAAAAAATCATATGATTATGTAGAACCAACATGGTTTTTTGAAAGGGAAATTGTCTTTCACAAATTTATTAGAACTTACTGAAAATATAATTAGCAGGGTAGATAAAGGGGAACCAGTGGATGTAGTATATTTGGATTTCCAAAAGACATTTGGTAATGTGCCACATAAAAGTTTGCTACGCAAGATAAGGGCTCATGGGGTTGGGAATAATATATTAGCACGGATAGAGGATTGGTTAACAGACAGAAACAAAGAGTAGTGATAAATGGGTCACTTTCCAGTTGGCTGGCTGTAATTAATGGGATGAAAGAAAGCTGCGGACTGCAGGAAGATATCAATCAACTGGTCAGGTGGGCAGAACAGTGGCAAATGAAATTTAATCCAGAGAAGTGTGAGGTAATGCATTTGAGGAGGGCTAACCAGGAAAGGGAATACACATTAAATGGTAGGACATTGAGAAGTGTTGAGGAACAAAGGGACTTTGGAGTACATGTTCACAGATCCCTGAAGGTAGCAGGCCAGGTGGATAAGGTGGTTAAGAAGACACACGGAATGCTTGTCTTTATTAGCCGAGGCAGAGAATATAAAAGCAGGGGTAGGGTTCTGCTCTAAGGATAAGGGGTAAGCCATTTAGGACCGAGATGAGGAGAAACTTCTTCACCCAGAGAGTGGTGAACCTGTGCAATTATCTACCACAGGAAGTTGTTGAGGCCAATTCACTAAATATATTCAAAAAGGAGTTAGATGTAGTCCTTACTACTAGGGGGAATCAAGTGTTATGGCGAGAAAGCAGGAATGGGGTAGAGAAGTTGCATATTCAGCCATGAACTCATTGAATGGCGGTGCAGGCTCGAAGGGCCGAATGGCCTACTCCTGCACCTATTTTCTATGTTTCTATGTTTCTCTGTTTCTATGCTGGAATGCTGCAAGGATCAGTGCTTGGGCCTCAGCTCTTTACAATTGATATTAATGACTTAGATGAAGGGACGGATCGATTGCAATGTATCCAAGTTTGCTGATGATACAACGCAAGGTGGGAAAGTCATCGTGAGGAGGACACAAAGAGCCTGCAAAAGGATATAGATAGACTAAGTGCGTGGGCAGTAAGGTGGCAGACGGAATATAATGTAGGAAAATGTGAGGTTATTCAATTTGGTTGGAAGAATAGAAAGTAGAATATATTTTAAATGGTGAGAAACTATTAAATGTTGGTGTTCAGAGAGATTTGAGTGTCCCTTGAACAGGAAACCCAGAGAGTTAGCATGCAGGTACAGCAAGCAATTAGGAAGACAAATGACATGTTGTCCTTTATTGCAAGAAGGGTTGGAGTATAAGAGTAAGGAAGTCTTGCAACAATTGTACACGGCCTTGGTGAGACCACACCTGGAGTACTGTGCAGTTTTGGTCTTATCTGAGGAAGGATATACTTGCCTTGGAGACGATGCACTGGAGGTTCACGAGATTGATTCCTGGGATGAGAGGGTTGTCCTATGATAAGAGATTGTGTAGATTGGGCCCATTCTCTCTGGAGGTTAGAGGAATGAGAGGCGATTTCATTGAAACATACAAGATTCTGAGGGGGATTGACAGGGTAGATGCTGAGAGGTTGTTTCCCCTGGCTGGAGTGTCTAGAACTATAGGTCATAGTCTCAGGATAAGGGGTTGGCCATTTAAAACTGAGATGAGGAGAAATTTCTTCATTCAGAGGTTGGTGAATCTCTGGAATTCTCTACCCCAAAGGGCTGTGGAAGCTGAGTTATTGAGTATATTGACAGGCTGCATTAGAGGGAGTAGCAGCATGCGGTGGCCCGGCCTGGAAATCGGCGCGGTCCCGACCTGCAAGACCATCAGCAGGCCGGGGCCATCAGAGGGAGCAGCGACCGGCGGCATACCACTGCAGGAGGGCGACGGCTGTGAAGCCAGGTCGCTGATTACAGTGCGGGCAGGCACAGCAGGAGGGGTGAAGGAGCACAAGAGTTTGTAGAAGGACGTGACCAGGGCCCAGGAGAGGCGTGAGTCTGGGGCCCAGAAGAGGCGAGGGCCCAGGAGCAGCATGGGCCAGCCCACACTGCGATATGTGTGCACACTAGGTCCGTGCAGCAGAGCTGGTCTCCAGTTGTCTTGCTTAATCCTTGCCACTGGACCAAGACCTAGCTCTGTCAAGCCCGTGTGGTGGCTGGTGTGCAACGGCCACCACACGTTAAAAAAATCCACGCACAGGCATCTTCCACCCTTCAAGATGTAGTTCAGGACCTGGAATATTAGGTCCTTCATTGAAACACCTATGAACTCATTCCTTTTTGGCGTGGAAGCAAGTCATCCTCGCTTCGAGGGACTGCCTATGATGATGATGATTCAAGGCCAAAATAGATCGTTTTTTTGGACTCTGATCCAGCCTCAACTGGAATATTGTGTCCAATTCTGAGTGACCGCACTTTAGGAAGGATGTGGAGGCCTTAGAGAGGGTGCAGAAAAGATTTATAAGAATGGTTCCAGGGATGAGGGACTTCAGTTACATGGATAGACTGGAGAAGTTGGGGTTGTTCTCCTTAGAGAAGAAAAGGTTGAGAGGAGATTTGATCGAGGTGTTCAAAATCATGAGGGGTCTAGACAGAGTAGATAGAGAGAAACTGTTTCCATTGGCGGAAGGGTCGAGAACCAGAGGACACAGATTTAAGGCGATTGGCAGAAGAACCAAAGGCGACATGAGGAAAAACTTTTTTACGCAGCGAGTGGTTAGGATCTGGAATGCGCTGCCTGAGAGGGTGGGGGAGGCAGATTCAGTCGTGGCTTTCAAAAGGGAGTTGGATAAGTACCTGAAGGAAACAAATTTGCAGGGCTAAGGGGAAAGGGTGGGGGAGTGGGACTGGCTGAAGTGCTCTTGGAGAGTCGGCACGGGCTCGAAGGGCCGCATGGCCCCGTTCTGTGCTGCAACCATTCTATGATTCATGGTGAATCAAGGGATATAGGGATCAGGCAAGTCGACAATCAGCCATGATGTTATTGAATGGTGGAGCGGGCTCAAAGGGCCGTATGGCCTACTCCTGCTCCTAATTCTTATGTTCTTGTGTTTTTATGAATCTTTTACCTGCACCTGAAGCAGGCGTTGCCCACTTTGCTTAGGCAAATAAGAGGCTTATCTCATGTTTGAGGTTCCAGCTGCACTCAGAAAATCCAGCCCACGGGATCACCTGCAACCAGGAAGGAAAGTAACTTACCCGAAAGTGGAGCTGGAGATTCTGGAGCTCCCGCTCCCAACCCCCGCTGATTCCCCCGCCCTGATCACCCCTTCCCCATCCTGATCACCCCTCCCGACCCAACCCCTGTCAGCCCTAGCCCGCGCCATCCCCTCCCACCACACCAAAGCTGCCACATGTATTTTCACAATTTGCCTTTCCTTCATAAACAATCACAAATATGTGTGAGAAGTTAATTTATCCCACTCTAAACAACACCGCACAAATTTAATTTGTACTAAAGAGTGACTAAAGTAAATGTTGGTCCCTTAGAAGATGAGAAGGGGGATTTAATAATGGGAAATGTGGAAATGGCTGAGACCTTAAACAATTAGTTTGCTTCCGTCTTCACAGTGGAAGACACAAAAACCATGCCAAAAATTGCTGGTCACAGGAATGTGGGAAGGGAGGACCTTGAGACAATCACTAGCACTAGCGGGGTAGTGCTGGATAGGCTAATGGGACTCAAGGTAGACAAGTCCCCTGATCCTGATGAGATGCATCCCAGGTATTAAACGAGATGGCGGAAGTTATAGCAGATGCATTCGTTATAATCTACCAAAATTCTCTGGACTCTGGGGAGGTACCAGCAGATTGGAAAGCAGCTAATGTGACGCCTCTGTTTAAAAAAGGGGCAGACAAAAGGCAGGTAACTATAGGCCGGTTAGTTTAACATCTGTAGTGGGGAAAATGCTTGAAGCTATCATTAAGGAAGAAATAGCGGGACATCTGGATAGGAATAGCGCAACATGGATTCATGAAAGGGAAATCATGTTTAACTAATTTACTGGAATTCTTTGAGGATATAACGAGCATGGTGGATAGAGGTGTACCGATGGATGTGGTGTATTTAGATTTCCAAAAGGCATTCGATAAGGTGCCACACAAAAGGTTACTGCAGAAGATAAAGGTACGCGGAGTCAGAGGAAATGTATTAGCATGGATCGAGAATTGGCTGGCTAACAGAAAGCAGAGAGTCAGGATAAATGGGTCCTTTTCAGGTTGGAAATCGGTGGTTAGTGGTGTGCCACATGGATCGGTGCTGGGACCACTACTGTTTACAATATACATAGATGACCTGGAAGAGGGGACAGAGTGTAGTGTAACAAAATTTGCAGATGACACAAAGATTAGTGGGAAAGCGGGTTGTGTAGAGGACACAGAGAGGCTGCAAAGAGATTTAGATAGGTTAAGCGAATGGGCTAAGATTTGGCAGATGGAATACAATGTCGGAAAATGTGAGGTCATCCACCTTGGAAAAAAAAACAGTAAAAGGGAATATTATTTGAATGGGGAGAAATTACAACATGCTGCGGTGCAGAGGGATCTGGGGGTCCTTGTGCATGAAACTCTTTTAGATCCCAAAAAGTTAGTTTGCAGGTGCAGCAGGTAATCAGGAAAGCGAATGGAATGTTGGCCTTCATTGCGAGAGGGATGGAGTACAAAAGCAGGGAGGTCCTGCTGTAACTGTACAAGGTATTGGTGAGGCCGCACCTGGAGTACTGCGTGCAGTTTTGGTCACCTTACTTAAGGAAGGATATACTAGCTTTGGAAGGGGTACAGAGACAATTCACGAGGCTGATTTCGGAGATGAGGGGGTGACCTTATGATGATACATTGAGTAGACTGGGTCTTTACTCGTTGGAGTTCAGAAGGATGAGGGATGATCTTATACAAATATTTAAAATAATGAAAGGGATAGACAAGATAGAGGCAGGGAGGTTGTTTCCACTGGTCAGGGAGACTAGAACTAGAGGGCACAGCCTCAAAATACGGGGGAGCCAATTTAAAACCGAGTTGAGAAGTAATTTTTTCTCCCAGAGGGTTGTGAATCTGTGGAATTCTCTGCCCAAGGAAGCACTGAGGCTAGCTCATTGAATGTATTCAAATCACAGATAGATAGATTTTTAACCAATAAGGGAATTAAGGGTTATGGGGAGCGGGTGGGTAAGTGGAGCTGAGTCCACGGCCAGATCAGCCATGAGCTTGTTGAGGGGCGGAGCAGGCTCGAGGGGCTAGATGGCCTGCTCCTGTTCCTAATTCTTATGTTCTTATGTTCTTAAGACTTAACATCATTAACAAGCTTTTTTCTTAACAGCTTAACTTTTATGAGCATATTTAAGTATCAGAGCACAATGTTGCGTATAGTAGAAATAGAAGTAAACTCCGTTGCTCGTTTCTATAGTTTTTTCTCGCCCTTTTACTCACAGCTACATTTTTGATAAATTTTACCCAAAGGGAAAAAATATTACATCATCTGTGGTATTCATAAACACACTGGCTTATCCTGGAAATGAATAACTAATACAGTACATATGTTTACGATGACTCAAACTATATTAACCTCTGCAGGCACGGCTCTAGAAAGTGGAATGCACAAGTTTCACATCATAAATCTTGAACTTAGTTTGAGTGCTCATTTGAAATCACAATTATATTATTTTGTGGGACCCATCAAGAGACAAAGCTAATTAGCATAAATTAAAACCTCACAAATCTCAAACGATCTGTACACTTTTTATTCATTTAACTGCTAAAATTTTCAGATTATGAAGATTCTTCTGTCTTTAAAAACATCTTTACAGTTGCTGGATCCAATAGAGAGCAAAAGCGTTTTACAGATGGTTAATATTTCAATGTAATCTGTCCCAGGTTTTTTTCAGTAATGTTTATGCTTGGTCAAGTGATAATTGGCAGCTATACCTTTATACGATTTACAGTTGGTTAGCGGTACTAAGCGTTACCAGGTTGCAGTGTCCCTCTAGACCATTCTTATATCATCTTGACCAAGTTTATACAACTGAAACTGCGGCTCGGTGGCAGCACTCTCGCTTTGGAGTCAGAAGGTTATGGGTTCAAGCTTCCTTCCAGACACATGGGCACATTATCCAGGCTGACAGTCCTGAGAACTGTTAAACCCAAGCCCCCATCTGCCCTCTCATGTGGACATAAGAGTTCCCATGGCACTATTGGAAGAATAACAGGCAAGTTCTCCCTGGTGTCTTGACCAATGTTTATCATTCGGTCAACATCACGAAAGCAGATTATCTGTCCATTATCACATTGGGAGCTTGCTGTGTGCAAATTGGCTGCTGCGTTTCCCTACATTACAACTGGGACTACACTTCAAAAAGAACTTCATTGACTGTAAAGTGCCTGGTCATAAAAGGCACTATATAAATGCAAATTCTTTCTGAACTTAGGCTGTACCTGGAGACTGCACCTATTTCAGATTCTGATTGACAAATTAGAAATATCTTTTTTTACTCATCAGAAATAAATGATTTTATAGATTGACATGTATGAGGAAAAGCTGAGAATCAGCATGTTCAACTGAATACAGCCCATGCTCACACGTTCCAGGTACCCACAACTGTCTGTGGGATCATATCCTGGCAGGCGTCACAGCCTCCAGCAGAAATGGAGCAGAACGTTAAGTTGAACAAACGTTGTATTGTTAACTGATCAGTATTTCATTTCATGGAATCTACTGGGAAATAGCTATTCGGTTGAGTCAGCTCCAATAAAATGAAACCACACCCTCTAAAGACCAATTCACCTAGCTTCACTGACAACTACTAAACGCTCCAAGCAAGCACAAGCATCAACACTGTAAAACACATGTCTGGCTGCACACTGTGTTATGCCACCTAATATACAAAAAGCACCAACACCAGTGAACTAACTCTTCAAGTAGGAGCTTTCTCGGTCATAGAGGGAGCACATGCAAGGGAGGAGAAGAATGGTATTGGTAACTAATGAAATAAAAGTGGATTGACTTACAACTACAGCTTGAAGTGAGATGTTTGGATTCACTCCACACCAACAAACATTTCTCACAGCTTAAAATAAAGAGCAAGTTTTTTTTGTAATTGCCTGAGTGGAACAGCTGGGCCAAGATGCAAAGTAAAATTCCTGCTGTTTAATGGACACATTCTGATGATGTCAATCTGGTCATGAGATACAGGAATGGATGAAAAACAACAGCAGACTTACAGGAAAAGGAATAGCGAGTGGTCAATGTCTCATTGTGCAGCAATCGGCCTTGAGAAACTTGTGGTGTCACTGATTGTAAATCATCAATCCTGCAGCTGGCAGAAGCCATGCACAAGCCCTTTTAGTGCCATTTGTGACAATTAGCACATCATTGTATTTGCAACACAGAGACTGAATGATCAGAATGCATCATCATCTTCCTTCATATGGTCGTAGCAAAGCAAATCGAATGTCAATATCTAAGTCAGATATCCAGGCCAAAGCTTCCGGTGTAACAGCGTGGATATCGTGTAGGCTGCCTGCAAATTCCCTCGGAGGGCAGTGCTCAGTGATGTGCTCCGGGGTCTGATTAGGAGCTCCACAGTCGCATGCTGGGGATGTTTATGAAGAGGGAGGCAGAACATAAGAACACAAGAAATAGGAGCAGGAGTAGGCCATTTGGCCCCTCAAGCCTGCTCCCGCCATTCAATAAGTTCATGGCTGATCTGATCATAGACTCAGTTCCACTTCCCCGCCCGCTCCCCATAACCCTCCACTCCCTTATCTTTCAAACATTTGTCCATCTCCGCCTTAAATATATTCAATGATCCAGCCTCCACAGCTCTCTGGGGCAGAGAATTCCACAGATTTATAACCCTCTGAGAGAAGAAATTACTCCTCATCTCAGTTTTAAATGGGTGGCCCCTTATTCTATGCCCTAGTTTTAGTTTCCCCGGAGTGGAAATATCCTCTCTGCATCCAACTTGTCGAGCCCTCTCATTATCTTATATATTTGAATAAGATCACCTCTCATTCTTCTGAACTGCAATGAGTATAGTCCCAACCGACTCAACCCATCTTCATAAGTCAACTCCCTCATCTCCGGAATCAACCTAGTGAACTTTATCTGAGCAGCCTCCAATGCAAGTATATCCTTCCTTAAATACGGAGACCAAAACCGCACACAGTACTCCAGGTGCGGCCTCACCAATACCCTGTACAGTTGTAGCAGGATTTCTCTGCTGTTATACTTCATCCCCCTTGCAATAAAGGCTAACATTCCATTTGCCTTCCTGATTACTTGCTGTACCTGCATACTAACTGTTTGCGTTTCATGCTCAAGGACCCCCAGGTCCCTCTGTACTGAAGTTCTTTGTAATTTTTCTCCATTTAAATAATAATTTGCTTTTCTATTTTTTCTGCCAAAGTGGATAACCTGACATTTTCCTACATTATACTCCATTTGCCAAATTTTTGCCCACTTACTTAGACTGTCTATATCCCTTTGCAGATTTTTTGTGTCCTCCTCACAATTTGCTTTCCCGCCCATCTTGTATCATCAACAAACTTGGCTACATTACACTCGGTCCCTTCATCCAAGTCATTAATATAGATTGTAAATAGTTGAGGCCCCAGCACCGATCCCTGCAGCACCCCACCAGTTACTGTATGCCAACCAGAAAATGACCCATTTATCCTGATTGTCTGTTTTCTGTTAGTTACCCAATCCTCTATCCATGCTAATATATTATCCCCAACACCGTGAACTTTTATCTTGTGCAGTAACCTTTTATGTGGCACCTTATTGAATGTCTTCTGGAAATCCAAATACACCACATCCACTGGTTCCCCTTTATCCACCCTGCTCGTTACATCCTCAAAGAACTCCAGCAAATTTTGCAAACAGGATTTCCCTTTCATAAAACTATGCTGACACTGCTTGATTGAATTATGCTTTTCCAAATGTCCTGCTACTGCTTCCTTAATAATGGACTCCAGCATTTTCCCAATGACAGATGTTAGGCTAACTGGTCTATAGTTTCCTGCTTTTTGTCTGCCTCCTTTTTTTAAATAGGGTTTGTTACATTTGCACATTTGCGGTTTTCCAAGTCACTGGGACCACCCCAGAATCCAGGGAATTTTGGTAGATTACAACCAATGCATCCACTATCTCTGCAGCCACTACTTTTAGGACTCGAGGATGCAAGCCATCGGGTCCAGAGGACTTGTCCGCTTTTAGTCCCATTGTTTTACCGAGTACTACTTCTTTAGAGATAGTGATTGTATTCAGTTCCTCCCTCCCTTGGTAATCTACTATTGGGATGTTTTTAGTGTCTTCTACTGTGAAGACCGATACTAAATATTTGTCCAAAGTCTCTGCCATTTCCCTGTTCCCCATTATTAATTCCCCAGTCTCATCCTCCAAGGGATCAACATTTACTTTAGCCACTCTTTTCCTTTTTAATGTACCTGTAAAAACTCTTACTGCCTGTTTTTATATTTTGTGCTAGTTTACTTTCATGATCTATCCTCCTTCTCTATTATTTTTTTAGTCATTCTTTGCTGGCTTTTAAAAGTTTCCCAATCCTCTGACCTCCCACTAGTCTTGACCACATTGTATGCCCTTGTTTTCAGTTCGATACTGTTGTGTATGGAGAAAGAGTCAGACTGAACACAATGAGCTCAAAGTAAAGTATGACCTTAGTCTTTTATTGCAGGTCTCCAGAGTGCCTCTCCAACCTGTGAAGCCTCCTTAAATACCTGTGCTCCCAAGGGATTATGGGATCCCTTGCGACTCCAGGGGATGAGCCCTCTGCTGGCTGTACAGAGTTAATACAAGTCCACATATATAACAATACTCCCCCCGCCAAAGTCAATAGTGTAACTATTTACAATGTGAGTCGATCTGGGGCCCTTCTTGCCCTGGTTGATCGTCTCGGCGTGAAAGCTGGTGTTGTTGAATCATTTGTTGGGCCCTCGCTGGGCTGCTGTGCAGCTGGCCTTGTTGGGCTGCCTGGTGTGTTGGCCCCTGCAGGGCTGCTGTGGATGATGGGTTCTGCTTCGTAGTCAACCGTGGTGTCGGTTGCCACTGGTATGTATGTTGGGGGATCAAAAAAGGTAGGGTCCAAGGTGCGTTGCTCAGGATAGTCCGTGAATCTGAGTTTCATTTGGTCCAAGTGTTTCCAGTGAATGAGTCCATTTGAAAGTTTGACCCGAAACACCTTGCTCCTCTTTGGCCACGACAGTGCCGGGAAGCCACTTGAGACCTTGTCCATAATTTAATACAAACACAGGATCATTGATTGCAATCTCACATGACACATTTGCACTATCATGATATGCACTTTGTTGAATCCACCTGCTCTCTACTTGTTCATATAGATCAGGGTGAACTAACGAGAGCCTTGTCTTAAGTGCTCTTTTCATGAGCAGTTCAGCAGGTGGGATCCCAGTGAGTGAGTGGGTTCTCATGCGGTAGCTAAGCAGGACTCGGGATAGGCAAGTCCACATTGAGCCTTCAGTTACCCTCTTCAAGCCTTATTTGATGATTTGCACTGCTCTCTCTGCCAGATCATTGGACGCTGGTTTAAACGGGCAGATGTGACATGTTTGATCCCGTTACGGGTCATGAATTCTTTGAACTCAGCACTGGTAAAACATGGTCCGTTGTCACTCACCAGGACATCAGGTTAGCCGTGAGTGGCAAGCATGGCCCGCAGGCTTTCAGTAGTGGCAGCATTATCCCACATTCAATCCACTTGGAGTACTTGGAGGGACATTTTACCCAACAACGGGCCTGCATAGTTGACATGAAACCTAGACCACGGTTTGGAGGGCCAAGGCCATAAACTTAGCGGCGCCTCCCTGAGTACATTGCTTAACTGCAAGCATGTATTACATCTGTGAACACAGGACTCTAAGTCCGCATCGATACCGGGCCACCAAACGTGGGATCTGGCTATCGCTTTAATCATTACGTTGCTTGGGTGGATACTGTGGAGGTCACTGATGAAGGTGTCTCTGCTCATCTTGGGGACCACTACTCGATTGCCCCACAGAAGACAGTCTATCTGTATAAACACTTCAGCTTTGCGTCGCTGGAACGGCTTTATCTCTTCCTGCATTTCCACTGGGACACTGGACCAGCTCCTGTGAAGCACACAGCTTTTGACTAGAGATAATAAGGGGTCCTGGCTTGTCCAGGTTTTGATCTGCCGGGCAGTGACGGGTGATTGCTCACTCTCAAATGCTTCCATAACCATCGCTAGATCTGCAGGCTGCGCCATTTCCATCCCCATGGTGGGCATTGGCAGCCTACTGAGAGCATCGGCGCAGTTTTCTGTGCCTGGCCTGTGGCGGATGGCGTTGTTGTATGCGGACAACGTGAGCGCCCATCTCTGGATGCGGGCCAATGCATTGGTATTTATCCCTTTACTCTCGGAAAATAGGGATATAAGTGGCTTATGGTCAGTTTCCAATTCGAATTTTAGCCCAAACAGGTTTTGATGCATTTTCTTTACCCCATAGACACACGCTAACGCTTCTTTTTTAATCATGCTGTAGGCTCTCTCAGCCTTAGACAGACTCCTGGATGCATAAGCAACTGGTTGCAGTTTCCCGAAATCATGAGCTTGCTGCAATACACACCCGACACCATACGACGACGCATGACATGCTAGTACCAAACGCTTACATGGATCATACAACACAAGCAATTGGTTTGAGCATAACAATTTTCTCACTTTTACAAAGACATTTTCCTGGCTTTTGCCCCAAACCCATTTGCCCCCCTTTCGTAATAAGACATGCAGTGGTTCTAGCAGTGTGCTGAGACCCGGTAAGAAGTTACCAAAGTAGTTCAGGAGTCCTAGACATGACCGCAGCTCCGTCACGTTCTGTGGCCTCGGTGCGTTCGTGATTGCCTCTGTCTTCGCGTTGGTGGGCCTGATGCTGTCCGCCACAATCCTCCTTCCCAGAAACTACTTCAGGCGCCAGGAAACACATTTCGAGCGTTTAACCTGAGACCCACGCGGTTCAGTCGACTAAGAACCTCCTCTACGTTCTGCAGGTGCTCGACTGTGTTCCGACCTGTGACCAAGATGTCGTTCTGGAAGACCACGGTGTGCGGGACCGACTTCAGTAAACTTTCCATGTTCTCTGGAATATCGCCCCCGCTGATCGGATTCCAAATGGCCATCTGTTATAAACAAAAAGACCTTTAAGCATGTTGATGCAGGTGAGGGCCTTCGATGATTCCTCCAGTTCCTGCGTCATGACGGCTGAAATCAGATCCAACTTCATGAACGTCTTTCCTCCCGCCAGCATTGCAAAGCGATCGTCAGCCTTTGTTAGTGGGTATTGGTCCTGCAGGGAGAAACGATTGATAGTTACTTTATAATCGCCACAGAATCTGACGGTGCCGTCTCCCTTGAGGATTGGGACAATAGGACTGGCCCACTCGCTGAACTCGATCGGTGAAATGATGCCCTCTCTTTGCAGCCAGTCAAGCTCGATCTCCACCCTTTCTCTCATCATGTCCGGTACTGCTCTCACCTTGTGATGGATGGGTCGCGCTCCCAGAATTAGGTGGATCTGCACTTTTGCTTCTTGGAATTTCCCGATGCTTGGTTCGAACAGCGAAGGAAATTTGTTTAAGACCTGGGCACACGAAGTGTCGTCAGCGGGCGATAGCGCTTGGACGTCATCCCAGTTCCAGCATATCTTTCCCAGCCAGCTCCTGCCGAGCAGCGTGGGACCATCGCCCGGTGCCACACAGAGTGGTAGCTTGTGCATCACTCCATTGTAGGAGACCTTTACGGTAGCACTGTTGACTACAGGAATCAGTTCTTTCATGTAAATTCTTAGTTTCGTGTGAACTGGAGTTAAGACTGGCCTTGATACACCATAACCTTTCGAAAGTCTTTTTGCCCATGATGGACTGGCTCGCGCCCGTGTCCAGCTCCATTGCGTCCATTTAGTTCAACATTCAGCATTATCGGGGCAAAATTCGTGGTGAATGTGTACACCCCATGTACCTCTGCCTCCTCGATCCGAGGCTCTGGTTCGTTGTGATCCTCCGTGGATCTGTACTCCTCTGCAACATGGTGGTTTGCAGGTTTAACAGGCTTAGCAGCTCGCCTGCACACTCATTGGAGGTGTCCCATTATTCCACAGCCCTTGCAAATGTACCCTTTGAATCAGCATGAATGGAAACGATGATCACCCCCGCAGCGCCAACAAGGTGTTAATGGCCTTGCATTCATCACTCTTGATGGTGGATTCTGAGTCATCTGCAGATGTGCAGCTACAGGTATGTGTGACTTGCCCTGTATGTTACGATTCGAAAACAACATCACTTTGTTCACAGTACTTGTAGCAGCACTTGTGTGCTGAAAAATTTGCTTCATATTCTCACTGGTGGCAATGAATGCCTGGGCTATCGCTGTGGCCTTACACAAGGTTGGGGTCTCTACAGTCAAAAGTTTGCGAGGTATGGTTTGGTGGCCAATGCCAAGTACAAAAAAGTCTCTGAACATGTGCTCCAAATGTCCTTCAAGTTCGCAATGTCCTGCAAGGCGTCTTAGCTCGGCGACATAACTCGCCTTCAGGCCTTTTGTAGGTGTAGAACCGGTACTGCGCCCTCAGAACGCTTTCCTTCGGGTTCAATGCTCTAGGATCGTACGATTTCTCCATGGGTTTCGCTGGGGTGAGCAGATTCTTCATGAGGCCATACATTGGTGTCCCACAGACAGTGAGGAGAATCGCCCTTCGTTTGGCAGCGTTCTCTTCCCCATCTAGCTCGTTGGCCACGAAGTTTTGGTTGAGTCGCTCCATAAAAGTTTCCCAATCATCTCCCTCCAAAAATTTCTCCAGGATGCCCATTGTTCTCTGCATTTTTGCTATCTGTATCTCATCGCCAGCTGTTTGTATGGAGAAAGAGTCAGACTGAACACTATGAGCTCAAAGTAAAGTGTGACCGTGGTCTTTTATTTAAGGTCTCCAGAGTGCCTCTCCAACCTGTGAAGCCTCCTTAAATACCTGTGCTCCCAAGGGATTATGGAATACCCTGGGACTCCAGGGGAAGAGCCCTCTGGTGGCTGCACAGAATAAATACAAGTCCACATATATAACAGATACCATCCCTTATTTCCTTAGTTAGCCACGGATGTTTATCCCTTCTCTGACAGCCTTTCCTTCTTGGTGGGATATATTTTTGTGGCGAGTTATGAAATATCTCCCTAAATGTCTGAAACTGCTCATCAACCATCCCACTCTTTAATCTGTTTTCCCAGTCCACATTAGCCAACTCTGCCCTCATGCCTTTGTCGTCTCCTTTATTTCAGCTTAGGACACTGGTTAGAGATCCAACATTTTCACCCTCCAACTGGATTTGAAATTCAACCATGCTATGATCATTCATTCCTAGAGGATCCTTTACTCAGAAATCATTTATTAATCCTGTGTCATTGCACAGCACAAGATAGAAACATAGAAAATAGGTGCAGGAGTAGGTCATTCGGCCCTTCGAGCCTGCACCGCCATTCAATGAGTTCATGGATGAACATGCAACTTCAGTACCCCATTCCTGCTTTCTCGCCATACCCCTTGATCCCCTAGTAGTAAGGACTACATCTAACTTCTTTTTGAATATATTTAGTGAATTGGCCTCAACAACTTTCTGTGGGAGAGAATTCCACATGTTCACCACTCTCTGGGTGAAGAAACTTCTCCTCATCTTGGTCCTAAATGGCTTACCCCTTATCCTTAGACTGTGACCCCTGGTTCTGGACTTCCCCAGCATTGGGATCATTCTTCCTGCATCTAACCTGTCTAAACCCGTCAGAATTTTAAACGTTTCTATGAGATCCCCTCTCATTCTTCTGAACTCCAGTGAATACAAGCCCAGTTGATCCAATCTTTCTTGATATGTCAGTCCCGCCATCCCGGGAATCAGTCTGGTGAACCTTCGCTGCACTCCCTCAATAGCAAGAATGTCCTTCCTCAAGTTAGGAGACCAAAACTGTACACAATACTCCAGGTGTGGCCTCACCAAGGCCCTGTACAACTGTAGTAACACCTCCCTGCCCCTGTACTCAAATCCCCTCGCTATGAAGGCCAACATGCCATTTGCTTTCTTAACCGCCTGCTGGACCTGCATGCCAACCTTCAATGACTGATGTACCATGACACCCAGGTCTCATTGCACCTCCCCTTTTCCTTCTGTCACCATTCAGATAATAGTCTGTCTCTCTGTTTTTACCACCAAAGTGGATAACCTCACATTTATCCACATTATACTTCATCTGCCATGCATTTGCCCACTCAGCTAACCTATCCAAGTCACTCTGCAGCCTCATAGCATTCTCCTCGCAGCTCACACTGCCACCCAACTTAGTGTCATCCGCAAATTTGGAGATACTACATTTAATCCCCTCGTCTAAATCATTAATGTAAAATGTAAACAACTGGGGCCCCAGCAGAGAACCTTGCTGTACCCCACTGGTCACTGCCTGCCATTCTGAAAAGTACCCGTTTACTCCGACTCTTTGCTTCCTGTCTGCCAACCAGTTCTCAATCCACGTCAGCACACTACCCCCAATCCCATGTGCTTTAACTTTGCACATTAATCTCTTGTGTGGGACCTTGTCGAATGCCTTCTGAAAGTCCAAATATCAATTGGTTCCCCCTTGTCCACTCTACTGGAAACATCCTCAAAAAATTCCAGAAGATTTGTCAAGCATGATTTCCCTTTCACAAATCCATGCTGACTTGGACCTATCATGTCACCTCTTTCCAAATGCACTGCTATGACATTCTTAATAAATGATTCCATCATTTTACCTACTACCGATGTCCGGCTGACCGGTCTAAAATTCCGTTTTCTCTCTCCCTCCTTTTTTAAAAAGTGGGGTTACATTGGCTACCCTCCACTCCATAGGAACTGATCCAGAGTCTATGGAATGTTGGAAAATGACTGTCATTGCATCCGCTATTTCCAAGGCTACCTCCTTAAGTACTCTGGGATGCAGTCCATCAGGCTCGGGGATTTAGTGGCCTTCAATCCCATCAATTTCCCGAACACAATTTCCCGACTAATAAGGATTTCCCTCAGTTCCTCCCTCTTACTAGACCCTCTGAACCCTTTTATATCCAGAAGGTTGTTTGTGTCCTCCTTAGTGAATACCGAACCAAAGTACTTGTTCAATTGGTCTGCCATTTCTTTGTTCCCAGTTATGACTTCCCCTGATTCTGACTGCAGGGGACCTACGTTTGTCTTTACTAATCTTTTTATCTTTACATATCTATAGAAGCTTTTGCAGTCCGTCTTAATGTTCCCTGCAAGCTTCCTCTCGTACTTTATTTTCCCTGCCCTAATCAAACCCATTGTCCTCCTCTGCTGAGTTCTAAATTTCTCCCAGTCCCTGGGTTCACTGCTATTTCTGGCCAATTTGTATGCCACTTCCTTGGCTTTAATACTATCCCTGATTTCCTTTGGTAGCCACGGTTGAGCCACCTTCCCTTTTTTATTTTTATGCCAGACAGGGATGTACAATTGTTGTAGTTCATCCATGCGGTCTCTAAATGTCTGCCATTGCCCATCCACTGTCAACCCCTTAAGTATCATTCGCCAATCTATCCTAGCCAATTCACGTCTCATTCCTTTAAAGTTACCCTTCTTTAAGTTCTGGACCATGGTCTCTGAATTAACTGTTTCATGTAGAATTCCACCATATTATGGTCACTCTTCCCCAAGGGGCCTCGCACAACGAGATTGCTAATTAATCCTCTCTCATTACACAACACCCAGTCTAAGGTGGCCTCCCCTCTAGTTGGTTCCTCGACATATTGGTGTAGAAAACCATCCCTTATGCACTCCAGGAAATCCTCCTCCACCGTATTGTTTCCAGTTTGGTTAGCCCAATCTATATGCATATTAAAGTCACCCATGATAACTGCTGCACCTTTATTGCATGCACCCCTAATTTCCTGTTTGATGCCCTCCCCAACATCACTACTACTGTTTGGAGGTCTGTATACAACTCATAAGAACATAAGAACATAAGAATCAGAAACAGGAGTAGGCCATCTAGCCCCTCGCTCCTGCTCCGCCATTCAACAAGATCATGGTTGATCTGGCCGTGGACTCAGCTCCACTTACCCGCCCGCTCCCCATAACCCTTAATTCCCTTCTTGGTTAAAAATCTATCTATCTGTGATTTGAATACATTCAATGAGCTAGCCTCAACTGCTTCTTTGGGCAGAGAATTCCACAGATTCACAAATCTCTGGGAGAAGAAATTCCTTCTCAACTCGGTTTTAAATTGTCTCCCCCGTATTTTGATGCTGTGCCCCCTAGTTCTAGTCTCCCCGACCAGTGGAAATAACCTCTCTGCCTCTATCTTGTCTATCCCTTTCATTATTTTAAATGTTTCTATAAGATCACCCCTCATCCTTCTGAACTCCAACGAGTAAAGACCCAGTCTACTCAATCTATCATCATAAGGTAACCCCCTCATCTCCGGGATCAGCCTAGTGAATCGTCTCTGTACCCCCTCCAAAGCTAGTATATCCTTCCTTAAGTAAGGTGACCAAAACTGCACGCAGTACTCCAGGTGCGGCCTCACCAATACCCTATACAGTTGCAGCAGAACCTCCCTGCTTTTGTACTCCATCCCTCTCGCAATGAAGGCCAACATTCCATTTGCCTTCCTGATTGCCTGCTGCAACTGCAAACTATCCTTCTGTCATTCATGCGCAAGGACCAATTGGGGAGCTGTGGAGGCGTGTCCTGCTCAATTGGAGCTGTGAGCAGTGAGGGAAGCAGCAAGCAACTTGAGCTCCTGCCTGTAGAGCCCTGAGACCAGCCCAGGAAGAGAAGGAAGGAAGGGGTTTCACCACCAACTTTACCCAGAGGGAGAGGAGGAGAACAGAAAACTTTAAACATCTTTACCATTTCTGCAAGGAGTTGGAGAGAGGGGGAAAAACCACAACAACCATCCAGTGTGGAAGGAGGGAGACTCAACATTCTACAGGTGGGTGTGGGTGCATTTCCCCAAAAAGACTTTGTTGTTTCGGTGGGGGGAGGAAAGAAGACCACTGAGGGCCGGAACATCGCGGGGGGTGTGTGTGTGTGTGTGTGGTAGTGTGCGTGGGGGCCGTGCTTACAACTGGGCCCCCCCCACAATTGGAACCCCCCCCACCCCCCACATTTGCCTAGCCTGGGATAGCTGGAGCTACCAGGCTGAAGATTGTCATCAATCACCCAATTAAAGATCGTTAGGAGTGCCTGGTGGCTCCAGCTACCCCAGGTGAAGACATCTTCTCCCCCCACCTGAAGACCACCCCAAAGACTTTTGTGTTTTGCCATCTGGGGAGTGCACCCACCCACAGCTGCGAGGGGAGACCTGCCCTCGCAGCCCCCCCCCCTTCCCACCCCCCTCTCTCTTTCTCCGTTACCCTCTGTTTCTCCCCTCTCTCTCTGAGAACCCTTTCCTTCCAAATTAATAAAAAAAAACCCAATTAAGACAACTGAGCAGAGGGAGCAAGGCCTCTCCCCAATTGTCAACGAGGGGAGAGGTGCCTCGTTAAGGGCTCCTCTGCTCAGTGAACATAAGAGGCCATTAAAGACCATTAAGGCCTGTGACTTTGGGGTGGGTGTAGCCCTTAAAGGGACCCCGTGATGGCGACCCCATCCACGCCGGTGGCAGGGCCAGCAAGGACGTATGCGCAGGTGGCAACCGCTTCCACAGCACCTCCTGCGCCACCCGCTGCCCTGCCACCATTTAGATTAATTACTAGAAAACACGGGGTCAAGAGCTACACTCACCCCACAATGAGCATTGAGGAGTGCGTGCGGGCGATGGCTGGGGTAGTCGGCCCCTCGGCCATTGTCGCAGCCTCCAAGATGTCTGGGAAGGCTGTTTTCTTCCTGGGGTCGGAGCGGGCGGTGTCCCTGGCCCTCGAAAAGGGGCTCACGGTGGGCGGGACGTTCCTGCCGGTGGATCCTCTCGAGGCCACCGCGCAGAGGGTCATCGTGTCGAACGTCCCGCCCTTTGTTCCCGCTGAGCTCCTCCTCCCTCACCTACAACAACTGGGGGAGGTAAGGTCAGGGATCAACCCCATACCGCTCGGCCTCAGGGAGAACAGCCTGCGCCACGTGTTCTCCTTCCGCCGCCAGCTCTTTGTCCGGCTGGCGCGGGAGGACGTGACAGAAGGGCACTTTAATGTGGTGCACGAGGGGACTGCCTACCGCGTCTTCTGGACGTCGGACGGCGTGCGGTGCCATGCCTGCAGGGAGGTGGGGCACGTTCGCAAGAACTGCCCCGCCTCCAAGGCCGCCAAACCACCGAAGGCGGCCAAGGCTGGCGCTGCCGCCACCCCTCCCCCTAGTTGCGTCCGCGTGCCGGGAGCCATGGGTGCGCGGGCATCGTCGGAGGCCTTTGTTTTCAGGGCCTCCGGCGGGGGGGAGGGAGAGCGTCCGACCGGAAAGAAGGCGCGGAAGAAGACAAAACATCAAGAGGCGGGTCCCCTCGGTGCGCCGGATAATTTGACCACCGCGCTCAGCCCAACCCCGTCACCGGCGAGCGCGGGGTGCCCCGAGCCCGTGCCCGAGCCCTTGAACAACACCACAGAGGGGCCCGGGCAAGGGCAAGAAAAGGAAAAGGGGGGGGCGGAGCGGGAGGCCTCGGCAGACATGGAGGTCTCCCTGACTCAGCGCGCCCCCAGGAACAAAAAGAGGCACCGCCCCAATGACACGGAGGGGGAACAACATCCCTCCGCGGAGGAGTCGGTGCCCGCCGCGTGTCCCGCGTCCCCCACCAGCGCCCCCAAATTGCGCTGCAGGCGCGAGGAGTCTTTCCCCGGGGAGGGTGAGACAGTTGAGGCTGCCCAGCCTCTGCCTCCCGGGGATGGAGTGGAAGATCTGCCTGTCGTGGGGGGCGTGGGGACCGCGGAGGAATGCGTAGCCGCCGGGCCGGGCGTCCCGGGGACTGAGGCGGGCGAGGCCGAAAAGGCCGAACCTGAGCCCGCCCAGCTATTACCCAACTTCCCCCGGGAGTTGCTCGACCCGGCAGAAACAAAATATATTGATTTTAAGGAAACTGTAGATGCTGGGCCGGGGGGTGGCAGCGGGGAGGGGGAGGAACACCCACCCTCGCCCCTTACTTTGGAGCTGGAGCACTTGGAGGGCCTGGGGATTTCCTATGGCCGGGTCTCTCCTTGTTCTCCGGTTCCTGGGGCGGAGGGGGAACCCCTTCCGCTGTCATTTCCCGACCCAGCACCATTTTTAAAAGAGCCCAGTGGGGACTCCTCTGCCGACGATCCTGGGGGTGGGATCGGGGCAGTGCCAGGGCCGGTTGGAGCGGCCGGTTCATTTGCCGTACCTTGTGCGGTCGATGGGCCGGCTGCTGGCGGCCACCTCCCGGAGGAGGACGGGGACTCGGTGGGGGACGCGGGTGAAGACCTAGAAACCACCGCCAGGGAGGCGGTGGATCTGCTCGCGGCCGCCGCTGAGGCCCTCCTCGTTCCTGCAAAGGAACTCCGGGACTTTTTGGCCCAGAGCCGGGGTCGCCGCGACCAAGCCCGACTGGCCCTGGAAAAATGGTCCGAGCCGGAGCTGATCAAGGGGTCCGTCCGCGCCGCCGTTAAAACCTTGGCCGCGGGCGGGCCCTTGACAAAGGAGCAGCACCTTGAGCTGCGCGAGCTCGAGGGACTCCTCGCTGGGCTGCGGAGGGAGCGGAGTTCAACAAAAGACTTCGCTCCCTCCCCCACAATAGGTTAAGGTAGAGGTTGCACTATGCTTTTGCCATGAAGATAACCATAGCCAGCCTCAACATCAACGGCGGCAGAGGGGCACGCCGTAGATTTGACAATTTTTCGCTCCTGCGGGAGGGGAAATATGCGGTGTGCTTCCTGCAAGAAACCCACACCGTTCCGGGAGACGAAGCCACGTGGCTCCTGGAATGGCAAGGAGAGGTCCGCATGAGCCACCTCACCGCCATTTCAAGTGGGGTGGCCATCTTGCTGGGCCCGCATTTTCAGCCGGAGATCTTGGGGGTCGAGGAGCCCGTGCCAGGCCGCTTGCTGCACGTAACGGTTCGCCTGGGGGACGTGCCGCTCCATCTCGTGAACGTGTACGCCCCTCATCCCGGCCCGCAGCAGACGCGCTTCTTTGAAGAGGTGTCCGCTCTTCTTGGCTCCGTCGACGTCGGCGACTGCATTGTCCTCGGGGGGGATTTTAACTGCACCCTCGAGGCGAGGGACCGCTCCGGTGCCCCGCAGTGCATGACGGCGATGGAGAAGTTGAGGGACCTGGTCGGGTCCTTCGACTTGGTGGACGTCTGGCGAAATCTCCACCCCGACTCCAGCGCCTTTACTTGGGTGAGGCCTGGAGTTGGATGGTCTAGAGTCGACCGCCTTTACGTGTCTCGGGCGTACGTTTCCTGCGTCCCGGCGGCCTCCATGCGGCCGGTGCCGTGCTCGGACCACCACCTGGTGTGGGCGGAGCTCGCTTCGCTCCGCGCGAGGACGGGGTCCGCGTACTGGCACTTTAACAACCGGCTGCTGGAGGACGTGCGGTTCCAGGACTCGTTCCGTCGATTCTGGTCCGACTGGAGAAGGAAGCAGGGGGGCTTCCCCTCCTTGAGGCTATGGTGGGACGTGGGCAAGGCTCACGTCCGCGTCTTCTGTCAAGAGTACGCGAGGGGGTCGACCAAGAGGCGGGCGGCCAGGGTCGGGCGCCTAGAAAAAGAGGTGCTCGACCTGGAAGCCCGTCTCGGTCAAGTCGTCCAGGACCCGGCCCTGCGGACGGTGTACGAAGCGAAGAAGGCCGCGCTGAAGGACCTGCAGCTCGTCGGGTCCCGAGGCGCGTTCGTGAGGTCGCGGATCCGGTTCCTGCGGGATCTGGACCGCGGCTCCCCCTTCTTCTACTCGCTGGAAAAAAGGCAGAGTGTCCGTAAGCAGCTCTTGACGCTGCTGGCCGACGACGGCTCTCTCGTCTCGGATCCGGAGGGCGTCAACAACAGGGTCCGTGAATATTACGGGGCTCTGTTCTCTCCGGATCCGTCCAGCGAGGAAGCGCGTAGAGTTTTGTGGGAGGACCTGCCGAAGGTCGGCCCGGAGGGCGCCGAAAATCTGGAAGCTCCGCTAAGCCTGGCGGAGCTGACCGGTGCCCTCGCCCGGCTCTCGAGGGGAAAATCCCCGGGGCTGGACGGGCTGACCGTGGAGTTCCACAGGGCGTTCTGGGACGTCCTGGGGGGCGACTACGCGCGGGTCCTGGGGGAAAGTCTGGCGACCGGGGAGATGCCCCTCTCTTGGCGCAGGGCAGTCATCGTCCTGCTGCCTAAGAAGGGCGATCTCCGCCTCCTTAAGAACTGGCGCCCGGTCTCCCTCCTCAGCACGGACTACAAAATCTTCGCCAGGGCGATGTCTGCTCGCCTTGGTGCCGTGCTGGACCACATGATCCACCCCGACCAGTCATACACGGTCCCGGGCCGGACAATCCACGACAACATCCATCTGGTCCGGGACCTCATCCATTGCTCCCAGGAGGCTGGTCTGTCGGTCGCCTTCCTATCCCTCGACCAAGAGAAGGCGTTCGACAGGGTGGATCACGACTATCTGCTCGGAACTCTGCGCGCTTTCGGGTTCGGGACGCATTTCGTCGCCCGGATCCGACTTTTGTACGCCGCCGCGGAGTGTCTGATTAAGGTTAACGGGTCCTTGACGGCGCCCCTTCGCTTTAGGAGAGGGGTGCGCCAGGGATGCCCCATGTCCGGCCAGTTATACGCCGTTTGCGTGGAGCCTTTCCTGCGCCTCTTGCGGACGAGGTTGACGGGACTGGCTCTGCAAGGGCCGGGCGTGGAGGTCGTCCTCTCGGCTTACGCCGATGACGTGCTCCTCGCGGTAGAGGATCCCGCTGACCTGCGGAGGATGCGTGAGTGCCAGGAGATTTACTCGGCCGCGTCCTCCGCCAGGATCAACTGGGAGAAATGTTCCGGACTCCTGGTGGGTCAGTGGCGGGTGGACTCCCTGCCGGAGGAGCTCAGGCCTTTTGCCTGGAGCACGACCCATCTCCTCTATCTGGGAGTCTACCTTAGCCCCGACGAGGAAGCCTGGCCGGCGAACTGGCAGGAGCTGGAGGCCAAGGTCGCCGCTCGCCTAGGGCGCTGGACAGGACTGCTCCGAGTGCTGTCCTACAGGGGTCGAGCGCTAGTCATAAACCAGCTGGTGGCCGCAATGCTGTGGTACCGGCTGGTCACTTTGACCCCTCCCCCTGCGTTTGTCGCCAAGATACAGAAGAAGCTGGTGGACTTCTTCTGGAACAACAGGAAGCACTGGGTCTCTGTCGCGGTCTTGAGTCTCCCGCTTGAGGAGGGCGGTCAGTCGTTGGTGTGCGTCAGCGCCCAGCTCGCGACTTTCCGTCTTCAGACCCTGCAGAGATACCTTTACGTCGAGCCCCCTCCTAGGTGGTGTGCTCTGGCGAGGTATTTCTTCCGCCAGCAGCTCGACCTCAATTATGACACGCAGCTCCTGTTTGTGAACTTGGGGGGTGCCAGGACCGCCCTCCGGGAGCTGCCTGTCTTTTACAGGGAACTCATCAGGGTCTGGAACAAAGTCTCCACCAAGCGCAGCTCTCCGCCGGCTGGAGTGGCGGCCGTCCTGCAGGAACCGCTGCTCGGGAATCCGTACCTCCACGGCCGAGGCTTCATGTGGCGGTCGGAAGAGAGGGCTGTGGCTGGTGAGGTGACCAGGGTCAGGGACCTGCTCGATGGCGGAGGAGCGGGCTGGATGGCGCCAGTCACGCTGGCGCGGCGCCTAAATTCTGCCAACGTCCGCCGCGCGGCCGATGCCATCGAGTCGCTAAAAACAGCTCTGGGCCCTGACTCCGTTAGGTGTATCGAGGAGGCTCAAGCACGTGGGGAGATCCCGTCCGAACTGACCCCCGTCCGGACGGAATTCCTCATCGGCGCCAAACCCCGGAACCTCCCTCGGGGGCCGGCGCCTCACAACTTGAGCCGCCTCGGGGAAATCCCCTCCGTGCCTTTCAGTTCCGCGCGGAGGGGTTTCCTGTACGGGCTGCTCCTGCACACCCTCAACTTTGCCATCCTCGCCGGCCGTCCGGACACGCCATGGCGTACCATCTTGCCGTCCGGAGGAGGCGGGGGTCCCCGATGGAGGGCACTCTACGCAGGGGTCCTCCCACTATTCATCGGGGACTTGGCCTGGAGGGTGGTGCACGGAGCAGTGCCGTGCAACAAATTTTTAAGCCGGTTCACGGACTCCCAGGCCGCCTGCAATTTCTGCGGTCTGGAGGAGTCCGTGTTCCATGTTTTTATTGAATGCACAAGGTTGCAGCCCCTGTTTCACTATTTGAAGGGGCTGCTCCTGAAATTCTGGCTGCACTTCAGTCCCACTCTCCTGATCTTTGGGCACCCTGTGCGGAGGGGAGCGGGTAGGTCCGAGGGCCTCCTCGTAGGACTGCTCCTGGGCACGGCCAAGGGTGCCATCAGCCGGTCCAGGCAGCGGGCGGTCGAGGGGGTCGTTCAACCTGACTGCCTGCCTCTCTTCCGCTCTTACATCCGATCCAGGGTGTCCTTGGAGATGGAGCACGCGGTGTCCACCGGTACGCTCGCGGCCTTCCGCGAGAGGTGGGCACCGGAGGGACTGGAGTGCATCATCACGCCCGGCAACCAAATTTTAATTTGATTTTACGTTTTAAAGTTTAATTTGTTTTAATTGCCGGTGCTTTTAGTGTCCCCCTCTCCTTTTATAGGGGGCACTGGAAAAAGGAAAAATTTGATTTTAGTGCCCCAAAAAAAAAAAAACACAAAAAAATAAATAAAAAAGGGGCCTTGTAAATGTCTTGTGTGTGTCATCCAAGGGTGGCACGGATACATGTTTTATGTTTTTGCAGGTGAACTCCAAAAAGAGTTTCATGCGCAAGGACCAATTGGGGAGCTGTGGAGGCGTGTCCTGCTCAATTGGAGCTGTGAGCAGTGAGGGAAGCAGCAAGCAACTTGAGCTCCTGCCTGTAGAGCCCTGAGACCAGCCCAGGAACAGAAGGAAGGAAGGGGTTTCACCACCAACTTTACCCAGAGGGAGAGGAGGAGAACAGAAAACTTTGCAACAACTTCATCATTCTGCAAGGAGTTGGAGAGAGGGGGAACAACCACAACAACCATCCAGTGTGGAAGGAGGGAGACTCAACATTCTACAGGTGGGTGTGGGTGCATTTCCCCAAAAAGACTTTGTTGTTTCGGTGGGGGGAGGAAAGAAGACCACTGAGGGCCGGAACATCGCGGGGGGTGTGTGTGTGTGTGTGTGGTAGTGTGCGTGGGGGCCGTGCTTACAACTGGGCCCCCCCCACAATTGGAACCCCCCCCACCCCCCCCACATTTGCCTAGCCTGGGATAGCTGGAGCTACCAGGCTGAAGATTGTCATCAATCACCCAATTAAAGATCGTTAGGAGTGCCTGGTGGCTCCAGCTACCCCAGGTGAAGACATCTTCTCCCCCCACCTGAAGACCACCTCAAAGACTTTTGTGTTTTGCCATCTGGGGAGTGCACCCACCCACAGCTGCGAGGAGAGACCTGCCCTCGCAGCCCCCCCCCCTTCCCACCCCCCTCTCTCTTTTCTCTGCTACTCTGTTTCTCCCCTCTCTCTCTGAGAACCCTTTCCTTCCAAATTTAAAAAAAAACCAATTAAGACAACTGAGCAGAGGGAGCAAGGCCTCTCCCCAATTGTCAACGAGGGGAGAGGTGCCTCGTTAAGGGCTCCTCTGCTCAGTGAACATAAGAGGCCATTAAAGACCATTAAGGCCTGTGACTTTGGGGTGGGTGTAGCCCTTAAAGGGACCCCGTGATGGCGACCCCATCCACGCCGGTGGCAGGGCCAGCAAGGACGTATGCGCAGGTGGCAACCGCTTCCACAGCACCTCCTGCGCCACCCGCTGCCCTGCCACCATTTAGATTAATTACTAGAAAACACGGGGTCAAGAGCTACACTCACCCCACAATGAGCATTGAGGAGTGCGTGCGGGCGATGGCTGGGGTAGTCGGCCCCTCGGCCATTGTCGCAGCCTCCAAGATGTCTGGGAAGGCTGTTTTCTTCCTGGGGTCGGAGCGGGCGGTGTCCCTGGCCCTCGAAAAGGGGCTCACGGTGGGCGGGACGTTCCTGCCGGTGGATCCTCTCGAGGCCACCGCGCAGAGGGTCATCGTGTCGAACGTCCCGCCCTTTGTTCCCGCTGAGCTCCTCCTCCCTCACCTACAACAACTGGGGGAGGTAAGGTCAGGGATCAACCCCATACCGCTCGGCCTCAGGGAGAACAGCCTGCGCCACGTGTTCTCCTTCCGCCGCCAGCTCTTTGTCCGGCTGGCGCGGGAGGACGTGACAGAAGGGCACTTTAATGTGGTGCACGAGGGGACTGCCTACCGCGTCTTCTGGACGTCGGACGGCGTGCGGTGCCATGCCTGCAGGGAGGTGGGGCATGTTCGTAAGAACTGCCCCGCCTCCAAGGCCGCCAAACCACCGAAGGCGGCCAAGGCTGGCGCTGCCGCCACCCCTCCCCCTAGTTGCGTCCGCGTGCCGGGAGCCATGGGTGCGCGGGCATCGTCGGAGGCCTTTGTTTTCAGGGCCTCCGGCGGGGGGGAGGGAGAGCGTCCGACCGGAAAGAAGGCGCGGAAGAAGGCGAAACATCTCGAGGCGGGTCCCCTCGGTGCGCCGGAAAGTCTGACCACCGCGCTCAGCCCAACCCAGTCACCGGCGAGCGCGGGGTGCCCCGAGCCCGTGCCCGGGCCCTTGAATAACACCACAGAGGGGCCCAGGCGCGGGCAAGAAAAGGAAAAGGGGGGGGCGGAGCGGGAGGCCTCGGCAGACATGGAGGTCTCCCTGACTCCGCGCGCCCCCAGGAACAAAAAGAGGCACCGCCCCAATGAGGCGGAGGGGGAACAACATCCCTCCGCGGAGGAGGCGGTGCCCGCCGCGTGTCCCGCGTCCCCCACCAGCGCCCCCAAATTGCGCTGCAGGGGCGAGGAGTCTTTCCCCGGGGAGGGTGAGACAGTTGAGGCTGCCCAGCCTCTGCCTCCCGGGGATGGAGTGGAAGATCTGCCTGTCGTGGGGGGCGTGGGGACCGCGGAGGAATGCGTAGCCGCCGGGCCGGGCGTCCCGGGGACTGAGGCGGGCGAGGCCGAAAAGGCCGAACCTGAGCCCGCCCAGCTATTACCCAACTTCCCCCGGGAGTTGCTCGACCCGGCAGAGAATGAAACAATTGATTTTAATGATACTGTAGATGCTGGGCCGGGGGGTGGCAGCGGGGAGGGGGAGGAACACCCAACCTCGCCCCTTACTTTGGAGCTGGAGCACTTGGAGGGCCTGGGGATTTCCTATGGCCGGGTCTCTCCTTGTTCTCCGGTTCCTGGGGCGGAGGGGGAACCCCTTCCGCTGTCATTTCCCGACCCAGCACCATTTTTAAAAGAGCCCAGTGGGGACTCCTCTGCCGACGATCCTGGGGGTGGGATCGGGGCAGAGCCAGGGCCGGTTGGAGCGGCCGGTTCATTTGCCGTACCTTGTGCGGTCGATGGGCCGGCTGCTGGCGGCCACCTCCCGGAGGAGGACGGGGACTCGGTGGGGGACGCGGGTGAAGACCTAGAGACCACCGCCAGGGAGGCGGTGGATCTGCTCGCGGCCGCCGCCGAGGCCCTCCTCGTTCCTGCAAAGGAACTCCGGGACTTTTTGGCCCAGAGCCGGGGTCGCCGCGACCAAGCCCGACTGGCCCTGGAAAAATGGTCCGAGCCGGAGCTGATCAAGGGGTCCGTCCGCGCCGCCGTTAAAACCTTGGCCGCGGGCGGGCCCTTGACAAAGGAGCAGCACCTTGAGCTGCGCGAGCTCGAGGGACTCCTCGCTGGGCTGCGGGGGGAGCGGAGTTCAACAAAAGACTCCGCTCCCTCCCCCACAATAGGTTAAGGTAGAGGTTGCACTATGCTTTTGCCATGAAGATAACCATAGCCAGCCTCAACATCAACGGCGGCAGAGGGGCACGCCGTAGATTTGACAATTTTTCGCTCCTGCGGGAGGGGAAATATGCGGTGTGCTTCCTGCAAGAAACCCACACCGTTCCGGGAGACGAAGCCACGTGGCTCCTGGAATGGCAAGGAGAGGTCCGCATGAGCCACCTCACCGCCATTTCTAGTGGGGTGGCCATCTTGCTGGGCCCGCATTTTCAGCCGGAGATCTTGGGGGTCGAGGAGCCCGTGCCAGGCCGCTTGCTGCACGTAACGGTTCGCCTGGGGGACGTGCCGCTCCATCTCGTGAACGTGTACGCCCCTCATCCCGGCCCGCAGCAAACGCGCTTCTTTGAAGAGGTGTCCGCTCTTCTTGGCTCCGTCGACGTCGGCGACTGCATTGTCCTCGGGGGGGATTTTAACTGCACCCTCGAGGCGAGGGACCGCTCCGGTGCCCCGCAGTGCATGACGGCGATGGAGAAGTTGAGGGACCTGGTCGGGTCCTTCGACTTGGTGGACGTCTGGCGAAATCTCCACCCCGACTCCAGCGCCTTTACTTGGGTGAGGCCTGGAGTTGGATGGTCTAGAGTCGACCGCCTTTACGTGTCTCGGGCGTACGTTTCCTGCGTCCCGGCGGCCTCCATGCGGCCGGTGCCGTGTTCGGACCACCACCTGGTGTGGGCGGAGCTCGCTTCGCTCCGCGCGAGGACGGGGTCCGCGTACTGGCACTTTAACAACCGGCTGCTGGAGGACGTGCGGTTCCAGGACTCGTTCCGTCGATTCTGGTCCGACTGGAGAAGGAAGCAGGGGGGCTTCCCCTCCTTGAGGCTATGGTGGGACGTGGGCAAGGCTCACGTCCGCGTCTTCTGTCAAGAGTACGCGAGGGGGTCGACCAAGAGGCGGGCGGCCAGAGTCGGGCGCCTAGAAAAAGAGGTGCTCGACCTGGAAGCCCGTCTCGGTCAAGTCGTCCAGGACCCGGCCCTGCGGACGGTGTACGAAGCGAAGAAGGCCGCGCTGAAGGACCTGCAGCTCGTCGGGTCCCGAGGCGCGTTCGTGAGGTCGCGGATCCGGTTCCTGCGGGATCTGGACCGCGGCTCCCCCTTCTTCTACTCGCTGGAAAAAAGGCAGAGTGTCCGTAAGCAGCTCTTGACGCTGCTGGCCGACGACGGCTCTCTCGTCTCGGATCCGGAGGGCGTCAACAACAGGGTCCGTGAATATTACGGGGCTCTGTTCTCTCCGGATCCGTCCAGCGAGGAAGCGCGTAGAGTTTTGTGGGAGGACCTGCCGAAGGTCAGCCCGGAGGGCGCTGAAAATCTAGAAGCTCCGCTAAGCCTGGCGGAGCTGACCGGTGCCCTCGCCCGGCTCTCGAGGGGAAAATCCCCAGGGCTGGACGGGCTGACCGTGGAGTTCCACAGGGCGTTCTGGGACGTCCTGGGGAGCGACTACGCGCGGGTCCTGGGGGAAAGTCTGGCGACCGGGGAGATGCCCCTCTCTTGGCGCAGGGCAGTCATCGTCCTGCTGCCTAAGAAGGGCGATCTCCGCCTCCTTAAGAACTGGCGCCCGGTCTCCCTCCTCAGCACGGACTACAAAATCTTCGCCAGGGCGATGTCTGCTCGCCTTGGTGCCGTGCTGGACCACATGATCCACCCCGACCAGTCATACACGGTCCCGGGCCGGACAATCCACGACAGCATCCATCTGGTCCGGGACCTCATCCATTGTTCCCAGGAGGCTGGTCTGTCGGTCGCCTTCCTATCCCTCGACCAAGAGAAGGCGTTCGACAGGGTGGATCACGACTATCTGCTCGGAACTCTGCGCGCTTTCGGGTTCGGGACGCATTTCGTCGCCCGGATCCGACTTTTGTACGCCGCCGCGGAGTGTCTGATTAAGGTTAACGGGTCCTTGACGGCGCCCCTTCGCTTTAGGAGAGGGGTGCGCCAGGGATGCCCCATGTCCGGCCAGTTATACGCCGTTTGCGTGGAGCCTTTCCTGCGCCTCTTGCGGACGAGGTTGACGGGACTGGCTCTGCAGGGGCCGGGCGTGGAGGTCGTCCTCTCGGCTTACGCCGATGACGTGCTCCTCGCGGTAGAGGATCCCGCTGACCTGCGGAGGATGCGTGAGTGCCAGGAGATTTACTCGGCCGCGTCCTCCGCCAGGATCAACTGGGAGAAATGTTCCGGACTCCTGGTGGGTCAGTGGCGGGTGGACTCCCTGCCGGAGGAGCTCAGGCCTTTTGCCTGGAGCACGACCCATCTCCTCTATCTGGGAGTCTACCTTAGCCCCGACGAGGAAGCCTGGCCGGCGAACTGGCAGGAGCTGGAGGCCAAGGTCGCCGCTCGCCTAGGGCGCTGGACAGGACTGCTCCGAGTGCTGTCCTACAGGGGTCGAGCGCTAGTCATAAACCAGCTGGTGGCCGCAATGCTGTGGTACCGGCTGGTCACTTTGACCCCTCCCCCTGCGTTTGTCGCCAAGATACAGAAGAAGCTGGTGGACTTCTTCTGGAACAACAGGAAGCACTGGGTCTCTGTCGCGGTCTTGAGTCTCCCGCTTGAGGAGGGCGGTCAGTCGTTGGTGTGCGTCAGCGCCCAGCTCGCGACTTTCCGTCTTCAGACCCTGCAGAGATACCTTTACGTCGAGCCCCCTCCTAGGTGGTGTGCTCTGGCGAGGTATTTCTTCCGCCAGCAGCTCGACCTCAATTATGACACGCAGCTCCTGTTTGTGAACTTGGGGGGTGCCAGGACCGCCCTCCGGGAGCTGCCTGTCTTTTACAGGGAACTCATCAGGGTCTGGAACAAAGTCTCCACCAAGCGCAGCTCTCCGCCGGCTGGAGTGGCGGCCGTCCTGCAGGAACCGCTGCTCGGGAATCCGTACCTCCACGGCCGAGGCTTCATGTGGCGGTCGGAAGAGAGGGCTGTGGCTGGTGAGGTGACCAGGGTCAGGGACCTGCTCGATGGCGGAGGAGCGGGCTGGATGGCGCCAGTCACGCTGGCGCGGCGCCTAAATTCTGCCAACGTCCGCCGCGCGGCCGATGCCATCGAGTCGCTAAAAACAGCTCTGGGCCCTGACTCCGTTAGGTGTATCGAGGAGGCTCAAGCACGTGGGGAGATCCCGTCCGAACTGACCCCCGTCCGGACGGAATTCCTCATCGGCGCCAAACCCCGGAACCTCCCTCGGGGGCCGGCGCCTCACAACTTGAGCCGCCTCGGGGAAATCCCCTCCGTGCCTTTCAGTTCCGCGCGGAGGGGTTTCCTGTACGGGCTGCTCCTGCACACCCTCAACTTTGCCACCCTCGCCGGCCGTCCGGACACGCCATGGCGTACCATCTTGCCGTCCGGAGGAGGCGGGGGTCCCCGATGGAGGGCACTCTACGCAGGGGTCCTCCCACTATTCATCGGGGACTTGGCCTGGAGGGTGGTGCACGGAGCAGTGCCGTGCAACAAATTTTTAAGCCGGTTCACGGACTCCCAGGCCGCCTGCAATTTCTGCGGTCTGGAGGAGTCCGTGTTCCATGTTTTTATTGAGTGCACGAGGTTGCAGCCCCTGTTCCATTATTTGAAGGGGCTGCTCCTGAAATTCTGGCTGCACTTCAGTCCCACCCTCCTGATCTTTGGGCACCCTGTGCGGAGGGGAGCGGGTAGGTCCGAAGGCCTCCTCGTAGGACTGCTCCTGGGCACGGCCAAGGGTGCCATCAGCCGGTCCAGGCAGCGGGCGGTCGAGGGGGTCGTTCAACCTGACTGCCTGCCTCTCTTCCGCTCTTACATCCGGTCCAGGGTGTCCTTGGAGATGGAGCACGCGGTGTCCACCGGTACGCTCGCGGCCTTCCGCGAGAGGTGGGCACCGGAGGGACTGGAGTGCATCATCACGCCCGGCAACCAAATTTTAATTTGATTTTACGTTTTAAAGTTAATTTGTTTTAATTGCCGGTGCTTTTAGTGTCCCCTTCCCTTTTATAGGGGGCACTGGGGAAAAATTGTGATTTTAGTGCCAAAAAAAAAAAAAAAAAAAAAAAAAAAAAAAAAAAAAAAAAAAAAAAAAATGGGCCTTGTAAATGTCTGGAGTGTCACCCAGGTCGGGTGGCACCGTTTAATGTTTTTATGTTTTCACAGATAAACTCAAAAGAGTTTCATGCGCAAGGACCAATTGGGGAGCTGTGGAGGCGTGTCCTGCTCAATTGGAGCTGTGAGCAGTGAGGGAAGCAGCAAGCAACTTGAGCTCCTGCCTGTAGAGCCCTGAGACCAGCCCAGGAACAGAAGGAAGGAAGGGGTTTCACCACCAACTTTACCCAGAGGGAGAGGAGGAGAACAGAAAACTTTGCAACAACTTCATCATTCTGCAAGGAGTTGGAGAGAGGGGGAACAACCACAACAACCATCCAGTGTGGAAGGAGGGAGACTCAACATTCTACAGGTGGGTGTGGGTGCATTTCCCCAAAAAGACTTTGTTGTTTCGGTGGGGGGAGGAAAGAAGACCACTGAGGGCCGGAACATCGCGGGGGGTGTGTGTGTGTGTGTGTGGTAGTGTGCGTGGGGGCCGTGCTTACAACTGGGCCCCCCCCACAATTGGAACCCCCCCCACCCCCCCCACATTTGCCTAGCCTGGGATAGCTGGAGCTACCAGGCTGAAGATTGTCATCAATCACCCAATTAAAGATCGTTAGGAGTGCCTGGTGGCTCCAGCTACCCCAGGTGAAGACATCTTCTCCCCCCACCTGAAGACCACCTCAAAGACTTTTGTGTTTTGCCATCTGGGGAGTGCACCCACCCACAGCTGCGAGGAGAGACCTGCCCTCGCAGCCCCCCCCCCTTCCCACCCCCCTCTCTCTTTTCTCTGCTACTCTGTTTCTCCCCTCTCTCTCTGAGAACCCTTTCCTTCCAAATTTAAAAAAAAACCAATTAAGACAACTGAGCAGAGGGAGCAAGGCCTCTCCCCAATTGTCAACGAGGGGAGAGGTGCCTCGTTAAGGGCTCCTCTGCTCAGTGAACATAAGAGGCCATTAAAGACCATTAAGGCCTGTGACTTTGGGGTGGGTGTAGCCCTTAAAGGGACCCCGTGATGGCGACCCCATCCACGCCGGTGGCAGGGCCAGCAAGGACGTATGCGCAGGTGGCAACCGCTTCCACAGCACCTCCTGCGCCACCCGCTGCCCTGCCACCATTTAGATTAATTACTAGAAAACACGGGGTCAAGAGCTACACTCACCCCACAATGAGCATTGAGGAGTGCGTGCGGGCGATGGCTGGGGTAGTCGGCCCCTCGGCCATTGTCGCAGCCTCCAAGATGTCTGGGAAGGCTGTTTTCTTCCTGGGGTCGGAGCGGGCGGTGTCCCTGGCCCTCGAAAAGGGGCTCACGGTGGGCGGGACGTTCCTGCCGGTGGATCCTCTCGAGGCCACCGCGCAGAGGGTCATCGTGTCGAACGTCCCGCCCTTTGTTCCCGCTGAGCTCCTCCTCCCTCACCTACAACAACTGGGGGAGGTAAGGTCAGGGATCAACCCCATACCGCTCGGCCTCAGGGAGAACAGCCTGCGCCACGTGTTCTCCTTCCGCCGCCAGCTCTTTGTCCGGCTGGCGCGGGAGGACGTGACAGAAGGGCACTTTAATGTGGTGCACGAGGGGACTGCCTACCGCGTCTTCTGGACGTCGGACGGCGTGCGGTGCCATGCCTGCAGGGAGGTGGGGCATGTTCGTAAGAACTGCCCCGCCTCCAAGGCCGCCAAACCACCGAAGGCGGCCAAGGCTGGCGCTGCCGCCACCCCTCCCCCTAGTTGCGTCCGCGTGCCGGGAGCCATGGGTGCGCGGGCATCGTCGGAGGCCTTTGTTTTCAGGGCCTCCGGCGGGGGGGAGGGAGAGCGTCCGACCGGAAAGAAGGCGCGGAAGAAGGCGAAACATCTCGAGGCGGGTCCCCTCGGTGCGCCGGAAAGTCTGACCACCGCGCTCAGCCCAACCCAGTCACCGGCGAGCGCGGGGTGCCCCGAGCCCGTGCCCGGGCCCTTGAATAACACCACAGAGGGGCCCAGGCGCGGGCAAGAAAAGGAAAAGGGGGGGGCGGAGCGGGAGGCCTCGGCAGACATGGAGGTCTCCCTGACTCCGCGCGCCCCCAGGAACAAAAAGAGGCACCGCCCCAATGAGGCGGAGGGGGAACAACATCCCTCCGCGGAGGAGGCGGTGCCCGCCGCGTGTCCCGCGTCCCCCACCAGCGCCCCCAAATTGCGCTGCAGGGGCGAGGAGTCTTTCCCCGGGGAGGGTGAGACAGTTGAGGCTGCCCAGCCTCTGCCTCCCGGGGATGGAGTGGAAGATCTGCCTGTCGTGGGGGGCGTGGGGACCGCGGAGGAATGCGTAGCCGCCGGGCCGGGCGTCCCGGGGACTGAGGCGGGCGAGGCCGAAAAGGCCGAACCTGAGCCCGCCCAGCTATTACCCAACTTCCCCCGGGAGTTGCTCGACCCGGCAGAGAATGAAACAATTGATTTTAATGATACTGTAGATGCTGGGCCGGGGGGTGGCAGCGGGGAGGGGGAGGAACACCCAACCTCGCCCCTTACTTTGGAGCTGGAGCACTTGGAGGGCCTGGGGATTTCCTATGGCCGGGTCTCTCCTTGTTCTCCGGTTCCTGGGGCGGAGGGGGAACCCCTTCCGCTGTCATTTCCCGACCCAGCACCATTTTTAAAAGAGCCCAGTGGGGACTCCTCTGCCGACGATCCTGGGGGTGGGATCGGGGCAGAGCCAGGGCCGGTTGGAGCGGCCGGTTCATTTGCCGTACCTTGTGCGGTCGATGGGCCGGCTGCTGGCGGCCACCTCCCGGAGGAGGACGGGGACTCGGTGGGGGACGCGGGTGAAGACCTAGAGACCACCGCCAGGGAGGCGGTGGATCTGCTCGCGGCCGCCGCTGAGGCCCTCCTCGTTCCTGCAAAGGAACTCCGGGACTTTTTGGCCCAGAGCCGGGGTCGCCGCGACCAAGCCCGACTGGCCCTGGAAAAATGGTCCGAGCCGGAGCTGATCAAGGGGTCCGTCCGCGCCGCCGTTAAAACCTTGGCCGCGGGCGGGCCCTTGACAAAGGAGCAGCACCTTGAGCTGCGCGAGCTCGAGGGACTCCTCGCTGGGCTGCGGAGGGAGCGGAGTTCAACAAAAGACTCCGCTCCCTCCCCCACAATAGGTTAAGGTAGAGGTTGCACTATGCTTTTGCCATGAAGATAACCATAGCCAGCCTCAACATCAACGGCGGCAGAGGGGCACGCCGTAGATTTGACAATTTTTCGCTCCTGCGGGAGGGGAAATATGCGGTGTGCTTCCTGCAAGAAACCCACACCGTTCCGGGAGACGAAGCCACGTGGCTCCTGGAATGGCAAGGAGAGGTCCGCATGAGCCACCTCACCGCCATTTCTAGTGGGGTGGCCATCTTGCTGGGCCCGCATTTTCAGCCGGAGATCTTGGGGGTCGAGGAGCCCGTGCCAGGCCGCTTGCTGCACGTAACGGTTCGCCTGGGGGACGTGCCGCTCCATCTCGTGAACGTGTACGCCCCTCATCCCGGCCCGCAGCAAACGCGCTTCTTTGAAGAGGTGTCCGCTCTTCTTGGCTCCGTCGACGTCGGCGACTGCATTGTCCTCGGGGGGGATTTTAACTGCACCCTCGAGGCGAGGGACCGCTCCGGTGCCCCGCAGTGCATGACGGCGATGGAGAAGTTGAGGGACCTGGTCGGGTCCTTCGACTTGGTGGACGTCTGGCGAAATCTCCACCCCGACTCCAGCGCCTTTACTTGGGTGAGGCCTGGAGTTGGATGGTCTAGAGTCGACCGCCTTTACGTGTCTCGGGCGTACGTTTCCTGCGTCCCGGCGGCCTCCATGCGGCCGGTGCCGTGTTCGGACCACCACCTGGTGTGGGCGGAGCTCGCTTCGCTCCGCGCGAGGACGGGGTCCGCGTACTGGCACTTTAACAACCGGCTGCTGGAGGACGTGCGGTTCCAGGACTCGTTCCGTCGATTCTGGTCCGACTGGAGAAGGAAGCAGGGGGGCTTCCCCTCCTTGAGGCTATGGTGGGACGTGGGCAAGGCTCACGTCCGCGTCTTCTGTCAAGAGTACGCGAGGGGGTCGACCAAGAGGCGGGCGGCCAGAGTCGGGCGCCTAGAAAAAGAGGTGCTCGACCTGGAAGCCCGTCTCGGTCAAGTCGTCCAGGACCCGGCCCTGCGGACGGTGTACGAAGCGAAGAAGGCCGCGCTGAAGGACCTGCAGCTCGTCGGGTCCCGAGGCGCGTTCGTGAGGTCGCGGATCCGGTTCCTGCGGGATCTGGACCGCGGCTCCCCCTTCTTCTACTCGCTGGAAAAAAGGCAGAGTGTCCGTAAGCAGCTCTTGACGCTGCTGGCCGACGACGGCTCTCTCGTCTCGGATCCGGAGGGCGTCAACAACAGGGTCCGTGAATATTACGGGGCTCTGTTCTCTCCGGATCCGTCCAGCGAGGAAGCGCGTAGAGTTTTGTGGGAGGACCTGCCGAAGGTCGGCCCGGAGGGCGCCGAAAATCTGGAAGCTCCGCTAAGCCTGGCGGAGCTGACCGGTGCCCTCGCCCGGCTCTCGAGGGGAAAATCCCCGGGGCTGGACGGGCTGACCGTGGAGTTCCACAGGGCGTTCTGGGACGTCCTGGGGGGCGACTACGCGCGGGTCCTGGGGGAAAGTCTGGCGACCGGGGAGATGCCCCTCTCTTGGCGCAGGGCAGTCATCGTCCTGCTGCCTAAGAAGGGCAATCTCCGCCTCCTTAAGAACTGGCGCCCGGTCTCCCTCCTCAGCACGGACTACAAAATCTTCGCCAGGGCGATGTCTGCTCGCCTTGGTGCCGTGCTGGACCACATGATCCACCCCGACCAGTCATACACGGTCCCGGGCCGGACAATCCACGATAACATCCATCTGGTCCGGGACCTCATCCATTGTTCCCAGGAGGCTGGTCTGTCGGTCGCCTTCCTATCCCTCGACCAAGAGAAGGCGTTCGACAGGGTGGATCACGACTATCTGCTCGGAACTCTGCGCGCTTTCGGGTTCGGGACGCATTTCGTCGCCCGGATCCGACTTTTGTACGCCGCCGCGGAGTGTCTGATTAAGGTTAACGGGTCCTTGACGGCGCCCCTTCGCTTTAGGAGAGGGGTGCGCCAGGGATGCCCCATGTCCGGCCAGTTATACGCCGTTTGCGTGGAGCCTTTCCTGCGCCTCTTGCGGACGAGGTTGACGGGACTGGCTCTGCAAGGGCCGGGCGTGGAGGTCGTCCTCTCGGCTTACGCCGATGACGTGCTCCTCGCGGTAGAGGATCCCGCTGACCTGCGGAGGATGCGTGAGTGCCAGGAGATTTACTCGGCCGCGTCCTCCGCCAGGATCAACTGGGAGAAATGTTCCGGACTCCTGGTGGGTCAGTGGCGGGTGGACTCCCTGCCGGAGGAGCTCAGGCCTTTTGCCTGGAGCACGACCCATCTCCTCTATCTGGGAGTCTACCTTAGCCCCGACGAGGAAGCCTGGCCGGCGAACTGGCAGGAGCTGGAGGCCAAGGTCGCCGCTCGCCTAGGGCGCTGGACAGGACTGCTCCGAGTGCTGTCCTACAGGGGTCGAGCGCTAGTCATAAACCAGCTGGTGGCCGCAATGCTGTGGTACCGGCTGGTCACTTTGACCCCTCCCCCTGCGTTTGTCGCCAAGATACAGAAGAAGCTGGTGGACTTCTTCTGGAACAACAGGAAGCACTGGGTCTCTGTCGCGGTCTTGAGTCTCCCGCTTGAGGAGGGCGGTCAGTCGTTGGTGTGCGTCAGCGCCCAGCTCGCGACTTTCCGTCTTCAGACCCTGCAGAGATACCTTTACGTCGAGCCCCCTCCTAGGTGGTGTGCTCTGGCGAGGTATTTCTTCCGCCAGCAGCTCGACCTCAATTATGACACGCAGCTCCTGTTTGTGAACTTGGGGGGTGCCAGGACCGCCCTCCGGGAGCTGCCTGTCTTTTACAGGGAACTCATCAGGGTCTGGAACAAAGTCTCCACCAAGCGCAGCTCTCCGCCGGCTGGAGTGGCGGCCGTCCTGCAGGAGCCGCTGCTCGGGAATCCGTACCTCCACGGCCGAGGCTTCATGTGGCGGTCGGAAGAGAGGGCTGTGGCTGGTGAGGTGACCAGGGTCAGGGACCTGCTCGATGGCGGAGGAGCGGGCTGGATGGCGCCAGTCACGCTGGCGCGGCGCCTAAATTCTGCCAACGTCCGCCGCGCGGCCGATGCCATCGAGTCGCTAAAAACAGCTCTGGGCCCTGACTCCGTTAGGTGTATCGAGGAGGCTCAAGCACGTGGGGAGATCCCGTCCGAACTGACCCCCGTCCGGACGGAATTCCTCATCGGCGCCAAACCCCGGAACCTCCCTCGGGGGCCGGCGCCTCACAACTTGAGCCGCCTCGGGGAAATCCCCTCCGTGCCTTTCAGTTCCGCGCGGAGGGGTTTCCTGTACGGGCTGCTCCTGCACACCCTCAACTTTGCCATCCTCGCCGGCCGTCCGGACACGCCATGGCGCACCATCTTGCCGTCCGGAGGAGGCGGGGGTCCCCGATGGAGGGCACTCTACGCAGGGGTCCTCCCACTATTCATCGGGGACTTGGCCTGGAGGGTGGTGCACGGAGCAGTGCCGTGCAACAAATTTTTAAGCCGGTTCACGGACTCCCAGGCCGCCTGCAATTTCTGCGGTCTGGAGGAGTCCGTGTTCCATGTTTTTATGGAGTGCACAAGGTTGCAGCCCCTGTTCCATTATTTGAAGGGGCTGCTCCTGAAATTCTGGCTGCACTTCAGTCCCACTCTCCTGATCTTTGGGCACCCTGTGCGGAGGGGAGCGGGTAGGTCCGAAGGCCTCCTCGTAGGACTGCTCCTGGGCACGGCCAAGGGTGCCATCAGCCGGTCCAGGCAGCGGGCGGTCGAGGGGGTCGTTCAACCTGACTGCCTGCCTCTCTTCCGCTCTTACATCCGGTCCAGGGTGTCCTTGGAGATGGAGCACGCGGTGTCCACCGGTACGCTCGCGGCCTTCCGCGAGAGGTGGGCACCGGAGGGACTGGAGTGCATCATCACGCCCGGCAACCAAATTTTAATTTGATTTTACGTTTTAAAGTTAATTTGTTTTAATTGCCGGTGCTTTTAGTGTCCCCTTCCCTTTTATAGGGGGCACTGGGGAAAAATTGTGATTTTAGTGCCCCAAAAAAAAAAAAAAAAAAAAAAACACAAAAAAGGGGGGAAAAAAAATGGGCCTTGTAAATGTCTGGAGTGTCACCCAGGTCGGGTGGCACAGTTTAATGTTTATGTTTTCGCAGGTAGACTCTAAAAGAGTTTCATGCGCAAGGACCAATTGGGGAGCTGTGGAGGCGTGTCCTGCTCAATTGGAGCTGTGAGCAGTGAGGGAAGCAGCAAGCAACTTGAGCTCCTGCCTGTAGAGCCCTGAGACCAGCCCAGGAACAGAAGGAAGGAAGGGGTTTCACCACCAACTTTACCCAGAGGGAGAGGAGGAGAACAGAAAACTTTGCAACAACTTCATCATTCTGCAAGGAGTTGGAGAGAGGGGGAAAAGACAAACAACATCCAGTGTGGAAGGAGGGAGACTCAACATTTCTACAGGTGGGTGTGGGTGCATTTCCCCAAACAGACTTTGTTGTATCGGTGGGGGGAGGAAAGAAGACCACTGAGGGCCGGAACATCGCGGGGGGTGTGTGTGTGTGTGTGGTAGTGTGCGTGGGGGCTGTGCTTACAACTGGCCCCCCCCCACAATTGGAACCCCCCCCACCCCCCCCACATTTGCCTAGCCTGGGATAGCTGGAGCTACCAGGCTGAAGAGTCATTAATCACCCTATTGAGGATCGTTAGGAGTGCCTGGTGGCTCCAGCTACCCCAGGTGAAGACATCTTCTCCCCCCACCTGAAGACCACCCCAAAGACTTTTGTGTTTTGCCATCTGGGGAGTGCACCCACCCACAGCTGCGAGGAGAGACCTGCCCTCGCAGCCCCCCCCCCCTTCCCACCCCCCTCTCTCTTTTCTCTGCTACTCTGTTTCTCCCCTCTCTCTCTGAGAACCCTTTCCTTCCAAATTTAAAAAAAAAAAAAAACCAATTAAGACAACTGAGCAGAGGGAGCAAGGCCTCTCCCCAATTGTCAACGAGGGGAGAGGTGCCTCGTTAAGGGCTCCTCTGCTCAGTGAACATAAGAGGCCATTAAAGACCATTAAGGCCTGTGACTTTGGGGTGGGTGTAGCCCTTAAAGGGACCCCGTGATGGCGACCCCATCCACGCCGGTGGCAGGGCCAGCAAGGACGTATGCGCAGGTGGCAACCGCTTCCACAGCACCTCCTGCGCCACCCGCTGCCCTGCCACCATTTAGATTAATTACTAGAAAACACGGGGTCAAGAGCTACACTCACCCCACAATGAGCATTGAGGAGTGCGTGCGGGCGATGGCTGGGGTAGTCGGCCCCTCGGCCATTGTCGCAGCCTCCAAGATGTCTGGGAAGGCTGTTTTCTTCCTGGGGTCGGAGCGGGCGGTGTCCCTGGCCCTCGAAAAGGGGCTCACGGTGGGCGGGACGTTCCTGCCGGTGGATCCTCTCGAGGCCACCGCGCAGAGGGTCATCGTGTCGAACGTCCCGCCCTTTGTTTCCGCTGAGCTCCTCCTCCCTCACCTACAACAACTGGGGGAGGTAAGGTCAGGGATCAACCCCATACCGCTCGGCCTCAGGGAGAACAGCCTGCGCCACGTGTTCTCCTTCCGCCGCCAGCTCTTTGTCCGGCTGGCGCGGGAGGACGTGACAGAAGGGCACTTTAATGTGGTGCACGAGGGGACTGCCTACCGCGTCTTCTGGACGTCGGACGGCGTGCGGTGCCATGCCTGCAGGGAGGTGGGGCACGTTCGTAAGAACTGCCCCGCCTCCAAGGCCGCCAAACCACCGAAGGCGGCCAAGGCTGGCGCTGCCGCCACCCCTCCCCCTAGTTGCGTCCGCGTGCCGGGAGCCATGGGTGCGCGGGCATCGTCGGAGGCCTTTGTTTTCAGGGCCTCCGGCGGGGGGGAGGGAGAGCGTCCGAGCGGAAAGAAGGCGCGGAAGAAGGAGAAACATCTAGAGGCGGGTCCCCTCGGTGCGCCGGAAAGTCTGACCACCGCGCTCAGCCCAACCCAGTCACCGGCGAGCGCGGGGTGCCCCGAGCCCGTGCCCGGGCCCTTGAATACCACCACAGAGGGGCCCAGGCGCGGGCAAGAAAAGGAAAAGGGGGGGGCGGAGCGGGAGGCCTCGGCAGACATGGAGGTCTCCCTGACTCCGCGCGCCCCCAGGAACAAAAAGAGGCACCGCCCCAATGAGGCGGAGGGGGAACAACATCCCTCCGTGGAGGAGTCGGTGCCCGCCACGTGTCCCGCGTCCCCCACCAGCGCCCCCAAATTGCGCTGCAGGCGCGAGGAGTCTTTCCCCGGGGAGGGTGAGACAGTTGAGGCTGCCCAGCCTCTGCCTCCCGGGGATGGAGTGGAAGATCTGCCTGTCGTGGGGGGCGTGGGGACCGCGGAGGAATGCGTCGCCGCCGGGCCGGGCGTCCCGGGGACTGAGGCGGGCGAGGCCGAAAAGGCCGAACCTGAGCCCGCCCAGCTATTACCCAACTTCCCCCGGGAGTTGCTCGACCCGGCGGAAAAACAATTAAATAATTATGACACTGTAGATGCTGGGCCGGGGGGTGGCAGCGGGGAGGGGGAGGAACACCCACCCTCGCCCCTTACTTTGGAGCTGGAGCACTTGGAGGGCCTGGGGATTTCCTATGGCCGGGTCTCTCCTTGTTCTCCGGTTCCTGGGGCGGAGGGGGAACCCCTTCCGCTGTCATTTCCCGACCCAGCACCATTTTTAAAAGAGCCCAGTGGGGACTCCTCTGCCGACGATCCTGGGGGTGGGATCGGGGCAGTGCCAGGGCCGGTTGGAGCGGCCGGTTCATTTGCCGTACCTTGTGCGGTCGATGGGCCGGCTGCTGGCGGCCACCTCCCGGAGGAGGACGGGGACTCGGTGGGGGACGCGGGTGAAGACCTAGAGACCACCGCCAGGGAGGCGGTGGATCTGCTCGCGGCCGCCGCTGAGGCCCTCCTCGTTCCTGCAAAGGAACTCCGGGACTTTTTGGCCCAGAGCCGGGGTCGCCGCGACCAAGCCCGACTGGCCCTGGAAAAATGGTCCGAGCCGGAACTGATCAAGGGGTCCGTCCGCGCCGCCGTTAAAACCTTGGCCGCGGGCGGGCCCTTGACAAAGGAGCAGCACCTTGAGCTGCGCGAGCTCGAGGGACTCCTCGCTGGGCTGCGGAGGGAGCGGAGTTCAACAAAAGACTCCGCTCCCTCCCCCACAATAGGTTAAGGTAGAGGTTGCACTATGCTTTTGCCATGAAGATAACCATAGCCAGCCTCAACATCAACGGCGGCAGAGGGGCACGCCGTAGATTTGACAATTTTTCGCTCCTGCGGGAGGGGAAATATGCGGTGTGCTTCCTGCAAGAAACCCACACCGTTCCGGGAGACGAAGCCACGTGGCTCCTGGAATGGCAAGGAGAGGTCCGCATGAGCCACCTCACCGCCATTTCTAGTGGGGTGGCCATCTTGCTGGGCCCGCATTTTCAGCCGGAGATCTTGGGGGTCGAGGAGCCCGTGCCAGGCCGCTTGCTGCACGTAACGGTTCGCCTGGGGGACGTGCCGCTCCATCTCGTGAACGTGTACGCCCCTCATCCCGGCCCGCAGCAAACGCGCTTCTTTGAAGAGGTGTCCGCTCTTCTTGGCTCCGTCGACGTCGGCGACTGCATTGTCCTCGGGGGGGATTTTAACTGCACCCTCGAGGCGAGGGACCGCTCCGGTGCCCCGCAGTGCATGACGGCGATGGAGAAGTTGAGGGACCTGGTCGGGTCCTTCGACTTGGTGGACGTCTGGCGAAATCTCCACCCCGACTCCAGCGCCTTTACTTGGGTGAGGCCTGGAGTTGGATGGTCTAGAGTCGACCGCCTTTACGTGTCTCGGGCGTACGTTTCCTGCGTCCCGGCGGCCTCCATGCGGCCGGTGCCGTGTTCGGACCACCACCTGGTGTGGGCGGAGCTCGCTTCGCTCCGCGCGAGGACGGGGTCCGCGTACTGGCACTTTAACAACCGGCTGCTGGAGGACGTGCGGTTCCAGGACTCGTTCCGTCGATTCTGGTCCGACTGGAGAAGGAAGCAGGGGGGCTTCCCCTCCTTGAGGCTATGGTGGGACGTGGGCAAGGCTCACGTCCGCGTCTTCTGTCAAGAGTACGCGAGGGGGTCGACCAAGAGGCGGGCGGCCAGAGTCGGGCGCCTAGAAAAAGAGGTGCTCGACCTGGAAGCCCGTCTCGGTCAAGTCGTCCAGGACCCGGCCCTGCGGACGGTGTACGAAGCGAAGAAGGCCGCGCTGAAGGACCTGCAGCTCGTCGGGTCCCGAGGCGCGTTCGTGAGGTCGCGGATCCGGTTCCTGCGGGATCTGGACCGCGGCTCCCCCTTCTTCTACTCGCTGGAAAAAAGGCAGAGTGTCCGTAAGCAGCTCTTGACGCTGCTGGCCGACGACGGCTCTCTCGTCTCGGATCCGGAGGGCGTCAACAACAGGGTCCGTGAATATTACGGGGCTCTGTTCTCTCCGGATCCGTCCAGCGAGGAAGCGCGTAGAGTTTTGTGGGAGGACCTGCCGAAGGTCAGCCCGGAGGGCGCCGAAAATCTGGAAGCTCCGCTAAGCCTGGCGGAGCTGACCGGTGCCCTCGCCCGGCTCTCGAGGGGAAAATCCCCGGGGCTGGACGGGCTGACCGTGGAGTTCCACAGGGCGTTCTGGGACGTCCTGGGGAGCGACTACGCGCGGGTCCTGGGGGAAAGTCTGGCGACCGGGGAGATGCCCCTCTCTTGGCGCAGGGCAGTCATCGTCCTGCTGCCTAAGAAGGGCGATCTCCGCCTCCTTAAGAACTGGCGCCCGGTCTCCCTCCTCAGCACGGACTACAAAATCTTCGCCAGGGCGATGTCTGCTCGCCTTGGTGCCGTGCTGGACCACATGATCCACCCCGACCAGTCATACACGGTCCCGGGCCGGACGATCCACGACAACATCCATCTGGTCCGGGACCTCATCCATTGCTCCCAGGAGGCTGGTCTGTCGGTCGCCTTCCTATCCCTCGACCAAGAGAAGGCGTTCGACAGGGTGGATCACGACTATCTGCTCGGAACTCTGCGCGCTTTCGGGTTCGGGACGCATTTCGTCGCCCGGATCCGACTTTTGTACGCCGCCGCGGAGTGTCTGATTAAGGTTAACGGGTCCTTGACGGCGCCCCTTCGCTTTAGGAGAGGGGTGCGCCAGGGATGCCCCATGTCCGGCCAGTTATACGCCGTTTGCGTGGAGCCTTTCCTGCGCCTCTTGCGGACGAGGTTGACGGGACTGGCTCTGCAAGGGCCGGGCGTGGAGGTCGTCCTCTCGGCTTACGCCGATGACGTGCTCCTCGCGGTAGAGGATCCCGCTGACCTGCGGAGGATGCGTGAGTGCCAGGAGATTTACTCGGCCGCGTCCTCCGCCAGGATCAACTGGGAGAAATGTTCCGGACTCCTGGTGGGTCAGTGGCGGGTGGACTCCCTGCCGGAGGAGCTCAGGCCTTTTGCCTGGAGCACGACCCATCTCCTCTATCTGGGAGTCTACCTTAGCCCCGACGAGGGAGCCTGGCCGGCGAACTGGCAGGAGCTGGAGGCCAAGGTCGCCGCTCGCCTAGGGCGCTGGACAGGACTGCTCCGAGTGCTGTCCTACAGGGGTCGAGCGCTAGTCATAAACCAGCTGGTGGCCGCAATGCTGTGGTACCGGCTGGTCACTTTGACCCCTCCCCCTGCGTTTGTCGCCAAGATACAGAAGAAGCTGGTGGACTTCTTCTGGAACAACAGGAAGCACTGGGTCTCTGCCGTGGTCTTGAGTCTCCCGCTTGAGGAGGGCGGTCAGTCGTTGGTGTGCGTCAGCGCCCAGCTCGCGACTTTCCGTCTTCAGACCCTGCAGAGATACCTTTACGTCGAGCCCCCTCCTAGGTGGTGCGCTCTGGCGAGGTATTTCTTCCGCCAGCAGCTCGACCTCAATTATGACACGCAGCTCCTGTTTGTGAACTTGGGGGGTGCCAGGACCGCCCTCCGGGAGCTGCCTGTCTTTTACAGGGAACTCATCAGGGTCTGGAACAAAGTCTCCACCAAGCGCAGCTCTCCGCCGGCTGGAGTGGCGGCCGTCCTGCAGGAGCCGCTGCTCGGGAATCCGTACCTCCACGGCCGAGGCTTCATGTGGCGGTCGGAAGAGAGGGCTGTGGCTGGTGAGGTGACCAGGGTCAGGGACCTGCTCGATGGCGGAGGAGCGGGCTGGATGGCGCCAGTCACGCTGGCGCGGCGCCTAAATTCTGCCAACGTCCGCCGCGCGGCCGATGCCATCGAGTCGCTAAAAACAGCTCTGGGCCCTGACTCCGTTAGGTGTATCGAGGAGGCTCAAGCACGTGGGGAGATCCCGTCCGAACTGACCCCCGTCCGGACGGAATTCCTCATCGGCGCCAAACCCCGGAACCTCCCTCGGGGGCCGGCGCCTCACAACTTGAGCCGCCTCGGGGAAATCCCCTCCGTGCCTTTCAGTTCCGCGCGGAGGGGTTTCCTGTACGGGCTGCTCCTGCACACCCTCAACTTTGCCATCCTCGCCGGCCGTCCGGACACGCCATGGCGCACCATCTTGCCGTCCGGAGGAGGCGGGGGTCCCCGATGGAGGGCACTCTACGCAGGGGTCCTCCCACTATTCATCGGGGACTTGGCCTGGAGGGTGGTGCACGGAGCAGTGCCGTGCAACAAATTTTTAAGCCGGTTCACGGACTCCCAGGCCGCCTGCAATTTCTGCGGTCTGGAGGAGTCCGTGTTCCATGTTTTTATGGAATGCACGAGGTTGCAGCCCCTGTTCCATTATTTGAAGGGGCTGCTCCTGAAATTCTGGCTGCACTTCAGTCCCACTCTCCTGATCTTTGGGCACCCTGTGCGGAGGGGAGCGGGTAGGTCCGAAGGCCTCCTCGTAGGACTGCTCCTGGGCACGGCCAAGGGTGCCATCAGCCGGTCCAGGCAGCGGGCGGTCGAGGGGGTCGTTCAACCTGACTGCCTGCCTCTCTTCCGCTCTTACATCCGGTCCAGGGTGTCCTTGGAGATGGAGCACGCGGTGTCCACCGGTACGCTCGCGGCCTTCCGCGAGAGGTGGGCACCGGAGGGACTGGAGTGCATCATCACGCCCGGCAACCAAATTTTAATTTGATTTTACGTTTTAAAGTTAATTTGTTTTAATTGCCGGTGCTTTTAGTGTCCCCTTCCCTTTTATAGGGGGCACTGGGGAAAAATTGTGATTTTAGTGCCCAAAAAAAAAACAAAAAAAAACAAAAAAACACAAAAAAAAAAACACAAAAAAGGGGGAAAAAAAAAAAATGGGCCTTGTAAATGTCTGGAGTGTCACCCAGGTCGGGTGGCACCGTTTAATGTTTTTATGTTTTCACAGATAAACTCAAAAGAGTTTCATGCACAAGGATCCTGCAGGAACCGCTGCTCGGGAATCCGTACCTCCACGGCCGAGATTTTATGTGGCGATCGGAAGAGAGGGCTGTGGCTGGTGAGGTGACCAGGGTCAGGGACCTGCTCGATGGCGGAGGAGCGGGCTGGATGGCGCCAGACACGCTGGCGCGGCGCCTAAATTCTGCCAACGTCCGCCACGCGGCCGATGCCATCGAGTCGCTAAAAACAGCTCTGGGCCCTGACTCCGTTAGGTGCATCGAGGAGGCTCAAGCACGTGGGGAGATCCCGTCCGAACTGACCCCCATCCGGACGGAATTCCTCATCGGCGCCAAACCCCGGAACCTCCCTCGGGGGCCGGCGCCTCACAACTTGAGCTGCCTCGGGGAAATCCCCTCCGTGCCTTTCAGTTCCGCGCGGAGGGGTTTCCTGTACGGGCTGCTCCTGCACACCCTCAACTTTGCCATCCTCGCCGGCCGTCCGGACACGCCATGGCGTACCATCTTGCCGTCCGGAGGAGGCGGGGGTCCCCGATGGAGGGCACTCTACGCAGGGGTCCTCCCACTATTCATCGGGGACTTGGCCTGGAGGGTGGTGCACGGAGCAGTGCCGTGCAACAAATTTTTAAGCCGGTTCACGGACTCCCAGGCCGCCTGCAATTTCTGCGGTCTGGAGGAGTCCGTGTTCCATGTTTTTATTGAGTGCACAAGGTTGCAGCCCCTGTTCCATTATTTGAAGGGGCTGCTCCTGAAATTCTGGCTGCACTTCAGTCCCACTCTCCTGATCTTTGGGCACCCTGTGCGGAGGGGAGCGGGTAGGTCCGAGCGCCTCCTCGTAGGACTGCTCCTGGGCACGGCCAAGGGTGCCATCAGCCGGTCCAGGCAGCGGGCGGTCGAGGGGGTCGTTCAACCTGACTGCCTGCCTCTCTTCCGCTCTTACATCCGGTCCAGGGTGTCCTTGGAGATGGAGCACGCGGTGTCCACCGGTACGCTCGCGGCCTTCCGCGAGAGGTGGGCACCGGAGGGACTGGAGTGCATCATCACGCCCGGCAACCAAATTTTAATTTGATTTTACGTTTTAAAGTTTAATTTGTTTTCATTGCCGGTGCTTTTAGTGTCCCCCTCCCCTTTTATAGGGGGCACTGGAAAAATTTGATTTTAGCGCCCCAAAAAAAAACCAAAAAAAAAAAAAAAGGGGGCCTTGAAAATGTCTGCTGTGTCACCCAGGTCGGGTGGCATGGTTTTAATGTTTATGTTTTTGCAGGTAAACTCAAAAGAGTTTCATGCACAAGGACCCCCAGGTCCCTCTGCACCGCAGCATGTTGTAATTTCTCCCCATTCAAATAATATTCCCTTTTACTGTTTTTTTCCCCCAAGGTGGATGACCTCACATTTTCTGACATTGTATTCCATCTGCCAAACCTTAACCCATTCGCTTAACCTATCTAAATCTCTTTGCAGCCTCTCTGTATCCTCTACACAACCCGCTTTCCCACTAATCTTTGTGTCATCTGTAAATTTTGTTACACTACACTCTGTCCCCTCTTCCAGGTCATCTATGTATATTGTAAACAGTTGTGGTCCCAGCACCCAACCCTGTGGCACACCACTAACCACTGATTGCCAACCTGAAAAGGCCCCATTTATCCCAACTCTCTGCTTTCTGACAGTCAGCCAATTCTCGATCCATGCTAATACATTTCCTCTGACTCCGCGTACCTTTATCTTCTGCAGTAACCTTTTGTGTGGCACCTTATTGAATGCCTTTTGGAAATCCAAGTATACCACATCCATCGGTACACCTCTATCCACCATGCTCGTTATAACCGCAAAGAATTCCAGTAAATTAGTTAAACATGATTTCCCCTTCATGAATCCATGTTGCGTCTGCTTGATTGCACTATTCTGATCTAGATGTCCCGCTATTTCTTCCTTAACGATAGCTTCAAGCATTTTCCCCACTACAGATGTTAAACTAACCGTTTTCTGCCCTTTGGTATTCCGTAGCTCCACCCATACCAATTCCACATCATCCAAGCTAATGTCTTTCCTTACAATTGCATTAATTTCCTCTTTAACCAGCAACGCCACCCCGCCTCCTTTTCCTTTCTGTCTATCCTTCCTAAATGTTGAATACCCTTGGATGTTGAGTTCCCAGCCTAGGCCACCCTGGAGCCATGTCTCCGTGATGCCAATCACATCGTATCCGTTAACTGCTATCTGCACTGTTAATTAGTCCACCTTATTCTGAATACTCCTCGCATTGAGGCACAGAGCCTTCAGGCTTGCCTTTTTAGCACACTTTGACCCTTTAGAATTTTGCTGCAAAGTGGCCCTTTTAGTTTCTTGCCTTGGATTTCTCTGCCCTCCATTTTTACTCATCTCCTTTCTGTATTTTGCTTCAGTCTCAATTTTTGTTTCCTTCTATCTCTCTGCATTGGTTTCCATCCAACTGCCATATTAGTTTAACTCCTCCCCAACATCATTAGCAAACACTCCTCCCCGGACATTAGTTCCCGTCCTGCCTAGGTGCAGACCGTCCGGTTTGTACTGGTCCCACCTCCCCCAGAACCGGTTCCAATGCCCCAGGAATTTGAATCCCTCCCTGCTGTACCACTGCTCAAGCCACGTATTCATCTGAGCTATCCTGCGATTCCTACTCCGACTAGCACGTGGCACTGGTAGCAATCCCGAGATTACTACTTTTGAGGTCCTACTTTTTAATTTAGCTCCTAGCTCCTTAAATTCGTCTCATAAGACCTCATGCCGTTTTTTACCTATATCGTTTGTACCAATGTACACCATGACAACTGGCTGTTCACCCTCCCTTTTCAAAATGTCCTGCACCCGCTCCGAGACATCCTTGACCCTTGCACCAGGGAGACAACATACCATCCTAGAATCTCGGTTACGGCCGCAGAAATGCCTATCTATTCCCCTTACAATTGAATCCCCTATCACTATTGCTCTCCCACTCTTTTTCCTGCCCTCCTGTGCAGCAGAGCCAGCCACAGTGCCATGAACTTGGCTGCTGCTGCTCCCCCCTGATGAGTCATCCCCCTCAACAGTACTCAAAGCGGTGTATCTGTTTTGCAGGGTGATGACCGCAGGGGATCCCTGCACTACCTTCCTTCCACTGCTCTTCCTATTGGTTTTCCATTCCCTATCTGGCTGTGGACCCTCTACCTGCGGTAAGACCAACTCACTAAACGTGCTATTCACGTAATTCTCAGATTTGTGGATGCTCCAGAGTGAATCCACCTTCAGCTCCAATTCCGCAACGCGGTCCGTCAGGAGCTGGAGGCGGATACACTTCCCGCACACATAGTCGTCAGGGACACCAGAGGCGTCCCTGATTTCCCACATAGTACAGGAGGAGCATAACACGTGTCCGAGCTCTCCTGCCATGACTTAACCCTTTGATTAACTTAATTTGGCAACAACAATGCTCAAAGTTACTCACTGATATCGAAGAGAAAAAAGAAAAACTACTCACCAATCACCAGCCAATCACTTACCCCCTTGCCTGTGATGTCACCTTTCTATTTCTTTCTACTTCTTTTTTGCCTTCTCTCTGTAGCTGCACAAGCGACACCTCTCCACGCACCTCCCGACTGCTGAACTCGTGGCCTTTATAGGCCTCTCCGATCCCTGGACTCTCACCTCTCTACACACCTCCCGACGCCTCTCGCGGCCTTTATAGGCCTCTCGCCGACCCCGGACTCACGTCTCTCCGAAGCACCTCCCGACGCCTCTCGCGGCCTCTCACCGATCCCGGGCTCACGTCTCTCCGACGCACCTCCCGACGCCTCTCATGGCCTTTTGTAGGCCTCTCGCCGACCCCGGACTCACGTCTCTCCTCTAAGATAGCCTGTTCCCTGGTTGGTTCCGCAACATATTGTTCAAGCAAACTATCCTGGATACATTCTATGAACTCTTCCTCAAGGCTACCCTGGCCAATTTGCTTTGTCCAATCAATATGAAGATTAAAATTGCCCATGATTATTGCCGTTAATTTTTTACAAGCCTCCGTTATTTCTTGATTTATACTCCGTCCAACAGTGTAGCTACTGTTTGGGGGCCTATAGACTACGCCCACCAGTGACTTTTTCCCCTTATTATTCCTTATCTCCACCCAAACTGATTCACCATCTTGATCTTCTGAGCCAATATAATTTCTCACTAACACACTGATGTCATCCTTTATTAACAGAGCCACCCCACCTCCTTTTCTTTTCTGTTTTTCCTTCCGAATTGTTAAATACCCCTGAATATTTAGTTCCCAGTCCTGGTCACCTTGCAACCATGTCTCTGCAATGGCTATCAGATCATACCCATTTGTATCTATTTGTGCCAGCAACTCATCTATTTTGTTACGAATGCTGCATGCCTTCAGATAAAGAGCTTTTAAATTTGTTTTTTTTAACCATTTTTTCCTACTTTGACCCCAGTTTCTGATTCACTTTTATGTTTATAGGTGTCCCTTCCTGGCACGCTCTGGTTACCATTTCCCCCAGTGCTACCCTGCTCTATTGCTTTCTCCTTGTACTTTGACTTTTTAAATTTTCGCTCACCTGAACCCTCCCCGTCACTAATTAGTCTAAAGCCCTCTCGACCGTGATCAGTTCTGAGGCGATTGATGGTTGTCCACCGTTTGATCCTTCAGGTTGTACTGTGGGGTCCTCCATTAGGAATCCATTCCGTATGTCACAGTTCTGCCAAGCATTTTGCCATTGGTCATCATAATGAATTAAAAGGTGGGTGAATATTCAAGGAGAAATTTATATTTCAGATTTTTCTGCAATGGTTACTTAATTCAGGTCCTCTAAATACAAAGCTGAAATACCAGTGACAGATGTTCTTACCAATGTTCTTTCGTGCAGGTTTCCCTTAATCTCTCCCTCCATGTAAACTCTGCAACCCATATTCACGGGCACCCATCTCTCGTGACTACTCCCATCGTGTCAATTGCAGATAAGACTATCTCTGACCACTTCCTCGCATTGATCTCCACCCACATCTCCAGTCCACCCACCGCCCATCCCCCACACCTCCAACCTTACCTCCTTCTGTGTCTGCCCTTGGAAAAAACTCACTCCCTACTCTCTTACAACTGCACTTATGCACTCCCGAATGTCCAGCCTTTGGCCCTCTACTCACTATGATATTTCTGCAGCTACCGATGTACTCAATAGCACCCTCACCACCACCTTTGATGCCCAAGTTCCTATTCAAACCATTACTCTCTCTCACTCACCCTGGCCGTCCCCCCTGGTACAGTCCTCATCTTTGCTCCCTTAAGTCCAAGGGATGCAAACATGAATGGATGTAGCGGACAACTGGTTTAGCCATTCACCGCCAGATCTGGCTGGACCATGTAGAGCTTTATCGGGTCCTGCCAAAATTGCTCACTATTCCAGAATCATTCTGGAATGCAAAGATAAACCCCGGCTTCTATTCTCCACTGCTAACCATCTTCTTAAACCACTGCTAACCCCTCTCTCTCAAATCTGCCGTTATCACCCCTCTCCTCAAAAAAACAGCCCTTGACCCCTCTGTCTTTGCAAGCTACCACCCCATCTCCAACCTCCCTTTCCTGTCCAAAGTCCTTGAACGTGTTGTCGCCTCCCTAATCCGTGCCCATCCTTCCCGATTGAATCCCTCCAATCAGGTTTCTGCGCCTGCCGCAGTACCGAAATGGCTCCCATCAAAGTCACAAATGACATCCTTTGTGACTGTGACAAAGGCAAACTATCCCTCCTCATCCTTCTGGACCTGTCTGCAGCCTTTGACACGGTTGACCTCTCCAACCTCCTCCAACGCCTCTCCACCGTCATCCAGCTGGGTGGGACTGCACTCGCCTGGTTCCATTCTTATCTATCTAATCGTAGCCAGAGAATCACCTGCAACGGCTTCTCTTCCCACCCTCACATCGTTACCTCTGGTGTTCCCCATGGATCTATCCTTGGCCCCCTCCTATTTCTCATGTACATGTTGCCCCTTGACGATATCATCCGGAAACACAGCGTCAGTTTCCACATGTACGCTGATGACACCCAACTCTACCTCACCCCCACTTCTCTCCACCCCTCCACGGTCTCTAAATTGTCAGACTGCTTGTCCGACATGCAGTTCTGGATAAGCAGAAATTTTCTCCAATTAAATATTGGGAAGACCGAAGCCATTCTTTTCGGTCCCCGCCACAAACTCCGGTCCCTAGCCACTGACTCCATCCCCCTTCCAACTTCTGTCTGAGGCTGTTTGCAACCTTAGTGTCATATTTGACCCTGAAATGAGCTTTCGACCATATATCTCCAGCATAACTAAGACTGCCTATTTCCACCTCAGTAACATCGCCTGTCTTCACCCTTCCCTCAGCTCATCTGCTGCTGATGCCCTCATCCATGCCTTTGTTACCTCTAGACTTGACCATTCCAACGCACTCCTGACTGGCCTCCCACATTCCACACTACATAAACTTGAGGTCATCCAAAACTCGGCAGCCCATCTCCTAACTTGCACTAAGTCCCACTCACCCATCACACCCTATGCTCGCTGACCTACATTGGCTCCCAGTTAAGCAACATCTCGATTTCAAAATTCTCATCGTTATTTTCAAATACCTCCATGGCCTCACCCCTACTTATCTTTGTAATCTCCTCCAGCCCCACAATCCCCCGAGATGTCTGCGCTCCTCTAATGCTGCGTTCTTGAGCATCTCTGATTATAATCACTCAACCATTGGTGGCTGTGCCTGTTGCCTAGCCCCCAAGCTCTGGAACTCCTTCCCTAAACCTCTCCGCCTCTATGCCTCCCTTTCCTCCTTCAAGATGCTCCTTAAAACCTGCCTCTTCGACCAAGATTTTGGTCACCTGCCCTAATTTCTCCTTATGTGGCTCGGTGTCAAATTTTTTGTCTCATAATACTCCTGTGAAGCGCCTTGGGACGTTTCACTACATTAAAGGTGCTATATAAACACAGGTTGTTGTTGAGGTAAATTGTTTTAAAGTTATACAATAGTTTCACTTGTGCTTATCAGTACAAGAAAGAATATCTACCATTGGGACTTCAAGACCACATGAACATCAGTGCAGGGGAAATTACTCCAACAGTCTGCTTTCACCTCGCCTGCAGAGCTTGGATTGCTATTAGGCAGATAGATCCTTACCACATGTATGTTACTTGCCTACACACCAAAACCCCTCGGATTAGGCTCCTTATAATCAAACCAGTACATTTCCTTCCCTAGTGGCAACCAAGGTTTACAAAGATGCATAACCACCACACAACTTCATATCCTCTTCCAGCAGACTGACCATTTCTTTCCATCACTGTCGCTGCACCCATGTACAATAAGCAATCATTTATTTCAATGACAAATGGCACGTTAGCCAAAGTGATCACATACATTGGCAGTGCCCACCTTTTTTTTTTGAGGGGCAGGACTCCTGTATCTGAAAATATTGGTGCAATTCTAGTAATCATTGCCCTATATACACGTGGCCCTATACTGGGTTTGTGCCAACGCATCGATCAATGCTGTCATATCTGTTGTCAATTATGACAGCACAATATATTATGCATTCATGGCCTACCCAAACACATCTGTAATTCATTCCCTGCTCATTTTTTATTTCATACATAATAAATTCTTTACATATTTATTGTTATTTGCTTGTTTTGCTCCTTAAAGGACAGGCATTGGGATAATTTTGCAAGCTGTGCTGCTAATGTGGAGCCTTACCTGCCAGCACTGCACACTGGCATTTCAAGGGCACAATTTTCCAATTCATTAATTTCACAAGTCCGACCAGCCAGCTCCCGGCTATTTGAATGATTGTGTCTGGTTCAGTTGACTGCACAAGTGAGGTTTATGCGTCTTAGACCCAACCTGACTGGAGCACTTCTGACTCGACCGTTATGACAACTCCATTTCCGCCTGCGGGAATGAACGGAGGGGCACCCTTTGTGCATTACAGTTGTTCCCAATAGGAAATGGGTTAATGTGGGAGCCTTGCAGCCAGCAGAGATAGACTTCCATCACATTATCATGGATTAAAATGGAACTCAAACCCCAGCAGTGAAAGGGCATTCTGCTAACCCACTAAACCAGGCACTTCACTCCCAAGCCAATCTCTTTACCTGCTTGTTTTAAAATATGGCAGTGAAGCCTCCAATGGAAGTGCGCAACACTCTCATTATGGTCCCAAAAGTGCAGCCTTCACCTCAGCTTCTCCTTTAATTCTCAATATTCTCAGTTTCCCCACAGTGATCTCAACATTCTGCCTACGTTGTAGAGGATGGATTCAGTCGAGACTTTTACTCTGAGGATTAGTGAGATGGCTTAGTCAGGCAGCTAGTTTTTTCCAATCCCATGCATATTTCAAGCTGGTTGTGAGTTACCTCGGTGACTAATCCAGAGGTAGATGCTGATTTAATCCACTTTGGCACTTGGCTCCATCCAATGAACTCACTTTTAACTGCGGCAAATACTTTCCATTAATAGCATGACATCAGTGAGCAGCGTTTCTACGATCACATTTACCTTCTAGTCGCAGTTACCTTGACAACCCCCCTAAATAAAACTCATTTCAACAATATAGTCACCGGTAATACTTTCCAGAACAGATGTAGGAGGTGGGTTGACAGTTAATCTACATTACACTGTTGCTGAGGCCAACTCCTCTGTTTACACAAGGCTCCACACCATCAAACATGGAAATTTCCTCTGAATAAACGTTGAAGAAATCAACATCACGTGTTTGCCAACTCTTATTTGTTGGAGCAATCTTATATTGGTTTTTTTAGACAAAGTGCACCCTATTAACCTTTACACACACAGCAATAAAGTTTAATAAAGCTTTAGTCTTTCTTTCGTTCACAAAGCTCCAACTGAACATTTCTCATTATCTACATAGAAATTAAAAGAAAGTAAGACTTGCATTTATATAGCGCCTTTCACAATCACCGGACGTCTTAAAGCGCTTTACAGCCAATGAAGTACTTTTTTTTTTGGAGTGTAGTCACTGTTGTAATGTGGGAAACGCGGCAGCCAATTTACGCACAGCAAGCTCCCACGAACAACAATGCGATAATGACCAGGTAATCTGTTTTAGTAATGTTGATTGAGGGATAAATATTAGCCAGGGCACCGAGGGATAACTCATTCTCATTATCTGTCAAACATAATGAGAATACTTATTTCCAAGGAAATCTGCCTAATGCTATTTTCCTACTTATGCCAAGAAAGAAAAGAGAGAATTTGCATTATATAGCACCTTTCACATCCTCAGATTGTCCCAAAGCACTTCACACCCAATTAATTATTTTTGAAGTGCAGGCACTGTTGTTGTTGAGGCAAGTGCACAGCCAATATGCGTACACCAAGCCCCAGCAAACAGTAATAAGATAAATGACCAGTTGAATTTGTTTTTGGTGGTGTTGGTTGGGGACTAAATATTGATAAAAGAGAAGTCTCGTGCTCTTCTTCAAATAGTGCCATGGGATCTTTTACGTCCACTGGAGCAGAGTTTTGGTTCAACATCTCCTCCAAAATAATATGTGCTTAACTCTTGCATGGGTTTTGAACCCACAACCTTTGGCAGAGAGAGTACGACCACTGATCCAAGCTGATATGTAAATGCCTTTGAAAAAAGATGTAGCTATGGATCAAAGATTTCTGAGTAACAAATGCCGCCATTCATTGCACTGTGATGGAGTGATTTGACATGGCAAGTTGCAATTATAACAAATCAAGGGAAACCAGAATGAATGCAGAACAAAAAGGATAAGCAAGACCTCCCTGATTGAAACCACACCTAAAGCAATGTTTGACCACTGCTTGTGGTTTACTGGGTAATAATTACCTACAGCGTGAGCAAAGATGTGTCGGAATAGGGAACAGCCGCCTTCTCCTCAAAGCTCCTCTGACTGTTAAAAGTATCACACTTGCAAGAGAGGCTTCTTAATCAGGTGAGGAAAAGGCATCGTCTCCGAATTATCCATCTTCGGAATATTAAAAGCATTGCTGCACCTCATATTTTCCCATCTTATGTGCTAACAGGGTATCAGTAACTATTTCTATAAAATATTTGAGATTCATCAGAGCATGCACACCCACACTGAATCTCGCACAGCAAGAGGTAATGAAAAATGTGCAGAACATTAACGTTTCTGCTGCACATTTAACTTGAAGCACATACTATCGCTTAGCAACAGAGACAAGGTGAAGACATGGTTTTCAAACAGGAGTGCAAATAAGTAACACAACAGCCAATGTAAGATGGCTAATGGATTGCTAAACTTGACACAAAGCCACAGTTCAATTGCTATATTTTCTTCAAACAGAGCATAATATTCTCTAAACTGCACCAATCTCCTGCATTTCCAATAGGTGCTGTAAAATACTGAACATCTTTAAACATCTAAAAGATTATATTTACTTTAAAAAAAACATTAGCTTAGACAATAAATAGTGTAATATCTGTATGCAAGGTGAACCATGAAAATGAAGGTTAAGCAGTTAACTCATTATCTCAACCTTGAGGCATAAAAAGATCCTATGGTACTATTCGAAGAATATCCTGGCCATGATTTGTCCCTCAGCCTACATCACCAAAACTGGTTAATTTGTCGTCGACCTCATTGGTTGTTTCCCTACATTACAACAGTGACTACACTTAGTACTTCAATGGCTGAGATCATGAAAGACACTATATAGAGTTCGGGAGGTCCGAGAGTTCGGGAGGCCCGGAGGTCGGTGGGGAGTTCACTTCTGGGAAGGAGCTCGCAGCTCTCGTCTGGGCAGGTAAGTGATTAGCTTTTTGATTGGTAAGTATCTCTCTTTCCCTTTTATAATCAGATAAGTGTAATTAGAGGGATGGCAGGGCAGCTCAGTCCTGTGGAGTGCGCATCCTGCGGCATGTGGGAAGTCCTGGATGCATCGCGCAGCCTAGACAACCATCTGTGCAGGAGGTGTCTCCAGCTTCAACTACTCGAGCTCCGCATTTCGGAGCTTCAGCGGCGGCTGGAGTCAATATGATGCATCCACGAGGCTGAGAGATACATGGATATCACGTTTCAGGAGATAGTCACTATTGTGTTCCTAATACAGATGAGACTGCATGCAGGGAGGTTAAAGTAACAGTGACATCAGTCTTTATTAAGACACTCCAGAGTGAGGAACAAGTCTCAGGGGCCGGCTTATATATAGTGCTCCCAAGGGATGCTGGGATCCCTTGGGACTTCAGGGGATGAGCTCCCTGGTGGCGGAACATGGGAGTGCATGCTTTACAGATACACGACATCACTCCCCGCCCCCAAAGTCAAAGTGAAAACTATTTACAAGGTGAGGCGGTCGGGAGCCTTTCTTTCCCTGGTGGACCGCCTCGGTACAAATGTCTGTTTTGGTGTGTTGGCTGTGCCCCCGCTGGGCTGGCATGTTGTTGGCTCTGCAGGGTTGTTGGGTGAGCCTGGCCTTGCTGGGCTGTTGGGCGTGATGGGTTCGATTTCCTGGTCCGGGGTGGTGTCGTTGATCCTTTGGGTGTGCGTTGTGAGCTCGAAAATGGTGGTGTCTGCTGTGGGTGGTTCAGGGCAGTCTGTGAACTGCAGCCTCGCTTGGTCCAGGTGCTTTCTGCAAATTTGTCCATTGTCTAGTTTGACTACAAACACCAAATCCCTTCTTTAGCTATCACCGTGCCCGCGATCCACTTGGGACCTGGTCCATAGTTTAGCACATACACAGGGTCATTCGGATCAATTTCCTGTGACACAGTGGCGCGACCATCGTTTACATTTTGTTGCTGCCGCCTGCTCTCTACCTGATAATGCAGGTTGGGTTGAACCAGCGAGAGTCTGGTTTTAAGTGTCCTTTACATGAGTAGCTCAGCTGGGGGCACCCCTGTGAGCGAGTGGGGTCTCGTGCAGTAACTGAGCAATACTCGGGACAGGCGGGTTTGGAGTGAGCCTTCTGTGAATCGTTTAAGGCTCTGTTTGATGGCTTGTACTGCCGTTCAAGCAGTGAAAGGACGTGCTGTCCATTCAGGCAGACTGCCTGTTGTGGGGCAACCGCGTCGTGCTACCCAAAAAGGGAAGGGAGACGTTCATCTCGGACCTCCACAGCACACACCCGGGTATAGTAATGATGAAAGCGATAGCCAGATCCCATGTGTGGTGGCCCGGTATCGAGTCCTGTGTACGGCAATGCAGCGCATGTGCTCAGTTGAGCTGCCTGCCCATTGGAGGCTAGTTTAAACGGGGCCGAGGTGACATGTTTGATCCCATTGCGGGTCATGAATTCTTTAAATTCGGCACTGGTGAAACATGGACCGTTGTCACTGACCAGTATGTCAGGCAGGCTGTGGGTGGCAAACATGGCCCTCAGGCTTTCAATGGTGGCAGTGGCGGTGCTTCACGACATTATTTCACATTCAATCCATTTTGAAAAAGTATCCACCACCATTTTACCGAGAAACGGGCCCGCAAAGTCGACATGGATCCTCGACCATGGTCTGGAGGGCCAGGACCACAAACTTAGTAGTGCCTCTCTGGGCGCGTTGCTCAACTGAGCACATGCGCTGCATTGCCGTACACAGGACTCGATACCGGGCCACCACACATGGGATCTGGCTATCGCTTTCATCATTACTATACCCGGGTGTGTGCTGTGGAGGTCCGAGATGAACGTCTCCCTTCCCTTTTTGGGTAGCACGACGCGGTTGCCCCACAACAGGCAGTCTGCCTGAATGGACAGCACGTCCTTTCACTGCTTGAACGGCTTGATTAGCTCTTGCATTTCAACAGGGATGCTGGCCCAGCTCCCATGCAGCACACAGTTTTTTTTACTAGGGACAACAGAGGATCTTGGCTGGTCCAAGTCCTAATCTGGCGGGCCGTGACAGGTGATTTATCATATTCAAATGCTTCCATGATCATCAACAAGTATGCGGGCTGTGCCACCATCAACAAGTTTTCAGGCTGCGCCATTTCCACCCCTGTGGTGGGCAATGGTAGCAGACTGAGAGCACCCGCACAGTTCTTGGTGCCTGGCCTGTGCTAGATGGTATAGTTATACGCTGATAGCGCGAGTGCCCACCTTTGTATGCGAGCTGAGGCATTAGTATTTATCCCCTTGTTTTCAGCGAACAGGGATATGAGGGGCTTGTGATCAGTTTCCAGCTCAAATTTAAGGCCAAACAGGTACTGATGCATTTCCTTTACCCTGAACGTACACGCTAATGCCTCTTTCTCAATCATGCTGTAGGCCCTCTCGGCCTTCGACAAGCTCCTGGAGGCATAGGCGACACGTTGCAACTTCCCCGCAACGTTAGCTTGTTGTAATACACACCCGACTCCGTACAACGACGCATCACATGCTAGCACAAGTCTTTTACACGGGTTATACAATACAAGCAGCTTGTTGGAGCATAAAATGTTTCTGGCTTTCTCAAAAGCAATTACTTGGTTTTTTCCCCCATACCCAGTTCTCACCTTTACGCAATAACACATGTAGGGGCTCTAAGAGGGTGCTTAACCCTGGTAGGAAGTTACCAAAATAGTTGAGGAGCCCCAGGAACGACCGCAGCTCTGTGACATTCTGTGGCCTGGGCATGTTCCTGCTAGCCTCTGTCTCGGTGTCTGTGGGCCGAATGCCGTCTGCCGTGACCTTTCTCCCCAAAAACTCCACTTCTGTTGCCATGAAGACGTATTTCGACCTCTTCAGCCGCAGCCCTACGCGATCCAGTCGCTGGCGGACCTCCTCCAGGTTTTGTAGGTGCTCGACGGTGTCCCGACCCGTGACCAATATGGCGTCCTGAAAAACCACCATGCGTGGTACCGACTTGAGTAGGCTCTCCATGTTTCTCTGGAAGATCGCTGCAGCCGACCGAATTCCAAACGGGCATCTGTTGTGGATGAACAGTCCTTTGTGCGTGTTGATGCAGATGAGACCCTTCGAAGACTCCTCCAGCTCCTGTTCATGTAGGCCAAAGTCAGGTCGAGCTTGGTGAATGTCTTGCCTCTTGCCAGCGTCGCAAATAGGTCGTCTGCCTTAGGTAGCGGCTATTGATCCTGTAGCGAGAAATGATTAATAGTTACTTTATAATTGCCGCAAATCCTGACCGTGCCATCTCTTTTGAGTATTGGAACAATCGGGCTGGCCCACTCGCTGAATTCCACTGGGGAGATGATGCCCTCACGTTGCAGCCTGTCTAGCTCGATTTCCACTCTCTCCCTCATCATGTGAGGTACCGCTCGTGCCTTGTGATGAATGGGTCGTGCCTCTGGGACCAAGTGGATCCACACCTTCGCCCCGGAAAAGTTTCCAATGCCTGGCTCAAAAAGGGACGGACATTTGGTAAGAACCTGGGTACATGAGGCCTCATATACATGTGATTGCACTCGGATGTCATCCCAGTTACAGCAGATTTTGCCCAGCCAGTTCCTTCCAAGCAGTGTGGGGCCATCGCCCGGGACAATCCAGAGTGGCAGTTCATGCACCGTGCCCTTGTAGGTGAATTTGACCATGGCGCTGCCCAGGAGAGTGATAAGCTCTTTGGTGTATGTTCTTAGTTTTGTGTGAATGGGGCTCAGGGCTGGTCTGAGTGCCTTGTTGCACCACAGTCTCTCCAACATCTTTTTACTGATGATGGATTGGCTAGCGCCAGTGTCCAGTTCCATGGCTACGGGTAAGCTATTCAATTTTACTTTTAGCATTATAGGTGGACATTTCGTCGAAAATGTGTGCAGATCGTGTACTTCAGCATCTGCCTCCTCTCTCTGAGGCTCGAAATTGCTTTGATCCACCATTGGCCGATCTTCCTCTGCCACGTGGTGGTTAGCAGGTTTTGCAGAGCTTGCAGCTCTGGAGGTGCCCCATTGTTCCACAGCTCTTGCAAACATACCCTTTGAAGCGGCATGAATAGGCTGAATGGAAGCCTCCACAACGCCAACAAGGTGTGAATTGCCTTGCATTCATCCTTTGTTGCGGACTCTGAGTCGTCTGGATTACCTGAGGCCTGCTGGCAGTTGCAGACTCGTGGTTTCTGCCCTGTACATTTCTGCTCGCAAACACAGTTCCAGTTAATTTATGAACATTGCTAGCACTTGTGTGCTGAGAGATTTGTTTGGTGTTATCACTGGTGGACATAAACGCCTGTGCTATCGCAATGGCCTTACTGAGGGTCGGTGTCTCTACAGTCTAAAGTTTTCGTAGGATGGTCTCGTGGCCAATGCCCAGTACTAAAAAGTCTCTGAGCATCTACTCCAGGTAGCCATCAAACTCACATTGTCCTGCAAGTCGCCTTAGTTTGCCGACGTAGCTCGCTACTTCCTGACCTTCAGATCGCTGGCACGTGTAGAACCGATACCTCGCCATCAGCACGCTCTCCCTCGGGTTAAGATGCTCACGAACCAGTGTACACAGCTCCTCATACGTCTTATCTGTGGGTTTCACTGGAGCCAGAAGATTCTTCATGAGGCTGTAGGTCGGTGCCCCGCAGATCGTGAGGAGGACACTCTCCTTTTTGCAGCGCTTACTTCTCCATCCAGCTCGTTGGCTACAAAGTACTGGTCTAGCCGTTCAACATAGGCTTCTGAGTCCTCACCCTCCGAGAACTTCACCACAGTTTGCTGCATCTTTGAGTTGGATTCGTATATTCGTCGCCATTGATTATGTTCCTAACACAGATGAGTCTGCACACAGGGAAGTTAAAGTAACAGTGACCTTAGTCTTTATTAAGACACTCCAGATTCCGGAACAGGCCTTAGGGGCCGGCTTATATACAGTGCTCCCAAAGGATGCTGAGATCCCTTGGGACTTCAGGGGATGCACTCCCTGGTGGCGGAACATGGGAGTGCATGTTTTACAGATACACAACAGTCACCCCGCAGCTTAAAAGCGTGCAGGCAGAGGGGAAGTGGGTGAACATCAGACGGAGGAAGAACGCGAGGCAGGTACTGCAGGAGCACCCCCATGAGTCCATCTCACTTTCAAACCGATCTTCTCTTCTGAACACAGGTGAGGGTGATGGTGCCTCTGGGGAAAGTAACCGGAGCTAACTCCAAGGCACCATGGGTGGTTCAGCTGCACAGTGGGGATGGACAAAGAACAAAGAATAAAAGAGCTGTAGTAGTAGGGGATTCAATAGTTATGAGAATAGAGAGGCGTTTCTGTGGCCGTAGATGTGACTCCAGGATGGTATGGTGCCTCACTGATGCCAGGGTCAAGGATGTCACAGACTGAATGTAGGGCGTTCTGTGGGGAGAGGGTAAACAGCTAGAGCTCGTGGTCCATATTGGGACCAATGACATAACTAGAAAGAGGGATGGGTCCTGCAGGCAGAATTTAGGGAGTTAGGAGAAAAATTAAAGAGTACGACCTCAAAGATAGTAATCTCCGGGTTCCTACCGGTGCGATGTGCTCATGAATACAAGAATAGAAGGATAGAGAGGATGAACATGTGGCTGGAGAGTTGGTGTGGGAGGGAGGGCTTTAAATTCTTGAGGCATTGGGAATGCTTCTGGGGGAGATGGGACCTGTACAAACCGGACGGATTGCACCTCAACAGCGCCGGGACCAATATCCTCACGGGGAGTTTGCTAGTGCTATTGGGGAGGGTTTAAACTAGCTTGGCAGGGAGATGGGAACCTGAGAACAAATTCAATAGGGAAGGAAGTAAAGCTGAAATTGGAAAGCAAGAATGTAGAAAGTGAATCTGTAAGACAGAGGAAACAAGGGTTAGTAAGTAGTAATCAAGGAGGTCTTCCTGTGCCTATTTCCCTTGGTGGAGGGGTCTATTACAAAGGGGCATAGTTTTAAGGTGGTTGGTGGAAGGTTCAGAGGGGATTTGAGGGGAAACTTCTTCACGCAGAGGGTTGTGGGGGTCTGGAACTCATTGCTGGAAGGGTGGTAGAGGCAGAAACCCTTACCATTTAAAAGATGCTTGGATGGGCACTTGAAGTGCCGTAACCTGCAGGGTTATGGACCTAGCGCTGGTAATTGGGATTAGATTGGATAACCTCTTGTTGGCTGTCGCAGATATGATGGTAAGTACTTCAGGGAATTGAATATGGCCAGAGTGATCTCCTGGACTAGTTTCGATCGCCTGGATGGGTCGGAAAGGAATTTTCCCAGATCTTTTCTCCCAATTGGCCTGGGTTTTTATCTGTTTTTTTTGCCTCTCCCAGGAGATCGCATGGCTCGGTTGGGGTGGAGTGTAGAATGTTGCGATATATGGGGTATCGCAGTTGTGTGAGGCGGACTGGTTGGACCGGATGCTCTTTACCTGTCCGCCATTGTTCATAGCTTTATATGTAACCTTCAGGGCTGATGACCGAGGGCCGTGTGGCTCTTTGTCGGCCGGTGCGGACACGATGAACCGAAAAGGCCTCCTTCTGCGCTGTAAATTTTTATGTTTCTAAGTGCAAGTTTTCATTTCTTTGTGGCATTTTCATTTTGTGGAACACTATTTACTCTATATTGATGAAGTTCTGAGTTAGGTCTTCTTAATTGGTCATTGTTCTTCAGACAAGTGCAGGTTGACCCTCGATGGAGGTCAGGTAGCAATGACACCAACTGCAATGTTGATGGTGTTTAATAGATATGTAATTTATGGGCTTATTAATGCACACTAGTGTTCAATAAGTTTCTTCTCCCACAAACACAACATTACTCAGAGATTCATTTTGTAGTTCTTTGGAACATGAGCTATCTAAAACGCAACATTTCAGATTTCCCCATATTATTTCAAGCAGATCATGACACATGGTGAAACATTCTGCCAAGGCAAACAAAAATTTTTCTGTAAAAATATGAAATATGTTTCATATTAAAATGAACCAAAGTAGTCTTCCCAGTGACAGTGTAATATTCCAACATGAGCAAACACAGGCCAAGAAGTCAGTTTGGCTCTTGTATGTTTTATTGGCTCCAGGAACCAAAGGTAGAATTGCAGAATTGGCTTTGCCTCAGCAGACATTGCAGTAGGCCCAAACTCCTTCCCAATTCAAGACCACACAGACAGAATTTCCCCTGTTCCCCTTGACTCAAATCAAAATGCTTCATAGTCACATGACAGGTTAAAGAATAGTGCATCACATGACCATCCTCACCACCATTATAGTACAAGCCTCAAATTGGGTATAGAAAATAGGTGCAGAAGTAGGCCATTCAGCTCTTCGAGCCTGCACTACCATTCAATAAGATCATGGCTGATCAATCACCTCAGTACCCATTTCCTGCTTTCTCTCCATACCCCTTGATCCCTTTAGCCATAAGGGCCATGTCTAACTCCTTCTTGACTATATCCAATGAACTGGCATCAACAATCCTCTGCGGTAGGGAATTCCACAGGTTAACAACTCTCTGAGTGAAGAAGTTTCTCCTCATCTCAGTCCTAAATGGCTTACCCCTTATCCTTAGATTGTGTCCTCTGGTTCTGGACTTCGCCTAATCGGAAACATTCTTCCTGCTTCTAACCTGTCCAGTCCCATCAGAATTTTATATGTTTCTATGAGATCCCCTCTCACCCTTCTAAACTCCAGTGAATACAGGCCCAGTCGATCCAGTCTCTCCTCATATGTCAATCCTGCCATCCCGGGAATCAGTCTGGTGAACCTTCGCTGCACTCCCTTAATAGCAAGAATGTCCTTCCTCAGATTGGGAGACCAAAACTGAACACAATATTCCAGGTGAGGCCTCACCAAGGCCCTATAGAACCGCTCCTGTACTCAAATCCCCGAGCTATGAAGGCCAACACACCATTTGCCTTCTTCACCGCCTGCTGGACTTGCATGCCAACTTTTAATTACTGATATACCAGGCACCCAGGTCTCATTGCACCTTCTCTTTTCCTAATCTGCCGCCATCCAGATAATATTCTGCCTTTGTGTTTTTGCCTCCAAAATGGATAACCTCACATTTATCCACATTATACTGCATCTGCCATGCATTTGCCCACTCATCTAACCTGTCCAAGTCACCCTGCAGCCTCTTAGTGTCCTCCTCACAGCTCACACCACCACCCAGCTTAGTGTCATCTGCAAACTTGGAGATATTACACTCAATTCCTTCATCTAAATCATTAATGTATATTGTAAATAGCTGGAGTCCCAGCACTGTGCCCTGCGGCACTCCACTAGTCACTGCCTGCCATTCTGAAAAGGACCCGTTTATCCCGACTCTCTGCTTCCTGTCTGTCAACCAGTTCTCTATCCATGTCAGTACATTATCCCCAATATCAGGTGCTCTAATTTTGCATACAAATCTCTTGTGTGGGACCTTGTCAAAAGCCTTTTGAAAGTCCAAATACACCACATCCACTGGTTCTCCCTTGTCCATTCTCCTAGTTACATCCTCAAAAAATTCCATAAGATTTGTCAAGCATGATTTCCCTTTCATAAATCCATGCTGACTTGGACCGGTCCTGTCACTGCTTTCCAAATATGCTGCTATTTCATCTTTAGTAATTGATTCCAACATTTTCGCCACTACTGATGTCAGGCTAACCGGTCTATAATTACCCGTTTTCTCTCCCTCCTTTTTTAAAAAGTGGTGTTACATTAGCTACCCTCCAGTCCATAGAAACTCATCCACAGTCGATAGACTGTTGTAAAATGATCACCAATGCATCCACTATTTCTAGGGCCACTTCCTTAAGTACTCTGGGATGCAGACGGTCAGGCCCAGGGGATTTATCGGCTTTCAATTCCCATCAATTTCCCTAACACAATTTCCCACCTAATAAGGATTTCCTTCAGTTCCTCCATCACACTAGACCCTCCCTCCCCTATTATTTCCACAAGGTTATTTGTGGCTTCCTTCGTGAAGACAGAACCAAAGTATTTGTTCAACTGGCCTGCCATTTCTTTGTTCCCCATTATAAATTCACCTGAACCTGACTGCAAGGGAGCTACATTTGTCTTCACTAATCTTTTTCTCCACATATCTATAGAAGCTTTTGCAGTCAGTTTTTATGTTCCTGGCAAGCTTCCTCTCATACTCTATTTTCACCCTCCTAATTAAACCCTTTGTCCTCCTCTGCTGAATTCTAAATTTCTCCCTGTCTTCAGGTTTGCTGCTTTTTCTGGTCAATTTATATGCCTCTTCCTTGGATTTAACACTATCCTTAATTTCCCTTGCTCGCCACGGTTGAGCCACCTTCCCTGTTTTATTTTTACTCCAGACAGGGATACAATTGTTGAAGTTCATCTTTAAATTTTTGTCATTGCATATCCACCATCAACCCTTTAAGTATCATTTACCAGTCTATTCTAGCCAATTCACGCCTCAAACCATTGAAGTTACCTTTCCTTAAGTTCAGGACCCTAGTCTCTGAACTAACTGTGTCACTCTCCATCTTAATAAAGAATTCTACCGTATTATGGTCACTCTTCCCTAAGGGGCTTCGCACAACAAGATTGTTAATTAGTCTTTTCACAATACACATCACCCAGTCATGTGTCCCACGACATAGAACACTTTCATGCTAATTTATTATGTCAATGACCATTTGGCCCATCATCCCTTTTGTCTCTCAAATCTCTTCTTGCCTTCCATCCTATCACAGACCTTCCCTTTTGTTCTTTCCATGCCCCGCCCCACCGCCATCACCCTTTCAGAGCCCCAGCACTTCCTTAAGAATCTGTTACATTTCGAACTATTGCCAGTTCTAACGAAGGGTCATTGACCCGAAACGTTAACTCTGTTTCTCTCTCCACAAATGTGCCTGACCCGCTAAGTTTTCCAGAAATGTTCTGGTTTTATTTCAGATTCCAGCATCCGCGGTATTTTGCTTTTATGGAAGTTCTGGATCCTTATTAACAGAAAACTGTACTACATAAAACTCCGGTAAATTTTTACACTCATCAACTGGCTCCCTCAGAAAATGGTGGAAGTAGATAGTGTTGATTCATTCAAATACGCGTTATATAGATTTCTTTCAGAAAATATGGTGCGATGTAGTACGAGCAATTTGAGACATGACATATGGTAGGTATAGCATGCTGGGGAAGAACACCAGTGTATGCTTTCCTCACCTCATGTCTGATTCTGTTGTAGACTAATTGAATGCTATGATTAGTCAACAAATCCATTATTGTTGTATCATGTAACTACCAGGATGGTCGAGGGCAAACTGGATGAAACGTGGTTATTATTGTCTAGCAATTCCTATGTTGCCAGCAAAGTGAATGATGACAGTGCTAGGGAAACGAATACTTTTGCTTTCGAGACAGTGTCAGCATCAAACACACTGGTAATACAGCACGCCTAGATGCAGATCAACACTTATGAATTGAGATCGCAAACTCAAGCCTGTACAGGTTGTGCTAGTAATTCCCCAAATCTCCCTCACTGAATGTCAATAGTGCTATTGAAATTATAGTGTTATGTTTGTATATGTTCTTATAATCAGGAGGTATGCAAAAGGCAGACATACAAACACTCTTCATTTTCTTGAATTATCCGTTTCACGAGATAGAAGAGAGGGACCTCCAGGGAAATTGGAATGATACAAAACATTGAACGCTATATTAGCGGAAACCTTAATATGTAGCCATTTAAACAGTACAAGCATATCGACTAGCAAACATATTAAAATCAAACTTCATAACAGGTTTGCTGAATTTTACTGTGGGACTTATTGAGCTGGGAACTATCTTGCACATGAAGTGGCTCGCCCATGAGGTTTGGAGAGATTCACTACCCATGGGTCAGTCTGGCGGGTTACATTGGAGCCAATGACAACAGCAAATCCAGACAGCAAGTGCTAGCCATTCTTGAACAATGACCATCACCGACTTTGCTCAGAGGATCTCATGGTAATACCACCATCATTTGATTCCTGATGGAACTTCCAAACATAGGTGCTCTGCAGAGGTAAGAGTTTTCAACCCATCTATGATTAATAAAAGCTTCACTAAATGTGTGTGGGTGGGTTAAGCCCCGATGGGATAAATAAGACTTAACTTTAAAAATAAATAAATGCCAATGGAATGTGTGGTTACACTGTATCCATATTGGTAGTCACCTTATAGCATTCATGAGAAGAGTAACCGCCGGTCGATAGAACAGGTTGTCCCCTCTGTGCAAGCATGTTTTTATCTGTATGCAGGAGATAGGCTATGGGCTTTGGACGGTGAAAAGCTGATGTGCTTATCTGGACAAAGAATCCTCAAAGGGATTTAAATGATGTTTTAGTTCGTGATCACTTGAAAAGTATGCACAATTGGTTTCTTATGTTTGAGCAGCACGAGGTTTCATTTTCAAAAGATTGTGTTTTCATGTAAAGATACTTTCCTTAAATACTCAAACTCCAGAAATCAGAGTAAAAGCAGTAGCTTCAATATACCAAAAAAGATTTTGTGTGTAGACCTAGAAAATGTGGACTCGTGATACAGCAAAGATCAGGGGGGGAACGCTTATAAGACGCAACAGTAAATTAAAATGCCATTATACCAGTATTATTTGAATAAAGATTAATTGGGTCTTGAAGTGTTTGCATATTTTATATTTAAAACACTTGGCTTGTCATTTTATTAGGTGACACTTTAACATTTAGATGGTTTAACATTTTTAAAAGTGCTCTTTGAATTGGACACAAAAATTTCTACTGTCTGCTAAAAACTTACATCAAAACAGCATATTTCCAAAGCATTCAGGAATACAGAAATGTATATAATCCTTCAATTTGCTTTTGGGATGTTGAAATTTAGCAATAGTTTGGGCGAGTTAAAGTTGCTCTCTATACTGAGTAAAATTGGCTGTTTGAGAATGTTGCTCACATCAGGTTTTGATGATTTAACTGGAAAAAAACATAAACATAGGAAGCGCCTCAGATTTTCTACCAGATGAATTGAGTAGTAGTCTAATTCCACATTTCTATTTTCTCTTTACCCCTTCGCACAATACCACAGAAAACTCTCCAGTCAAGAGATTAAAAGATGACCCTCTCGAAAGGTGCAGCCCAGAGGAACTCAAATCCCTCCCCGCAACAGGACGGGAAGACCGAGAAACTACTGTTGGGAAATCAATGACTCGGAATCTCATTGAAGTTACTGAAATATTAAATGCCTTAGTAGGACCAGAGATGAGAATTATAATTTGGCGAAACATAAAAAAAGACTTCTTCAAATAAAAGTGTAATAAGCGTCTAGAATAATTTATCTGGATAGCTGACAAAGATGCAAACTTTAGCAGCATTCAAATGAAGTTAGATGCTAAGCTAGGAGAGCTAGGGAACTGGAAGAGTGAAAATGGTCATGGGTTAAATGGCCTTTTACAGAATTTACAGCACAGAAATCAACCATTCGGCCCAACTGGTCTATGCTGGTGTTTTTGCTTCACATGAGCCTCCTCCCACCCGAGCTCATCTCACCCTGTCAATACAACCTTCTATTCTTGTGCTTATCTAGCATCTAAATGGGTTTCAGCCTTGACTTTTCTTATCTTCTTCTGAATATATACCTTATCACTCTGTGCAGAAGGCTTTGAAATGCCAATGTAATGGCTTATCATGCCACTTATTGAGTAAATTAATCATTTGCCATATTGTTCTTTATATAGTTAAGTCTGTAAACCTCCTTGGAGTTGATCCTGTTCTGTCACTGTTTCTTCACTGGAAGTGAGGCAGAAACTCTGTTTATGTGCGTGAAATGGAATTTCTCTCACAATTGTGCTAAATACGGGGGAGAAGTGGGTCCAGCTCCCAGGAAATTCCCAGCTTAAGCTATTCAATATGTGGGAAAGGGAATACTGATTTTGAGACAGTTGGCCAGTTAACCCAGTTCACTGTGAATATTGCTCTTCAGAAAATTATAATAATGCAGCCTCCCTATTTTAAACTCAATTTTGATCATTAATGATAAAAAAAACCTTGCAGCATAGGGCAGCTCATGGGATAGCAAATTGGTACACTGACAATTGCCTTGGTCGTTCCCCATGTAGCAAGCTCCCAGGATGAATTCATGAATTTAGGAATGGAGCAAAAGCAAGATTTTTTTTGCTGAATGAAGAGGAGGAAACAAACTGCTCTGTGCCCTTTTCTGACTCCTTCCCCCCCACCTCCCCACCCCCCCACACACACACACACAAAAAGTCAACTTGCACCTTCCAACAGTCAGTTCAAAAATGCATTTCCAGGGAAAGGTTTCTTCCCCCACCCTCTCGGTTATTCGTGTTAATTAAGCAGAAGACATGGGTATTGTTCTTAATGAATACTTTCCGTCTGTTTTCACAAGAGAGAGGGGCGATGCAGACATTGCAATCAGGGAGGAGGAGTGTGAAATATTAGATGAAATAAACATAGTGAGAGAGGAAGTATAAAAGGGATTAGCAGCTTTGAAAGTAGACAAACCCCCAGGCTGTTAAGAGAAGCAAAAGAGGAAATAGCAAAGGCTCTGACCATCATTTTCCAATCCTCTCTGGCTACAGGTGTGGTGCCAGAGGACTGGAGGACTGCTAATGTTGTACCATTGTTTAAAAAGGGAGAAAGGGATAGACCGAGTAATTACAGGCCAGTCAGCCTAACCTCGGTGGTGGGAATATTATTGGAGAAAATTCTGAGGACAGGATAAATCTTGATTTGGAAAGACATAGATTAATCAAGGACAGTCAGCATGGATTTGTTAAGGGAAAGTCATGTCTGACTAACTTGATTGAATTTTTAGAGGAGGTAACAAGGAGGGTCGATGAGGGTAGTGTGTTTGATGTAGTGTATATGGACTTTAGCAAGGCTTTTGATAAGATCCCACATGGCAGACTGGTCACGAAAGTAAAAGCCCATGGGATCTAGGGCAAAGTGGCAAGTTGGATCCAAAATTGGCTCAGAGGCAGGAAGCAAAGGGTAATGGTTGATGGGTGTTTTTGTGACTGAAAGGCTGTTTCCAGTGGTGTTCCACAGGGCTCAGTACTAGGTTCCTTGCTTTTGTGTGTTCTATGATTTAGATTTGAATTTAGGGGGTATGATTAAGAAGTTTGCAGATGATACAAAAATTGGCCTTGTGTTTGATAATGAAGAAGAAAGCTGTAGACTACAGGAAGATATCAATGGACTGGTCAGGTGGGCAGAACAGTGGAAAATGGAATTCAATCCGGAGAAATGTGAGGTAATGCTTTTGGGGAGGGCTAACAAGGCAAGGGAATACAAATTAAATGGTAGGACATTGAGAAGCATAGAGGAACAAAGGGACCTTAAGAGTGCATGTCCACAAATCCCTGAAGGTAGCAGGACAGGTAGATAAGGTGGTTAAGAAGGCATACGGAATACTTGCCTTTATTAGCCGAGGCATGAATACAAGAACAGGAGGTTATGTTTAACTGTATTGAACATGAGTTAGGCCACAGCTAGAGTACTACATGCAGTTCTGGTGACCGCATTGCAGGAAAGATGTGATTGCACTAGAGAGGGTACAGAGGAGATTTACGAGGATGTTGCCTGGACTGGAGAATTTCAGCTATGAGGAAAGATTGGATCTGGGTCTGTTTTCTTTGGAACAGAGGAGGCTGAGGGGAGACCTTATTGAGGTGTATAAAATTATGAGGGGCCCAGATAGAGTGGATAGGACGGACCTATTTCTCTGAGCAGAGGCGTCAACAACCATGGGGCATGAATTTAAAGTAATTGGTAGAAGGTTTAGAGGGGATTTGAGGGGAAATTTCTTCACCCAGAAGGTGGTGGGGGTCTGGAACTCACTGCCTGAAAGGGTGGTAGAGGCAGAAACCCTCACCGCATTTAAAAAATACTTGGATGTGCACTTGAAGTGTGTAACCTACAGGGCTAAGGACTGAGAGCTGGAAAGTGGGATTAGGCTGGATAGCTCTTGGTCGGCCGGCGTGGACTCGATCGGCCGAAATGGCCTCCTTCTGTGCTGTAAATTTCTATGTTTCCATGATGAACACATGCCAGAAGGGAAAAATGCTAAAAGTGAGAAGGGAATGAATATTTTACAGTTTAAAACATGGACTATGTATTGCAAACTAGATTAGCCAAATTCAAACTGTCCACATTTTAAATAGATCTATAATTCATCTTCAAGATCTACTAGCTGTGGTGGGAATGGCTCCCAGAAAGATAAACATCTGCTCCTCTGCCTGCTTGAAATACGGTTTTGCATTTCAATAGTTATTTTTGAGTCGATTTTCCAGGTGTTGACCAGATGGCCATGAATATTCCTTTCCTGCTATTTCCACTGCTGGATGAACTGAAAGGCTCCGATGTCAAGTTTAGCTCTGTTTAAAGTCAAAGGCAGTTATAAATAGTAAGATCAGGACTTGCAGGAGTCTTGATTGAGATCCAGACAAATGAGGTAACACAGTTGCTATGCAGGCAGGCTGGCTGTCTTCGTTATTTTCTCTTCAGATATTCTGAGGACTCTTTATTTTAACTATTTCTGGCTGTTACCTCACTGAATTTGAAAGTGTGGGGCCTGGTGACTTAGTCTTCACAATACAGCTGGAAGGAATTTGAATGCCTGGAGTTCTTGATGGAAATCTGGAAAAGTAACTATATCTGTGAGTAGGTGGTAATCATTTTTATGATTATTAAAGTTACATGTAGTGCAGTTATTTAGCAGAGCATAAAAACATTGTTAAAGTCACTTCGTGAAATAAAACTGTGGCCCAAACTGCACATGGACATGTCAATCTGCTCCTTTTAAGCAAAGCTGAGCAAGGATAGAATAACACCTTGAAAACTGTGATATCACAGAATCATAACCGCACAGAAGGAGGCCATTGGGCCCGTCGAGCCCATGCCAGCCCTCTGCAGGAGCACCCCAGCCAGTCCCACTCCCCCGCCCTTTCCCCGGAGCCCTGCTATTGTTTTTCCTTTAGGGACTTATCCAATTCCCTTTTGAAAGCCACGACTGAGTCTGCCTCCACCATCCTTTCAGGCAGCGCATTCCGGATCCTAACCACTCGCTGCGTAAAAACGTTTTTTTCATATGTTGCCTTTGGACCTTTTGCCATGATGTGAAGTGATTTATGATGTTTGGTTTTCACCGTGATCAATTGAAAATTATTTGCAAATTGTAAGCTTTTATTTTGCTACAGGGTTCCTCACGCTACTTCAATGTTATTCCCTTTCATTCCTCCAGGAGTGTGGGACAGTCTGGCCAGAAAATCCATGGTCACCGCGAGCTCAAGTTCCACACCTAACAGCTGAGGACTTCCTTTGCACTGGGTAGATCTTAGAAACCATGAAAAGGTCCTCACACAATATATCAGGGAGAAAATCAACAATGAAAACATGAACAGAAATTAATTGGACGTACCCTCATCACTCCATGGGTTCAATGCCGTGTACAGAAGCTTTCACTCAGAAAAAGAATTAGAACTGAATTTAACAGCGTGATGTTTAGTTTTAATCTTTCTAAGTAGAAACCTTGTGATTGTCCAACTTTCTATTGGACTTTCAATGTAAATTCACAAGTATAGGAAAGATGGGTTGATTATTCAATGGTGTAATTGTATTGGCCCATTTTGCACGATACTCATTCAGAATAAGGAAAAGGCCATCCCATAATCTTGAATGCCACGCTACAGAAGCTTTTTACCGTACAGTGAAATCAATTCTCCTCTGTGATCCTGCCTGAAATTGGGTAGGAAAGCAGCTCAGAATTGAGGCAACGAGGCCCATCATTCACTACCCAATCCGGATCTCCCTCCCCGCCGGGATGGTTGTCGGTCGCACCTTCGCCACACTCACCATACGGTTGGGTGCCCAGCAGCTTTTCCTGGCATCTGCCCCATTTACTGCCGCTACCCAGGGCTGCCATGTGGCAGGTGGTGGTAGGCCCCAGGAAACATCAATAAATACTCTGAAGTCACCCAATGGAGAGAGAGAGGTGTGTGCTTGTAGAGGCCTCCTCTCCTTCCTTATAGGCTCCCAACTTCAATTCTTTTATATGCCCTAGCCTCTGCCAAGGTAGTTGCTGTGCCAATTTGTGGCTGGGCAGTAATGGACGGTCCCTTGGTAGCGTGAATCCTGCCGGAAGCCCGTTGTGCATCCAAAATAACCCCCAAGCCAAGGAAATGGGTCGGGTTTGGGATGGTTTCAGAGAGTCAGGCGGAGGTACTGCTCTGCTGGAACTCCACCCCGGAGAGGAGAATACAGCCCAGTATCTTTAATATACAATCTTGATCCCTTTCGTTTGACCCAGCTGCTAATGGTCGCCCACATAAGCCGGTATTGTCATCTGAGTTTCAACTGAGGTTTGCGTAACCAAGTTCCATTTAGCAAGTTAGTCAGTCCCATCAGTTCATTAGTGCTGCTCTGTTAAAGTGCTTGGCATTAGACTGCCTTGTCTGGGAACTTAGGTCAACACATTAGGAAAGGAGTGGAAATTACAAGCAAGCGGATATTCCCAGTCAAATCTTTCAGACAACCTCTGGTGAACAAAAATTCTTTACTCGACTAATGTGGCGCGATCCTTGCAAAAATATTCCGATCTTCAGTTTCCTGGTTTGCAGCACTCCTATAATGGATAGGTTTCGAAGAAAACACAATTAAAAAGCAGGTAAATCAGCAGCCACGTATAGCCTGCAGCAAACGACGTTGTTACAACTCCACCTCTGCATTAGTCACCATCAGCAATCGAAAGCCCTTTGTTTTCTCCCTCTGCCGTCCGCCAAACATTCTCTCCTTCTGTCTTGAAATCATGGACTCCGACAGGGATTCAATTCTATCGGCACCTGCAGCCCGATCGCGCCTCATCCAAATGGCGGGTCCTATTCTGCATCCCTAAGCAGCAAGTGTTGTCAGGCTGACTGAACACAAAAGGAGGTGGAATTGTAGACAAGTCCACTTCTGATCTCCCCCAACTCCCATACCCTATAGGTAGTCTCCCTCTCGTCTTTGTAGGACATTCTCTGCCATCCTGGAGCCAGTAAAAAAGACCGGACGTCTCAAATTGTAACGTAGGAAATGTGGCAGCCAATTTGTGCACAAGCGAGGTCCCACAAACAGCAATGTGATAATGACCAGATAATCTGGGTTTTTTTTGTTATGTTGATAGAGGGATAAATATTGGCCCCAGGCCATGGGGATAACTCCCCCTGCTCATCAAAATAGTGCCATGGGATCTTTTACGTCCACTTGAGAGGGTAGATGGGGCCTCAGTTTAACGTCTTGTCCGAAAAATGACACCTCCGACAGTGCAGCACTCCCTCAGTACTGCACTGGGTGTGCCAGCCTAGATTAATGTGCTCAAGTCCCTGGAGTGGGACTTGAACCCACAACCTTCTGACTCAGATGGAAGAGTGCTACCCACTGAGCCATAGCTGACACCATAAGATAACAAGATTCAAATGGCAGAATCATGCAGCAGAAATTATCTATAGCCACGATATTCTTTTCAGGTACCACCAATATGCAGAGGGTACAGTAAGTATGGAAAGAAAATCAAATTCAATAGATCGCATTGTTCACACAAATATTTGGACAGCTCGAATGCCAAAGAGAGGGACATTAATAATGTAAACGGCAACATGAGAGAAATAATGAATGGCTGAAACAAAATTCAGCTCATACGTTGTGTCAAAGAACACTTAAACTAGTGAGGCAGTATTGCCAGAAAGAAAGCCATTTATGAAAGAAATCTCAAGCTGTGAGCGGAGCAATTAATCTGGCTTGCGGAGCAGGATTCGTCAATACCGATCCTGTACTGCCTGCCCAATGTTAGAAAAAACAGGCACACTGTGCACCCTTTCGCGTGAAGTGAAGTGATTTATAATTTTTTTGGAGAGACTTTTATAGATAAATATTCTCACCTAATTTTGTCACAAAGACATCGTTGTGTGTGGAAAACTAGATGTGTCCTTTGATGAGGTGACAGGTAAATCCATGTGGCTTGGTGACTGAGGAAATGTTAATAAAATGCAAAGACTTTAAAGCAGACCGCGGAGCACTGGACAAAAGCTGGACAATCTCTGGAGGGGGTTACATGGAGAGCTCCTGAAATTGCGGAGGTCGTCCTGCAGCTGATGCCCATGTCCCCCGCCAGTTAGTGGCTGCAGTCGTGGTCCCCAATGGACATAAGAACAAAGAACATAAGAACATAAGAAATAGGAGCAGGAGTCGGCTATTCGGCCCCTCGAGCCTGCTCCGCCATTCAATAAGATCATGGCTGATCTGATTTTTGCCTCAGCTCCACTTCCCCGCCCGCTCCCCATAACCCTCGACTCCCTTATCGTTCATACTGCCGACGATGAGGATGACGGCTCTTCCCAAGGTTACACCCTCCCACTTCCGGCCGATGCGGCAGTCGCACGAGCCTCGCAATGACCCCGGCTGCTGAGGACGGCCCTCCCCTGATGGATCCAGCGTCACAGGAGGCAGCTGTCGGTAGAGAGAGCACTCCAGCTCCCCCAAAGTTCCCTCGAAGCAGCGTCAGCACGTGCTCACTTCCCAACTCCTCGATCTCGACCAATGCTTGGGACTTGGACAACGTGGCACAAGGAGAGCGCAGGGTCACGCTGGGGCAGGGTCACAGTGGGGCAGGGTCACGGCGGGGCAGGGTCACGCTGGGGCAGTGTCACAGTGGGGCAGGGTCACGCTGGGGCAGGGTCACAGTGGGGCAGGGTCACGGTGGGGCAGGGTCACGGCGGGGCAGGGTCACGGCGGGGCAGGGTCACGGCGGGGCAGGGTCACGGTGGGGCAGGGTCACGGCGGGGCAGGGTCACGGCGGGGCAGGGTCACGGCGGGGCAGGGTCACGCTGGGGCAGGGTCACGGTGGGGCAGGGTCACGGCGGGGCAGGGTCACGGCGGGGCAGGGTCCCGCTGGAGGATGGAGAAGGGTGACTCCCTCCCCACCTCCGCAGAGTCCACCTGCTCCTGATCATTCTCGCCCTCGTGGCCCCGCAGTCACACTTTGGACTGTAGAATCGATTGGAAATCATTTGAAAGTCACATTTTTTAAAAATAAAAAGTTACATTGACACATCTTGTTCTTTCAAAAATTGTTTAAATGTGTTGACTATCTCAATGCAGTGTTACCACTTCTGCTTCAAGAACAGGCAGTGATATCGACCCATGTATTGTAGAATAAGTATTTACTGCTGTTAAAACCAGTTCTAAAGCGTTGTTGCCCTTTTCATAAAACTTTTTATATGCACGAGTTTTCTTATTGACTATCCAAATGCAGTGTTACCACCGTTAGCCTCAGACACCTTCCTTGTTGCACCTGCCCATCAATGCTGGATACGGAGGGGCATGGACCTCACCATTTGTGTCTGTCCGTTCGAAGACAGTTCAATGTTCAGTCCTTATCTATCTTGTTGAGTTTTCCTGCATTTTTTTTGTTCTCATCTGCTTTTACACTGATGCTGTTTGCTGACTGGAGGTTATTGCACAGTTGTAATGAATAAAGGTTCAAGTGTGTGTTTCAATCTTGCCCGTTGTTCATTGTGCGTTCGTCCCCACGGGTAATCGGTCCACGGCAAACTTTTTCCAGACTTCCTGACTGACCTAACTTTGGGAGGCTGGGGGAATGGGTCGTCAATCTCCAAACATCTGAGCTACCAGCTGCTGTCCGCCCACCCTGACCGCTGCCATCGTGTTTTCCTCCGGGACACCACCACCCATGGGTCTTGGGATGTGCAGGTCGGTTCCACGGGAATCTTGTCTGCCAAGGTTCAAAGTGAGCCTTTCCCACAGGGCAAAACTGTGCAGTGCGCAGGAGAAGACCATAACCTTCACCCCTTTATCAGGGCCGTACTGTGGGACACCCTTCGACCTGTCCAGACACCTGAAGCGTGCTTTAAGCACCATGATGGTCCTCTCCACCACTTGCCGAGACGCCGAGTGTGTGCGGTTGAACCTTTCCCGCGCTGCGTTGTCTGTGATGAGGAACGCTTTCAGCAGCCACAGCATCAGGGGGTTGGGCCTTGTCCCCCAAGATCCATCTGCCTCCTTGTCTTTGACATGGCAGGTCGAGTGATGAAGGACAAAGACGTTATGAGCACTCCCCTGATGCTCCGAGTCAACATGCACCTTGATTTATATAGAGTGATGAGTTTGAAATGGTCACTAAACCAAACACCTTACTGGACCAAGCAGCTGTTGAATTGAGCTGTCAAAGTATGAAAGGGTATGATTCGTAAACAAATATACTAATACTTGAAGCTGGAGAGTGCCATCATAACTATGTTTAACGTGAGTTCAGGGCCAGGGGCCCAGGGGCAGCATGGGCCAGCCCACACTGTGCGATATGTGCACGCGTTAGGTCCGTGCAGCAGAGCAGGTCTCCAGTCGTCTTGGATAACCCTTGCCACTGGACCAAGACCTAGCTCTGTCAAGCCCATGTTGTGGCTGGTGTGCAACGGTCACCCCACTGGTTAAAAAAATCCACCCATCAGGATGTAGTTCGGGACCTAGAATATTAGGTCCTTCATTGAAACACCTGTGAACTCATCCTTTGACGGCGTGGAAGTAAGTCATCCTCGTTTCGAGGAACCGCCTATGATGATGATGTTTAACAATGGACGTTTAATCTTGGTGGAGATTATAGATGATTAAGGGCCTTACCAGCATTCAAAGAACGTGCTTGAGCCTGGTGACATTTAATGATGATGGTGAGAAAGTGCCAATATTATTTGTAAAAAAAACTGATGGGAAGCACAACTCAACCAATAATGTTACAGAATGGGGATGAAGATCAGATTATAATACATTCCAGAACAACATCCAAGAATGTAATAGGCTTTAAACAACTTCTCCTGGAGAAATCATAAAACTTGACATCATGAGCTGAAACCAAGAGGTCTCCAATTACAACTGTTGCCAAAGCTAACTACAGGAAGTGGAATCAGATGGAAAATGCATTAGACCAGTCATTATTTTTTAAAGGCAATACTGGCTCTCCTAACACCATTATATAATAACATCACTCAGGAATTTGGCTCTACTTTTGATCTCATTCATACTTCCTTCCTGCACATTGCACAAAATAAAGGAACAAAGCCTCTGCTGAGAGTCTTACGATCATAATTAGAACAGGGGAGGAGGAGGAGAGGTGAAGTGGATTTTGAACAAAAATTCAACTTCCTGAACTGTTCCCACACCACTTCAGCATGAAGTCTGGCTATTGTCTGATACAAAAGGCATTCCATTTACAACCTGTTCAATTAAAGGTCAGGCGAGTTCACCATAAATACTTGTCCCCAAACCAAGGCATCGCAGCAGATGGACAGCTTCTCTGTCCAGAGAGATTCATTCTGCTCCTTGAACATGTCTGTAGCTCTGAAGATTAGGTTTTCTCCTATGATTTAAGGTTTTTGCTGTGAACAGAAGCCTAGGCCCTAAATAAATATTGGTATTTGAAATAGTTCAGATTAGATTGTGAAACGTTTTAATAACACTTTAAAACAATTGTTGCTCTAATCGAGATATTTAAGATGATTGTGTCAGCCGGGGCTCCGTGGGCAGCACTCTCGGAGTCAGAAGGTTGTGGGTTCAAGTCTCACTCCAGAGACTTGAGCACAAAAATCTAGGCTGACACTCCAGTGCAGTGCTGAGGGAGTGCTGCTCTGTCGGAGGTGTCGTCTTTTGGATGAGACGTTAAACCGAGGCCCCGTCTGCTCTCTCAGGTGGATGTAAAAGAAATCATGGCACTATTTTGAAGAAGAGCAGGGGAGTTATCCCCGGTGTCCTGAACAATATTTATCCCTCAATCAACATAACAAAAAAAACTCAGATTATCTGGTCATTATCACATTGCTGTTTGTGGGAGCTTGCTGTGCGTAAGTTGGCTGCCGCGTTTCCCACATTACAACAGTGACTACACTCCAAAAGTATTTCATTGGCTGTAAAGCACTTTGAGACATCCGGTGGTCATGAAAGGCGCCATATAAATGTGAGTCTTTCTTTCTCACATGTTCTGAGAGTACAAGACCTTTTGGTCTTCACCATCATCCCTGACTTAGCCGTTTACAAACCTTCACTCCTGTCGCTCTGGAACAAGCCACGAGGATGCATGCACGAGTGGCCTGAGAGGGCCATTAAGGAAGCACAAAGCCTTTATTTGGAGGCTCAGCACTGTGACAGAACTGCAATGGGAAAGCCAGCATTTGTGGATGCAAGCCTAGTCCAATCTGACGTGCTGTGGCTCTGCTGTTCCAAAATATTATAGCGGGGGTGCAAGTAGATTCATCAGATCTGAAAATGTTGAATCCTACCTCAGCTTAAGAGTGCGCAGGCAGAGAGGGAGTGGGTGACCGCCAGACAGAGAAGAGGAGGACTAGGCAGGTAGCGCAGGAGTCCCGAGTGCATCTCGCTCTCCAACCAGTATTCTGTTCTGAACACTGATGGAGGCGATGGTGCTTCCAGGGAGTGCAGCCAGAGCCAAGTTCAAGGCACCATGGGTGGCTCAACTGCACGGGGGGGGGGGGGGGGCGGTGCGGGTGGGGAAGAAGAGTGGCAGGGGATTCGACAGGGGAGCAGACAAGCGTTTCTGCAGCTGCAGATGTGACTCCAGGATGGTATGTTGCCACCCTGGTGCAAGGATGTCACCGAGCGGCTGCAGGGCATTCTGGGGGGAGAGGGTGAGCAGCCAGAGGTCGTGATCCATATTAGGACCAATGACATAGGTAGAAAGATGGATGAGGTACTGCAGGCAGATTTTAGGGAGCTAGGAGAGAGGTTAAAAAGCAGGACCTCAAAGGTAGTAATCTCTGGATTACTGCTGGTGCCACATAAATAGGAGGATAGCACAGATAAGTGCGCGTTTGGAAGGATGGTGCAGACGGGAGGTCTTTAGATTCTTGAGGCATAGGGACCATTTCTGGGGGAGGTGGGACCTGTATAAGCTGGACAGGTTGCACCTCAACAGAGCCGGGACCAATATCCTCGCAGTGGGGGGTTGCCAGTGCATTTGGGGAGGGTTTAAACTAGCTCGGCAGGGAGATGGGAACGTGAAAATAGATTCAGCAGGGAGAGAAGAGAAGCTGCAATTGTAAAGCAGAAAAGTAGAAAGTGAATTTGGAAGACAGAGGAAACAAGGGCTAGAAAATAGACACCGGAGAGTTTGGCAGTGCCAAATGGTATATACTTCAATGCAAGGAGTATAGGGAAGAAGGCAGGTGAGCTGAGAGCACAGATAGATACGGAGTACGATATTATAGCTATTACTGAAACATGGCAGGTATGGCAGCTCAACATTCCTGGTTCAAGGGTTTTCAGACAGGATGGGGGGGGGGGGGGAGGGCTCGCAGTATTGATTAAAGAAACAATTACAGCGGTGAGGAGGGATGATATGTTGGAAGGATCATCAAATGAGGCCATATTGTTCGAACTGAAGAAAAAAGAGTGGTCTTGACCCCCAAACAGTCAGAAGGAGATAGAAGAGCAAATATGTAGGCAAATTTCTGAGAAGTGCAAAAACTATACGACAGTAATAGTACGGGATTTCAACTACCTTAATATTAACTGGGATAAAATTTGTGTGAAAGGTATATAGGCTGCTGAATTCCTAAAGTACATTCAGAAGAACATTTTTAGCCAGTATATGGCAAGCCCAACACAGGATGGGGCGGTTCTGGACTTAGTTTTAGGGAATGAAGCTGGGCAGGTGGAAGGGGTATCAGTGGGAGAGTATTTTGGTGCTGGTGATCATAATTCAGTTATATTTAGGGTAGTTATGGAAAAGGTCAAAGACAGACCAGGAATAAAAGTTCCCAATTGGGGAAAGCCAATTTTGATAAGTAAAGAGGTGATTTAGCCAAAGTGGACTAGAAACAGCTACTTGAAGGTAAATCAGTGTCAGAGCAGTGGGAGGCATTCAAGGAGGAGATCTGGAGGGTTCAGAGCAAGTATGTTCCATTAAAGATAAAGGATGGGACTAAAAAATCGAGAGCCCCTTGGATGTCAAGGGACATACAGGGTAGGATTGAAAAAAGGGAGGCTTATGACAGATACCGACGGCTCATCACTGTAGAAACTCTGGAGAAGCGTAGAAAGCGCAGCATGAAATGAAAAAGGAAATTAGGAAAACAAAGAGAGAGATGAATCAATTTTGGCAAGTAAAATCAAGGAAAGCCCAAAGATGTTCTATAAATACATTAAGAGCAAGAGAATAAAGAAAGAAAGAATAGAGACTATTAGAGACCATAAAGGGAATCTGTGTGTGGAGGCAGAAGATGTGGGTATGGTTTTAAATGGGTACTTTATATTTGTTTTCACAAAAGAAAGGGGCGATACAGACATTGCAATCAGGGAGGAGTGTGAAATATTAGAAACATAGAAACATAGAAAATAGGTGCAGGAGTAGGCCATTCGGCCCTTCGAGCCTGCACCGCTATTCAATAAGATCATGGCTGATCATTCCCTCAGTACTCCTTTCCTGCTTTCTCTCCATACCCCTTGATCCCTTTAGCCGTAAGGGCCATATCTAACTCCCTCTTGAATATATCTAATGAACTGGCATCAACAACTCTCTGCGGCAGGGAATTCCATAGGTTAACAACTCTCTGAGTGAAGAAGTTTCTCCTCATCTCAGTCCTAAATGGCCTACCCCTTATCCTAAGACGATGTCCCCCGGTTCTGGACTTCCCCAACATCGGGAACATTCTTCCCGCATCTAACCTATCTTATATGTTTCTATGAGATCCCTTCTCATCCTTCTAAACTCCAGTGAATAAAGGCCCAGTTGATCCAGTCTCTCCGGATATGACAGTCCAGCCATCCCTGGAATCACTCTGGAGAACCTTCGCTGTACTCCCTCAATAGCAAGAACGTCCTTCCTCAGATTAGGAGACCCAAACTGAACACAATATTCCAGGTGAGGCCTCACCAAGGCCCTGTACAACTGCAGTAAGACCTCCCTGCTCCTACACTCAAAACCCATAGCTATGAAGGCCAACATACCATTTGCCTTCTTCACCGCCTGCTGTACCTGCATGCCAACTTTCAATGACTGATGTACCATGACACCCAGATCTCGTTGCACCTCCCCTTTTCCTAATCTGCCGCCATTCAGATAATATTCTGCCTTCGTGTTTATGCCCCCAAAGTGGATATCCTCACATTTATCCACTTAATGCTGCATCTGCAATGTATTTGCCCACTCGCCTAACATGTCCAAGTCACCCTGCAACCTTTTAGCGTCCTCCTCACAGCTCACACCGCCACTCAGCTTAGTGTCATCTGCAAACTTGGAGATATTACACTCAATTCCATCATCTAAATCATTAATATATATTGTAAATAGCTGGGGTCCCAGCACTGAGCCCTGCGGCACCCCACTGGTTGCTGACTGCCATTCTGAAAAGGACCCGTTTATCCCGACTCTCTGCTTCCGATCTGCCAACCAGTTCTCTATCCACGTCACTACATTACCCCCAATACCATGTGCTTTGATTTTGCACACTGTGTGGGACCTTGTCAAATGTGGGATCTGATCAAAAGATGAAATAAATAGTGAGAGAGGAAGTATTAAAGGGATTAGCAGATTTGAAAGTGGATATATCCCAAGGCCCGGTTGAAATATATCCTAGGCTGTTGAGAGAATCAAAAAAGGAAATAGCAGAGGCCCTGACCATCATTTTACAATCCTCTCTGGCTACAGGTGTGGTGCCGGAGGACTGGAGGAGTGCTAATGTTGTACCATTGTTTAAAAAGGGAGAAAGATATAGACTGAGTAATTATACTGGATGAATTAACTGCGCAGCTAACAGTTAACGGATATGATGTAATTGGCATCACAGAGACATGGCTCCAGGGTGTCCAAGGCTGGGAACTCAACATCTAGCGGTATTCAACATTCCGGAAGGGTAGACAGAAAGGAAAAGGAGGTGGAGTGCGTTGCTGATTAAAGAGGAAATTAATGCAATAGTAAGAAAGGACATTAGCTTGGACGATGTGGAATCGGTATGGGTGGAGCTACGGAATAACAAAGGGCAGAAAACGCTAGTGGGAGTTATGAACAGACCACCAAACAGTAGTAGTGACGTTGGGGACAGTATCAAACAAGAAATTAGGGATGCATGCAATAAAGGTACAGCAGTTATCATGGGCAAATTTAATCAACGTATTGATTGGGCTAACCAAACTGGTAGCAATGCGGTGGAGGAGGATTTCCTGGAGTGTATTAGGGATGGTTTTCATCGATCAATATGTCGAGGAACCAACTAGAGGGCTGGCCATCCTAGAGTGGATGATGTGTAATGAGAAAGGACTAATTAGCAATCTTGTTGTGCGAGGCCCCTTGGGGAAGAGTGACCATAATATGGTAGAATTCTTTATTAAGATGGAGAGTGACACAGTTAATTCAGAGACTAGGGTCCAGAACTTAAGGAAAGGTAACTTCGATGGTATGAGACGTCAATTGGCTCGAATAGACTGGCGAAGGATACTTAAAGGGTTGACAGTGGATAGGCAATGGCAGACATTTAAAGATCACATGGATGAACTTCAACAATTGTACATCCGTGTACAAATAAAACGGGGAAAGTGGCTCAACCGTGGCTAACAAGGGAAATTAAGGATAGTGTTAAATCCAAGGAAGAGGCATATAAATTGGCCAGAAAAAGCAGCAAACCTGAGGACTGGGAGAATTTTAGAATTCAGCAGAGGAGGACAAAGGGTTTAATTAGGAGGGGGAAAATAAAGTATGAGAGGAAGTTTGCTGGGAACATAAAAACTGACTGCAAAAGCTTCTATAGATATGTAAAGAGAAAAAGATTAGTGAAGACAAACGTAGGTCCCTTGCAGACAGATTCAGATGAATTTATATTGGGGAACAAAGAAATGGAGGATCAGTTGAACAAATATTTTGGTTCCGTCTTCACGAAGGAAGACACAAGTAACCTTCCGGAAATACGAGGGGACCGAGGGTCTAGTGAGAAGGAGGAACTGAAGGAAATCCTTATTAGGCAGGAAATTATGTCAGGGAAATTGATGGGATTGAAGGCCGATAAATTCATGGGGCCAGATCGTCTGCATCCCAGAGTACTTAAGGAAGTGGCCCAAGAAATAGTGGATGCATTGGTGATCATTTTCCAACAGTCTATCGATTCTGGATCAGTTCCTATGGACTGGAGGGTAGTTAATGTAACAACACTTTTTAAGAAAGGAGGGAGAGAGACAATGGATAATTATAGACTGGTTAGCCTGACATCAGTAGTGGGGAAAATGTTGGAATCAATTATTAAAGATAAAATAGCAGCGCATTTGGGAAGCAGTGACAGGATCGGTCCAAGTCAGCATGGATTTATGAAAGGGAAATCATGCTTGACAAATCTTCTTGAATTTTTTGAGGATGTAACTGGTAGAGTGGACAAGGGAGAACCAGTGGATGTGGTGTATTTGGACTTTCAAAAGGCTTTTGACAAGGTCCCACACGAGAGATTGGTGTGCAAAATTAAAGCACATAGTATTTGGGGTAATGTACTGAACGTGGATAGAGAACTGGTTGGCAGACAGGAAACAGAGAGTCGGGATAAACGGGTCCTTTTCAGAATGGCAAGCAGTGACTAGTGGGGTGCCGCAGGGCTCAGTGCTGGGACCCCAGCTATTTACAATATATATGAATGATATGGATGAAGGAATTGAGTGTACTATCTCCAAGTTTGCAGATGACACTAAGCTGGGTGGCGGTGTGAGCTGTGAGGAGGACGCTCAGAGGCTGCAGGGTGACTTGGACAGGTTAGGCGAGTGAGCAAATGCATGGCAAATGCAGTATAATGTGGATAAATGTGAGGTTATCTACTTTGGTGGCAAAAACACGAAGGCAGAATATTATCTGAATGGCGGCAGATTAGGAAAAGGGGAGGTACAACGAAACCTGGGTGTCATGGTACATCAGTCATTGAAAGTTGGCATGCAGGTACAGCAGGCGGTGAAGAAGGCAAATGGTATGTTGGCCTTTATAGCTAGGTGATTTGAGTATAGGAGCAGGGAGATCTTACTGCAGTTCTATAGGGCCTTGGTGAGGCCTCACCTGGAATATTGTGTTCCGTTTTGGTCTCCTAATCTGAGGAAGGACGTTCTTGCTATTGAGGGAGTGCAGCGAAGGTTCACCAGACTGATTCCAGGGATGGCAGGACTGACATATGAGGAGAGACTGGATCGACTGGGCCTTTATTCACTGGAGTTTAGAAGGATGAGAGGGGATCTCATAGAAACATATAAAATTCTGATGGGACTGGACAGGTTAGATGCAGGAAGAATGTTCCCGATGTTGGGGAGGTCCAGAACCAGGGGACATAGTCTAAGGATAAGGGGTAGGCCATTTAGGACTGAGATGAGGAGAAACTTCTTCACTCAGAGAGTTGTTAACCCATGGAAGTCCCTACCGCAGAGAGTTGTTGATGCCAGTTCATTGGATATATTCAAGAGGGAGTTAGATATGGCCCTTACGGCTAAAGGGATCAAGGGGTATAGAGAGAAAGCAGGAAAGGGGTACTGAGGTGAATGATCAACCATGATCTTATTGAATGGTGGTGCAGGCTCGAAGGGCTGAATGGCTTACTCCTGCACCTATTTTCTATGTTTCTATGTTTCTATGTTATAGATCAGTCAGCCTAACCATAGTGGTGGGAAAATTATTGGAAAAAATTCTGAGGGACAGGATAAATCATCATTTGGAAAGACACGAATTAATCAAGGACAGTCACCGTCAATTTGTTAAAGGAAGATTTTGTTTGACTAACTTGATAGAATTTTTTGAGAAGGGTCGGTGTGGGCAGTGCATACGATGTAGTGTATATGGATTTTAACAAGGCTTTTGATAAGGTTCCACATGGCAGACTGGTCATGAAAGTAAAAGCCCATGGGATGCAGGGCAAAGTGGCAGTAGGATCCAAAATTGGCTCAGAGGCAGGAAGCAAAGATGGTTGATGGGTGCTTTTGTAACTGGAAGGTTGTTTCCAGTGGGGTTCCACAGGACTCAGTACTAGGTGCCTTGTTTTTTGTTGTATATATCAATGATTTAGACTTAAATTTAGGGGGTATGATTAAGAAGTTTGCAGATGATACTAAAATCTGTGTGGTTGATAATGAAAACGAAAGCTGTGGAATGCAGGAAGATATCAATGTACTGGTCAGGTGGGTAGAACAGTGGCAAATAGAATTCAATCCGAAGAAGGGCTAACAAGGCAAGGGAATACACATTAAATGGTAGGATACTGAAAAGTGTAGAGGAACAAAGGGACCTTGGAGTGCAGGTTCACAGATCCCTGAAGGTAGCAGGACAGGTAGATTATGTGGTTAAGAAGGCATATGGAATACTTGCTTTTATTAGCCGAGGCATAGAATACAAGAGCAGGTGGGTTATGCTTGAACTGTATAAAACACTGGTTAGGTCACAGCTGGAGTACTGCGTGCAGTTCTGGTCACTAAATTACAGGAAAGATGTGATTGCACTAGAGAGCGTACAGAGGAGATTTACGAGGATGTTGCCTGTGCTATCGGATTTTAACTATGAGGAAAGATTGGATAGGCTGGGTTTTTTTTCTTTGGAATAGAGTAGGCTGAGGGGAGACCTAATTGAGGTGTATAAAATTATGAGCAGCCTGGATAGAGTGGATAGGAAGGACCTATTTCCCTCAGCAGAGAGGTCAACAACCAGGGGGCATGAATTTAAAGTAATTGGAGGTAGGTTGAGAGGGGAAATCTCTTCACCCAGAGGGTGGTGGGGTCTGGAACTCACTGCCTGAAAGGGTGGTAGAGGCAGAAACCCTCACCACATTTAAAAAGTGTTTGGATGTGCACTTGAAATGCCGTAACCTACAGGGCTACAGACCAAGAGCTGGAAACTGGGATTAGGTTGGGTAGCTCTTTGTCAGCCGGCGCGGACACGATGGGATGAAATGGCCTCCTTCCGTGCTGTAAATTTCTATGGGCTCAATTTCCCCAGTGATTTGCGCTGTTTTTGGTGTAGGGCGCTTTTTTTGTCCAAAATTTAAAAAACGACAGTTTCCCTGATCAATTTGCACCGGTGTAACTCAGTCAGTTACGATTTTTTTAGGTACGTTTTTTTTGCAGCCAATGGGGGCGTAACCTGCCACCCGCACCAATTCTGGCCATTTAGGGAAGTTTCGCCAGCTGAGAGTTACGCCAGATCTGCTTATGTGGCCTCTCCAGAAAAACCTTTTGGAGAATTGAAGAAATCGGCGCAGGTAAGGGAATCGGCCCAGGTAAGGGAATCGGCCCAGGTAAGGGAATCGGCCCAGGTAAGGGAATCGGCCCAGGTGAGGGAATCGGCCCAGGTAAGGGAATCGACCCAGGTAAGGGAATCAGCGCAGGTAAGGGAATCGGCCCAGGTAAGGGAATCGACCCAGGTAAGGGAATCGGCACAGGTAAGGGAATCGGCCCGGGTAAGGGAATCGGCCCGGGTAAGGGAATCGGCCCGGGTAAGGGAATCGGCCCGGGTAAGGGAATCGGCCCGGGTAAGGGAATCGGCACAGGTAAGGGAATCGGGACAGGTAAGGGAATCAGCGCAGCTAAGTGCAGCAGATACCGGACAGCAGCAGCAGGAAAGGTAAGAGATAGGGGGAGGGAGAGAACGGGGGCGGGGGGGGGGGGAAAGAGAGAGGTGGGGGGTGGAGAGAGGCCTTTCGGGTGTAGTTAGGTGCGGGGACTGGGAGTGAGGAGGCCATTCAGCCTGGGTTAGGGGCCGGGGTAGCGGGACCGGCTTTAATAATTGGATTTAAGTTGATGCAATGTGTTTTAATGTGTTGAGAGCTGGCTGTATGTTTTGCAGCCTCAGCTCGCATTGTATCCCTGGTTACCATGGCAGCCCGATCTTTTTGGCGCAGATCAAGGCTCCACCCCCAAAACTAAAGGACCGGTTAGTCCACGCCAAAATGAAGAAATCCAACAGGGAAACTTAGAACATTTTTTGGGGGCGTACTTGGGCCCCAAAAAAATGGACGTAACTCTTCAAGTACGCCACAAAAAAACTTTGGGGAAAGTTGAGCCCTATGATTCCATGCAACATCATGGACTGTTTTCAGATAATATAATATTACCATTTCAAATAAACTTCTATAGATTTTAAAAGTATGAACTATGTCAAATTAACTATAGAATGAAGCACAGTTAAAATGGAGGAAGGTGCATTAATTTCCACAGACTCCAAATTACATTGAACTTGAGTACTGGCACCCCAAGATTTATTCGAGCAGAATTGTTTTTTGTACTACTGTGAATTTTGTGTTATTAAGATGAGGAAGGGGAAGATAGATTACGAATGTAAACTTGCGCAAAACATAAAAACAGATAGTAAAAGCTTTTACCGATATATAAAACGGAAAAGAGTGACTAAAATAAATGCTGGTCCCTTAGAAGATGAGAAAGGGGATTTAATAATGGGAAATGTGGAAATGGCTGAAACCTTAAGCAATTATTTTGCTTTGGTCTTCACAGTGGAAGACACAAAAACCATGCCAAAAATTGCTGGTCATGGGAATGTGGGAAGGGAGGACCTTGAGACAATCACTATCACTAGGGAGGTAGTGCTGGACAGGCAAATGGGACTCAAGGTAGACAAGTCCCCTGGTCCTGATGAAATGCATCCCAGGGTATTAAAAGAGATGGCGGAAGTTATAGCAGATGCATTCGTTATAATCTACCAAAATTCTCTGGACTCTGGGGAGGTGCCATCGGATTGGAAAGCAGCTAATGTAACGCCTCTGTTTAAAAAAGAGGGCAGACAAAAGGCAGGTAACTATAGGCCGGTTACTTTAACATCTGTAGTGGGGAAAATGCTTGAAGCTATCATTAAGGAAGAAATAGCAGGACATCTAGATAGGAATAGTGCAATCAAGCAGACACAACATGGATTCATGAAGGGGAAATCATGTGCAACTAATTTACTGGAATTCTTTGAGGATATAACGAGCATGGTGGATAGAGGAGTACCGATGGATGTGGTGTATTTAGATTTCCAAAAGGCATTCGATAAGGTGCCACACAAAAGGTTACTGCAGAAGATAAAGTTATGCGGAGTCAGAGGAAATGTATTAGCATGGATCGAGAATTGGCTGGCTAACAGAAAGCAGAGAATCAGGATAAATGGGTTGGAAATCGGTGGTTAGTGGTGTGCCACAGGGATCGGTGCTGGGACCACAACTGTTTACAATATACATAGATGAACTGGAAGAGGGGACAGAGTGTAGTGTAACAAAATTTGTAGATGACACAAAGATTAGTGGGAAAGCGGGTTGTGTAGAGGACACAGAGAGGCTGCAAAGAGATTTAGATAGGTTAAGCGAATGGGCTAAGGTTTGGCAGATGGAATACAATGTCGGAAAATGTGAGGTCATCCACCTTGGGGAAAAAAACAGTAAAAGGGAATATTATTTGAATGGGGAGAAATTACAACATGCTGCAGTGCAGAGGGACCTGGGGGTCCTTGTGCATGAAACTCTTTTAGAGTTTATCTGTAAAACATAAAACATTAAAACCATGCCACCCGCCTGGGTGACACAGCAGACATTTTCAAGGCCCCCTTTTTTTTTTTCCTTTTTTTGTGGTTTTTTTTGGGGCGCTAAAATCAAATTTTTCCAGTGCCCCCTATAAAAGGGGAGGGGGACACTAAAAGCACCGGCAATGAAAACAAATTAAACTTTAAAACGTAAAATCAAATTAAAATTTGGTTGCCGGGCGTGATGATGCACTCCAGTCCCTCCGGTGCCCACCTCTCGCGAAGGCCGCGAGCGTACCAGTGGACACCGCGTGCTCCATCTCCAAGGACACCCTGGACCGGATGTAAGAGCGGAAGAGAGGCAGGCAGTCAGGTTGAACGACCCCCTCGACCGCCCGCTGCCTGGACCGGCTGATGGCACCCTTGGCCGTGCCCAGGAGCAGTCCTACGAGGAGGCCTTCGGACCTACCCGCTCCCCTCCGCACAAGGTGCCCAAAGATCAGGAGAGTGGGACTGAAGTGCAGCCAGAATTTCAGGAGCAGCCCCTTCAAATAATGGAACAGGGGCTGCAACCTCGTGCACTCGATAAAAACATGGAACACGGACTCCTCCAGACCGCAGAAATTGCAGGCGGCCTGGGAGTCCATGAATCGGCTTAAAAATTTATTGCACGGCACTGCTCCGTGCACCACCCTCCAGGCCAAGTCCCCGACGAATAGTGGGAGGACCCCTGCGTAGAGTGCCCTCCATCGGGGACCCCCGCCTCCTCCGGACGGCAAGATGGTACGCCATGGCGTGTCCGGACGGCCGGCGAGGATGGCAAAGTTGAGGGTGTGCAGGAGCAGCCCGTACAGGAAACCCCTCCGCGCGGAACTGAAAGGCACGGAGGGGATTTCTCCGAGGCGGCTCAAGTTGTGAGGCGCCGGCCCCCGAGGGAGGTTCCGGGGTTTGGCGCCGATGAGGAATTCCGTCCGGACGGGGGTCAGTTCGGACGGGATCTCCCCACGTGCTTGAGCCTCCTCGATGCACCTAACGGAGTCAGGGCCCAGAGCTGTTTTTAGCGACTCGATGGCATCGGCCGCGTGGCGGACGTTGGCAGAATTTAGGCGCCGCGCCAGCGTGTCTGGCGCCATCCATCCCGCTCCTCCGCCATCGAGCAGGTCCGTGACCCTGGTCACCTCACCAGCCACAGCCCTCTCTTCCGACCGCCACATAAAACCTCGGCCGTGGAGGTACGGATTCCCGAGCAGCGGTTCCTGCAGGACGGCCGCCACTCCAGCCGGCGGAGAGCTGCGCTTGGTGGAGACTTTGTTCCAGACCCTGATGAGTTCCCTGTAAAAGACAGGCAGCTCCCGGAGGGCGGTCCTGGCACCCCCCAAGTTCACAAACAGGAGCTGCGTGTCATAATTGAGGTCGCGCTGCAGGCGGAAGAAATACCTCGCCAGAGCGCACCACCTAGGAGGGGGCTCGACGTAAAGGTATCTCTGCAGGGTCTGAAGACGGAAAGTCGCGAGCTGGGCGCTGACGCACATCAACGACTGACCGCCCTCCTCAAGCGGGAGACTCAAGACCGCGGCAGAGACCCAGTGCTTCCTGTTGTTCCAGAAGAAGTCCACCAGCTTCTTCTGTATCTTGGCGACAAACGCAGGGGGAGGGGTCAAAGTGACCAGCCGGTACCACAGCATTGCGGCCACCAGCTGGTTTATGACTAGCGCTCGACCCCTGTAGGACAGCACTCGGAGCAGTCCTGTCCAGCGTCCTAGGCGAGCGGCGACCTTGGCCTCCAGCTCCTGCCAGTTCGCCGGCCAGGCTCCCTCGTCGGGGCTAAGGTAGACTCCCAGATAGAGGAGATGGGTCGTGCTCCAGGCAAAAGGCATGAGCTCCTCCGGCAGGGAGTCCACCCGCCACTGACCCACCAGGAGTCCGGAACATTTCTCCCAGTTGATCCTGGCGGAGGACGCGGCCGAGTAAATCTCCTGGCACTCACGCATCCTCCGCAGGTCAGCGGGATCCTCTACCGCGAGGAGCACGTCATCGGCGTAAGCCGAGAGGACGACCTCCACGCCCGGCCCTTGCAGAGCCAGTCCCGTCAACCTCGTCCGCAAGAGGCGCAGGAAAGGCTCCACGCAAACGGCGTATAACTGGCCGGACATGGGGCATCCCTGGCGCACCCCTCTCCTAAAGCGAAGGGGCGCCGTCAAGGACCCGTTAACCTTAATCAGACACTCTGCGGCGGCGTACAAAAGTCGGATCCGGGCGACGAAATGCGTCCCGAACCCGAAAGCGCGCAGAGTTCCGAGCAGATAGTCGTGATCCACCCTGTCGAACGCCTTCTCTTGGTCGAGGGATAGGAAGGCGACCGACAGACCAGCCTCCTGGGAACAATGGATGAGGTCCCGGACCAGATGGATGTTATCGTGGATTGTCCGGCCCGGGACCGTGTAGGACTGGTCGGGGTGGATCATGTGGTCCAGCACGGCACCAAGGCGAGCAGACATCGCCCTGGCGAAGATTTTGTAGTCCGTGCTGAGGAGGGAGACCGGGCGCCAGTTCTTAAGGAGGCGGAGATCGCCCTTCTTAGGCAGCAGGACGATGACTGCCCTGCGCCAAGAGAGGGGCATCTCCCCGGTCGCCAGACTTTCCCCCAGGACCCGCGCGTAGTCGCTCCCCAGGACGTCCCAGAACGCCCTGTGGAACTCCACGGTCAGCCCGTCCAGCCCCAGGGATTTTCCCCTCGAGAGCCGGGCGAGGGCACCGGTCAGCTCCGCCAGGCTTAGCGGAGCTTCCAGATTTTCGGCGCCCTCCGGGCTGACCTTCGGCAGGTCCTCCCACAAAACTCTACGCGCTTCCTCGCTGGACGGATCCGGAGAGAACAGAGCCCCGTAATATTCACGGGCCCTGTTGTTGACGCCCTCCGGATCCGAGACGAGAGAGCCGTCGTCGGCCAGCAGCGTCAAGAGCTGCTTACGGACACTCTGCCTTTTTTCCAGCGAGTAGAAGAAGGGGGAGCCGCGGTCCAGATCCCGCAGGAACCGGATCCGCGACCTCACGAACGCGCCTCGGGACCCGACGAGCTGCAGGTCCTTCAGCGCGGCCTTCTTCGCTTCGTACACCGTCCGCAGGGCCGGGTCCTGGACGACTTGACCGAGACGGGCTTCCAGGTCGAGCACCTCTTTTTCTAGGCGCCCGACTCTGGCCGCCCGCCTCTTGGTCGACCCCCTCGCGTACTCTTGACAGAAGACGCGGACGTGAGCCTTGCCCACGTCCCACCATAGCCTCAAGGAGGGGAAGCCCCCCTGCTTCCTTCTCCAGTCGGACCAGAATCGACGGAACGAGTCCTGGAACCGCACGTCCTCCAGCAGCCGGTTGTTAAAGTGCCAGTACGCGGACCCCGTCCTCGCGCGGAGCGAAGCGAGCTCCGCCCACACCAGGTGGTGGTCCGAACACGGCACCGGCCGCATGGAGGCCGCCGGGACGCAGGAAACGTACGCCCGAGACACGTAAAGGCGGTCGACTCTAGACCATCCAACTCCAGGCCTCACCCAAGTAAAGGCGCTGGAGTCGGGGTGGAGATTTCGCCAGACGTCCACCAAGTCAAAGGACCCGACCAGGTCCCTCAACTTCTCCATCGCCGTCATGCACTGCGGGGCACCGGAGCGGTCCCTCGCCTCGAGGGTGCAGTTAAAATCCCCCCCGAGGACAATGCAGTCGCCGACGTCGACGGAGCCAAGAAGAGCGGACACCTCTTCAAAGAAGCGCGTTTGCTGCGGGCCGGGCTGAGGGGCGTACACGTTCACGAGATGGAGCGGCACGTCCCCCAGGCGAACCGTTACGTGCAGCAAGCGGCCTGGCACGGGCTCCTCGACCCCCAAGATCTCCGGCTGAAAATGCGGGCCCAGCAAGATGGCCACCCCACTAGAAATGGCGGTGAGGTGGCTCATGCGGACCTCTCCTTGCCATTCCAGGAGCCACGTGGCTTCGTCTCCCGGAACGGTGTGGGTTTCTTGCAGGAAGCACACCGCATATTTCCCCTCCCGCAGGAGCGAAAAATTGTCAAATCTACGGCGTGCCCCTCTGCCGCCGTTGATGTTGAGGCTGGCTATGGTTATCTTCATGGCAAAAGCATAGTGCAACCTCTACCTTAACCTATTGTGGGGGAGGGAGCGGAGTCTTTTGTTGAACTCCGCTCCCTCCGCAGCCCAGCGAGGAGTCCCTCGAGCTCGCACAGCTCCCAAAGTTTTAAGGAAAATAATTCGTCCAACTTGGGGTTTGAACTCACAACCCTGAGATTAACAGTCTCATACTCTACCGACTGAGCTAGTCAGGACTGCTAAAATCACAATTAATGACAGAAGGATAGTTTGCAGGTGCAGCAGGTAATCAGGAAAGTGAATGGAATGTTGGCCTTCATTGCGAGAGGGATGGAGTACAAAAGCAGGGAGGTCCTGCTGCAACTGTACAGGGTATTGGTGAGGCCGCACCTGGAGTACTGCGTGCAGTTTTGGTCACCTTACTTAAGGAAGGATATACTAGCTTTGGAAGGGGTACAGAGACGATTCACTAGGCTGATTCTGGAGATGAGGGGGTTACTTATGACGATAGATTGAGTAGACTGGGTCTTTACTTGTTGGAGTTCAGAAGGATGAGGGGTGATCTTATAGAAACATTTAAAATAATGAAGGGGATAGACAAGATAGAGGCAGAGAGGTTGTTTCCATTGGTCGGGGAGACTAGAACTAAGGGGCACAGCCTCAAAATACGGGGGAGCCAATTTAAAACCGAGTTGAGAAGGAATTTCTTCTCCCAGAAGGTTGTGAATCTGTGGAATTTTCTGCTCAAGGAAGCAGTTGAAGCTAGCTCATTGAATGTATTCAAATCACAGATCGATAGATTTTTAACCAATAAGGGAATTAAGGGTTATGGGGAGCGGGCGGGTAAGTGGAGCTGAGTCCACGGCCAGATCAGCCATGATCTTGTTGGGTGGCGGAGCAAGCTCGAGGGGCTAGATGGCCTACTCCTGTTCCTAATTCTTATGTTCTTATGTTCTTATGAATGTTGGGGAGGTCCAGAGCCGGGGGTCACAGTCTAAGGATGGTGGATGGGCCATTTGGGACTGAGATGAGGAGAGGCTTCTTCACCCAGGGAGTGGTAGGCTTGTGGGATTCTCTGCTACGGAGAGTTGTTGAGGCCAGTTCACTAGATGTATTCAGGAGGGAGTTAGATGTAGTCCTTACTACTAGGGGGATCAAGGGGTATGGCGAGAAAGCAGGAATGGGGTACTGAAGTTGCATGTTCAGCCATGAACTCATTGAATGGCGGTGCAGGCTCGAAGGGCCGAATGGCCTACTCCTGCACCTATTTTCTATGTTTCTATGTTCCTATGAGTTAGAATGAAATACTTTCCCATTTGAAGTAGTCAGTTTCAACATTCGGTACTCCCCTATTCAGGCTGAAACTCCCCCCTAGTCTGCTCCAACAGTGGTATCAGAAAATTCTCACATGAACTGTCCTGTGGTCAAGTGAGAGTGCCAAATTCAGTCGCAGTTCGCACCAAATTCGGACCCGCTTTGTGCCACGATTCCACACCCAAACTCATTCACATAGGACTTTGTTTTCACAATATTCATAACGGATTGTTGCTATGCAGTGTTTCTTCCTGTTTGGTGCTTTGCAGGTTGAATACAGTCGTACAATTATTTTTGCTGTTGCATTATGACAATTAAAAGCTCACGGGGAATTCCACCAAAATAAATCTCTGAATGGCTCTTTCACCAGAATATTATTACAGCTGTGACAAAAAACTCCATTACAAGAATTAAGAGTCTATAAATGAGTTCCATTCACTGTTTGAAGAAGCTACCTTTCTGAGTAAATTTACAAATAGTTAAAAGTTTCATTATTAAAAATTCCAAAGTAACTTGAATATTTTTTTTAAAAGTTGAAGTTTTTCCAGCACACCATCCCAAAAACATTAACACGATAATTAAAGGAATCCAACATTTATTACACAGAAGTTTAAGACTGTACAGAGAAAAAAAAGGATAGGAGGACAATGTGTCATTATGAACTGGGAACCACGGTAACCAGGGGTTGGGCCAGTAATTGTTGGCATAATTTAATGTAGAAATTGGATCTTATGTCTCAGGAATCCTGTCAGATCGGATCCCCAAGGTGGGACACACCTTTTACTGGCTCAGGGCTGCAGCCTTCACAAAGTGTTGAAATAATTATTTCATTCAAATTGTTACTTAAGTAAAGCAGAGAACAGACTTCCTTCAGACAAATTCCCAGACTTGGTTCTTATCTGTATGTTCCTTCGGGAGGGATGGGCTTAAATCCTTAGTGCTGGGGCTGGGAGTGAGGTGATCACGCCACTTACAACTAGGTGAGTGAAAGAAAACGGGTTCTTCAGACTTGAAATCCCCCAGTAAGCCACATCGTAGACACAAGCAGAGCACTCCCATGGTTGTCTGGGGTATAAGATTACCTGCCAAAGGGAGTCTATAATACTTCAAGAAAAGAGACAATACCTCGGCAGAATGTTAAGTGTATAATTCTCTCAGATTGGGCTAGTTTCTAAAGCATTGGAATCCAGACAACTCCCCTAGTGTCATATGACCACTTGCAAAGAAGTCAATAAATCTGTTTATTTCAGTGTGGAGTCCCAGAACCAGATGAGGAACAGGTAAAATGGTCATGCACTTGATCTCCCATATAATCACAGTCCAGACAGTTCAACCTGTGGATATGTCTAACTTAGATGGATAAGGTCCCTGATCACCCACTTCTGAAAATATACCAGAAATGGTGGCACTGTAGCAATAGAACTGAGAGAGTCTAATCTATTTGCTGTCAAACATAATTACTTGAATCCAAGAATGCTGAAAATATCCTTTTCAAAGGATTATTACCAGAAAGCAGGCCACTGGTTTATGATGATTGAATAAATCAAGCTCTGTACTTATTCGATGGAGTTTCAGGTTCTTTAGGAGATCACATGAAACCTAAAAACTAGTGGCTTTAATTCTGTGAATCCTTTTACAGCAGTAAAAGGTATAGATCAAGGGCTTAATATGCCTTCCTACAGTTTCCAGGAATAAAATGTTCTTCAATCAATTGAATCTTCTCTTATTCCTTAAATTTAAAATGTCCCTCACACAAGATCAGACACGTCAGAAGAAGTGGTACCTTAACAATATCCAAGGGAGCAAAAACTGAAGCAATATGTTTAACGACTGCCCTCGAAACCAGCAGCACTCTGGCCAATTGTAGACCTTCTACCATCACCTCGATTGAGAGTAGATAGCACTATAGCCAATTGTAGACCTCCTACCATCACCTCGATTGAGAGTAGATAGTTCAGCACAAAGCCCGAGAATCATGACCAATTAAATCAACTATTCACTGCATAAGCAAGCTCATCTGTGGCAGGAGTCCGGCCTTCATAGCTCCACTAACTCAGCATTGGTAACTCTGAGACGCCCAGCAGAGCGTTGAGAGTGGGAATGTTATGCTTGTTTAGGAGAAATGATTTTCTGATGCTTAGCCTGAGTTGCTTTATTACAATCACAACCAAAGTACAAAACGTTGCTAAAAACACAAACATGTTGACATTTTATTGGTTCACACAAAGCATAAAGTATAATTTCTAGTCAACTCATGGTACTTTGGTACATCCTTTAAAAACCAGGATAACTTTGCATGGAGAACATTTGTCACCCAAACTTTCAGCATTTGTCCACCTGAGGGGCCGGGACATAGTGGATAGTAAGGGTCTATTTTCATTGGTGGAGGGGGCTATTACAAGGGGGCATCGGTTTAAGATGGTTGGTGGAAGGTTTAGAGGGGATTTGAGGAGGATGCTTCTTTACGCAGAAGGTTGTGGGGATCTGGAACTCGCTGCCTGGGTGGATGCAGAAACCCTCACCACTTTTAAGAGATGGTTAGATGGGCACTTCAAGTGCAGCAACCTGCAGGGTTACGGACCTAGAGCTGGTAATTGGGATTAGACTGGATGACCTTTTGTTGGACGGCGCAGAGATAATGGTAAGTACTGCAGGAAATAGAATACGGCCAGGGTGATCTCCTGGACTAGTTTTGATCGCCTGGATGGATCGGAGAGGAATTTTCCCAGATTTTTTCTCCCTAAATTGGCCTGGGTTTTTATCTGGTTTTTGCCTCTCCCAGGAGATCACATGGCTCCAGTTGGGGTGGAATGTAGAATGTTTCAGTATAAGGGGTATCGCAGTTGTGTGAGGCGGACTGGTTGGGCTGGGTGCTCTTTGCCTTTCCGTCATTGTTCATAGGTTTGTATGTAACCTTTAGGGCTGCTGACCGAGGGCTGTGTGGCTGTATGTCGGCCGGCGTGGACACAATGGGCCGAAATGGCCTCCTTCTGTGCTGTAAATTTCTATGTTTCTATGTTTCTATCACAAAAGCAGCTCATCATGGGCAACTAAATAGGTTTCTGGTTATTCATTGTACTATTGCAGCCTAGCTCTCTTGTATTATGTTTCATTACTTCAAACTTCTAGAAACCAAAGTTCTTTTATCAGAAGTTCATCGGAACTAGTTCTGACTGCAATGAGTGCTCTGTTGGTCTTCAACGTGGTCCTTCCCAGAATGTTTGCAATTGCAGAGGTTGTTAGGAATGTCAGTATTTTGCAGCAACAAAGAAAATGATTTGTTTTATGGCAATCGAAGGAATCAGTTCATTTACTTCATCCACTTACATAAATAAAAATCACCAAAAGTGACCGAGAAAACACTTTCCCAGGTGACTATTTGCCAATCTGCAGACATCCTGCAACAAACTAACCAAGACTATTTAGCAAAAGATTCAATTGGAAAAAACTTGCTACAGCCAAATGAAACATAATGAAGGGTGGTTAATGTCAAAATATCAAGTTTACTGCACCTTGAGCAGTTTGATATCATATATTCTCGAATGCGCAACCCTGAAATGACGTTCGGCCCATCATCCCTTTTGTCTCTCTAATCTCTCCTGCCTTCCAACCTATCACAGACCTTCCCTTTTGTTCTTTCTTCCCCTCCCTCTTTCAGTGCTTGTTCAGAATCCGTTCTTTCCGAACACTCTCCAGTTCTGGCGAAGGGTCATCGACCCGAAACGTTAACTCTGCTTCCTCCCCACAGATGCTGCCTGACCCGCTGAGATTTCCAGCATTTCCTGTTTTTATTCCTGAGATGACGTTCATGGTTTTCCAATAAAATTACAAGAGGCATTCAGAAATAAAAATTCTTTGAAGGACAAGTACTTCTGTGGTATGACAGCTGCATTCCCTCATCCGCACTTCAGGACCGCATGCTGACAGGATCACATTTGCAACTGAACAAAAATAGAGCAAGGGAGGGATATGTGAATCTCCCTGCCAACTCCATCGAGCATTTCTGCAGAAGTAATGCAATTTTCTAGGAAAAAGCTACACTTTTATATTTCTTGGCCTGTCTTACCGGCCAAAACAAATTCTTCCAACAAACATAAATCAGCACCACAGAATACAAACATTCTGAAGCTCAATAGGCCTATTTGTAACTGTAACCATCAGATACACTATGGCATTATACTGGCTAGCATTCCTTTGTAACTTATTTCTGAAGAAATAATTTTCCACCAACGCTCACAAAAAGATTAATTACTATTTGCTTTCATCATAGCATCTGTCTTACGCATGATGAGCCATAGATATAATTTCTATCTGGAGGACCCATTTGTCACAAGATAATTCTTATCTAAATAAAAAAAACTGAGAGAAATTGGCATCTTTGTGATAATTCATTTCAACTACATTTGGAAAATGATAAATTTGCACAACTGTGAAGCTTTCTTTGCATAACTGTCTTAACATTCAATAAAATAACCATTTCACTATGGTCCTGGCAGCCAATTTCCACAATCTGACTGCCATCTTGTTTCCAAGGTTTATAGTCATACAATTATGACTTTTATGACAAGACTGAGAGAAACGAATGAGGAGATTATTTAGGATTTAATGTTTCAAAAATCTAGTCTACAAATGGCAGAAATTTTGTCTCTACAACTTATACTCAGAACATGGCACCGAAACAGGCCATTCGGCCCAACCAGTCCATGCCGACGTTTATGCTCCACTCGAGCCTCCTCCCGCCTTTCCTCATCTAAATCTATCTGCATAACCCTCTATTCCCTTCTCCCCCATATGCTTGTCTAGTTTCCCCTTAAATGCATCGATACTATTCACCTCAACCACTCCCTGTGGCTGTGAGTTCCACATTCTCGCCACTCTCTGGGAAATAATTTTTTCTTAATCCCATTTGGATTTCTTGGTGACTATCTTATAGTAATGGTCTCTAGTTATGCTCTTCCCCACAAGCGGAATCATTCTCTCTGAATCTACTTTATCAAAACCTTTCATGATTTTAAAGACCTCTATTAGGTCACCCCTCAGCCTTTTTTCAAGAGAAAAGAGACCCAGCCTGTTCATCCTTTCCTGATAGGTATACCCTTGCATTTCTGGTATCATCCTTGTAAATCTTCTCTGTACCCGCTCCAATGCCTCTATATCCTTTTTATAATATGGCGGCCAGAACTGTATGCAGTACTCCAAGTGTACTCTAATCAAGGTTTGATACAGGCTTAGCATAATGTCCCTACTTTTCAATTCTATCCCTCTAGAAATAAACCCTAGTGCTTGGTTTGCTTTTTTTATGGCCTTGCTAACCTGTGTTGCAACTTTTAGCGATTTGTGTATTTGTATCCCAGATCCCTTTATTCCTCTACCCCACCCAGACTCACACCCTCCAAGTAATAAGTGACCTCCCTATTCTTCCTACCAAAGTGTAATACCTCACATTTATCTGTGTTGAAATTCATTTACCAATTATATTCCCATTCTGCAACTTTATTAATGTCCCCCTGTAATTTGTCGCAGTCCTCCTCAGTATTTACTATCCCCCCAAAATAAAATTTGGTGTCATCCGCAAATTTAGAAATTGTGTTTTTGATTCCAAAGTCTAAATCGTTAATAAAGTGCAGACATCACTTTTAAACAAGTGCACCAAAACTTAACTCTGCAGCCACATTCAGGTACACAATCATCACAGTATGTTCAAGATCCAATAAAAGGTCTATGTTTATATAATAATAAGTGACTTACCTCCTACCCAGATAGTTGTGGTGGGGGAGGGACAGGGTTGCGACCACAGTGCACTGCACTTTTTCAGAGGTCATACATTAAGCAGGGGGTAATTCCTTTTGAAAGTACTTCCTGTGATAGATCAACAGACTTTTTACAGCTATAATTCCTTGAAGAGCTTTTGAAATGCTCACTAACCAATGATGTATAATAATTCAACAGCTTTTTTAGATCGTCTCAGTCCAACTACCCCAACTACCAAACTGGTCAAGGCAAAGGTTATGGCTTGAGTTTTGATATTTATTGTCCTGTTCATTAACATTTATTGATAACACTAATAATTAATATCACTACCATAAAATATGGAAAATGGACTTTAAAACAAATACTTTTGGTTCACACGTTAGAATTTTCTGGAATTAATGCTGAAAAGCAAAAAGCGACACATCTCCTGCCACTAATGATTGTACTCCTGCACCAATTGATCATTAACACGTTTGAAAATGTGTCTCCCTTTTGTTTCTGCCTCAAATTTCCATACCTAACCTTTTGAGAAAGGCTTAGACTATCGCAACAAGAGGGAGATGACTACAGCTCCATGCTGCTTTATACTCAGCTATACATCCTCATAGACAGTCCCTCGAAGCGAGGATGACTTGCTTCCACGCCAAAAAGAGATACGCTCATAGGTGTTTCAATGAAGGACCTAATATTCCAGATCCAGAACTACATCCTGAAGGGTGAGAGATGCCTGTGCGTGGATTTTTTTAATGTGTGGTGGCCGTTGCACACCAACCACCACACGGGCTTGACAGAGCTAGGCCTTGGTCCAGTGGCAAGGGTTATCCAGGGTGACTGGAGATCAGCTCTGCTGCATGGACCTAGTGCACACACATATCGCAGTGTGGACTGGCCCGTGCTGCCCCTGGGCCCGTGGTGGAAGGTATATCTTAGTTTGAATGATGAGAGCCAGCATCATTCATTATTACATTCTCGCCGCTGTGTCAGTTATCGGCCATCTCAAAAAACAATTTCAATGTAATGGTTGTCATGTTTGTAACACCACTGTATTACTGTATACACTCAACCTAGATGCACACCTTGACCACAAGGGGTGAACTTGTTGGAGACACTCCTAACCTGATCACTCAGGTATAAAAAGGGAGGTCCCACACAAAGTCATCGTCTTTGGAGCCCTGTACATAAAGAGTGTCCCCAGAATGTGCCTCGTGTGGTTTCATGCTGTAGAGTAAGGACTTTACATTGGCGACGAGAAACGGGAATTCACGACCCACGAGAATGGCCACCGGTAGCACAGAGGAACGGTACTGTGTTGGGGAAGATTGGGACGATTTTGTCGCGAGGCTTCAGCAAAGCTTCGTTACGAAAGAATGGCTGGGGAATTCAGCGGCCGACAAGCGAAGGGCTCATCTTTTGTCCAGTTGCGGACCAAAGACTTATGCGCTCATGAAGGACTTACTAGCACCCGAAAAGCCGGCGGACAAAACCTTTGAAAAACTTGGCAAATTGATCGGGGAGCACCTCAGACCGGCGAGTAGCATACATATGGTCCAACAATGATTCGACACCCACCGACGTCATGAAGGACAGAGCATACCGGACTTCGTAGCAGACCTCCGGCGTTTAACCAGCCTCTGTAAGTTCACAGACGCCTGCAGGGGGGAGATGATAAGGGATTTCTTTATCGAGGGCATCGGTCATGCGGGAATTTTCTGCAAATTAATTGAAAACAAGGATTGACCTTGGAAGCGGCGGCGTTGATAGCTCAAACTTTCATGGCGGGGGAGGAAGAGACTAAAATAATATACACACACAATTCTGCCTCTAACGCGGCGATGGATCAGGGAGTCAACATCATCAATGCGACTCAGAGCCCCACAGGCAAGCAGGGGCAGTCCGACAGCTATAGACCCCAGAGTAGGACTTCAATTAGAGACAATGGCAGGCTGAACGGACATTCACGCCATCACAGTGGACAATGCGGCCTGGGATGGGACCATTGACACCCACTAATAGGGTACTTAAGAGCAGTCAAAGGGACAGTCAGCGTGGAATGCCGAGCCATAGTCCCTTTGTTACCAACAATGGAAACTTTAACTCATGTTAGAGGTGTGGGGGAAAACACTCAGCCAGATCCTGCAGATTTCAACAGTTTGTCTGCAGGAACTGCAATCTCAGTGGCCACTTAGCTCAAATGTGCAGGAAGCCTGCAATCAGACTAATATATGAGGTGGATGGACCAGAAGAGGGTTCTTTGAGGCAGGATGACTTTTGGGGCAAATCGATGGATGCCGAGGTTCAGCGGGTCCATGTGGTGAATATTCACAGTTCATACACCAAAACACCACCAATGATGATGAGGGTTTTGTTAAATGGTATCCCAGTATGCATGGAGCTGGACACTGGCACCAGCCAGTCACTCATGGGCGTTCAGCAATTTGAGAAGCTATGGCCACTAAAAGCTAGTAGACCTAAATTATCACGTATTGAGACACAATTATGGACTTACACTAAAGAAATCATTCTGGTGCTAGGCAATGCAATGTTGGCTGTCACACACAATTGGTTAGTGAATCGGCTGCCGCTCTGGATTGTCCCGGGCAATGGTCCCGCACTGTTGAGGAGGAGCTGGTTAGCCGAGATGAACTGGAAATGGAAGGGGATGTTCATGCAATGTCATCTGTGGAGCGAAGTTCATGCTCACAAGTCCTACAACAATTCGATTCACGATTCCAACCTGGCGTCAGGACTTTCAAAGGCACCAAAGTAGTGATACACATCACCCCGGATGCCAGGCCAGTGCACCACAAAGCCAGAGCGGTGCCGTATGTGCTGCGGGAAAAGATCGAGAGCGAATTGGACCGGCTGTTGAGAGAGGGCCTGTCCACTCTCGCCTGTTGAATTCAGCAACTGGCAAGCCCCATCGCTCCCGTCCTAAAAGCTGATGGCTGTGTCAGGATCTGTGGCGACTACAAGGCCACCATCAATTGGGTGCCCCTACAAGATCAATACTCGCTCCCGAGAGCGGAGGACCTCTTCGCCACGCTGGCAGGCGGCAAGCTGTTCACCAAGTTGGACCTCACTTCAGCCTATATGACCCAGTAACTGGCCGACGAATCTAAACTACTGACCATCATCACAACACACAAGGGACTGTTCGTTTATAACAGGTGCCCATTTGGCATTCGATCAGTGGCCGCGATCTTTCAAAGAAACATGGAAAGCCTGCATAAATCCATTCCTGGAATGATCGTATTCCAGGACGACATCCTCATCACGGGCCGAGACACCGAGGAATACCTCCACAACCTGGAGGAGATGCTACGCCGACTGGACCGGGTAGGCCTGCGACTCAAGAAGTCTAAATGTGTGTTCTTAGCTCCTGAGGTTGAGTTTCTGGGCAGTAGGGTTGCTGCAGATGGGATTCGGCCCACCGAATCCAAAACAGAGGCGATTCGACGAGCACCCAGGCCCTGCAACACATCGGAGTTGCGTTCATTTCTGGGACTGTTGAACTATTTCGGGAACTTCTGCCGAACTTGAGCACGTTGTTGGAGCTGCTACACGTGCTCCTGCGTAAGGGTTGCAATTGATTTTGGGGGGACTGTCAGGAACGGGCTTTTAATCAGGCGCAAAATCTACTTTGTTCAAACAAGTTGTTGACCCTGTACGACCCCTGTAAAAAATTGGTTCTGACATTTGATGCATCGTCCTATGGGATTGGGTGCGTGTTGCAGCAGGGCAATGCTGAGGGTCACCTACAACCTGTGGCTTATGCCTCCAGGTCGCTCTCTCAAGCAGAACGGGGATATGGGATGGTCAAGAAGGAAGCGCTTGCATGTGTCTATGGTGTAAAAAAAATGCATCAGTACCTCTTTGATAGGAAGTTTGAATTAGAGACGGACCACAAGCCATTAACATCCCTGTTGTCAGACAGCAAGGCTATCAATGCCAACGCATCAGCTCACATACAGCGATGGGCTCTCATGCTGGCTGCTTATGACTACTCCATCTGGCACCGGCCTGGCACTGAAAATTGCACTGACGCGCTCAGCAGGCTTCCACTGGCCACCACTGAGGGGGCAGTGGAGCAAAGCGCTGAGATGGTCATGGCTGTCGATGCCTTTGACAGCGCAGGCTCCCCCATCACAGCCCGCCAGATCAAAATCTGGACAAACAGAGGTCCCCTCCTATCCCTGATTAAGAAATGTGTCCTGACTAGGGATTGGACGCCCGCACACGGAGCATGCCTTGAGGAGGTCAGACCGTTCCACAGACGGATGGATGAGCTCTCCATCCAAGCCGACTGCCTATTATGGGGAAGCCGGGTAGTTATGCCCCAGAAGGGCAGGGAGGCATTCATCAGGGAACTCCACAGCGAGCACCCAGGCATTGTGCTGATGAAGACCATTGCCCGGTCACACATTTGGTGGCCTGGAATTGATTCAGACCTGGAACACTGTGTTCGCAGGTGCACGACATATTCCCAGCTGGGTAATGCCCCCAGGGAGGCCCCGCTCAGCCCATGGCCCTGGCCATGGTCACGCATTCATATTGACTACGCGGGCTCGTTCAAGGGAAAGATGTTCCCTATTGTGGAAAATGCGCACTCGAAATGGATCGAGTGCATCATTCTGAATTCATGCACGTCATCCACCACCGTGGAAAGCCTACATGCGATCTTTGCAACCCACGGCTTGCCGGACATCCTGGTCAGTGATAATGGCCCATGTTTCACAAGCTACGAATTCTGAGAGTTTATATTGGGCAATGGCATCAACCACGTCAGGACTGCGCCATTCAAGCCGGCCTCCAATGGTCAGGCGGAACGTGCGATCCAAATCATTAAGCAAGGTATGCTCAGGATTCAAGGACCCTCCCTACAATGCCACCTGTCGAGTCTCCTGCTGGCCTATAGATCCCGACCGCACTCGCTCACGGGGGTCCCGCCCGCAGAGCTATTTATGAAACAAACACTCAAAACTCGGTTGTCCCTCATTCACCCAGTCCTGACCGACATAGTTGAGGGCAAGTGCAAGTCACAAAATGAATACCATGACCGTAATTCGAGGGGGAGATGTATAGAAATAAATGATCATGTATTTGTTCTCAATCACGCCATGGGGCCCAAATGGCTTGAGGCCACTGTAATTAACAAAGAGGGGAATAGGTCATCGTGGTAAAACTCAACAATGGTCAGATATGCCGTAAGCATCTGGACCAAGTAAAAAAAATGTTCAGCATCGACACAGAGGAACCTGAAGAAGACCATGAGATGGAGCTCACCACACTGCCAGTGAACGAGCAACAAGAGCAATCAGAAGAATGCACAGTCCCTGAGGTCAGCCCGGACAGGCCGGAATCACCACAGGTGACAGACACTCACTTCAGTGTTCAACAACCAGAGCCCCAACTGCGGCGCTCCACGAGGGAGCGTAGACCACCTGAAAGACTAAACCTATGATCCCAATAAGACTTTGGGGCAGGGGGGAGGTGATGTCAAGTATGTAACCACCATGTAACACCACTGTATTACTGTATACACTCAACCTAGATGCACACCTTGACCACAAGGGGTGAACTTGTGGGAGACACTCCTTACCTGATCACACGGGTATAAAAAGGGAGGTCCCACGCTGGGTCATCGTCTTTGGAGTCCTGTAAATAAAGAGTTAAGGTCACAGAGTGACCTTGTCCCCAGAATGTGCCTCGTGTGGTTTCATACTGTAGAGTAAGGACTTTACAATGGTCTGTGAAAATTTTACCTAGAATATACAGCACACAAACATTCTTACCAAACCTCCAGCCGGAACAAGTAAAGACCTGTCCAGATCAGTTAACATAATAAAGTGGTTTCAATTGGTGTCAATTAGTGTCTCCAGCCAAGAGCAACAAAGGCTTTTAACTCCTAATTTTTTTTCACATGTAACTTGGCCTTGTGGTTTTATAATGAATATATGTTGTGGAGGTTGGGGTCTGTTTCAAATAAATACTTTCTTCCTCATTAATCTCTGCCGAACACCTTCATTTTAGTTTACTGTAAGTGAGTAGGTTTTCCTATAAATTGCAAGATGAAGAACAAACATTTACAGTAGTCTACCTTGAAGGCCTCTACCTTCAAATTATGAACATTGTTATTGTAAATAGCTGGGTTTCCAAGTTCCTACTTGTGAACGTTCATCCTTTCAACAGACATTTTTTTTTTGCAGTACCTCAGTGATTCTGCTGGAAATTAAACATCTGCTGTTGTTTTATAAATCTTCAGGATCACTTAAACATTCAAAAAACAGCCAGAAAGCTGAAGCTCCTCGTTGGCCTGCTCCAACACAGCACCTGATCCTCAGGAACTCTCTCACACCTGGAACTGCAGCCCCTACTCTACTATGATCACAAGAGGTACAGCTTAACCCTTGCAGTGCTGAATTACTTCAGCATTTTGCTGAATACAAATTATTTATGCCTTTTAACAGGTAGAAAATACATTTTGCGATTTGTTTCTGTTCAATAATTTTTTTTCAGTCATTCTTATTCTTGAATAGTTATTCTTGTTGCTCCATCGATGGTGTCACAAAAACATTAACCTGGAATATTGTCAATGTAGGGAAAAATTAACCTTGCTTCCCACAATTTTATGCATATTTACCTGGGATGTATGTCTAAGATGAACAGGTATTCTGTTATATTTTCATATTAATGGTGGCGTTTAGAGGAATGTTAAATGCTCAGATCTGTTTCGTTCAGAGACTTGTGATGTTTCGAGGGCTGATTTCCTTCTGTTGGGGGGCCAGATATGTACAGTGCACCTGGGCTGTGCTGCACTAATTGAGGAAGAAGAATTTGCCAACTTTCCTGACCTGGGCCATTAGTATAGCCCGGTGCCCTCCAAGGTTACAATCTCCCTGCTCAGCCTGAGCCTCCTCAGGAATACCTTGTCTGTTATGATCAGGCAGCTGATTGATTTGCAATGTACCCGCTGCTGCAGTCACATCACCGGTGAGTCGTGTACTTCTTCTTCATTTTGCACACCCACTGCGCACTCTCTTTCTTCACCGTGATATACCCACGAATGGCATCTACATCTGTGCTGGTGGACCGAAAACCACCTCGATACTACTCCGTCCCTGCAAGCACAATGGATCCGTGGATGAAATAATAGCAAACATTTAACTGTCTCTTCTTGTAAGTGACACTCGAAACTGTAAAAGGGAGCCATGGTACATTTTAAGAAGGACGTGACTGCTGTCAATGAACCGGAAGTAGTTGCACATGCGCAGTTCCAGCGTATCTTTTTAAAAGACGGTGAAGTTGAGCATGCACCCTGCTTAGATAATAGGAAAGATCTTTAAAAAAAAGACAGAGAAACATATAAAACTTGAGATAAAGTCAAGCCTGGTTTGTTAATGGGAAAATGATGCCCGTTTCCAATTTTATTTGCCTTTCTTTACAATTAAATTATTTCCAACAAGGAGAAGAAATGCTACAAGACACGTTTAGATAACGAGGATGTTTATCGAGCCAATCCAACGGGAATGTTTTAATATTTGTTTTTCTCTGTATTTCTTGCCTGTGTTTATTCTCAAATCGGAGTCTCCACAGAACTACAAATCTTAACCGTGAAGATGATAAGAACGTAAGAACATAAGAAATAGGAGCAGGAGTAGGCCATACGGCCCCTCGAGTCTGCTCCGCCATTCAATAAGATCATGGCTGATCTGATCATGGACTCAGCTCCACTTCCCTGTCCACTCCCCATAACCCTTTACTCCCTTATCGCTCAAAAACCTGTCCATCTCCGCCTTAAATATATTCAATGACCTAGTCGCCACAGCTCACTGGGGCAGAGAATTCCACAGATTTACAACCCTCTGAGAGAAGAAATTTCTCCTCATCTCAGTTTTAAATTGGCGGCCCCTTATTCTAAGACTATGTCCCGTAGTTCTAGATTCCCCCATGAGTGGAAACATCCTCTCTGCATCCACCTTGTCAAACCCCCTCATTATCTTATGTTTCAATAAGATCGCATCTCATTCTTCTGAACTCCAATGTGTATAGGCCCAACCTACTCAACCTATCCTCATAAGTCAACCCCCTCATCTCCGGAATCAACCTAGTGACCTACAAATCAACCTATAAATAATAAATGGATTATGATCATCAAAAGCAAATAAGAATTGGCATTTACGCAGACCTCTGTCTGTTGTGAACGTTATTTTTAAAATTTGGGACCTTTTGCTAGCTTCCGGTTCAGCGACAGGAGTCACTCAGTTTTAAGAAATGGAAACCACAGGTTGTGATGAATGTTGTGATGTCACAATGGGTTTCAAATAATTACCAACTATATTTAACTGGATTGAAAATGTTCATTCTGGATTTATAATGCATATGAAAGAATTGATTGAAATTAAATTAGTGGCATTAATGGATTATATGTTTTAGGAATTATATACGAGTTGGTTTACAGACACCAATAATCCAAGGCCTGAAATGTGTTCTCTGTGTCGTCTGCCCATCGACACTCTTCAGTCCGGCATGTTCTGTTCTGTATTGGACCAATGAAGTTCCACACTGTTCCCCTCCTCTAACTAAATCATCATCATCATCATCGTAGGCAGTCCCTCGGAATCGAGGAAGACTTGCTTCCACTCCTTAGGTGGCTGAGCAGTCCAATACGAGAACCACAGTCCCTGTCACAGGTGGGACAGATAGTCGTTGAGGGACAGGGTGGGTGGGACAGATTTGCCGCACGCTCTTTCCGCTGCCTGCGCTTGATTTCTGCATGCTCTCGGCGATGAGACTAACTAAAAGGAAACTCCTCAATTACTAGACTATTTCCTCATTATCCTTTGATGCATAGCGCAGTGATCTTTTGTCACAAGTCAGAACCATTAATGGTTAAACAGGTGATCCAATATTAGGGAACAGCAATCAGCCATAAAGACACATGGGGTGAAGTAGGGAAAAGTGCTACTGATTGAGTTCTTGACGTCTTTAAAATTCTTGATGTTTCACTCGAGAATTTTTGGTTTAAAAGATTGCATTTTTCTTCATGTATATTTGATGGGAAAGAAATGAACAAATAAGCAAGATCTGGTTATAACAACAAAATCTCAACCGTTTTGTTGCTCCTTGTCTGTTCATTGGTAGATGATGAAAGCAATGAAATTGTACAAATTCCTAATCCCATTAGGAATTGTCAGAAACAGGCCATTCAGCCCAGCTGGTCTATGCTGGGCTATTCACATGTGGAGGGCTTACAGCCAGACCTGATTCTGACATCACCTGGCTTCCATACATGGTCACTGAATAACAATTTAGAACATACAAACATAAGAATTGCTAAACAAAAAATGGCCAAGGTCCATCGAGTTTGCCTTCTACCATCCTGGTAGACTGGAGACCAGCTCTACGGCCACCACACCTTAAAAAAATCCACACACAGGCATCTTCTACCCTTCAAGATGTAGTTCGGGATCTGGAATATTAGGTCCTTCATTGAAACACCTGTGAACTCTTTGGCGTGGAAGCAAGTCATCCTCGACTCGAGGGACTGCCTGTGATGATGATGATAATGAGTCGCACGATACAATAATAATGTTGTTGCCTGATCATAGCAATCGATCTCTGTTAATTAATCCACTACAGATCCAGAGGCATGGAGGGAGGAAAACCCACGGTAAACCTATGGTTCCTAAAGCTTTTCATTAAAGTCACCCGCTTCTCCCAAGAATAAATAGAAACCTTGACTGATTTCTCCCCATGACAAATTGCAATGTTCCTACCACCACAATAGCTGTAAATAGCGAACTCATGCAGAAATCAGAGGTTCAACCTGGTATCTTTCTCCTCTGTATGACTCAGTATCTGGAATGGGAGGTATACTTACCCACTGAGTCGTCAAGAAAGTAAAGTAGACCTGAATGTTATAGAATATTTCCTTGTGCCCACATTGACTACCAGAAATTCTTGATCAGCGTGTTGCAGTTTAATGTCTACAATACGATAGCAAGTGATCAAATCTGACAGTCTCAGATATACGCAGGCGTCTTGAGTCATTGGAAACAGAGCAGCAAATAAGCAGTTACAATCACAAACACATGCATGAGATCTGTTCACCAGCCTCTGACTATTGGTGGAATTTGAATAATATAAAATAACTGATTAGATAGTCAACTCTTTTCTATCATTCTTCCCTTTAAACATGGGGTGCCATAAGATTCTCTTAAACTTCAAGTTTTAGCTTTGCTGGCTTCAGCATGCAGATAGCTAAAATAGCGCAGGTGTAAGATTACTTCTTAGTATGTTCTCACGACTAATGCCAAACTATAACATGTCCGTACACCTTTAGTGAGACAAAGGGCTTTGTGGTTTGGCAGGATGCAGCTTATTTTGTAATTTCATTTTTTACGGTACAGATTGTCGGTGAACGTGTTTAATAATGTGATCTCCTATTCAGAAATAAGAAGCCTGTATGGAAGGAAAGAACTTCCATTCACATAGAAAATGGGGAATTATAGACCGGTTAGCCTGACATAGGTAGTGGATAAAATGTTGGAATCAATTATTAAAGATGAAATAGCAGCGCATTTGGAAAGTAGTGACAGGATCAGTCCAAGTCAGCATGGATTTATGAAAGGGAAATTATGCTTGACAAATCTTCTAGCATTTTTTGAGGATGTAACTAGTAGAGTGGATGAGGGGGAGCCACTGGATGTGGTGTATTTAGACTTTCAAAAGGTTTTTGACAAGGTCCCACACAAGAGATTAGTGTGCAAAATTAAAGCACATGTTATTGGGGGTAATGTATTGACGTGGATAGAGAACTGGTTGGCAGACAGGAAGCAGAAAGTAGGAATAAATGGGTCCTTTTCAGAATGGGGTACCGCAAGGTTCAATGCTGGGACCCCAGCTATTTACAATATACACTAATGATTCAGACAAAGGAATTGAGTGTAATATCTCCAAGTTTGCAGTGTGAGCTGTGAGGAGGATGCTAAGAGGCTGCAGGGTGACTTGGACAGGTTAGGTGAGTGGGCAAATACATGGCAGATGCGGTATAATGTGGATAAATGTGAGGTTATCCACTTTGGTGGTAAAAACAGGAGGGCTGATTATTATCTGAATGGTGACAGAGGGGGAGGTGTCAAAGTACATCAGTCATTGAAGGTTGGCATACAGGTGCAGCAGGCGGTGAAGAAGGCAAATGGCATGTTGACCTTCATAACGAGAGGATTCGCGTATAGGAGTGGGGCGGTCTTACTACAGTTGTACAGGGCCTTGGTAAGACCACACCTTGAATATTGTGTACAGTTTTGGTCTCCTAATCTGAGGAAGGACATTTTTGCTATTGAGGGAGTGCAGCGAAGGTTCACTAGACTGATTCCCGGGATGACAGGACTGACATATGAAGAAAGACTGGATTGACTAGGCTTTGTATTCAATGGAATTTAGAAGAATGAGAGGGGATCTCATAGAAACATATAAAATTCTGACGGGATTGGGCAGATTGGATGCAGGAAGAATGTTCCGATGTTGGGGAAGTCCAGAACCAGGGGTCACAGTCTAAGGATAAAGGGTTAGCCATTTAGGACCGAGATGAGGAGAAACTTCTTCAATCAGAGAGTTGTGGGCATGTGGAATTCTCTACCACAGAAAGTTGTTGGGGCCAGTTCGTTAGATATATTCAAAAGGGAGGTAGATGTGGTCCTCGCGGCTAAAGGGATCAAGGGGTATGGAGAGAAAGCAGGAATGGGGTACTGAAATGCATGATCAGCCATGATCTTATTGAATGGTGGTGCAGGCTTGAAGGGCTGAGTGGCCAACTCCTGCACCTATTTTCTATGTTTCTATGTTTCCATAACCTCAGCACTGTTGAAATGTCACTGTTGTAATGTAGGGGCATGTCGCAGCCAGTATGTACACAGCAATGAGACAAACAGATAACCTGTTGTAGTGATGTTGGTTGAGAAATAAATATAGCCCAGGACACCAGGAAGATGCTGCTGCTCTTCTTCGAATTGTGCTGTGGGATATTTTACATCGGAGTGACTGCTGCCATTGAACGGAAGCTGCGCAGAATTCGCAATTACTTCATCAGCTGTCAAGATCCAATAATTGGCATTGGAAACAACCTGTCTTCTACTTCTTCCTCTCCTTAGGCAATCCCCCCGAAGTCGAGGATGACTTGCTTCCACACTAACATGAGTTCTAAGGTGACCGATGAGACCAATGCAGGACCTACAGTCTCTGTCACAGGTGGGGCAGACGGTGGTTGGAGGGACGGGTGGGTGGAGGCCTTGATTTGTCGTAGCGGCTCCAAAACCATCGGTTCGGGAGGCTGCTGGCTAATCAGAAATCAGAGCCCTGACTTTGCCACACCAATAGGTTACGCTGACTTGCTCGGTCTCGCACGTTGCCATGGCAAACAAAAACATTTTTTTATGACGAAAAAAGAATGTTCCTTCCCAATTACTTCTAATGTAATCTTTCACTGTTTACAAAGCACTAAATCTCCAGCAAGAGATGAAAGATGTTTACGGAGTGAAACCTAAACCACATCGTCAAAAGAAATGAGCCCTTCGGTGCTGCCCTTTTCCAGAATAGATTTTATTATAAACAAACACGAACACCAAAAAAACTCTGAGCATGTGCAGTTACTGTAATGTCACTGCATCAGTCACTGCCACTTTACAGCTCCCTGAGCAGGCAGACCGGGCCTCAGTTCAACGCCTCATCTGAAAGACAACACCTCCGACAGTGCAGCACTCTCTCGGTCCTACACTGGAGTGTCAGCCGAAATCATATACTGAAGTCTCTGGAGTGGAGCTTGAACCCACACTTTTCAGGTTCAGAGGTGAGACTGAGCTAAGCCTGACACCTTGGGGGAGAAATTCTCCAGCGCCTGGATTGGGGGCGGTAACCGGCTCAGGGGCGGGACTTCCTGTGCCCAGCGTGGAAGTCCCGCCCCAGCCGCGAAATTGCAGTTACCGCCCCTCACAGGAAGTGCAGCGCAATCTTGCGTGCTCCACTTCCTCTTGGGGTGGGTCCCGGGACATCGCTGGGTTGCGATCAGCAGCGTTACACGGATGCCCCAAGTAGCACTGACGCGGTTCGAAGCCCCTCCCCTTTGCTTCGCTTAATGGGGAGGGCCGCTGTGCACTCTACACAGCCTCCGATGGCCTTCACTGGGCCACCAGAGTGGTGTAGCACCAAAAACAATGGTGGCCCGGACCACGCAAGGGGAGAAGAAGTCGGGCCGACCGGTGAGTTGGCAAAACCATCAGGATGGTGGTGCGGGGAGTGCAAGGTTGCGCTCCACTACCTCTGTGGGGTGGTACCCGCAATTTCTCCCCGCGAGCAAATGCCGGGCCGGTTAGCGACCCGCAAGGCTGACGTTGACACCACCCACGGCAGCCTCGTGCGGCGCAGGGCAAAATCCACCGCGAGGCAGAAAGGGGTCGGCACACGGCACTAAGGGGTCGCTGCGCACGGCGATGACATCATCATTGGTTGCAAAGCAGCGCAGGGCACTATCGGCGGGATGCGCGTTACTGTGGCAGCGCCTCCGCTAACTCATGCGCGATTTTGCGGGAGCCGGTAGCGACCTCCACCCCGGGTGAAAAGTGTTTGGCACCACGTTAGCACCCTTCAGAATCGCTAACAGGTGTCACAAAAATGGGCAATTTCAATCCCCTTATATCACTCTAGTGGAATCTTTCGTAACAAAATCTTTTTTGTCCTTGTGTGTCTCACAACATGCTTATGAAAGAGGACAACATACCAAAATTATCAACTTGTAGCTGTATAACAGACTTAATGTAATAAACCTGACAAGGCACTTCACAGAAAAGCAGAATGGACAACATAAATGAATTAATGAGGCAACTGAAAGCATAGATTTTAAGGAGGTTGTTGAATGTAGAGAGAAAGATAGCAAAGTGGAACGCGCAAGTTATTATTTAAATGGAGAAAGATTGCAATGTGCCGCAGTACAGCGGGACCTGGGGAGGGTACTTGTACATGAAACACAAAAGGATAGTATGCAGGTACAGCAAGTGATCAGGAAGGCCAATGGTATCATGGCCTTTATTGCAAAGGGGATGGAGTATAAAAGCAGGGATGTCTTGCTACAGCTATATAAGGTATTGGTGAGGCCACACCTGGAATACTGCGTGCAGTTTTGGTTTCCATATTTACAAAAGGATATACTTGCTTTGGAGGCAGTTCAGTGAAGGTTCACTTGGCTGATTCCGGGGATGAGGGTGTTGACTTATGAGGAAAGGTTGAGTAGGTTGGGCCTCTACTCATTGGAATTCAGAAGAATGAGAGGTGATCTTATCGAAACGTATAAGATTATGATGGGGCTCGACAAGGTGGATGCAGAGAGGATGTTTCCACTGATGGGGGAGATGAGAACTCGAGAGCATAATCTTAGAATAAGGGGCCGCCCATTTAATAAAGAGATTGGGAGAAATTTCTTCTCCCAGAGGGTTGTAAATCTGTGGAATTCGCTGCCTCAGAGAACTGTGGAAGCTGGGACATTAAATATGTTTAAGACAGAAATAGACAGTTTCTTAAACGATAAGGGGATAAGGGATTATGGGGAGTGGGCGGGGAAGTGGAGCTGAGTCCATGATCAGATCAGCCATGAACTTATTGAATGGCGGAGCAGGCTCGAGCCTACTCCTGTTCCTATTTCTTATGTTCTTATGGAGAGAGTGCTGGAGCATAGAGCCAAGGTATGTAAAAGCTCTGACACCATGGAATGGAGTGGGAGGTTCAGAAAAGTTGAGGCCAGTAGGACTTGAGGAGTTTGCAGAGATAATGTGGGGAGAAGCTATGGATGGATTTTTCAATGAAGACAAAGGGGGTAATTTAACAAGTGTGAGATGGGCGATAAAGGATAGACCTGAGGGAGGGGGTCAGTAGGAACATGTGTGTGAGTGTGTGTGTGAGTGTGTGAGGGTGTGAGTGTGTGTGTGTGTGTGTGTGTGAGTGTGAGTGTGTGTGAGTGTTTGTGTGTGTGAGTGTGAGTGTGAGTGTGTGTGTGTGTGTGAGTGTGTGTGAGTGTGAGTGTGAGTGTGTGTGAGTGTGTGCTAGACCCATGCAGCAGAGCCTGGTCTTGGATCTCCTGCCACGGGACCAAGACCTTGCTCTGTCAAGTCCATGTGGTAGCCGGTGTACAACGGCCACCCCACGTTAAAGGAATTCATGCACAGGCATCTTCCACCCTTTAAAATGAAGTTCGGGACCTGGAAAATCAGGACCTCATGGACAATCCCAACAGCGACAGACAATTGAGACTGTAGGTCCTGCATTGGTCTCATCAGTCACCTTAGAACTCATTTTAGTGTGGAAGCAGACCCCGAGGGACTGCTGAAGAGAGAGCGAGAGAGAGAGAGAGGATGGACAGGAATATCGGGAGAGGTGTACAATAGACGGACGATCCAATATTGCCATTTCTACGCTGTTACCAAAAGTTAATAATTAACCCCAAGGACTTTGAATATAACGTGATGTTGGGTCATGGAGCCAATAAAGGTTGTGTGGACAAGAGTGACAGGGAAGTAGGCCCCACTGCAGGATTGGATGTAGGCCGCAGAATTTTTCACGTTGGAATTTTCGATAGGTAGAGCATTATAAGCTGACAAGAAGTACATTGGGGAAGTCAGGTTTTGATGCGGCAAAAATGTAGTTGCGTGAGTGTTTCAGTGATACCGAATGAAGACCTGACAGGGGAAGTAGTAGCAGATCCTTCTTTATTGTACAAAAGCAACTTTTTAAGTATGGCAATTTAAAACTGCAATACTCCATTTTCATTTTAAACTTTTATGAAGAAAGCTACAATATTCTATGAGTATGCAGACATACAACAGGCACTTTGAGGCTGCATGTGGTGTAACTGTTTCCAAGGTGTATATGATGCAATGCATGACATCATCATCTCATTCTCACTGGAATGACTCAAGAATGTCGGTGGAAAATCAGGTCATTTTCCAATCTGGTTTGTCTGCAATGTGCTCATAAATCAGGGTAAGTCAAATAGGAAATCTAGACTTGTGTCTACATTTCCTTTCTATCTTTCATTTTCCAATTCACATTAATTCACTATAAATGAAAAAAAAGTTGGCACCTGCTCAGATCACCTGATTATCTGTAACTAGCTGTTACCATTATTTTACGAATGCTGCACTGACTGTTTTAGATGGAAACGTATGCCGAAGCCTTTCATATCGAAGAGTTTTTTAAAAAGAGATTGAGGGGCCGAAACTGCCCTTCGCCCCAAATGGGCCGGATAATTCGAATTAAATGAAATATCTCCGCCCGAATCCATGGGGTGGAGAATAGAGGGAAAGTGTCCTATTTTTATGTTTCAATTTGTTGTGGCGGAGTTTGGGGCAGCTGAGGGGTGGAAGTGCATCGGGAGCGGGGCAGAAGGCGGGCAGTATCATCACCGGTGTGCTGAGCATGTCAGTGCCACGCGGGCGTGCTACGTCGCACTAACGTGTAGCAACAACCCTCCTCTTCGGTTAAAGGGGAGGGCTGCTGCCAGTTCTGCAGCCACTTTAGCCACAAGAGGGGGTGCTGGGCTGCCTGTTGGCGGTCCGGCCTAACCTGCGGCTGCCATTGTCGGGCCGACTTCAGAAATAAAATGGCGGCCGAGGCAGTGCGCCCTCCTCTTTAAGGGCGGTCGCGCTGCCCAGCCACGGGCAGCTTCCCAACCAGGGTAAGCTGTCAGGGGCACCCTGCAGAGGCGGCTCCGCCCCTGCGGGGCAATTACGCTCGCAGGGCAGAATGGGGTCGCCGCCGGACGGTAAGGGGTCAGCGCGAGCTCAACAGGGCGGGAACACGGGACATGGCAGAAACCCGTTTCTGCCGTTCACGGCCTGGGGGCAATTTCGGATCGATCGGACCATTCATCTGCCCCAGTTGGAAAGGCCTTACCGCCCCATTAATGTTCCTTAGAGGCGGTAATGGACCTTAAAGCGGAGGGCAATTTCGGTCCCTGAATGTTTAGCTGATGGGATTACATTTAGTGAAGAAAATCACTTAATGTCAGGTCAGATTAATTATGTAGAAAGATCAACTGCTGGTCAGAGATTGACTTGGAAAGAAATTGGTCATTGCAGGACAACAATTGTCTCAGATACAAATACATGTTGTTCATTATGAATATAGATGATGCATTTGTTTGATGCTGTAAGTTAAGAACTTTCTTTACTTAATTCACAAAAGCCTTTATATAGGAAAAGCAATATATTCACGTGTTATTATGCACAAAACTATCTCTTCCTCAGGATAGAATGATTTTCCAGTGGGGTAAGTATATTAAAATAATTAAACAATAAATGGAAGTACGCTGTATATATGTCTGGCCACTAAATCACTTTTTCTAAAAGTTTCCGATCCATGGCCCATAATGGTATCGTGTTTTGCCTTCAAGCTCGCACCATTCCCAGGTCAAGAGACTGGGCAGCCAACATGCCCCCAGGCTTCGGCCTCTGTGTAATTAATGTCTGTGCACCACTGCTGCAGGGGGCGCAAGTCAATTTTGGACCAATTTTGTTCTGCCTGAGAAAGGGGCCACTCCAAAGTGTGCCCCGAGTTGAGCATTATGTGATGACTACTGTAGAGATCTGCATGGCCTAACTGTGTCTCCCAGTGAGGGGTTGGAGAGGCTGGAAGCGTGCAAGGCAAAAACAAACGTTGTGCAAACTATCGAAGATATATGTAATTATCTCCATTTGACAATTTTTCAATCAGAATTTTTCCCTTCAGCTAGTCTTACTTATGGCAAAATTCTCTCACTGGCACTCACTAAATGATGTCATACATGGGGGCCGAAAGTCATCACCTCACCGCCCGCTGCCGCCGACATTGCTCCTGCAGATCCGCCCAGTGCCACTTTCGGGGTGGCCTGGAGCGGGCGGGAGTGGAGAGCTGCCGGGAAGCGCCCGCTGACTTCAGTGGGCAGCCGAGTGACTCAACTGAGCTCCCGCCCGCCGAGCTCCCAGATTGCTGTGGGCGGGAGTCGGCGGGAGAACGGGGAAGACTGCTGCGAGGAGGCTGGTCTGTCCCCGACGGTAAGTCTGACGATCGTTGAAAAAAAGGTTAGTGAACATTTTTTAATTGTTTTTTCCACAGCGACTTACCTGGATGGGATCCCCTGAAGGTCTTCCTTTTTTGTCATTTTTTTTTTGTTAATTTTTTGTTATTGATTTTTATTTTTAGGTCTTCGACCCTCCGTGGGCCTGACTCCATCCTCGGCGGCACTTGGGCAGCAAGCGCCTCTGCTGCCGAGAATGAGACCTCCCGCCCACTGCCGCCCAGATTGGCGGTGTACATCCCTCATTTGCCAGCCGCCGCCCTTCGAGTGACCTTCTTCATGAAAATCCCGCCGAAAGAGCCGTCCTATACCGCGGCGGCCATTGATGGCACTTTGGATGGCACTTGGGCGGGCGGGGTCCTTGACCAAATTCAGCCCCATGGTGTTCAACTACAGTGATACCTATAATTCATATCTATACAGTGGTCAAATGACTCATCATGAGTCAATCACTTACAACATGGGGAGTTGTAGATTTTATTTATTTGCTAACACTATCAGATCTGGAGGAACATTTGCAGGCATACAGCACGAGAGTCAAATACTCCGAGCGTATATGTCCTATCAGCTTTTAACTACGTCACCTCTGAGCGTCAGGGAGCATGAGCTCAGGAAGTTCACCATGCTTGAAACTCAACTCACGCACGTTAGCCATACCTTGTGATTGTGGTGAATTAAAAATGTTCTAAACTAATTATAGCTATAAAATAGTTGAAGCTGAGCTCAACCTTCCTGTTTCAGCACAAAGCCGTTACAAGTGTTCTAACTACTCACATTGAATCCAGGATACAAGCACGAATCCTCTTTTTTTGAAATTCATTATTTTTGCAACTTATGAAAAAATCACATGGTTCCTGAAATTGGGGGCGGATGCCTCCGACCACAAAAATATTTCCCAATGTATCTGGTGGTCCCGGAGGAACGAAGAAGTGCGCTTCGAGGCCTCCATGAGCAGCCCTGTGCAGAGGCCCACGTATCCCAGGAGCATATGTGGGCCAGACCAACCAATGAAAATGGCGTATCCCCATTCACAGTAATGGTGAGTTCCGTTTGTACGGAGATCACCGTTTCTGTGAATGAGAATACCCCCCAAAACACAAACATGTTGAATAAATAAGAAAAACACTTCACATATTTAAAATTAATTGAAATTGAAATTCATTACATGTTTTAGACAAAAAAATTAGTTTTTGAAATGTTTTAAATATGTTTTAATCGTGGTAAAAATAAACTTACCTTAATGGACAGGGTTTTTAATATAAAAATTATTGATACTATTTTATTTTTCTACCTTTTAAAACTTCTAGGCATAAAAGTTTGAAGGACATTCGCTGGGCAAGAGTTGGGCAAATAGCCCAAATCTTCGCCCGCGAAGGCCTTTCTCCCGGGGATGCGACAGTTCACAAGTGCTGGATTTGGGCGCATACGTATCACGCGGCGAGAACCGGTACTTAAGGGGCCTCTACGGTTGCGGGCGCACATCATACACGCCCGTAGAGACCGCGATTTTGTGGCCCATGATTTTGCACAGAAAGTATACATCTTGAGAAGATGGGAAACAAAATGAATACGTTGCATTTTAAAATCCAAAACTCCAAATCTGCAGAACAAATTTGTGAAACAAGTTGATATTTTAGATTCTCACATTTCATTCAAAACACCTGTAAAAACATGTTTGTAACTAAATAGATTACATTCTTACTTTTTAAATGTTTTTATGGTATTTCAAGATGTTTCAAGTTGAACACACATAACTCCTGCAATGGCTTCACTTCCTGTCCCTCTGGCTCCGATATAATCTCTCCACCTAGATGCTGTCACTCTCTACAATGCTCAGTTTTCACATGTATGCTGATAACACCCAGCTTTACATCTCTGCCACAACACTTAACTCCTCCGTTCCTACAATTTCTGATTGTGTCTCTGACATCAAGTCATGACAGACCAGAACTATCTCCAGCTTAACATTGGCTCCCACTGGAAATACAATACCTTGATTTCATCCCCTGAACGAAATAGTGTGCAACCTGGAGGTCTTGTTTGACTGTAAGTTAACAGTCAAACCCCAAATCTTATCCATCACGAATGACACCTTTCAGCTGCTGAAACTCTCAGTCAAACGTTCCTCACCACTAGGTTCAAATTTTCCAATGTTCTCGTTAGCCATCCTACACAAACTACAATTTATTCAAAACTCTGCTGCCTATGCCGTACACCATAAAAGTGCACCACTGTTGGGCCGAGCTTCACTGATTCCCTTTTCCTCAGACCAATCATTTCAAAATCTTTGTCCCTATTTACAAATTCCTCTCTGACCTCACCTCACATCTGAAACTTTCTCCACGAACATTAAATAAGTTCAAATCCTAAGTAATTTCCTTTTGACTGGAATTCAAAAAAAACCCTAAAGACTAAAGAACCGTTTCGAGCAGATACCCAATAGATTAATTGGGACCAATTGTAATTGATATTAATAGATCTCATAATGCTTTTTTAGGTTGAAACTAATGAGATAATATTCCTCATTGCTCATTGTTGAGGGAAATTCTATTAATGTGAAAATGAAGGATGCTGTTACAAAGTTGAATCCGCCATTCATACCTTCTCGGGTTTCGTGGCATCAGTTGCTTCCATAAGCAGTCTGAGGGGGATAAATTGGGTGCCTTTGTGCCTCCTGGGATGCAAATGGCTTTGCAACCAGGTGTGGTGCTGACATGAATTCCCATTATATTGGGCGGGAGTTTAGCGGGGGCGCTAGGACATTGCGCCCCGATCTCCTGCGCACGGAGATCGTGACATCATCGCTGTGCGCATCACCTGGACCCAAAATTGACTTCTGTCCTCTGCAGCACTACTGGGCAAAAGCACCGACAGCTGTAGGAGGCGTGCATCGGGCGGCCGGCCACTTCGGAGGCGATCATTAAAGGAGAGGTGGCAGAGGTAAGTAAAAAACATATCTTTCTTCTTGCCGTTTTTTTCGTGGGTTCCTGCTCACAATCGTTCAGCCCGGCACTCTGCTGATCACGCGGGTTCGCCACTTGCTTGGGGGTCCAGGTAGGTGCCTTTTATATTGCTGAGCCTGCAGCGATGACCCTTCCCTTTAAGGGAGTGAAGGAGACATTGAACGCAACAGCGCTGCACAACCCAGTGTGCAGCGCTGATGTCTTCGCCCCGCCTGCTGCCGTTAGCACTCTAAGAAGGAAGTGGTGCACTTGATACAGCATTCCACTTCTTTTAAGGAGCACAAACGACAAATTAAAAAGCGAGAGTCTAATGAATTTGGCAGTGGGACCAACGCCCCTGCAGATTGGGTGCAGGAAGTCCCATTGCTAAACGGGTATGCTTTGCACCCATTTAATGCCTGAAAATGTGTGCAACACACACCAATTTATACCCTATTTAACTCAAGCAGTACAATCTATCTTCACGTAATTATACAAAATTACTTGACTTAAACAAGATGTCTTCCAAGTGTGAAGGCTACATGTGAGCCTGTGCTATTTAAGTATTTTTTGCATATATGTCTTAAATTATTTTACTTTCCTTCATATTCATCAATGTCCTGTGGGCTATACATATGATTTTTGTCGCTGGCAGACTTCAAGTTTCCTACAGGCAACAGAAATGCCTTTTTTAGTACGGGAAAAGTTGTGCATAAATCTGCATGTGGTTAACAGGAGGGGTGACATGATGGAGGTGGCAGTATACCGGTTAGACACTGAGGTAAATGTTGGTGCAGCTATCTGCACTCATATTTTTTCAATAAATAGTATGTGTGGGTTACAAGTGGCTAGAACCTCCACTTTTGTGCTTATCGCCCAAAAATGGGCGTTATTTCCAGCGTGGGCGGTAAAAAAGGGTTTTCAGATCACCGGCTTCTCGCCCATTCTCAAAACACCTAGTTTACATTTTTGAAAATAGGCGTTACCATGAGCAATATCAAATGGGCGGTAGTATTAAATTTTTTTGACCTTCTGCCGTAAAGTGTGGCTGTCCTTAGCAATGGCATGCCAACGCTCGATTTCCACAATTCTGGAGGTTAAGGGTCACCATGACATGCACAGAAGAGGAGACAGAGAGAGAGGGAGCTCAGAGGGACTGAAGGCGTGGCTGGGTGTGGTGTGGCTGCTTTGAGAGGAAGGAGGGAGACGTTAGAGCTTCACAGCAAGTAGGCAAACAAAAATTAGCTGTTACCAGCCACATATTTGACCGAATTTGCCCTATAATGGAGGGAGAGGAGGAGGCATCACAGCACGCTGTGGAGACTGATGCTGGAGTGAGGTGGGAGAGGAGTATATTGGAGACCGCAAAAGAGCCAGGAGGTTCTCGGACGAGGCAAATGCCTCCCTCCTGCAGGTCGAGTCATACTGGGTGATTTGATACAGGGAGGGTGTGGGAAGCCCACCCCAAAGGCCTACCAGAGAATATGGACCGAGATAGCAGAGGTGGTCTCGTCGGTGACCAACGAGGTGCGTGAGGGCAACCAATGCCGTAAACGATGGAACGACCTTGTGGGATCCGCAAGAGTAAGTATTACATTGATTTACATGTACTTATGTATTTATGTAATTTGATTTGTAACAGTCATGAGTGACCATCAGCAGATGTGAGGTCATGCACTTTTACCGGGAATGTTTTACTCAAAGCCTGCCGTCACGGTGTACGTCTTTAGGTAAAAAATGGTAATAATCATAATAATCATGATTACATCTGTCGGTTATGTGTTGTATCAGCGTCTGTGACAGTACCTAGCAATAAGATCATGCAATGATCTCATGCCATGTCGGTCCTGTCACCGTTTACAGAAGAAGCTATCGACGATGGGGTCCGTGCAGAGGCGAATGGGTGGAGGGCCACCAGTCCCCAGCGACATCACATAGGTGGAGGACCGAGTGCTCGCATTCCGAAGGAAGCACCCCCGGATAGCCACGGACACATCTGCAGACTCTGAAGTGATGCCACGTGAGTAAAGCTTACACCATTGCATGATGTAAAGTCAATAGATGCCACACCAACTCATATCTGACCAATCAGATATGATAGATGATTTCCAAAAGTGTCACAGTATAAGGATAAGGGGTAGGCTATTTAGGACCGAGATGAGGAGAAACTTCTTCACTCAAGAGTTGTTAACCTGTGGAATTCTCTACCGCAGAAAGTTGTTGAGGCCAGTTCGGCCTACTCCTGCACCTAATTTCTATGTTTCTAATGAAAATCATTGCAATGCACAATGTCTTGATGGTCATGAAATGTGATGTCTGCGATGATTTTGAGAGCGGTGGTGCTTTTTTCGTGCATATGTTGTGTCTAGCGCTGGACTCACCCTATCACCCTAGCACCCCCTTCTCCTCCAATAACCTAATTTGTGTCTTGCAGCTCAGCCAGCAACACGGCCACAGAGGCCAGGAGGTGGGGGCGCGGGCCAGGAGTCGGCGGTCGATCCGACTACATCTGGTGCTGAGGAGCTCCGATTCTCGCCCGTCAATCCGCTGGGTCTGTTCTCGACGGATGAGAGCGCGGACTTCGAAGAACCTGCATAGCCACACTCCAGAAGCCATTCCACCCCAATGCCATCTGGTGGTCCTCCGGTCATTCCCGCCTCCACTCGGGAGTTGCCAGCCCCAAGCACCTCTCCACAGGGCACCCCATTTGTCCCCAGGATGGTGCCGACCCCACGGAGGCCTCGTGGACGCAGCAGGTCTGTTCCATGAGCGCAACATGACAGCGGAGAGATGGTACAGTTGTCCAGGAGGACTGTAGACATTGGTGACCAGCTCATCAAAGCATTGTGGGGCATATCCTGACACCTGGTCACCATGACTGAGTACATTCCGTACAAGGCGGAGTCCCTGGATGCGATAGCCAGGAACACTGTTGCCACAGGCCTCCCAGTGGTCCTCGAGTGCGGCACTCCACCCCTAAGTTCCGCACCACCACTGTGAACGACAGATGAGAGCAAGGACCAAGATCCTGCTTCTGCATCAGACAATTTTGCCCCCTCGGCACCCTCCACTCCTGTACCAGTACAACCAAAGCATCTGCCTTCATCCCCCCCAATGAGGCACCACCTGAGGAGCTCCTCGGCCAGGCGCCGTGGAGCGAGGAGGGGAAGAGGTAGAGGTGGGGAGATGGAGAGGGGGGGAAGGAAAGTGAGGTGCATGAGCGCAGGTGATGGCTGTGCTATATCTCCATCTGGGTGTATGCAATTTGTTGCAATGTATGGGGGTTGCGGACCATGCTCCTGCTTTGCCTTTGTATTCTGTGTTGCTGGACATGTTGAACATGTGATTTATGTCAATGGTGGAAAAAGTGGGGTCTGGGCGGTGGTTAGGTGTTATTGGCTGTGATACTTATGATTTCAGACCAATGTTGGTATTAAACTTTTGTTGCGCATTGTATCAGATAGCTGGACCGTTACGCACTGGTGATTCCTTATCATGAAAGGGTTAAATACAACTTATCAATCAACGTAAACTTTAACTGGCACCAAGGTGATGGGCGCCATTGATGTCTGAGCTGTACACACACAGCAGTGTGTCAGTGTTGTCACTGATATAAGCGCTCTTTCAGGTAAATCTTTCTGATCAGCTCCTCACGTAAGAGTGGGATTTAACAAATGCCAGCCACACCGTCGGTGTTTGTCCCGGTTAGTTCCACTTTTTGTAGGCGGTTTTTTGAGCGAGCAATATTCTGGGCGATATGTGTGCGAGGTGGTGAAATTGACGATGGTCGATCTCCATGGCCGCTAGTTTGGGTAAATATGTTCTTTACAACAAAAAACAGTGGGCGGGCGTTAATATTGAATCTCGGCATAAATTCTGTGCGGAAAGTAACGCTGGACGATATTATGGGCGTTGAATTCACCCATTCTGCTGATTCCGCCCCCAAAAAAGTGGACGGGCGGTAATATTTTTTCCTCGGCGTTAAGCCCATTGGGAAAATAACGCTCACCAATTAAGTCTTCGAAAAAAGCCCTCAGTTTCCATTTTGTGCCAAAATGGGCGATATCTGGGCGTTATATGTCATTTCAGTGGTAAAATGGGCGTTAAGCATGCAAAAAAAGTGGAGGTTCTAGCCCAAGGAAATTTACAGTTAATAGTTAAATGAGGCTTCACTGTCACTATGGCCAAAGTTTCACGGTGCAACCCCTTCATGAAAGAAAATCCCTCAGTTTCTTCTTTCACAGGGGCATGTAATTCCTGTGGCATGTGGCGTACTCTGCCAACATTTTCAAGCATTGGATTCTACGGCAGCCCACTCTATAAGGATTCATATTGAGATAAAGAATTATAATTAACTTTCACATACTGTTGTTTTTTGTGCGATTTTAGCTTAGGGAACACATTTACACTGAGGGAAAACATAGTTTAAAGTAATCAGAAAACAGACACTAGGACAGGATAAATGTTTGGTCAAAGGGGTAGGTTTTAAGGAGCATATTAAAAGAGGAGAGGTAGAGAGATATTGGGCCCAAGTTTCGAGCCGCGCCTAGAACGGCGCAGTCCCGACCTGTACGCCCGTTTTTCGCGCCACAAAGTGCGCCTAAAAAAAACCTCCGTATTCTCCACCTCCCTGTAGGTCCTCTGGCCCTCGGCGCAGCAGGAGCTATCGGGGGCGGAGCCAGGTCCCTGCGCTGAAAACAGTGCCAGGACCTCTGCACATGCGCGCTACAGTGGGCGCGCAAGTGCAGTAGCTCCAGGCGCCCGAAACTGTGTGGGAGGGGCCCGAAGCACGCAGCCCCTAGCTCTGGCCTCACTGGGGCTGCGTGAATAAGGCTCCTTCCACGGCCAGCTCCTGCTTCCTCCCGACCCGACTCCCGCTTCCCGCCCCCCGACCGGACCCGACACCCGCTCCACCCCCCCCCCCGGACCGGACCCGACACCCGCTCCCCCCCTGCCCCCGGACCGGACCTGACACCCGCTCCCCCCCCCCGCACTGGACCCGACACCCGCGCCCACCCCCCGCCTCCGGACTGGATCCGACCTGACCTCCCTCCCCCCGACCTGACCTCCCTCTCCCTCCCTCAGACCCGAATCGACCTCCCTCCCACCACCCCCCCGACCCGACCCAACGCCACCTACTTGTAAATCTGGTACTGGGGACGGGTCCTGCCTGAAGTCTCGGGCCCGGCCCGTTCAGCCTCCCTCCCACCCCCCCATCTCCTTCCCCCCCCCACAGTCTCCTTTCCCCCCCCAAATCTCCTTTTCCCCCCCAATCTCCTTCTCCCCCATCCCTCCCCCTTCACCCCCCCTCTCTCCCTCTACCCCCCTCCTCTCGCTGTCAGAAACACAGACACTGACAGAGAATGAGAGACACACAGACAGACAGAGAGATAGAGACACTGACAGAGACACACTGAGGGGGGCATCCCAGCACGCTGTTGGAGGGCTCCAGGTGCTGCAGTCGGTAAGTAGAAATTTTTTTATTTATTGATTTAAAAAAAACATTATTTCTCATTAATTTTTTTTGATTGATTTATTGGTTGATTTATTGATGTATTTATCATTTATTATTGATGATGGCTCTTTATTTGTAAAACTGAAGTGTTTAATGTTTGTAAACTTCCCTTTAAACCCCCCCCCCCCAACATTCCCTATGCCTGATTTGTAACCTATGCCTGATTTTCTAAAGTGTAGATAAGGTTTTTTCGAGCGTACAAAAATCTTCACTTATTCCATTCTAAGTTAGTTTGGAGTAAGTTTTCACTCACGAAACTTTGAAATCAGGCGTAAGTGGCCGGACACGCCCCCTTTTGAAAAAAAAATTCTGTTCCAAAGTGAAACTGTTCTAACTGACTAGAACTGGAGCAAACTAAATGATGAGAATTCCGATTTCTAAGATACTCCGTTCTACACCAGTTGCTCCTAAAAATCAGGAGCAAATAATGTGGAAACTTGGGGCCTTAAAGAGGGAATTCCAGAGTGTAGGGCCTAGGGCGGTGAAAATCAGGGATGCGCAAGTGGCCATAATTGGGGGGAGTGCAGAAATCTCGGAGGTCGGAGGGTAATAAGGCTGGAGGAGGCTACAGAGATAGGGAGGGGCAAGGCCATGGAGGGATTTGAAAACAAGGATGACACAAGGTTGATGGGTAAACAGGGACATGATCAGCAGCGTTTTGGATGAGCTCAGGTTTATGGGACGTGTAAGGTGGAGGGCCGGTCAGGAGACACTGAAATAGTTGCATCTAGAGGGAGCAAAGGCATGGATGAAGGTTTCACCAGCGGATGAGCTGAGGCAGGGCAATGTTGCAGAAGTGGAAGTTGGCAGTCTTGGTGATGGAGAGGATATGGGGTCGGACACCAAGGTTGCAAACGGTCTAGTTCAGCCTCAGGCATGGGCCAGAGAGAGGGATAGAGTTGGTGGCTAGGGAACAGTTTGCGGCAGGGACTGAAGACAATGGCTTAATTGGAGTAAATATCTAGACATCCAATAGTGGATGTCGGACAAGCGGTTTGCCAAATCAGAGGCAGTGGAGAGATGGTAGTGAGGTAGAGCTGGGTGTTGTCAGTGTACACTAATGCCTTTTAGGGTAGGAAAGCTGCTTTACCCGATCTGGCCTATATTTGACTCCAGTCCCTCATGAACATGATTGACTCTTAACTGCTCTCTGAAAGGGCTAGCTCGATCAAATCGAAGGCGGCTCACCACCTTCTCAGGGCAACTAAGGGATGGGCAATAAATGCCAGACTTGCCAGAGACACCACATCCCAAGAATTAATTTTTAAAAATACATGAGAGATGATATTATTTATGGCATGAGAAATGTTGGTTTCCAGTATTATGAGAATATTGACAGATATAATGAATAATAAATCAATTGAGCGATATAAATCCATGGATAAACAGTAAAGAATGATAACATCCAGATATAAATGGGAAAGAATCCAGAATGAATAACTAATGCTCTTTAACAACTGTTTATTTGCCATTTACCAGGACATAAACTGGTATTTCTCTTGCTTTAAGGAGAAACTGCACTGTAAACAATAGAAATTGACAAAATAGATCTTCCTCAAACTCCTTTACCAGCAATCGTAACCAAAGAAAACCATCCCTGCTTTGTCTCCCTTGCAACATTTGTAGCACTGAGACTATTCATATTTACACATTTATTCATCTACTGTCTCATATTAGGATTATTAAACTCAAAATTTGAAAGGAACTATATATACAGCGGGAATATCCCCAGCTGCCTGCTGCTGGGGTATATACAGTTAAACTTAAACATTAACTGTAAATTAACCTTCAGATTTCAACATAATTTGTACAGACTCCAGAAAATATTACAAATGACACTTAATTAAATGAGAGGAAACACCTCTGAAATATTGCACTTTAACAAATGAAAGGAAAAAAAGGAATATTTCCTATTAGAAATGCATCAAGCATCTGATTATAGTAATAAATAGTTACTAAATCTTCCCCAGCACATAACAAAGCTGTTTAATAGATTTCTGTTGCATGAGCACTTAGAACTACCGAAGAATATAGATTCATGAAAGGTGGTGGAAAGTGCCATGATATCATCAGCAGAATGCCTCTTCAAAGTAGCTTCTTCTATCATACTTGTCACAGTCTCAATTTTCACAAAATGCAGAGAGGCAGAATTGTGCAAGCTCAGTCTTTGGAGATGGACAGAAACTCTAGAGTTCTTGAAAGCACAGCTTTTAATGGTGATTTGGTCCGTTATAATTATTTTATTATAATTATTATTGTACCCCACAGAAAGAGGCTCTTGTTGCTGTTGTGGTGAGATACATTGTCCCAGAAAATGAAAGATAGGTAGTTTGGCACCTGGGAAGTGCAAGGTTAGCTGGTTCTTGCCATGGTTCTGTAGGTCTTCATGCTGTTGTTACACAACAAATACATAAAAAGATGTCCTAAAGCCAACATCATTCTAGTAGCAGACAGGAGCTAGGGACTCTTAAGCAGGATTCTGCAATAAAACAGTACCTGACTGTTTTTTAATAAACTGTCCAAGTCCACTAATCTCACAAACACCTAACTTCTGATGCAATCGGATTTCTGATTCAGTCCATTGAAGTGGGTCTCAAAGTCTCTGAGATAAACAGCAATGATGATCCTCTCTCTCCAACGATGTAAACACAGCATTTAATTTGTCCCAAGTCCCTGTCAGGAATATAGATATGTGTATCTATGACGATGCACTCTGTTTCTTCTGATTTATCAAATCCAAGTACAGATCTGATCTCAGGAATCGTGGATAAGAATCCTTTTCCATCAAACCATATATCCTTTTCTGAGCCAGATCAAAGCAGGACCGTGACACTTTCTGAAGGTTTTCCTTGGTGTGCTCTCTTGTATAGGAGTCCAAATTAACCTAGAAAAACAGAGAAAATATCATATTTTATATTCAACTTTCAAAATATTTCAGTAAAACATATGGATATGCACAATTCTTATTATTTGAAGCCACATTAATCAAAAATTCCTAAAAGACTTGCTTACCTCTTTACAGGATTGAATGGCAATATATTCCCCAAATATTTTCTTGGCCTTTGAAGTCATTTTAGATTGTGATTTGGCTTTTTTGTATTCCTCACATGCCAGCCAGAACTCAAGGTTCTCTTCACTGAATTCAGTGCGTAAAAAAGCTCGAAAAGCTGCTAACCCATCTGAAAACAAGTAGCAGATATATGAATGACAATGCATCAGTCTAAACACAAGAATAAGTAACAATAAATTAAACATGATCTTTTCATTAATAAAGTGGAGAAAATTAGGCTTCACCCTTTCCATGTTGTCCAATCAAATCATCTGTTTAATATTGCATTTTTGGTATTTTTATTGCATGATCACACATAAAGGTGTATGCATCAGTATATACTGCTGGACTCATTTCAAGCAGAGCTATTCTGCATAAACTTTATTCTATATTGTTTACCACACCCACAGCAAAGGAAACCTTCCCCATAACATTGTCAAGAAACTGATGCAAGCAAATTAAGTGGCTTTTGAAAGATGTCTATCTATAATACCCACAAGTAAATGATAGAAAACAGAACCAGAGGTACTAGGCTCGACAAAAATACAAACTTAACTAGCTTATGCTTTACAGTTTATTCAAAAGACTACCATAATGAACAAATCATCAAGCTTTATTTTAGATTAAACATTAAAAAGTTAATTAGTAATAAACTCAATGAGCTACTTTGCATCAAATTAAATATTTTTGAAATTACAAAGAAAGGATTAACAATCAATGCAGTATCAATCCAACATCTTCTGTGCAATGCAGAATTGCTAATACATAAAGAAGTGCTTACATTTGTGTATAAGAAGTTTGTCCAAAGACTCTCCCCATTTTAGAGCTTCTTCTGACGAGGGTCTGCAGGCAAAGGTAGAGCAATTTGTTAATAGACACATTTCCACAGCTTTTAAAATTATTTTGTGTCTGACAATTCAACTGACAGGTAATCTCCATCATTGGTAGGTTAGTCCTGCATAGTTGTCTGCTCACCTCGAGCTAATTCATCAACACCAACCCTGAAATCATTATGGCGTGCCAGGAAAACTTGCATTTCAGGTTGGTCAGTAAACATGTCAGCTTTAAATCAACTCAGAGTTGTTCTAGATTTTGTTTCACAAATTCATCTCCAAAGTGATTTACTGCAATAGAAACCGTAGTTCACACAAATATGTGTGCTTATTTTCCTGCCATCTTCTAAATCTGTGGCTATGTTGTAGGATTTTGTGCATCACAGGGCATGACTACAACACTGACTCGTTGGCATCTATTAGACAGCTAATAGATAAATAAATATCTTGTGGAGGTTTGCAGGCAAATGCAGATTTTCTTAGGCATGCTTCCAGCACCCCTAACAAGATGCTGTCATGTGCAGAACCACATTTTCCTAGGTGGGCCACAGAGCTGGCTTTGTATACTTTATGTATAGCAGTCTGCGCATATTCAGCTTTCAGACAGCACAGCCAATACACTTCAACAAAATGACTTCAAGTCAGACTCAGTACTCGCAAGGCCCAACATTAGATGTTTAAACTCAAGAATGTTAGTAGTAAAGCTGAACTATAATTCTTTCAATCAATTAACTTATCAGTCCCTCTTCACTCATAAAATTAGCCTGAGTGATCACTTGGTAATAATTGTAATTGTTATCCATCACATTTATCTTTGAGAGAAGCTGTTGCATTTCACCATTACTGACTAACAGCTGACAGGGAATATTCTTCCCTTTGACTTTGTTATTTGGCTTTTGAAACAACACAAAAAACAGAAGTGCAAAATGACTACATTTTACCAGCCACAAAGGTTTGAGAAAAACAAGGTTGTAACTTTAAATGTAGAAACAAAAATGTAAGACCTACTTCACAGTTTTGATGACTTTATCGAGTTTCGCAGCATTGCTGCCTGGACCGGATTCATTCCGCCGTCGTAGAAATCCCAAGCGGTTTTTCATATCTTTGGCTCTATAAATAAAAACATAAACGCTGGTAAATACTGAGCAGCTGATGAAGAATTGCTTATTTAAAAATGATATGTTCTTGACTGAGCAAGTAAGTAGAAAAAAATATTTATTGGATTGAATACGCAGAGAAACAGGTATGGCTTGCTGCTGAAACTAAGCATTCTCATATTGCTAATAGTAAAAAAAGTTTAAACATTTCAGTCCCCACACTTCAAGTCTGATCCACTAGTCTGTTGGATCTTTTACACCATGACAAAACTGAAACGTTTTGTTTAACACATACAAAACTTGCTCCTTTTCGCTAGCTTCTTTTCTCTATCTTCAAAAATGAGGTAAGCTCATACTCAACTTACTCCTTCATGGTGTGTCGTCGATGCAAGCCCCCACCAGGACTTGTATGCTGAAGCAAACTCAAAAGCATTTCTGAATGAAACTCCTGTGGTTGTGGCTTTGACCAATCTCTGAAAAATGGCATCTTTCAGAATTGACTTGTTCGGACTCGTTTTGAAGCCACTTCCTTTCCCCTTATTGAATACGCATTTGATTCACGATGGCTTCACAAAAATGTAGCAATTAAATAATATTCAGTCTGCTGAATGTTAGAAAAATAAGTTCTATTTTGTCCCTATAGTCTCAAGGTCTTCAGACATCCTTGTGACACATAAAAATCTCCTAACTTCAACAATCCCCTGACCTGCAGAGGAGCTAACATCTGGACTGTGCGGTGAGCAGCGTGAATTCCAGTTCTATGCTGAAGTGGCCGTCTGGCTCATGGTATTTGCATTCAGGAAGTGGGAGTGACTGCCTTGTATGCCCACGTTTTTGAAAGGAGAGTAGGCTTGATTCAGTTGTGTCAGCTCCTAGCAGTGACTGCCTGCCTACTTCTGGTGAATAAAGCACATTGACAACTGAAATGCTAATACAGGAAACAAACTGCTGCTATTTATGCCGACTCGTTTAACTGGTTGCTATAGCAACAAATCAAATGGCTCTTTTTGGCGGGAGGGAAAGTGCTTGTAATTGCAAGAATGTTGGGGTTGCTCAAGTGAACACACAAATCAACGTCAGAATTACACTGACTACAAATTCTGTTGACAATTTAGAAAATCTCAAATTTCTTCAACACAAGTACAGAAACATAAATTTGAAAGCTCTTTGCATCTTCTGTGTACTGACAATAAATGGGCGAAAGAAAACATTTTTGCAGAAAGGTTTTAAAGAGCAATATTAAATAGAAGTGCGTCACCTTCAGAAAACTTACTTAAACTTGGATTCATTTTTAAAAATTTGCTGAAATAATTAATGAATCAAAGAGCTTAGCATCAAACATTTTGCAAGTGATATGGAAATAGTTTTATAAGCCTGGGGCATAATTATTTTTCACAAATTAATTTACAATGAAAACCATTACCGAACGATGTGCCCATTTGCTATGTTGTTGATGGAAAGGTCCTTGAGTGGGTGAAACAGCATCACCATCCATCACTTGACTGATCACTCTCCACACTGCATTCTGCTGCTGCTGCTATTATGCTGTGGTTGGTGGGGAGTGTGACACACATATGGAAGTGGTCGGTGCTTTAATTTGCAGTGCAACGGGAAACTGTTCTAAAACTTAACAAGATACCCAGCATATTTTTCCTGACTTTTCTCCACTTCTTACTGATATTTAAATTCTTAATTTGAAAGGAGTTTATGAACAGTATTTCTTTCACACCACTTTATTTATATTCAGTCTACTGTCATGTCCATAGCATCTGACCTTGCAATCAGTTATTTTAACCTTAATACCTGAAATACATTCATAATGCAAGAATGCATCTACAATGTGTATTCTGCGAGTTCTCATCCAAAGTTATCTCGCTTTTAATTAAGTTTGTATGTTTCTATAAATTACAAAATGCTTCATTTTCATAATTCAGCAGTTGCCTGATCCTCACTAAAAATTCAATCAACCCACCTTCCATCACTTTTCATCACATAAAAACAGAATTGCTAAGACTTCACAAATCGATCTACAATATTCTGTAAGAATAGACAATTTGCCTTATATTTCTAGGGTCACTGAAATTATGGGAATGTATTTTAGCATTCAAACATAACAAATATAAATAGATAGTTGTATAACTGTGGATGGCAGCAAATCCAGCAGATAAGAAGCAATAGCTAGCAAAAACGTAATAAGCAATCCCCGATAAGACGGACTTGATGGGATAACAGTATAACTAATGAAAATGACTGGCACAATGCATTCTATCACATGGTTTTCAAAGTTCTACTGGGACACAACCCGTTAACAACTTGCTCAGCTGTAATTTAATATATTTATAAATAAAATGAGCTCCTTGCCATTCAAATTAAACACTAAAGGAAAGCATGTGTAAAAAATATCTATTCCATGACCATTGCAATGAAGCCCAAAGCTTTGCTGCAGAATTCAGTAGAATTAAATTCTATTTCTAGCTGCAAGGATTAACTGCCCATAAAATTCCTAAGTAATGTTACAGCTAAAAGCTTTCCAACAGACATTTAAAATTAGCATTTCTGTGATAATAGTAAATATTTAAGGACCCTTGCATTTTAACATGAAAAAATCAAAGACAACAAATGTTAGAAATTCATTAAAAAAATAAACAAGCTCCCATATTTAATTTTTACCTTACAAAATACATTTTCCTTAAGATCTGACTCTCCTACCTTTCCAGATATTTTTCTGAAAAGTCAACCATTGTGTGTAGCATTTGGATAACTCTATCTGTAAGTAATGCACGTCTGCAGTGTTTTGAGTCGGATCGTTATATTGATAGCTCTCCCAGGAAGGCAGATTAAGTAGTAAGTGTGGGTTGGATAAAGGCCAACTCACGAACCAATCAGACTACAGTATCTAATAAAAGGCTTCACGGGGAGAAATTGTAACTATTTCTACCAATAGGATAAGGCAACCATTCCCATTGTACATTAGCTGCATTTATTAGGACATTTTCTTACTCTTAAATTGCTTTTCTTCTAATTTACACAGAGCATGAGCAAAGTTAAACAATAGATATTCTCTGTGCTGAAGTCACTCATGCTTGTTCATCAGCAGTTGTTGTGCTCTTGGTTCCACCTACTGGTACACAATGGTACTTCATGACATGTTGAAAACTTTTTTTAAGATATAAAGGAACTTGACTTCATACAGAGGCTGCAACATTATCATGGTGTTTCTAAATCTCTTAACAATCCTTTTTGAATAAGTATTTCAGCCTCTGTTGCCCAGGGCAGTAAGGTAATACCCTATAATTCAATTTTTTTTCTCACTTTGAGACAAATATATCCATACATTGCTTTGCACCAAGTATTTTGCAACAAAATTGAATGACAAAAAAAATAGAAAATTGAAATATTGCATTATGGAATATTATTAGTTTTAAACCTGACTATTAAGTGCATTATATTTCACTGTTTTACATTTTTTTTGAAGAACAGGTCCATATCTGAAAAAGGAAACATCCCGAATCCAAAATTATGCAAAGTCAAATTTGTGCATGTTTCACTTCTATTGCGGCCATATGTCTTAAAATGACATTTTTTTTAAGCTGTATCATTGGAATTGTTATCTTTCAAAAAACATTTTTATTTTCTGCACTTGGTTGTTTCAAACTATTAGTCCATATCTGTCTGGGCCCCTTACCCTCATTATTACTGAATGGAAACAGCTGTATGCTTTAACTCTTGCTCCATCTGCATTGTTTTAATATGACAGGGCCTCAAGATCATGTTTCATCCTTCCTGCCCCCAATCTGAACCTTCTGTCCATCAGAGCTTGTAATGAAACGAAAGATCACTTCCAGAAATGTATTTACCTTGGGCATTAATGCAGCATTTGTCGATTACTCACTGTATGTGTTTGCTATTCTTCTTTAAACAATGAAAATATATCGGAGGAACCAAAACCTAAGCATTAATGAAAAAATTTATTTCTTCTATGAACATTTAATGGGCCAATTTTCTGGCACCTTCTAAGCCTGACTGAAACAGTACGGAGATAGTATGTTCCTCCAACTTTACAGTTTGTATTGTGCATGCTAGTTAGAGCAGAAAGAACACAGAGAAAAAGTAAACTATGCTAATTAATTAAAGTCAATGATTATTATGCTCCATCTTAACAGGGGATTAATGTTGAAAAACTGTAACAAGAGGACAGAAGTAAAATTTTGCTCCCAAACCAACAAAAAAGGAATAGTATCTTAAGAAGAATGTATTCCAGTAAACAATATCAAAAACTGTCACAAATGAAAGGATCAAACTTACAAACTGTCACAAATGAAAGGATCAAACTTACAAATTCTTGGTCTTTTTCTTCTTGGAGCCATCATCAGTTTCATCCAAGCCACAGTCAGAATCCGCTCCAGAGAGCTGGTGAGGAAACAGTAAAAAGACGGTCTGCATCATGAACTGAGGATTACGAGATTTCCTTATCCTCTTTTAAATTTACTCCAGGTTTATTGTTGGTTTCTTTTGCTCACATAATCTTAAATAATGTCATGGTTAGGCTCAAGCCCGCACTGTGATGCAACATGCACGGAATTTAGGTACAAAGATCAGTATTTGTCCGCAGATTTAGAAACATTATATGAATGACCAGGATTGCCGGTTTTTAAGTACTCATAGAGATCCTTTATGGAAACTTAGGCAGTATTTGTCATAGTCAATCAGGCTGTATGTTTTTTCCACCTCAAAAATTACTGTAGCCACTCTTGTTCTTAGTTATCTTGAACACTGTAACTAAACAGAGTAATGTACTGGATTACATATGATTGGCTGTGAGACAGTGGGCGGCTCCAATTTCATCCAATAGTGCAAGTCTGTGAATTTGCAACTTTAGTTTCTATTAGTTTGTTCTGCAAAGCAGAAAAAATGAATTTTATAGAAAATACTCAAAGTCATAATGGTTGTCAGAATAAGTTTACACAAACCTATTTCAAGGTTTAATAGCCCGATTAAAAGAAATTAATTTCAGTTCCATAGCAATAACGGAAAATAACTTTCCATCAATTCCCACTAAAACGTTACTCACCTGGGGATATCCTTCTTTAATCATACAAGCGCATGGGTGAATCAGAAATGGAAAGACCATGTGTACAGCCCATTGCTGGACCAGTTCAAATCTGAAACTGAAGACACTGGACCTTTTTTTGATGCTGGTGGAGGGAGGGGAGGAGGCAGAGTGCAGGGGGAAAAGTCACTGAATTGCCTCTACAGATTTTTTCCCTCTGCTTTCTCCCATCCTCTCCTGAGGCAGTGATTCATGTCGCCCCACTTTTGCCACAGGTCCCAGCAGCCCTATGTTACCTTACCAAAGTAGCTGTTCAATCTTTGTGTGTGAACTTAGCAAGTCACAGCTGGATTTGACCAACCTTGGCGGGTCCGGGGTAGACGACGTCCTTGGCGAGTCCCGACCCCGCAGCTGTGTCGATCCGGACCTCCGACATGATTTTATAGATCGATAGACTTGCATTTATAAGTGCCTTTCACGACCACCGGATGTCCCAAAGAGCTTTACAGTCAGTGAAGTACTTTTTTTGAAGTGTAGTCGCTGTTGTAATTTGGGGCTTGTTATGCCTGCCTGCGAGGTTCCCAGCCAATTAAAAGGAAGTGGGTCTGATGCCGTCATCTGATGACACATCATCAGCCAGTTTCCTTAAAGGGACCATACCCACATACAGTTTGACAGTTATGCTGTCAGTGATCTGCAGCATTGAGGTGCTGCAAACACTGACAAACACTGCACAAAGGTGCACAGCTGCACCCAGGCTCTGCCATAACTCCCTCCAGATCTACGTTACCACAGTGACTACACTTCAAAAAGTACTTAATTGGCTGTAAAGTGCTTTGGGACATCCGGTGGTCAAAAAAGGCGCTATATAAATGCAAGTCTTTTTTTTTCTTATGCAGGGAGTCCCAACACGCAGGGAGATTCTCTTCCCTTCCAATGGGCAGAAGACACTTCCCCAAGACACCAACACAGCCTGGTTGCACATTGTACAGGAGGACACAAGCAGGGATGTTGACAGGAGGACATGGCTGCAGTGGCGCAAACCGTTCAATTATCTCAGTGGATCACAAAATGTTACTACAAAGCCACACTCATCACATCCCCATCACTCTGCCTTCCCTATCCTACTCCTGCACATCCTTACTCACACCAACTTACCTTGCACCTCTACCCATCCCTCTCTCTTTATCTACATTATCACATCCCCATCTCACTAGCCACCCCTCACATTCGCCCTTATCGAATCATACCAACTTACAACAAGCAAGGGTGGGTACTTGGGTGTTTTGTGCCATTTGGGATTACCGAATGGTGATCGAGACCAGAGCATTTAGCTCGGTTGTTTACCACTCGTTGTATTTACCCAATGAGCCATGAGTGCTTATTCTCGTGGCTCAGTGGGTAAATACAAATGGTAAGAGTGTTGTTTTAATGCCATATTGCCACTTTCAAAAGATGGGTGAAAAATTAGTGAAGCATGAAGGTCTTGGAAATACATTGTGCAAACATTATGATACAAGTCATTTTAAAGGGAGGGCTCGTTATTTCAAACAGGTTAACTCTTCTGGTACAATAACAAACGAAGGAACTGTATGTGTATGAGATCAGCTCTCATATATACTAATTTTCGCATAGTGTAATTTCAGGGCCAAAAACCTTTGTAACTTTACAAAGAATGAAAGTATAACAGATACGCAAGTTGTAGGAAAACGTATAAGGTTCTTCTGATTAAGCCAGATGAGCTAAATTCCTCCGAGATGAGTAGCAGGATAGGGTGGGGCAGGGGGAGATATTTTCTGCTGGCAGCATAAGTGGAAAACTTTGCTTCGGCTCATGTCTCTAATTTTCCTCTCTTGCTATTGTCTTGGGGATTTAAATAGGTTAATTTCAATGTAATTTTATACAGATATATTTAAACTGATCCATTGATTCCTACAGAAGTTCATGACTACAGTCCTGCTCCAGTAAAACAAATAATATTCAGTGGAGAGCTTGTAATCAGTCTCATTTTTACCACCAGTCAGATCACCCCACAAAAAGGAAATTGGTTGCTTGTGTTAAATCCAAGCAAAGAAAAAAAAACACATAAACCTTAGCAACATAGCCAGTTACTACCAACTGTAAAATCCCAACCAAAGTCACAAAGCCATAATTTCTCACATTCATTTTCACTTAATGTCATAATAAAAGAAAGAAATAAAGAAAAGAACTTGCATTTATATAGCGCCTTGCATGACCTCAGATGCCTCAAAGTGCTTTACAGTCAATGCAGTATTTTTGAAGTGTAGTCACCGTTCTAATGTAGGGAAATACGGCAGCCAATAGCGCATATCAAGGTCCCTCAAACAGCAATGAGATAATTGAGGGATAAATATTGGTCAGGACATTGGGAAAACTTTCCCTGCTCTTCTGCAAAATAGTGCAATGGGATATTTTACATCCACCTGAGAAGGCAGATGGGGCTGTGGCTCCGTGCGCAGCACTCTTGCCTCTGAGTCAGAAGGTTGTGGGTTCAAGTCTCACTCCAGGGAGTTGAGCACAAACATCTAGGCGAACACAGTACTAAAGAAGTGCAGGTGACGTTAAACCGAGGCCCCGTCTGTTCTCTCGGGTGGACGTAAAAGATCCCATGGCTCTATTTTGAAGAAGAGCAGAGGAGTTATCCCCAGTGTCCTGGGGCCAATATTTATCCCTCAATCAACATAACAAAAACAGATTATCTGGTCATTATCACATTGCTGTTTGTGGGAGCTTGCTGTGCGCAAATTGGCTGTCGGATTACAACAGTGACTACACTTCAGAAGTACTTAATTGGCTGCAAAGCGCTTTAAGACATCCAGTGGTCGTGAAAGGCGCTATATAAATCCAAGTCTTTTTATCTCTCTTATTCGAAAGGTGACACCTCTGATTATGCAACACTCACTCAGTACTGCACTAGGAGTATTGGACTAGATTATGTGCTCAAGTCTCTGGAGTGTAATTTGAACCCACAACTTTCTGACTCAGGCAAGTGTGCTACCACTGAGCCAAGGCTGACAGTACCCAATTTTTTTTGTTCAAATGGCAGGTTTGTCAAATCGCTCTCAAAGAAAAAAAACTGTAGATGCTGGAAATCCAAAACGAAAACAGAAAATGCTTGAAATATTCAGCAGGGTCAGCCAAGATCTTTGGAGAAAACAGATGGCCTAGAAATCTGATGGTGCCCGGAATCGGTGCACCCCTTGCACTGTGCACGCCAGTTGCAAGTGACTCAGCCAGCACGTGATTTTCGTGTTGCCTGCTCATTTTAATGATGCAGTGTGCAGCAAGTGCTACCCGCGTTACTCACTGGCTGCACGCCTTTAAGGTGGGAGGTGGGGGGAATACCATGCATCCATGACACAAATTAAAGGCAACCAGCACCCCTTGGGTGCATTCTGGCTCCACAAACATCAACAGCTCGCACTGCTGCCATATAATCTCAGATAGCTGCCACCTTGGTTCTGACAGCCGATAGTCACAGGGGCCTCCAAAGCATCACAGCAGTCCTGCGCTCTGTTCTCAGCAGAGCCGCATGCGTTCTAAGGCGCCGTCCCAGGAGAGTGGCCTTGGCTTCATGGGAGATGCACTTGATGTCCCCTCTCAGGTCAACATTATGCATAGCTCCTCCGTCAATGCTCTTGCTACTACTATGCAAGGTTGTCCACTATGACCATGAAAGCTCAGCAACTTTCCACCTAACAAGCTATAGCCATTGGAATCACCTGTTCGGAGCATTAGGAAAGAGAAAAGAACAGGCAAGACAGACAAGACACAGAGGTATACAGACTGCATATGGGAGCAAGGATCCAAGCTGGTGCAGGTCTCATCAATGTTTGGCACTAGTCAACTTTTATTGTACAAATGATTTGTACATGTGTGCAACAATGCAAAGAACAAGACTTTGTACATTGCAAGATGGTTGCTATTATGTGATTTATGTTATTTTTGAAAACTGACAAGTGTTATCTGCATTTTAACTATGAGAAACAAAATTCCGATATTATTTGCAAATTCTGAAAATGGGTTACATTTAATTTTGAATGTAGAACAGGCAGCCAATACAATCAAAATCAAATCCCTCAATTAATATCATTAAAATCAGATCAGCTGGTCATTCATCAGTGCTGTTAGTGAGACCTTGTTGTGCATAAATTGGTCACCGTGCTTGCCTACGTAACAATAGTGACTACATTTCAAAAAATAAAATTGATGTGAAGCACTTGGAGACAATTCTCCGAGATATAGTAAGATGATAGATTAATACAGTACAAGCCTTTATATTACATTATGCAATGAATTATTGGCAGATGCCATCCATGCGTTCTTGTACAGCTCAGATGCACGCATGAAGTGATATTTGTAATGAGTAACAAAACAATGCGTGCAATAAAGTATATGAGCAAGCTTACAGTATATATAGTCTGTAAAATAGCACAAACATAACTCTCAGCATTCAATTCACATTTCAGTCAGAACTGGTTATAATTTATAGTTAAATGTTAACCTCAGACTTGATTTCTATTTTTACTGACATTATCCTCTTTTTAACTAGTTTCAATCGTCAATGTTTGGTCTGCATTTCACAATGTGATTCTTATCAAATACAACATGAATATACCCTGTACTATTTTACAGTATCTCCAATACTGGACCAGCAGTAAGTAAATGTGAGAGTAAATTACAATAATGAAATGAGGGTGCAGTTTATTTCAGCGTATATATATAACAAATTGAATATTACATGACAGATAGAGTCTCAGTATCCCCCCCCAGGGTAAAGGACCATTTGCGACAAAAATACCTGACCATATATCTGTCTGCCAACTTTTGAGCTGTGAACAGATTGTTTTTCTTACGGGATAGGAATTTTGAGACCTAGTGCAATTTCTGGAAGCCTGCATTAAAGCATACAGTCTGTCTCACCCGATTTCCTGGTATTATAAACAGAGGCTTTGTACATGTGGAGTTGAGGAAGTCCTTCAATAAAAGATTTTCAATTCTTTTTCACATGTCTCTGTTGAATAAAGTACTTTTGTTGAATAAAACACCAATTTCCTTCCATTTCATAGTTTAGAATTAAGTTGAATATTCAAACAAATTTACATTCAGATTTTACAACTATATTTTGATGACCAAAAGTCAGTTTGCCTTTTTTGGAATATTTAATTATGATAGTATATTTCATTAATTTTTGGTACCAGGTTAATTCTTCCACTGCTCAATTTGGTTCATTACTTCCATCAATACATTGCTATTCTTATTTTAACACTTTTTAGGGGAAAATTGCTTTCTTTTGTAATTTGAACCTGTGAACTTTCGATATTCCTGAAAAGTGTGCCACACTCAGAGTGGTACAAAGTGCACGCATATCTACAATTCTATACATAGCAAGTTTTCAATCTCTACCTGTGTTGTTGGGGGGGAAAAGTGTTAGAGAAACTGGCTGCTACCTGTAGCAAAAATCAATTCACAGATGTCACCAGCAGTTGTTCTAAAACAGTTTTGATGAAGGGGATCTCATAGAAACATATAAAATTCTGATGGGACTGGACAGGTTAGATGCAGGAAGAATGTTCCTGATGTTGGGGAAGTCCAGAACCAGGGGACACAGTCTAAGGATAAGGCGTAAGCCATTTAGGACCGAGATGAGGAGAAACTTCTTCACTCAGAGAATTGTGAACCTGTGGAATTCCCTACCGCAGAGAGTTGTTGATGCCAGTTCGTTGGATATATTCAAGAGGGAGTTAGATGTGGCCCTTACGGCTAAGGGGATCAAGGGGTATGGAGAGAAAGCAGGAAAGGGTACTGAGGTGAATGATCAGCCATGATCTTATTGAATGGTGGTGCAGGCTCGAAGGGCTGAATGGCTTGTTCCTGCACCTATTTTCTATGTTTCTATGTTATCGAGCAACATTGACAGAGGCTTGGAGGGCAGTTCGTCTACTTATCCTTTCTACTGACGAATAGCGTAGTGCAGATAAAGCTAAAAAATTTCCATCCCATAGTGGCCTCCTGATGCAACAAACCCTGACTTATTAACCAGAGAAACATTTATTGCATCAGAAGTTCTAAGTAAGCACCCGTGTGGCTGTCAGTCTTTCTACTGCAAGTAAACAGGAGGTGGCTGAGTTCCTCCTTGAGGTTCATATCTTGTTCACTGTAATTATGTTTTTGCTTATTCCATTCCATTTCTAATTTCAGGCATGTGCTGAGCTGTACTATATTCCTCAATAGAGGTAGAACCTATCTCTGAAGGAAAACATGCATAGATCATACTAAGTAGAGTAGATGAATGGGAACAAAATCCCTGTAATTGGAGACGTCACTTAATGCATATGTCACTTAGAGGTAAGGTTCCACTATTGGAAAGACAGATGATGATATTTCTTAAAGATATAGCTGGCATCTAAGAGAGCCAAACCCACGATACAGTGAAAACTGTAGATTTAGTCAATAAATGCCAATCTTGCACATCTCCAATTGGTTGATTAAAGATTTTAACGGGCAGATCTCTTATCTCAGTCAAGGAATGACATATATTGCACCTGTGTATGCATGCATGTACATGTGTAAAGCAGAGAAGCATGGGGAAAATATAACTAAAGTAGATGAAATAATTAAATGAAAATACTTCAAATTTCTAAAGCTACCAAATTTGTTTGTTTACAAAAATGCTGAATTATATGTTGCAGTTAGTACAAAATAACAGTTTGTCAGACTGTGTCTCTCCTTTCAAACTGATTTAATTTTGTCAAAAGAACATTTTTCTTTTTTTTTCAGTAACCTAAATATTAAACTCCAGTGAAAAAACTGTATTTTTAGTTGTTACAATTTTGTTTATAGAACTTTTGATCAAATTCTCTGTCACGACCTCTCTGAATATCATTCTGCTGAGAAGTTATCATTAACACTATTCTGTGCAATGTCATTGACAGCTTGCTTCCAAATGACCCAATCCAGATTTTACTGGAGCAAATGCAGCATAGGTCAACTCAAGGAAAAAAAAAATCAGCAACTCTATAAATCAGAGACAATTTGTCTTCGAAGGGTAAATCAATGTTACATACTTCTTCCAGTTAGCTGTCAGCTTCGTGAGCTTTACGTATGGAGAACAATCAGTAACAAGAGCATCACACTAAGTCCCTTATGGATGTTCCAAGGAATTTTAATTGCTTGCATACAATAGATCATAAAATTCTGATTAGGGTCATTGGGCCCAAATTTGCCCAGGAGCTGCTCCGTTTTTTTTTTGGAGCAACTTGATTTTTCTGGAGTATCTTAAAAATCCCCATTCTGCACATTTAATTTGCGCCAGTGTAAGTGAGTTAGTTAGGATTTTTTTTAGTTTCGTTTTTTTCCCCAAAAGGGGGCGTTACCAACCACCTGCGCCCGTTTTGGCCATTTAAACCAGTTTGGACAGCTAACAGTTGCTCTAAACTAACTTAGGTCAGCATATGTGGCCACTTGTGGCCGCACAGAAAACCCTTGGAGAGTTAAGAAATCAGCGCAGGTAGCCAGAGATTGGGGGGGGGGGGGGGGAGGGAAGTGGAGAGGACCTTGCAAAGCACTAAATACCTTCTCAACGCCATTCAAGAAGCATAAAAACCATCAATAATAAATAAAAAATAAAAATTAATTCCTACCTTTCTAACTCCGACTCTCTCTGACTCCGACTCTCTCTCCCTCTCCAACGACTTCTAGAACTTCTCTCTGTGGACTTGAGGGACTGGACTGCTCTCTCCGAGGGACTGGACTGATCTCTCTGAGGGAAGGCAGCGGCCGGCAGGCCACTCGACCCAGGACAGGGGCGGTACGCGTTGGGTCTCATGCTGCAGGCACGCATCATCACAATCATGGGAGGAGCTATTGCGCATGCGCGAACGCTCTACTGCGCATGCCAGCACTCTTTTAGGCGCAGGGCCCTAGATCTGCCCCCCAATGGACTCGCCACACCACGCCAAGCCCCGGGAGAGTCGGCCGAGGGGCCAGAATCCCGGGACATCTTTTTGGCGCCATTTGGATCATAGCAAGTCGGCGCATCTCACGTGAGTGCGCCAAAAAAAACCGGAGGGCCAAATTTGGCCCAATATTTCCAATTAAGCAATAGTTAAAAAGTCGTTGAAGATATTTTTAAAAAGGATTAAACTTGTCCTAAGTGGCATGACACTTTTTAAAAAAAAGGCTTAATTTTGAAGCCAGGAGTATTTCACTATAATAATTATAGGGTAGAAATTGCGGTCGGAGGGTTCCCATGAGCGGAGGCCTGCAAAAAATGTACAAACTTAGCGGGTGTCCCGGAGGTTTGGAGATTCGAAGTGCTGGGCCTCTCCAGGAATCCGCGGGTAGAGGCCCACGTATCTCGTGGCACATGAGGTTTGCAATCGCCCCTGCGGTCATGTGGGTCGGCCCAACCAATGAAAGAAGGGGATCCCCATTCATACTTATGGTGATTCCATGGAATCATCATAAGTACGAGTGGGAATACCACCAAAAATCTAAGTACACTTAAAATACATTTTTAAAAAATCACATTTAAAATTAATCAAAATGGCATTTAGTTAAATATTTTAAACAAAAATTTTTTTTTTTGAAAAGTACATTTACATATTTTAAAGGGTCTAAAAATAAACTTAAGTTATTTCACAGGTTTTTAAATGTATAAATTATTGAAAAATGTTTTTTTTTCTGTCCGTTAATGCTCTTACTCTGGTAAAAAGCAGGCCTTTTACTAGGCGTAAGAATTTCACGGGCATTCGTTGGGCAAATAGCCCAACTCTCTGCCCACAGAGGTGCTTTTCCCAGGAATGAGTGCGATCTATTATGAAGATTCTTGACAGATTGCAAGTTCCAGGTTTTAGCACATGCGCTTCACATGCCTAAACTTGGGCGGCCACTACAGGTGCATGCGCAACTTGTACACACCCGTAGGGGCCGCAAATTATGGCCCTAAGGGCTAGAAATTCGGTGATAAAAACTGGGTTTTTGGTGCTATTTCGCCTTTTTTGGTGAAAACCCGGTTGTCGGAAAATTCGGCGACGTTTTGCAGCGGCGGTTTTCAAATACCGCTAGAGTGAGGAGTGCCACCGTGCAAGACCCGAAATATAGTTTTCGCCAAAAATTTGGCTCATAGCGCATCCGTATTTTGCACGAAACATACCGACATGTAAAAAGCTGTGTTGAAGCCCTTGGAACAGCGGTAAGTATGAAGACCTGCAAAAATGGTAAAGATTTTATTTTTCAATTCTTTTGCAGCAATTCGCTGGATAAGTTTTGTGAATTTTTTTGTTTTGTTTTATCCAATTTATTTTTAGGTGTTTTCCCGTCCTCCCGAGGCGCAACTCGCAGCGGTATCGGCCTCGGAACTAAAGTTGGCGAGGATTGCGGTTTGTGCCGCAAATCCTTGTGCAACGCCAATTTTTACCGCTGCGCAAATTAAGGCTTGAATTTACGGCCTGAAAGTAGAGTGGTAATTTTGACGAAAATATACCGTTATCATTGAGAACCGAATTTCATTGCGCTTTTCCTGGCCAGAACTCAAGACAGACAAATATTATGCATCAGGTATACAAAAAGCGATATTTTTATTCTGTATTTGCATCAGGGCAAGAAATGGAGCTATGGGGGATTATGTGTGCCATGGAAACATAGAAACATAGAAAATAGGTGCAGGAGTAAGCCATTCGGCCCTTCGAGCCTGCACCGCCATTCAATGAGTTCATGGCTGAACATGTAACTTCAGTACCCCATTCCTGCTTTCTCACCATACCCCTTGATCCCCCTAGTAGTAAGGAATACATCTAACTCCTTTTTGAATATATTTAGTGAATTGGCCTCAACAACTTTCTGTGGTAGAGAATTCCACAGGTTCACCACTCTCTGGGTGAAGAAGTTTCTCCTCATCTCGGTCCTAAATGGCTTACCCCTTATCCTTAGACTGTGACCCCTGGTTCTGGACTTTCCCAACATTGGAAACATTCTTCCTGCATCTAACCTGTCCAAACCCATCAGAATTTTAAATGTTTCTATGAGGTCCCCTCTCATTCTTCTGAACTCCAGTGAATACAAGCCCAATTGATCCAGTCTTTCTTGATATGTCAGTCCCGCCATCCCGGGAATCAGTCTGGTGAACCTTCGCTGCACCCCCTCAATAGCAAGAATGTCCTTCCTCAAGTTAGGAGACCAAAACTGTACACAATACTCCAGATGTGGCCTCACCAAGGCCCTGTACAACTGTAGTAACACCTCCCTGCCCCTGTACTCAAAACCCCTCGCTATGAAGGCCAACATGCCATTTGCTTTCTTAACCGCCTGCTGTACCTGCATACCAACCTTCAATGACTGATGTACCATGACACCCAGGTCTCGTTGCACCTCCCCTTTTCCTAATCTGTCACCATTCAGATAATAGTCTGTCTCTCTGTTTTTACCACCAAAGTGGATAACCTCACATTTATCCACATTATACTTCATCTGACATGCATTTGACCACTCACCTAACCTATCCAAATCACTCTGCAGCCTCCTAGCATCCTCCTCGCAGCTCACACTGCCACCCAACTGAGTGTCATCTGCAAATTTGGAAATACTACATTTAATCCCCTCGTCTAAATCATTAATGTACAATGTAAACAGCTGGGGCCCCAGCACAGAACCTTGCGGTACCCCACTAGTCACTGCTTGCCATTCTGAAAAGTACCCATTTACTCCTACTCTTTGCTTCCTGTCTGCCAACCAGTTCTCAATCCACGTCAGCACGCTACCCCCAATTCCATGTGCTTTAACTTTGCACATTAATCTCCTGTGTGGGACTTTGTCGAAAGCCTTCTGAAAGTTCAAATACACCACATCAACTGGTTCTCCCTTGTCCACTCTACTGGAAACATCCTCAAAAAATTCCAGAAGATTTGTCAAGCATGATTTCCCTTTCACAAATCCACGCTGACTTGGACCTATCATGTCACCTCTTTCCAAATGCGCTGCTATGACATCCTTAATAATTGATTCCATCATTTTACCTACTACCGATGTCAGGCTGACCGGTCTATAATTCCCTGTTTTCTCTCTTCCTCCTTTTTTAAAAAGTGGGGTTACATTGGCTACCCTCCACTCAATAGGAACTGATCCAGAGTCGATGGAATGTTGGAAAATGACTGTCAATGCATCCGCTATTTCCAAGACCACCTCCTTAAGTACTCTGGGATGCATTCCATCAGGCCCTGGGGATTTATCGGCCTTCAATTCCATCAATTTCCCCAACACAATTTCCCGATTAATAAGGATTTCCCTCAGTTCTTCCTTCTTACTCGACCCTCTGACCCCTTTTATATCCGGAAGGTTGTTTGTGTCCTCCTTAGTGAATACTGAACCAAAGTACTTGTTAAATTGGTCTGCCATTTCTTTGTTCCCCATTATGACTTCCCCTGATTCTGACTGCAAGGGACCTACATTTGTCTTTACTAACCTTTTTCTCTTGACATATCTATGGAAGCTTTTGCCGTCCGTCTTAATGTTCCCTGCAAGCTTCCTCTTGTACTCTATTTTCCCTGCCCTAATCAAACCCTTTGTCCTCCTCTGCTGAGTTCTAAATTTCTCCCAGTTCCCGGGTTCACTGCTATTGCTGGCCAATTTGTATGCCACTTCCTTGGCTTTAATACTATCCCTGATTTCCCTTGATCGCCACGGTTGAGCCACCTTCCCTTTTTTATTTTTACTTCAGACAGGGATGTACAATTGTTGTAATTCATCCATGCGGTCTCTAAATGTCTGCCATTGCCCAACCACTGTCAACCCCTTAAGTATCATTCGCCAATCTATCCTAGCCAATTCACGCCTCATACCTTCAAAGTTACCCTTCTTTAAGTTCTGGACCATGGTCTCTGAATTAACTGTTTCATTCTCCATCCTAAGGTAGAATTCCACCATATTATGGTTACTCTTTCCCAAGGGGCCTCGCACAACGAGATTGCTAATTAATCCTCTCTCATTACACAACACCCTGTCTAAGATGGCCTCCCCCCCTAGTTGGTTCCTCGACATATTGGTCTAGAAAACCATCCCTTATGCACTCCAGGAAATCTTCCTCCACCGTATTGCTTCCAGTTTGGTTAGCCCAATCTATGTGCATATTAAAGTCACTCATTATAACTGCTGCACCTTTATTGCATGCACCCCTAATTTCCTGTTTGATGCCCTCCCCAACATCACTACTACTGTTTGGAGGTCTGTACACAACTCCCACTAACGTTTTTTGCCCTTTGGTGTTCTGCAGCTCTACCCATATAGATTCCACATCATCCAAGCTAATGTCCTTCCTAACTATTGCATTAATCTCCTCCTTAACCAGCAATGCTACCCCACCTCCTTTTCTTTTTATTCTATCCTTCCTGAATGTTGAATACCCCTGGATGTTGAGTTCCCAGCCCTGATCATCCTGGAGCCACGTCTCTGTAATCCCAATCACATCATATTTGTTAACATCTATTTGCACAGTTAATTCATCCACCTTATTACAGGTACTCCTTGCATTAAGTCACAAAGCCTTCAGGCTTGTTTTTTTAACACCCTTTGTCCTTTTAGAATTTTGCTGTACAGTGGCCCTTTTTGTTCTTTGCCTTGGGTTTCTCGGCCCTCCACTTTTCCTCATCTCCTTTCTGTCTTTTGCTTTTGTCTCCTTTTTGTTTCCCTCTGTCTCCCTGCATTGGTTTCCATCCCCCTGCCATATTAGTTTAACTCCTCCCCAACAGCAATAGCAAACACTCCCCCTAGGACATTGGTTCTGGTCCTGCCCAGGTGCAGACCGTCCGGTTTGTACTGGTCCCACCTCCCACAGAACCGGTTCCAATGCCCCAGGAATTTGAATCCCTCCCTGCTGCACCACTGCTCAAGCTACGTATTCATCTGAGCTATCCTGCGATTCCTACTTTGACTTGCACGTGGCACTGGTAGCAATCCTGAGATTACTACTTTTGAGGTCCTACTTTTTAATTTAGCTCCTTAAATTCTTTTCGTAGGACCTCATCCTTTTTTTTTACCTATGTCGTTGGTACCAATGTGCACCACGACAACTGGCTGTTCTCCCTCCCTTTTTAGAATGTCCTGCACCCGCTCCGAGACATCCTTGACCCTTGCACCAGGGAGGCAACATACCATCCTGGAGTCTTGGTTGCGGCCGCAGAAACGCCTATCTATTCCCCTTACAATTGAATCCCCTATCACTATCGCTCTCCCACTCTTTTTCCTGCCCTCCTGTGCAACAGAGCCAGCCACGGTGCCATGAACTTGGCTGCTGCTGCCCTCCCCTGATGAGTCATCCCCCTCAACAGTACCCAAAGCAGTGTATCTGTTTTGCAGGGGGATGACCACAGGGGACCCCTGCACTACCTTCCTTGCACTGCTCTTCCTGCTGGTCTTCCATTCCCTATCTGGCTGTGGACCCTTTCCCTGCGGTACGACCAACTCGCTACACGTGCTACTCACATCATTCTCAGCATCGTGGATGCTCCAGAGTGAATCCACCCTCAGCTCCAACTCCGCAACGCGGTCTGTCAGGAGCTGGAGGCGGATACACTTCCCGCACACGTAGTCGTCAGGAACACTGGTGTCGTCCCTGAGTTCCCACATGGTACAGGAGGAGCATAACACGTGACCAAGCTGTCCTGCCATGACTTAACGCTTTGATAAGCAACAACAATGCTAAAGTTATATAAGAGAAAAAAGAAAAACTACTCACCAATCACCAGCCAATCACTTACCCCCTTGGCTGTGATGTCACTTTTCTGTTTCTTTCTACTTCTTTTTTGCCTTCTCCCTGTAGCTGCACAAGTACGCCTCACCACGGACCTCCTCGACGCTGCTCCCGACTGCCGCCGCGTTGGGCCTTTATAGGCCTCTCGCCGACCCCGGAACTCACGCCTCACCATGGACCTCCTCGATGCTGCTCCCGACTGCCGCCGCGTTGGGCCTTTATAGGCCTCTCACCAACCCCGGAACTCACGCCTCACCACGCACCTCCTCGACGCTGCTCCCGACTGCCGCCGCGTTGGGCCTTTATAGGCCTCTCGCCGACCCCGGAACTCACGCCTCACCACGCACCTCCTCGACGCTGCTCATTTTGTGAGTTGCAATTGGGGCGGGGGGTGGGGGGGGAATAAGGCCATAAAGGCCTCAATTAAATAGAATAATTCTGCAAAACCAGTTTCACACCTCGGCTGTGATTTCGCCAATTGTTGTGAGACAGATGTGGCCGGCATTGGTGGCTTGTGAGGAACGCGCTCCTGGCCTGCCTGCCGTCTCAACACAATTTAACGGTGATTGGGCTTGTTAAGCCTGCCCAGCGAGTTTCCCAACTAATTAACAGGAAGCCACTCTGATGGCGTCATTTGATGACGCGTCATCAGCCGCTTTCCTTAAAGGGACCATGGCCAACATTTTTTTGACAGTTCTTCTGTCAGTGTTCAACAGCATTGAGCTGTTGCAAACACTGCATAAAGGTGCAGCGCTGCACCCAGGCTCTGCCATGACTCCCTTCTGGAGGGAGTCACAGCACACAGGGAGGTTCTCTTCCATCCCCAGGACACCAACGCCATCAGGTTGCACATTGTACAGGAGGACACAAGCAGAGATGTCATCAGAAGGACCTGGCTGCAGTGCCGCAAACCTTTCAATGATCTCAGTAGATCACGAAATGTTACAGAAAAGCCACGCTCAACCTCATCCTGCTGCGCCACCCATCACATCCCCATCACTCTGCCTTCCCTACCCTACTCCTGCACATCCTTACTCACACCAACTTACCTTGTACCTCCACCCATCCCTTTCTCTCTATCTACATTATCACCTCCCTATCTCACTTGCCACCCCTCACAATCATCCTTGTTCATCCCAAGTAACAAAACAAGGTTAGGCACTTGGGTGTTATCGCCAATGCTGATGTAAAGTTTCTGCGTTTTGTTGTCAAACATTGAAATCTTTATTTTGAACACTGTGTGTTCATGGACAGATTTGTGTGCACCTTTGGAAGTGGCTTAGTGAATTGTAGTGAATGGTCAGACATAAGGGTACCCTGCACAATGGTGATGAGTGTGAAAGGAATGGCTTGGGCAATGCAGGGATGCTTTATGGTGCTGGTGTGGTGTGGTGCCAACCTGACGCATCATGTGGCAACCAGAGTGCACAGCGTCAAGTGAAGTAAATGTGGCCATGGTGAGGCCATCCCTGGCTGCATTGTGGTCAGGTGCTGATGCCTTGTGTCCTGTGCAGTATCAGTTGATTGGAGAGAAGGCCGGTGTTGTTGTTGGTGATGCTGGTGTGTTTAATGATGTTGATGTTTGGGGCTGGTCATGCTGAGGACCAAGGTGAGATTTTTTCAAGGGCACCGATGCTGCTGGAATAGATGGCAGGTGAGGTTGAGATGACAGAAGCGATCTGTCAATAGTGAGAGAGATTGCTCCAAGGAGGTGACAGTGAAAAGAGGGTTCACTGCAAACATTTCCAAACTGCATACAGCCTAAACGTTTCTTCCAGATCTGCATCTGTCAATGAGCCAAAGCAATGGAGAGTCACTGAGAACTGGACAGCAAACTCATCAAAAAGTTGGTAAAATTGTCAGCTTTTTATCCTCTTAAATAGCATGAAACTATCTGCTAACTACCTTAATTAACTGGTGTCGGGACTGTGACCTGCACGCAGACCCGACAGTTGAGAAGCTTACAAGGAGGCGGGTTCAGAGTGGGATCCCATCCCACTGTCAATCAGGGCCATTTTGACAGTAGACCCGCCTCTAAACCCAGTCGCAAGGCTGGGAAGATAACAGCCCTAATTTCTCTACTTCAGGCAAAGATCCAGAGTGTGCACCTTGCAAATATAAAATGGCATATGGGACGTACTGGGACTTGACCTGCACAAGTAGGCTTCTTAAAAGGGAGATGTGTAGTTTCAGTTGCTGGTAAAAATGTATTTTCATTACATTTTGCTCCATAATTTAGTTTTTTTTGCTCGCTAGTCTGCCTTTGGGGAGGGGGGGGGGGCTTCCTTTACTGCCAATACTATTTTTCAATATTCTTGATTCCTACTGGAATTTAAATTGTACCACACAATCTGGAAACTATGGGGACGAAATTGCTCGTTTTTATAGCCCCATTAGCGCCTTTGGGGATGCTAATGGGGCCCAACGAGGTTATCGTCCGGGGGAAGTGGTCGATAGTGCCGCAGGGGAAATTGCCCCGGAAATTTGGGGGGGGGGGGGTGTCGTTAGCGCCACGCCCTGCACTGGCGAATGCATGGCGATGATGTCATCGCTGCTCCATGCCAATTGGCAGTAAAGGAACCCCCCCTGCATCATTGTGGATGACTAATACTTTTGTACCAAAATTACAAATATGTTAAAAATCTAATTAAAAACATATACAATTTATTAATACATGTTCGATGATTCACTATTCTATGTTTTACCACTCAACAGGAACAACTTAAAGAAAATAGTATTTCCAGATATTTTACAGAAAAGATGTATACTGCAAAGTTCTCTCTAATGATCCAGGCTCTCCACTCCACCCCACCCCACCCTTCCTCCACGTTCTCCGCCAAGCAAACTGTTGCATCTGTAAAACTGCCAGGTCTGTGTTTATTCTACGAGTTGTACCTTAAGCAGCATTTATTTTGAGTTCCAGAGTAACAAGAAGTTCTGACACCGATCAAAATGCTAACTTTAAAACACAGAAATAAAAACAGAGCAAATAAAAAATCCTTTCATTCTAAGTGCCAGCATCAAGCATTCTCAAGTCTGTTAAATGCAGAGAAAAGCTTCTAGCATCACCAGCAATGCCGTGGTATTTTTTTCATTTTACACGAGCCATTCTACAGCCTGTAAAAGTGAAATTGCCAATTCGTTCCAAATTAGAAACTTAATTTCAATTGCACAAAATCATTTCACATAGGACCCCAAGAGCCAGCAGACAAAGGAAACTTTCATCCCATTCATGTGAGATAGATTTGAAACGCGATCTCAGAAATAAAAATCCAATGCTGTCCAACAGTCCCAGTCCTACCTCACTTCACATTTATGATGTTTTTCTCATTAAGTGTGCAAACAATTTTTTTCAGCAGCAAATTAGCACCGTTCCAATCCATCACTGAAGACAATGCAGGCAAACAATCTATTAATTTTCTTCTGTTTACATTAATAGTTAAAAATAAGAAATAGGTTTGTGCACCACTCGGACTACAGGTTGAATCTTCCTTATCTGGCACCGTTGGGAGCTGGCCTGTGCTGAATGAGGGATTTTGCTGGGTGAGGGGAGGTTATCGGCCCGAGGAGGGGGGAGGAGGAGGGTGGCGGCCTCAGCAGGCCCCGAAGTGTCGGCGGGCCCCGAAGATGTGGCCCGCCAGCCCGACCCCCCGGAGGGAGCACTGTGGGGAGGAGCTGCCGACCTGAGGACTGTGGCTGCAGGAGTTCCAGCAGGGCAACGAGGAGGAGGCAGCCAATAACCCCAGCATCGAGGAGAAAGACTATATTGGTGAGTAGGATTTTGACCGGCTGCGTTCTGCGTATGTGCCACCCGGGAATAGTGCCGGATAAAGGACTCCCGGATAAGAGGGTGTACAGTTCCAGCCATATTGAGTGAGGACAATACATATGCACCCTTTCCCCCTGAAGTAGGAGTTGGCCCTTTTGCATATGCAAATATGGCTTCTGCCAGGGTGGGGCAGTAAAAATCAGGGCCTTAAACTCCAAATATGTGTCAATACTTCTATTACTGGAAATAATGCACATTTGTACAGATTTTCATGGCTAATCTAAAGACTTTTTGAAATGAATCAACATTTGTTTGTACACCTTACTCTGCTGATGTCATCCTTCAAAGTTTACAATTGCAGTGCACTGTATTAAACGTTTTGTTATAGCAACGGAAGGGAATGTTAATGCAACAAATGCAACTGGTAATTTATCTTTTCTGAAGTACTTTAGATAGAAACAGATGTTATAGTAAATGTAATCATCAGTTTCATACACCCTTAAGCCAAATTATCATCGTGCATTTTTTGCGGCAGTCTCAGCAGACTGTATTTGGACTGAAGGGTTGAATCCATGTAACAGCTCAGTCACTGAGCTAATTTATGGCTTTTAGAAAAGAACTGGCAAACGCCCTTGTTTGGGGTCGAATATAATCAATACAGACATGTTCATCAGTTCATGGGCCAACTGAGTTATAGTTTGGTTAGCTGAGAAACAGAAGTTATATTCGAGTAAGCATGTTCCTGCAAAAAACTTTTCAGTAATAGATTATTAATTCATATGAAAATTTGGAATTAAGATCAGATAAGCATTCTGAATTCATCGACACCATTCTTTTTTATTCATAATATATATATTGACTTCTAGCAGCATGCCTTCACAGCCATCTTGGGTAATTGTGTATGATTTGTGTGGACACCTGATGCAATAAAGAAATAAGAGCCGTAAAAATTTCTGGCAAGTCACTGCACCGTCAGAGGTGTGCCAGGACAGTGCTTCCACCCATCAATTGGCCCCATCTGAAATCCTATTGTCAGTGAATTTACATTATTTGAGTGGGCACCCATGCTGTTTTGGTACAACTGGGGTGCTAGCCCAGCAGGTGGAGGAGGAGCTTTGCTGTTGCATCTTGCCATAGTAATTGGAGCTGGCCCAGAATCCAAATTTGCCACTTTCCGAGTGCCAATTGGTCGCTTTCTGATCGATTCCTGCAGGGAAACTGACATTGAGAAAGCGGTTGGGCCTCACATCCACCAGGAATCAGTCCTGGCATGTAGCCATAAAATGCAGTGGGGCCAATGAGGCATCATTGAGGACATTAGGGTATATTGCATGATCCCACCGGTGGTGCCTATTGCAGTGTTGCCAACATGGTGATAGAGTGGGGGAAGGGTTGTGATGCAGGCTGAAGGAGTATCCACCACTTCCTGTGGAATTTCTGATCCCGTGTAGTAAGGAATATAGATCCAACAGAGCCACATTCTGCCCCAAATTCGTTACCCTTGCCCAAATTGCAAAATGCCCAGAATGCAGAGAGGTTCCAGAGCCAAATTAATCAGTCAATCCTCCCCTTTTTTGCTAATAGTATTTTCTAAGCCAAAATTCAAGTATGTAGGCTTCTGAGTGACAAATCAGCCTGCTCCTTATTTACGTTTTTCATGAAAGATACTGCTGCTAATGGTTATTGCTCGAGTATGAGGGTAATTGCAGGAACCAGTTTGCTCCCAGTGTTGACTGCATCAATTCAGACCAAGACTCTTTTGCTACTGCACCCAAATAAAGGGAGGGGAAAATTGGAGACTTGATGCTGCCAACACTTCACATCATGGCTCTGATACAAATAGCATTTCCAGTGCTGACAATTGTAGAAAAATCAGAGCCATCTGGTTTCAATTTATGAGTTGGGTGCATTAACATTTTTTTCTTTGTCATTAGTTTTGAAGAAAACGGACACAAATTGTGGTGGTACAGTGGGACTTTGCAATGATACTGCAGCATTATTCATGCATATTTTCTGCATACATCTAAAAATAATTGAACAAAAGGGGATTGCACAGTAGTGCTGAGTGCAGTGCTATGTGGTGTGGGTGGTTGCTGGTTTTGAGTGGCACTTTGATCTGAGCCGAGCCAAGCAAGAGGGATGGGAAAAAGGAGAGTGTTAGCATGCAATGTACATGGAGCTTCTTGGACTCAGAGCATTAGCAGCAGTTTGGAAGCAGGCTATTATTTACTCTCTTTGATGCAGACCGGGCAGATGAAGGGGATAAAATTATCCCAAAATAACCTCAAAAGAATCATTGAAAATGATTGATTTTCCTTTCAGTTTACAACACTTTCTCCAGGTCCCGCATTTAAAAAAATGCAGAATAGGAAGTGGATTAAATAAGATACAAGGGCCGAAATTCATGGCCCGTAACCACCATTTTGCAGCGGAATCGAATGGCTGCCGCGTTCCAGTCCATCGGCCGCCCCGACCCAAATTCAGCTTGGGGATTTTTCAGCCTGTCCCCCACTTCCGCCCCGCTGCTGCCAACTGCCGCAAGCGCGTCATCAAAGTGCGCAACGCCGCTAGCCCGCACCTCCATTTCAATCCGCCCCAAATTTGCTGTAAAAAAATCCACGAGCCTCTGAACGGTGCCCCAGACAGCTTTTTCTATCGGTGCACCTTGTCTGCGCTCTCTCTCTGCCCTGGCGGCCATTAAAGGCAAGGACCGAATGCCGCGGCCGCCATCTTATTTTTTTTCACGGCTGACTTCCATGTCGGCCGGACTATTGTTCCCCCGATTTCGGTCAGGCCGCCAACAGGCAGCCTTGAATCCCCTCTTGGGTGCCAGACAGCTGGCCCGGACGAAATCCTCCCTGGTGGCACAGTGGCCGAAGCTAAAAAAATCCCCGATTCTCTCCCCTTTAACGGAGGGGAGAGAGTGTGGTAACGCACACGCGCTGTGGCATCACCACCGTTGAGTGACAGCCGTGGAGACTCGATCCCGCTCCAACTTCCGCCCCTCAGCATGACTTACCGCCGCAATTCCGCCCCCATTATGACCAACTTCCGATCCAACATTAAAAAATCTAAGTTCTGAAAATCAATTGGACGGCTGCCTCTTCGCTCCCGGCAGTAAAACCAGGTAAAAAAAAAATCATAGGTGCGCCAGCTTTCTGGCGTGCTTGATATTCTGCCCCGCAGTCTCCTTTACCAGCATTAAAAAGGCAGTAATTTACAGCAGAATAAGATTTCAGAAAATAAGATTTTGGGACATTGTATATGAGTAATTTGAAGCATGACAAATGGTAAATGGAGCATGCTTGGGTGGAACAGGTGATTCAGGACCTATGGTACCCAAAGTTTTCCACCACTGGGGTTTTCCTCATCTGAGTCTGTTGTAGACTAATTGTTAGAGAATAATTGTCCTGATTAGTCAACAACTCCATTACCATCGTATCATGCGACTACCAGGAGGGTAGAATGCAAACCAGAATGACTTTGGTCTTTTTGCATCTAGCAATTCCTGTTTTTCCTATGACCTAACTATTTTACAAATTCATTGATTCAATATGCATTTATTATTATTACATTTACCAGCACTAATCTGTCAACACCAAACAATGTTATAAGGTTGAGTATAACAGTAGCTGTTTCACAAATGGACATTTACCATGTATTAACCTTAACCATTTCAACCAATTAGATGATTGCTGATAAACAATAATACTGGAAAGTCTACATTTCCAAGGTCAGAAAAGGGCCATCAATGTTAGTCGAGCTTTATTTTCATCCTCTGGGAGAATTCAAAGCTCACAGGAAATTGTAGGAATAATTGAAGGAATCTGTTTTCCTAAGAGAGATACAGGCTATTACATATTAATGGGGGTAGATTTTCAACTTGCTACCCAGACATAAATTTGGCATTGCAGATGAAGCACCTGTTATAGAAACCACATGATGTTTAGCTCCTGGAAGTGAAAATTAGGCAGTTTCTATAATGGGCAGCCAACCCGCAATGCTAGTGTTATGCCCGGACAGCGGGCTGAAAATCTATCTCATGCTTTTGTTCCTTCCCCAAAATGTTGCTGTTCAAAGTTATGTGATTAAAGTATAAATCATATTATAATTAGTGTATCCAGCAATTGATGGATAGAGAAGGCAAATTTAAGAGGGAAGAAGAAATAGAAAATCCAACAGAAAAATAGAAAGACATGAAGAATTAAGTTAGAAAAAAAAAGTCGCCGGCAAGAAAAAAAACGGATTGCAAAAGAGAAAGGAATCATGAAAAAGGAGAATGTATTGTGGAAAATATGATTGGTTTTAAAGTACATTCTGTGGGAGGATTAAAAATAGGTGTAGGTAGCCACCCCTTAATAACCCCAAGAAGAGCAATAAATAGAAGCAGATATCCTGCAGTACAAAGTAAGCATGCATTAAAACAGGTCTATGTAAAATAGCAGCCTCTCAGATGCAACAAACAGCAGAAGGAAACTTTCATAAACAAGCTGGAATTCAGTGCCCAGCATCTTGCTGAAACACTGGTGTTGTGGCCGTTGGTGAATCAGATGTTAATCTCTGTACTGTAGGCTTTCAATGTATCATCCTGTATGTGGGCTGAAAGGAAATTGCTGAAATGCCACAGGCAACCTTGTGGTTTTGGGGTTTAAGCTTCAACAGAAGAGTTTCCATATGCTTTATCGTATCAAAATAGAAAAATAAAACTTTTGCAACAGTGGTATTATGGGTTATTCTGGGGAAGCCGCCGGTAAGCGTGTACACTTATTGGTGTTCTGTCATTATGTTGTAAGGTTATTTTGCAACACACTCACTTGCTGGTGACATTTCATCAAGTGTGAAAAGCTATGAAACCACCAGAAAACAAGTCTTCAACTTTTTCCAAACAGAGCTTTAAAACATGGTTTTATATTGTGCATTCAATAATCACTGGTAACAATGGAACTGTTAGAAATTCCATCAGTATTTCATTTATATGCCTCTCTCTCTCCCCACACAACCTTATGGGATTTTCCCTATGTATCTAATTCCCGTTCCCCATTTCCAAAAGTGGGAGAAACCACAATTCTACCTTCACTCAGGATTGTTACATTGGTAATGTCCAACTTGTTTTCAACGAGCTATTTTAATCATGGAAAATATCTCTATGATTCCTTTGATACTTGTTGTCCTCTTGAAATCTTGCAAGCTTTGTTTTGTGTTGAAGACTCTGAATCCTCATTTGCATATACAAGATAGTAATAATCAAAGAAGTCCAAATAAAGGATTCCAGTCAAATAATCACAAAAGATCGCATTTTGAGACCTTTTAATGTTAGTTAAGAGCCAATTGGCCTGCTTAAAATTTTATTCACACCTGTGCATGAAACACATGCAGGTACAGCACGTGATCAGGAAGGCCAATGGTATCTCGGCCTTTATTGCAAAGGGGATGGAATATAAAAGCAGGGAAGTCTTGCTACAGTTATACAGGGTATTGATGAGGCCACACCTGGAATACTGTGTGCAGTTTTGGTTTCCATTTTTACGAAAGGATATACTTGCTTTGGAGGCAGTTCAGAGAAGGTTCACTAGGTTGATTCTGGAGATGAGGGGGTTGACTATGAGGAAAGATTGAGAAGGTTGGGCCTATACTCATTGGAATTCAGAAGAATGAGAGATGATCGTATCGAAATGTATAAGATTATGAGGGGGCTTGAGAAGGTGGATGGAGAGAGGATGTTTACACTGATGGGGGAGACTAGAACTTGAGGCCATGATCTTAGAATAAGGGGCCGCCCATTTAAAACAGAGATGAGGAGAAATTTCTTCTCTCAGAGGGTTGTAAATCTGTGGAATTCGCTGCCTCAGAGAGCTGTGGAAGCCGGGACATTGAATAAATTTAAGACAGAAATAGACAGTTTCTTAAATGATATGGGGATAAGGGGTTATGGGGAGTGGGCAGCGAAGTGGAGCTGAGTCCATGATCAGATCAGCCATGATCTTATTAAATGGCAGGCTCGAGGGGCCGTATGGCCTACTCCTGTTCCTATTTCTTATGTTCTTATGGATGCTGATGAGCATGCATACACAGGACACAGCTGGCAGAACTCAATGCTGCTGCCTCACACTTATCTAAAGCAGACATAGCTGGAAATAGAGTATAAAAATGAAGCGTTTTAATCTCAAATTTAGCTTGTTAAGGGGTTAAGAACTAGTTTCACTTGCCTGAAGAAAGATTTTCATGGGAGCAGGCAAGTTCCTCAATTCAAATACAAACATTTGGTGCAATTTCTTCAAATATGCATTTGATTGCTTGCTGTTTTAGCAGTTATCTGCACTGTTTTTCAAATCACTGAATCTGTCTGGAACCTGGAAAGGGAGTCAGTCAGGCCACACAACTCCGTAGTTGATGAATAAAGGAAAAGGAAACATTACCAAAGAAATGACTTGTATCCCTGCACATTATATGAGTTGTCCACTATTTATTATTTTCTACTATATGGAGAAGTAGTAAAGCTCAGCGACCACTGTAAGGATGTAAGTTGGAGCGACTGCTTCAATTCACTTGCTACTATTTAATTTTTTGGTGAGTCTCGTGTCTGACACGAGACTCCTAAAGCAAGCGCTCTACTCAGAACTCGTCCACAGCAAACGAGCCGAAGGTGGGCAGCAGAAACATAACAAGGACACCCTCAAAGCCTCCATGATAAAGTGCGACATCCCCACTGAAACCTGGGAGTCCCTGGCCAAATATCGCTCTAAGTGGAGGAAGTGCATCTGGGAGGGCGCTGAGCACCTCGCGTCTCAACGCCAAGAGCATGCAGAAACCAAGCGCAGGCAGTGGAAGGAGCGTGCGGCAAACCAGGCTCCCCGCCCACGCTTTCCTTCAACCACTGTTTGTCCCACCTGTGACAGAGACTGTGGTTCTCGTATTGGACTGTAGAGCCACCTAAGAATTCATGCTAAGAGTGGAAGCAAGTCTTCCTCAATTCCGAGGGACTGCCTATGATGAGCTTATGGAGTTCAGAAGGATGAGGGGGGATCTTATAGAAACGTTTAAAATAATGAAAGAGATAGATAAGATAGAGGCAGAGAGGTTGTTTCCACTGGTCGGGGAGACTAGAACTAGGGGGCACAGCATCAAAATACGGGGGAGCCAATTTAAAACCGAGTTGAGAAGGAATTTCTTCTCCCAGAGGGTGTGAATCTGTGGAATTCTCTGCCCAAGGAAGCAGTTGAGGCTAGCTCATTGAATGTATTCAAGTCACAGATTGATAGATTTTTAACCAATAAGGGAATTAAGGGTTACGGGGAGCGGGCGGGTAAGTGGAGCTGAGTCCACGGTCAGATCAACATGATCTTGTTGAATGGCGGAGCAGGCTCGAGGGGCTAGATGGCCTACTCCTGTTCCTAATTCTTATGTTCTTATGACTATTTAATACATTTGTTTGGTAGTTAAAGCCTAAACCAAAATCTAGTGCGTTATTCTACCATGATCCAAGGAAAATAGGCTCCAACAGGTAAGATAGTGACGTGAAGGCGAGGAGGGTGCATGGAAGGCCAAAAAATGGCTGAAGAACCTGACATGTTCTTTGTGATCCTGGAATTCTGAGTCCGATTAGTCCATATCTGCTTCCTCAGTAGGAATGGTATCCAATGTAAATGTTAGGTTTGCAGAAGCAATACACTGGCGTAAGGAAAACAAATAAATCTTTCCAACTTCTAGATATATATTTACTTAACAACATAAGACTACCTATTTCTACCTCCATAAAATCGCCCATCTCCGCCCTTGCCTCAGCTCATTCTCTGCTGAAACCCTCATCCATGCCTTTGTTACCTCTAGACTATTCCAACGCACTCCTGGCTGGCTTCCCACATTCTACCCTATGTAAACTTGAGATGATCCAAAACTCGGCTGCCCATGTCCTACCTTGCACCAAGTCCCACTCACTCACCACCCCTGTGCTCACTGACCTACATTGCCCCCGGTTAAGCAACGCATCGATTTCAAAATTCTCATCTCTCCATAGGCTCGCCTCATCCCTCCCTATCTCTGTAATTCCTGCAATCTTCAGCCATACAATCCCACCCCGTCCTGAGATATCTGTGTTCCTCTAATTCTGCGCTCTTGAGCATCCCTGATTATAATCGCTCAATCATTGATGACCGGGCCTTCTGTTGCCGAGGACCCAAGCTCCGGAATTCGCTGCCTAAACCCCTCCTTCCTCCTTTCAGATGCTCCTTAAAACCTACCTCTTTGACCAAGCTTTTGGTCACCTGCCCTAATTTCTCCTTATGCGTCAAATCTTTGGTCTCATAATATTCGTGTGAAGCGTCATGGGACATTTCACGTTAAAGGTACTATATAAATACAAGCTGTTTAGCTGACAACACCCAGCTATGAATTTTTGCTGAGTGTTGCACTCTGACGTGTGACACAGTAAAATGACCTGTTATGAGAACGGCATCCACAATTCATTCCTAAAATATATACCAAAAGTATGTGAGAAGATACAGTGCCATCTTGTGCTGATTTTGTCTTGGTAAGTCTTTTACCAAGCCTGATAGACTGCATCCTAGGAAGTGGCCCTAGAAATAGTGGATGCATTGTTGATCATTTTCCAACAGTCTATCGACTCTGGAGCAGTTCCTATGGACTGGAAGGTAGCTAATGTAACACCACTTTTTAAAAAAGGAGGGAGAGAGAAAATGGGTAATTATAGACCGGTTAGCCTGACATCAGTAGTGGAGAAAATGTTGGAATCAATTATTAAAGATGAAATAACAGTGCATTTGGAAAGCAGTGACAGGACTGGTCCAAGTCAACATGGATTTATGAAAGGGAAATCATGCTTGACAAATCTTCTGGAATTTTTCGAGGATGTAACTAGGAGAGTGGACAAGGGAGAACCAGTGGATGTGGTGTATTTGGACTTTCAAAAGGTTTTTGACAAAGTCCCACACAAGAGATTGGTGTGCAAAATTAAAGCACATGGTATTGGGGGTAATGTACTGACGTGGATAGAGAACTGGTTGGCAGACAGGAAGCAGAGAGTCGGGATAAACGGGTCCTTTTCAGAATGGCAGGCAGTGACTAGTGGGGTGCCGCAGGGCTCAGTGTTGGGACCCCAGCTATTTACAATATATATTAATGATTTAGATGAAGGAATTGAGTGTAATATCTCAAGTTTGCAGATGACACTAAACTGGGTGGCGGGGTGAGCTGTGAGGAGGATGCTAAGAGGCTGCAGGGTGACTTGGACATGTTAGGTGAGTGGCAAATGCATGGCAGATGCAGTCTAATGTGGATAAATGTGAGGATATCCACCTTGGGGGCAAAAACACGAAGGCAGAATATTATCGGAATGGCGGCAGATTAAGAAAAGGGGAGGTGCAACGAGACTTGGGTGTCATGGTACATCAGTCATTGAAAGTTGGCATGCAGGTACAACAGGCGGTGAAGGCGGCAAATGGTATGTTGGCCTTCATAGCTAGGGCTTTTGGGTATAGGAGCAGGGAGGTCTTACTGCAGTTGTACAGGGCCTTGGTGAGGCCTGACCTGGAATATTGTGTTCAGTTTTGGTCTCCTAATCTGAGGAAGGACGTTCTTGCTATTGAGGGAGTGAGCGAAGGTTCACCAAACTGATTCCCGGGATAGCTGGACTGACATATGAGGAGAGACTGGATCGACTTGGCCTTTATTCACTGGAGTTTAGAAGGATGAGAGGGGATCTCATAAAAACATATAAAGTTTTGATGGGACTGGACAGTATAGATGCAGGAAGAATGTTCCCGATGTTGGGGAAGTCCAGAACCAGGGGACACAGTCTAAGGATAAGGGGTAAGCCATTTAGGACTGAGATGAGGAGAAACTTCTTCACTCAGGGTTGTTAACCTGTGGAATTCCCTACAGCAGAGAGTTGTTGATGCCAGTTTGTTGGGATATATTCAAGAGGGAGTTAGATGTGCCCCTTCCAGCTAAAGAGATCAAGAGGTATGGAGAGAAAGCAGGAATGGGGTACTGAGGTGAATGATCAGCCATGATCTTATTGAATCGTGGTACAGGCTCGATGGGCCGAATGGCCTACTCCTGCAACTTTTTTTTAGATTTCTATGTTTTCCAAATTGCTGTTTAACACAGTTGAATCAATTATGAAATCCTTTCCACAGAATGTCTTTATATCTGTGGTGACCAAACCAACAGCCCACAAGCACTACCTATCTGGCCCCTGAAGACCTGAAAAATATTTCTATTCGCACATAATTTCTTGCTTTGCTGGTTTCTCCTTTTGAGCATTATTCCCCCTTGGTAAATACATTACCTGTAGTGTATCCTACATGGCTACTGTTGGTACTATCACAAGGTGTGCAGTGGGAGACTTGTAGGCTACCTGTACAGGTGTGCCTGGCCTAGTATAAAAGGCAGGCCACCAGATGAGATCCTCACCCTGGAGTTAACTAATAAAGGACTAAGGTCACTACAGTTCAAGTACAACACACTGCCTCGTGGAGTCATTACTAGAGCATCTAAGGATACCCATTTAAATGTCAAGATATATTTTTATCAGCAGTTAGAGATGCAAGCATATTAAGTATAACATTATTGAAACTTGAAATGGGGCACATGGAATACCCTGGACAAACTATACATGTCCCAGGGATCGCTAGTATCATTCGTTGGGCAACGTTCCCAGGATTCAGTTTAAAACTCCCCTTTCTGGGTCAAATGAACACCATCACATTTTGGAATGCAGGACACATAATACACCAGAGACTGAAAATTCGGTTGCGCCCATTTTGAGGCGTTATTCCTGGTGGGGCGGTAAGTATAGTGCCCTCTAAAAGCTTGCGCCTCCTACAGGGAAATTTGGTTGAGTCGCACCAAGAGGGAAAGGGGGTGCTAAATCAGATGTTCCACACCTCTGCTCGGGTGCTCCAACCGAAAACGTCAGCGCTAAAATGGAAAGCGAAAGGCCGCTATAGCGGCACTATAATTATGCAAATGCGCATGTGCAGTTCCAACTGTGCACTCTGAGCAGAGCGGGAAAATGGAGGAGCAGGAAGGTCAACAGCATGCACACCACTTCTCAGTCACGGCCGCTGAGGCGTTGACAGAGCCAATTGAAAGCGGGTGGCATGCGCTGCAGCTTCCAGGAGTTTACCGTAGGCTTTGGAGGGAGGTGGCATGGACATCTCAGCAAGAGACAGGCTGCCGCAAATTGCGACATAATGTCGGAAGAAGTTCAACGACTTCACAAGGAACCTCAGGGTAAATACCTTTTCTATTAATACACCAATGCCATGATATGAACCTCAATGTCTCACACAATGTAAAGTTTTTGCGCTACCTGCCCCTTCTCTATATGTTCCAGGTCATGGTCTTGGTTGGTGAAGCCATTGAAAAGTTGAGGCTCAGTGCACCTTCTCAGTTTCATCCCTCCTCGCACTATCCTTTCACTCTTAATATACGTTTGCAGAACGTCAGCCTAACCCAGAATCTTAGGTGGCTCTCGCTCGTTGCACCATTCCCAGATGCACTAAGCACAGCCATGCAGATTCTAATGGACCTCTGCACACTTCCAGACAGTAGAAGCTGTTCTACTGTGGAAGGCATATGTGCCACACGATGAGCTGCACACTCACTCACATCCTCGTTTTTCTTATTGCAGGCGAAATTGGCTCACAATCGTCGAGAGTAGCAGCGCACCAGAGGTGGGGAGCCTGATATTCAGGACCTCACTGAGGTCGAGGAGCGCGTGTCCGTCCTCATGGGCACACCAGTTGGCGTGGTAGCGGGCGGTGAAGCAGAACCCACTGTGGATAGCGACGGTATGTGAATGGTGCTTGCTACTTATGTAAGATCCATGACCCTTGATAGCAAATGGCCTACCCCCTTTACATATAAATATCCAATGCCACCTTCCTCATCTCCCTGCCCCCTCCCCTGCTGCTAACCACACGTCTGTTGCTTTCTGGCTCCAAGCACTGCCACTCCGCCTTTGCACCTACCGCGGTCTACACCCAAGCCATACGAGACTGCTGCCGCCGATGCTGAGACGGTGGAGTCTGCAGCCGGGTCATCCAGGCCCAGAGCTGGTCCAGGGTGTCCTGCTAGGCCGTCTGTACTGTCTCCCCCACACACACGGCAGCCCTCAAACAGTCTTGCTGTAGGCACTGAGGCAACATTGAGCAGTAGTACTAGGCTTGGGAGGGGGTCAAGGTAAGGGGTGGCAAATGCCAGAGGAAGTCGGAGTGAAGACTTTGGCCATGGATGGATGTCCTTATCGTGTAAATAATGGCTTTAAATATGTTGTTGCATTGTTTGACTCATCGTATTGTGAGTGTGTGTGCCTAATATGCCACATGGATGGTGCTGTGGGATGACTAATGGAAGGGGTCTTGTCCAGACATTGTTTAAGTTCATTGTGTTTGATAGTGTTTCAATGGGATGTTGTGTTTTCTTTTTACTGGTGGGGAGGGGTTTGGTTGTGTTGTTTGAGGCAACTATGTTGGTGTCATTAATAAAATGTTAGTTTGACCATTTTGCATTGGTGTCTTGTATATGATTGTGGATTTTCATGGAGATGTGCCATTATTGTGGTACATAGCGCAGTCAGTAGCTGCATCCATCAGAGAACCGACGACGTGTGGCTCTTGCACCGGCAGCATTGTCACGCTGCCTCCACTGTGGCTGCTGCTCCTCCTGGTGTGGCTGACCATTCAGGGCCTCGTCAGGCTCCTGTTCCTCGTCCTCCTCCTGAGGTGGGGTTGCAATTCCCACCGGTAATGCCTGGCCCCTCATTATGGATAAGTTGTAAGCCCAACCCCGCCTCTTTCTGGAATAGAAGTAAGTACTGGCAGCACACCACAATAAATTGCGAGACCTGTTGAGGGGAGAATTGAAGGCTGCCTCCAGAGTGGTCCAGGCATCGGAAACGCTGTTTGAGCGCCCCTATTGTCTGTCCGATGATGTTGCGGGTGGTCACATGGCTGTCACGTGACCACCCGCAACGGATGCTCCGTTTGTATGGTGGGGTTGCGGAGAGGGGTCATTAGCCAGGTGGCTAGGCCGTATCCTTTGTCCCGAACAGTCAGCTGCGCCCTTCCCGTCAGAGGTCCACGCAGTGTCCTCTGCGGAAACGTTGCACTCAATGTGACCTCCGATTAATGCTCCTCCTCCCTCTCTTTAAATAGGCTTCAGATAGCACCAACGGAAGGTGGTACCGCCTGGTTTCTCGGGCGTCATTAGGGCAGACGCTAAGCGAGGCGGACACACCTAATTTGCGAGCGGGGTGTTAGTGGGTCGCTGCACGACGACTGACGTCATGATCTGACTGAAAGTACACAGCGAGGCGGTCGTGTTTTGCCTCGCCGTAAAACCGACACCAAATTTTCTGGCGGAGTGCTGCAAGCTGCATGGCCGGGCGGTAAGCAATTCGAGACGCATTACCGCCCTTCCAGGGCGCTAACAGAGGTGCTACACAACCGAATTTCCAGTCCCAGGATTTTGTTTGAAAAACTGGTCAGCACGTGAAGACGTGTTCCTTGTAAGCCCCACCCTGCCCCCTTCTAGAACAGAACTAAGTACTGACAGCACAGGGAAGCTATTAGCTGTATTAGGAACAAAGAATCTCCTTTGAAAATAGCTATGAATTTTTACAGTAAACTAAGTGCTTGTGAACTCTAACTGAGATAGCAATGACAGAAAAGCAATGCAAGTAACTACATACAAGGACTTATTTATTATTGTGACTAAAGCAGATAACCTAGGTATAAAATTTCTATGCACAACTGAAGGTGTGCTGCAGTGTTCGAGGTACTTCAAAAGAAACATTAAACCAAAGTCCTGTCTGCATGATCCGGTGAATGTTAAATAACTCATGGCATTACAGAAAGAAAAGCAAGAAGTTTTCCCAATATTCTGGAAAACATTCTTCCCTCAACAAATACCAACAAAATAAAAATTACTCATAAGTAGTTTATCATTTCTTTCAGATTTCTGTGCTGCATGAGAATCTGTGAACAGTAGAGATCCCTCTGCAGCTGTATTTCATTTAAAATGCATTTTCTTTCCCTATTTTTACTTCCAAAATCTATAACTTTATATTTTTCTATATTGAATTACATCTGTCACCTCAGTTTGCTAGCCAATTTCTTCCTGCAGTTTATCATTCTTCATCACAATCTGTCATCTCTCCCAAATTGGTGTCCTCAGAAAATTTCAATACTGTTCCGACAATTCGGAAGTCCGGGGGGCCGAAATTGCCCCTCTGAGAAAGGCCCGTTCTGGCGCCACAGGGTTTTCCCCTGGGAATTGCCCCCGGGGCTTGGCACGTGAATAGCGCTTTGTGCCGCGCCCCACGATTAGCGATGCAACCACGACAATGATGTAATCGCCGTACACGGCAACCCCTTATCGCCCCACGATGACCCCTTTGCATCGTGCGGGAGAAATTGCCCCGCGGGACGCAAGGTCGGCCCACTGACCGCTTCGCGGGGAGAGAAGCTGTGGTGGCTGGCGCATTCCAGTCACCCTTAATGGGGAGATGTTAGCGCCAACGCCGCCATCTTTTCTGTGTCGGACGACTTTTCAGTCGGCCAGACAATGTTGGCCGCTAGTGCGGCCGGGCCGCCAACATGTAGCCCGGCACCCCCTCTTGGGTGCTGGCCCACTGGCCCAGCCGACACCCACCCTAAAATGACAGCAGCGTTTAAAAGGGGAGGGATGTTGTTATGCGTACCGAACATTTTATTTACTCCAAGACCCCAAGTCCGTGCAATTTGGCGGCCCATCTCGCTGGGGGGTTAAATTTTCTTTTATTTCAAATTATGCGCCCCAAACCCAGTCCGGGCCAAGAGTGATCCCAACACAAACTCTGGAACATGCTCACCACATTTTCCCAACCAAAGAATCTTCCTTTTGTTTCTACTCTTTGCTTGCTGCCCTTCAACCATCTATCCATTTCTATGGCTATATTTCCCCAACTTCATTTGCCATTATCTTTGCCAGGAGTTTCTTGCTGTCTGTACATCCTCTTCCTTCCAAGGATTTTGTTGCGTTGGCCAAACAAACACTGCCTTTTGGAATTCCATGCTGACCGATCCTGATTAGCTCACATTCTCCAAATATTTAGTCATTTCATCCTTTTTTATAGTCTTTAGTACTTTACCAAAACACAAAGTAAAACTAATGGGCTCTAATTTCGTAGCCGATGCCCATCTACATATTTGCCACTCTCTGGGCTTCTGGTATCATTTTCATTTTATAAAATTGTAGTCAGAATTTCTATTTTAACTTCTTTAATAACATTTTTACTGAATACTAACCTCCACAAACTGCTCTATACCCACATCTTCATTCCTGATATCCAACTCCTCTATGAAAACTGAGGCAAAGTACTTAATTAGCATCTGTCTCCATTACAAGCTTACTTACTTTTTCTCTGAGAACCCTACATCTACCTTTACTGTATCCTTACGGTCAATGTGCCAGTGTCAAATTTATCTGTTTTGTCTTATAACACTGCTTGGGATGTTTTACTACGTTAATAGCGCCATATAAATAAAAGTTGTTGTTGTAGTAGTAAAAAGCCTTTTTATTGACCTTCATTATTTGCTAATGTTCTCTGATAATTCCGTTAGCCTTTCTAATATCCTTTCAATTTTTTTTTTTAATTGTCCTGGTTTTCATTTTTATTGTTTGGCCCTATTAGTGCCAAATACTGCTTTTTTAGGTTTCAAATTTGAACTAATTTCATATTCATCCCTTGAATCCCAGCCTTCAAAACACTCCCTTTTTCCTAACTGAAAATTATTTCCCATTAAATATCTAAATTCAAAGTGAATTCAACAACCTCAATAAAATCTGGATGTCTGCAATGGTCAGTTAAAACTATAAAAAAAACAAGTTCTGGTTGATACACAAATTACAAGTGTCAAACAGGCACAGAATGGACAATCCTGAATAGCTGGCTCGCAAAAGGACAGAAATAGCAGGTCTCTAAGAAATGCAAACATTGCAAGCCCCATTTATCAATGTTATTTCAATCCCTGCAGCACAGTTCCTGCATGCATAAGTGGTTTAGCAGAAATCTGAACTCAATTCCTCTAGGGGTCAACACTGTGTACAGAACTGTACAAGAATAAGAAGTAAATGTAATTACTTAAAAATATACTCGGCCTTTTCATGCACAAAGACAATTTTTAGTCCTTGTATCTAAAACAGTCTTACCTCCTGCAGGTACCTGTATTAAACGCTTAGGTTCGCTACAAAACACTGCACAAATGAATGAGCTCAAAGAAAGAATTCAATGGTACATTACTAACTTGCAGACCAATGCAATGATATTTAAGGGCAATGTAAATAATTTATGTAGAATAAGAACAAAAATAAAATATTTTTTCTTTGAACCCTGCAAGACTATCTCAAATGTAACCATGTGGCCTAAAGCATCTTATATTTACACACTGGTTGAATTCTCCATTCATGAAGTGTTTGGAGAGCAGTTTTCTGTTAATATACTTGTACTAACTCATTCGTGACCAGTTAATAACATTTTTAATTAAAAACAGAACACAATGCTACCTATGTGTGACAGCACACACCCTAAGCAAATGATGACATTATACTGCAGGAGAACTATACGCAAACTATAATTACAACACAACAGTAGTGACCCCTAGTGGATAGTAAAGCCATCTATATTATGGAACACACATTTAGATCCTTCAATAAGAAAAAAGGGTACTTGCGTTTATATTGCATTCTCAAGACATCACACATGACTTTACAAATACTTTTGATGTACAGTTAACATTGTTATGTAGGCAAATGTAGCAGCCTGTTATGCAGAGAATAAGATCCAACAAACAGCAAATTAATTGGTATATTGGTTAAGGGAAAAATGTTGCCCTAGGATCTTGGAAGGAGTTGCTGTTCTTTCAATAATGCAAAAAGCTCTATTATGTCAAGCTGCGGAAGTAGATGAGACTTTGGTTTAAAGTTTCAATTGAAAGACAGCATGCCAACCCAGATTTTATACTTAGGGCTGCAGTGGGGCTTGAATCCACAAAGTTCTGCCTCAGAGACATTAGTGCTCTCAATTAAGTCAAGCGGATACATCTCATGTAACTTACAGTACAACTATGTTCAACAACAAGTAATTGCCCCAAAACAGTTTATTACAATATGCAACATGATACATTGGAGACCATTATTCCCTTACTGGTCACAATACTGCCTAAAAACAAACATGTACAGATGTCAGTTCCACACAGAAGTCAAGCTCAAAGCTGTGGGAATTTAGGGTAAATCTTTGGTATGGACAATTGGCTAAAGGGTTAAAAAACACTGGGTGGAGGTGTAGTATAGAGTGAGATTCTCCAAGGATTGGTGTTGTTTCTAATTTACACCAATGACTTTGAACTCAGAAACAATACAAATTGGCCAAATTTCCAAATTAATAATAAAGAGGAACAGTAGGTCGAGAGGAAGCAGCTCAGAAATTACAAACTGTGTGAATGAGCTGAACATAGGCACATGAAATGTACGCAGAAATGTTAAGGTACTGGACAACGTGGCTACAGTGTGTACTATCTACAAGCTGCACTGCAATAACTCGCCAAGGCTTCTTCGATAGCACCTCCCAAACCCGCCACCTCTTATCTCCTAGAAGGTCAAGGGCAGCAGGAGTATAGTAACACTACCACCTCCAATTTCCCCTCCAAGTCACACACCATCCAGACTTGGAAATACATTGCCTTTCCTTCATCGTTGCTGGATCAAAATCCTGGAACTGCCTCCCTGACAGCACTGTGGGAACACCTTCACCACACGAACTGCAGCGGTTCGCGAAGGCGGCTCACCACCACCTTCTCAAGGGGCAATTAGGGATGGGTAATAAATGTTGGCCTTGCCAACAATGCCCACATCTCATGTATGAATTTTTTAAAATCAGAAAAAAATGCACAGCACACTTACTCCATGAAAGGTGTTGAAATAGCTAAGGATAAAGTTTGAGAGACATCGGAGTCTTCGTAGGCTCCACGCTCAACACATCCAACTAATGCAGAGCAGCAATCAACAAAGCCAAAAGAATGTTCAATTATATAGCCAAAATAGTAAATTAAAAGTCAAAGGAATTCATGATCAAATGTAGAGTGGTCTGGTTGAACCAACCTTTGAGAACTGTATCCAATTTTGGTCAACCAGACAAAAGAGAGACGTTCAAAGATACGGGGCAGGGTAGAGAAGAGCTACAAGAGTGTTATGAGATCTGAGTTACGAGGAAAGAATTGAACTTTTCATTCTTGAAAGGAGGTATCTGAGAGAGGTATTGCATGTAAAAGGTACATTCAGAAAACTACTTTAAGTAAAACAGTAAAGAGTAGGACAAGTGGCTACAGGCTCAAATTAATAAAAGGAAAATTTATGTGCTGTGCTTCTTCACAAACAGAATGACCAAATCATGGAATGAGCTCCCAGACAGAATAGTGGATATTTGTTTTGGGTTGTACTGGAGATAGAACTTTTTACTTCTACTGCATTTATCAGAAATGTTCTAATTATCCATGTATGCTGTACCCTTTATGATGATTTAGACAGAATATCAAGATTATAATGGATTCTTTTGCAACTTTTGATTGCCAGACTAGACCAAAGGCCTGGCCCTAGAAATTTGATCGTGCAACACAGAAACACAGACAGAGTCTTGCCCACAAGGGCCTTGCTGCCACAGAAATATAATTGAGCAGATGTGGAGGAGGAGGAAGAGCATGATTAGCATGGACCATCAGCTGTCAGAGAGCAACTCACCCAAGAGCAGTTCACATGAACCATTCCCCAATACACCCCCATAATCCTTATCAGTACCGTCCTTACTACAGGTGTGACGTCCAAAATCCGCAGTTCCAGAATCCAGACCGATCCGTGGCGGGATCATCCGGAAACCGGAAAATGTTCCAAAATTCGGACTCCCGCGCCTCAGCCCGACCTCCGGCTGCCCGACCTCGCCTCGGCCCGAGATCGCCTCAGGCCGACCTCCCCCGGCTTCGCTTCGGCCCGACCTTGAGCCACCCAGCCTCGGCCCGACCTCTGGCCGCCTGACCTCGTCTTGGCCCGACCTCCAGCTGCCTGGCCTCCTCCCTCCTCAGCCCGACCTTGGCCTGACCTCTGGCCGCCCGACCTCCCCCAGCCTCAACCTGACCTCCCCCAGCCTCAGCCCAACTGACAGCCCCGACCTCCAGCGGCCCGACCGACCTCTCCTGGCCTGACCGACACCCCTTGGCCCGACCGACCTCTCCTGGCCTCGGCCCAATCGACACCCCCGACCTCTGGCGGCCCAACCAACCTCTCCCGGCCTCAGCCCGACTGACACCCCACCCGGCCTCAGCCTGACTGACACCCCTGATCTCCGGCGGCCCGACCGATTTCACCTGGCCTCGGCCCGACCGACATCCCCGATCTCTGGCGGTCCGACCGATTCCCCCTACCCCCCCACACCCGACCCCCAGAACCCCAGCGGCCCGACCGACCCCCCCTACCTACCTTCCTCGGCCCAGGTAAAGATGTTCCAAAATCCGGAACGGCCTCGGTCCCGAGGTTTCCAGATTTCAGACGTCACACCAATACAACCATCTGATTTGCCTTCCTTCAGTCCAATTATACGGGTCTTGTCCTCACTTGACGAAAAATATTAATAACACTTAACCCAGAAAATAAAAATACTCCAACAACTCTATTCCACATAGTATAATAGTTAACAGGAATAATTAGAAATCATACTTATGCATACCCTTTAGTGCCAATCTTCTGTGTTCGTTTATCTATCCTACTGCTCCTACAAAGCGTATCCCCAGTGGCTTACAGCTTGCGAGAAGGTTGTTACATTCCTGTTGAGGATATTTCAGGTGGCCATGGTCAAGCTTCGGGCCTTGAGGGACCGGCTGCAGACTGCAGCATCTCGGCGTAGACCAGGATAGTCAGGCCCAACAGGCTGTGTGGCACAAAGGGACACTGATGGAGTGGGTGGCGGTGGAGCAGGCATGTTGTCATCCTGAGAAAGGATGGCAGGAGTCTTTCCCATGGAGCCTGGGACAGATGTTGATTGACCTGTTCAATGTTTTCAGAATTTTCTGTTTTTGTTTCAGATTTCCAATATATGCAGGGTTTTTTGGGGCTTTTTTTTGTCAGAAATGTAAATACTTAGAGGGCAGGAATTGGATGATTCCTGAAATCTGAACATTCAAATTGCATTCAGGTGGGTTTAAGAAATGTCTAAGCACTTGGTAAACAATGTTTGACACCACACCGGATTTACACTTTAACAAAGCAGTGTGAGACTACTATCTCAGGAGACACTCACTCCACTGGGGCTCTAACCCGAGACTTACACTGCACATTTACCATCAATGCAAAGTGGAAATCGTTCCAAATGGACACTAAACTTACAGTATATATACCCCCAAAATATCTTGTGGAAAAAATAGGAATGGTACAAGTCAATACGTAGAATCATAAAATCTTACAGCACAGAGAGAGGCCTGAGCTTGATTTCTGAAAGAGCTATACGATTAGTCCCACTTCCCTCCCCCTTCCCCATTGCCCTGCAAATGTTCTTTTTCAAGTATTTATCCAATTCCCTTTTTAAGGTTATTATTGAATCTGCTCCCACCGCCCTTTCATCCAGTGCATTCCAGATCACAACAACTCGTTGTGTAAAATCATTTTTCCTCATCACACCTCTGGTTCTTTTGGCAATTATCTTAAACCTTGTCCTGTGGTTACCGGCCCACCCGTCAGTGGAAACAGTTTCTCCTTATCTGTGCTGTCAAAATCCCTCTTAATTTTGACCATCTCTATCAAATCTCCTCTTTACTTTCTCTGCTCTAATGAGAACAACCCCAGCTTCTCCAGCCTCCCCATGTAACTGAAGTCCCTCATCCCTTGAACCATTCTCGTAAATCTCTTCTGCACCCGCTCCAAGGCCTTGACACCCTTTCAATAATGTGGTGCCCAGAAATGGACACAATACTCCAGCTGAGGCCTAACCACTGATTTATAAAGCTGCTCCTAAAAACAGTGAGGCCCAATACGTTTTTGTACAAACAGGATTTAACAAAGATTCATCTACCAATCTTTGTTTTCAGTCTACTTTGGGCCAGATCCCATTTCAACTCACTGAAATTAGGCCTCTTTCAGTTTAATATCTTCACCGTTAATTGTTCCTTGACCCTTTCCATAACTACACTAAACCTGACGATGTTGTGATCATTGTTTCCCAGAAGTTCTCCCAATGATTTTAGGTTTCTCTCAATTTTCCGCTGGTTTCCATTACTGCAGATGATGGAGCTTCCAATAAAGACAGGGTTATTTCTCACCTTTCAATAGCTAACCTCACGATGAGTACAGATAAATAGGTCTGACTATGGATCCACAAATTGCTGAAATGGAGTAAGATATACCTGATTTTATTTTAATATGTATATTAAGTTAGGCATATCTGTGTAATTTTCTACTTTGTTGGGTATATATAATTGAAAAGGAAACTTTTGCAGGGACTATAATAAAACAGTGGAACTAATTGGATAGATCTCTCAAAGAACCGGCACAGGCATGACGGGCCAAATGGCTGTAAGATTCTATGATTTAAGGGCTTTTCCCTTAAAAAGATCCATACTATGTCTCAACCATGCTCTAACACCCCTCTGCATGAAGAAATGTCTCAATTTCACTCCTTACAAATCGACCATTTTAAATTGAGGACCCTTATCACTGATCTCTCTGGTCATCCTTATTTACTCTAACAAAATCTTCAATCATCTTGAAAAACTCATTAACTTTCCTCTTGGCCTTCTCTGCTCCAATGGCAATAATCCAAGTATCTCCAATCTCTCCTTAGAATAATTCCCATCTGTGGCATCATCCTGGTACATCGCCGTTCTCTATAGCTGTAATTTCCTTCCGATATGAGGTGTCTAAAATCTCCCAGCTGAACCAGTGTTTTGTATAAGATCCCACAAATGAGTGAGATAAATTGCCAGTTTATCTGTTTCTTTGGTTGTTATATGATAAATTATATGATGGGGAAAATGATTGGGCAGGACACTGGGAGAACTCCCCGCATTTCATTTGAATAGTGCTGTGGGATCTTTCACGTCTCATCCAAAAGACGGCGCCTCTGACAGTGCAAAGATTGCAAAGTCCCTCAGCAGAGCTTGGTCTCCAGTCGTCTTGGTTAACCCTTGCCACTGGATCAAGACCTAGCTCTGTCAAGCTCGTGTGGTGGCTGGTGTGCAATGGTCACCACATGTTAAAAAAATCCACGCACAGGCATCCTCCAACCTTCAACATGTAGTTCAGGACCTAGAATGTCAGGTCCCTCATTGAAACACCTATGAACTCATCCCTTTTTGGTGTGGAAGTGGGTCATCCTCGATACAAGGGACTGCCTAATACTATACTACTATTGCTAGAGTTGGCAGCACAATGCCATCTAGGGCCCATGCTTTATAATTCCCACTATAAACCCTTGCATCTCTCTCTCCTCCTTAAAATCAACTTTTTTGACCAAGCATTTGGTCATCTGTCCTAATATCACCTTTGGCTCGAGGTCGAGTACGCCTCTGAGAAGCACCTTTGATCATTGATTCAATGTTAAAGACTTATATCAATGAGTTGTTGTTTTGTTGTTTCAGGATATGATTTTTTTTTGCATAATCATGCAAGCAAAGATGGATGAATGAGTAGTACGCTTTTAAATATGTGAATATTAATCAAAATTAACATTGAAATAATGCACAACTCCAATGTGTGAGGAGGACACACAAAATCTGCAAAAGGACATAGACAGGCTAAGTGAGTGGACAAAACTTTGGCAGATGGAGTATAATGTTGGAAAGTGTGAGGTCATGCACTTTGTCAGAAAAAAAATCGAAGAGTAAGTTATTATTTAAATGGAGAAAGATTGCAAAATGCCGCAGCACAGCGGGACCTGGGTTTAATTGTGCATGAAACACAAAAGGATAGTATGCAGGTACAGCAAGTGATCAGGAAGGCCAATGGTATCTTGGCCTTTATTGCAAAGGGGATGGTGTATAAAAACAGGGAAGTCTTGCTACAGTTATACAGGGTATTGGTGAGGCCACACCTGGAATACTGCGTACAGTTTTGGTTTCCATATTTATGAAAGGTTATACTTGCTTTTGAGGCAGTTCAGAGAAGGTTCACTAGGTTGATTCTAGAGATGAGGGGGTTGACTTATGAGGAAAGGTTGAGTAGGTTGGGCCTCTACTCATTGGAATGCAGAAGAATGAGAGGTAATCTTATCAAAAAGTATAAGATTATGAGGGGACTTGACAAGGTGGATGCAGAGAGGATGTTTTCACTGATATGAGAGACTAGAACTAGAGGGCATGATCTTAGAATAAGAGGTTGCCGATTTAAAACAGAGATGAGGAGAAATTTCTTCTCTGAGGGTTGTAAATCTGTGGAATTCGCTGCCTCATAGCGCTGTGGAAGCTGGGACATTGAATAAATTTAAGACAAAAATAGACAGTTTCTTAAACGATAAGGGGATAAGGGGTTATGGGGAGCGGGCGGGGAAGTGGAGCTGAGTCGATGATCAGATCAGCCATGAACTTACTGAATGGCGGAACAGGCTCGAGGGGCCGTATGGCCTACTCAAGTTCCTATTTCTTATGTTCTTATGTAACACATAACTGATTCAGAAAGTTGATGTAGTGCAGGTTGCTTTAAACAAAATGTCGTAAATATATCTTAATATTTTTCGGTCCCCGTCACTGACTCTATTCCTCTCCCTAGCATCTGTCTGAGGCTGAACCACACTGTTCGCAACCTTGGTGTCATATTTGACCATGAAATGAGTTTCTGACCATATCTCCGTGACATAACTAAGGCCGCCTATTTCCAGCTCCATAACATCGTCCGTCTTGGCCCTTGCCTCAGCTCATCTGCTACTGAAAACCTCATCCATGCCTTTGTTACCTCTAGACTTGACTATTCCAACGCACACCTGGCTGGCCTCTCATGTTTTACCCTACATAAACTCGGCTCCCCATCTACTAACTTGCACCCATTCACACATCACCCCTGTGATTGTTGACTTACATTGGCTCCCAGTTAAGCAACACCTCGATTTCAAAATTCTCATCCTTGTTTTCAAATCCTTCGATGGTCTCTCCCCTCCCTATCTTTGAAGGAGATTACAGCCGCTCCCCCCCTCCCCCCCCACCGAGATATTTGCGCTCCTCTAATTCTGCCTTCTTGAGCTTCCCTGATTATAACTGCTCAACCATTGATGGTCGTGCCTTCACCTGCATATGCTCTAAGCTCTGGAATTTCCTCCCTAAACCTCTCTTTCCTCCTTTAAGATGCTCCTTGAAATCTACCTTTTTGATCAAGCTTTTGGTCATCTGCCTTAATTTCTCTTTATGTTGCTCGGTGTCAAATTTTTGTCTTTTAACACTCCTGTGACTCGCCTTGTGATGTTTTACTATGTTACAGGCACTGTATAAATACAAGTTGTTAATATGAACACCAAGATCACAGCATATTTAGAACAGAAGTGTCCAAGCTTTTTGTTTTCATTGGTCACTTAGGTGCAGACCAAAAATAAAGTTTAAATCAATGTTCTTATTTATTTACATATTTCACAAGCTGTGGCTATGAACAGATTTTGATGTTGTGATTTAAGAGTTATCCACCAATAAGGCAAAAGTCTTAAGAACAGCCCTTTGCAAACTTCCAAAAAATCACACAGGACAAACCTGCGAGTAAGAAATACAAGTGAAAATAGACCATAGTTGCCTATGCTTTCTGAGCTAAATTCCTTAGGCTTGCAGGACAACTGTTTTGAAGCCACCTGTGTTCTGAGTGGAACTCTTCAAATAGTAGCTCACAGCTGAAATTTTTGCATCGATCGACTGAAATCTCAGTAGCTGACTGACCCAAATTTCTGTAACCAACCTATTTCTTTAGTGGACAATAAGCATTCTTTTGGGCTGCGTTCAAGGCAATCATAAATCTGATCAAAATTATAACAAACGGAAACATGGATTTTGAGCATAATCATAAAATTTTACATGTAACTAAGTAAAAACAAAACATATTTAATGAAATAATAGTGAAAGCTTCTATTCAGTACTATAGATTCCTCGAGGTTCAAGAAGCCAGAGTAGACCCGTCAAGAATTTTTAGATACCAACTAAAAAAATCAAAATATCATCAATAAAGATTAAAGGAGATTCAACAAACCTTTTGTGAGAGTTAATATTTCATAATAGGATAGCATCACAAGATTTAACTAAGACATCAAAATTATTTTTAGCTTCTGATCATTCTGATTCAGATTCCTTTTCTTTGCAAGTGCACATATTTCAAACAAGTATACATGCAGATATTTATTGGCAAAAATGTTGTAAGTAACACCAGCAGTTAAACTGAGAGGTCCTGGCCTTCAAAGTGTTTGAAGACCACACAAAGAGAGTGTTTGAAGACCAAGACCTCAAATCTGACACCAAGCTTATGGTCTACAGGGAAGTAGTGATACCCGCCCTCCTGTATGGCTCAGAGCCGTGGATTATATACTGCAGACGTCTCAAAGTGCTGGAGAAGTACCACCAGCGCTGCCTCCGCAAGGTCCTGCAAATCCACTGGGGAGATAGACTCACCAACGTCAGTGTTCTCGCTCAGGCCAACATTCGCAGTATCGAAGCACAGACCACACTCGACCAGCTCTGTTGGGCGGGCCACATCGTCCGCATGCCTGACACGAGACTCCCTAAGCAAGCGCTCTACTCGGAACTCCTACATGGCAAGTGAGCCTCAGGTAGACAGAGGGAACGTTTCAAGGACACCCTCAAAGCTTCCTTGAAAAAGTGCAACATCCCCACTGACACCTGGGAATCCCTGGTCCAAAACTGCCCAAAGTAGAGGAAGAGCATCCGGGAGGGCGCTGAGTACCTCGAGTCTCATCGCCTAAAGCATGCAGAAATCAGGCGCAGACAACGGAAAGAGCATGTGGCAAACCACTGCCTGCCCCACCTGTGACAGAGACTGTAATTCCCATATTGGACTGTACAGCCACCTGAGAATACACTTTTGGAGTGGAAGCAAGTCTTCCTCAATTTCGAGGGACTGCCTATGATGATGATAAACTGAGAGATAAAAAAAAATTGATTACTCACTTTACGTCCAGAGAAGATGAGGCATAACTGATGCATCGAACCACCATTTTTCACATTAGCCAGCTCTTTTTTGAGGGTCTTTGGAGAGGGTGGAGCCCAGTTGCCCTTTGCTTTCTGACCATCACACCCTACACAGTTGAGTGCATTGTCAGATTTAAAACATTGAGTCTTAGGTTCCTGCAGAAGGCTACCCTCACTGTGCGTCCGACGTCGCAGTGAGTTCTGAATAGAGAGAGTGCAGTGTTTCTCACAATCTGATGTTTCAATCATACTGCGCCGTTTAGAATCACAACTGTCCAAATAACAATCATCACTATCTTCATCATCATCGTCCTCATCCTCTTCCTCCTCATCCTCATTATCTTCACCATCAATCTGTAAAATGGGTAGCTCATCAGTACTTTGGCTAAAAGTTCTGTCAAGTCTGACCTCGGGTATACTGAATGGCATTTGAGGATTCTGTGACTCTATGATATTCAGATTTTCACTACTTTCTTTCACTCCCTCTGTGCATTTATTTTCTTCTTCTGCAATGTATTCTTTTTCTGGGACCTTTTCATTTTCAGCATCTTCTTCGCCAGTAGGCTGTAGGTCGCTAATTGGAACCTTTTCCTCAGACAGCATCTCAGACGGTTCATCTGATTTTGGATCAAGCATCTATTAAACACAAAAAAGAGAAAAATAAAATACATAAAATGAATTGTTCGTAGTTTATTGTGGAAGAGGGAAGAATTGGTTGATGTAAATATCAAGTTTGTGTTATGTATTATATTTATTTACCCTGGACATTTACAGAAAATAATTTGTTCACTCAGTGATCTTAATAGAGACAATTGAAACAAACTGAATGATGCAGACTGTTGGTACCAGCAAAAACACAAAGGCCTGGATATTAACAGGGGCGGGGGTGGGGGAGCGGAGTTTTGGATGGGAAACCCTGCACGTTGTGAAGTTTTAACTCCACAGCATGCGTCTTTTGCACTGGACAGGTTTCCCCGCCCGGAAGTCAGACAGTCACAATGGGAGGACTGTATGGCAGGCCGCAGGAACAGGTAGGTCCGATCCACGACCTGGGGGGTGGGGGTATCCGATCCCAGGGGGCTTTGTATGGGGATGGGGGGTCTGATTAGGGGTGTGGGGAGGTTGTGGGGCTGAGGGGGGAAGCACTCTTGCTCCACCTGGCCCACAAGCAGTGCTGTAAAGGCACTTACCTTCTCCCAAAAGCTGTCCTCGACTCCCTTCAGCTGTTGAATTCCCAAGGCCTAGGAAAACCCAACCAGCCATTGTAAAACCTGGAAAGCAGGTTAAATCATAGACTGCCGGCCTCATTAAAATATTTAAATTGCCAACCCACTTCCTGGGAGGGAGATGGCTACCCCCACTTTTCCCACCTCCGTTATACCGAAAGTGGGCAGGTTGAAGACGAGTTGGGGTCAGGTGTCAGATTTTAAGAATTTTAACATCTGACCGAACCCCAATCTACCTGTTTTTGAGTGTTAAAATTCAACCCAAACTGTCTGCAAAATCTGATGACAACTTTGAAAATGAGTACTTAATCTTGAGCCTTGTATGTATTCTTACTGCTACTATTGTCTACCACGGTCAATTCTACCACTGTACAGTTCCTTCAACATCAACAGTTCACTATTCACTTCTGTAAATAAAATTATTACAGTAATTCCACAAATTAACTACAGTCAAAAAACTGATATCAAATGTTATGAACAATTTCAATGATGACAGTACAAATGATCAAGAATTTCTGAAATAAGGAAGCATTTCATTAGCTATGTGACACTCTACAAAACTAAATAAAGAGAGCAACACCTTCAAAATCAGAACGTTAATTTTAACTTAACCCGCCTGGTGGGAAACTGACGACATCAGATCGGCCATTTTACGCCCATTGAAGTTAATCAAAAGCAAAACAGACGGCCGATCTAATTACGTCACTTTTCCCACTAGAGTGTGTTAGGTTAAAATTACCCTATTGTCTTAAATGAGAATTATAGTTCATGAATAAATTAATACTTCACACTTACTCCGACATCAATCTTACAACTGTGTTTTTTGCTTATAATAGGTACCGGGCATGTTGGCGGGCACTCATATATAACTAGTCAAAGATCCAGTCAGCACCACACAGTCAATGTTTGATTACTTAACTTTTGTGTAACATTGCTCACTCTGTCCACTGTTTAATTTAAGGCACAAAATTGTTTATTTTACATGGGTTAACGTCTATTAAGATAATGGACAAGAAATGTCATAGAATGCGTAAAACCTTCCTTCGTTATTATTGCCAATAATAACTCCTAGTTTCATGTTTTAAGCTTTATAAAAACAAAAATGTTTCAAATGCACAAAAGATTGATTACCATCTAAAAATTGAAAAGACGCATTAATGTTTACAGTGTACAACTTGTTTCTAAGGTTTGTTGGAATGATATTAACTCACTTGTTTCCCTCCCAAATCCAGGTCATCCCCTAACTACTATTAGGGTTCCTTTAGGGCTCAGAGATAATACTGAGGCAGTTTTGTCTTGTGGAAGAAGAATGTACTGTTGAATTGGGGATTATTGGAGATGCATGTTGTCAAATATTTCAGTTCATAAATAATAGATCTGGGTTTAGATTTCTATGACAAACTGGACGCTGCAACGTTATATTGAAATTTCTGCAGCTATTTATTTTCATATTTAAATCCTGCCAGGAAAAATTATTTTTGTGTTTAAAGATAGAACCATAGTATGCTCCAAAATGGCAGGAAAAAAACATAGAGAGCAAAACTGTCACTTTATATAGCCTCGTTAGCGTCTCTGGGAGGCAAGACACCTTTTGCAGGTCGCAAAGCTGGCCGACTCCGCTCTTGGGGTGCTGCTTAAAGGGGAGCGCGCCAGCGCCCCGGACCGCCATCTTTGTTTGTCTGCCTACTCTTGGGTCAGCTCAACGATGGCGGCCCTAGCCTGGTCCGGGCCACCATCGTGCAGACGGGCATTCCGTCTTGGGTGCCAGGCTGCAAGCTTGGTCGCACGCTGCCCTGGTGTCCCAGTGGGGCCCATCAGAGGCCTTGTAGAGTGCGCAGTGGTCCTCTTCTTTAATTGAAGCACGTCAGTGCTACGCGGAGCATCTGCATAGCACACCCTTCAGTGCCCCAGTAGCGCCCTGGTTACCGTCCCCAAAGGGTCTGCAGGGCAATTTTGCCCCCAGTGTCAAAAGTCAAGATTTTCAGTGCTAGTGAGCAGTTTATTTCTATATCCTCTTCAGAAAATAAATCTGGCTCTTTCAGCACTCGTAATCACTTTCAGTGCAGAATTCAAACTATTTTCTAAACTTGTGTTTGGGATGTGGGGTCAGATCCAGCCGACTTTAACGCAGAGCCTAATTTGAATGCGAGGACTCTGTTTTCTACCTGCAGCCTGCCAGATTGAGAGCCTGGCTGGCTGCGGGCAGGTAGGCCTCAGAAGCAAAGGGCCGGTCTGGTGTTAAAATAAATATGCAATTCTTTTGTTGCACGAAAGTATGAGGGGGGAGTGAGGGATCAAGAGGGAGAGGATCAGCAGGGGTTGGGACCGGCCAGGGATTGCGCGGTGGGGGGGAGGGGCAAGGGTTGTCGGCTGGTGAAGAGAGGATCAGTATTGGCCACCAGAAGATCGCAGCCGGCTTCATCATCATCGTTGGTGGGGGGGGGGGGGAAGATAGGAAGATAGGCTGGAAAAGTGATCGGCGGCCTGGGGGTGTGGTATCTCATCATGGGGGGTGAGTATGGTCGCGACCCTAGATCCAGGAGGCGTATAAAATCAATTACCTCCTGGATGCAGCAGTCCCCGGCTCTGTTTAAGGTCGGGAATCACATTCTTAACTTCTTACCTGCCCCCACGCTTCAAACCCACCCTTTTTTTTTTAGGGGAAAATTCCAGACACAGCGCGGGAATGGACTCAGATATAGCCTGACTAGGTCGGGATGGCACATTCCCTTCTCTAAAGGACCTTAGTGAACTAGTTTTTACAACAAAATAGTTGCTTTCTGTTGGCAGCCCAGATCGATCAACTACAATTTCTCAACTTGCTAAGGTAAGACTTTCAATAATCGCTAAGACTACTATCCCCTGTATTTCAGTTTTATTTCCGTGCAATAAAAATTATGAAATGATGGTTATCTACAGTTTAAGTTATGACAAGACTGTGCCGCACTTCATCTTCAGCTAACTATGTACAAGTGGTTGTTTGTTTATCGCAATATGTGTTTATTAAAACAGCCGTGTGGAGTGAGCCTTGGCTCAGTGGCAGCATTCTTGCCTCTGAGTCAGAAGATTGTGGGATTTGAGCTACACTCCAGACTGCCCTGGTGAGCAGAGACAAGAGTTCATGGGGCCGAAATTCAGCCTCGTGATAAGGCACGTTACCACCGGAAAGCGGCGGCCATGCGGTGGTGTCGAATGGCCGCCGATTCTTTGTCGAATGGCTGCCGCTCGCGAAATTCTCCTTGGTGATTTTTCTGGCAACCACCGTATCTGCCCCGCTGCTGCCGAACCCTCCCAAGTAGATCATTAAAGCGGCACCGCCGATCTCCTACCCAGCAAGCAAAATTCACCTAAAAAATTTTGAGGCCGCCACACGGTGTCTCTCACAGATTTTTCTGTCGGTGCAGTTTGTAATGTGTGTAAAATGGCAGTGCGGCCACCATTAAAGGGGAGGGCACACAGCCACGGCTGCTATCTTATTTTTTTTTTGACGGCTGACTGCCGGGTCGGCCTGACAATTATGCCCCCAGGTTCGGTCGTGCCGCCAACAAGCAGCCTGGCACCCTCTCTTGGGTGCCAGGCCGCTGGCCTGGCCAGAACCCTCCTTGGTGGCCCAGTGGACCTAATTAAATTAATCGCAGAGCTCGTTGCAGCTCTCCCCTTTAAGTGACGTGCCAGCGTGATGACGTCATCAGCGCTATGCTGATGACGTCATCAGCGCTATGCTGATGACTGACAGTGCCCAGCACTCTGCCGCCCCCACTTCTGCCCCAATTCCACCCCCATTATGGCCGACTTCCACCCTGCTCGAAAAAAAAAAGACAAAGAGCTGAATTTCGTGGCAAGGGGCCACCACATCCACCGCAGTGGTGAAAACACAGGAAAAACGGTTGGTGCGGCTCATTTCCGGCGGAGGTGAATTTCTTTCCACGGATGTCTGAATACTAGGTTGACATCCAGCCAGATACTCGCATCTGATGGGAGCAGACTAAACTCATCATCGTAGCCCTAGCAAGCAAGAGACCAGTGCTTTGTCCTGTGAACACTAGGTAAATATTCAGTTGGGTACTCATATCAGATGGGAGTAGAGTGGCGACACCCTATTGCAGCTAGCTTGTCCCCCATGGTCAGGCTAAAAACTGGTCTACACAAAAAGCAGTCTTTATTATAGACCAACTCAGAGCATGATGATCTGGATATAAAAGCTTGCAAGAAATGGGTTACTTCATGTATTGCTAGGCACAGAAAAGAATAAGAAGAAGAAAGCAGCCATGAGTTTATTTATGCTTTCTCACATCATCAATCTTAATATATGAACTCTTAATATTTTTCATTTTAGGTAACGAATGTCAAATGCTTATTTTTAAGCTGCACCTTAATGAGAGAGGGAGAGAACGTATTTGAAGTCTGTACTTTATACATGGGGAATTGAGAATAAAAGCAGAGAACTGATGTTGAATTTGTATAGACAGTGGTTAATCCAGTTCGAATATTGGGTGCAGTTCTGGGCATTCCATTAGAGGATGGATATTAGAGTCATGTAAAGGTTACAGTAAAATAATTAGAATGCTACCAGGAATGAGAGATTATAGATATGAAGGAAAGCTTAAAACCTTGGAGCTTTTTTCATTGTGATCTAATTGAGGTTTTCAAACTTTACCACAAGTAGTGACTGCAGCATAGACTTTTACATCATTTAAGGGAACTGGATAAATATTTGCAAAGGAAGATTATAAAGGATACGGAGAAAAGGCAGGAAAATGGGATTAGACTAGACAGCTTCAGTGGAGGAGCAGCTGAACTGAATTGTTTCCTTTGGTTCTGTATAATATGTGATGAAATGTATTGTTTAAAAATTACGTGAAATTAAATAAAAGGCCAAACAATATGTGCCTTCACTGCCCCAGACAGAATGGCCCTGTTGGAGAATTTAAATTTAACCTTTAATGCTCTTGGCAAGTATACTGTTGGTCTGCTGAAATGTAATTAATGCGAGCATGAACAAAATATTCAATGGAATCATGTAGAGCTCACTTTACAGCAGAAAGATGGTTCAAAAGCAAAACCCATTTAATTTCCTTATTTTACATAAATAAGATGTCCTGTTATATTCTGTGTTTAATTATGTCAGAACAAATTTTAAAGAATAATACTCAGGTGACTGGTGACAGTTATTACTCACCTTATGGTCGGCAATGCATTGAATGCAGAACAAATTAACACATAGAAGCACTCCTTCAATATAGTTTTATTATCCGTACTCTGAAGCTTTCAACTCAACCTTTTCAGAGCTGAGATGAATAATTCTAGCACAGCTGCTGAGTAGAAGTCAAAAGAATTCTGGAACTAACAATTCAATTATGTAATTTAATATTTTTGAATAGGTCCATTCCAAAAGAGTTTCATGGATTTAAAGTGTTCTTGCAAGGATTGCCATTTGGTCTATGCATTTAACATACATGCATCAGCTTGCTTTAGTTAATTTAGATTACCAATGGAGGGCTTGTGTATGCAATCTAGACTGACAGTGCACAATAATGTGGTGTACTGATGGAGGTTCTGTCCTTCTGATAAGATACTGATGTGGTCCATGTGGATGTTCAACGATCCCATGGCATTATTCAAAGAAGAGCAGGGTGTATTCCCAAGTCCTGGCCAACATAGACCCTGAACCAACACCACCAGAAACACATTGATCTCATTGTTGTTTGTGGGGTCTTGCTGTTCAACATGACACAAATCTTTGCAAAATAATTCAGTGTGTGTAAAGTGCTAAATAAATCTATTTCTTGATTTTCATTGTACTATACTGTATACTATACTCACTATACTGAATAAGGTATATTCAAGTCACTATTACTGTAAACATGGCAGTGAAAATTCCAGTGTATAGTTGCCTGAATTTCAACAGCTCCCAATTATGTATCTTTCACAAAGCCATCCAAAGTGAAGATTTGGTAATGCAGCAACTCCATGTTGGCAATGCCTCCACAAATAACTCAACACCATGATGCTCATAAATGTCACCGTTAAGCTTACCAGCAGAAGTCTGAGTCCTTGGATTGATAGTCCAGACAATAGAAATGTCACCCACTGATAGCCAGAACCTAGAGGCTCAATTGTCATCTATGCATAATACAATGTGTATGCAACAACATATGTTCAACTTTTGGAGGAAACTGGAGCGTCTAGCATAAACTGATCAACTTAACTGAGGTTAACTGATTAATGTGACTTCAGAAGTCAGGATTCAAGTCAGCAATACCAGTTACACACTCAATAATGAAAAAGCAAGTCATTTGCATATTGCTGAAGTCATGGAATATTGCAGGGAGACTTAAATAATAATCTAAAAAATATTAGATTGTGTCAGTGTGAGTATAGTTTTATAATCAATGCATCACCATTTGGTGCACTTAACTAATAAAATATTAAGAGTACAGGTTCCGTATCTAGCTTTTGATTTATTTACTATTGGTTGAATGTCTCTTACCCATTATTTAACAAGCAACCCAATGCAATTAGACTCATCAGCTGATTTGATTTTATAAAAGGCAGGCTTACTGCACAAGTACCAAGATGGATAATGAAGAATCAAGATCAAAATGCAATAACAACACAGTCCAGTTTAAAAAAAGCTCATAATACAGCCAGCATTACAGGAAATGGTAAGCTTCTATGCATGCATGCTAACCATGCTGACAGACTCAAACATAAGTTGGCAACTCAAAAACTACTGTGACCATAGGCTCATATTGTTGTTTTTGTATCTACGCACTCTTCTCTTGGAGAGCAGTGTGAATAACAGTCTGACAATTCGTTACGTGAATGCTCCTTCCATGGCTGTAACCACCTTTATACCAGCCAATAGGTTAAGGTTAGTCCTATATGGCAGGAGGATTTTATGGGCACCCACATACACCGGACATAAGTATCCACTGGATGTCAACACAGAATTCAGAACCGGAGCTCCGATTCTCACTCACCAGGACTCCCTGCAGTGGGGTTCAAACTCTTCCTTCCGACTTAAGGCAGGAATGCTACCACTAAGCCAAAGCCTCACTCCATATAGGCTTATGACATGTAGCATGTAGTTAAAATGAAAGTGCAATAGGGCACGGGCTTGCCATAACTTAAGCTGCACATAGACCCAACATTTTATCATTTTTACAGCAGAATATTGTGGTTAAAAACTGCTTGGGCTGATCTTGCTGCTGATGCTTTACTGCAGCTATCGGTGATAATTACTAATCCTGAGAAACTATGATGAGAATATCCTCTCATGGCATGTAGTATAGTTCCATCCCCTGGAGCAGCATCAGCTTTGGAGCTGAGAGTGACAGTAATTTTCATCTGCAAACACAGACATTGAATCCAAGCTGCTGACTGCCTGCGAGTATGCCTGTATTTAGTCCCAATGCGCAATTGTCCTATATTTAGTGTTGTGTTCAGAATAAATTCACAGGACTATATCGCAAGCTCAAACTGTTGTGACCTTGGTCTCTTTATTCAGACTCCAGAGTGAGGAAGCAGCATGGTGAATCACCTTTGAAACCTGCTTGCCCCAGGGTGCACAGGTGACCCTTAGGTCGCCCACAGGTGTGTCCCCTAGTGGCAAGTCTTACATTTGGGAAAGGTCTACATACATACATAACATCACTCCCCCCCCGCAAAGTCTTCTGTACAAGTTATTTGCAAGTTGAAGCGATCTGGCGCCCTGCATCCCCAGGTCGATCGCCTGGGTTGAAGTCCTGATGTGGTGGGTTCATCCTCGTGGTTGACGGTGAAGTTGATCGTGTTAGTGGGTCGCTGGGGGCCAGGTCCTTTCACAGTGGTTCCTGGTTATCTGTCGTTCGCAGTTTGGTCTGGTCCAAATGCTTAACTCGTTAACCCGGTACATGGTTTCACAATCAAACACTCCGTTTTCATCACATACACTCCATTCCCCCCCCATGGCTAATGCGGTACTAGCGGCCCAACTGGGGCCCTGACCATGGTCTACATCACTTATTCTGATGTCGCGTGGAGGGGCCGTGCAATTATGGTACATCTCTGCTGATTGCATGCGGAAGGCTCGGTTCTGAGTGATTCTGTCTGGTGACTGCGTAGCACCCAGGATAGCCGGGTCTGTAGGGAGTCTACCGTGGCACGCATGGTGCTAGGTTTAGTGATTTGGGCACTGACCCTAAGGTCTGGCAAGCCCAGGATGGCCACAATGGCCTTGAGACTTTCGGTAGTGCAGGAGGCCTAGTGGTTTCCGTGGACATTGGGCCGTAGTATGGGGGCCCCGGACTACCGACTGTGTGTAGCCGCCCTGCCTTGCTTTGCAATGTTGGGATGGGTCTATCGTCTCTTTGGTGAATAGGTTGCCACATCCCGTCTAGCAGTTCACCTTTGACAGGCGGTAACATGGGATCCTGGCAGGTCCAGGTCCTAAGCTGGGGGGCCGTTATGGTTGACCCCTCGCTCTCTAACACTTCCACAACCACGAGTGGGTCTGTAGGCTGTGCTGTTTCCACCCTGGTGGTGGGCAACGGTGGCCAACTGAGAGCATAGGTGCCGCTTTCTGTGCTTGGCCCGTGGCGGATCATGTTACAGTGCAGACAGTGTTGGACATTCTCGAAACAACACATTGATAATGGTGCCTCTGCTCTCCCAAGCTTGTGGGATGAGCAGCTTGTCTGACTTGAGCACATATTGGGACACTCTTTGGTACGTCTCTTTTAGTCCTGTGAACGCAGGCTGCTGCTTTGTTTAACTTATTTGATACATGTTCAATCGTTTGGTGTTCGCCCGCTACTTTTGCTTGCTGCACAACATTCCCGACCCCGTGCGGTAATATCTTACTTCCTACGAATGCTTTGTTAGATACATATACAACTGGTTGGGGTTCGCCCGCTATTTTGGCTTGCTGTACAACACACCCGACCCTGTGTGATAACACATCACTTGTTACAAGTACTTTGTCAGATACATATACGACCGGTTGGTGTTCACCCGCTACTTGTAAGGTTGGTGTTCACCCGCTTGTTGTAAGGTACCTCCAACCCCATACAATGGTACATTATTGGCTGCAAAGGACCGCTCGCAAGGGTTACATGGTGCACACAATTTATTTGAACGTAGTGGGTTTCTGGCCTTCACCGCAGCCGTCCCTTTATCTTTGCCCCAAACCCAGTCGTCTTCCTTGCTGGACGACACATTCCTCCGTTCCGTTGCGGTGGCCTTTCGTGGTCTGGACGCTCTCTCGTCCCGTGGTCTGGACGCCTTCTCATCCGTGATGCCGACTGCCATGATTTTCCTCCCCAGGTATTTTGCCTCTGGCATCGGGAAGACGCATTCAGATCATTTCGGCCAGAGTCCCACTCCGCATGGTCGACCTGGAGCCTCTTCCATTGTCGCGAAAGGGTCGTCGGCTTCGGATGGTGGGTACTGCGCCTGTACCGCTGCTCGGTTGAACTTTACCTCTTCGTGGTTGTGATGAGCGGCCTGTGCCTCGGGGATCTGCAAATGGATCTGCACTTCGATGCCTGGTTCAGCTGAAGGTGAGGGCTTGCTCGACCTTTAGGAAAGGGAGGCCTTGTTCGCCGGAGAAGGTACGCAGAGGTCTTCCCAGTTCCCATCGAATCTTCTCCATCCACCTCCTGGCCCATCACCTGAAACAATCCACAGTGGTAAATCGTGCACCGCTCCCTCATGGGATACTCTTATGTCTGTTGTGTTCCAAACATAGATGAAGCTGCACACAGGGAGGTTAAAGTAACAGTGATCCCAGTCTTTAATAAGACACTCCAGAGTGAGGAACAGGTTTAGGGGCCGGCTTATATACAGTGCTCCCAAGGGATGCTGGGATTCCTTGGGACTTCAGGGGATGAGCTCCCTGGTGGCGGAACATGGGAGTGCATGCTTTACAGATACACAACAATGTCCGCACTACCAATAACTGGTATCAGTTCCTTGGTGTAGGTGCGCAGCTTTGCCTGAATCGGGATCAGCTCGGGTTGCTGTGCTTCGTCGCTCCTTTTGGCTCATGACTGATTGACTCGCCCCCGTATCTAGTTCCATGGAGACTGGAGTGCCATTAAGTTCAACTTTTAACATTATCGGAGGGCTTTTGGTGGTGGAGGTGGTAACCCATTTACTTCCTCTTCATCCTCAGGTTGAGTTGCCTCTCCTGCTCGTTCATCGTGATCCACGCTGGATCGGTCGTCCCCTCCTGACTCTGCTACGTGGTGAGTCAGATATCGTTTGTACATTCACCGGAGGTGCCCCATTGTTCCACAGCCCTTGCACACATAAGGCTTGAATCGACATTGATGAGCTCTATGGCTGCCCCCGCAGCGCCAACGTGGTGCTAATGGATACGCATTCGCGCCCCACGGCGGACTCTGAGTCACTCCAGGCCTAGGTCTGGCCTCTGCAATCAGGTGACCCTTGCCCTGTGTTGTTCTGCCTGCTGCAAACATTATTTTGTGCACGGTGCTCGCCGGTGAGCATCGATTCTGTGAAGATATCTGTTTCGTGTTATTGCTCATGGATATGAAGGCTAGGGCTATCGTGATGGCCTTGCTCAGATCTAGGGATTTGGCAGACAGCAGTTTGCGAAGGATGACTTCGTGGCCAATTCCAAGCATGAAAAAGTCCCGCAACATTTCCCCCCAAGGATCCGCAAAATCGCACTGCCCCGCAAGGCGTGTTAGGTCGGCGACAAAACTCGCCACGTTCTGGCCCTCGGAGCGATGGTGCGTGTAAAAGCGATACCTGGCCATCTTTGGCTTGAGATGTTCCTTAGCCAGCGTACACAGCTCTGCGTAAGATTTGTCCGTTATTTTGACCGGTGCCAGCAAATTTTTAAGGAGGCCATATACCGATGACCCACATAGGGTGAGGAGAATCACCCTGCGCTTGGTCGCCGTCTCAGCCTTGTCCAATTCATTGGCCACAAAGTACTGGTTGAGGCACTCAACGAAGGCTTTCCAATCATCACCCTCAACAAATCTCTCAAGAATACCAATGACAGCCATTACCACATGATAGTTCGTGATCCGTTACTCGTCGCCAATTTGTTGTGTTCAGAATAAATTCACAGGACTATAATCACAAGCTCAAACTGTTGTGACCTAGGTCTCTTTATTCAGACTCCAGAGTGCAGAAGCAGCATGGTGAGTCACCTTTTATATCTGCTTTCCCCAGGGTAAGGTCTACATACATACATTTAGGAACAGGAGTAGGCCATTTAGCCACTCGAGTGTGTTCCATCATTCAATGAGATCATGGCCGATCTGTGATCGAAGTCCATGAGCTGAATTTTAATGGGAAAGGCAGCTTGGGAGGGCTCTAAGGTTGTCGGGAAACCCTGCAGAACAGGTTACTGCAAGCCCTACCGAATTTAAGGGCAGAGCCTGATTTGAATGGGAAGCCTGTTTCCTACCCGCAGACAGCCAGATGGAGAAACTGGCTGGCTGGATATGGGCAGGTAGGCCTGTGCTACTAGGCCGCAGAGAGGAGGGAAGCAGGGCGGGATGATGGCAGAGGAGTATCGGGGGTGGGGAAAGGATCAGGATTAAAGCATTGGTGGGGTGATGGGGAGAGGGAGGAATGGATGTGAGCCGGACGCCAGAGCATTGGGGGGAGAGAGAGATTATTATGGCTAGAGCATCGGGGGGAGAAAAGCAACCAGAGCATCAGGGTTGGTGGGGGAGAAGCATTGGGGCCAGAACATCAGGGGGAGGGGGATCATCTTGGCCAGCCTGAGGATCATTGGTGATGGGGATGGGGGGGGGGGGGGCGAAGGGAAGAGAGGAATGGGGCCGGCCTGAGGGTCATTGGTGGGGGGAGGAAGGAACGGGGCTCGACTGAGGATCATCGGTGAAGGGGGTGGGGGGGGAAGAGGCCTTGTGGGTAGGGGGGAGTCCTTGATTGTGGGGGGGCGGGTGGGAGGCAGGTAGGCAGGAATCCTGGATCGGGGGGGGGGGTTTAGGCAGGGTCCCTGAATCATGGTTGCAGCAGTTCTCACCTTGCTATAGCTGCCAAGTTTTACAAACTGTGCAAAGCCCGACCAGCTACAGTTAAATACAAAATGAAGGTTAAAGAGGCTTCCAGCTTCATTATAGTATTTAAATAAACAGCTGGCCTCTTGGCAGTAGGTTGACTGCCCGCCCAGTCACTCCTCCCATCCCGCCTCCGTTAAAACTGAAGTCGGTGGGGTTGGAGACGGGTTCAGGTAGGGATTTCAATTCTTAAAACTTTAACTATCCCCATATCCCCAACCCATCTTTTATTAGGTTAAAATTCCCTCCTATAAACCCGCCTTTGTTCCATGTCCCTTAATACCCCTGGTTAATAGAAATCTATCAATCTCAGATTTTAATTAACAATTGACCCAGCATCAACTTCCCTTTGCAGAAGAGATTTCCAAACTTCTACCACCCTTTGTGCCCAAGTTTCCACAGGATAAAAAACGGGCGCCCCTCCGAGCTGGGCGCCCGTTTTTCGCACCTAAAACGGCGCCAGAAAAAAAAACGCGCTATTCTCGAGCGCTTTGCAGCTCCTTGTCTGTTTGGCGCGGCGCCCAGGGGGGTGGAGCCTATACTCGCGCTGATTTTGTAAGTGGGAGGAGGCGGGTACTATTTAAATTAGTTTTTTTCCTGCCGGCAACGCCGCGCGTGCGCGTTGGAGCGTTCGCGCATGCTCAGTGTGAAAAGAAACATTGACACTCGGCCATTTTTGTAGTTCTTTGTAGCTGTTTAATTTTTGAAAATTTTTTAATAAAATCACATTGCCATCAGCACATCAGCACTGAGGCTTCCCTTCTCACTGTCTCCTTCCCCTCCCTCCCCTCCGCGGCAACAAATGGCTGTCTCCTTCCCCTCCCTCCCCTCCGCGGCAACAAGCCGCTGTCTCCTTCCCCTCCCTCCTCTGCGTGGCAACAAGCCGCTGTCTCCTTCCCCTCCCTCCCCTGCGCGGCAACAAGCCGCTGTCTCCTTCCCCTCCCTCCCCTGCGCGGCAACAAGCCGCTGTCTCCTTCCCCTCCCTCCCCTGCGCGGCAACAAACGGCGGTTTCCTTCGAACGATGGCTGAAGCACTTTCACACAGGTAGGAAGATGGTTTATTTAATCTTTTCTTTGCTTATAAATGTTTATTCAGGTTGGATTTATTTGTATAATATTTGTAGAAGTATAAATAAGGATTGATTGTAGAATTTAATGAGTTCCCTTCCCCCCCCCCACCTCGTTCTGGACGCCTAATTTGTAACCTGCGCCTGATTTTTTAATGTGTAGAACAGGTTTTTTCAGTTCTACAAAAATCTTCACTTGCTCCATTCTACTTTAGTTTGGAGTACGTTTTCACTGTGGAAACTTTGAAATCAGGCGTCAGTGGCCGGACACGCCCCCTTTTGAAGAAAAAATTCTGTTCTAAAGTAGAACTGTTCTACCTCACTAGAACTGCAGAAAAAAAAAATGTGGAGAATTGCGATTTCTAAGATAGTCCGTTCTCCACCAGTTGCTCCTAAAAATCAGGCGCAAATCATGTGGAAACTTGGGCCCATAGTGTGTAGAAGTGTTTCCTAACTTCACTCCTGATAGCCTAAAAATTAGAGCCAGGCCTATGTTCCCTACTAGATTTCGCCAACCAGCAGAAATAGCTTCTTTCTATCTACCCTCAGTTCCCCTTAACATTTTGAAACTTTCGATCAAATTACCACTTAATCGTCTACATTTCTCCTTGTAATTTTACCCTTGGAGTCCGGTATCATCTTCTAGTAAATCTACGCTGCACTCCCTACAAGGCTAATATATCCTTCCTAACCGCTCTCCATATGCGGTGTAAACAGGGTTTTGTAGAGCTGAAGCATGACTTCTAACCCCTTGTATTATAGTCCTCTAGATATAAAGGTCAGAATTCCATTAGTCTTTTGTTCCTGTCCATGACATTTTAATGATTTATGTACATTTGCAAGGTTAATCAGATGTTACATTCTACCTGAAACCATCAAATAATCTGGCAGTACAAGCTAATGCAAATGATTTAAATAGTGATCCTAAATTTGTCATTTTTAAATTTATGTTTAATCTAGACCAACTACAGTCACATGAACACATAAGCAAGATATAGCAAGGTTTAGAGATGCAAACACACCATTCCAATTTAGTTTGATCGTATAGAAGTCTCGTTCAAGTACATTTTTGCTAAATTGGTATGTACTTCTCATGAGTGAAAAGCACATTATACGATAAGCCATATTATCGGAAAACTATTTATAGCATCCTGTAGTGCCTGATTAGAAAACACATTTTTCTTTTTGTCACTCAGTGATATTGTGACCCACTTAGGATTTTGAGGCATTTTTAACAATCCAATTAAAAACTGCCAGAAATCTCATATTGCACATTTTACAAGATTAAGAAGCAGCTTAAAAGACAACCGTTATAAATTGCTTGAGGAAAACTATTTTTTTTAAAATGTCAATTCCATTTTAATGGTAGGTTAGTTACTTTAAAAGAATCTATGAAAACCAATAAAATTGTAAGAACTGTGCAAACACAATTTATCAGTTAAGAATAGCCAGTCCAAAATAAGAAACTTATAAATTAACTTGTTTTAGTAAAGCTGCCACTGCCAGTGAAATTAGAAATAAGCTGATTAGTTGTTCCATTTGCAGAATATTAAACATAATTACCAAAAAGGGTGCTGCAGGATAGCAGCAAAAATGTTTTGTTGCTCCAATACAAAAGATATACTGCAACTGTTGTGAGTAGTTCAAATTAGATATTTGGATCTCTAAAGTGTATTAATTCAGTTCATTCATTGCATTATTCCAGTAAGGCTTTACAGGTACACTGAAATCTATCCACAGACTGTAAGAGAATAATTCAAAATCATGTGGGTGACAACCGTCCATTTCCTGTTCACTGAATAACAATTATTGTATTACTCTGTCACAAGTTTGTTGCAAAATGTGAGCAGTAATTTTTCAACCTGCTTTTAATTGTACTGAAACACTTGAAAATGTTGAATCTTTGAGGCTACCAACTTGGCAGACTGATGATACAAATGAATTTTCCACACTGCTGATGCGAGAGATTATTTTCTAGATTGGAAATGTGCATGTGCTGGCTTTTAATTAATATGATTGTTCTTCTGAAAAATAAGTAAAATGAAAAACACATACACAGCTTGTAACATTAATGGCTGATGAGATCACCTGGGGTCCACGAGAGTCAATTTGTTCATAGTTCTGTTATCTGGTGCTTGGTTTTAAAGTGATGCGTCCAAAGATCGCAAATCTTCAAAACAGGCACCTGGTGTTCCACTCACAGACTTCCAATGTTGGAAATGTAGAGGGCGTAATGGACAGTAAAATCCCAAATCAAAAGTATGTAAAGCAACAACAACTTGTATTTATATAGCGCCTTTAACGTAGTGAAGCATTCCAAGGCGCTTCACAGGAGTATTATGGGACAAACTTTGACACCGAGCCACATAAGGAGAAATTAGGACAGGCGACCAAAAGCTTTAAGGAGTGTCTTGAAGGAGGAAAGAGAGGCAGCGCGGCAGAGAGGTTTAGGCAGGGAGTTCCAGAGCTTGGGGCCCAGGCAACAGAAGGCACGGCCACCAATGGTTGAGAGATTATAATCACGGATTATAAAGCAGTTAATGCTGTATAAATGAAATACTTATCTCACACCATGTGGCTGGCCCATTGTATTCAGCAGAGTAATTCAATTTAATATATATTCTACCAGTTTATTTTATTTGTAGGTGAGAAGAAATTCTATTTTGTGCCATAATTGTAAATGTTCTTAAACAATTATTGTAATATGGTCCTAAGTACAAGCTTCAGTTGATAAAATGTTCACGAGTTTAAAAAGCTACTGTATTATTGCAATTTCATGCTTTCCTATTCGCACTAACCGTGGAGATATTTCTAATCTCCTCCGTGTAGCACATGTTGTTAAACTGTCCCATTATGTTAATATTGCAATTCAGCCGAGTAGGTTTAGCTCCCCCATTAGGCCGACAGAGGCCGTGATTGAAGTTGTACACAGGGATTTCAACAATCTGATCAATATTTCAACACATTTCTTGTTGAATGATGTCAATAAATATTTAAATGCTACTGCTAAAAACATTTGAGTACACAGCGGTATATCTCATGCAATTCTGGAAAAATATAAATTGACAAATATATTTTTGAACTATGATGTTTTTCAATAAAATTGACTAAGAAAGGGAATTACTATATGGCTAACAACAAGGGTAGCAAACTGCTCTTGATTATCAGTAAATACTTGCTATTTATTGGAGGGACTAAATCTTTGTTAAAAGAGCTGAAATGTCATGTTTATCTCAATTTTCTATCTTCCAACACATGTAATCAACAGCCTAATTCCATCAAAAATTATTAATTCAAATCCCATTAATCAAAAAGAAGAATAGTTTTTCCTAATAGTGACCCAACAAAAGAACCAGCAAATTTTGAGTGGATTAGACTACATCAAATACCTTTGAAGGCTGCCATTTGAACTTGGGACCTTGTGGATGGAAGTGAGGTACTCTATTACTTGAGTTGAAAAGCCCTTAAAACTAAGAACTCTTTCTGGCAAGCAGAAAGGTCCATCAATGAACAACTATAGAATTCCTTGTATCCAAATTATAAACAGGAAATTTGAGTACAAATGTAAACCAGGCTAGACTGAACAAAACACAGTGGAAACTGTAACAGTTAATTTGCTTTTAACTTATTAACATTTTGATTGTAATTTAAGGACTTGCAAACAGAAAATTTGTGCGTACAAAAAGAGCAGTGCCATAAGAACAAGCAGCAGCTAAATGCTCACAGTAAATTCAAATTTGTCTTAGAAATAGCAATATACAATATACAACAGTCCATTGTTAAGCACCTGATGAAACAGTTATCAAATAGCTAATAATTAATAGATTGCAAGCTCAACTCCATATTCTAAAAGTAATGGAAGCATACTAGTACGTACCTTCGGAACAGGCATCAGGAAAGATATAGCTGTGTGAGCTGTTCTTGAAATGAAAACATGCTGGAACAAGAATGTTGTACTTCACAAGATGCCCTGTGGCTATGCACTAAACCCTTTTCCATAGTGAAAAATTAACAGCCCACTACTCTCGTACATGCATATAGATAAATATAACAAGGACTGGAGGGAGGAGATAAGCAGTAGCATACCTACACACATCTAACAGTAATCAGCACCAAGTCAATGCTTCTGGAGTCTGTCAGACCTCCGGTCGTTTATCAATGCGCATGTCAATATGCTAAGCAGAGAGCTACATATAAAGCAAATTCACTCCCAAGGCATATTTTGCATCTCTTTATGTGCCCCATATGTGTAATATTAATCCTGCCTGTTATTCAGTTCCACAAATGAACTGCTTGTTGACAAAGACTTAAGTGAAATACAAATAATGAAATGATGTATAGTTCAACCTTCACTAACTAAAATGCACTTAATATCAAATCATTACTTTTCCTTTCTACTGACTAAATAGTATAAAGCTTTGAGGTCATAATAACAAGGGCTCTGCGAATGTGCCCTGGGTTACTCCTATACAAACATTTACAGCTGCATCTGAAAACTCAGTTAGTTTAACTGAGGCGTTAACCCATTTATTTCAAGCAGGTTGCACCTTTGCTAAAATATCTGTAGCAGAAAGAAGAATTTCAGACAAACTCCTTTTGCATTGGTACACAAGTATCCCAACGAAATAACTTCAGGACCAAAGTTAACAAATATTATGGAAACATCACCATCAACTAATTAAAGTCTGAAAAATTCAGATTAAAAAGATATGCTACACTTGAACTAGGGATATTACTGCACCTCTCCCGTCCAACAAGGCCAGCAGACCTTTCACCCTCAACCAGTTTGCCTCCTCCTCTGACCCTCGCTTCCTATGTTTACCTCAAAGAGGCTTTGTTTGCTGTAATAATTCAACTTGTTTTTGTTTAAAAAGTAATCAAATTAAAACAAGCAAGAAACTGTCTGTCTTCCTTTCACTCAATTTGTATTTTTCTTTCTCTCCATCTCAAAGGTGTAAGCCATTAAGCTTGACCTTTTCTAACTGTCAACAAAACAGATGAAGTAATTAGCTGGTTTCAAAATTCAATTGGTCTTTTTCCCCCCCAAAGTTAAAGTAACATTACATGAAGAAAGATGCATTCTTGCTCCCCCCATCAACCCTAGACTTTCTCCCGGACTCCAGTCTTGCACTCCAGCTCTCTTTAAAAAAAAAACTCAGCATGAATTTAACTTCAGTAAAGCTTTTGAATTTTGTCCTCTAGCCTTTCTTTAAAATCAATGGTTGGCGAATCAAATCCTGGTAATTCCAAAATGATCTGTTTATTAGGTCACATTACTACCCCTCAACAGATTTACTAGTTTGGCAACAAGCTAAATCTTCAATGGTACATTAATTTTACAGCCTGGTGACCTCAATGAGTAGGCCACTTTACAAAGTTTCTCTTCATATGTAACAACTATATGATCTCTGTAGCTTGTAAGCAAAAGTGGTAGCAATATTTGCCGTACTATTTGACTTTGCATGTGACAATGCTAGCTAAAGGTTTAAAGCCCATTAATAACGTATATTAGAAGAATTGAATGCTCTAAGTGGCCTGTATCGCAACATGGGTTGTAATCTTTTATTTGTAAATTCTAAAAATGTATTAAATTTAAAACAAATTTATTAGAATTATGAAAGTTAATAAAATGTTCAATGTAATCTGCACTGTAATAAGCAGTTGGCTTTTTTCCCCATAAAACATTTTCCTTTCAAATACAGTAGAGCTTTTTCCAGCAAGGACAGCAATTTAGGTTTCCAAAATGCTGACATTTGTGTGTATGTCATGTTACCATAACTTAAAACTTTAGATGGTCAGTCAGCTATCATCATCCATTAATAGACAAAGCAAACATCTTGCTGTGAATGAACAGCAAGAAACAAAAATGCATACTGACAGATAATATATTTTATTTCCCGATGCAAACATTTTAAGTCCGACAAGCACAAACAAATATCCATTATAAATTAAAGTACACAAATACAAGTAGGTAGATCAGCAATTGAAATATCATTCACAATCTGCCAGAGCTCACTTCTAATTATTGTAAACCATTCTTGCGTTTTACATACACTCTCTCTTAGATGACTGCAATGTAGTGTTAGTTGGAATTCAAGTACAAAGTCCATCACAGTATGGACTTGGGGCACTTGGGATGGGGAAACAGAAGAGTATAAACTGCATGGATGGTTAAATGAAAAACCAGGCAATAACATAAAAGCTTTTTAATTATAAAATATACAAGCGAGTGGCTCTTAGCCATGAATTTTATATGGAAAATTGTACAAGGCTTATTGTTGCTATTGAAACAAATTAAATAATGAAAGCAAAAGCAAAATATTGAAGATGCTGAAAATCTGAAATATAAACAATATGTTGGAGAACACGATAGTAAAAGGTTAGCGACCTGAAATGTTAACTCTGTTTCTCTCTCCACAGTTGCTGCCTGACACGCTGAACGTTTATCAAAATTTTCTGTTTTTATTTTAAATAATGAAATTAATGGAATACTTCATTTTATTGAAGAATTCTCAAGATTAGTACAGAGGACACTGCAACAAACTGTTGAATATTATCATTGACTGCTGTCTTCACAAAAAGTTCACACTATGAACCCAATTTACTATTTTCTCTTATCATCTGTGGTAGTGCAGTGCAAATAATTTCTGCAGCATGCCATAATTCATGTAATTTTACTCATACAGTTTGAACTTGCTTCATAGCACTATTTGATATTTAAGTCACAGAATTAATGCACTTCTGCTACACTGCGGTTCCCATCTTTGTTCTCAACCCCAGGAAGCAACTGCCAATCTCTGCAATATTCCAGCTTCTGTCAAATTCAAGTGTTTTCTCAGTAGCTTCAGAGGTTGGCTCATTGAGGAATTACTTAACTGCAATTAAATTACAGTAAAACTAGACCTGTGCACCACTGTTATGATGCATCAGCTTGAACCTTGCTTGAAGGGAGCACAGGTCAGAGAATCAGGGCTACATTATTGTTGTTCTCTCATTGTCCTTTGGAGTGCAGCCCCTGCTGAATCAGTGAATTTATCTGATTAGCAGGCTTCACTCTCAGGATGGAATAATCAAGAGCTAGATGACATATTTATTGTCTACTGAAAGTGTAGGTCGAGAAGGCATTGAGAAAAGCAGCTAAGAACCATCAGTAATAAAATACGACTAAGGTCTAACTGTACAGTTCACAATGACATAACTGTGCATGTTAGATTCAACTGTTTTTAATCACCAAACCCAGATAACAGTGTACTTGATGATTGGGTAGATTTTACTGCATCAAGACACATACTAAAAAATTCTCTTCAATTACATGTCTTATGCTGTACTTGTAAAAATAATACCCATAGAAATATGTTGTTAATTATGCAACAAGAATAGCACATATTATAATATACCTCTAGTAATGTTGCAAATTACAGTTTTAAGGACCAATACTATATGACTGATCAGCCATCTGGAATGAATTATAATGCAGAAGTGTGCAGCCTGGTTCTGCAAAACTTACTGCAGTAACGTTAGGAAATATATTTATCATTAGAAAACTATTTTGTTTCCCAGCAGTATTTAAATTAGATCAATGATTCTGTTAACTAGTTCAGATTGTCATTTTAAGAAGAATTGTACTGCTGGCTTCTGACACCTTTAGTGGAATTCCTGTGAAAACAATGAGAAAATATGTTTGCTTCCTGAAAGACCATCATCGCTGTAGCCGGGCTGTAAGATTGTGGTGTCACTGGCAGAAATTAACTTGCTGGTATAAATAAATAAATAAAGAAGTAGGACTGAAAATTTAAGGTCAGCATTTTTCCAAACCATTTACTTTTCACCATGAGCATCTTTACCGAACAAACTGCTGTTTTCTTTCAACACAAATTAAAAATATAATTTTCTATTGGACAGAGTTTCTCTTCCATAGGTGTTACTTTCAATTTTAATTTTTTGTTTATTATACAGAGTTCAATTACGTTTCCATCATATTACATATTCATAATAAATAATCTTGAATAAGCTAAGTAGGCCAAATCTACAGAGAGATAAAATGAAAGCTATGTTAGGAACAGTAACTTAAAAAAAAAACGGAGGTCTCCCTGTAGTGGAAAAAATATACTTTTCACTTCCACACATGATTAGTCAATGCTGAACCAAAATATTAAGAGTTTGCAGGATTAAAAATGCTCATCATGAAAATTACTCTTCAAATACTAACACAACAATGACTTCAGAATATAACCCTCAGGCCTACCGTTAGTTCCTTCTGCATCATATGTACACTCTAGTTGAATTTACCAGTCATTGATGCAGCTTTTAATTTCCACTGAGGCATGGCTCTTTAGTGGTGCTATAACACTGGAGTGTGCAGACAAAGTCAATCCTTGTTGCAGAAGCACCAAAGTGGTCTATTTCTGCTTTCTTGTGCTCTACTTCCTTACAAATGTAGTGCCAAAAATAACTAAAAATTCTAATTCTGTCAAGTTACAGTTTGTCTCTTTTAACCTATTCTGCAGTCCTCTTGTAGCACTGCCTCCAGTTTGCAAGAACCATGTTTGTCTGCATACTGCAGAAGAAATCATATTGCTGTCAGCCACTATAATTCATAAGTATTGATTTCTCCCTTTACATTACAGCTTATTGTCCTGCTCATATCTCAAAAATAAAGTAGCAGGTTCTCAAAATGTAAATTTAGTGTTACCAAGAAACAACGGGGTATAAATGCAGCTCAGTCGGCAGAGCAAAGCGGGCGAGAGCGAGTTGGCAGCCTGTTTTGCACTCCGCCCAATTTCTTTTCCTATTGACTGCAATGGAAAAGAAAATTGCGCGATGTGTAAAATAGGTTACTGATCTGCTTTTGCCCATTTTGCACTACTGCCTGACAAATTTATACCCAACATTTCTAAGTAAAAGAAATGATTATAAAAATGAAAAATCTGGGGGCGAAATTGCCCCCTTTTATAGCCCTGTTAGTGCCTCTGCGGGGCGTTTTCACCCGGGGGAGATGGGGCGCCTCTGGGGAAATTGCCCCGGAGGTTTTGGGGGGGGGAGGGGGGCGCTATCCCAGCAGCGCCGTGCCCCGAAATTAGCGCGAGGCCGGAGCGCAAATCGCCGATGGCGTCATTGCCATGCACGCAGACCCCTCATGGCCTCGCGCCGACCCTTTGTGCCCTGCGAGGGAAATTGCCCCATGGCCGCAAGGCTGGCGCGGGTGGATGTCAACGCCAGCTTCGCGGATCGCCCCGTAAAGGGGAGGCATTTTGTGCCCTCGGCCACGATTTTTATTTGTCAGCTGACTCTTGCGTTGGTTTGACAATGGCGGCCCTTGCGTCGACCAGGCCGCCATCGTGCAGCCCGACACTCTGTTTTGGGTGCCGAGGTGCTAGCCTAGTTGATCGCCTCCCTTTAATTGAAGAGGAGGGGCGCTGTAGCAATTCAGAACTGCAGCCTCAGAGCAGGGCAAGGAAGGCATTGCCAGTGGCTGTGAAGGTGAGCGTGGCCATGAACTTCTATGCATTGGGTTCTTTTCAGGCTTGAGCACACGATAATTCCAACACCTCCCAGTTTGCTGTGCACTGTTGCATAAGGGAGGTCGCTGAGGCTCTGTATGCAAGAGAGGTGAATATATTTAATTCTCTCTTGCCAGAGAGAAGCAGGCGGAGCGAGCACACAGCATTGCCAGGATAGCAGGCTTCCCTATCATGCAAGGGTACCACTGACTGCACACACGTTGCTTTGTGGGCACCGCATCTTAATTCGGAGATGTACCGCAACTGGAAGAGATTCTACTCCTTCAATGCCTAGTTGGTGTGTGACCATACTCAGCGCATCAAGCAGGTCAGTGCTCTGTATCCTGGCAACAGTTATGCTGCCTTCATTCTGCGGCAGTCCATTGTACCATCCGCATTTGAGCCAACACGACAAACCAGAGAATGGCTACTGGGCAACAAGAGCTATCCGCTGACCACCTGGTTCATGACTCAGGTACGCAACCCAAGCACACGTGGGCAGCATGCATATAACGAAAGCCATGCTGCCACATGGAATCTGATACAACAGACCATTGGCATGTTTAAACAACATTTACGCTGCTTGGACCGCTCTGGAGGAGCCCTGCAGTACTCGCCAGAGCACATCTCAAGATTCATCATGGTCTGCTGCATGCTCCACAATATTGCAATCATGAGGGCACTACCCTTGCCACCACGTATATAGCGAAGAGCTGAGGAGGAGGAGGAAGAGGAGATGGAGGAAGAGGAGGAAAAAGGGAGGAGGCAACCAATACAGTTCCTTTCTGGCTGGGCTGTCCATAATTGGCTCATTCAACTGGGGTACCAGTGAACCCTCTGTCTCACACCTTACCTTCCCTCTGTTACTGACCATCATATCTTCCTCGGCCATATCGCTACAATAAAAGGCACCATGAAACAAATATTCTAAATTTATCAATGAAACTATCCAATATTACATACCAAAGTCAACTAATCATCCTTGTGCATTCCCTTAGCGCCTGTCTTCCATGTGCCTTTGCCTGTCCTAGTGCTCCTCCGCAGTGCTACCCCAATGGCTGCAGCATGGGTGCTGGAAGGCTGCTGACTTTCAATGGGAGATACTGCAGATGGCCTTAGAGGATGACTTTGATCGCTCTGGGCCTAGAAGACACGGCTTTGGACTGCACCACTGTTATGTATGCAATAAAGGTTCAAACTGAGTACTGTTTACTAAGCAAGGTACAATCTTGGCTCTGCTTTATTTAGGCCCAAAGTGCCTGACTCACAAAATGGCTGGCCTTTTATACCAGAGCAGCACCATGTGCGTGCTGCTCAGTGGCCTCCAACAATGACACCATCTGGTGACTACAAACAGCATGTACATACATGACAATACCCTCCTCTGAGATCTTATCACAGTCTTTCACAGGTTGAGACAGTCCGGTGCTTTGCGCTCCCGGGTTGACCGTCTCAGTTCGATTCTGGTCTTGGGTGTATGTGCAGAATCTGTTGTGGCTGGTAGCTGGATGACTGACTTGTTGGGGGTGGCAGTGGCCATGTCAGGAATTGCAAGTTCATTTTTATTGAACAAGTCCGTGATGGAATTTCCAGGTTCACTGATGACCCTCGAGTCCACTGAAGACTGTTGGTGGATTGGTTGGTCGTCGACGGTTTCTTCGTCCGACTGCTCTGGCTCGTCTGTGTGCCTCAGCTTTGTTTGATCCATGTGTTTCCTGAAAGTTTGCCCATTCTTGAGCTTAATAACAAATACTCTGTTGCGCTCATTTGCCATGACCGTACCAGCAAACCATTTGGGATCCTGACCATAATTCAACACATATACAGGATAATTAACAGAAATCTCGCGTGATACAGTTGCGCGATCGTGGTACCCTAGTTGTCTCTGTCTTCTGTGTTCAACATGATTACTTAAATCCGGGTGTATAAGAGATATCTTGGTCTTAAGACCTCTTTTCATCATGAGTTCAGCAGGCGAGACGCCTGTGAGTGTGTGGGGTCTTGTCATGTAACTCAGCAGTATGGAAGACAAGCGGGTCTGCAGTGACCCTTGGGTTACTCTCCTCATGCTTTGCTTGATAATTTGTACTGCACATTCTGCTTGCCCATTGGACGCAGACTTGAACGGTGCTGACCTTACATGTTTTATGCCGTTAAGTTTTACAAGCTCCTGAAACTCCTGACTGGTGAAGCACGACCCATTGTCGCTCACCACTATGTCAGGCAGACCATGTGCTGCGAACATGACATTGAGATTCTCTATGGTTGCCGTGGACGTACTGATTGACATGATTATGCATTCTATCCACTTCGAATAAGCATCCACCACCACTAAAGGCATCTTGCCCAGGAAGGGACCTGCAAAATCTACATGGATCCTGGACCAAGGTTTGGATGCCCATGACCACAGACTCAGCATTGATTCCGCTGGTGCTTTGCTGAGCTGCATGCAGGTGTTGCACTGATGCACGCATGCTTCCAGCTCAGAATCAATTCCTGGCCACCATACGTGGGACCTGGCGATGGCCTTCATCATCACTATACCAGGATGTGTGCTGTGTAACTCACGCACAAATTTCTCTCTCCCTTTCTTAGGCATTACAACTCGATTGCCCCACAATATGCAATCCGCTTGAATAGACAGTTTGTCTTTGCGACGAATGTACGGTTTGGCCTCCTCGCACATTTGCTTAGGTATGGCAGACCAATCCCCTTTGAGGATGCAACCCTTTACCACCGATAATATCGGGTCCTGGCTGGTCCAGGTCTTAACTTGTTGAGCCGTGACAGGGGTACCTTCTCTCAAAAGCATCCATGATTAACATTAAATTTGCCGGTTGTGGCATTTCCTCCTCCGGTGTGGGCAACGGCAACCAGCTCAAAGCATCGGCACAATTCTCTGTGCCAGGTCTGTGGTGAATGACATAATCATATGCAGATAATGTCAGCGCCCACCTTTGGATGCAGGATGAAACGTTGGTATCGATACCTTTGCTCTCGGAAAACAACGAAATGAGCGGCTTGTTCAGTCTCTAATTCAAACCTCAGACCGAACAGGTATTGATGCATCTTTTTAACACCGTACACACACGCTAAAGCTTCTTTTTCTACCATACTGTAGGCTCTTTCTGCTTTAGTCAAACTTTTGGATGCATACACGACTGGTTGAAGTTTCCCGACTCATTGGCTTGTTGTAACACGCAACCAATTCCATATGATGATGCCTCACAGGCCAAAACTAAACGTTTACATGGGTCATAATGTACCAGCAGTTTGTTCAAGCAAAGCAGATTGGTGGCTTTCTCGAAAGCTCTGTCTTGCAATGCACCCCACACCCAGTTGTTGCCTTTTCTCAATAGCATGTGCAATGGTTCAAGTAAGGTGCTCAATTTAAGTAGGAAGTTACCAAAGTAGTTGAGTAGACCTAGGAACGAACGCAGCTCCATCACGTTCTGTGGCTTGGATGCATTCTTGATGGCTTTGGTTTTCACGTCAGTAGGTCTGATGCCATCAGCGGCGATTTTCCGCCCGAGAAATTCGACCTCCGGTGCCATGAAGACACACTTTGAGTGTTTAAGCCTGACTCCCACTCTGTCCAAACGCAGTAGAACCTCTTCTAGGTTGTTCAGATGTTCCTTGGAGTCACGGCTGGTGATCAGGATGTCATCTTGGGACACGACAATTCTGGGAATGGACTTCAGTAGACTTTCCATATTCCTCTGGAATATTGCTGCAGCCGAGCGAATTCCAAACGGGCACCTGTGGTAAATAAACAGTTCTTTGTGCGTGTTAATGCACGTAAGTCTCTTCGACGTCTCGACCAACTCCTGCGTCATATAGGCTGACGTCAAATCCAGTTTTGTGAACAACTTCCCTCCGGCTAGCGTCGCAAACAAGTCATCAGCCTTCAGTAACGGGTACCAATCTTGTTTCGAAACCCTGTTGATGGTAGCCTTGTAGTCTCCACAGATTCTGACTGTGCCATCACTTTTCAGCAGAGGAACAATGGGGCTGGCCCATTCATTAAATTCGACCGGTGATATGATCCCTTCACGCTGGAGTCTGTCCAGTTCAATTTCGACCTTCTCCCTCATCATATACGGCGCTGCCCGAGTTTTATGATGGACGGGTCTTGCATCTGAGTCCACGTGGATCTGCACCTTGGCTCCCATAAAGTTGCCGATACCCGGTTCGAACAGCGAGGGGAACTTGTTCAATACTTGGCCACATGTATCTTCCTCGACGACAAAGCCTTTATGTTGTTCCAAAAGCATCTGATTTTCTCCAACCAGCTCCTGCCGAGCAGCATTGGGCCATTGCCTGGAACAATCCACAGCGGTAACTCGTGAACCGCACAATTATACGACACATTCATTTGTGCACTGCCAATCACCTTTATCAGTTCTTTGGTGTACATGCGCAACTTGCAGTTAACAGGGCTCAGCTGGGACTCGCAGTCTTGGTATTCCACAGCTTATTAAATGCGCTCTCGTTCATGATCAATTGACTCGCCTGTGTCCAGTTCCATCGATACCGGTATCCCGTTAAACTTCACATTAATCAAAATTGGTTTACTCCTGGTTATGAAAAAATACAGTCCATACACTTCCTCCTCTGGCATCTCGGATTGCGTATCCAGATCCACGCTAGTCTGACTCTCATCCTCCACGTGGTGTGTCGCAGCTCGCTTGCTCATCTACAGACACTTGCGTTGGAGATGCCCCACTCTCAGACAGCATTTGCAACTATATTGCTTAAATCGGATGATTTCCCCCACAACGCCAACACGGAGAAGTCGGATGCATTCCCGCTGGCGGACTTTGGGCAGCCACAGGTTTCACGAACGCAGTCGGATAGGCCCTGCCATGTGCCGCTCTGCCGAATCAATCGCATTTACAGTACTTGCCGAGGTTTGGTTCTTCATCAATATTTGCCGTCGTCATACATGATTGAGCGATCTGGATGGCCCTTTTTAAATCCAACTCCTCCACTGCCAGAAGTTTGCGCAGGATCACCTCGTGGTTGATACCGGTAACAAAGTCGTCCTGCAGCACGTCTGCCAACACCGTCCCGAACTTGCACGGCCCCGTTAGATGTCTCAGGTCAGCAACGAATTCCACCGCGCTCTGGCCCTCCGATCGAACGTGTGTATACAACCTGTATCTCGAGATGATGATGCCGTCGTCTGGCTTGAGGTGCTCCCGTACCAATGTACACAATTCCTCGTACGTTTTCCCAGTTGCATCACTAGGCATGAGTAGATTTTTTATCAGACCGTAGATCTTTGAACCGCACAGTGAGCAACACGGCCTGGCGCCGATCTGCATCGTTGACCCCCTTCATTTTGTTGGCCATGAAGTACTGGTTCAAATGGCTCACAAAGTCTGCCCAATCTTCTCCCTCCACGAATCGCTCTAAAAATCTAATCCTGCTCATTTTGCAAACAAAGGTTCTTGTATTCTCGTCGCCAAATGTTATATATGCAACAAAGGTTCAAACTGAGTACTGTTTAACTAGGCAAGGACAACCTTGCTTCTGCTTTATTTAGGCCCAAAGTGCCTGACTCACAAAATGGCTGGTCTTTTATACCAGAGCAGCACCCTGTGTGTGCTGCTCAGGAGCCTCCAACAATGACACCATCTGGTGGCTACAAACAGCATGTACATACATGACAACCACCTCGGCATGGGTGGCATCAGTCCATTCTGACTGGCTGACAGGTAAAGGGCACTGGCGGAGTGGCAGTGGTGGGAGCATGAATGTTGTCATCCTGAGTGAGAACAGCAGGTTCGCGTTACATGGAGCCAGTGCCACACCCCCAGGGTGGCGTCCCAGCAATCCTAATTATCTGTTGGAGAACAGAGTGTTGGACTCCTGTGACAACCTGCAAGCCTGTTTCAACACTGGGAACCGCAGCATTGATGGCAGCAGTCTGAAATTGCCTGGCAACAAGCTGAGCTTACAAACGGCCATATGAACTTGAGTAGCAGCAAGCTGGGCTAGCATGGCAGACATCTGAGCTTCCACTGCAGCACCCAGATGTTGGGTGGCTTCTGCTTGTGCTGCAATGGAAGCCGAGACATCGGCCTCAGATGCTGCATCATGGTTGGGTCCACAAGTGTGCTAATGGAGGTGCCCATCACTTCCACCGTGGAAAGGATGGGCTCCAAGTTCTGCGCAAAGCTCTGTGCAAGGTTGATGCCGGACTCCTCCATGCTCCTTGACATTGCACTCAGGATTTCTGGCAGGCCTACCAATGCACTAAGCATTTCATTGTGCATATCCATCAGCCTTCTCCTGCAGGCCATCTCATTAAAGTCCTCATCTGAGTCCTGTGCAGCAGAACCTGTGTGTGACCTTGCCCTGCAGGGAGCTGGTATCTGCACTACCCATTCCCCCCGCCATGGCTGTCGGCCACTCGTGCCCAGTGTCTCACCACGTGCAGATCCCGCACCCTAACCTATCCCCTAAAGTATGCGGAGTGCAGTATCTGTGCGAGTGGGAAATCGAGTGACAGTGCATCTTCAGCATCACTTCCTTCTTACTTTTGCACTTCCTGCTCCTCCACCACTGACTGGCAAGGTTGCAGTTCTTGGCTATCTGAAAGGAGAATGGTGCAAGAGTAGGGTTGCGATGAGGGGACGAAAGCAAGAGGTGCATGCTTACATCATCTCCAGCTTGTAAATCAGAAGAGATTGTGAGATGAAGGGGGACTGGTATTTGAGAAGAAGGAGGATTAAGTATGAGGATACCGTCATCTTGGATTGTTTCAGGCCCGTCGCTGGCCACGGGCTCAGTGATGGCTCCTTCAATAATCTCCAACACCGTCTCCTCCATGGGGGGTTAGGCCATGAAGGCGCGCCTACCTCCATGGGGATAGTCTTTGCTGCCTCTGGTTATGCAACCACCTTGTCCTGCAAGAAAGAGGGAAGTGTGTCAGTGAGTGTGGTGCAATGTTTTTGAGTGGTGTGCCTGTTATGGTTGAATAGCTGGCAGGATGTGCAAGCTGTGAGATGTGAGTGTGAGGCTTGCAGCAATGCTCAGTGTGTGAGGATAAAGTGAAGCTATGAATGTGAGGTATGTCGCGATTGATAGATTGTTGGTAGGTGAAGGGGGTGGTGGTGAATTGAGCTGTGTCTGAGCCTAGTGGTTCAGTTGTAAGGATATGGCATTTGAGGTTGAATTCACTGACTTTGACCACTCGTGTAAGATCATTAAACTTCTTGTGGCACTGCATCCAGGTCCTCGGGACTACACTGCTGGCATTGACTACAATGACTATCTGTTCCCATTGCCTTCTCAGAGTTTGTTTGAAGGACCTCCAGCCCCCCCCCCCCACCCCGTGGATGCAGGGCCTCACTCCTCCTGTTAACCTCTGGCACCAAGGCTTCCAGTACTGCGTCAGAGAATCCTGGAGCCTGCTCTCTGCCCTGCTATGCCAGCAGTACATTTTCTTCTTGCTCACATGCTCTTTCCCAGTCACTCAGCACCTGCTGTAGTCAGAGAGCACCTTCCCTTTAAGAACTGCAGGCTGCCTTTAAGTAGTGCAGGCTAACTTTAAATGATGCTACCCTTGCATGAACTTGGGGCTCCCTGCTGAGGCGTGCAGCCAATCTGCAGTGCGTTCAGTGATGGGCTTCATGCTACTATTATTTAAATTATCCGGCAGCACAAAGTTTGAGTGCTGCCAGCATTGGAAGAAACGGTTTGATCACGCATCGCAATCCCCGCGCCCGTTTTCGGGCCTTGTCCAATTTCTCGGCCCATGTCTAGCTGTCTCACAGTTTCATAGGTTATCCATTAAAATCTCTGTCTCACAGGTGTAAGCCATTAGCAATTACGTTTTCTATCAACAAAATACAGGTAGAAGAATTAACTGGCTTAAAATTATTTTTTTTGAACACTGAACTAACATTAAGAAATTTTCTGATCTTTAAAAAAAAATCTATTTAAATTTTACGTCACTAAAGCTTTTTGAAAGTTTCCCTCTTTTTTGCAAAATTACTTGGAAAAGCTAATGGGCAGAAAAGCGAAAGAAAAATATGCCATCAGTACTGTTAATTAGATGGTTTTGTTGCAACCTGGGTATTTAGTACACAAGAAATATTCAAATTGGCCAATCGAAGTTCCGCTCACAGAATCACAGGCCTGACGAAAAATATCGACTCTAACCCCAGGCTTTTGAGAGGCTCAAGTCTTCAAGTAAAAGCTTTAATGAACGTATTAAACGGTACAAAAGACAATTCAATTGATAAAATTGTTGTGAAATATATATATATTTAAATCATTTTGTTCAAACCCTTATTTTGGATTAATAGATAGTTCAGTAATTGATAAAAATGGTATTTGAAAAAGAAATTCCGAAAGCATTTTGAGCCATTTGTAGGAAGGCAGTGGCCAGATTACACAAACTGAGGTATAAGTTTACAGAGACAAAACCAGTTATAAATGTGGACATAGGGATTTATAATGGGAAAAATTGGCACAAGAAGCATGACAAAACTGTAACAACAGGAAGTCAAGTAATGCAGACAGGAAATGTGCAATGTTGAATGATTTGTTTATATATAAGCAAATGTATTTATTGCTATTATATATAATGTTGCAAGAGAGACATTGCTTACAATATTTAATTTAATGATAGAAACAAAACTAATGTTTTATTTATATTATTTCTTTTAATGCAAGATGTAAGTTTCTTGAAAGCCTTTGCACAGTACTGTGCATTTGATACACAATTGATGCCATTGATATAATTTGAATAGCAACAGGAGCATTAATGTGCGCTGAGGATCTTTCCCTGTCATTAGTCTGAACAATTCAAAATTGCAGTAGTCCTCCAAGGAAAACACGTCAATGTCATTATTCAAAACTAACCAACCAGTGGCCTTGTAATGGATAATGAACAAAGATCGGCAGCTGATGAACAAAACCAGGCACTTGACAAGAATTGTAACTGACTCGGCGTGTGTTGCACCTGTGCAATGGCTGTTACTAAGAAAATAAATGTGTGATCATCTTTTGTAACTAAACAAAGTGCACAAATGTATAATTTATCATGTCACATGAACTAGTTCATCACCATCTGGCTGCTTAATGAAGCATTTTTATTTTTTCCCTGATTGTTACACAGGTGTTGTTGGGGTAAAAATTGATGATCGATTATTTTACAGATTTAAATAAGAAATGAGTTTAAACTGAGCCATGGAGAACATTGTTGCTGGGGGCTTTCTTAACCATTATAAGTGTTGAAACATTTGTTAATCCAACCATAGAGTGCACAATATTTGTGCAAAAATGAATTAACAATGGAGAAAAATCCCTTTCTCTGAACATAATAGGTTCCAAGTGTGGAAAGTACTGAGAGAATCAACTGGTTTTTTTTATCTATGAGAAGGACCTGATTTGAAGTCCAATGCTGCATAACTTAAAAAAGCAGCACAAAAATAACGCAATAATAATTGCATAAAGAAACAACAGTTTTTAAAGATACATGCAAAAAATAATTAGCAAGGGTACAGCAAGTAATATTTTAGAAGTGAAAATAGCTTGCTTATGCAAATTGCAACATAGATACCATGATGCAAAAGAGAATCAACTGTAAAAAGGTATCTACATGTGTAAATTATCACTGTCGTCATGGTTATAGGCAAAATTTTCACAAAATAAGAATACACAACATAGAATAAGTGGCTAATTCTTACGCTGGAAATTGCTCACTTCAAATAATAAAGCAAAAATTGATTTATCCGGGGAGGTGGGAGGAGAGAGGGGAGCATTGTTTGAAAGGAGTTAAGGATGTAAAACAACGAATATCTATCAGATAAATATATTCTCTGGTATGCAATATCAACATATCATGTCTATACACCATGATTGTGAACAAGTATATATTAGCAACACAGTACTCAAATGGTTCAGGATGCTAACTCCCTTTTTGAGTTCTATGAGACTGGAAAAACAGCAGCACTGAATAATCACTTGGCTCCTTGCATGTGACAGGGGATACCAACACTCAGTTATGTACTGCCAAGATTTCCTGGGAGTAGTGCAATGGAGCACTGGCTGTCTGCACGGCAGTTTACCATTGAGCATGTAGCAGGCAACAGCAGTGGTATTTGCAGTGAAGATCTGGAGTACACAAGACACGGACATAGCAAGAACATTTTTCAGCAATGCATCCACTGCTGCTATCAACCTTTTGGGGTCCAAATTGCAAAATGGCTAGTTTCAACTCCTTTCAGAATGGTTACACGTAAACATAAGAGGGCTTATGAGACCTCTTAAATGCCCACTGTTGTGCTCAGATAGGATCAGCGAGCATCATGAGGAGATACCCCCACAGCATGTGTATGCATGGAGCACAGAAGCAACTCATCCACCCCGTCCTTCCCACTCCTCTGTACCTGGGCCCTGCCGATGATCCTGCCCACACGCCAAAATGGCAACCAGGATTTTGATGGCGTCACCCAGTCGCCCATCTCAAAATAATCGGATACTTTGGTTAGACCACAGCTAGAGTACTGCGTGCAGTTCTGGTTGCTGTATTATAGGAAGGACATGATTGCACTAGAGAGGGTGCAGAGGAAATTTACTAGGGTGATGCCTGGATTGGAGAATCTTAGTTATGAAGACAGATTGGATAGGCTGGGTTAGTTCTCATTGGATCAGAGGAGGTTGCGACGAGACCTCATTGAGATGAACAAAACATTGAGGGGCCTGGACATAGTGGATAGTAAGGGTCTATTTCCATTGGTGGAGGGGTCTATTACGAGGGGGCATAATTTTAAGGTGGTTGGTGGAAAGTTTAGAGGGGATTTGAGGGGGAGGGGGCTTCTTTTCGCAGAGGGTCATGGGGATCTGGAACTCGCTGCCTGGAAAAGTGGTGGATGCATAAACCCTCACCACTTTTAAGAGATGGTTGGATGGGCATTTAAAGTGCCGTAACCTGCAGGGTTACGGACCTAGAGCTAGTAATTGAGATTAGACTGGATCATCTTTTGATGGACGGCGCAGATATAATGCTAAGTACTGCAGGGAATAGAATACGGCCAGGGTGATCTCCTGGACTAGTTTTGATTGCCCGAATGGGTCGGAGAGGAATTTTCCCAGATTTTTTCTCCCTAAATTGGCCTGGGTTTTTAATCTGTTTTTTGCCTCTCCCATGGAGTGAAGATGTTTTCAGTATATAGAAACATAGAAAATACGTGTAGGAGTAGGCCATTCGGCCCTTCAAGCCTGCACCACCATTCAATAAGATCATGGATGATCATTCACCTCAGCACCCCTTTCCTGCTTTCTCTCCATACCCCTTGATCCCTTTAGCAGTCAGGGCTATATCTAACTCCCTCTTGAATATATCTAACGAACTGGCATCAACAACTCTCTGTGGTAGAGAATTCCACAGGTTCACAACTCTCTGAGTGTTTCTCCTCATCTCGGTCCTAAATGGCTACCCCTTATCCTTAAACTGTGACCCCTGATTCTGGACTTCCCCAACATCGGGAACATTCTTCCTGCATCTAACCAGTCCAGTCCCGTCAGAATTTTATATGTTTCTATGAGATCCCCTCTCATTCTTCTAAACTCCAGTGAATACAGGCCCAGTCGATCCAGTCTCTCCTCATATCAGTCCTGCCATCCCGAGAATCAGTCTGGTGAACCTTCGCTGGACTCCCTCAATAGCAAGAACGTCCTTCCTCAGATTAGGAGACCAAAACTGAACACAATATTCCAGGTGAGGCCTCACCAAGGCCCTGTACAACTGCATTACGACTGCCCTGCTCCTATACTCAAATCCCCTCACTATGAAGGCCAACATGCCATTTGCCTTCTTCACCCCCGCTGTACCTGCATGCCAACTTTCAATGGCTGATATACCATGACACCCAGGTTTCGTTGCACCTCCCCTTTTCCTAATCTGCCGCCAATCAGATAATATTCTGCCTTCATGTTTTTGCCACCAAAGTGGATAAGCTCACATTTCTCCACATTATACTGCATCTGCCATGCATTTGCCCACTCACCTAACCTGTCCAAGTTACCTTGCAGCCTCTTAGCATCCTTCTCACAGCTCACACCACCACCCAGCTTAGTGTCATCTGCAAATTTGGAGATATTACACTCAATTCCTTCATCTAAATCATTGATGTATATTGTAAATAACTGGGGTCTCAGCACTGAATCCTGCGGCACCCCACTAGTCACTGCCTGCCATTCTGAAAAGGACCCGTTTATCCTGACTCTCTGCTTCCTGTCTGCCAACCAGTTCTCTATCCACGTCAATACATTACCCCCAATTCCATGTGCTTTAATTTTGCACATCAATCTCTTGTGTGGGACCTTGTCAAAAGCCTTTTGAAAGTCCAAATACACCACATCCACTGGTTTTCCCCTGTCCACTCTACTAGTTACATTCCCTCCTGTATGGCTCAGAGACATGGACTATGTACAGTAGACACCTCAAGTTGCTGGAGAAATATCACCAAAGATGTCTCCACAAGATCCTACAAATCTCCTGGGAGGACAGGCGCACCAACATCAGCGTCCTCACTCAGGCTAACATCCCCAGCATTGAAGCACTGACCACACTCGATCAGCTCCGCTGGGCAGGCCACATAGTCCAGATGCCAGACACGAAACTCCCAAAGCAAGTGCTCTACTCGGAGTTCCTTCATGGCAAACGAGCCAAAGGTGGGCAGCGGAAATGCTACAAGGACACCCTCAAAACCTCCCTGATAAAGTGCAACATCCCCACTGACACCTGGAAGTCCCTGGCCCAAGACCGCCCTACGTGGAGGAAGTGCATCCGAGAGGGCGCTGACACCTTGAGTCTCATTGCCGAGAGCATGCAGAAATCAAGCACAGACAGCGGAAAGAGCGTGCGGCAAACCAGTCCCACCCATCCCTTCCCTCAATGCCTATCTGTCCCACCTGTGACAGAGTCTGTGGCTCTCGTATTGGACTGTTCAGCCACTAAAGAACTCACTTCAGGAGTGGAAGCAAGTCTTCCTCGATTCTGAGGGACTGCCTATGATGATGATGAGTTACATCCTCAAAAAATTCTAGAAAATTTGTCAAGCATGATTTCCCTTTCATAAATCCATGCTGACTTGGACCGATCCTGTCACTGCTTTCTCATCTTTAATAATTGCTTCCAACATTTTCCCCACTACTGATGTCAGGGTAACCGGTCTATAATTCCCCGTTTTCTCTCTCCCTCCTTTTTAAAAAAGTGGTGTTACATTAGCTACCCTCCAGTCCATCGGAACTGATCCAGAATCGATAGAGGGTGTCGCAGTTGTGTGGGGCGGACTGGTTGGGCTGGGTGCTCTTTGCTTTTCCATCATTGTTCATAGGTTTGTATGTAATCTTTAGGGCTGCTGAATAAGGGCCGCGCGGCTCTTTGTCGGTTGGCGTGGACACGATAGATCAAAATGGTCTCCTTCTGCGCTGTAAATTTCTATGTTTCCAAGTGTAGCTGTGGAATGCTGCACAAGTTTATTCGTGACTTTTGCAAGTACTTAACAGGCAAACTTTGGCTTTTACCTCCTTTTTTGCTAATGGACATTATTCCATTTGTTGAGGGACAGGATTCTGCAGAGCAGCACTAAATGCAGACAAATAGTTGGATCATACTTTTAACTGATATTACACTGTCCCTAATTGTAAAGTAGTAACACAGCCTGGTTGTTCTCTTACAATATATCTAGGTATATTATTTCCCTGTAAAATGCAGTGACATAAAACCCAGTGGTATCATAGTTGAAATCAAATACTACACAGCATTTCAATTCAAACCATGCAATTCAACTGAGGGAAACTGTTGTCTATCAGTGTCTTCCATGACACTTGCTGCTGAGAAGAAAATACCCTCCTCATAACTCGATCTGTCGGTGTAAATAGATTAGCACAACCCCTGGAGCGTTTCAATGAAATAACACATCTCAAGGTAAAAATAACTTAATAAACCACATCACCATATGTAGGGATTTAAAGAGACAACACAGAGATGCAAACATCTATTCATTTATGTTAATAAAACATATTTGGTTAATCTATCCATAATTGTATATACTATTAGTAGGATTAAAATATTCCTGAAGCAACCTCTGTGGCTAGAGTGGATATGCAAGATAGCCAATAATCATGCAAAATTGCATTTCATTTTAAAACATAGGAAAAAATGGATTCTAAATTAGTAAAATTAACTGATTCTGTTATTAAGGTAAATAGTATTGAAGGACCTTCAATGAACATTAGCTTAAAAAACAGTAGTCTCATTCTGGAACCACAAAATGGTGGTGTTGGAATTGGAAATATCTACTTAGGTATTTTGTTGGGAGAGTATTATTCTACAATTTGCTGTCTACATGTAATCAGAAGCACTTGGTTCTGACAGTAAGTGGACAAATGTTTAATTTCCCAGCACTGACATCAACTACTTTGCAAGAACACATAATTTCCCCCCAAAATATATCAGAAGCAAGAAGTTTCAACAAACCTTTTCAAGGTAGAAAAATGCTGACAGAGCAGGATTTCCACCGACTGCTTTGGGCTCACCGGAAGAGCATATCAAATTGTGTGGGAACTCGGTCATTAGAATATTCGGGACAGGTGATAACAACTGTAGAAGTGAAAGTGGTACCTGTGTCTCAAAGCTCTTAATAGCCAAAGAAATCTAAAATATTAAATATTTACTGTTCGTTGGCATGCTCTCTGGCGCCTCTACCAACAGCAATTGATCCTTCTGGGGTTGACAGCTATTTTCTATTGTCTTTGGTTCCATAGATTCTGGTGAAAGCTCAGAATGGAACCCATGCCTCCCGAAAGCTGACATCGGCTCTATTGTGCAAAACAGTACCATGCTGAGCAAAATTCACTGGGTCTCCCCCTTAATGCTGCTGAGAATAGGTATGGCAGGCAGAAGATATCACCAATCCTATATCTTTTCACGGGCCACAATTATTAGGCTTCAATCTTTGAGGTTACGTCCATATTAAGTGTTAATAATTTAAGGGCGGTTAAGCAGGTAGACATCTCAAATTACAAAAACAGACCAGAAACAGTTGACAGTTTTGATACTAATCATTTGAAATATTTACCAAATGTATCAGAACTTCATAGTTTCTCAATGTGGCTGATTCTCTCCTCGAGTATAAAAGCTCCAAACTTCTTCAGGTTATGATTTAGGCAATTATGCTGAGATCGCACCTCATGGTGCTCCCAACAGAGTTTGCAGGATCAGTGGGAGGGCACCTTATTAGCATGGGTGAGGCAGGCATATGTACCACTTTGTGTGCATTTCTGGCACTCGCCTGCCCATATCTGCTAAAAACTCACACTTTTCCAAGTACCAAGAAATGGTCCCATCAACCTCTGACCAAGGGGACCAATCGAGAAAAAAAAAATTCTCCAGGGGTGCAGGGCACTGAGCTAACCTGGAACCGGTGGGAAAAATACATGCCCTTGCAGAGATTGATACGCCTCCACTCACTTGGTGAGTCAGCTGCCACTGCTACAACACCAAATCTGGAAGCAGAAACTTCTATCGTAGAGAGTTCTTACCCCTAACTACCATTTTGCTTGTAAGGTCAGATGAAAGTCAAAGACGAAGTTCCAAGAAACTGCAGAGACCTAATGGAAGCACGTCGCTGCTGTTTTACGTGACTTCCCATTGGTCTCCTACCAGAGTTATGATGGGATCCCTGCATAATATAAGCCCCAAAGCATCCAGGCATAGGCTGAGGGTATCGCATTACAAAATGATTGATTTCCAGACAACCAGACAAGATAAACAAGTTAGTCAGTATCAACAACTACAAAACCTATTCCAAATTTATGCTTCACGAGATTTTTCTCATCGCAGTGATATGTCATTATTTATTAAAAAGGTATCATCAGTTTGGCAGTGATATATATACATACACATAATGATCAAAAATTGTTTTTTTGATAACAATTCATTTCTTGCTGGACATATGTACTTGATATATTGTGCGCCCTAAATCCTTTATATCGCACAAAGTCTAGTCACAGCAATGTCAATATAAATGTCAACCTGCAGTTTGAGCAATGAGCAGAAGCTAAAACAGCACAGGTTCGATTCATAGTGTGAGTACAATTGGCAAGCACAGAGCGAAAAAGATCATTTCCAATCTTTCTTCTTACACATTTCCTTTTGTTTCAAAGCAACCATAACTCAATAGAAGGAACGGCAACTTGGGAAAGTACTTTCTGCACCAAATACTCCCCATTTGCAATCCTTAGGTTTTATAGTCTTGTCCATGAGAACCTCCCTACTTTAACTCTTAAAAGTGGCAGAAATTTCCCATGTTATACAAAAGCATAGATAATAATTGCTTTTGCTGAGAGTCCATTCTACATATCCACTGCTTTGTAAACAATTACTGTATGAAATCGGCGATATTTCGGTGATAATCTGCGATGAATTTACCACTGGTAGTATTTTTGGTGGTAAATGATCGATAGATGAGCAAAGGGAGCATCTAGCCTAATCCCATTCTAAGGAGTTCTAAAATTGTGCTCAGCTTCTTTTTATTGCAGTTATCTTTAGTTAAAGCTATAGCTATTTTTCGTTGAGACTATTCCCATCTATAAAACCTGCCAGAAAAATCACGTTTAATGCTGCAGTGGCTCAGGTCCGGTTAAATGGACCTGAACCTGGATTTCTAGTTCTTGAGCGCCTATTCTCCTCCTGCACCAATGTTATAGGGACAAGAAAATATAACCTCTTTTATTTTATTCTTACATTCAATACCAGACTCAAGTCTTTCCTCACTATATTTTCTGTACTTAAAGTTGTATGAGTCACAACAATGTCACAAGCAGAAAAAACAATGGCCCGGATTTTGAAGTAAGACTCATGGCGAAGCCATCATTGCTCACCGCTATTAAGGAGTAAATCGGACAGCAATTTCCGGCGTCCCCACATGTGCAGTTAAACACGGAAATCAGGACGTTGCTGTCCAAATTGCCCTGCTCCTCCAGAAGCTTTGCTATGCCGTTATCTCACTATTCAAATACATAAAGGACGTGAAGTTGCTGTATGTACCCACAAGATACCCACTAAATATGCCAGAAAAAGTTACAGCTTGCCCATACAAGTGTAAGTGAATTTTTAATGTTCTGACAGAGAAGAACATTTAAAAATTACATGATTTTTTAAATAATAAAAATTATTTTTTATTTTACCTTTTTAAAGCTTCTCCCTTAATACCATGTGTATGTCCCAGTCTTTATTTCATTTTCGATACAATTATTAAAATTTTAATTATCTTCCATGTTTTTTACTTCTGGTTTTGGTGAGAATTCGTCAATCGTCAGGCTGATCAGCCTGTCTGCTCTGTTGCTGGATGCCACAGATCCCCTATAAATGGCAGCAAATTCAAAGTGATGTGGGAATAGAGGAAATCTACACTCTGGAGCTTGCTAAATCTTTGTATGCAGTTTTTTTCAAGGTCAGTGGCAAGTGCCTCCCCATCGCCACTGGCCGTAAAATCTGTGCCAATCTAACTTACATTTCCTGGTTTAGACTCTTCTTGTTTCAGTAAGGATTCTTCAATCTGATTGGTTAATGAGACACATGTTGCTACCCTGTTCGCACAGGTCACAGATTCCCTGCAGAGGGTGCAGTGCTGTTTGGCTCTCGAATTACTGCAAGTCACAGTGCAAAAGTCCACAGAAAGGCTGTGGGCAAATATAAGTGTAATATATGGCTAGTGCCGATCATTCACCGCTGACCGCAAAATTCGGGCCAATATTACAAATTTTCCCCCCCATATGTAATTTTACCAGTATGAAAATTAAAGCAAAAAACATAGCATTTTTTAAAATATTATTTGTCCCTTTCGCTATGGGATAGTTTTTTTTATTTGTTCCTGGGATTTGGGCATCGTTGGCAATGGCAGTATTTATTGCCCATCCCTAATTGCCCTTGAGAAGATGGTGGTGAGCCGTCTTCTTGAACCGCTGCATGGTGAAGGTACTCCTACAGTGCTGTTAGAGGGAGTTCCAGGATTTTGACCCATTGACTATGAAGGAATGGCAATATATTTTGAAGTCAGGATGGTGTGTGACTTGGGGGGGGGGGGGGGCGGGGCGGGGGAGAACATTGTGTTGAATTAGCAATTGAAGTGTGGTTTCAAACTTAGATTTTTAACATTTGTTTCTCGGATGTGGGCGTCACTGGCAAGGCCGGCATTTATTGCTCAGCCATAATTGCCCCTTGAGAAAGTGGTGGTGAGCCGCCTTCTTGAACGGCTGCAGTCCATGTTGTGAAGGTGCTCCCACAGTGCTGTTAGGGAGAGAATTCCAGGATTTTGACCCAGCGACGATGATGAACGGCGATTAGGATGGTGTGTAACTTGGAGGGGAACTTGCAGGTGATGGCGCTCGCATGCGCCAGCTGCCCTTGTCCTTCTAGATGGCAGAGGTCGCGGGTTTGGGAGGTGCTGCTGAAGAAGCCTTGGCGAGTTGCTGCAGTGCATCTTGTAGATGGAAAACACTGCAGCCCCGGTGGTGGAGGGATTGAATGTTTAAGGTGGTGGATGGGGTGCCAATCAAGTGGGTAGTTTTGTCCTGGATGGCGTCGAGCTTCTTCAGTGTTGTTGGAGCTGCACTCATCCAGGCAAGTGGAGAGTATTCCAGCACACTCCTGACTTGTGCCCTGTAGATGGTGGAAAGACTTTGAGGAGTCAGGAGGTGAGACACTTGCTACAAAATACACAGCCTCTGACCAGCTCTTGTAGCTACAGTATTTATGTGGTTGGTCCAGTTAAGTTTCTGGTCAATGGTGACCTCCAGGATGTTGATGTTGGGGATTCAGCAATAGTAATACCGTTGAATGTCAAGGGACGGTGGTTAGATGCTCTCTGAGAGATAGTAATTTCTTGGCATATGCTACTTGCTACTTATCAGCCCAAGCCTGAATGCCATCCAGGTCTTGCTGCATGCGGGCATGGACTGGTTCGTTATCTGAGGATTTGCAAATGAAACTGAACACTGTACTATGGAAGTGAATTTTGCACTGAGTGCTTTATTGACAGGACAATTCAACTCGAGCAATTCCACTTAACAATGTGTCAAGATAATGGGCCCAAGTTGCCACAAGAAAAAAAACGGGCGCCCCTCCGAGCTGGGCGCCCGTTTTTCACGACTAAAACGGCGCCTAAAAAAATCCTCGGTATTTTCCACCTACTTACAGGTCCTCTGGCCCTCGGTGCAGCCAGCACGAGCTATGGGGGGGCGGAGCCAGGTCCCAGCATTGAAAACAATGCCGGGACCTCTGCACATGCGCGCTACAGTCGGCACGCAAGTGCAGTAGCTCCAGGCGCCGAACTGTGTGGGAGGGGCCCGAAGCACGCAGCCCCTAGCCCTGGCTGAATGGCCTCACTGGGGCTGCGTGAATAAGGCTCCTCCCACGGCCAGCTCCTGCTCCCCGCCCCCGACAAGACCCGACACCCGTTCCCCCACCCCCTCCGCCGACCAGACCCGACCGACACCCGCTCACCCCCCGCCGCTGACCAGACCCCCGCTCCCCCCCCGCCGACCAGACCCGACCCCCGCTCCCCCCCCCCCGCCGACCAGACACCCGACCCCCCCCTGCTCTCCTGTTCCCCGCCCCCCCCGCTCTCTCCCCCCCCCCCGCTCTCTCTATCTCCTCCCCTCTCTCTCTCCCTCCCTCCCCCTACCTCTCTCTCTCTCTCCCCCTCCCTTCCCCCCCTCTCTCCCTCCCCCCTCCCCCCAACTCTCTCCCTCCCACCTCTCTCTCCATCCCTCCCTCCCCCCCCCTCTCTCCCTCCCTCCCTCCCCCCCTCTCTCTCCCTCCCTCCCCCCTCTCTCTCCATCCCTCCCTCCCCCCCCTCTCTCCCTCCCTCCCTCCCCCCCTCTCTCTCCCTCCCTCCCCCCTCTCTCTCCATCCCTCCCTCCCCCCCTCTCTCTCCCTCCCTCCCCCCTCTCTCTCCATCCCTCCCTCCCCCCCCCTCTCTCCCTCCCTCCCTCCCCCCCTCTCTCTCCCTCCCTCCCCCCTCTCTCTCCATCCCTCCCTCCCCCCTCTCTCTCCATCCCTCCCTCCCCCCCCCTCTCTCTCTCCCTCCCTCCCCCTCCTCTCTCTCTCTCCCTCCCTCCCCCTCTCTCTCTCTCTCTCCCTCCCCCCCCTCTCTCTCTCTCTCTCTCTCTCTCTCTCCCCCTCCCGCTCAGCGGCACGAACGGCTGCAGAATTCTCTCTGGCTGAAGCACTTTCACACAGGTAGGAAGATGGTTTATTTAATCTTTTCTTGGCTTATAAAATGTTTATTCAGGTTGGATTTATTTGTATAATATTTGTAGAAGTATAAATAAGGATTGATTGTCGAATTTAATGAGTTCCCTTCCCCCCCACCTCGTTCTGGACGCCTAATTTGTAACCTGCGCCTGATTTTTTAATGTGTAGAACTGGTTTTTTCAGTTCTACAAAAATCTTCACTGGCTCCATTCTACTTTAATTTGGAGTACATTTTCACTGTGGAAACTTTCAAATCAGGCGTCAGTGGCCAGACACGCCCCCTTTTGAAGAAAAAATTCTGTTCTAAACTATAGCTGTTCTACCTGACTAGAACTGCAGAAAAAAAAATGTGGAGAATTGCGATTTCTAAAATAGTCCGTTCTCCACCAGTTGCTCCTAAAAATCAGGCGCGAATCATGTGGAAACTTGGGCCCAATGTCAGTCTCAATATGAATCTGTTTTATTGAACTATTTCTATTAAGTAAAAATCAACACCTTTTTCACCCAGTTTAAATCTGTCAATGCATTTGAAAAATTCTAACTGCTCTTGATGCATAAAGTAAATCTGATTATACTGAAATATATCTACTCTACAATTATTTTTAATGCAAGCTATTTGATTCGTTCAAATTTATTATTCGAGGTTCTTCAAGGACATTGCTTGGCTTACATAAGAATTGCTCAATACTGAAAAACATGCTTCCCCCATTAAGGTCCTGAATACAAAGAACTTGTAATTCAGTAGTTCCTACTCATTTGTAGAACAGCCTCTTCATTGCAAGTCACAGCGACGACCTACTTACACTTTTAAGAGGTGAAATAAACCAGTGTGAAACTTTATATGTAATGCAGCACTTAATAGTTAAAATGCACAGTATTTGCTGGCACTTCAAAATACTAATGTCACAAAAAGAACCACTTAACGAGTATTACATTTGTGCTGAGTTGCATTTTCAACACATTTATCAGAAAGAGGGAGGAATCAGTATGGGAAAATCACTTGATTTACTGTTACCATTGGCTGTAATTATTTAATGGTAATAATAATAGTGGAAGCTATATTAAACATTTATTTTGACATGAATAAAAATTTTATTAATTTTAGAGCTCCACCACAAGTTGGGGGTTTTGGCACTTAACTAAGAGTATTAGACCATTGAAATAAGTGTTAATATATGATCCCAATCACTATTTTTATGTATTAGTGCAAAGAAAAATAGTTTGGACCAATGAACAAATGTTATAAATTATATAAAGATTCCCAGGCGTAGCCAAGTAATAGGGACTCATTGCTCATTTCGGGGCAATGGGAAATTTGCACAATGCCATTTTATTGTTTTGCTTATTTCTTACTTCTGTGATGCTTTGCATCTGGTTCCCACCCTCATAACTCTGCCCCAAGTTATCAAGTATGCCCAAATCAATGTAATTTGGTTTGCACTGACAGTGGGCCCAGATCCAGCAGAAGGCTGTAAATGAGGTGAAAGGGGACATTCTTAGCACAGCCACTTCACTTTTCTGTGTGTGAACCCATTGAACACCCAAAGAAGAGTAGCGCCCAAAAAAGGCGGCGCTGGGGTTCTTCACAGACTGGAAGGTCTCCAGGGGTCCTAGAAGTACCTTGAAGGAACCATAAGGTATGAAGGCAACATTAAGAACATAAGAAATAGGAACAGGAGTAAGCAATACAGCCCAACAAGCCTGCTCCATCATTCAATATCATGGCTGAACTTCTACATCAACTCCATTTTCCTGTCTTATCCCATATCCCTTGATTCCCTTTGTGCACAAAAAGCTATCGATCTCAGTCTTGAATATACTCATCAACTCAGCATTCACAGCCCTTTGGGGTTGAGAATTCCAAAGATTCACAACCCTCTGACTGAAGAAATTCCTCCTCATCTCAGTCCTAAATGGCCGACCCTTTATCCTGAGACTATGACCCCTAGTTCTCGATTCTTCAGGCAGCATCTACCCTGTCAAGCCTTCGAATAATTTTATATGTTTCAATGAGATCACCTCTCATTCTTCTAAACTCCAGAGAATATAGGCCCAATCTACTCAATCTCTCCTCATAGGACAGCTCTCTAACCCCAGGAATCAATCGAGTGAACCCCGAGCTCCACTTCCTTTAGGGGCAGTTCCCGGGACGCTATTGGGTCGGGAGTGAAGCGCTACGCGGATGCTACACAGATGGTCTGCATAGTGCTGACACGCTTCAACGCCCCCCCCGCCCCCCTTCGCTTAAAGGGAAGGGCAGTTGCGCACTCTGCAAGGCCTCCACTAAGCCACCAGGGCAGCATGGGAGTGGGCCTGCAGACTAATATCTCTTATGAAGCTGGTGGTGAGCCACCTTGTTGAACCGCTGCAGTTCTTGTGATGAACGTACTCCCACACTGCTGTTAAAGAGGGAGTTCCAGGACTTTGACCCAGCGAAGATGAAGGAACAGCGCTATATTTCCAAGTCAGGATGGTGTATAACTTGGAGGAGAACTTGCAGGTGCTGGTGCTCCAATGCATCTGCTGCCCTTGTCCTTCTCGGTGGTGGAGGTTGTGGGTTTGGAAGGTGCTGCCAAAGAAGCCGAGGCGAGTTGCTGCAGTGCATCTTCTACATGGTACACACTGCAGCCATTGTGTGCCGGTGGTAGATGGAGTGAATGGTGAAGGTGGTGGATGGGGTACCAATCAAGTGGTCTGCATTGTCCTGGATAGTGTTCCGCTTCCTGAGTGTTGTTGGAGCTGCACTCATCCAGGCAAGTGGAGAGTATTCCATCACACTCCTGACTTAATAGAATCATAGAAATTTACAGCACGGAGAGAGGCCATTTTGAACCATCGTGTCTGTGCCGGCCGACAAAGAGCTATCCAGCATAATCCCACTTTCCAGTTCTTGGTCCATAGCCTTGTAGGTGTAAGTTTCCCCTCAAATCCCCTCTAAACCTCCGACCAATTACTCTAAATAGAAACATAGAAACACAGAAAATAGGTGCAGGAGCAGTCCATTCAGCCCTTCCAGCCTGCACCGCCATTCGATGAGTTCATGGCTGAACATGAAACTTCAGTACCCCCTTCCTGCTTTCTCGCCATACCCCTTGATCCCCCGAGTAGTAAGGACTTCATCTAACTCCCTTTTGAATATATTTAGTGAATTGGCCTCAACTACTTTCTGTGGTAGAGAATTCCACAGGTTCACCACTCTCTGGGTGAAGAAGTTTCTCCTCATCTCGGTCCTAAATGGCTTACCCCTTATCCTCAGACTGTGACCCCTGGTTCTGGACTTCCCCAACATTGGGAACATTCTTCCTGCATCTAACCTGTCTAAACCCGTCAGAATTTTAAACGTTTCTATGAGGTCCCCTCTCATTCTTCTGAACTCCAGTGAATACAAGCCCAGTTGATCCAGTCTTTCTTGATAGGTCAGTCCCACCATCCCGGGAATCAGTCTGGTGAATCTTCGCTGCACTCCCTCAATAGCAAGAATGTCCTTCCTCAAGTTAGGAGACCAAACCTCTACACAATACTCCAGGTATGGCCTCACCAAGGCCCTGTACAACTGTAGCAACACCTCCCTGCCCCTGTACTCAAATCCCCTCGCTATGAAGGCCAACATGCCATTTGCTTTCTTAACCGCCTGCTGTACCTGCATGCTAACCTTCAATGACTGATTTCCATGACACCCAGGTCTCGTTGCACCTCCCCTTTTCCTAATCTGTCACCATTCAGATAATAGTCTGTCTCTCTGTTTTTACCACCAAAGTGGATAACCTCACATTTATCCACATTATACTTCATCTGCCATGCATTTGCCCACTCACCTAACCTATCCAAGTCACTCTGCAGCCTCATAGTATCCTCCTCGCAGCTCACACTGCCACCCAACTTAGTGTCATCCGCAAATTTGAAGATACTACATTTAATCCCCTCGTCTAAATCATTAATGTACAATGTAAACAGCTGGGGCCCCAGCACAAAACCTTGCGGTACCCCACTAGTCACTGCCTGCCATTCTGAAAAGTACCCATTTACTCCTACTCTTTGCTTCCTGTCTGACAACCAGTTCTCAATCCACGTCAGCACACTACCCCCAATCCCATGTGTTTTAACTTTGCACATTAATCTCTTGTGTGGGACCTTGTCGAAAGCCTTCTGAAAGTCCAAATATACCACATCAACTGGTTCTCCTTTGTCCACTTTACTGGAAACATCCTCAAAAAATTGCAGAAGATTTGTCAAGCATGATTTCCCTTTCACAAATCCATGCTGACTTGGACCTATCATGTCACCATTTTCCAAATGCGCTGCTATGACATCCTTAATAATTGATTCCGTCATTTTACCCACTACTGAGGTCAGGCTGACCGGTCTATAATTCCCTGTTTTCTCTCTCCCTCCTTTTTTAAAAAGTGGGGTTACATTGGCTACCCTCCACTCGATAGGAACTGATCCAGAGTTTATGGAATGTTGGAAAATGACTGTCAATGCATTCGCTATTTCCAAGGCCACCTCCTTAAGTACTCTGGGATGCAGTCCATCAGGCCCTGGGGATTTATCGGCCTTCAATCCCATCAATTTCCCCAACACAATTTCCCGACTAATAAAGATTTCCCTCAGTTCCTCCTCCTTACTAGACTCTCTGACCCCTTTTATATCCGGAAGCTTGTTTGTGTCCTCCTTAGTGAATACCGAACCAAAGTACTTGTTCAACTGGTCTGTCATTTCTTTGTTCCCCGTTATGACTTCCCCTGATTCTGACTGCAGGGGACCTACGTTTGTCTTTACTAACCTTTTTCTCTTTACATACCTATAGAAACTTTTGCAATCCGCCTTAATGTTCCCTGCAAGCTTCTTCTCGTACTCCATTTTCCCTGCCCTAATCAAACCCTTTGTCCTCCTCTGCTGAGTTCTAAATTTCTCCCAGTCCCCGGGTTCGCTGCTATTTCTGGCCAATTTGTATGCCACTTCCTTGGCTTTAATACTATCCCTGATTTCCCGAGATAGCCACGGTTGAGCCACCTTCCCTTTTTTATTTTTACGCCAGACAGGAATGTACAATTGTTGTAATTCATCCATGCGGTCTCTAAATGTCTGCAATTGCCCATCCACAGTCAACCCCTTAAGTATCATTCGCCAATCTATCCTAGCCAATTCACGCCTCATTCCTTCAAAGTTACCCTTCTTTAAGTTCTGGACCATGGTCTCTGAATTAACTGTATCATTCTCCATCCTAATGCAGAATTCCACCATATTATGGTCACTCTTCCCCAAGGGGCCTCGCACAATGAGATTGCTAATTAATCCTCTCTCATTACACAACACCCAGTTTAAGATGGCCTCCCCCCTAGTTGGTTCCTCGACATATTGGTCTAGAAAACCATCCCTTATGCACTCCAGGAAATCCGCCTCCACCGTATTGCTTCCAGTTTGGCTAGCCCAATCTATGTGCATATTAAAGTCACCCATTATAACTGCTGCACCTTTATTGCATGCACCCCTAATTTCCTGTTTGATGCCCTCCCCAACATCACTACTACTGTTTGGAGGTCTGTACACAACTCCCACTAACGTTTTTTGCCCTTTGGTGTTCTGCAGCTCTACCCATATAGATTCCACATCATCCAAGCTAATGTCTTTCCTAACTATTGCATTAAGCTCCTCTTTAACCAGCAATGCTACCCCACCTCCTTTTCCTTTTATTCTATCCTTCCTGAATGTTGAATACCCCTGGATGTTGAGTTCCCAGCCCTGATCATCCTGGAGCCACGTCTCCATAATCACAATCACATCATATTTGTTAACATCTATTTGCACAGTTAATTCATCCACCTTATTGCGGATACTCCTTGCATTAAGACACAAAGCCTTCAGGCTTGTTTTTTTAACACCCTTTGTCCTTTTAGAATTTTGCTGTACAGTGGCCCTTTTTGTTCTTTGCCTTGGGTTTCTCTGCCCTCCACTTTTCCTCATCTCCTTTCTGTCTTTTGCTTTTGCCTCCTTTTTGTCTCCCTGCATTGGTTCCCATCCCCCTGCCATATTAGTTTAACTCCTCCCCAACAGCACTAGCAAACACTCCCCCTAGGACATTGGTTCCGGTCCTGCCCAGGTGCAGACCGTCCGGTTTGTACTGGTCCCACCTCCCCCAGAACCGGTTCCAATGCCCCAGGAATTTGAATCCCTCCCTACTGCACCACTGCGCAAGCCACGTATTCATCTGCGCTATCCTGCGATTCCTACTCTGACTAGCATGTGGCACTGGTAGCAATCCCGAGATTAATACTTTTGAGGTCCTACTTTTTAATTTAGCTCCGAGCTCCTTAAATTCGTTTTGTAGGACCTCATCCCTTTTTATTACCTATGTCGTTGGTACCAATGTGCACCACGACAACTGGCTGTTCTCCCTCCCATTTCAGAATGTCCTGCACCCACTCCGAGACATCCTTGACCCTTGCACCAGGGAGGCAACATACCATCCTGGCGTCTCGGTTGCGGCCGCAGAAACGCCTATCTATTCCCCTCACCATTGAATCCCCTATCACTATCGCGCTCCCACTCTTTTTCCTGCCCTCCTGTGCAGCAGAGCCAGCCACGGTGCCATGAACTTGGCTGCTGCTGCCCTCCCCTGATGAGTCATCCCCCCCAACAGTACTCAAAGCGGTGTATCTGTTTTGCAGGGGGATGAACACAGGGGACCTCTGCACTACCTTCCTTGCACTACTCTTCCTGCTGGTCTTCCATTCCCTATCTGGCTGTGGACCCTTCTCCTGCGGTAAGACCAACTCACTACACGTGATACTCACGTCATTCTCAGCATCGTGGATGCTCCAGAGTGAATCCATCCTCAGCTCCAATTCCGCAATGCGGACCGTCAGGAGCTCGAGGCGGATACACTTCCTGCACACGTAGTCGCCAGGGACACCGGAAGTGTCCCTGAGTTCCCACATGGTACAGGAGGAGCATAACACCCGACCGAGCTCTCCTGCCATGACTTAACCCTTAGATACACTTAAATTGGCAACAACAATGTTAAAAGTTACTGACTAATATAAAAAGAAAAAGAAAAACTACTCACCAATCACCAGCCAATCACTTACCCCCTAGGCTGTGACGTCACCTTTCTGTTTCTTTCTACTTCTTTTTTGCCTTCTCCTTGTAGCTGCACAAGTACGCCTTTTATAGGCCTCCGACCCCGGACTCACGCCTCACCAACGAACTCCCGACGCCTCTCGCGGCCTTTTATAGGCCTCGGACCCCGGACTCACGCCTCACCAACGAACTCCCGACGCCTATCGTGGCCTTTTATAGGCCTCCGACCCCGGACTCACGCCTCACCAACGAACTCCCGACGCCTCTCACGGCCTTTTATAGGCCTCCGACCCCGGACTCACGCCTCACCAACGAACTCCCGACGCCTATCGTGGCCTTTTATAGGCCTCCGACCCCGGACTCACGCCTCACCAATCTATGCCTCCTGGTTGTTGACCCCTCTGCTAAGGGAAATAGGTCCGTCCTATCCACTCTATCTGGGCCCCTCATAATTTTATACACCTCAATAAGGTCTCCCTTCAGCCTCCTCTGTTCCATCGAAAACAAACCCAGCCATCCAATCTTTCCTCATATCTGAAATTCTCCAGTCCCGGCAACATCCTCGTAAATCTCATCTGTACCTTCTCTAGTGCAATCACATCTTTCCTGTAATGTGGTGACTAGAACTGCACGCAGTACTCTAGCTGTGGCCTAACCAGTGTTTTATACAGTTCCAGCATAACCTCCCTGCTCTTGTATTCCATGCCTCAGCTAATAAAGGCAAGTATTCCATAGGCCTTCTTAACCACCTTATTTACCTGGCCTGCTGCTTTCAGGTATCTGTGGACATGCACTCCAAGGTCCTACCATTTAATGTGTATACCCTTTCCTTGTTAGCCCTCTCCAAATGCATTACCTCACACTTCTCCGGATTGAATTCCATTTGCCACTGATCTGCCCACCTGACCAGTTCATTGATGTCTTCCTGCAGTCTACAGCTTTCTTCTTCATTATCAACCACACGGCCAGTATGCAAACTTCTTAATCATGCCCCCAACATTCAAGTTTAAATCATTGATATATACCACAACAAGCAAGGGACCTAGTGCTGAGCCCTGTGGAACCCCACTGGAAACAGCCTTCCAGTCACAAAAACACCCATCAACCATTACCCTTTGCTTCCTGCCTCTGAGCCAATTTTGGATCTAATTTGCCACTTTGCTTTGGATCCCATGGACTTTTACTTACGTGACCAGTCTGCCATGTGGGACCTTATCAAAAGTCTTGCTAAAATCCATATACACTACATCAAATGCACTACTCTCACTGATCCTCCTTGTTACCTTCTCAAAAAATAAATTTAAGTTAGTCAGACATGATCTTCCCTTAACAAATCCATGCTGATTGTCCTTGATTAATCCATGTCTTTCTAAAAGAAGATTTATCCTGTCCCTCACAATTTTTTCCAATAATTTTCCCACTCCCGAGGTTCGGCTGACTAGTCTGCAATTACTTGATCTATCCCTTTTTTCCTTTTTAAACAACGGTACGTTAGCAGTCCTCCAGCATCACACCTGTAGCCAGAGAGGATTGGTAAATGATGGTCGGAGCCTCTGCTATTAGCATGCAGGTACAGCAAGTAATTAGGAAAGCAAATGGAATATTGGCCTTTACTGTAAGGGGGCTGGAATATGAAAGTAGGGAAATCCTGCTACAACTGTTGGTGAGACCACACCTGGAGTACTGCATGCAGTTTTGGTCTCCTTATTTAAGGAGGGATATACTTACATTGGAGGCAGTTCAGAGAAGGATCACAAGGTTGATTCCCAAGATGAAGGGGTTGTCTTATGAAGAAAGGTTGAGCAGGTTGGGCCCAAACTCATTGGACTTTATTAGAATGAGAGATGATCTTATTGAAACATAAAATATTATGAGGGAGCTTGACAGGGTAGATGCAGAGAGGATGTTTCCCCTCATGAGGGAATCTAGAACTAGGGGGCATAGTTTCAGAATAAGGGGTCGCCCATTTAAAACCGAAATGAGGAGGAATTTCTTCTCTCAGAGGGTCATGAATCTTTGAAATTCTCTACCCCAGAGAGCTGTAGAGGCTGGGTCATTGAATATATTCAAGGTGGAGATAGACAGGTGACAAGGGAGTCGAGGGTTAATGGGGAGCAGGCAGGGAAGTGGAGTTGAGGCCAAGACCAGATCAGCCATGATCTTATTAAATGGTGGAACAGGCTCGAGGGGCCAAATGGCCTACTCCTGCTCCTATTTCTTATGTTCTTTCTTGCCTCTCGTAACAGCTTGGGATATATTTCATCTGGGCCAGGGGATTTATTCACTTTCAAAGCTGCTAAACCCTATCACATTCCTGACTTGTGCCTTGTAGATGGTGAAAGGCTTTTGGGTGTCAGGAGGTGAGACACTCACCGCAGAATAACCAGTCTCTGACCAGCTCTTGTAGCCATAGCATTTATGTGGCTGGTCCAGTTAAGTTTCTGGTCAATGGTGACCCTCCCTGCACCCCCACGATGGGGATTTGGCGATGGTAAAGCCGTTGAATATCAAGGGAGGTGGTTAGACTCGCGCTTGTTGGAGATGGTAATTGCCTGGCACTTGTGCGGCACGAATGTTACTTGCCACTTATCAGCCCAAGCCTGGTGCATGCGGGCATTTTCTGAGGCGTTGCGAATGGAACTGAACACTGCAATCATCAGTGAACATCCTCACTTCTGACCTTATGATGGAGGGAAGGTCATTGATGAAGCAGCTGAAGATAGTTGGGCCGAGTACACTGCCCTGAGGAACTCCTGCAGCGATGTCCTGGGGCTGGGATGATTGACCTTCAACAACCACAATCATCTTCCATTGTGCTAGGTATGATTCCAGCCAGTGGAGAGTTTCCCCCCCCGATTTCCATTTACTTTCCCATTACAATTTTACTGGGGCTCCTTGATGCCACACAGAGTCAAATGCTACCTTGATGTCAAGGGCAGTCATTCTCACTTCACCTCTGAATTTAGCTCTTTTGTCCATGTTTGGACCAAGGCTGTAATGAGGTCTGGAGCCGAGTGGTCCTGGCAGAACCCAAACTGAGCATCGGTGAGCAGGTTATTGGTGAGTAAGTGCCACTTGATGGTGCTTTCGAAGACAACTTCCATTACTTTGCTGATGATTGAGAGTGTACTGATGGGGCAGTAATTGGCTGCATAGGATTGTCCTGCTTTTTGTGGACAGGACATACCTGGGCAGTTTTCCACATTGTTGGGTAGATGCCAGTGTTGTAGCGGTACTGGAACAGCTTGGCTAGAGATGTGGTTAGTTCTGGAGCACAAGTCTTCAGCACGACAGCCGGTATGTTGTCAAGGTCCATAGCCTTTGCTACATCAATGCACTTAGCCATTTCTTGTTATTACATGGAGTTAATCAAATTGGCTGAAAACTGAGATGAACTGAGCTTATGAGATAATGAGGACCTCAGGAGGAGGCCCGATATGGATCATCCTCTCGGCAGTTCTGATTGACGATGGTTGTAAACACTTCAGCCTTGTCTTTTGCACTTGTGTGCTGGGCTCCCATACCATTGAGGATCAAAGAGCAAGTTATTATTTAAATGGAGAAAGATTGCAAAGTGCCGCAGTACAGCGGGACCTGGGGGTACTTGTGCATGAAACATAAAAGGATAGTATGCAGGAACAGCAAGTGATCAGGAAGGCCAATGGAATCTTGGCCTTTATTGCAAAGGGGATGGAGTATAAAAGCAGGGAAGCCTTGCTACTGCTATACAAGGTATTGGCGAGGCCACACCTGGAATACTGATGCAGTTTTGGTTTCCATATTTACGAAAGGATATACTTGCTTTGGAGGCAGTTCAGCGAAGGTTCACTAGGTTGATTCCGGGGATGAGGGGGTTGACATGAGGAAAGGTTGAGTAGGTTGAGCCTCTACTCATTGTAATTCAGAAGAATGAGAAGTGATCTTATCGAAATGTATAAGATTATGAGAGGGCTTGACAAGATGGATGCAGAGAGGATGTTTCCACTGATGGGGGAGACTAGAACTAGGGGGCATGATCTTAGAATAAGGGGCGCACATTTAAAACAAAGATGAGGAGAAATTTCTTCTCTCAGAGGATTGTAAATCTGTGGAATTCGATGCCTCAGAAAGCTGTGGAAGCTGGGACATTGAATAAATTGAAGACAGAAATAAACAGTTTCTTAAAGGGGATAAGGGAATAAGGGGTTATGGGGAGTGGGCAGGGAAGTGGAGCTGAGTCCATGATCAGATCAGCCATGATCTTATTGAATGGCAGAGCAGGCTCGAGGGGCCGTATGGCCTACTCCTGTTCCTATTTCTTACGTTCTAGGATGGGGATATTTATGGAGGCATTTCTCCCGTTCGGTGTTTAAGTGTCCGCCACCATTCACGACTGGATGTGGCAAGACTGCAGAGCTTTGATCTGAACCGTTGATTGTGGGATCGCTTAGCTCTGCTTATATCATGCTGCTTCTGCTGTTTAGCATGTATGTAGTCCTGTGTTGCAGCTTCCCTAGGTTGGCACCTCATTTTTAGGTATGCCTTGTGCTGCTCCTGGTATGCTCTTCTGCACTCCTCATTGAAGCAGGGTTGGTCCCCTGGAGTGAGGGGTATGCCGGGCCAAGAGGTTACAGATTGTGCTGGGATACAATTCTGCTGATGGCCCGCCCAGTTTTGAGCTGCTAGATCTGTTCAGTTCGCACAGTGGTAGTGCCACAGAACACAAAGGAGGGTGTCTTCAGTGTGAAGACGTGACTTCGCCTGCACGTGGACTGTGATTACCGCTATCAATGTTGTCATGCATCTGTGACAGATAGATTGGTGAGGACGAGGTCAAGTAGGTTTTACCCTCGTGGTTGTCTCACCACCTGCTGCAGACCAGTCTGGCAGCTATGTCCTTCAGGAATCGGTCAGCTCAGTCAATAGTGGTGCTACCGAACCACTCTTGGTGATGGACATTGAAGTCACCCACCCAGAGTACATTCCATGCTTTAGAGCTTCTTCCAAGTAGTGTTCAACATGGAGGAGCACTGATTCATCAGCTGAGGGAGGCCGGTAGGTGATAATCAGCAGGAGACTTCATGGGGAGTCAATGTTGAGGACTCCCAGGGCCACTCCCTACCGACTGTATACCATTGAGCTGCCACCCCAGGTGGGTCTGTCCTGCTGGTGGGATAGGACATACCCAGGTATGGTGATGGAAGAGTCGGGGACATTGGCATTAAGGTATGATTCTGTGAGTATGACTATGTCAGGCTGTTACTTGACTAGTCTGTGGGACAGCTCTCCCAATTTTGGCACAAGTCCCCAGATGTTTGTGAAGAAGACTTTGCAGGGTCGACTGGGCTGGGTGTGCCATTTTCATGTCTGAAGCCGGTGCAGAGGTCGATGCCAGGAGGTCCGTCCTTTTCTTTCCTTTTTACATACTTGTTTAAGCTCTTAAAATCTGTTTTTAGATTTCTGCCTAATTTACTCTAATATTAAATTTTCTCCCTCTATCAATTTCTTAGTCATCCTTTGCTGATTTTTAAAACCCTCTCAATCCTCAGACTTACTACTCTTTCTGGCAACATTGTAAGCTTCTTCTTTTAATCTAATACGATCCTTAACTTCTCCAGTTAGCCACACCTGGTCCACTTTTCCAGTGGAGTTTTTATTCCTCAAGGCATATATTGGTTGAGAATTATGAATTATTTCTTTAAATATTTGTATTGCTTATCTATCGTCATATCTTTTAATCTAATTTCCCAGTTTACCTCAACCAACTCGCCCCTCATACTTCCGTAATGGCTTTAAAAAAGAAATTGAATTACCCTGTTTTTGGACTTCACCACATCACTCTCAAAATTAATATGAAATTCTATCATATTATGATCACTCTTCCCCAGAGGATCCTTTACAATACAATTACTAACAAACCCTGTCTAATTACACAATACTAAATCTTAAATAGCCTGATGCCTAGTTGGTTCCTCAGCATATTATGCCGGAAAACTGTCTCAAAGACATTCCATGAACTCGGTCTCCAAGCTTTGGAGATTGGGCTAGCCAAACTGGAAGCAATACGGTGGAGGAGGATTTCCTGGAGTGCATAAGGGATGGTTTTCTAGACCAATATGTTGAGGAACCAACTAGGGGGGAGGCCATCTTAGACTGGGTGTTGTGTAATGAGAGAGGATTAATTAGCAATCTCATTGTGCGAGGCCCCTTGGGGAAGAGTGACCATAATATGGTGGAATTCTGCATTAGGATGGAGAATGAAACAGTAATTTCAGAGACCATGGTCCAGAACTTAAAGAAGGGTAACTTTGAAGGTATGAGGCGTGAATTGGCTAGGATAGATTGGCGAATGATACTTAGGGGGTTGACTGTGGATGGGCAATGGCAGACATTTAGAGACCGCATGGATGAATTACAACAATTGTACATTCCTGTCTGGCGTAAAAATAAAAAAGGGAAGGTGGCTCAACCGTGGCTATCTAGGGAAATCAGGGATAGTATTAAAGCCAAGGAAGTGGCATACAAATTGGCCAGAAATAGCAGCGAACCTGGGGACTGGGAGAAATTTAGAACTCAGCAGAGGAGGACAAAGGGTTTGATTAGGGCAGGGAAAATGGAGTACGAGAAGAAGCTTGCAGGGAACATTAAGGCGGATTGCAAAAGTTTCTATAGGTATGTAAAGAGAAAAAGGTTGGTGAAGACAAACGTAGGTCCCCTGCAGTCAGAATCAGGGGAAGTCATAACGGGGAACAAAGAAATGGCAGACCAATTGAACAAGTACTTTGGTTCGGTATTCACTAAGGAGAATACAAACAACCTTCCGGATATAAAAGGGGTCAGAGGGTCTAGTAAGGAGGGGGAACTGAGGGAAATCTTTATTAGTCGGGAAATTGTGTTGGGGAAATTGATGGGATTGAAGGCCGATAAATCCCCAGGGCCTGATGGACTGCATCCCAGAGTACTTAAGGAGGTGGCCTTGGAAATAGCGGATGCATTGACAGTCATTTTCCAACATTCCATTGACTCTGGATCAGTTCCTATGGAGTGGAGGGTAGCCAATGTAATCCCACTTTTTAAAAAAGGAGGGAGAGAGAAAACAGGGAATTATAGACCGGTCAGCCTGACCTCAGTAGTGGGTAAAATGATGGAATCAATTATTAAGGATGTCATAGCAGTGCATCTGGAAAATGGTGACATGATAGGTCCAAGTCAGCATGGATTTGTGAAAGGGAAATCATGCTTGACAAATCTTCTGGAATTTTTTGAGGATGTTTCCAGTAAAGTGGGCAAAGGAGAACCAGTTGATGTGGTATATTTGGACTTTCAGAAGGCTTTCGACAAGGTCCCACACAAGAGATTAATGTGCAAAGTTAAAGCACATGGGATTGGGGGTAGTGTGCTGACGTGGATTGAGAACTGGTTGTCAGACAGGAAGCAAAGAGTAGGAGTAAACGGGTACTTTTCAGAATGGCAGGCAGTGACTAGTGGAGTGCCGCAAGGTTCTGTGCTGGGGCCCCAGCTGTTTACATTGTACATTAATGATTTAGACGAGGGGATTAAATGCAGTATCTCCAAATTTGCGGATGATACTAAGTTGGGTGGCAGTGTGAGCTGCGAGGAGGATGCTATTAGGCTGCAGAGTGACTTGGATAGGTTAGGTGAGTGGGCAAATGCATGGCAGATGAAGTATAATGTGGATAAATGTGAGGTTATCCACTTTGGTGGTAAAAACAGAGAGACAGACTATTATCTGAATGGTGACAGATTAGGAAAAGGGAAGGTGCAACGAGACCTGGGTGTCATGGTACATCAGTCATTGAAGGTTAGCATGCAGGTACAGCAGGCGGTTAAGAAAGCAAATGGCATGTTGGCCTTCATAGCGAGGGGATTTGAATACAGGGGCAGGGAGGTGTTGCTACAGTTGTACAGGGCCTTGGTGAGGCCACACCTGGAGTATTGTGTACAGTTTTGGTCTCCTAACTTGAGGAAGGACATTCTTGCTATTGAGGGAGTGCAGCGAAGGTTCACCAGACTGATTCCCGGGATGGCGGGACTGACCTATCAAGAAAGATTGGATCAACTGGGCTTGTATTCACTGGAGTTCAGAAGAATGAGAGGGGACCTCATAGAAACGTTTAAAATTCTGACGGGTGTCGACAGGTTAGATGCAGAAAGAATGTTCCCAATGTTGGGGAAGTCCAGAACCAGGGGTCACAGTCTGAGGATAAGGGGTAAGCCATTTAGGACCGAGATGAGGAGAAACTTCTTCACCCAGAGAGTGGTGAACCTGTGGAATTCTCTACCACAGAAAGTAGTTGAGGCCAATTCACTAAATATATTCAAAAGGGAGTTAGATGAAGTCCTTACTACTCGGGGGATCAAGGGTTATGGCGAGAAAGCAGGAAGGGGGTACTGAAGTTTCATGTTCAGCCATGAACTCATTGAATGGCGGTGCAGGCTAGAAGGGCTGAATGGCCTGCTCCTGCACCTATTGTCTATGTTTCTATGTTTCTACTTTTGCCAATTTAGATTGCCTTGTCTTTATGAAGATTAAAGTCCCCCACACTTATTGCATTAGCTTGTTATATGCTCCTTTAATTTACTGATTTATACTCTGTAAAACACTATGATTACTGTTGGAGGTCCTATAAACTATTTTCAGCATTGTTTTCTGCTCTTTGTAATTTCTTAGCTCCACCTATACTAATTCTACATTCCGATTTTCTGGGAAGAGATCCTTTCTCCTTATTGCCTTTATCTTATCCTTTATTTTCAGGGATAGTCCACCTCCTTTACCATTTTGCCTATCTTTTCTAAAAGTTAGGTACCCTAGATATTTAATTCCCAGCCTTGGTCACCCTGCAACCACATCTCAGTGCTAGATCTAACCGATTTATCTCTACTTGTGCCATTAATTCATCTATCTTGTTCAGATGCTTTGTGCATTCAGATATAGTGCGTTTAATTTCAATTTTTTTATTAAGGTGCTTCATCCTCGCCCCCAGACGATCTTTTGGTCCCAATGCAAAAAGTTGTGCTCATGTTTCTGTCTGCCAATTCCAGTACAAGGTCCTGCCACGAGTCCAGCGGTTGCCAGGGAGAAGAATTAGATCACATGGGGATGTGATCGTGAGGGGGTAGAGATTGTCGGGGGGGGGAAAGAGATCATGTTGCGGGAGATGGGAATGGGTCTGGAGTTTGTTGGGATGGGGTCTGGAAATCATGAGGAGGGAGGTAAATCGCATCAAGGGGAAGTTCTCCTGCTCGTTCTGGCCTTCAGGCAGCACTGGAAGAGCATTTAACTGATGGATCTGATGGTTCTCACCCTGCTTTAGCTGGGGGTTTCCCCAAGTCCTGGGAAACACACAACCTCATTAACATATTATAATTACTGATCTGCCTTCAAGAGCAGATTACCCGCTCCCACAACCAGGTTAAACTGGAAGCAGGCGCTTTCCCAGCGTGTTGAGATTAGGTTTCTGATTTTTATGAATTAAACCCATATCTCTGCTGGCTCTTTGATAGAGCAATCTAATATGAACCTCAATGCACTGCTCACTTCCTTGTGTCTTCCTCTGTTTCATTTGTTTATCTAATCATCCTATAAAAGATGCAATGGACTCTGCCACAACCAGTCCCTGAATCGAAGTATTGCATGCTCTCACAACTCTCTGCGTAAAAAATATTTCTCCTAATTTCTCTCCTCTTTAATTCTTTTAAATTGATGATCTCGTCACTGACAACCCAACTACAGAAAATAGTTTTCTCCTACTCACCCAGTCAAAATACTTCATAATCTTAAGACCCCTATTAAATCTAAAGCGGCAGCAACCCCGGCTGGAGGAGCATTCCTTCTCCTCCCAGCCTCATAAAATAAGCATAACCTTACCTCTCAGCTCCTCTTCCGTTGGAATGGCAGCTATTACTGGGGTTCTATGTACCTCATTTTAAATGGGCCTACCACTCAGGTGGCTGCCTATGTTGCCTAGCAATAGGTTTGAGAGTATACTGTGCTGGCCACAGCAATGGTGGGATTGGGGCAGTAAGTCATTCACCACCATTTACAAGGCGCTACCGCCCAGCTTTTGGCAGGCAGGAGGGACGCCTCAAAATCTGCCTCTAGAAGTTTAGCAAAATTTGGTATCGCTATGTTGGAAACTGCAGCACTTACAAATTAGAGCAACTATGAGCCTAACTGCCCCCACCTCTGCTAGTGTTAACATATAGCTTGTTTACTTTCCAGTTATTGGTATTTTGTTTCTAGAATGTTTGCCAAAAATGTTGGAAAATTACAATGGAAATGCGAACCAAAGAATATATTCAATCATTCATTCCTACATAGATGGATACTGCTTATAGTAATAATAACAGAAAATTATTCGGGAAAGCGGTGAAGTGAATCAAGGTTGATTACTTACTATGCTTTGTTACTATTAACTCGATATAAAAATGTCAGAAGTAGAATAAATATTTTATCTGAATAGTAGGAAAAACAATTTAAAGGAATAAATATCTAATAAGTGCAAAATATGATTTCACAGCACGTGAAATAATTCATAATTATTTAATTCTGTCTCGTTTGAGCTTGCTACCTTATTTTGAATGCATTGCTGCTACAAACATATTCTGCCACATAAAGTTTAGCATTTTTATAAGCTATTTTACACCAGATGTTAATGATTCCCCAAATGCTTTGATGTCTCAACAAGACCAAAAATTGACCATAAGGATATTTATTTTTAAATTCTAGCATTAAGAAATGTCAAACTTTATTTTCAGGCAGATTTGTTGTTGTTCATATTATTAGCAAAGCACATTGTATTAGACTCCATTTTCATTTTCATGCACAGAGCGTCATATTACGATAATTATACATCGTTAAGATTACTACGCACTTTCAATTTCAAACGGGTGTTTTCCTTGTAATATCAACAATGCACTGTGTTCTGACTGTTCAAATTGCAGCATGCATTTGTTTTTTTTCCAATCTGTCATTTTTTTGTTCCAATTATTCATATTCCACAGAGCAATTATTAAATTTATTTATGAAAAACTTGTCAGCTAACATCATAATGATTTTTATTTACAAATTTCATGACTAAAATTACTTACCATGCTCCATTTCCAATAATTCTTGGAAATTAAAGGCCCATTTTTGATGTTACATGTACATTAATAAGGATTCTTTATGTAGAAGAACTCAACCTCCTATATTGGATCAATGTCACTGAGCAGCAAGGTAACATTTATCATCCACTGTCATCTGCTTCACTAAATCACATCTTGCGAAACTCTATTCTCCAGCTCATTCTTTCACAAGTCTTTACACTCCGTTACAATGCTTGGTTAAACCTCAGCGGAATAAGTTAATTCATTGTAACATCTGTTTGAAGTTCCCAGTATCTTTTTCCTCTTAGATATCACTTTTGTTTTTTCAATTAGATTTGCTTGTCAGTTTTCATCTACCAATGGTATTTGATCATTTTTTAATATGCACATCAGGAAAAGGGATGTCAAAGACTTAGGAAGGTGAGAAGTTACCATCAGCAATAACCACTCCCACATCAAATACAGCAAAGCCAATTGCAGAGTGAAGCTCCTTTTATACTACCCCCAACAATCTGCCTCAACATCTGTGGAAGCTGGGACATTGAATAAATTTAAGACAGAAATAGACAGTTTCTTGAACGATAAGGGGATAAGGGGTTATGGGGAGCGGGCAGGGAAGTGGAGCTGAGTCCATGATCAGATCAGCCATGATCTTATTGAATGGCGGAGCAGGCTCGACTCCTGCTCCGATTTCTTATGTTCTTATGTTCATCCTCAGCAGAGCTACCCAGAGTCGTAGAATGATACAGCACAGAAGGAGGCCCTTCGACCCATCGTGCCTGCTCTTTGAAAGAGTTTCACTCCCCTGGCCTTTCATAGAAAATAAACAAACTGGGATTTTGGACTAAACATAAAAAATAGGAGCAGGAGTAGGCCATTTGGCCCCTTGATCCTGCTTCGCCATTCAGTAAGATCATGGCTCATCTGATCTTGCCCTCAACTCCACTTCCCTGCCCACTCCCCATAACCCTTGACTCCCTTAACATTAAAAAATCTGTCTATCTCCACCTTAAATATATTCAATGACCCAGCCTCCACAGCTCTCGGGGGAAGAGAATTCCAAAGATGACCTTCTGAGAGAAGAAATTCCTCATCATTTCCATTTTAAATGGGCGACCCCTTATTCTGAAACTATGTCCCCTAGTTCTAGATTCCCCCGCGAGGGGAAATATCCTCTCTGCATCAGCCTGACATCGGTAGTGGGTAAAATGATGGAATCAATTATTAAGGATGTCATAGCAGTGCATTTGGAAAGAGGTGACTTGATAGGTCCAAGTCAGCATGGATTTGTGAAAGGGAAATCATGCTTGACAAATCTTCTGGAATTTTTTGAGGATGTTTCCAGTAGAGTGGATAAGGGAGAACCAGTTGATGTGGTATATTTGGACTTTCAGAAGGCGTTCGACAAGGTCCCACACAAGAGATTGATGTGCAAAGTTAGAGCACATGGGATTGGGGGTAGTGTACTGACATGGATTGAGAACTGGTTGTCAGACAGGAAGCAAAGAGTAGGAGTAAATGGGTACTTTTCAGAATGGCAGGCAGTGACTAGTGGGGTACCGCAAGGTTCTGTGCTGGGGCCCCAGCTGTTTACACTGTACATTAATGATTTAGATGAGGGGATTAAATGTAGTATCTCCAAATTTGCGGATGACACTAAGTTGGGTGGCAGTGTGAGCTGCGAGGAGGATGCTGTGAGGCTGCAGAGCGACTTGGATAGGTTAGGTGAGTGGGCAAATGCATGGCAGATGAAGTATAATGTGGATAAATGTGAGGTTATCCACTTTGGTGGTAAAAACAGAGAGACAGACTATTATCTGAATGGTGACAGATTAGGAAAAGGGGAGGTGCAAAGAGACCTGGGTGTCATGGTACATCAGTCATTGAAGGTTGGCATGCAGGTGCAGCAGGTGGTTAAGAAAGCAAATGGCATGTTGGCCTTCATAGCAAGGGGATTTGAGTACAGGGGCAGGGAGGTGTTGCTACAGTTGTACAGGGCATTGGTGAGGCCACACCTGGAGTATTGTGTACAGTTTTGGTCTCCTAACCTGAGGAAGGACATTCTTGCTATTGAGGGAGTGCAGCGAAGGTTCACCAGACTGATTCCCGGGATGGCGGGACTGACCTATCAAGAAAGACTGGATCAACTGGGCTTGTATTCACTGGAGTTCAGAAGAATGAGAGGGGACCTCATAGAAACATATAAAATTCTGACGGGGTTAGACAGGTTAGATGCAGGAAGAATGTTCCCAATGTTGGGGAAGTCCAGAACCAGGGGTCACAGTCTAAGGATAAGGGGTAAGCCATTTAGGACCGAGATGCGGAGGAACTTCTTCACCCAGAGAGTGGTGAACCTGTGGAATTCTCTACCACAGAAAGTTGTTGAGGCCAATTCACTAAATATATTCAAAAAGGAGTTAGATGAGGTCCTTACTGCTAGGGGGATCAAGGGGTATGGCGAGAAAGCAGGAATGGGGTACTGAAGTTGAATGTTCAGCCATGAACTCATTGAATGGCGGTGCAGGCTAGAAGGGCCGAATGGCCTACTCCTGCACCTATTTTCTATGTTTCTATGTTACCCTGTCAAGCCCCCTCAGAATCTTATATGTTTCAATACGATCCCCTCTCATTCTTCTAAACTCTAATGATTATAGGCCCAACCTGCTCAACCTTTCTTCATAAGCCAACCCCCTCATCTCAGGAATCAACTTCTCTGAACTGCCTGCAATGCAAGTAAATCAAGCGAGCCTCAGGTGGGCAGAGGAAACACTTCAAGGACACCCTCAAAGCGTCCTTGATAAAGTGCAACATCCCCACTGACTCTTGGGAATCCCTGGCCCACGACCACCCAAAATGGAGAAAGAGCATCCGGGAAGACACTGAGCACCTCGAATCCCATCGCCGAGAACAAGCAGAAACCAAGCGTAGACAGCGGAAGGAGCGTGTGTCAAGCCAGGCTTCCCACCCACCCTTTCCTTCAACCACTGTCTCCCCCACCTGTGACAAGAGACTGCATGTTCTGCACTGGACTCCTCAGTTCCTTGAGAACTCACTTTTAGAGTGGGAGCAAGTCATCCTCGACTCGGAGAGACTGCCTATGAATGAATGAATCCCTCCTTAAATAAGGAGACTAAAACTGTACACAGTACCCCAGGTGTGGTTTCACCAACAGTTTAAGCAGGACAGTTGTAGCAGAACTTCTCTACCTTTAATTCTCTATCCCACTTGCAATAAAGGCCAACATTCCGTTTGCTTTCCTTATTTCTTGCTGTACCTGCATGCTAACATTTTGTGTTTCATGTACAAGGACCCCCAGATCTCTTTGTACTGCATCATTTTGGAATCTCTCCACATTTAAATAATAATTTGCTTTTTTATTTCTCCTACCAAAGTGGATAACCTCACATTTCCCCACATTATACTCCATCTGCCAAATTTATCTGCTCCAGATAAAAATAGATTATTGCTTGTCATGAGGTAGCAAAATGAAGAATTATTACACTCCTCTCCAATGCATTGAAGAAGTGAAATTTAGCTCAGCTTCAATTCTGTATTTTGCTATTGAAAAAAAAATATGCACGGCCAGTGTTCACCCCAGCCCATCCCAAAAGTCATGAATCTATTACTATAATAAAGAGGATTCACAAAACAGTGGCAGGAATAATACCGAATTTAGATATCTAAGGTATATGGACAGTCCAATAAAATAAAGCTATTTTTCACTGGTAAACAGAAAATTAAGAGCATATATCATTCTGGGTCTTCTCAGTGCTGTAGAAGCAAAAAGACTATTTACTTTTTGAAGTATCAGATGAATAAATTAATGCATACCTAAAAATGTTTCCTGAAAATTAGCAAAGTTTTATACATACTGTGTGCACATGTTGAATACAATCATAAAATTTAATTTTCTCAAAAGTGAATTCAAATTGCAAATAGCAATCTATTACTTTCCAATTTATTTCATAACAACTTATTTCCATTTATGCATGTTAGGAAAGTTATCTGTTCTTTAATGAAACTAACATTAATAATTTCAGCCAGATTTATAATTCAGCAAATCAGTACTGCTGCGAACATTGTAGTATAATTGCAAAGTTAGGGCCCAATCTGACTCTGGAGTGAAGCAGAGAGTCCTGAAGGACTGTGTCTCCAGAGCCAGGTTGGACTTTGACTCTGAATATACACTGCAACTTCTGAATATAAACTCTTGGTATTGATGTTACATTTGTAGTGTAATTGCAGTGTTAATTACAATAAGTTTCCCTATAAAATGCATTATTTTGTATTTTTTTCAATTAGATTTTCAAATTTTGACAACATCAAAATATGCCCAAACAGGTTGCACACCCAGTCAGGAAACAAACACAAAATATTCAAGTTACTTTTGAAAGTATTTTTTTGACATAACATTGGCAAATTATAGAAACAAAATTATTTTGATGGAATAAACCCTATTGGTCATCATGAGCCTTTCAGTTACAGCGTTGTATTTTATAACACTATTGGCTGGGTAGCATTCCCTTCCATTTGCTGTTATTTACATTTCTTGCACAATTGCCTGACAATAAGTGAACAAACTTAGACCTTTCAATTCATGGAAAAACTAGAAGGTAAGAACATAAATAAGTAACCTCTGCAAAAAGTATACTTATAACTTCAGAAAATTCTCTTGTACCTGTGCAAGTAAAAATCTTACCATGCTCATTGTTTCAGTTACTGCTGATCGTTGTTCTTGCTTCTGTTTGATAATGTTCTCCATTAAACACTGACACACTTTCCTTTTTTGCTCTGTTGAGTAAGCCTCTAAACTCAAACTGCTCCGTGATTTCTGATGTAAAAAAAATAAAGCGATCAACATTAGTACTTTTAGAAATATAAAATTCTTGTTTGAAGCAAGATTCTGCAGGATATATTTAACTGAACATGACAAAAAGCCACTTAATTATAGTTATAACTGCTTAATGGGGGTCTACCTGCCTTTCTACCATCACATTCCTGAGCCATAGGAGCCTTCTCCTCTTTGCCAGAATTTACATGTTTCTCTCTCTCTCCTATTCTGCTGCAACTATTTACACTTACCTGTGGGTCAAATCTTTTGTTTCTATACTTGGCTCGTTATCACCTTCTTCTTGCTTTGCACCATCACTACTTTTGTAATTGAATCGCTCCTGACCTCCATCCTAAATGGAGACAGTTCTCTTTGGTCCTTTCCCTGCTTTAAAAACATTGATCTCTAACGTCTTCCAGTTCTGATGAAAGCTCACTCTTGTTTCTTTCTCCAAAGATGCTGCTTGACCAGCTAAGTGTTTCCAGTATTTTCTGCTTTTATTTGAGATTTCCAACAGCTACATTATTCGACTTAAGTTTTGATGTTTATTAGATATTGTTTGATAATTTTCCCTCAGATTCCACAGCCTCCTCTGCTCATACTTCCTGCTGCTGTTGGTCAAGTGATTGTTGAGTACTTACTATTGGCTCCCCTTGCTCTTCTGGGATCGCCACTGGAAGGCCTTTCATCAGGGCATGATTGTGGCAGGCTATGTCTTGCATAACTATTCCATAGACCCTGACTGCTTTGTACTGCAATGCTCCCTTGATCTCTGATGGTAATAGAAGAATTTGGTTTCCATATTTACAAAAGGGTATACTTGCTTTGGAGGCAGTTCAGACAAGGTTCACTAGGTTGATTCCGGGGATGAGGGGGGTTGACTTATGAGGAAAGGTTGAGTAGGTTGAGCCTCTACTCATTGGAATTCAGAAGAATGAGAGGTGATCTTATTGAAACGTATAATATTATGAGGGGGCTTGACAAGGTGGATGCAGAGAGGATGTTTCCACTGATGGGGGAGACTAGAACTAGAGGGCATGATCTTAGAATAAGGGGCCGCCCATTTAAAACTGAGGTGAGGAGAAATTTCTTCTCAGAGGGTTGTAAATCTGTGGAATTCGCTGCCTCAGAGAGCTGTGGATGCTGGGACATTGAATAAATTTAAGACAGAAATAGAGTGTTTCTTAAACGATAAGGGAATAAGGGGTTATGGGGAGCGGGCGGGGAAGTGGAGCTGAATCCATGATCGGATCAGCCATGATCTGATTGAATGGCGGAGCAGACTCGAGGGGACTCCTGCTCCTATTTCTTATATTCTTATTGTTGTGTTCCTAATACAGATGAGACTGCACACAGGGAGGTTAAAGTAACAGTGACTTCAGTCTTTATTAAGACACTCCAGAGTGAGGAACAAGCCTTAGGGGCTGGCTTATATACAGTGCTCCCAAGGGATGCTGGGATCCCTTGGGACTTCAGGGGATGCACTCCCTGATGGCGGAACATAGGAGTGTATGCTTTACAGATACACAACATCACTCCCCGACAAAGTCAAAGTGAAAACTATTTACAAAGTGAGGCGGTCGAGAGCCTTTCTTTCCTTGGTGGACCGCCTCGGTACAAACGTCTGTTCTGGTGTGTTGGCTGTGCCCTTGCTGGGCTGGGGTGTTGTTGGGTGAGCCTGGCCTTGTTGGGCTGAAGGGCCTGATGTGTTCGATTTCCTGGTTCGGGGTGGTGTCGTTGATCCTTTGTGTTTGTGTTGTGGCCTCAAAAAAGGTGGTGTCTGCTGTGGGTTGTTCAGGGCAGTCTGTGAACCGCAGCCTCGTTTGGTCCAGGTGCTTTCTGCAAATTTGTCCATTGTCTAGTTTGACGACAAACACCCTACTCCCTTCTTTAGCTATCACTGTGCCCATGTCCATAGTTTAGCACATACACTGGGTCATTCAGATCAATTTCCTGTGACACAGTGGCGCGATCATCGTTTACATTTTGTTGCTGCCGCCTGCTCTCTACCTGATCATGCAGGTTGGGGTGAACCAGCGAGAGTCTGGGTTTTAAGTGTCCTTTTCATGAGTAGCTCAGCCGTGAGCAAGTGGGGTCTCGTGCGGTAGCTGAGCAGTAATCGGGACAGGTGGGTTTGGAGTGAGCCTTCTGTGACTTGTTTAAGGCTCTGTTTGATTGTTTGTACTGCCCGCTCTGCCTGCCCAATGGAGGCTGGTTTAAACGGGGCCGAGGTGACAGTTTGATCCCATTGCGGGTCATGAGTTCTTTAAATTCGGCACTGGTGAAACATGGCCCGTTGTCACTGACCAGTACGTCAGGCAGGTCGAGGGTGGCAAACATGGCCCTCAGGCTTTCAATGGTGGCGGTGGCGGTGCTTCCCGACATTATTTCACATTCAATCCATTTTGAAAAAGCATCCACCACCACTAGGAACATTTTACCGAGAAAAAATCCCGCGTAGTCGATATGGATCCTCGGCTATGGTCTGGAGGGCCAGGACCACAGTCTTAGTGGTGCCTCTCTGGGCGCCTTGCTCAACTGAGCACACGCTGCATTGCCGTACACAGGACTCTAAGTCAGAGTCGATGCCGGGCCACCACACGTGGGATCTGGCTATTGCTTTCATCATTACTATACCCAGGTGTGTGCTGTGGAGATCCGAGATGAACGTCTCCCTGCCCTTTTTGGGTAGCACTACGCAGTTACCCCACAACAGGCAGTCTGCCTGAATGGACAGCTCGTCCTTTCGCCGCTGGAATGGCTTGATTAGCTCTTGCATTTCAACGGGGATGCTGGCCCAGCTCCCATGCAGTACACAGCTGTTTACTAGGGACAGCAGAGGATCTTGGCTGGTCCAAGTCCTCATCTGGCAGGCCGTGACAGGTGATTTATCATTTTCAAACGCTTCCATGACCATTAACAAGTATGCGGGCTGCGCCACCATCAACAAGTTTGCAGGCTGCGCCATTTCCACCCCCGTGGTGGGCAATGGTAGCCGACTGAGAGCATCCTCACAGTTCTTGGTGCCTGGCCTGTGGCGGATGGTATAGTTATATGCTGATAGCGTGAGTGTCCACCTTTGCATGCGGGCTGAGGCATTAGTATTTATCCCCTTGTTTTCAGCGAATATGGATATGAGGGGCTTGTGATCGGTTTCCAGCTCAAATTTGAGGCCAAACAGATACTGATGCATTTTCTTTACCCCGAACACACATGCTAATGCCTCTTTCTCAATCATGCTGTAGGCCCTTTCGACCTTCGACAGGCTCCTGGAGGCATAGGCGACACGTTGCAACTTCCCCGCACCGTTAGCTTGTTGTAATACACACCCGACTCCGAACGACGACGCATCACATGCTAGCACAAGTCTTTTACATGGGTTATATAATACAAGCAGCTTGTTGGAGCATAAAATGTTTTTGGCTTTCTCAAAAGCAATTACTTGGTTTTTTCCCCATACCCAGTTTTCACCTTTACGCAATAACACATGTAGGGGCTCTAAGAGGGTGCTTAACCCCGGTAGGAAGTTACCAAAATAGTTGAGGAGTCCCAGGAACGACCGCAGCTCCGTGACGTTCTGTGGCCTGGGCGCGTTCCTGATAGCCTCTGTCTTGGCATCTGTGGGCCGAATGCCGTCCGCCGCGATCTTTCTCCCCAACAACTCCACTTCTGTTGCCATGAAGATGCATTTCGATCTCTTCAGCGGCAGCCCTACGCGATCCAGTCGCTGGAGGACCTCCTCCAAGTTTTATAGGCGCTCGACGGTGTCCTGACCCGTGACCAATATGTCGTCCTGAAAAACCACCGTGGTACCAACTTGAGTAGGCTCTCCATGTTTCTCTGGAAAATCGTTGCAGCCGACCGAATTCCAAACGGGCATCTGTTGTAGATAAACAGTCCCTTGTGCGTGTTGATGCAGGTGAGGCCCTTCGAAGACTCCTCCAGCTCCTGCGTCATGTAGGCCGAAGTCAGGTCGAACGTCTTGCCTCCTACCAGCGTCGCAAATAGGTCATCTGCCTTAGGTAGCGGGTATTGGTCCTGTAGCGAGAAACGATTAATAGCTACTTTATAATCGCCGCAAATCCTGACCGTGCCATCACTTTTCAGTACTGGAACAATCGGGCTGGCCCACTCGCTGAATTCCATGGGGAGATGATGCCCTTGCGTTGCAGCCTGTCCAGCTCGATTTCCACTCTCTCCCTCATCATGTGAGGTGCTGCTCGTGCCTTGTGGTGGATGGGTCGTGCCTCTGAGACCAAGTGGATCCACACCTTCGCCCCGGAAAAGTTTCCAATGCCTGGTTCAAAAAGGGAAGGAAATTTCTTAAGAACCTGGGTACATGAGGCCTCATCGACATGTGATAGCGCTCGGATGTCATCCCAGTTCCAGCGAATTTTGCCCAGCCAGCTCCTTCCAAGTAGTGTGGGGCCATCGCCTGGGACAATCCAGAGTGGCAGTTCGTGCACCGTGCTTTTGTAAGTGACCTTGACCATGGCGCTGCCCAGGACAGTGATAAGCTCTTTGGTGTATGTTCTCAGTTTTGTGTGGATGGGGCTCAGGGCTGGTCTGAGTGCCTTGTTGCACCACAGTCTCTCAAACATCTTTTTACTCATGATGGAATGGCTAGCGCCAGTGTCCAGTTCCATGGCTACAGGTAAGCCATTCAATTTTACACTTAGCATTATAGGTGGACATTTTGTCAAAAATGTGTGCACCCCGTGTACTTCAACATCTGCCTCCTCTCTGAGGCTCAAAATTGCTTCGATCCACCATGGACCGATCTTCCTCTGCCACGTGGTGGTTAGCAGGTTTTGCAGAGCTTGCAGCTCGTCTGCAAGTTTGTTGGAGGTGCCCCATTGTTCCACAGCTCTTGCAAACATACCCTTTGAAGCGGCATGAATAGATTGAATGGAAGCCTCCACAACGCCAACAAGGTATGAATTGCCTTGCATTCATCCTTTGTTGCGGACTCTGAGTCATCTGGATCACCTGAGGCCTGCTGGCAGTTGCAAACTCTTGGATTCTGCCCTGTACATTTCTGCTCGCAAACACAGTTCCAGTTAATTTATGAACATTACTAGCACTTGTGTGCTGAGAGATTTGTTTGGTGTTATCACTGGTGGACATAAATGCTTGCGCTATCGCAATGGCCTTGCTGAGGGTCGGTGTCTCTTCAGTCAAAAGTTTTCTAGGATGTTCTCGTGGCCAATGCCCAGTACAAAAAAGTCTCTGAGCATTTGCTCTAGGTAGCCATCAAACTCACATTGTCCTGCAAGTTGCCTTAGCTCAGCGACGTAGCTCGCCACTTCCTGACCTTCAGATCGCTGGCACGTGTAGAACCGATACCTTGCCATCAGCACGCTCTCCCTTGGGTTAAGGTGCTCCCGAACCAGTGTACACAGCTCCTCATGCGAGGGGGTTTCACCGGAGCCAGAAGATTCTTCATGAGGCTGTAGGTTGGTGCCCCGCAGACCGTGGGGAGGATCGCTCTCCTTTTTGCAGTGCTTCCTTTTCCGTCCAGCTCGATGGCTACAAAGTACTGGTCTAGCTGTTCGACATAGGCTTCCCAATCCTCACCCTCTGAGAACATCTCCAGGATGCCCACAGTTTGCTGCATCTTTGCGTTGGATTCGTAAACTCATCGCCAGTTGTTGTGATCTTAACACAGATGAGACTGCACACAGGGAGGTTAAAGTAACAGCGACCTCAGACTTTATTAAGACACTCCAGACTGAGGAAAAGACCTTAGGGGTAAAATGATGGAATCAATTATTAAGGATGTCATAGCAGCGCATTTGGAAAAAGGTGACATGATAGGTCCAAGTCAGCATGGATTTGTGAAAGGGAAATCATGCTTGACAAATCTTCTGGAATTTTTTGAGGATGTTTCCAGTAAAGTGGACAAGGGAGAACCAGTTGATGTGGTATATTTGGACTTTCAGAAGGCTTTCGACAAGGTCCCACACAAGAGATTAATGTGCAAAGTTAAAGCACATGGGATTGGGGGTAGTGTGCTGACGTGGATTGAGAACTGGTTGTCAGACAGGAAGCAAAGAGTAGGAGTAAATGGGTACTTTTCAGAATGGCAGGCAGTGACTAGTGGGGTACCGCAAGGTTCTGTGCTGGGGCCCCAGCTGTTTACACTGTACATTAATGATTTAGATGAGGGGATTAAATGTAGTATCTCCAAATTTGCGGATGACACTAAGTTGGGTGGCAGTGTGAGCTGCGAGGAGGATGCTCTGAGGCTGCAGAGTGACTTGGATAGGTTAGGTGAGTGGGCAAATGCATGGCAGATGAAGTATAATGTGGATAAATGTGAGGTTATCCACTTTGGTGGTAAAAACAGAGAGACAGACTATTATCTGAATGGTGACAGATTAGGAAAAGGGGAGGTGCAACGAGACCTGGGTGCCATGGTACATCAGTCATTGAAGGTTGGCATGCAGGTACAGCAGGCGGTTAAGAAAGCAAATGGCATGTTGGCCTTCATAGCGAGGGGATTTGAGTACAGGGGCAGGGAGATGTTGCTACAGTTGTACAGGGCCTTGGTGAGGCCACACCTGGAGTATTGTGTACAGTTTTGGTCTCCTAACTTGAGGAAGGACATTCTTGCTATTGAGGGAGTGCAGCGAAGATTCACCAGACTGATTCCCGGGATGGTGGGACTGACCTATCAAGAAACACTGAATCAACTGGGCTTGTATTCACTGGAGTTCAGAAGAATGAGAGGGGACCTCATAGAAACGTTTAAAATTCTGACGGGTTTAGACAGGTTAGATGCAGGAAGAATGTTCCCAATGTTGGGGAAGCTCAGAACCAGGGGTCACAGTCTAAGGATAAGGGGTAAGCCATTTAGGACCGAGATGAGGAGAAACTTCTTCACCCAGAGAGTGGTGAACCTGTGGAATTCTCTGCCACAGAAAGTAGTTGAGGCCAATTCACTAAATATATTCAAAAGGGAGTTAGATGAAGTCCTTACTACTAGGGGGATCAAGGGGTATGGCGAGAAAGCAGGAAGGGGGTACTGAAGTTGCATGTTCAGCCATGAACTTATTGAATGGCGGTGCAGGCTAGAAGGGCCGAATGGCCTGCTCCTGCACCTATTTTCTATGTTTCAATCTATGTTTCTATGACTTATATAGCTCCCAAGGGATGCTGGGATCACTTGGGACTTCAGGGGATGCACTCCCTGGTGGCGGAACATGGGAGTGCATGCTTTACAGATACACAACATTATGCCTTGTGAATGCTTATAGTGTGCTCCACAATGATACAGGATTTGGCATGGGCCATAATATACCATTCCTCCACATCAGTGGAGGGCATATAGACAGCCATCATTAGCGAGGGAAGTGGTCTAGAACCTCCACTTTTGGGCTTATCGCCCAATAGTGAGTATTATTTTCGGCGTGGGTGGTAAAAAAGGGTTTTCAGATTGCCGGCTTCTTGTCCATTCTCAAAACGCCTAGTTTCCATTTTTGAAAATGAGTGTTACCGCGAGCGATATCAAATGGGCGGTAGCGTTAAATTTTTCTGACCTTCTGCCATAAAGTGTGGCCGTCCTTAGCAACAGCATGGCAACGCTCGATTCCCGCGATTCTGGAGGTCAAGGGTCACCATGACATGCGCAGAAGAGGAGACAGAGAGGGAGCTCAGAGGGACTCAAGGCGTGGTATGGCTGCTTTGGGAGGAAGGAGGGAGACTTTAGAGCTTCACAGCAAGTAGGCAAATAAAATGTAGCTGTTACCAGCCACATATTTGACCGAATTTTCCCTATAATGGAGGAGGAGGAGGAGGAGGCATCACAGCACGCTGTGGAGACTGACGCTGGAGAGAGCAGTGAGGTGGGAGAGGAGCACAGAGAAGGGCGCAAAAGAGCCAGGAGATTCTCGGACGAGGCAAATGCCTCCCTCCTGCAGGAGGTCGAGTTACACTGGGGTGATATGACACAGGGAAGGCGTGGGAAGCCCACCCCAAAGGCCTACCAGAAGATTATGGACCAAGATAGCAGAGGTGGTCCCGTTGGCGACCAACGAGGTGCATGAGGGCAACCAATGCCGCAAACGATGGAACGACCTTGTGGGATCCGCAAGAGTATTACATTGATTTACATGTACTTATGTATTTATATAATTTTATTTGTAACAGTCATGAGTGACTATCAGCAGATGTGAGGTCTTGCACTTTTACCGGGAATGTTTTACTCAAAGCCTGCAGTCACGGTGTATGTCTTTAGGTAAAGACTGATAATAATCATAATAATCATGATTACATCTGTCGGTTATGTGTTGTATCAGTCTCTGTGACAGTACCTAGCAATGATATCACGCAATGATCTCATGTCATGTCGTCCTGTCACCTTTTACAGAAGAAGCTATCAACAATGAGGTCCTTGCAGAGGCGGGTGGGATGCCACCAGTCCCCAGCGACATCATAGAGTTGGAGGAACAAGTGCTCGCACTCGTGGGGAAGCACCCCCGGACGCAGCTGCAGACCCTGAAGTGATGCCATGTGAGTAAAGCTTACACCATTGCGTGGTATAAAGTTAATGGATGCCACACCAACTCATATCCGAACAATCCATATATGATAGATGATTTCTAAAAGTGTCATAGAAATAATGCTGGCCTAATGAAAATCATTGCAATGCACAACGTGTTGATGGTTATGAAATATGATGTCTGTGATGATTTTGAGAGCGGTGCTTTTGTCGTGCATATGCTGTGTGTAGCGCTGGACTCACCTTGTCACCCTATCACCCCCTTCTCCTCCAATAACCTCATTTGTGTCTTGCAGCTCAGCCAGCAGCGCGGCCCCAGGCAAGGCCACAGAGGCCAGAAGGTGGGGGCACGGGGCAGAAATCGGTGGATGATCCTACTACATCTGGTGCTGAGGAGCTCCGATTGTCGCTCATCAATCCGCTGGGCCTGTTCTCGACGGATGAGAACGCGGACTTCGAAGAACCTGCATCGCCACGCTCCAGAAGCCATTCCACCCCAAGACCATCTAGTGATCCTCCGGTCATTCCCGCCTCCACTCTGGAGATGCCGGCCCCAAGCAGTTCTCCACAGGGCACTCCATTTGTCCCCAGGCTGGCGCCGACCCTGCGTCGGCCTTGTGGACACGGCAGGTCTGTTCCACGAGCGCGACATGACAGCTGAGAGATGGTCCAGTTGTCCAGAGGACTGTAGACATTCGTGACCAGCTCATCGAAGCATTGGGGGGCATATCCCGACACCTGGCCATCATGACCGAGTACATTCTGTGCATGGTGGAGTCCCTGGATGCAATAACCAGGAACACTGCTGCCACAGGCTGCCCAGTGGTCCCTGAGCGCGGCACTCCACCCCTAGGTTCTGCACCACCACCGTGAACAACAGATGAGAGCAAGGACCAAGATCCTGCTTCTGCATCAGAGAATGTTGCCCCCTCAGCATCCCCCGCACCCGTACCCGTGCAACCAACACATCTGCCTTCATCCCCCCCCCCAATGAGGCACCGCCTGAGGAGCTCCTCGGCCAGGCGCCGTGGAGCGAGGCGGGGAAGGGGTAGCGGTGAGGAGGCGAGGGGGCGGCGAAGGAAAGTGAGGTGCAAGAGCACAGGTGATGGCTGTGCTATATCTCCATCTGGGTGTTTGCAATTTGTTGCAATGTATGGGGGCTGGGGACCACGCTCCTGCTTTGCCTTTGTATTCTGTGTTGCTGGATGTGTTGAACATGTGATTTATGTCAATGGTGGAAAAAATGTGGGTGTGGGCAGGAGTTGGGTGTTATTGGCTGTGATACTTATGATTTCAGACCAATGTTGGTATTAAACTTTTGTTATTGAACATAACCTTGTAGCGCATTGTCTCAGATAGCTGGACCGTTACACACTGGTGATTCCTTACCATGAAAGGGTTAAATACAATTTATCAATCAACGTTAACTTTAGCTGGCACCAAGTTGATGGGCACCATTGATGTCTGAGCTGCACAAACACAGCAGTGTGTCAGCGTTGTCACTCACATCAACGCTCTTTCAGGAAAATCTTTCCGATATCAGCTCCTCACGCAAGAGTGGGATTTCACAAATGCCAGCCACACCGCTGGCGTTCATGCTGGTTAGTTCCACTTTTTGTGGACGTTTTTTTGACCGAGCATTATTGTGAGCGATATGTGGGCGAGGTGGTGAAATTGAAGATGGGAGATCTCCATGGCTGCTAGTTTGGGTAAATATGCTCTTTACAACAAAAAACAGTGGGCGGGCGTTAATATTGAATCTTGGTGTTAATTCCGTGCGGAAAGTAACGCTGGGCGATATTATGGGCACTGAATTCGCCCATTCTGCTGATTCTGCCCCCAAAAAAGTGGACGGACGGTAATATTTTTTCTCAGTGTTAAGCCCATTGGGAAAATAACGCTCGGCGATAAGTGTCCTAAAAATGCCCTTCAGTTTCCATTTTGTGCCAAAATGGGCGATATCTGGGCGTTATACGTCATTTCAGTGGTAAAATGGCCATTTGTGGGCATTAAACATGCAAAAAAGTGCGGGTTCTAGCCCCATAGCCTTTGTCACCAGGGAGCCAGCCTTCTCCTTCACCCTGGAGCAGAGGAAGGATGCTGAAGTTCCTAAGAATGAAGGTGTTACGACGGTTTCCTGAAAATATGGCTCTCATGTACAAAGGTCTTTTGCTGCTGGTTGCGTACCATCTGAAAAATAAGACAGTGGAATCCCTTGTATCGGGTCGGACACGATGGGTTGAATGACTCTTTCTGTGTCATAATTTTTCTATGATTGGAAGTATGGTTGCAAGAGTACAGAGTTTCTGCAAAGCCTCCTTACTGAAACATAACCTCCTTAAGCAGACCTCTTCTGCTACATCTTTTAAAGAAGGAATGGTTTATAAATTCTGGAACTTTCTAGTTGGTCATCTTATCTAATTTCCTCTTAACCATGCTCCTGTTCTGCATCCATAATAAGGGCATATATGAGAATGCTCATCGTGAACCCCATGAATGGCATAATGAAAGGATGAGTGGGGGAAAAAAACAGCCTGAAAATGCTGCAATGCAGCTTGTAGAATCCTTTCTTATTAGCACAGTACAAAAAATGTTTAAATTGCTCCATCCAAAGCTGAGATATCAGGTGAAATTTCAGCAGTCAGAGCTTGTGAAATCAGCCACTGTCTGTACAGTGTCTGTAATCAATCCTGGCAACTCATGCCTGTTTTATATCGATTCAAATCAAATTATGTGTGGAGCTGGTAGAAATGACAGGGCTTATGATGGATGACATGATCCTGTTATTTGTGTATATATATCGGTCCTCTTCTTCGCTCCCTCAAGTCCAAGGGATGCAGACCTGAATGGATGTGGTGGACAACTGGTTTAACCATTCACCAGGTCTGGCAGAACCACATAAAGCACTATCGGGTCCTACTTTTGTTTGCCAAAACGGCTCACTAATCCAGGATCGTTCTGGAATGCAAAGTGAAGGAGAAGGAGACCATACTTGAGGAGAGAAAACCGTTAACAATGTCAGCGAGATTCACCGACAATAGTTTCTCTTCCCACCCCCGTATCCTTACCTCTGGTTTCCCCCCAAGGATCTATCCTTCGTACCCTCCTATTTCTCATCTACATGCTTCCCCTTGGCGACATCATCTGGAAACAGCGTCAGTTTCCACATGTACTCTGATGACACCCAGCTCTACCTCTCCTCCACTTCTCTCGACCCCTCCACGGTCTCTGAATTGTCAGAGTGCTTGTCCGACATCCAGTACTCGGTGAGCAGAAAGTTTCTACAATTAAATATTGGGAAGATTGAAGCCATTGTTTTTGGTCCCCGCCACAGATTGCATTCCCTAGCCACCGACTCCATCCCTTCTCCCTAACATCCGTCTGAGGCTAAATCAGACTATTTGCAACCTAGGAGTCATATTTGACCCTGAAATGAGCTGCCAGCTACATATCTAACTAAAATTGGCTATTTCCACCTCCGTAACATTGCTTGTTCCCACTCTTGCCTCATCTGCTGCTGAAACCCTCATCCATGCCTTTGTTACCTCTAAACTAGACTACTCCATCGCACTCCTGACTGGTCTCCCACATTCTACCCTACGTAAACTTGAGGTCATTCAAAACTCGGCAGCTTGTGTCCTAACTCACACCAAGTCACGCTCAGTGATGGGTGAGCGGGACTTGTTGTGAGTTAGGACACAAGCTGACCTACATTGGCTCCCAGTTAAGCAACACCACGATTTCAAAATTCTCATCCTTGTTTACAAATTCCTCCATAGCCTCACCCCTCCCTATCTCTCTAATCGCTTTCGGCCTCACAACCCCCCCCCACCCCCGCCAAGATATCTGCGCTCTTCAAATTCTGCCCTCTTGAGCATCCCTGATTATAATCGCTCAACCATCGGTGGCCGTGCCTTCAGCTGCCTGGGCCCCAAGCTCTGGAACTCCCTCCCTTTCCTCCTTCAAGAGGCTCCATAAAACCTACCTCTTTGACCAAGCTTTTGGTCATCTGCCATAATTTCTTCTTATCTGGCTCGGTGTCAAATTAATTTTTTCGTCATATAACACTCCTGTGAAGCACCTTGGGAAGTTTTACTACGTTAAAGGCGCTATATAAATACAAGTTGTTTTATTGTTATATTTGCCATTGTGAAGGAAGGGGTTTCTTTCCCCCGCCCCCATTTTCGCCCCCATAGAAGTGGCAGAACTCTGGTGTTTGAGTCCTGCTCCAAATCTCACTCTTTCATCCACCCCCTTCATATGCCAGAAGACCAGCTGCTACTCACAAGCACCATAAGGCTTATATATCTAGTGACAGGATCAATAAGCTGCGGCCTCAAGACTGAGCTTCAGGTTTTCTTTCTGTTCACTTTCTTATTCCCTTGCTCCTTCAAACTTGGCAAAGCCAATACTAATAGCTTTCTGAGACTTCCCATCCCTTCAAATTTCACTTAAGCTCAATTTTCTGTTTCCACTCATGTGCTCCCCACACTTGCCCTAATCTGCAACTAGGCCTGTGAACTATTATGAGAAATGAGTTGGTCCAGAAACTGTAAATGCTATTAGCAATTTACAATTCAGGCCACATTAGCACCAGTTCTTATCCCTTCAAACATGTCTTACATCAAGTGAAGAAAATCGACCCTTGTATGTGGGCATTAAATATTAGCCGAGTTACAAACAGTAATACTCATTATTTGCACTGGTAATTGCATTGCTGCCTATTTAGATAGAATTATGTATTGAACTGTATTGCTGCAATCAATAATTTATGACATTAGGTCCTATATCTATAGAACATAATTTTAACTTGCTAAATTTAAAAATTGAAAAGTGAACTAACTTTTATCTGAACTTTTGATATGAGAACACAAATAAATGCAAACAACATATATTTAGAAATAAACAAATATTTTGATTTTAAAATACATTTTGGAAATTAACAATTTGAAAGAAAATATTTTTTCCATCGTTATTGCTCAATCATAGATTTACTAAATGGGAATATTTGTAGAGGAAGTATTGTATTATCAATACTTAATTGCTACTTTTTGGTTAATCAAAGTGGTAGGAATAGAAAAAGAGAATACTTTTTAGATGGCGAGAAGCTATTAAATGTTGGTGTTCAGAGAGATTTAGGTGTCCTCATACAGGAAACACAGAAAGTTAGCATGCAGATACAGCAAGCAATTAGGAAGGCAAATGGCATGTCGGCCTTTAATGCAAGAAGAATAAGAGGTGATCTCATTGAAATGTTTAAAATTCTTAGAGGGCTTGACAGGGTAAATGCTGAGAGGCGGTTTTCCCTGCCTGGAGAGTCGAGAACTAGGGGTCACAGTCTCAGGATAAGGGTTCGGCTATTTAGGATTGAGCTGAGGAGGAATTTCTTCACTCAGAGGGTGGTGAATCTTTGGAATTCTCTACCCCAAGGGCTGAGGATGCTGAATTGTTGAGAATATTCAAGGCTGAGAGAGATAGATTTTTGGACTCTAGGGGAATCAAGAGATATGGGGATCGGGCGGGAAAGTGGAGTTGAGGTAGATGATCAGCCGTGATCTTATTGAATGGCAGAGCAGGGACGAGGGGCCGAATGACCTATTCCTGCTCCTATTTCTTATATTTTCCTTTTGCTTGTGTTATGTATGTATGTAAACCTCACCAATATGCAAGACTTGCCACCAGGGGGCACACCTGTGGGAGACCTAAGGGTCACCTGTGCACCTTGGGGCCAGCAGGTATAAAAAGTGATTCACCATGCTGCTTCTGCACTCTGGAATCTGAATAAAGAGACTAAGGTCACAACAGTTTGAGCTTGCGATACAGTCCTGTGAATTTATTCTGAACACAACAAATTGGTGACAAGTAACGGATCACGAACCTTCATACGGTAATGGCTGCCGTTGATATTCGCGAGATTTGTTGAGGGTGATGATTGGGAATCCTTCGTTGAGCGCCTTGACCAGTACTTCGTGGACAATGAACTGGACAAGACTGAGACTGTGATCAAGCGCAGGGCGATTCTCCTCACCGTATGTGAGTCTTTGATATATGGCCTCCTCAAAAATCTGCCGGCACCGGTAAAACCAAAGGACGTCTTACACAGAGCAGTGTATGCTGGTGCGGAAACACCTCAAGCCGAAGGAGAGCATCTTGATGGCCAGGTATAGCTTTTTACATGCACCATTGCTCCGAGGGCCAGAGCATGGCGAGTTTTGTCGCCAACCTAAGACGCCTTGCGGGACAGTGCGAATTTGCAGGATCCTTGGGCGAATTGTTGCTGGACTTTTTCGTGCTTGGAATCGGCCACAAGGTCATTCTTCGCAAACTGCTGTCTGCCGAATCCCTAGATCTGAGCAAGGCCATCACGATAGCCCAAGCCTTCATATCCATGAGCGATAACATGAAACAGATATCTGCACAGAATTAAAGCTCACCGGCAGGAACTGTGCATAAAACAATGCTTTCAGCAGGCAGAACTGTACAGGGCAGGGCCCACACGACCGCTGAGGCCAGACCTCGGCCTAGAGTGACTCAGAGTCCGCTGTGGGGCGTGAATGCGTATCCATTAGCACCATGTTGGCGTTGCGGGCGCAGTCACAGTGCTCATCAATGTCGATTCAAGCACTGTGTGTGCAAGGGTTGTAGAACAATGGGGCACCTCCAGCGAATGTGCAAACGACCTGTGACTCACCACATGGCAGAGTCAGGAGAGGACGACCGATCCAGCGATGATCACGCTGAACGAGCAGGAGAGGCAACTCAACCAGAGGATGAAGAGGAAGTATATGGGATACACACCTTCACCGAAAGCCCTCCGATAATGTTAAAAGTTGAACTCAACGGCACTCCAGTCTCCATGGAATTAGGCACGGAGGCGAGTCAATCAGTTATGAGCCAGAAGGCATTTGAGAGGCTGTGGAGCCATGAAGCACAGCGACCCAAGCTGATCTCGACTCATGCAAAGCTGCACACCTACACCAAGGAACTGATACCAATTATTGGTAGTACAGACATGAGTATCTCATGAGGGAGCGGTGCACGATTTACCACTGTGGATTGTTTCAGGTGATGAGCCAACGCTGCTTGGTAGAAAGTGGATGGGGAAGATTTGATGGAACTGGGAAGACCTCTGCGTACCTTCTCTGACAAACGACGTCTCCCCTGCTCAAAGGCTGAGCAAACTCCCATCTTCAGCTGAACCAGGCAGTGAAGTGCAGATCCCCGAGGCACAGGCCGCTCATCACGACCACGAGGAGGTGAAGATCAACTGAGCAGCAGTACAGGCATGCTATCCACCACACAAAGGCAATTACCTCTTCGCGACGATGGAAGAGGCTCCAGGTCGACCATGCAGAATGGGACCCCGGCCGAACGATCTGAATGAGTCTTCCCAACGCCAGAAACTAAATCCCTGGGGAGGAAGATCGTCGCAGTCGTCATCACGGACACGGACGAGAGTGCGTCCAGACCACAGGACAAAGGCGTGTCCCTGGACGAAGGTGCGTCCAGACCACGGGACGAAGGCGCGTCCAGACCACGTGACGAAGGCGCGTCCAGACCATGGGACGAGAGAGCATCCAGACCACGGGATGTCGCCGCAACAGAACAGAGGAATGTGTTGGCCAGCAAGCAAGGTGACTAGGTTTGGGGCAAAGGTAAAGGGGCGGCCGCTGAGAAGGCCAGGATCCCACTACGTTCCAATAACTTGTTTGCACGATGTAACCCATGTGAGCATTCTTTCACAGCCAATGATGTACTTTCATATGGGGTTGGGGGCACCTTACAAGCAAAAGTCGTGGGTGAACACCAATCGGTCGTATATGTATCTGACAAAGTACTTGTAACAAGTGATGTATTATCACACGGGGTCTGGCGTGTTGTACAGTAAGTCAAAGTAGCGGGAGAACCCCAACCAGTTGTATATGTATCTAACAAAGTATTCGTAGCAAGTGATGTGTTACCACATGGGGTCGGGCGTGTTGTGCAGCAAGCCAAAGTAGCGAGCGAGCCCCAACTGGTTGTACATATATCCAATAAGTTAACCAAGGCAGCAGCTTGGGTTTACGGAACAAAAGAGACGTACCAAAGAAGGTCCTAATATTTGCTCGAGTCAGACAAGCTGTCCACCCCACAGTTTTGGGAGAACAGAGGCACCATTATCGATGCGATGTTTTGAGAATGTTTAACACTGTCTGTGCACTGTAGCATGATCCGCCATGGGCCAGGCACTGAGAACAGCGCTAATGCCCTCAGTGGGCTACCGTTGCCCACCACTGGGGTGGAAACAACGCAGCCTGCAGACCCACTTGTGGTTGTGGAAGTGCTAGAAAGTGAGGGGTCAACCGTAACAGCCCCCCAGTTTAGGACCTGGACCAGCCAGGATCCCACGTTACCGCCTGCCAACGGTGAACCGCTAGACGGGATGTTGCAGCTTATCCATCGCAAAGACGAAATGCTCATCCCATCAGATTGGCCCATATGGGACAACCCTGCAATGTTGCAAAGAAAGGCATAGCGGCTACACACAGTCGGTGGTCTGGGGCCTCCATACCATGGCCCAGGATCCACGGGGACCACCAGGCCTCCCGCCACTACTGAAAGTCTCAAGGCCAGTATGGCCATCCTGGGCTTGTCAGACCTTAGGGTCAGTGACAATAGTCCAGAACAGACAGCCCAAATCACAAAGCCAAGCACCACACGTGTCACGGTAGACTCCCTACAGACCCGGCTATCCTGAGTGCTACGCAGTCACCAGACAGAATCACTCAGAACCGAGCCTTGCGTATGCGATCAGCAGAAAATGTACCATGATCGCACAGCCCCTCCACGCGACATCAGAATAAGTGATGTAGACCATGTTCAGGGCCCAGATGGGCCGCTAGCACTGTATTAGCCAAAGGGGGGGAAAACGGAGCATATGATTGTGAAACCATGTACTGGGCAAACGCAGAAAGCATTTGGACCAGACCAAACTGCGAATTACAGATAACCAGGAACCACTGTGAAAGGACCTGGCCCCCCCAGTGACCCACGAACACGATCGACCTCGCCGTCAACCCACCACGTCAGGACTTCAACTCAGGCGATCGACCCGGGGATGCAGGGCGCCAGATCACCTCAACTTGCAAATAACTTGTACATAAGACTTTGGGGGGGGGAGGAGATGTTATGTATGTATATAAACTTCACCAATATGTAAGACTTGCCACCAGGGGGCACACCTGTGGGAGACCTCAGGGTCACCTGTGCACCCTGGGGCAAGCAGGTATAAAAGGTGATTCCCCACTCTGGAGTCTGAATAAAGAGACTAAGGTCACAACAGTTTGAGCTTGCGATACAGTCCTATGGATTTATTCTGAACACAACAGCTTGGGTCTAATTCATGTCAAACTGCAGCTGATTCCCGATAAATGTTGTAAACTATGAAAAAAAAACGTGCATTTATATAGCGCCTTTCACGACCACCGGACGTGTCAAAGCGCTTTACAGCCAATGAATTATGGTTAGTAACCGATCAGGATTTGTATCAACTGAACAAAATTGAGATTTTAGTGAGGATTTCAGATGTCAGGCCATTTAATCACACATGCCAATTTATTTTGCAAACTTTAATCCTCTGAAAGAGGTTGTCATTAAGTAAATGACAAATATGCCGACCAATTAAAAAAAGGAATTTTTTTTTTGATTGGATCTAGATTCCACTTTTGTACCTGGATCAGGAATTAATTTATATAAGTGCATTGTGTATTATAGAAATACTATTTCTCAATTCAATATATTGTTACAAACTATTCAAAAGTAACTCTTCAAATAATTTTAAAATTCGTATCAACTTTTGGAAACAAATATCATAGAAGTAGGACCCAACACAGCATCATTTGTATGTGACAGTCATCATTTGGGGATTTTGAAATTATGTTGTGCAAATATTAGTGTAATTACTCAACCTGATTGTTTCAATGTTTATTTTAAACAGATTAATACTTTTGTTTAAACAGTAGACAAAGGAATTTTGTACAAATGGGTTAAACGTTGTATGTTAATATTCACCCAGCATAATTTCAACATCCCTTTGCTAAATGGCTCAGGTAAGTACATACGCTTTGCATCTCCTTGAAAAGTCAATGAAGCTTAGCATCAATTTTAAAAGAATTTAAAAACCTGAATTACATTAGGAGCTGACCCTATGCATGCCAATGACACCCAGCTCTCTCTCAATGATGTATTTAATGGAAAGCTAGCTAAGTACATGAGAACGAAATGAACAGAAGGATTTGTTGATGGGGTTCAATAAAGTAGGGTGGGAGGAATCTCATGTGGAGTATAAACTCTGGCATGGACCAGCTAAAGAAAGAATAAAGAATGTATATAGCGCCTTTCATGACCACCGGACATCTCAAAGCGCTTTATAGCCAATGAAGTACTTTTGGAGTATAGTCACTGTTGTAATGTGGGAAACGCGGCAGCCAAATTGCACACAGCAACTCCTACAAACAGCAATGTGATAATGACCAGATAATCTGTCTTTGTGATGTTGACTGAGGGATGAACATTGCCCAGGACACCGGTTGGGCTGAATGGCCTGTTTCTGCGCTGTAAATTCTATGTAATACTATTTAACACCGATAATTCTGCAGCTGGAAGTAGAATCAGCAATACTATACACTTTAATATTTGTGCAATTATGCTGATTCACAATGACAATCAATTTTACATTCAACAGGAAGCACTAGGCCTGATGCAAGTAACCTAAATAAAACAGACTAGTATATTTCAGCCATATTTCCAACTGTGATAAATGGTGACTGTCCTAGAGTAAAATTGAAATAAAAACCGTAACTGTTTTGTAAAGCCATTGAAATGAAGATGTGAAGTCACAATCTACATAATAACTATCTTTTTTGTGTTTGTGGTGATCATATGACTGTATGTATGTTCATGTCTCTGTGTCTGTAGTGAGTGTGTGTAGTTAAGTGCCTGCTGATTGGTCCAATGCATTTCATTGGCAAGGCTGTCAAATTATGAAGTGGAATATGTGACCAGCAGGGATGGAGAGAGTGGATACAAATAAAATTCAGCTACCAAGAAAGTTCTCATTCCTCAACTTCAACATATTACATCAAATTTTATTGCAAACAGTAATTCGGCCTAACAGATATATGCCATGAGCATCAGTCTGCACCTTAACCTCTGGTGTCGACCTCTTGCTCAGTTACAGATCTTCTGCTGTCTCACCCTCACTCTTGGACCTTGCTTCTATACCTGCAATTCTGTACACACTTCAATCTCTCTTCTGTAGCTGAACATGGTGCCACCCCTTCTCTCAGCCTCAGCGCCCAGTCTAAGTCATGGACTCAGCAGAAAGCTATGTCAAACTAGGGCCATGACTTTTAGGTAGGCACATATGCTCACTCCGCAGCAGGTCAGGCAGATAAGCTGATTTCTTTAATGATGATCCTCCTGCTTATCCATCTTATTTTTACAAGCAGCAGGCTCAGCCTTCAGGATGTCAGATGATTTGCTGTTCCCGAGACTGAGTAAGCACTTGTGCCCACTGAAAACAGCCAATTCCACTCTACAGCAGCACCCCGTGTACTCCACACTCAGACACTCCAATGCTCTTCTGCTCCCTAAACACAAAGAGATCAACATTAGACTTCCACTCCCCCCCACCCTCCTTCAAAGCTTGTGCCCACTCCACTTCTTCCCTGCTACAGATTCAGACTTTGCTCCCTTCCCTGCTGCAACATCTGACCTCAGTCGTGCTCTGCTCCAGCCTCAGTGCTGCCTCCACATTACACTTGCGAGTCTCAGGCCTCTACCCCAACCCTGCCTTATAACCTGATGCAGTCTCAGGTGTCGTCTTCCTGCAGACTTTTTTTTGCCCGGGTGACATCCTGTACATGTCTTGCAATAGCTTCTGGATGTCCTCTCCCCAGTCTCTTCAAACCCATGGCCTCAATTCCCCATTCTGATACGTTGGCTGTCATCTTCATTCCCTTTCTGGCCTTTAAAAAATGTAAACATATAAATTCAGAACATCATTAAAGGAACACATGTGCGAGGCAATGTTTGTTTTGTGGTGGCTTTTATTGTAGCACTGTGGCCAAAAGAACGCTGCGATGGGCAGTAACAGAGGGAAGGTAAGGTGTGGGACAAATGTTGAAAGGGGAATTGGGGTTCTGGTCACTGGTACCAAAGGCTGATGATTCGATCCCAGATATCCTGGTCTGAAAGAGGCTGCCTGGGTTGCCTCCTCCCTTCCTCCTCCTCCGTTTCTACTTCCGCTTCTTCCTCTTTCTCCTCCTCCCTCTGCCTCTGCTCCATCTCCATGTCATGCTGAAGCCCAAGGGGGACTGCAACTAGAGCTCCATTGGGAGCAAGTGATGTTCTCAGAGGCCATCCTTTAAGAACCAAAGCCTTGGAAACGTTCTATGTTCAGCAGCACTCCATTCACACTTTAACAACTATTTAAATGTATTACACCAAGCCACTACTTCAATAAAATTTGAAGAAACCAAAACCAAAACCAAAATATAAACTTACCTGAAATTTGCATGTGTCCCTTTAAGAAGCACTGAGAGGGTCCGTCATACTGTTGCATGCATGTTGTCCCGTGCGTGCTTTGGAGAGGGAGTTAAAAGGACATCCAAAATCCCAGGTCGTGCATCAATTCAGCATTGCACGCCAATTGGATGTCACGATCTGGCTCATCTAAATATCTGGAGTAAGCGCAGGCCACTGCAGCGCCGCCGACCTGCCCAAAATGGCGGCTGCCATGTGGGCAGAAGCGAGGCAGCTGCCATTTTTTCTTCCAAACCGGGCTGGGGCAAACGGGTCCAATATCACGGCCTAAATGATTAAGTCGTGATACTCACAAATGATGTACAACTTTCCCAATATGCAACATTTTGTAAAAAATATTGGGACAGATTCTCCTGTTCCTGCACCTGGGCATATTGGGTCGCCTGGGTGCAGCATATAAAGGAAAACTGAGTGGGACGATTGCAAGTGCGTAAGGGAGTCTACCTAATTTTCCAGGTACTACAACCAAGTGATCCAATACACTCAGCTGCAGGAACAGGAAAATCTATCACAATGGCCAGGCTTTTGCTCACCTCAGCGGGTCCAGTGCAGGCGATGTCGATGGCAGGTTGCGGTCCTGCTACTCGCTCCATCCCACTCTGGAAAATTAATTTACATTGATAGGGCTTGTTAAGCCCACTCAGCACATTTCCCGGCCCAATTAGAGGAAGCAAATCTGGTGACGTCATTCATGACGCATCATCCAGTTTCCTTAAAGGGACCATGGCCACCTTACTTTTGATAGTTGTGCTGTCAGTGTTCTACAGCATTGAGGTGCTGCACATACTGACAATCACTGCACAGAGGTTCAGGGTTGCACTCAGGTTCTCATATGACTCCCTCCATATGCTTATGGAGGGAGACACAGCACTCAGGGAGGTCCTCTTCCCTTCCTGGTTGTGGAAGAGACCTCCCCAGGAGACCAACACAGCCTGGTTGTACATTGTACAGGAGGGCACAAGCAGGGATGTGGTCAGGAGGACCTGGGTGCAGTGGTGCAAACCTTTCAATGGTCTCAATAGATCACGAAACATTAGTACAAAGCCACACTCATCTTCATTCTCCTATGCCTTGCATCACATCCCTAACACTCTGCCTTCCTTACCCTATTCCTGCTCATCCTTACTCACACCAACTTACCTTGCACCTCCACCCATCTCTATCTACATTATCAGTTCTCCATCTCAGTATCCACCCCTCACACTCACTCTCATCCTAGTGCAATCATATCAACTAACAACATGCAGTGGAGCCACTTAGGTGATTTATGCAATGTTCATGTAAAGTTTCTGTTAATGTGCTGTCAAACATTAAAACCTTTATTTTCAACACTTTATGTTCTTGGACAGATTTGGAAGTGGCTTAGTGAGTTGCATTGAATGGTGAGACACAACAGTACACCTGCAATGGTTGTCAGTGGGAAAAAAAATGGCTTGGGCATTGCAGGGATGCTTTATGGTGTTGGTATGGGACGGTGCCAACCTGACACATCATGTGGCAGCCAGGGTGCACAGCATCAAGTGAAGTAAATCCGTCCATGGTGAGGCCATCCCTGGCCTCCTGGGCAGCAATGTGGTCTGGTGCTGATGCACTGTGTCCTGTGCAGCATCAGGTGATTGCGGAAAAGGTTGGTGTTGTTGGTACTGCTGGTGTTGGGGCTCATCGTGGAAGGATTCTGAGTAACAAGGTGAGACAGAATAATGGGCACCCATGTTGATGGAATAGATGACAGGTGAAATAAAGATGACAAAAGCATTGTGTCACTCGTAAGAGAGTTATTGCAATGAAGTGAGAGTGGAGAGCCTGGAGAATCTGTGCTGGAAATGGACTGAGAAACAGCTTGTGTCTGAGGAAAAGGATGATCTGTCAGGTGGGAGCTTTTACTGTATATTTGGCAGCTTCAAAAGATCAGCTGGACCAATGGCCATTCAACTCCTGCCTCAGGTTCACAGACGCGGTACCAGAGCAGCGTGGACCCTATGGGTGAGCAGTTAAAGTTAAAAGGTAAGGTTAAAAGCATTATTAAGGGTCTGTCAACAACCAATAATTGGTTTAATTGCCTGTATGAGTCGGGTCGGATCGGATATCTCACACACGCCATTGGGAAAGGCGCATTGCAATGGGTTGACAGTGGGGTCCCACCCGCTGTCAAAAAAATTAAATTTCCCACCTGACCCGCCACCGCTGAACTCCCGGAAAATCTCATCCAATGTGTGCAAAAAAAATTATGAATGAAAATTACACCGATATACAGCAGCATAGAATATTTATCAATTTATAACATTATTGGAATAAAACGGGTATTTTGCTTTTTCAAAGACATTTAAGCACTAAATAAATACAAGTTGTTGTTTTATTTTGGTAATCTATTGTGCTGGGACAGAGGCCACAAATACATGTTTTTTTATTGCAGAGTTGTACCTTTCATGGTCCACAGAAAAGGGTACTTGACTAAATATGAAGATCAAGGGATAATTACTTCAGTCAGTGCTAATGAAAGTATTCTAAAATATTGCATGCACCGTCACTGCTAACCAAAGAGCAATTCCTTTACCAATTAAAGCCAATAATTCCTGGCAATGTTTCTTTCCTCATAACCTTGATAGATTTTTTAAAATGGAATTATTTTAAAACCAATTTTGGCAAATAATTATAGTTTGGTGACATCACTAGGCAGTACATAAACAACAAGTTAATTGAGTAAATGGCCCATATAGTCTTAACCCATCAAGTGTGACAGAAAGTGCTTTACAATGGCCAAAACAGATGAACATCAAAAGCTCACCTTCTAAAATAACTCTAAATTTGACCCACTAGTCTTAGCCTTTATGTTATCACAATGTTATTTTCCTCCTTCAAAAGTGACAGGCAAACATGGTGAGAATCCCATATATTCCCAATTAAATGATATACTGTGACTAGGAATTAATTGAGTAATTTAATTGTAACATGTATTGCTACAAGGTATCCCTCCATGACAACAAATAAAGTTGGAAGCTTGGTTCTTAACAGACTTGGTTGCTTATGGAAACTGCTGTCTAGCCATGAACATGGGAGCAAGTGATAGAAAGCTTTGACTGTAGCTTTGTTTGTCTTCTACAGCAAGATTATCTGTGCTCGTCAGTCATCTCATCGTCTTGCCTAGTAATGCAAATACTTTGTGACTTTATCATCAATTCACTCTTTAGCGATATTAGAAAGTGCAGCTCTTTAATTTGGTAAATGGACTGTCAAACTAAATAACACCCGAGCAGACGGAAATATTTTATAGGCTTTTTCAAATTCTTTAATTATCTAAAGTCAAAATACATGTCCTCTGATAAAGCTCAAAGATATGCAGCCAACAGCATGCCTTGGCAGAACACCATCATCAGTTCAAAAGCCTAAAAGTTCAGTGCTGACGTGTGTACTTATCTTTACTCATTTCTGGAAGAATGTTCCCGTAACATGTTATTCTCAACTTTGCTTTCCTCCAATGCATACTCTGGTATTTAAAGTAATTTGTATCAAACATTATCTGTAGACTTTGGCAAAAATATAAATAATGGGGAAAATTATTCCTTATTCAATATTTTTAATGTTGGTATTTGTGTAGAACCCTGTACAACTTTCACTGCTTCGGTCGCCAATTTAAGCCAGTCAAATGCAAAATATCTGCAACTTTCTCTGAAGAAAATAAAATCATTATCTGCACATTATATAAACAATTATTACAAAAAGTGTGTTCTCTTTTCATTCATTATATTGTATCATGTACTTTGAGTATTTTGGTGAAGTAAAGTACATCATATTGGAGTTAAAAAGTCTTTTGTCTGGCCGGCAAATTGAATGTGACTTAAAGAAGTGTAACATTTATATTATCTGTAGCAGGACTATTTACTGTACTTGTAAAGTAAAACAAAAATATGGTTTCTGTAAAATCCAGATTACAGGCGTTACTCCTGTCAATCCCTACTGCTGTGGTTCTTGATATAAATGAATCATCATCATAGGCAGTCCCTCGAATCGAGGATGACTTGCTTCCGCGTCAAAAAGTTCACAGGTGTTAGGGTGATGGGCCTAAAATTGCAGGTCCGAACTAAATCTTGAAGGGTGGACGATGCCTGTGCTTGGATAAATTAATAGATGTATGATTGCTCACTATATTTTGTGGATTTGATACTACCCTGTAACAACTTAATTTTCTGAGTTTGCGATGAACATGGGAAATCTTGCCCGTGGCCAGCTCAAATTGGAAAATTGTAGGTACTGTTCCACTTACAGGATTTTACACTACAAACATGTCAATTATTCTATGATTATCATTAATAATATAGCAACATATTTTGTGCAGCCTATTACTACTGGAAAACATTACTTCAAAAGGAATTTTAATTTGTTTATCAAGAAGCTGGCAATAAAATTTTGTTTCACTTTTTGCACCTAGCATCATCAGCTTGCACTCAGTAGCTAGGTAGTGCATGTGTTGGATACAGGGCAATCTGCCTGCATATGTCTCAACTATGTTATTTAATCCCAACTTTACACCAACCACTGCTGCGCCACTGTGACCATTCTATAGTCCATGATTTTCCTCAGTAACTACTAATTTAGTGGCAATTCCTCACATATCAGAGGAAGTTTTGTGCTGCATACACTCACCCAGAATTAGTTGCAGGTTTTCCAAATGTATTTCACTTACTACCCCTGCAGCGGCGAGAGAGAAACTATCATGCCTTCAGTATGAGTTGGATATAAACACAAGTATCAGGGGTGAGAGGACAGTGTCATTGAACCCCTTAAGCACCCATAAAAACACAATATATATGATTAGGTTACTTTGAAAACCAAGCAAAACAAATCTACTGAAGTTACCTAATCCACATATGTTTAAAAAAATCTGAAATATTGAACATGAAAAGTTTCCCGAAAAAGCCTTTTTGCCAGAGTGACTAATAAGGGAATAAAACAATAAAAAACAATCTTGTAAGCTGTAACAGTAAATAGTATGCAAACACATACCTCAGCATATGTGATGCAAAACTGGAGATCTTCTGCTGTGCCTGTAAAACAAATGTGAAAATATTCACATTAACCTTTTTAAAACTAAAGTAACAAATTACAATGTTTGCTTTATGACTAGAGAACAGCATATCCACTTCCCCATTAACGCGGAAACAATATCCTGTCACAGGAATGACTAAGCCAAAGAAAAGAACAGTGATAACTGAAGTCAAAAGTGGTGAAACTATGCCCTGGGGCATGTGTAATGAAAACATCAATCAGACATCTTAAATACCTAAACTTTTCCATGATAGAGGTTTCTTAACCTTGATTAGTAATGTGTTGACACAATATTTAAAACTTTGTCCCGCCCAATGCCAGAAAACCTCTTTTCCAGTCCTGTTGGACTGCATGACACCCCCCCATCCTCCTCTGATCCAAACATTCCCTCCCACTCGCAGATCCCAAAACTCCCCATAATGCTCATAAACCTCTGGCCCCACATACTGTACTGTGCTGTACTATATTCCAGATCTCGGGAACCCCACTTCCGGTGTTCTCTAATCCCAGAGTTGTCCCAATGCTCCCAGACTCTTTGATCTCCCTTCCTAATGTTCTGAGAATACCAGGATGCCCTCACCCGCCAGTGCTCCTCGATCTCAATACTGCAAAATGAGTGTCCCTGATAATACGACTTCGTATAACTGACACCACTGGTCTTCCAATACCTGTAATACACCCTCTGCAATGCTTCAGGAGATCGCCAGTGTCATCATCTGTCAGTTAATGTTCAAGCATTTGGCAAACATATTTTTAATGTAAAGTCTTGTGCCTTAGTTATGTCTCCCCTGCCCACCTCCAATTTCATTTTATTTAAACTCAATTTTTGAGTTCAAACTGATCCCTAGCTCAATACTCAGGGCAGCCAGGTTCCACCTCGCTATCCGCCGAGACTGCGCGCTCAAGTCTTTAGTCGTGTTCGGACTGATAATCTTATGAGCAAGAGATAGTGCTACCAATTGAGCTAAGCTTAACAGTACTCTCAAACCTTTTTATTTTTGCTTATTTTAACTTTCACTTTAGTATCGATTATGCAACAAAATCCACCACTGAGCATTAAACAGTCAAAGCAATACGATATAAACAATGTTAATTTTCTGAGAATCTTAAAAAGTTAAAAACCTATTTTTATCTCAATGTTCTTAAACATATTTCTAGTACTTCTTTAACTTTTATGTTAGTGTGGGTGCTGCACTGAAATCCTCCATATGGGGGATTATACTATACGGAAGTAACTCGTAAAATATACGAAAGGAACGCTCAAGTGCTTGAACTGAAAGCTGATTTCTCAGTGCTCTTAAAGCAGACTTATTTAAACTTAACGTTCATTTTTTTTGCAGTACACAAGGTGTTATAGGCACATTATTTTCCATGGGGACGTGTACCCTGACTTGGCACTTTGGAATCCACTGTAATTAAGTAATACACATGATCATTCCAGCCCCACTCCTTACTTTATTTTGAAAACTTGGCAAATCCACAAGGAATGTGATAAGAATTGTCAAATAAAGCAATTTAATGCATTCACATCAGGGAACATCCACCTTATCACCAAAAGGCAGCTGCAAGCAGTATTGAAGCTTTGCGTAAAATATGCCCGAGATAACCCAGGAAGTTGCTTTTGAGGAAAATAAAGTTTTTAAGCAGCTTCTTTGTTACATATTCTTATTTGTTATTCTTTATAATACTGCTGTGAAGTGCCTTGGGACGTTTTACTATGTTAATGGTGCTATATAAATACACATTGTTGTTGTTATATGACTTTTTTAGGGGACAAACACTAAATAAACACAGCTGTAACACACCCAATTATCACTGTTGTTAATGTAGTGTTTGCCCCTTAAAAAGAAATACGCTGCTAAAAGTTTTTCACCAAGAAGTAATACATATTGCTGCTAATCACTGCCTCAACTCTGTACACAACAAAATAATGGGGAAACGTTATGTCTAATTGGTTCAAGGCCAATTTATTTGCTTCTGACAAGCCCTAATTCCTGATCTAATTGGTTGATAACAACAATCTCCAATGGCAACGGAAAAAAGTTTACTTTTGTTGTGAAACACTGACAAACTGACACCTTTGTGGACAAGCCAACACTAAGCAATTCTTCCAAATTTATGTAGCTACTCTTGACAATTGGGTGAGACTGCACTGGAGCAAAAATAGCAAAGGAGAGATAAGTACATAAAAGGATGAAGCCTGTCCTATCCGTGGTTAGGAATATCTTTAACATACTCTGGTCTTTTTCTGTCTGGTTTCTGCTTATTTTTAAATATACTTTTGTTCAAACAGTAAGTGTGGATGATGTCATCATCAAAAAGCTTTGTGGAGTTTTGAGCCTAATCATGTGCTAGTTTTATTGTCATGCACAGTTGAAATTCAGGATCATTACAACAACTCACGGTATTTGATATTCATATTTGCTCATGCTCATCTCATTCGGTCCCTTTACAGAGACTTTGGGGAGCAATTTTAACCCACCAGGATGGGCGGGACAGTGGCGGGGGGAGGAGTTAAATTGTAAAAAGTGGAAAACCCAACCCCAACACGCAGTGAACACGCCTACTTCCGGTTTAACTGGGGCGAGTGAGTAACTCACTCTCGAGAGGTGGGTCAGTAATGATAATATGTTAATGAAGCTGGTTACCTCAGATATTAGCAGCCATCTGGATTTAACTGGTTTCCCCGGGCTCAGGAAACTCGGCAGATAAAGGGAGGCGGGAACTGCCGGATCCAGCGGAGAAATGCTTTTCCAGCATCGCTTGTGGGCCAGGAGGTGCAGCAATGCTTCCCCCTCAAGCTAACCTATTGCTATCAGCCTCCCTCCCTGTGATCTCCAGACACCCGCCACGATCTGAACTCTAGAAACAACCCGCCTCACCCTGGATCTCTCTGCTCCCTGGCCCTCCCCCCTCCATGATCTCTCTCTCCCACCTCCTCCTCCCCCCTCACTCTTCCTCACCCCACCCGGCGATCTGACCACCTCTCCTTCCTCTTTGTTCCTTGACTATGGCCTTGTAAAAGCCCAACAGGCTTTCACACCAGGCAGTGGTCAGTCTCTCAATTCAAGGTATCCTAAATAGCAGGTATATATAGTACAGTATTATCTATATTGTTTATACAGTATTCAAAGAAAAATCAACATTCTGTCTCGGTCATCATTATGCAAGAGTCCAGCCAAAAGCTGGGTCACAGAGCAGATGGTAATATCAACCCAATAAACATTCACTCCCTCCACCACCGTGGCTGCAGTGTGTACCATCTACAAGATGCACTGCAGCAACTCGGCAAGGCTTCTTCAGCAGCACCTCTCAAACCCGCAACCTTTGCCATCTAAAAGGACAAGGGCAGCCGACGCATCACCTGCAAGTTCCCCTCCAAGTTACACACCATCCTAATCGTCGTGGGTCAAAATCCTGGAATTCTCTCCCTAACAGCACTATGGGAGCACCTTCACAACATGGACTGCAGCGGTTCAAGACGGCGGCTCACCACCACTTTCTGAAGGGCAATTATGGCTGAGCAATAAATGCCGGACTTGCCAGTGACGCCCACATCCGAGAAACAAATTTTTAAAAATCTAAGTTTGAAACCACATTTCAATTGCTAATTCAACACAATGTTCTCATTAGGCAGGTTTCGCTCATTCTCATCTAAGATCTAACCTACCCCACAGATGTGCATCTCCCAATCGGATATCAGCAATGTAAAAAACTATGAAAATACTTGCAGACCATCAAATCATTCTGCCATCTCACAGGAGAAAGAGTGGTAAGAATAGTGACTTAAAAGTGAACATGTATTTAAGATAACCTTCCAACCTACAGAAATTGCAGCACAGAAAGTATAACTACAAATAAAGTTTAAAAATACCTTGCTGGTACTGGATAGATGTTGTTTACATTCATCTTTTCTCCATTATCTAGTATCCCGAAGAGGTTTAATCAAATACAATGAACACTAACGTGCTTGTTCCTTTGTGAACGAGGAAAGCGTCACAAACCACATTTAACTTACTTGGCAACCAGGTTGACTTCATCTTATAGTCTAACCCATTTTGCAGTTTCTCTGTAAAAAGCACTTGCAAAGTAGAGGCCAATACTGCGTGACACAAAAACCTCAATACACAACTGGCAGTTGTTGCAAAACTGAAGGTAACCACAGGAAATGTGCAGTGGGAGGATATCGTTTAAAAAAAACAATGCCTTTTTTGTATACAATTTTGAAAGGACTTACTAGCACTGGCTGAAGAATACTTTTAAAATATACATCAATGTATCAAGATTGTTAGACAAGAAAAAACAGCATGAGGTAGTTCAATAAATTTGCATTGCATTTCAAGCCTTTCTTTGCAAAAACATGACTAATTAAATTGCTCTGCATCTTATCACCAACTCCTCGGAAAGTGCTCGATCCTGATACAAGGTGAAAAGGAAGGGCAAAAGATAATGAACACAGCCAGTCATTTGAAATTCTCACAGGATAAATTAGTCCTATTTAAGCATTTTTAAGTATGTCATCGGCAGAAATTACTTGAAATGAACAAACAAAATCTAATTTTCCTTTCCACAAAATGAAAAGGCACTTGCTATCTACATCTAAAGTCCCACTGAAATACTGAACACTGTTGTAAAAGGGGTTTACAACTTTGTCAATATCTCCTTTCTTGTACACTTGAATACTATTTCAAGTCATTTTATTTTTTATTTGAACCATAACTAATGCGCATTAACTGAACTTTCCTGAATTATGAGTGGTAAAAAGGCCCTGCAGGCTCTTCATGTATCAGGCCAACACTTCAACATACTACAGGAGTAAGCCCAGGCTGACAGCAAGGAAATCATGAAGGACTTACTCCCTTTAAGATGCTTCTTTTAATGTCAGGGAATACAGCTACATGATTCACTTCATCGACCACATTGCCTAGCCTAGACTGACATGTCAATCCCCGCGCCAACGTCAACTAATAGAGGGGATAATGTGTAGCACTATCATTTACATACTATTTATAACATAGGCTCTTAAAAAGACACTCCTGAATAAGGTGGGAAAAATCACAGGATGTTTTCTATTTGAAGTGTGAAGACCAATGAAAAAGGCTGGGAATATAAGACAGTCTGCTGTAGGCATGGTCTTCCTTATTATTTGAAAAACGACCAGTCGCCACATACAAATAAAATTTGCTATCCCCTTATCATCGACAAAATGTGAGATAGGGATACCGACTCCAATAAACTCATATCATTACGCTGCCATTTAGTCATGTAACCATTATGGTGGCCACTCTTCAAATTCAGATCTGCAGTAGATATCTTTTCAAGTTAACAACATGTATTTATATAGCACCTTTAATGTAGTAAAATGTCCCAGGGCGCTTCACAGGATTGTTATAAAACAAAAATCTGGCACCGAGCCACACAAGAAGAAATTAGGGCAGGTGACCAAAAGCTTGGTCAAAGAGGTAGGTTTTAAGGAGCGTCTTAAAGGAGGAAAGAGAGATAGAGAGGCGGAGAGGTTTAGGCCGGGATTTCCAGAGCTTGGGACCCAGGCAACAGAAGGCACAGTCACCGATGGTTAAGTGATTATAGTCAGGGATTCTCAAGAGGCCAGAATGTTTCGGGGGGGTTGTGGTGCTGGAGGAGATTACAGAGATAGGGAGGGGCGAGGCCATGGAGGGATTTGAAAACAAGGATGAGAATTTTGAAACCGAGGCGTTGCTTAACCAGGAGCCAATGGAGGTCAGCGAGCACAGGGGTGATGGGTGAACAGGGCTTGGTGCGAGTTAGTTATAAATGCAAGTCTTTTCTTTAGGATGTGGGCAGCCACGTTTTGGATGACCTCAAGTTTACGTAGGGTAGCATGTGGGAGGCCAGCCAGGAGTCCTTTGGAATAGTCAAGTCTAGAGGTAACAAAGGTATGGACAATGGTCTCATCCATGTATCTGCAGTAGATATTGTTATATATGTGAACTTGTATTTACTCTTTACAGCCACCAAAGGGCTCATCCCCTGGAGTCCCAAGGGATCCCATAATCCCTTGGGAGCAGAAGTATTTAAGGAGGCCTCACAGGTTGGAGAGGCACTCTGAAGACCTGCAATAAAAGACTAAGGTCACACTTTATTTGTGTTCAGTCTGACTCTTTCTACATACATAATAGATATCTTCACAAATTAAGTGGTATCAATTGCTCCTTTAAGCAGTTTAAGTATGTTTTATGGGAGCTGAGTCATAATGCCCTATAGCTGCTTGAATGATAACATGACTTGGACTATAACAACACTATGCCCCACACGTTGCCTCCACTGCCTCCGATCCATCACCAGCCCCAGGGTCCCTAGCAGTCCCAAACCTCCGACCAGGCAGCAGGCAGCCAGGACCAGTTCGAGAGGCAGTTTGAGTGAAGAGTGCGGGAGACGGGGAGAGCGAGAAGCAGGTCGGTGGGGAGCAGTTCGCTTCTCATTCAGCACCAGTTTGAGTGAAGAGTCAAGTGGCACCGTAAAGTGCTCTGTGAGGAGAGAGACAATGCGGGGAGGGAAGAGAGCTTAGGGGGGCGGGCAGAGAGAGAGCTTGGATGGGGGGGGGGAGGGAAAGAGAGAGAGCAAGGCACAGGTAGGGGGGGAATCGGAGAGGAGAGAGGGAGCTCAGGGAAGATGGATCATGTTCTTCCAACCCCCTGGTGCATGCAAGCTTGGTGCGTGTGTTACAAGGGACATCGTTGAGGTGGCTGAAATCCATAAGTCACGACACTGTCACTATTCACTTCATACCCAATAAACATGTTAACAATTTGCACACAATCCCCCATCTATGGAGGGGAGTTGGGGGGGGGGTGCGGGGATAAGGTCTTGCGCTTGGGTAAGGGACTTCAGCTGTGGGAGGTAGCACACATGCTGGGGTAATGGTCTTCAGCTGGTGGAAGGATGCACTTGCGCTGGGGTAAGGGACTTCGACTGGAATTTGGTGGCTTTTGGGGAGATCTAGCCTCTGTGGCTTCTGTAGTCAAAATGGATTGAATTACAAATTGGAAAGTTAGTCAGAACTTGGGCTGGGCAGTTCCAGTTGCACATTCCAGAGGAACTTCAGGGTGTGGCGTATCCGCCAAGGGGACCAATCAGCAATAGGTCAAGTGAAAATGGAGAGCCAATCAGAGAAACGGCTGCCTTTCAGTTGGTACAAATAGATGCAGCCTTTATAAAGTGCTTTTAACGTAGTAAAACATCCCAAGGCGCTTCATAGGAGCGATTATCAAACAAAATTGGACACTGAGCCACATAAGGAGATATTAGGACAGATGACCAAATGTTTTAAGGAGTGTCTTAAAGGAGGAGAGAGACATAAAGCGGCAGAGAATGATACCATGGATGAGGGATTTCAGTTATGTGAGGAGATAGGAGAAGCTGGGGTTTCTCCTTAGAGCAGATAAGGTTAAGACGAGCTTTGATAGAGGTGTTCAAAATCACAAATGATTTTGATAGAGTAAAAAAGGAAAAACTGTTTCCAGTGGCAGAAGGCTTGGTAACCAGACGTTACAAATTTAAGATTGGCAAAAGAACCAGAGGCGACATGAGGATACATTTATTTTGAATCATAGAATGGTTACAGCATAGAAGGAAGCCATTCAGCCCGTTGAGGCCACTCCCTGCTCTTATCCCGTAGTCTTGCAAAAAAATTTCCTTCAGGTATTTATCCAATTCCCATTTGAAAGCCACGATTGAGTCTGCCTCCACCACCCTTTCAGGCAGTGTATTCCAGATCCTAACCACTCGCTGCGTAAAAAAGTTTTTCCTCATGTCGCCTTTGGTTCTTCTGCCAATCACCTTAAATCTGTGTCCTCTGCTTCTCGACCCTTCCGCCAATGGGAACAGTTTCTCTCTATCTACTCTGCCCAGACCCCTCACAATTTTGAACACCTCGATCAAATCTCCTCTCAACCTTCTCTGCTCCAAGGAGAACAACCCCAGCTTCTCCAGTCTATCCACGTAACTGAAGTCCCTCATCCCTGGAACCATTCTCGTAAATCTTTTCTGCACCCTCTCTCAGGCCTTCACATCCTTCCTAAAGTGCGGTCCCAGAATTGGACACAATATTCCAGTTGAGGCCGAACATGTGTTTTATACAATTTCATCATAACTTCCTTGCTTTTGTACTCTATGCCTCTATTTATGAAGCCCAAGATCCCGTACGCTTTTTTAACCACTTTCTCAACCGGCCCTGCCACCTTCAACGATTTGTGCACACATACCCCCAGAACTCTCTGTTCATGCACCCCCTTTAGGATTGTAGCCTTTAGTTTATATTGCCTCTCTTCATTCTTCCTACCAAAATGTATCACTTTGCACTTTTCTGCATTAAATTTCATCTGCCACATGTCCGCCCATTCCATCACCTTATCAATGTCCTCTTGAAGTCTATTACTCTCCTCCCTCACTGTTCACTGTACTTCCAAGTTTTGTATCATCTGCAAATTTTGAAATTGTGCCCTGTACACCCAAGTCTAAGTTATTAATATATATCAAGAAAAGCAGTGGTCCTAGTACCAACCCTTGGGGAACACCACTGTATACCTTCCTCCAGTCTGATAAACAACTGTTCGCCACTACTCTCTGTTTCCTGTCACTGAGCCAATTCCATATCCATGCTGCCACTGTCCCTTATTCCATGGGCTTCAACTTTGCTGGCAAGCCTATTATGTGGCACTTTATCAAACGCCGCCACATCAACCACAGTGCCTTCGTCAACCCTCTCTGTTACCTCATCAAAAAACTCAATCAAGGTAGTTAAACACAATTTGCCTTTAACAAATTCTAGCTGGCTTTCCTTAATTAAGACATAAGAAATAGACCATTTGGCCCCTCGAGCCTGCTCTACCATTCAATAAGATCATGGCTGATCATGGACTCAGCTCCACTTCCCTGTCCACTCCTCAACCTTTTACTCCCTTATTGCTCAACAATCTGTCTATCTCCCCTTTAAATATATTCAATGACCCAGCCTCCACAGCTCTCTTGAGCAGAGAATTCCACAGATTTACAACACTCTGAGAAAAGAAATTCCTCCTCATCTCAGTTTTAAATGGGCGACCCCTTATTCTAAGACTATAGTCCCCTCGTTTTAGTTTCCCCTATGAGTGGAAATACCCTCTCTGCATCCACCTTGTCGAGCCCCTCATTATCTTATGTTTGAATAAGATCACCTCTCATTCTTCTGAACTCCAATGAGTATAGACCCAACCTACTCAACCTATCCTCATAAGTCAACCCCCTCATCTCCGGAATCAAGCTAGTGAACCTTCTCTGAACAGCATCCAATACAAGTATATCCTTCCTTAAATACAGAGACCAAAACTGTACGCAGTACTCCACAGGTGTGGCATCACCAATATCCTGTACGGTTGTAGCAGGACTTTTCTGCTTTTATACTCTATCCCCCTTGCAATAAAGGCCAACATTCCATTTGCCTTCCTGATTACTTGCTGTACCTGCATACTTGTGTTTCATGCACAAGGACCCCCAGGTCCTGCTGTACTGCAGCACTTTGCAACTTTTCTCCATTTAAATTACAATTTGCTTTTCTATTATTTCTGTCAAAGTGGATAACTTCACATTTTCCTACATTATACTCCATCCACCAAATTTTTGCCTACTCACTTAATCTGTCTATATCCTTTTGCAGATTTTATGTGTCCTCCTCACAATTTGCTTTCCCACTCATCTCTGTATTATCAGCAAACTTGCTACATTACACTCGGTCCCTTCATCCAATTCATTAATATAGATTATAAATAGTTGAGGACCCAGCACCGATCCCTACGGCACACCACTAGTTAGTGTTTGCCAACCAGAAAATGACCCATTTATCTTGACTCTCTGTTTTCTGTTAGTTAGCCAATCCTCTATCCATGCTAATATATTACCCCAACCCCGTGAGCTTTTATCTTGTACAGTAGCCTCTTATGTGGCACCTTATCGAATGCCTTCTGGAAATTAATCCATACTTGTCCAAGTGACTGCTAATTATGTCCCTGATTATCGTTTCTAAAACTTCCTCATTACCGAGGCTAAACTGACTAGACTGCAGTTGATGGGTTTATCCTTGCATCCTTTTTTAAACAAGCAAGCATTGACACAGTAAGTTGTTGTGATCTAGAATGCACTGCCCGAACGGGAGCAGATTTAATAGTAAATTTCAAAAGGGAATTGGATAATAACTTGAACAGAAAAAAATTGCTGAGCTATGGGGAAAGAGCAGGGGAGTGGGACTAGTTGGATAGCTCTAACCCCCACATTTTTCAAGAAAACTGTCCCAAATTCATTCTAGAATGTCATCGCATTTACTACTTGAGTTGTTCTGCTTCTCCCAATTGATGTGAAAACAAAACTCTCCCATTAAAATGACTTTGTTTTGCTACATACTTCCAAAATCTCCTACTTCAACAACCCCCAATACATCACTACTATCAGGTCTTCAGACAACTCTTACCAGAGTCCTACATCTTTTGCTGTTCCTTAATTCTACAATGTTTTCACTGCCTGATCGCCATTACTGAAATCATTTCTTTCTACTGCTGTTATTGTGTCTTATATCAAAAATGCTATTTCTCCTGCTTTCACGATTTCCCTGACTTTTCTAAAGATTCTATAGACTAGAATATTTAGCTCCCAATCATTCCCAGCTCGTAGCCATGTCTCTATAATGGCTACACAAAGCAGAATTTGTGCTTATAACTCACTTGTTTTATTTCTTATGCTGCCTACATTTGTGAACAGAATGAGTATCCAGCCAGCCAACCGGAAAGGTACTGACACATTGGGGGAAGAATTGCGGTCGGAGGCTTCCTTCATACGAACGCCTCCGACCCGAAAAAAATCTATGAAATAACTTGGTGATCCCGGAGGAACGTAAGATCTCGGTCGGAGGACTAGATTCGCTGCGCAGCGCATGGGAAGATGTCTTTTAGGTACATACGTACGTACATATGTGCTGGAGTCACTTGGGCGTGGACCACCAATCACTATGCAGTATTCTCATTGATAAAAATGGGAACTCCGTTTGTACGAGTTTCCATTACTATCAATGAGAATAACCCCCTAAAACACCAAAAATGTTTTAGAAAAAAATATACATTTTTTTGGAATTTTTAAAAATGTGTTTTAATAAAGTTAAAAATAAACTTACCGTAATGGACAGGGTTTTTAATATAAAAATGAGTGTTTAAATTAAATTTTTATACGTTTTAGAAGTGTTACGCTGGTAGAAGTAGGCTATATGCCTGCTTTTACCAGGCGTAAAAGTTTGAAGGACATTCGTTGGGCAAATAGCTCAAACTCTCCCGCGCGGATGTCCTTCTCCTGGGGATACAAAGGATCTGTAGAAATCTTGACAGATTGGAAAAGCCGGTTTTCGCGCCCTGAAAACAGGTTTTTGCGTGGCCTTGACGGGCCCATGTGCACTTCGTACGGACGGGACCCAGTGAGGCCGGAACTTTCAGCCCAAAAAGACATAGTTAAATACTGCAGCAACAATATTCTTGCATGTGAACAAAAAACAGAAAAAGATGGAAATACACAGTTTAGTCAGTGCATTGTACTGAAATGTTGCATCTATTGAAATATTGCTCCACTTGTATTACAAGTTTGAACAGTGGGTTTTAAGCAGGAATCCACAGTCCTGTTGTTGCTAAAGCAGAATGTTACAATTAGTGGGAAATGTACATTTCCAGCCTGTCTCTAGCCGGAAAAATTAAACATAAAACAGGGAAGACTGAAAAATACTCCCAAGAAAACTGCTATCTCCCTTCATAGCAAGCATCAAGGAATTTTGTGATTGTGCAGCACAGGGCATTGCTTTAATCGTGTTGACTTTTTATCGACAATGACATGTGCAAGGTAACCAATTGTCATTCCTCCCTGGGTTACAATAAACTCAATTTAGGTCTGGTGATGTCAGAGCTATTTGATTAGATTGACTTGGAAAAGGTTACATTCTAATGCAAGAATGAACCACAGATTTTAATCCTATCCAATTTAAATCCTTCAATGTCGGAATGATTCAGAGATAGAGTCAGAAACTGGGTACACATCTTAGCTATATCTGAGTTTGCTATGGGATGCAATGGTTGATGTACGTATTCGCACAAAACAATTACATCAGCAGGCAGTGCATGAATGAACAGACATAACCAGGACTCCTTGAAGCTCAAAGCAGAAATGTTTCTCCAGAGATTAAGTGATCTGTTGCTGTATTTACTTTGCTAATCCGGAAGTTTCCTTTTATATTCAAATACATTAATAAAACAAGTCAGATCAAGATTTAAGGAGCTCTCTTGAATCAGCACTACTGAAAGGAAAATAATTGAATTCCATCAAATCATAGATTTAATTAAATGTTGAAAAGTTAGTTATGTTTTATTTCTGTCTTTGTAACATGTGGAAAGGAAAAAAAAAGCAGGATCTGGAAAGCAGGCCCATTGCATAAAGGATTATTTACTACTTCTGTATGTGAGCTGCAAAATCTTAGTATATTTCTTAAGCACCTTGTGGGAGATTATACTAATGCTTTGATACTACCTACCTTCCTGTAGCTCCATATTCTGGAGGAAAAGAGGATTTTGTAGAACACTGCAGTGACCTCGTTCATCCTCCTTGGTCAAAAGCATCAAGTCAGTATAGATGAAAATGCAGACCTGTAAAAGACACAAGAATAAACACACCTTCAATACTTGAACTGGATATTGATGATCATGCAATTTTTTTTAAATTGAGGGGGAACTCATGCTGCATTGCGCACAGTCTAAGTAGCACGAAACACAGCATTCCTTTTAAATAAACAGCAAAAATATTTTCACTTGATATAATTTAACCTTTTTCCATTTTTCACCTTGATGATTGCACAATAAATCTTCACTTTCTTGTCTTATCTAAATATTACCAAAAGGCAACACAAAATTACTTAAATAAAATTAGCAAAGTCTTAACACCGTATACTTTCACTGCACCTAAAAGTGCTGCTATATTTCGGAAACATAAAGAACCAATTTGTGATGACATATGCCGGCAGCATAAACAATAGCTTGCATTTATATAGCGCCTTTAATGTATTAACACGTCCCAAGGTGCTTCACAGGAGGGTTATTAAACAAAATTTGACACCGAGCCACATAGGGCGATATTAGGACAGGTGACCAAAAGCTTGGTTAAAGAGCTAGGTTTTATTGAGGGTCTTAAGAGAAAGATAGAGAGCCGGAGAGCGATTTTCAGAGTTTAAGGCCTAAACAACTGAAAGTATGGCCGCCAATGGTGAAGCAAATAAAATAGGGCATGGGCAAGAGGCCAGAATTGGAGGAGTAGAGATCTCAGAGGGTGTAGGGCTGGAGGAGGTTACAGAGATAGGGAGGGGTGTGGCCATGGAGGGATTTGAAAACAAGGATGAGAATTTTAAAATTGAGGTGTTGCCATACCTGGAGCTAATGTAGGTCAGTGATGGGTGAGCGGGACTTGGTGCAAGTTAGGACACGGGCAGCAGAGTTTTGCATGAGCTCAAGTTTATGGAGGGTGGAAGATGGGAGGCCGGCCAGGAGAGCGTTGGAATAGTCAAGTCAGAAGGTAACAACGGCATGGATGAGGGTCTCAGGCAGGGTCGAAGTCGGGCGATGTTACAGAGGTGGAAGTCTTGATGATGGCACGGATGTGGTCGGAAGCTCATCTCAGGGTCAAATATGACACCATGGTTGCGAATGGTCTGGTTCAGCCTCAAACAGTTGCCAGGGAGAGGGATGGAGTCGATGGTTAGGGAATGGAGTTTGTGGCAGGGACCGAAGATAATGGCTTTGGATTTCCCAATATTTAGTTGGATGAAATTTCTGCTCATCCAGTACTGGATGTCAGACAAGCAGCATGACAATTGAGACAGTGGAGCGGTGGTGAGGTAGAGCTGGATGTCATCAGCATACACGTGGAACCTGATGTTCAAGGCCGCAGATATGTCGAGAATGATGAGGAGGGATTGTTTACCACGGTCACAGTCACAAGATATAATTTGTGACTTTGACAACCACTGTTTCAATACTGTGGCAGGGGTGGAAACATGATTGAAAGGATTCAAACATGGAGTTCCGAGAAAAATGGGCACAGATTTGGGAGGCGACAGCACGTTCAAGGACTTGAGAGGAAAAGGAATTTTGAGATGGGACAAGGACAGAGGGGTCAAGGGTGTTTTTTTTTGAGGGGAGGAGTGATGATGGCAGGTTTGAAGTGGAGGGGACAGTACTTGCAGAGAATCGTTAACAGTATCAACTAACATGGGGGACAGAAAAAGAAGTTGGGTGATCAAAATTTTATGGCAGGACTACATTATCATTTCTTAAATTCTGTTTCTCCCCTGGTAGCTGGCCAGATTGATAGGGCTGTATGACTACCAGTTGGGAAAGCCAGTGGCAGGAGGCCGCAGCTGGAAAACTTTGGGGATGGTCCTGCGCAACCAGGAATGATTTGGGGTTGGCGGAGGGGGCGGGGAGGGTCAGAGCCCAGCAAGCAGGGGGGAGGGGTGGGGGTAAATCCGGGTTAGTGGGGGCAGGGGGGCATCAGAGACCAGCAATCAGGAGGAAGGCTTGGGATTGGGGGTTGTAGGTCGGCCGATCGCAGCAGTGAACAGAGTACTTCAGTGTAGAAAGAATGATTTGCATTTATATAGTGCCATTCATGATCTCAGATCATCCAAAAGCACTTTACAGCCAATGAAGTACTTTTTGAAGTGTAATCACTGTTGTACTGTAGGAAACACAGCAGCCAATTTGTGCACAGCAAGCTCCCACAAACAGCAATGTGATAATGATCAGATAATCCTTTTTTTTAGTGATGTTGATTGATTGATTGATAAATATTGGCCAGGACACCCGGGAGAACTCCCTGCACTTCTTCAAAATAGTCCCATGGAATCTTTTACGTCTATCTGAGCACGCAAATGGGGCATCGGCTTTTTTATTGTGCTCAAGTTTGTTGAGTAGGACTTGAACCCACAACCTTCTGACTCAGAAGCGAGGCTGTACTGAGCCATGGCTGTACTGAGGGAGTGCACACTGTCAGAGGTGCTGTCTTTCAGATGAGGCATTAAACCATGAAAATAAATATCCCACAAAACTTTTCAAAGAGCAGGAGTTCTCCCAGTGTCCTGTCCAAAATTTAGCCCTCAACCGACATCACCAAAAACACATTTTCTGGTCATTTATTTAATTGCTGTTTGTGGGAGCTTGCTGTGTGCTGCCACGTTTCCTACCTTCCACCAGTGATTGCATTTCAGAAATATTTATTTGGCTGTAAAGCACTTTGAGACAGCCTGAGCTCGTAAAAGGCATATCTTTTTTTCTATTAATTGCCCACCAGGTTCATGCAGGTGCACTGGACAACTATAACGCACTCAATTAAAAAAGCTAAATGACACATTATTTGCAGTATCAATGTAAATTTCAAGCTATCAGAAGATGTAGATAACACTACGACCCTATAAGGAGATAGGTGACTCACTTCTATGCATTTGGGGAGAAGGCCTTGTGGACTGCCCAAGTATGCAGTTGTAGCACAACTTTGGTGTGGACTTATTTCTACTTTGTACAACGCTAAAGTTCAAGTGTAAATCCAGAGTTAAAGTATTCTCTGACTCTAGAGAGAGGCCAATCAGGAGGAAGGAGATTCCCAATACATTGGTTGGACATCACAAGAGTATAAATCCATAATGGCATCAAATTGGCTTCATAAAGTGCTCAGACCATAAAATTGTAGGTTCTGTGGATGGCTGAGACCAGTATCTGCAGTATAAATGCAAACTAAATGACCAAATGTCCACTTCAAACAAACTTCTACAGATTTCATTGTTATTTCAGTGGGTTTAAGCAGGAGTTATTCAAAAATATACAGATTCTGCAATTCCCATTTATTTTACTGTCTGTAAGCCTAAAAACCTACAATTTTTTTGATAATAAAACAATGTATTTTTTCAGTTGATATGGATTGATATGGCCTTAGTACAACTGAACTGCATCTACTACTCTTGCTGCATGACACTGAATAGAAATGAAAAAGTTGAATAAATTATGTTCAGCAATGCTGCTCTGTGGGTCACCAGCATACAAAACTCTGGGGGTCCAATATTGATCATGGAATCATAGAATACTGTAGAGAAGGAGGCCATTCGGCCCATCGAATCTGTGCCGATTCTTTCGAAGTTAGTCCCACCGACCCACTCTTTCCCTATATCCCTGCAATTTATTTTCCTTCAAGTATTTATCCAATTACTTTTTGAAGGCTACTATTGAATCTGTATCCACCATCCTATCAGTCAGTGCATTCCAGATCCTAACCATTGTTGCGTAAAAAGGTTTTTCCTCATGTTGCCTCTGGTTTTTTTTGTCAAGCACCTTAAATCTGTGCCCTCTCGTTATCGAACTTTCAGCCATAGGAACACATTTCTCTTTATTTATCAGCTTAATTTAAGGCTATATCATTATGCTTACAGCTCATGCACCACCTTCCAAATGATGGCTCATTAAAGAATGCATTTAGATCAACGGTCAATAACATCGAGTCTTCAGTGGCCAATAAAATAAATGCCAATATCCATAAATAACTTGCTTGTTAAAATGTGCAACAGTCAAAAGAGCAATAAGGGGAGTTAAAAATGTCAAACATTCAGCAGTTTTCGGCTGTATAAAAATCAGTGTTGCCAATCCATTATATAGCGAATGCCTGAACAGATCAGCAGTCAGCATCGACAGCTTATTTACCCTTGGAGGCGACTTCATCAGGCTGCTTAAGGAATGTAAAAAAAAAAATCACAATAATCATCTCTATTTCTGTAAAGTTTATTGCCTATACAAACTATTTTTAAAAATTTCAGATTTATTTTTTGGTGAAGTTATGTATCCTTTTCTGTGAGATTCTGTGGCCATTTTGTCCATAGAACAGACTTGGGTGTAAGTGATTGTAATGTCTTTTGGGCTGAAAGTTGCCTGAAATGGAATAGTTTCTACAGATAGCCCCATGCTGGGTTGACTATTCATAGGCAGATGAGAGGTAATAAGAATACGGGATGGACAGTTCTTTTGCACAGATTTCAAACAATGGACCAAAAACAGAAAACGCTGGAGACACTCAGCAGATCAGGCATCACCTGTCGAGAGAACACAAGTCAGTCGACGTTTCACCGATGGGACCCTTGTTCAGAACTGGATAATACGCCGAGTGTCTCCAGGGTTTGTTTCAGATTTCTCGTAGTTGCAGTATTTTGCTTTTTGTCCAACCAATGGACCATTCATCAGCAATGTCCATTCATTCAGAAAGCATCTCAGAGAAGCTTTTAAAGAATCAGCAGGCACTCAAATTCAGTCAACTGAGGCAGCAGAAAGGCTGCAAGGGAGAATTTATGACTGTGCTGTTGGCAGAACAGATAACAGAAGATAAGAAATAGGAGCAGGAGTAGGCCATTTGTCCCCTCGAGCCTGCTCCGCCAGAATGGGCCTATCTTTCTATGTTAAGTAATAAACTCAGGCTACATGGCATATACGTTTATATTTGCAGCAGCACAGCAAGAGAAGCTGAACTGATTGCATCAACTGACTTTCATCAAACTCAGTATTCTGTATGTTTTACTTACTGTAGAGTAAAGCAGCTTACAAACCAAACACTTGAAGCCAAATTTTTATAGGGCTATGGGGAAAGGCAGGGGAGTGGGATTAAGTGGCTAGTTCTTTCAAAGAGCCAGCACAAACACGATGGGCTGAATGGCCTATCTGTGCTGTATCATTCTATGAAATGATGCCATGCCAAATGTCAACTTTGTCTGCCTTCGAAAAGATTAAGATGCAAAGGAATTTCATTGTTACACTCCCAAGTCCTGCTAGCAGATACAGGGTAGTGGGAGTAAAGCTCCATAAAAATGTCAACTAGACCGTTTAAAGGAGCAACTTACACCATGGAACTCAAATACATAACTCTGGCAGACTCAAATTCATGAATTCATTACTTGAGGTTATTTTGTGTGTCTCCTTATTCAGGCAACAATCTCAACGGTTACTTGAGAGGATGACCATACAATATGCTGCCTTGTCTCTGGTAATCATACATGGTGCTCTTAAACTGGCCATTAGGAAGTGCAAGAGAGGCTCATTTGAAAACTTCCTTTCTTGTTTTCTCTCTCACAATGCTAAAGCAGTTAGCTTTCACTCGCATTTCCCCACAGCAGTGTGGCTGAGATTAAGAATTCACTTTCATGTCAGTGTAATTGATCGTGAACTCATGGAGGTAAGTTCAAGTCCCAGAATAGCTGGGAGAGGGGCAGTTAAAATGAAAATGCAAGTGCCTTTCCAGCACTGCATGTGAGGCAGGACAAGCACCCCCGCCCTCCCTCCACCCCCAGCCTCTCGAGCAATGCTACTTCTCTCTCCACGATCGGACCGCCCCCCCACCCCCATACCCCAACCTCAATGCCACAATTGGACTTCCGACCATGCATCTACATAGCAGGACCAAGCAAAAGCCACAGGATGACCACAGAAACAAAACTGAGAAAAACAAAAATAATGCAGAAGGGAAAAAAGGAAACTGTAAATGCAGCAGAAATGAAAACAGCAAGTGTTTGGAAAACCAAGTGGGGTCAGCAGTTTTGAGATGAAAAAAAATTCACACTACAGTCTGAGAGCTCACCAACACTAGTTTTCAGGTATGTTGATTGTGGTTCTAACTCATTTATTAGTATAATTGTGACTGATGAAAGAGGGAGTACATATTGCTGATTAGAATTAGGTTTCAAGCCACTCTCCCTGTCTGAACATCATAAACCTCCAATTCCCCCACGTGAAGAAGGATGCACCAATTAGTTTTGGGTCATCTCGGAGGTGGCTGTTTTGTCACAGATTCCACTGAAGCTGTCACATGATGCATTGGCTGGGATTTTACCACCCCTCGGGTGCGTGGTAGCGGTTAAAGTCTGAAAATTCTCTCTCCCGGCACCACCCCGTCGTGTACCTGGCCGTGATGATATTTATGACGCTAAATCAGGCCATCAACGAGGTTCCCACTAAGGCAGACAAGGGCCTACTTAACATGCAAAAGTCATGGCTCAATGACATGATTGGTACTAAAACATAATATTAACTCTAAGCTAGGGTGTGTCCCGCACTGCCTATTAACATTAGCTACCACCTCCTGCCTTCAAATTCCTGCTGGTTTTACCATGGTAAAGTAAATGAAGGCGCTTTAAAGATCTGCAAGCAAGTAATTGTTATTAGGGAAGATGGTGACATACTATAAGTTAGGTACCTCCTTAACCATAATACAGTTTGAAGGATTATTTGAGCAACTATTAATTTAAATGGATGAACAGTATGTTAGTGCCAGGAGGAAAAAGGACAATGGCTTGTGTGTTACCTTGCCTGCTCTCAATAGGTCATTGAATGATTTCTGATACTGGTCTACAGTCCTGGGATGAGGGAAATGGTACTTACTGCCACTGACATCTTCCTCTACATGGTATGTGACACATTTTTCTGAGGCTTCCTCCCATGGGTAAGATTTGGCGAGCGATTGTGGTGGAGGTGCGGCAAATGTTTTGTGGCAGAGGAGCAGCGAATGTTTGTGCCAGAGGGGGTACGGGGCCCAGAAGAGCCGAGGACACAGGGGTAGCACCACCCAGCCCACACTACGATACGTGTGCGCACTAGGTCCGTGCAGCAGAGGTCTCCAGTTGTCCTGGTTAACCCCTGCCACTGGATAAAGGCCTAGCTCTGTCAAGCCCGTGTGCAACGGTCACCACACGTTAAAAAAATCCATGCACAGGCATCTTCCACCCCTAGAGTTTAGGACTGGAATATTGGGTCCTTCATTGAAACATCTGCAAACTCATTACTTTTGGTGTGGAAACAAGTGAACTTCATTCGAGGGACTGCCTATGATGGACCTAGTAGTCATTGCCTACTTAGCTACATTACATGCAGGAGTGTTTGAAGATCTCACTGAAATTGTGTGATCTTTTCTGCCACTTGAAATGCCTTTCTCCCTTCTTTGGGTGCCGTTGTCTGGTCCTCCCCTTGTGGATATGCTTTAAAAGTGCCACAAAATCACATATGTCAACCACTAGTGCTACCTGACAGTCAATTCAATGTGCCAGACACTTTACTACTTACTTGCTGCTCCTCCAACCTGCTAATGTAATCTTCAGCCATTGTTGCCTTTTTAAAGGCTGCACTTCTAATTTCAAAGCCCCATCCAGCGCACTACTCGCATGTTACATAGGAGGTGTGTTACTAATATGTCAATGGATATTTAAATGAGCTGACCACGCAATTTACAGCAGGGCCAATGCTGGGTAGGATCAACAGGCAAAATGTCCACCTTTAAGGTGCAACACGGCATACATGCATTCTTGAGCCAGTAAGTCTCTAAGTAAATGGCAGTAATAGTGAAAGTATAAATATCATATATGATATGATAATTTCAAGAACAATGTCTGGATAAATCACAAATGGCAAAGTCATCAATAGGCTGTAGTCACTTCATAATCCGATACTTACAACAAAAAATGAGTTGTTTTGTAGCCAATCAAAATGAGATGAAGCTCTCTTACGATGTCATACCTATGCAATGTTTTTGTTCTATTCATTGACAGTTCCCCAAACAAGGGATAGAAAAAATATTTTCACAGGTATGACATCAAAAGTTTTCTTTGATTTACTTAAACTCAAAAAATGTACAAGAATACTTTGTTGTGTTGTAAATAGACTATATAATCAGTAAAGTGACACACGATAGATATCTCCACTCATTAATCTGATCATTTGTGATTGACCAATATCAGCCAGTGAGTGGCTCAGATGGTAGCACTGCCAGCTCTGAGTCAGAGGTTGTCGGTTCATATCTCCCCCGCGACTTGAGCACAAAAAATCTAGGTTGACACTCCAGTGCGGTACTGAGGGAGCGCTGTCTTGACCATGAGATGTTAAACCGAGACCCTGTCTACTCTCTCAGGTGGATGTAAAAGATCCCATGGCACTATTTCGAGGAAGAATAGAGGAGTTCTCCCTGGTGCCCTGGCCAATACTTTTCCCTCAATCAACATCACAAAAACACAGCTGATCTGGTCATTATCACATTGGTGTTTGTGGGAGCTTGCTATGTGCAAATTGGTTGCTGCGTTGACTACATTTCACTTCATTGACTATAAAGCGTTTGCATTTATATAGCGCCTTTCACAACCACCGGACCTCTTAAAGCTCTTTACAGCCAATGAAGTGCTTTTGAAGTGTAGTCACTGTTGTAATGCTTCAAAGAAGGCTATTGAGGTAATTGTTGTTGTTGCTTGAATAATTTCGAAGGATTACAAAAATATATTGTTTAACACTACTTCTAGAAATTGAGATTTAAAATGAAATGAAAGAATGATTTCATGGCTGCAGCAGATGTCAGAAATTCAACTGAAAAGTATGAGCCAGATTTTAACAAAAAGAACTCACATGTAAATAGCACCTTTCATGTCTTCAAGGTATTCCAAAATGCTTCTCTGCTAATAAAATGTTTTTTGAAGTGTTGTGTAAGCAAACAAAGCAGCCAATTTGTAAACAGCAAGGCCCCGGAAACAACAAATGAAATGAAATGAAAAACAAGTCAATCTTCTTTGATGGCATTAGTTGAGGGATGAATGCTGGCCAGGATACGGAGATAAATCTTTGCTCTCAGCCAAAAAAATGTTTGAGTTAGCTGACATAATGGAGAAGATTCATCTAGTGGTGAATGGAAATTGATTAATAATCTGGAGTCCTGAAATTACATTGCATTAACCTGTACAGAGAGGCTCTATGTTGATTTTAAAGTCCGCAGTTCTGCTAAGATCATCGCTACAGAAAATAATGAGGGGTCACTGGAGGTGACGGTATAAGACTCCAGACATTGGAAGAGCATTTCTGGAGGTTCCAGTGGCTAGAAGCTGTGAGCTGGCAAATGAACCGATAGGTCATTTGTTCCACTGCTAGCTGATCTTGTCAGCAACATCAGAACAGAGAGTGAAGAAAAAAAGTCTCCTGTACAAATGTTCACAGATAATGAAGAACACACATGAATAATTGAGGTTCCATAGTAAATGGAATGAACAATGAAAGTCATGGAGAAATTTGTGGAGAGGGGAAAATATCATTCCCAAGGTTGCAACCATAGCAAAACAGTTAGGTTTCTTTAAAAACAAGTAGACAAACTAAGGGATCATCAGAAGAACAGAAGCAGTAGATAGGAAGATAATAAAAGGAAGAAAGCACCATCATAAGGCGTCACAAACAACATTGTCTTTATGTTACAGGACACGTTATGCAGTTATCTATCAAATTAAAATGGTGCAACACTGTTGTGTGATAAAATTTAAAAATGTCCTCTCTCTTTTCCTCTTCCATCAAATAAAAATACTGGTAAGAATTAGTCCATTTGTAACTCTGCCATCTCTTTCCTAATTCATTTAGTTCTTTCTGCAGGAAACTCAGACAGTACAGCATTTTGAGCTGTGGCCTTTTGTTTTTCGTGGCTCACGCCCACTACACATTCATAACCTTTCACAGCTTAAAGTTTCTAAAAACCACAAGGGCTGCTAAGTATTATAGTGGCTTCAGCAGTTTAGATAGCTAGATAATGCTGCTGGACCTCCTACAAAAGCAGGTGGGACTGATGTCACATGCATTTCCGGTCTGCTCCTTCATATTTACAGCATGTTTCGAAGCACTTCTCAGTGACAAAGCTCAACGCAATCCACCCTACACAGGCTTGATGTCATTAACACAAATTATTTTACGTTCTTTAGAGTTCCGCAGAGGACTAAATCATACCAAAAATCTATCTATACAACATATTTTAAATCAAAGTTTTACTCTTTGATATCAGAGGATGTGGGCTTTGTACTCACTGGAATATCCTGTTGGTAAAGTTCTTGTTGCTTACAGAGCAGGTGTACTGCAATAGCAAAGTTACTACACAGATGGATGGAATGTGCTCCAATTTTATAATTAAACACAAATTTTAAATACTTGTAAAAATAGGGCATACAAGAGTTTAAAAAAAGTTGTGCTCATCGAGAGATGTTCATGCTGTCGAATGGAACTCTTTCCATTTCAGGGATCTAATGTCAGCATTAAGTCCAGTATGTCAGGTATAGCACAGCCAGATGCACAGTAAATATTTGTCTACTTTGCCACAACAATGTGTCTCTGCTCCAATCTCAGAAGAGTATTCCCTAATGTTCCTATTTTCATTAAAATCAGTAAACAGTATCTTTGTATATCTGTTTCTTTGCCCAGTGGCCCACTCCGACCTGTGTGAGAACACCACCGCAGGTTGGGGCTATAAATAGAACTGGAGCGCCGAGCCCTGGAACGTCATGGGCGGAGGTGCGGCGAATGAGGGTACAGGGCCCAGAGGAGCCGAGGGCCCAGGGGCAGCATGGACCAGCCCACATTGCGATATGTGTGCGTACTAGGTCCGTGCAGCAAAACAGGTCTCCAGTCGTCCTGGTAACCCTTGCCACTGGATAAAGGCCTAGCTCTGTCAGGCCCGTGTGGTGACTGAAGTGCAATGGTCACCACACGTTAAAAAAAATTCACCGCACAGGCCTCTTCCACCCCCTCAACTGGAGTTCAGGACTGGAACATCGGGTCCTGCATTGAAACATTTGTGAACTCTCGTGGAAGCAAGTCATCCTCATTCGAAGGACCACTTATGATGACGATGATGATTTTCCATACTAATTATCCTGTGGTTGCTCTGAGTGAGATGGACAATTAGTTTTAAATTAGGGCTAGTTTTATACTGTAAGCCCATGCCCACTAGGAACTAGATTGAGTCTGCCCAAGCTCATATCACATAGGACTCTTACAGTTAGCAGAGAGGAGATATTTCTACTGTGTACTTCATAGTTATTATATTCCTTTCATAAACTCTTTGAACATATTCATTGAAATCCAGCTAGGAGTTTGAGCAGATGACCACGAGTACCTCTACAACCTACACCCATCCCCCATAGTAGGGAATGAATGTGCAATGCAAACGTGAACCCTGACCATTTTCCCTTCCTTCTGATGGATACGAAGCTTGCTTCAACGTCTTGCTGTGGTTGGTCATGTAGCCAGGATTAACAACTCACTATGTGAGAAACTCATGTATGCCGGTTTGAGCCAGGAGCTGAACCTGGATGCTCAAGATTACAGTATAGCATACAGGCATGGGAAACCTTATCAAAATACATTGAAACAAATAACTTCAAGATTGTTCAAGTCTTTTTTCAAACTGGACAATTAATCTACTTCATGTGCTTATCCGACCTTTGCTATTAATAAAAAAGCTGCTCTGTAACAAGAATGACATTGATATTTTCATCACTTATGCCAAAACATATTCACTTATTTTGTTCTATTCAATGACTTTGCAACATTGGAAGTGAAATACTATCAAATTAATAGATAGTATATAGACTGAACAGGGCATTATATAGGAGAGTTGCATCTCAGAACATGAAAGTTGATTCCAAGCAAATGATACACATTTTTTACAACTACTATCTCAGCAATTTTGAAGAGCAGATCTATACTATAAATTAGCTTCTCCTCCCCCCAAAAATGGGTATTTATTTTATTTTATCATTTGAAATTTTCTGATGTTTTAGATTTTGCATCGACAGCAGTAGATACGTATATATCATCAAACAATCCAGTTAAGATAAGAAAAGAAAGGTGCAGCATTGATATGGTTGAAAAAAATCTATCAGGTAACCATATTTTAAAATTTCATCAAAATACAAACACTAACTAAAAAAACTATTGTGTGAAGGATAACAGATGTTGGTGGGAATTTGGCCCCTCGAGCCTGCTCTGCCGTTCAATAAGATCACGGCTGATCTGATATTAGCCTCAACTCCACTTTCCTGCCCGCTCCCCATAACCCTCGACTCCCCTAACTAATATTATCACTAACATCTTCTTTAATCAAATGTGCCCACTTGTATAGATTTTTGCTGCAGTTGCAGAGGGCAATGAGTAACTAAGCCATACTACACAAGCCAATTGCCCGCATTTTATGTGGACAATCAGCTGATCTGTGTTTGCTGATGAAAATCCACCAATTCACACTTTCTGCAAATCGATTTACAGAACCATCCATGCAGCCACAACTCCACTTAGTTTGCAAAATGTATACATGCTGCCTGGTCACATGGCTCACACATTTGGTAAAGGCACAGAAGTTGGAAAAGTGCAAAATCAGAGGACTGAAACAGTTCAGGCAAACTGGCTGCCAAAACCGACTAATACATTACTGTCTCAATCCAGTGAAAATTCTTTCCCCCCAACACTTCAACTTTTTTTTTCCCCAAAGATGGCCTCAGATGTTTAAAATTGAGAAAAACTGTGATTCCTTAGCTACACCAAGGTGAGCTCAACATTAATACTGGGGTACATGTCAACATTACACCAATAGGGCAATGAACTGATCCTAATTAAAAACATTCAGAGATATGTATTTTTTATATTTAATAATTCTGAAATATGCGCAGTATCCTTTGTAAGTGTCAAATTTTCCCCATGAGATTTACAGAACCCATCTGCTTCTGTGCATATTTGAATAACAGCATGACAATATACCATAATTAACAGATAGGATTTATCCTGTTGGAACTTCATATAATTCTATAGATGAGGTTGCTTTGAGTTAAGCAACTCTAATATAAATCATCAGTACAGTCTTTTAGTCTTCACAATCCCCGATTATGGGTACTTTTATTCTTGCAAAAATAAAATTTGAATTTTCAACAAAGAAATGTCATTAGAGGTAGGAGTGGGAGAGACGTCATGATAAGAAGCACCTGACCGTGGCAGATTATTTTCAGAATTGTCTCAGCGTGCTTCAGCAAACACAATTAGGAAAGATTTCTCTTTTAGATGAGTTGCAGTGCCATTTTTGATATAGGAGGATGCAAACTCATTAATTGCCTTTATTTGAGCATTCCTATCACCGTGCTTGCTGCACTGCCAGGGATTGGAAATAAAACAGGGAATGTGTTGGAATATAAGAACAGGACTACATTACTTGGTTCATCAAATCTGTGGCAGCATTGTATTAGAATTAATAAGTAGAACTGCTAATGCTTTCATTGCTTTTTTGCCAAATACCATAATATGCTTACTTCCCATGCAAGTATCTTTCTCACTTTTAGACATTTCAGTTGATTTTGCATGTATGTTTTTCTGGAGCAATTTCACATTCACACAAATTTTGGTGGAAAGTAACTTTTTTGTGAATTTCCATCTGAGTTCAAATTCTAAGATTATGTCCCTCTGTTTTGGTTTGAGGCTGCAGCAGCTGATATAGCTCAGTAACCTCATATATTGTTCGTCAGTGAAGTTGAAGTAGAAGAATTGTTCCCTGAAGGAACTTTGGGTGTATCTGCAACTTAAGAGACTATACTCCACTGCACTTTCAATGTAACTACTTGCTTGCCACACGCCTATATATTCAGGATTGTTTGTGAGTTGTTGGATTTTTTAAACTGTTTGTTTTCTAGGTCTCTGTTGAGTTAGCTGATCTCAGCAGGGGTGGTAGTGAGGTCTTCAGCATCAGCATAGAGAGGGGAGGGGGAAAATCAGCCAAAGATTCTGTTCCCAAATATTCTCTTGCAGGAAAGTGCACTTATGTGGACAACAAGGAAGTACAGGATTGTTCTCCATAGTTAAATAGTTTGCAAACAACAACATGTCTAGGCTAAAACATGAAGAATAGCTATTTTGATGAAATACTAGACGGAATTTAGTGCCCATGGAACCGTAACCCTGTATGATTAAGTACCTTCAAAAGATGGGAGAACAATATTTTGAAAATAATCATTTATTTTAGTGTCAGGCTTGGTTTAATGGTAAGACACATGCCTCAGATTACAGTTGATCTTATCACTAATGTTTGTGGGACTGTATAATGTGCAAATTAGCTGCCGCGTTTGCCTATATTACTGGCTGTGAAGCACTTTGAGACGCCCGGACGACTTAAAAGATGTGATATAAGTGTAAGTTCGTTCTTTGCAACTGTTCGTGGTTTTCCAAATGATCACAATTATTCTAGTCACAGATGGGCAATTTCAACACTATATAAATTAAGCAATATGAAAAATATAAATAAAAAGCATATGCTTTTTAGTAACTCACTTTTGATTTCATCATGGCAAAATATAAGTACTTACTTTAAGTGGTCTACTTCTGTCATCAAGGAACAATACATTTTCTGAAAGGACCAGTGTCCGTGCTGGATTGCACAAATCTAGGGGCTGCAAACAATAAAAACGGAAATTAGTTGCAACAACTTGATAGCTTGGACTTAAATTTGGTGTGATTATTTAAGTTACCACTTACTAGTATCTTAGCAATTGTATCCTCCATGCCTAATTTTTTAAAAGTAGATTTAGCTACTTAAAAAATACACTTTACTAAAATAAATCCAGACAATAGCCTAAATGCACCAGTTTCATCCAGTGAAGAAAAAGTTCTGGTGGCTTTTGCAGCTAGTTCAGCTGGAGTATAACCCAATCAGGCACTGAAAGCATTTCCTCTGTCCGGATTTTTGCTTCAAAACTCTTAACTGTGAGTTGAGATTTGCATATCGAAAAGAAGAAGATGTTCGAGAGCTGTTGCCCACTGCAGCCAGTACAGCTAACCTCAGAGAGTGTAGGCGTACTTCCCAAAATAGCCCTGTGCAATGATGTTACTTTCAAGTTAATACAGTGTTGCATGCTTGCCAGATAGGACTTCCTGCAAAGAGACAGATATTCCTTAGTGTATGTGTGTGCCTTTTTAACCATTCCTTAGTGTATGTGTGTGCCTTCATTAACCATTCCTTAGAGTATGTGTGTGCCTTCTTTAACTTGCCATATTGCCTTAACGGGACTGTTAGAGGTCACAACCCCTCCCGATCTCTGTAATCTCTTTTAGCCTCACAACCCCATGAGATGTCTGCGCTCCTCCAATTCTGCCCTCGAGCATCCCTGACTATAACTGCTCAACCATTGGCGGCTGTGCCTTCAGCTCCCTGGACCCTATGCTCTGGAATTCCCTCCCTAAACCTCTCTGCCTCACTTTCCTCCTTTAAGACGCTCCTTAAAACCAACCTCTTTGACCAAGAATCTGCTGTAATTTCTTCTTATGTGGCTTAGTGTCAAATTTATGTCTTTTGTCTTATAACACTGCTCTGAAGCGCCTTGGGACATTTTACTACGTTAAAGGTGCTAAAAAATAAAAGTTGTTGTTGTTGTTGTCACTCAAAAAATGGATGAGGACATTTTTAAATATTATTCTTGAGGTGAAGCAAGAGTGTTCTTCCTGGGTTCATAAAAAGATTCCGGTGCATTACTGGCCTGTGCAACGGACAGACTGGTATGGCAAGAAGTTCACCTGCTTTCTCAGCTACATGTGAAACATGGCCTACGATATACAATGCGAAGCAGGGCCTACGATATACAATGCGAAGCAGGGCCTACGATATACACTGCATAGCAGGGCCTAAGATATACACTGCGAAGCAGGGCCTACGACACAATGCGAAGCAGGGCCTACGACACAATGCGAAGCAGAGCCTACGACACAATGCGAAGCAGGGCCTACGACACAATGCGAAGCAGGGCCTACGACACAATGCAAAGCAGGGCCTACGACACAATGCGAAGCAGGGCCTACGACACAATGCAAAGCAGGGCCTACGACACAATGCAAAGCAGGGCCTACGACACAATGTGAAATATGGCCTACGGTACAATGTGAAGCAGGGCCTACGATACAGTGTGAAACATGGCCTACGATACAATGCGAAACCTGGCCTACGATACAATGTGAAACATGGCCAAGCAGCTCAAGACTTTCAAGAAAAGTTACTCTATGAAACTTGTTAAATTCATGCAAATGTATTACCATAGTCCTTCCAGTATGCATTACCAACCAAATATATCCATAGTTTTCCTTAAAAGATGTTTGAAATTAAATTTAGAATTCAATAAATATTACCTGAACAAATAGAGGGAACACCAAAATCTTTGGAGCAAGAGTCATGCATGTCCCATAGTTTGCATGGGGAATATGAGATCTCACAATTGTGCAGTTTCTGTAATTCCCATAATTCTTCACTGCTTGTACAGTTGATTTCAGAATATCTGTTGACGATCCTATAAGTGACTGTTTTCTCTCTGGGCCACCTTGCATTCTGCTTCGGCCTACATTTGCTACAAAAATAAGTAATACAACCAGCATTAAGTTTACATACAGCAAGATGATCTGAGTTTTCAGAATTAAGTACGACATAACATCCAAAGCTACAGTTTTAATGTGAATGACATCAATTTGAGAATGCACTGGATAACACTTTGCACAATTGAGACCACAATTTTCAAATATGTGCTGTGTCTTACACTACATCGCACATTTGTAATGTACAAAACAAATTAGCATATACTTTTGAATTTGTCAATATTTTCAACAGTGTAATAATCAGCAAAGGATTTATTTTTTGTCATAAGTTTATTTGGGAAATGCGCTTCTATACTCGGTAAGAGTATATTGCTTGAATAGAAAATACCTTTCTGTTACTTGCAGTTGTTTAACACGTATTCAAAATTAGTTACAATCACAATTTGAGGATAAAATTGCAATCTCTAGCAATATGTTTTCAGTGTTCTCCTTCATTTATGTCATACAATGGTAAATTTGAGAATTTATGATAAAATAAAGTATTATATTAACCAATCTGATATTAAGTTTGGACGGCGGTGTGCAGGCTGCTCTGTCCTGAATTGTGAGCATCAATATCCCATAAAAAAGGTAAGTGGAATGTTTTTAAATTATTTCTTTACAGGGACTTACCTGGATGGGGTCCCTTGAAGGTCCTCAGATGTGATTTTTTTGTTGGTGATGATTTTTATTTTCACCTCTTCGACCCTCCATGGGCCCGGACTCCATCCTCGGCGGCACTTGGGTGCCAAGCGTCTCTGCCACCGAGAATGAGACCTCCCGCCGGCTGCTGCCCAGATTGGCAAGCGTACGTCGCTGATTTGCCACCCGCCGACCTTCGAGGGACCTCGGCGATGAAAACCCCGCCAAAAGTACCGTCCGGTACCTCGGCGGCCATCGACGACACTTTGGTGGACGGAGGCCTTGACCAAATTCGGCCCCCAGAGTTTCAATGAGTGAGCCTTACAGAGAAGCTTATGGAAGCCCAGCAATGTAGTGGTTAACAGTGTTGGATTTTAAGCATACTGCTCTGGCTATTTGTTCTAGTAATATGGATAACTGCTGGATATTTTCCAAAGTATCAAAATTGCTTTATAACCTTCCATGGGGAGGTTAGTTAGCAGACATCCCTTTCATGCCATGCTTATGCTATATGAGGAATATCGTCAATATACCAGCTAACTCTTATATTAGGCCAGAAAAGGACACCAGATCGCAAACAAATTCTCCTGATTCAACTTCAATGAGTAATTTATTTTTCAGCATTCAGTAGTTTCCATTGCACCTCAAGTTACATTAAGTGGTTGAGTAGATTGTCCACTATACGTCATTGGGAACCCGAATTGGGTTGTAGTTTGGAAGAAATTCAGGAGTTTGCGTATAATCCAAAATTTGGGGACTACTATGGGAAGGCCATTTCCTGGGCCAAGTTTGACAGGCTGCTTGGTGATCTTTTTGATGCTATACAGCATTTGTTTCAAGTGGATCTTTGCACTTATATATGTGCATGATTGTGTTCTCCCACCAAAGCTTGATCGAAATTCCTGACAAAACACTTAAATGCTTCAGAAGGCAAACTATGCCTCCTGCTGTTTTATATTATTAAGCTGCAATTGGGATCTAAAAATATGCAATAAGAACTTAAAGCCCAACCCCCAAGTAGAGCAGCAATCAATCTTAAAAGAGGAAGGAAAATCTAAAGAGAGTCATTTTTGTTCAAAGTACTTCTGCATTTTTTTAGCAGAAGAAAATTTTGACTGACCTTTTTCGAAAGCATGAATTTTCTTGGCAGTGCACAGTCCCCTGTATCAGGGCTCCCTCCCAGATCAACCTCTCTTGTGCTATCAACAATGGGAGTGTCCCAGAGTGGCTCTGGATACGAATATTCTTTTTCGACAGAACAGCATTACTTTGCACAAAACATATTCCCCTAAACTTTGATTCCCTTTTAAGGAATACGTAAAGAAGAATTGCTCTACCTCAGAGGGCTTTGGATGCTCAGTCAGAGATCATAGAAACATAGAAAATAGGTGCAGGAGTAGGACATTCAGCCCTTCTAGCCTGCACTGCCATTCAATGAGTTCATGGCTGAACATGCAACTTCAGTACCCCATTCCTGCTTTCTTGCCATACCCTTTGATCCCCTTGGTAGTAAGGACTACATCTAACTCCTTTTTGAATATATTTAGTGAATTGGCCTCAACAACTTTCTGTGGTAGAGAATTCCACAGGTTCACCACTCTCTGGGTGAAGAAGTTTCTCCTCATCTCGGTCCTAAATGGCTTACCTCTTATCCTTGGACTGTGACCCCTCGTTCTGGACTTCCCCAACATTGGGAACATTCTTCCTGCATCTAACCTGTCTAAACCCATCAGAATTTTAAACGTTTCTATAAGGTCCCCTCTCAATCTTCTGAACTCCAGTGAATACAAGCCCAGTTGATTCAGTCTTTCTTGATAGGTCAGTCCCGCCATCCCGGGAATCAGTCTGGTGAACCTTCGCTGCACTCCCTCAATAACAAGAATGTCCTTCCTCAGGTTAGGAGACCAAAACTGTACACAATACTCCAGGTGTGGCCTCACCAAGGCCCTGTACAACTGTAGCAACATCTCCCTGCCCCTGTACTCAAATCCCCTCGCTATGAAGGCCAACATGCCATTTGCTTTCTTAACCGCCTGCTGTAACTGCATGCCAACCTTCAATGACTGATGTACCATGACACCCAGGTCTCGTTGCACCTCCCCTTTTCCTAATCTGTCAACATTCAGATAATAGTCTGTCTCTCTGTTTTTATCACCAAAGTGGACAACCTCACATTTATCCACATTATACTTCATCTGCCATGCATTTGCCCACTCAGCTAACCTATCCAAGTCGCTCTGCAGCCTCATAGCATCCTCCTCGCAGCTCACACTGTCACCTAACTTAGTGTCATCCGCAAATTTGGAGATACTACATTTAATCCCCTCGTCTAAATCATTAATATACAGTGTAAACAGCTGGGGCTCCAGCACAGAACCTTGCAGTACCCCACTAGTCACCGCCTGCCATTCTGAAAAGTACCCATTTACTCCTACTCTTTGCTTCCTGTCTGACAACCATTTCTCAATCCATGTCAGCACACTACCCCCAATCCCATGTGCTTTAACTTTGCATATTAATCTCTTGTGTGGAACCTTGTCGAAAGCCTTCTGAAAGTCCAAATATACCACATCAACTGGTTCTCCCTTGTCCACTCTACTGGAAACATCCTCAAAAAATTCCAGAAGATTTGTCAAGCATGATTTCCCTTTCACAAATCCATGCTGACTTGGACCTATCATGTCACCTCTTTCCAAATGCGCTGCTATGACATCCTTAATAATTGATTCCATCATCTTACCCACTACCGATGTCAGGCTGACCGGTCTATAATTCCCTGTTTTCTCTCTCCCTCCTTTTTTTAAAAAGTGGGGTTTCTTTGGCTACCCTCCACTCAATAGGAACTGATCCAGAGTCAATGGAATGTTGGAAAATGACTGTCAATGCATCCGCTATTTCCAAGGTCACCTCCTTAAGTACTCTGGGATGCAGTCCATCAGGCCCTGGAGATTTATCGGCCTTCAATCCCATCAATTTCCCCAACACAATTTCCCGACTAATAAGGATTTCCCTCAGTTCCTCCTCCTTACTAGACACTCTGACCCTTCTTATATCCGGAATGTTGTTAGTGTCCTCCTTAGTGAATACCGAACCAAAGTACTTGTTCAATTGGTCCGCCATTTCTTTGTTCCCCGTTATGACTTCCCCTGATTCTGACTGCAGGGGACCTACATTTGTCTTTACTAACCTTTTTCTCTTTACATATCTATAGAAACTTTTGCAATCCGTCTTAATGTTCCCTGCAAGCTTCTTCTCGTACTCCATTTTCTCTGCCCGAATCAAACTCTTTGTCCTCCTCTGCTGAGTTCTAAATTTCTCCCAGTCTCCGGGTTCGCTGCTATTTCTGGCCAATTTGTATGCCACTTCCTTGGCTTTAATACTATCCCTGATTTCCCTTGATAGCCACGGTTGAGCCACCTTCGCTTTTTTATTTTTATGCCAGACAGGAATGTACAATTGTTGTAGTTCATCCATCCATCCATGCGGTCTCTAAATGTCTGCCATTGCCCATCCACAGTCAACCTCTCAAGTATCATTCGCCAATCAATCCTAGCCAATTCACGCCTCATAACCTTCAAAGTTAGCCTTCTTTAAGTTCTGGACCATGGTCTCTGAATTAACTGTTTCATTCTCCATCCTAATGCAGAATTCCACCATATTATGGTCACTCTTCCCCAAGGGGCCTCGCACAACGAGATTGCTAATTAATCCTCTCTCATTACACAACACCCAGTCTAAGATGGCCTCTCCCCTAGTTGGCTCCTCAACATATTGGTCTAGAAAACCATCCCTTATGCACTCCAGGAAATCCTCTTCCACCGTATTGCTTCCAGTTTGGTTAGCCCAATCTATGTGCATATTAAAGTCACTCATTATAACTGCTGCACCCTTATTGCATGCACCCATAATTTCCTGTTTGATGCCCTCCCCAACATCACTACTACTGTTTGGAGGTCTGTACACAACTCCCACTAACGTTTTTTGCCCTTTGGTGTTCTGCAGCTCTACCCATATAGATTCCACATCATTCAAGCTAATGTCATTCCTAATTATTGCATTAATCTCCTCTTTAACCAGCAATGCTACCCCACCTCCTTTTCCTTTTATTCTATCCTTCCTGAATGTTGAATACCCCTGGATGTTGAGTTCCCAGCCCTGATCATCCTGGAGCCACGTCTCCGTATCCCAATCACATCATATTTGTTAACATCTATTTGCACAGTTAATTCATCCACCTTATTACGGATACTCCTTGCATTAAGACACAAAGCCTTCAAGCTTGTTTTTTTAACACCCTTTGTCCTTTTAGAATTTTGTTGTACAGTGGCCCTTTTTGTTCTTTGTCTTGCGTTTCTCTGCCCTCCACTTTTTCTCATCTCCTTTCTATTTTTTGTTTTTATCTCCTTTTTGTTTCCCTCTGTCTCCCTCCATTGGTTCCCATCCCCCTGCCATATTAGTTTAACTCCTCCCCAACAGTACTAGCAAACAATCCCCCTAGGACATTGGTTCCGGTCCTGCCCAGGTGCAGACCGTCCGGTTTGTACTGGTCCCACCTCCCCCAGAACCGGTTCCAATGCCCCAGGAATTTGAATCCCTCCCTGCTGCACCACTGCTCAAGCCACGTATTCATCTGTGCTATCCTGCGATTCCTACTCTGACTAGCACGTGGTACTGGTAGCAATCCCGAGATGACTACTTTTGAGATCCTACTTTTTAATTTAGCTCCTAACTCCTTAAATTTGTTTCGTAGGACCTCATCCCTTTTTTTACCTATGTCGTTGGTACCAATGTGTACCACGACAACTGGCTGTTCTCCCTCCCTTTTTAGAATGTCCTGCACCCGCTCTGAGACATCCTTGACCCTTGCACCAGGGAGGCAACATACTATCCTGGAGTCTCGGTTGCAGCCGCAGAAACGCCTATCTATTCCCCTAACAATTGAATCCCCTATCACTATCGCTCTCCCACTCTTTTTCCTCCACTCCTGTGCAACAGAGCCAGCCACGGTGCCATGCACTTGGCTGCTGCTGCCCTCCCCTGATGAGTCATCTCCCTCAACAGCACTCAAAGCAGTGTATCTGTTTTGCAGGGGGATGACCACAGGGGACTCTTGCACTACCTTCTTTGCACTGCTCTTCCTGCTGATCTTCCATTCCTTATCTGGCTGTGGACCCTTCTCTTGTGGTATGACCAACTCGCTACACGTGCTACTCACGTCATTCTCAGCATCGTGGATGCTCCAGAGTGAATCCACCCTCAGCTCCAACTCCGCAACGCGGACCGTCAGGAGCTGGAGGTGGATACACTTCCTGCACACGTAGTCGTCAGGGACACTGGAGTCGCATAACACGCGACCGAGCTCTTCTGCCATGACTTAACCTTTAGATCAGCAACAATAATGTTAAAAGTTTACTCACTGTTAAAGAGAAGAAAGAAAAACTACTCACCAATCACCAGCCAATCAATTAACCCCTTTGGCTATGACGTCACCTTTCTGTTTCTTTTTATTTCTTTTTTGCCTTCTCCCTGTAGCTGCACAAGCACGCCTCACCAACCCCGGACTCGCGCTGCTCCAACTGCCGCCGTCTCACTCTCCGCTGGGCCTTTTATAGGCCTCACCAACCCCGGGCTCGCGCTGCTCCAACTGCCGCCGTTTCACTCTCCCGCTGGGCCTTTTATAGGCCTCACCAACCCCGGACTCGCGCTGCTCCAACTGCCGCCGCCTCACTCTCCCGCTGGGCCTTTTATAGGCCTCACCAACCCCGGACTCGCGCTGCTCCAACTGCCGCCGCCTCACTCTCCCGCTGGGCCTTTTATAGGCCTCACCAACCCCGGACTCGCGCTGCTCCAACTGCCGCCGCCTCACTCTCCCGCTGGGCCTTTTATAGGCCTCACCAACCCCGGACTCGCGCTGCTCCAACTGCCGCCACCTCACTCTCCCGCTGGGCCTTTTATAGGCCTCACCAACCCCGGACTCGCGCTGCTCCAACTCGATAGATTTATGGACACTAGGGGAATGAAGGGGTATGAGGATAGGGCGGGAAAGGGGAGTTGAGGTAGATGATCAGCCATGATCTTATTGAATGGTGAAGTAGACTCCAGGGGCGATATGGCCTGCTCCTGGTAATATTTCTTTATGTTCTAATGACTGGGCAAAGAAGAAAGCACTCTAATAGCTATATAATGACAACGCTTTTATTGAATTGCATTCAAAGCAATGTCGCAGCCTCAACAGATTTTTGTAAGAAGTCTCCTCAAATATAGTTAATTGTTTCGGATTGGATTCTGAAAAATAAATATTAGCATTTTTTTCCTTATCCACTGCAGGTAGATAAATATAAACACACATAAGTAATTCCATACTAGGTATATAGAATTCTGCACATAAAATGGAGGAGCAGCTCTTCACTGTTCATCTGTTTAGTTCATTTTACTCTAGTTTCCTAGCGTAGGGAAAAGAGCTCTACATAAGTTGCCATCGGCAAGATCAGCAGAGAAACTGGCGTAAATCTCAGCATAATTTCTGCGTAAATGCAATGCTGGAGTATTGGTGCCAGTATTGTCCCTCTCTGTGTCTTGGACTGTATTTCTCCATCAATGCCACAGGGTGGCGTCAGCACAATTAGTTCTACCTTTGTCAACTGTGATAGAATTTTGAAGGTAACTTAATATCTTTGGCGGTTTTGGAAAACCCACCCAAAGGGCTGGATTTTCGAGGTTTGCGACCGGGTTTTTGCCGCGATTTGACCCTCCGCGGCGAAAACCCGATCGCAAAGCCCTCTGGTGGGATCCTCTGGTGCCTGTTTGCAGCAGTGCTTCCAAGTACCGCCAGGGGAGAGATGTGCCGACGTGCAGTGACGCCGATTGCGTTTGCGATCGACTTTCGGCACTCTCCCGACCAATACGCCGCGCCCAGAATAGCGACAGGTCAAACTTGTCGGTGCCACCCCACCAGCAGTGGTATGAAAATCTGCAAAAAAGGCAAGTTAAAGTTTTTATTTTTTTGCAGCAAATAGATAGTTAAGGGTCTTGTAAATGTTTTTGGAATGTTTATTTCCCCCTCCCAAGGCAAACGACCCCGGACTAAAGTTGCTGAAACTCGCGTTTTGCAACGCCTCCCTTACCGATGCGTAAAGGCCGAAAGTTCGGCCTAAAAATGGTAGTGCAGCGAAAATGGGAAGTTTCGTGTATCGCTCCCATTTTCGCCGAAAAACCCCAAAAGCCGAAAATCCGGTCCTTAGCCTTGAAGTCGTTTTTCTGTCACCCTTGGACTTTGTCATGTAAACTGAGGCTATTTTCCATGAGTTCATGCTTAGTTAGATTCATTGGCCCTGAAATCCCAGCCTCTCTGGGTCGGTACGGAGTATGTATGGACACAAGAAGGCATCGCAAAAGCCGGTTTTTGGCGCGAAAATGCGCATGTGCCAAAAACTGGCTTTTCCGATCCGTCAAGTTTCTGGCTTGACAGATCCAACGCATCTCGGCAGCAAGGACATTCCCATGGCAGAGATTGGGCTATTTGCCCATCTCTTGCCCTGCGAATGTCCTTAAAACTCTTGAGCCTGGTAAAAGCAGGCACATAGCCTACTTTTACCAGCACTTTTACCTTTTTAAAACATATCAAAAACATATAAAAATAAAATTAAAAAAAATATATATGTTAAAAACTCTGCCCACTCAGGTAATTTTATTTTAAACCATAATTAAATCTTTTTTTTAAAAATCGGCAATTTTTTTTTTCAAAAACATTTCTATCAACTTTAATTTCTATATTGTATTTATGTGAAGTGCTTTTTTTTATTTTTTATGTAGTGTTTCTCATTCATAGTAATAGGAGTTTCGGACTTACGAAATTCCTATTACTATGAATGAGAAAATACTTTACCGTGATTGGGTGTCCAGGCCCACATGACTCCTGCGGACATCCCAAAGTGAATGCGCTCTATTGCATAAGAAGAGGAGCCCTCGTGTCCGGAATCTCTGGTGAGCATTCGACCAAAAGGTAAGTGTGCATCTTTTCTCCTATTTTTAGTCGAACGCCCGTGGGAAGAAGAAACCGTGATTTCAGGGTTATTAATTCACAATTTTGCTGTAAAGTAATTTACCCTTGCTGATCCCACTGAAATTAAAACACCGTGTGCCACCAGGCAAATAATCATTTTGACCCATACCCGCCATCCTGAGCTGGCAATCCCATCCATGAATAATGCTCCCAGCACACCCCAGCTCTCTAATCCCTTTGATAATAAGAACTTAAGAATTAGGATGAATAGACCATTCGGCCCCTTGAGCCTGCTCCACCATTCAATATCATGGTTGATTTTCTACCTCAACTCCATAATGAAGAAGAACTTGCATTTATGTAGTACTTTTCATGATCTCAGGATGTCTCAAGAGTGATCTACAGTTAATGAAGTACTTTTGAAGAGTAATCACTGTAGGGAATTATGTCAAACAAATTGCACACAGCAAGGTACCACAAACAGCAATGAAAAAAAATGAACAGATAATGTGTTTTAGTGATGCTGGTTGAGGGCTAAACATTGGTCAGGACAACACCCTGCTCTTCGTTAAATAGTTTAATGGTATATTTTACATCCACCCGAGAAGGCAGATGAAACCTCGATTTAACATCGCCTCCGAAAGATGGCACCTCCAACAATGCAGTAGTTTATCAGCTCTACACTGGTACCACTCTCGATTATGTGCCCAAGTTTCTGCAGTAGGGCTTAAATCCACAACCTTCTGACTCAGAGCTGAGTCGCTATCACTGAGCCAAAGCTGACACCTAAATAGGCAGAACAAAATTGAGAGTCTTCTTTTGTGGTGACTAATGCATTATGCAAACCCCCACCTGTCCACTGCTAAAAACTGCCAACCACATTTACTAAATAGTGAATGCGTGAAGGAATATTGGTCGTGACATACATTTATAGCAGTTACAAACTTTACTCTGCCTCCTGAAGATACCCCTTCATACGGCTTGGAGTTAAATCTTTTAAGGCGGATGTAACAGCACGACTGTGTTATGAGACATCATATGCCTAACACACATCAATAGCATCACACAACAAAAGCTTCACAAATCTGTACGGCAAACTATTCTGAAACCACTGTCCTTTAAGTTAATGATGCTGATAGCCTCAAACATTCCACTGACGAAATATGAACCAATCATTAACCAGTTCCATTCCAAATAAAAAAAGGGATGAATCAATAACCGGCAACTATCACAAAATCAACCAATCAAGTCCTTTTTTTCCCAAAGCTATTATTACTGAAGCAACAAGGATCATAAAATCAAGCAAATTGCTTAAACAATTTTCCTCATGATGTTATTTCCTCACTTGCTAGATACATACATACATATATAAAATATATGTATATAACATAATTCTGAAAAAGGAACGTTTACAAATAACCTACAATAAACCCAAGCTGTTGTTACTGTATACCTCAAAATCAACATCTTACTGAGCAAAAAATTCACAGAAAGCAGAATTTTAAAAAAATGACTCCCTTCGCCATGTTACCATTCATTTTTGAATCACTCGTGGGACATCATGACAGAAGCAATAGCAATGCATTCCATATCTCACCCAGGTTAATCAGTATGTGACATTGAGGGACTGTGATGTAACTAATGTAACTGAATGAGAGGGACAATATGTGAGCCATTGGCTTTTGAGGGCTCTGTATCCACGATAAAGATATAGTTTTAAGAAATTGTATAAAATGTCAGAATGACCAAGGCAAGACGGTATAGCTTTAAAAAATCTTTAAAGGCAAATAACGTCAAACAGGAACGAACCCCAGCATGGAAGGATGAAAGGCAGGGAAATCGTTCAGTTAGAGGAGAAGTTGGAGAGGAAGGAGCTGAGAGTAAGAGGATGTATGCTGGAAAGTAATCCCTGTTACTATTTTGTTCATCGCTGCACTTAAAAACACAACTGCCATGGATGAATAAATCTTATTTGCTTTAAACATTAAGCTCTAGTCTCATAGAAACATCGAAAATAGGTGCAGGAGTAGGCCATTCGGCCCTTCGAGCCTGCACCACCATTCAATATCATGGCTGATCATGAAACTTCAGTACCCCATTCCTGCTTTCTCTCCATGCCCCTTGATCCCTTTAGCCATAAGGGCCACATCTAACTCCCATTTGAATATACCTAACGAACTGCCCTCAACAACTTTCTGTGGTAGAGAATTCCACAGGTTCACAATTCGCTGAGTGAAGAAGTTTCTCCTCATCTCGGTCTTAAATGGCTTATCCCTTATCCTTAGACTGTGACCCCTGGTTCTGGACTTCCCCAACATCGGGAACATTCTTCCTGCATCTAACCTATCCAATGCCGTCAGAATTTTATATGTTTCTATGAGATCCCCTCTCATTCTTCTAAATTCCAGTGAATATAAGCCTAGTCGATCCAGTCTTTCTTCATATGTCAGTCCTGCCATCCCGGGAATCAGCCTGGTGAACCTTCGCTGCACTCCCTCAATAGCAAGAATGTCCTTTCTTAGATTAGGAGACCAAAACTGTACACAATATTCAAGGTGTGGCCTCACCAAGGCCATGTAGAACTGCAGTAAGACCTCCCTGCGCCTATACTCAAATCCTCTCGCTATGAAGGCCAACATGCCATTTGCCTTTTTCACCGCCTGCTGTACCTGCATGCCAACTTTCAATGACTGATGTACCATGACACCCAGGTCTCGTTGCACCTCCCCTTTTCCTAATCTGTCACCATTCAAATAATATTCTGCCTCCCTGTTTTTGCCACCAAAGTGAATAACCTCACATTTATCCACATTATACTGCATCTGCCATGCATTTGCCCACTCACCTAACCTGTCCAAGTCACCCTGCAGCCTCTTAGCATCCTCCTCACAGCTCACACTGCCACCCAGCTTAGTGTCATCTGCAAACTTGGAGATATTACATTCAATTCCTTTGTCTAAATCATTAATGTATATTGTAAATAACTGGGAGCCCAGCAGTGAACCTTGCGGTACCCCACTAGTCACTGCCTGCCATTCTGAAAAGGACCCGTTTATTCCTACTCTCTGCTTCCTGTCTGCCAAACAGTTCTCTATCCACATCAATACATTACCCCCAATACCATGTGCTTTAATTTTGCACACCAATCTCTTGTGTGGGACCTTGTCAAAAGCCTTTTGAAAGTCCAAATACACCACATCCACTGGTTCTCCCTTGTCCACTCTACTAGTTACATCCTCAAAAAATTCTAGAAGATTTCCCTTTCATAAATCCATGCTGACTTGGACCGATCCTGTCACTGCTTTCCAAATGCGCTGTTATTACATCTTTAATAATTGATTCCAACATTTTCCCCACTATCAATGTCAGGCTCTGTGTCCTACGCCTGCTTTAGCTTGCTGCACAAAATAAATTACTGATGGCCTACAGCTTCTAGTTATAGACTAAAATATAATATTGTCCATCAGGAGATTACATTAATAATTAATCTTAAACACTTACCATAAATGGCATGGTTTTCTTGAGGTACTGGCCTCAGAATCTGAGAAGAAACCACATAAGCAGTAAAATTACCATGACTTAGTTTGATCATGTGATTCAGTTGAGTGAAGTGAAATTGCAACATTCAACCCATAATATTCAAACTTTAAACCTTGGAATTGCTACCATTTTGATAAGTTCCAGATATTTTTCCTTGTGTCCAGCACAAAATTTTGCTTCCACAGACAAACCCACAGTCCCTATTAACTGAAAGACGGTTCACAACTCTGCATCGTATGTAACTCAGAGCGGAGTTTCTGACCCCATATCGTCTCCATCTTGAGCACCGCCTAGTGCACCTTTCTAACATTGCCAGTCTTGACCATAGTCAATAGGATCTCCTGGACTAGTTTTAATTTCCGAGAGCAATTTCCCCTAATTGGCTTTGGGTTTTATGTTTTTTCACATGACGCCTGGTGAGTAGAGAGCTGCCTTACTATATTGGATGGACTGAATGGAGCAGCTAGTGCTTCTCTTGTTAGATATTTTCATATGTTTGTATGTCTCCACCCCTGCATTAGCCCATCTGCCGCCAAAATTCTCACCCCTGCTTTTGTCACCTCCAGACTCAGCTATCCAATACTCTCGTGGCCAGCCTCTCATCCTGTACCCTCCATAAATTTCACTGCCTCTAAAATCTGCTGTCTGTATCCTGCGACCCTGCACCAAGTTCCACTCACCTATCAGCCCCAGGCTTGCTGACATACTTTGGCTTCTAGTCTCCCGACGCCTCAAATTTAAAATTCTCATCTTCGTGTTCAAATCCCTTTATGGCTTCACCCCTCCCTATCACTGTTGCCAGTGAAGAAGAGCACTGCGTTCCTCCAAGTCTAGCCTCTTCTGAATCTCCCACTCCCTTCGCCCCACCATTGATGGTCATGCCTTCAATCATCTAGGCCCCATGAACTTGAACTCCCTCCCTAAACCTCAATACCTCTCCGCCTCCTTTAAGATCCTCCTTAAAATCCACCACTTTGACTTGACATTTAGACACACCTTCTAATATTTTGTTCTTTGGCTCGGTGATTACACTTCTGTGAAGTGACTTGGGGGCAGGGGGGGGGGGAGCCAAAATTCATTCAGCCCCGCCCGAAACGGGTCGCACCTAGCGCTTTTGAAGTGCTTTTACCACAGTTTCTGATGAGGTGGCCTCTTTTGCGAGATTCAGCTCTTTGTCGTTTTTTTTCCGGCGGACCGGAAGTCGGTCATACTGGGGGCGGAAGTGGGGCGGTAAGTACTCGAGAGGGGCAGGAGTGGGGCGGTAAGTACTCGAGAGGGGCAGGAGTGGGGCGGTAAGTACTCGAGAGGGGCAGGAGTGGGGCGGTAAGTACTCGAGAGGGGCAGGAGCGGGGCGGTAAGTACTCGAGAGGGGCAGGAGTGGGGCGGTAAGTACTCGAGAGGGGCAGGAGTGGGGCGGTAAGTACTCGAGAGGGGCAGGAGTGGAGGTGGGACGGAGTCACCACCGCTGTCAATCAGCAGCGGAGCGGTGAGGACGTCAGTGCGCGTGTGCGTCACCAGGTCTTTCCCCTCACTTAAAGGGGAGAGAAGCAGCGATTGTTTATGTTCGGCCCACTGGGCCACCAGGGTAATGCTTCGGCCGGGCCAGCGGCCTGGCACCCAAGAGGGGGTGCCAGGCTGCCTATTGGCGGACCGACCGAACCCGGGGGCATAGTTGTCTGGCCGATCAAGAAGTCGGCTGGCAAAAAAAAAACATGGCGGCCGTTGCAGTGCACCCTCCCCTTGAAGGGCCGCCGCGCTGCCATGGCTCACAGAGTGAAAGGAAGGTGCACCGACAGAAAAGGCTGTCGGGGGCACCGCACGGCGGATTTATGATTTTTGCAGCTAAATTTCGCGAGGGGTGCGGGAGATCGACGGTGCGCCCTTTGATGATGTACTTAGGATGATTGGCAGCAACGGGGCAGAAGTGGGGACCATCATAAAAACCCCCAAGATGAATTTGAGCTGGCAGCCATTGGACCGGAAGTCGGCGGCCGCTTGACTCCGCTGCTTTCAGGCATTAAGTGGCCTTTTTAGGGAGCTGAATTTCAGCCCCAGGATGTTTCTCTTTGTTAAATATATTATAAATGAGAGTTGTTGTTATTATAATCCAAGTAAAATATTCCAATATTTGTAGCATGCAACTTTATCAAATGAGCCAACTTTCTTTTCATAAGGTGCATACCTGGCTGACGTGTTTTATTGGTGAAAGTATGAGAATATTGTCTCCCTCAGATCCGACATTTGAGACCATAGGCCCATTCTGTGGACACTTGTCAAACTCCTCACGTCGCTCCCAGCTGTTCAGTATAACTCCATCAGTACCATCATAGACAAAATGGCAACTTTCTCTGTGATCCATAGGACCTGATGGGTTACTACAGTTCTTCTCACGTTTGTTGGGTGGAGACTGCAAATCATGATTTGATTTGTAAGATGGTTTTCTAATCATGCGTTCAAAGCTGGGTTTGAACTGAGGAACAAGACGCCAGATTAAGACAATGATCTGACTGTGACAGTTTCTGTAAAAGAAGCAAATAACATAGCATTAAAAACAAGCACAGGATGATACTTAAAAGGTAAATTTTCTGCTTGTGCACTTCTGGCACAGAGCCTCACCAGCTGGTAGTGGATATTGGGGAACTGTGCTGATCAGTTCATTATTTTCCATCTGTTAATTAACCCTTTACTGTCCAATGCAACTAATTGTATTGGAAACCTCAGTGAAGCAATTCAATCTTCAGCGTAGTATCCGCAATAGTTTACTTCGGTGATGCAATTCACGTTTGAATATTTGAAGCAATAAAAGCACCAAAACTGTTCCACAGGATATCTTTAGGTTATGTATTTCTGATAAAATTAGGGGCTCAATTTTCCCCAAAGCTTTTTTTTGGCTACTTGAAGAGTTATGCCCGTTTTTTGGGGGCCTCAGTATGTCAAAAAAAACTGTTCTAAGTTTCCCCGTTGGATTTCTTCATTTTGGCGTGGCCTAACCTCTCCTTTAGTTTTGGGGGTGGAGCCTTGATCTGTGCCAAAAAGATCGGGTTGCCATGGTAACCAGGGACACAATGCGGGCTGAGGCTGCAAAGTGAAGCATACAACCAGCTCCCAACACATTAAAACACATTGCATCAATTTAAAAGCACATTAAAATATATTGCAGCAACTTACCTCCAATTATTAAAGCCGGTCCCACTCCCCGCCCCTAGCCCTGGCCGAAGTGCTTGCCAGTCCGTTCCCCTGCCCGACCTAGGCCCGAGTGCCTTCCCGGTCCGCTCCCCCGCCCCTAGCCCAGGCCGAGTGGCCTCCCGGTCCGCTTTCCTGCCCCTATCCCAGGCCGAGTGGTCTCCCAGTCCGCTCCCCCGCCCCTAGCCCTGGGCGAAATGCTTGCCGGTCCGTTCCTCTGCCCGACCTAGGCCCGAGTGCCTTCCCGGTCCGCTCCCCCGCCCCTAGCCCAGGCCGAGTGGCCTCCCGGTCCGCTTTCCTGCCCCTATCCCAGGCCGAGTGGTCTCCCAGTCCGCTCCCCCGCCCCTAGCCCTGGCCGAAATGCTTGCCGGTCCGTTCCTCTGCCCGACCTAGGCCCGAGTGCCTTCCCGGTCCGCTACCCTGCCCCTAGCCCAGGCCGAGTGGCCTCCCGGTCCGCTCTCCTGCCCCTATCCCAGGCCGAATAGTCTCCTGGTCTGCTACCCCGTTCCTATCCTAGGCCGAATGGGCCTCCGATCTCCCAGTCCCTGCACCTAACTACACCCGAAAGGCTTCCCCCCAATACCCTCTCCCTCCCCCCACCTCTCTCTCCCCTTCCTCCCATCTCTCTCTCCCCCTCTTCTCTTACCTTTCCTGCTGCTGCTGTCCAGGCATCTGCTACACTTACCTGTGCCGATTTCTTTAATTCTCCAGAAGGTTTTTCTGCAGAGGCCACATACACTGGCCTAAGCAGAACTGGAGTAACTCTCAGCTGGCCAAACTTGCCTAAATTGCCAGAATTGGCGCGGGTGGCAGAAAAAAAAACTTACCTTAAAAAATCGTAACTGAGTTACGCCGGTGCAAATTGATTGGGGAAACTGTGGCTTTTAAACCTAGGCCAAAAAAAGCTGCCTGCTCCAAAAAACGGCATAAATCACTGGGGAAATTGAGCCCTATATCATATACCATGAAGACAAATACACCATCTTAAAGTACGTACCACAAAGTATGTAGGTTAAGTGCATACCAAGGACTAGAAAACATAAACTTGAGAAAGATGAGCCTGAATGGATTAAAAACACAAAATGAAATAATTAAGAAAAACAAACTACAAAGCTTCTAAAGGGAATGGTGAGTGAAACCAATGGGACCCTCTAGAAATGTGTGTAGCTGTAGAAGCCGAACACAACATTCAGAAATATTCCCAGTATTATAACAGCAAAAGTATTAGATGGGATTGAAGCTGAGGGATAAACTAAAATAAACTAACATTCCAAATGATGATTTGCTGGAAGTTTACTCCAGAGAAAAAACTAATAGCATGCCACTCATTGCAGGAAGTATCATAATCAAACCATGGCCTCGAAATTCCTAGGGACCATGTGAAATTGGTGCTGCCAGCTCATTCTAATGAGTCAGGCAGGCAGCCACGCTACTGACGCTAGTCATTAGCTGCCCCCCTGTTTATGGGGCGGTGGGGGGGGGGGGGGGAATGGGAAATGGGCTTGACTGATGCCACTTAAAGGCAGTCAACAGCACTTAAAATGGGAGGTGCACTCTGGCTGCAGGCAGGAAGGACGCCTCTGAAGAAGCATGGTTGCATGACCTGCAGATCAGGCCTTCAGGTTATCCAATGATGTATTAGACACCCTAGTCCAGGCAGCAGACAGAGGGAAGGAGATCCTGTTCCCCCAGAGGGCAGATAGCCCTCCAGGCAACACCTCTGTCACCACTGGGATGCGGTTGCATCGGAGGTTAATGTCAGGAGCTTAGCTCCCAAGAGATGGCTGGATTGTAGAAAGAAGTTTAATGATCTCATCAGAGTTATCAAGGTAAGAATCCCAACTCTCAGCTCTTTCATTCTCTGCTCACATCTCCACCTGCAAGCTCACTACTTACAATATTACCCTCCCACTCTTGTGTTCACTCTCCTCCAATCACTGCACCGCACTTCACCTTCTACTAACACTCATCACCTACTCTCAGCATTAATGCAACCATCACTTCCTCACACATTACACATTACGCACAACATACGAAGTATTCCACCACGACAAGCATATACTCTCAACACCTCTCAAGGCTGTCAGTAATGTACTCCTTTCTTTGTTGCAGGAGAAGGTCGCGTGCAACTTGTGGCAAGTGGCTGCAATTGGTGGAGGCCTAGTCCACCTGCACATCCTGTATCCTGTGGAAGCCAGCTCGCACTGCTGCTGTGGTAGCTCAGATGCCTGCCATCTTAGCTCTGGGCCGGGCGGGGGGAACAATGTTGATAGGGGCTACCAGAGCGTCACATCACTCCTGCACTCTGTTATTGCACAGAGCAGTAGGAGTTTTGAGGTGCAGTCCTAGGAGAGTGGCATTGGCTCCATGGGAGAGGTGCCTGCTATCCTCTCAGATTGACAGCATGCCTGCTTCCCTGCCAATCATTCCGCCAGTGCCCTTGTTAGTGCCGCATATCCAGCTGGGCCAGACTCTCCCGGTCCATTCTAAGATGCTTCAGTCTGCAGCCAGGACCTCAAGGTCCATAGTTGCTTGGGATTGCCCACCATGGCCATCTGAAGTGTCCTCAGTTAAAGCTTAGCAACTTTTCATCTCCTAAGCTGTAACCACTGGGGATACATATTGCAGGAGTACTGGGATAGGTAAATGACGAGCATGATTCTTATAATCCTGTTGAATATTAGACAAAGATGGAATTGAGTTATTGGATAATATTTTTTTAAATTTCTGGATCTGGTGTTGGTGTAATATAGTGTAACATTGTTTGTATGTGAAAATTTAAAATAAGGAATTATCATTTTCTTCTTGATCATAGAAATATAGAAAGTAGGTGCAGGAGTAGGCCATTCAGCCCTTTGAGCCTGCACCACCATTCAATAAGATTATGGCTGATCATTCGCCTCAGTACCCCTTTCCTGCTTTCTCTCCATACCCCTTGATCCCTTTAGCCGTAAGGGCCATATCTAACTCCCTCTTGAATATATCCAATTAACTGGCATCAACAATTCTCTGCGGTAGAGAATTCCACAGGTTAACAACTCTCTGAGTTCACTATGTCATTATTCACTATGTCATACTTCACTGTGTCATTATTCAAAATATTTATCCAATTGTATAAAGCCTTTAAGATGAATTTGGTTCTTAGTTGACAAATGATGTTTGTACTCATCTGATTAATGACAAACAATTTAAAATACTACCATCTTACTTTATTTAAATAGGTTTTACCTTATTGCATGAGCCAACTCCACACATTTCCATTGTTCCACATGCTGTCCATTCAGCTGTAACAGAGTATCTAATGATTGTAACCCTGCTCGATCAGCTGGGCCACCTAAGAAAAACAAAACTGCACTGATTAAGAATGTGTGATTACATGAACTGAACAGATATTCAATCAGCTTCATTTGCATGCAGCATTTTAAAGGCAAACTAAAACAATCCTTTTATCAGAAGTTTAGAAATAAATTGTGAAAAGAAAAATCAGAAATGTAGAAAAGCACTGTCAAAGTAAAATCTGATATAAAAAGGCAAGACTCAATGTTAAACACATCCATGTATATCTGCACGTCCCTGCTAAAGGATAGCGTTGAGCTTAGCCTGATTGTTATGGTTGTGGATTAACATAGAATCATAAGTAAAACAAGAATAGTACTGCCAAAATCATTTTATAATATCGGCACATTTAAAATGATTAAAAACCTTTTCCAATGAAGTACAAAGTATTTGTATTTAAATTGAACGATACAAACAAATCACTGATACTGTAACTCTTATTAGAGACACAGAGTCTACACAGCATATTTAGGTAAGTAAAGCAAGAGGAGATGTGATTTTTCATTTTGCCTAAACCACCACCAAAGTGTAAATATCTTGCCTGGGTCTACTGCTTGCACACGAACAGGAGCATCGCAGCAAATGGTGAAGCCAAAGCCATCTTTGCCTCGTGGGATTGTAACCTGAAACACATCGCAAAAAAAACAGTAATATAAAATTAATGACCTGTCAAGGAATCATGTGCTATTCTATATATTTGAACTAAAAAGTTTATTTACAAAATCATTAGCAGCTGTATAATACATCTATTCTGCTCAACAACTGCAACATTATCAATAAATCTGAGATCAGATTAGTCTAATTTTCAGCCTTAAAATAGGTGATACTGGCTGGAAAATGGATCCCGCACATTTTCAGGCAGGGAATTGATGGGTATAAAAAGAGAGAGAAAGAGAGAGAAAGAAAGAGAAAGATCTATACATTTTCGACAAGTAAGTTTGGGTGAGCAAAGGGATGTTATGAAACAGGTGGTAACATGATTTAAATATCTTAATTAAGTCCTGATTATATCATTTGGCTTCCATGATATTTGCTAACAGTCATGCGCATTGAGGGGGCGAAATTGGGTGCCTTTGCATCTCCTGGGGCGCTAATGGAATGCAAATGGCTTTGTGACCAGGCGTAGCGATGACATCAACTCCCGCCATATTTAGCTGGAGTTTTGCGGCGGCCCTACAGCGTTGCGCCCCGATCTCCTTTGCCCGGAGATTGTGACGTCGTTGCCGTGTGCATCGCCCCGGACCTGAAACTGCCTTCTGTCCCCTGCAGCAGTGCCAGTCGAAAACACTGACAGCTGCAGGAAGCGTGCATCGGGCGGCCGGTCGCTTCGGTCGGGGGGCGCGATGCTTTAAGGTGAGGTGGCCGAGGTAACCGTTAAAGGTGCTATATAAATACAAGTTGTTGTTGTGCTCAGTGTCAGTCTGTGGCTTGCGTGGTGTTAAACCTACTCATATGCTTCATCTAGTGCTACCTCAGTGGCAGAAGTACATTAAATAACTGGCTGCTATGTGTGGATGGCAGACTCTTGGGATTAAGGTCCCCTTCACCTCTTGGAAGCTAAGTCCTGAGATGGGCCTGCTGCAAACTACACCAATTCCGCTATTGCTATGTGCTTTCTGCCATGTGTATGCATTGGGGGTTGGCGGTAGTGTCATAGATTTATTACCACTGGGAGATTTTATTATCTGTTCCCCTGCTGTCAGGGACTGCCTTATCATGAGCAATGTCACAATTGTTCTAAATGGCATCAATGAGATCAATAAAGGTAGAACAGATTGCCTCTGCCACTTTGAAACCCCAATTCTCTATGGCATCAATCTGAGCATCACTGCAACAACTACTCTTAAGGCCTATGGCATGAGGTGGGGCTCCAGTGCAAATTTCCCTGGAGTTGCCACATGCTCACTGGTGGACTACAAAATTATCATGCAAGCCTGTACACATGGTTAGAGGAGTCATCCACCCAAAGTGATATATACAGCACAGTGCTTGGCACCCACACACTGCTGGTTAACCAATAACTGTACCATTACAAAAAGATCCCATGAGTTCCAGATCCCCAGGTCATAAGCTGAGATAGGGCACAAGTTGACCCTCGAGACATTTGGGTCCTTCTCCTCTTCTGCCACAACCAGTTGCTCACTTGTTGTAATATGTGTAACCCAGCATACCCTTATAATCCATGTTTAAATCTCCAGGCTGGATTTTAGAAGCCAACAAGCTAACTTGTAAATCATGAGAAATTACTGACTTTACAAAATAACTTATTTTAAATATACCATGTATGAGTCTTGAAATCTCAAACTTTACATTAATTCTAATATCTCCAGTTTACATTTTACTGACCAAAATAATGTTTTGTATCTATGATTAAAATTGACCCAAACCAAAAAATGTTGCCACTTACTATAACCATAACTTTCAGCAAGTTTCAATGTAACTTTAGGACTTTTTAATACCTTAGAAAAATATTATAATACTCAAGTAGAACATACTAAATTCCATACTTCAAAATATGCCACAAGATTTAAACCAGAGTTGAAAAAGTCAAATGATTTCTATTTTGAAGTTAGTTACACATTTTACATAAATATACAACCAATTTGACAAGAAAAATTAACGGTAGTACCCTGTAAAAGTTATTAAAATCAAACTCACTACAGGTATTTGAATTAGGAATGCTATGAAGTGAACAAAATTCATAAACATTGCTTCAAAAAGTGAATTAATCTCCTGTACATGTTATTAAATTGAGTTCATAAATGTTCTACCTGTTGCCAATTTGCTTGGAGCATTGTTGAATCTCAATAGTTCTTCTTGCAGTGGGCAGAATGATCTTTTATGCTGCAATTTCTATTTTTCTACAACAACCACCCCAGTTTGCAGAGCCTTCTACTTTTAGAGACCTGGTTCTTTCAAAGATCTAAACACACCTTGCGTATTCCATTAAATAGATTCATTGCTTCACATGTACAATGAACAGTTGGACACAGAACAAATTTCCCGAAGCTGTGTGTTCCTGGCTTAATAGTTTCAGAGTGGGCTGTAGTTTAGTTGGCATAACCACCCATGGGAACCCAGATTTAGAAGAATCGCAGGAAGCAACCTTTCACCTCCCAAACCTCTGGCTCTGCCGCATGCCTCTGAACGATAAGCCAGAAGGTTTCCTGAAAATTTCACTCAGCAAGAAATAAACTTACTTTTATGTCTAGTTGGTTTCTATGATGTACTTAGTATTCCCTTGATTCCTCCTAATCTTTGCAGTCTGCTCCTTGCAGCATGTTTACATACTGGTGAGAAATGTTTATTGTAGTATTCCCAATAACATTGGGCAATAACAGGCATTGGCTAGCAGTGATAATTTAACTGAGGATTACACAGAAACTGATTCTGTGTAGAAACAATGTGATTAGTGATTAGTAGATTTTGCATAACAGTGGATAAAAATATATTTTCCAGATTAAACTGAAGAAAACCCCTCTTTATGTTTAATAGTCAGGGAAAGGTTTAAAATTCTAATGCACTTGAAAAAAAACATCCAATTGTGTTTCCTCTACTTCCTCAGTGTCTATGACTCAATGTTGTTTCGTGATTAATTTATATAATTAAGGATCAGGCAAGAAAAAGCTAAAAGTACAATCAAAGTGCTCTGTGGGACTGAATACTGACGACAATAGATTAAACAATAATTACAATGATTAATATATTAGGTAACTTTTTAAAGTAAAAATCCCTACGTGAATATTATAAAACATCCAGAGTACAAAGTGTTGCACGAGAGAATTTAATCCTTACGCATGGACAAAGTGTAAACACTGTTGAATCAAGCTTCCTATTTCAACTCCAATGTTTACTTTATTATTTCCCATCTTTGTCTCACACATAAATCACAAGCAAAACATTTTTCTTAGCATAACAACCATTAATAAAAAAATGCATTGGGGACCTTTCATAAAAAGGACTATTCAATATTTACGCAACATGACATTTTCCCAACTCCAGTATGAAGCACATACAACACAAATAAAATACAGAAGCAATCTTAAAATCATAATTGTAGTCTGTATATTTATATGAGCAGAGCAGAAACAGACCATTTAGCACATTATGGGGCTGAAATTCAGGGTCAATATAAGGCCCTTTCCTCCGTTCTGCGGCGGCCATGCGGCGGAATCGAATGGCCGCCGTGTTCCAGTCCTTTGGCCGCCCAGACGCAAATTCAGCTCGGGGATTTTTTGGCCTGTCCCCACTTCCACCCCACTGCTGCCGACCGCCGCAAGTGTGTCATCAAAGGGCGCACCACCGCTATCCCGCACCTACATTTTAATCCGCCCCAAATTTAGTTGAAAAAATCCACGAGCTGCTGGACAGTGCTCCCGACAGCTTTTTCTATCGGTGCACCTTGTCTGCTCTCTCTCTGCCCTGGTAGTGCAGCAGCCATTAAAGGCGAGGGCCAAATGCAGCGGCCGGCATCTTATTTTTTTTGCCGGACAACTTCCATGTCGGCCGGACTATCGTTCCCCCGAGTTCGGTCAGGCTACCAACAGGCAGCCTGGCATCCCCTCTTGGGTGCCAGGCTGCTGGCCTGGCCAAAACCTTCCTTGGTGGCACAGTGGCCGAAGCTAAAAAAATCCCCGATTCTCTCCTCTTTAATGGAGGGGAGAAAGCGTGGTGGCGCACATGAGCAGTGACGTCACCACTGCTCCGCCACTGAGTGACAGCGGCAGACGCAATCCTGACCCAACTTTCGCCTCTCAGCATGACTTACCACCGCACTTCTGCCCCCATTATGACCAATTCCAGTCCAACGTTAAAAAATCTTCTAAGTCCTGAAAATCAATCAGGCGGCCACCTCATCACTCCTGGTGGAAAAACCACGTAAAAAAAAATCATAGGTGCGCCAGCCTTCTGGCGTGCCTGAATTTCGGCCCCCATGTCTTCAATGGTATTAGGCTAATCTCGCTCTACAGCTTCCTCTCCAAGCTCTTTTTTCAAGTGACTATCTAATTCCATTTTGAAAGAATTTAAGAACTGCTTCAACAACAGGTTGTGGCAGAGAATTCCACATTACATAAGAATTAGGAACAGGAGTAGGCCATCTAGCCCCTCGAGCCTGCTCCGCCAGCAATCCTCTTGGTAAAGGCATTTTTCTAACCTCCTCTTTTATTATTTTTGTGATTATCTTAAAGCTGATGCCCTTGTTACAATCTCAATAACCAACAAAAACATTTAATCACTATTATAACCCTTTCTTGATCTTGAAAACCTCTATCAGGTTATCCTATAACCTTCTCAATTCTGGTGAAAAAGCCCAAACTTCTCATGACTCTCTTCATACCTATAGCCTCTCATTCCATGTAATATCCCAGTAAATATTAACTGCACTATTCCATTGTTTTTATAAGCATCCTATCTGGACTGCCCAAAACTGTGCACAATATTCCAACTGAAGCTTAATTAAGGTCATGCATAAGTTGAACATTACCTCCATGAAAAACCAAGTGGGCGAAACTGCCCTATGCCCCGATTGGAGGTGGTAACCTTCTGGGTCCGGGACTTTTAGCGCCCAGCGCAGAAGTTCCACCCTTGCTGTAGAATAGGCTTTCCTGCCCCTGAATGGAAGCGGAGCGCAATCTCGCATGCTCCACTTCCTTTGGGGGTGGTAACCGGGGCGTTAATGGGGCTCTGAAGCAAGTGCTATGCAGATGCTCCATATAGCACTGACACACTTCAATGCCCCTCCTCTTCAATTAAAGGGGAGGGCCACTGTGCACTCCGCACGGCCTCTGATGGCCTCCACTGGGCCACCAAGGCAGCGTGTGACTGGGCTAGCAGCCCGGCACCCAAGATGGAGTGCCCGGCTGCATGATAGCGGTCTGGCCACGCTAGGGACGCCATCATTGAACCAACCCAAGAGTCAGCAGTCCAGGGAGCTGGAGCCCTCCCCTTTAAGGAGCTCCCCGAGAGCAGATGTCCGCCAGCTTCGCGACCTGCGAATATGGCATTGACATTCGCTCGCGCCAGCCATGGCAGCGCCTCTGCAAACCCCCGGGCAATTTCCAGGGAGGTGGTAGTGCCCCCCTCCCCCCCGGCGAAAAGTGTCCTGCATCCCATTAGCACCTCCCCTGGAGGCGCTAATGGGGCTATAAAAAATGGGCAATTTCACACCCTAAATATTGAATTTGCTTTTGTGCTGAAACCTTTAATGACCTGTGCACATTCCCACTAAGGCTTCAGTGCTCCTTTGTGCCAATTAAAATCTTACCATTTAAGATGTCCTTCCTTTCCCGATTCTGAATTCCAAATTGTATTATTTCACGTTTCTCTACAATGAATTACACTTGCCACTTAGCCCAACTTGCTTGGCTATTTATGTCCTACAGTCTTTGACCATTCTTGTAACAACATGGCATACCTCCTAATTTGGTGTCATTAACATATTTTGATTTAATCGCTTAATTCCTAAAGTCAGATCACTTATGTATGTAGTAGATCGGAGAAAGAATATAAAATAATTATACAGTCCCTTTGCACAATAATTTTTATACAAATGTTATGCTTTTACAGAAAAAAAGTAAACATTTCTATTACGTGAGATATTCTTCTAAGGCAAAAATGCTCGCGATAAGAATATAGCAATATTAATGTAAACATTGTAATGTTGATTAGATTTATATACAAAGGTTCAAAATTACAAAAAAAAATGAAGATAATCGTGAAAGCTAAGGAACTTTAAATTCTATATTGAACATTATTTTTCAAAGAATAGAATATGAACAAACACGTCTTAGCCAGCGTCAAAGTTGCTTTAGATAATGTTAAAGTTTAGATTTTATTAACTACTAAAGCTCAAATTCCAGAAGTTATTTCAACCAAGAAATATAAGCATACCTTCAATTGTAGCATATCCTCAATGCCTCTGTCCTCATTTTCTCCTGCATAATTTTTCATGGCAGCCCCTGAAATGGACAAATAAAGCTTTAAGCCATTCTTAAACATTATCCTGTAGTTCTGAAAAAAATACTTGGCACTTACCAATGTGTTCTTGTTCACAAACCTATGCCCACTCAAGTGCAATCTGTTTAAGTCAACATCAACCAAACTGTAAAGGTGCAGTTAATGGCCCACAATTTGCAGTCAGCGGCGAAGCAAAGGCTTTCGCCACTGGCCCCGAAGTATGTTTCGGACAAGGATCTCACAATCTCTGTGTCGAGAACTTTGGATTTTCCAACGTTCAATTCAAATCAACGGAAGTTAGTGGGAATCCCCTTGTGCGAGCTGTTGTGACGGCAACAAGCTGTCTAAGCGGCCAATCAAAGCGCAGAATTCTCATGAACAGCGAACAAGGGAGTGGGTAAGCTCTTAAAATTCTAACTTTTATAAAATGTGAGAGCAAAACAAAGGTTGGGGATCTCAAATGAGGAAAAGGCAAACCTGAAATAAAGATGAACAAACAAGTTTCTTAACATTTTTAATTTCAATTAAAATGAATAAATTTCAACTGCACAAAATTTTAATTAGTTTTTCAGACCTTTGTTTAGCAGTCAATACACTAAAAAAAACAGGTTAGACCTAATCTATTTGAGTCTAACTTTTAGTGGGGAATTTAACAACGTAATTATTGCGTAAGAGCCAGGGTTTTAGTCAGTTTCCCAGATTTGAGGACGGGGGGGGGGGTCGCACAGTGCAGCCTGGATCAGAACTGTAAATAACAGACTGTAACTTCAGGATTTCCACATGCACCATGTCTCTATTTTGAAGAAGAACAGGCAAGTTATCCCCGATGTCCTGGCCAATATTTGTCCCTCAATCAATATCACTAAAAACAGATGATCTGGTCATTACCACTTTGCTGTTTGTGGGAGCTTGCTGTGTGCAAATTGGCTGCCGTGTTTCCTACATTACAACAGTGACTACACTTCAAAAGTACTTTATTGGCTGTTAAGCGCTTTAGGACATCCTGAGGTTGTGAAAGGCACTATATAAATGCAAGTATTTCTTTCTAATATATTAGGAAAGTCAACATGGATTTGTTAAAGGGAAATCGTGTTTGACTAACTTGATCGAGTTCTTTGATGAAGTAACAGAGAGATTGATGAGGGCAGTACAGTTGATACTGTGTATATGCACTTTTAAAAGGCATTTGACAAAGTACCACATAGTAGACTTGTTAGCAAATTGAAGCCCATGGAATTAAAGGGACAGTGGCATCATGGATACAAAATTGGCTCAGTGATAGAAAGAAGACAGTCGTGATGAACGGTTGTTTTTCAGCCTGGGAGGTCGGTCGGTATTTGGACGACTGCTCTTTCTGATATATATATTAATGACCTGGACTTGGGTATACAGGTCATAATTTCAAAGTTTACAGATGATAAGAAACTTGGAAATGTAATAAACAATGAGGAGGCTAGGAACAGACTTCAGGATATAGACAGACTGGTGAAATGGGCAGACACAGGGCAGATGAATTTTAATGGAGATGAATTAAGTGATGCATTTTGGTAGGAAAAATGAGGAGAGGCAATATGAAATAAATTGTAGAACTTTAAAGGGGTTCAGGAACAGAGAAACCTGGTGGCAGGACATGCTGAGAAAGTTGCTCAAAAAGCAATGGGATCCTTGGCTTTATTAATAGAGGAAGAGAGTCGAAAAACAAGGCGGTGATGCTAAACCTTTATAAAACACAGGTTAGGCCTCAGCTGGAGTATTGTGTGCAGTTCTGGACACCACACTTTAGGAAGTATGTCAAGGCCTTAGAGAGAGTTCAGAAGAGATGGAACAGTCTCCCTTATATCAACATTTTAATTGAAACAAAATTCATATCATGGTATTGAAAACCACAATGTATACCTTGAATTGGTTTGAGGCGACGTGTGGCCACTTTCAAGTGTTTTGTCCTACCTAGATCCTCTCCAAGCAGATAGTACCAACCATTGATCTCCTATAACAAATACAAAGGGTGAGCAAACCATTCAAAAGACAAAACTCAACATTTTTGAAAGGCTCACAAAATCTTGCTGTTATTATAAAAGCAGTTAACAAATCAGCCAAACTAACAATATATAATTAGAATTTTGCTCCAGCAACTTCATCTTGTGAATTGTACAATTTTAAAGTATCTTGAAATCCATTGTAGTATAGCCCGAGATTCTGTAACAGGTTTACTCAAGATACAAAATACACTTGGTATTTTTCTCTAAGTAGGAGTAAATGTTGCAAAACCAACAGTTTCCTTTCTTTCCCTACAATAGAAAAAAATACCTTTTTTGGGGCACTGTTTGGTGTTCTGAGTCATCATCATCATCATCATAGGCAGTTCCTCAAAATCGAGGAAGACTTGCTTCTACTCTAAAAGTGAGTTCTCAGGTGACCGTACAGTCCAATACGGGAATTACAGACTCTGTCACAGGTGGTACAGTGGTTGAAGGAAAGGGTGGGTGGGAAGTCTGGTTTGTCGCTTGCTCCTTCCGCTGCCTGCGCTTGTTTTCTGCACGCACTCAGCGACGGGACTCGAGGTGCTCAACACCCTCCTGGATGCTCTTCCTCCACTTAGGGCAGTCTTGGGCCAGGGATTCCCAGGTGTCTGTGGGGATGTTGCACTTTATCAGGGAGGCTTTGAGGGTGTCCTTGTAAAGTTTCCTCTGCCCACTTGGGGCTCGCTTGCCATGTAGGAGTTCCGAGTAGAGCGCTTGCTTTGGGAGTCTCGTGTTGGGCATGCGGACGATGTGGCCTGCCCAACGGAGCTGGTCGAGTGTGGTCAATGCTTCGATGCTGAGGATGTTGGCCTGAGCGAGAACACTGACCTATCCTCCCAGTGGATATTTTGAGTTAGCTGTTTTGAGTTAGCTTACGCTGGATCGCAGGTTTAAATGCAACCATGACTCAGGAAGTGAAAATTTCAGCCTCTGCTAACTGTAAGCATTGTACATTTAAGTTATGGACTGTCTTGAATCAGTTCTTGGCAATTTGGCAACATATTTGCAGCTGGTGTCACACATGTCACAAAGGAAGATGGTGTGATTGTCAGAGACCGGTCATCACAGCCCAGGATGCAGGAGTTCCTCTGGGAAGTATACTCAACTCAACCATCTTCATCTGCTTTTTCAATGACCTTCCCTCCATCATAAGGTCTGGAACAGGGCAGTGCACTTGCAATTCTAGTGTTCAGCTTCAAGTTGTCCAACATTGAATCAGCCGATGCCAGTCTACAGCAGGATTTGAATAACATGCAGGCTTGGACTGACAACTAGCAAGTAATATTTGTGCCACATAAGTGCCAGGTAATGACCATCTCAAACAAGAGAAAGCCCAGTCATAATCCCTTGACTTTCAATGGCACTACCATCACATATTCACCCTTCATTAACATCTTTAGGGTTACCTTTGATCAGAAGCTTAACTGTATCATCCAAATCAACACCATGGCTACAAGAGCAGGGTAGAGGCTGGCTAATCTATGTGTGGCTCATCTCTGAGTCTCTCAAAAGCCTATCTGCCATCACATTCGACAGCACCCCCCTCCCATGCAAATTCTATCGCTAAGAGAGAAAAGAGCAGCAATTTCACAGGGATACAATTGCCTCCAAGTTACCACCCAAGTCACACACCATGGCGACTTGGACATACATCACCGTTCCTTCATCTTCACTGTGTTAATATCTTGGGATTACCTGCCTAACACCACTGTGGGAATACCATTATTACAAAACTTCAGTGGTTCAAGTAGAAAATCCCCCATTTTCTTCTGGATGGGCAGTGTCACCCACATTCCAGGAACAGATAAAAATGTTTCACTTGGCAGTCATAACAAAGTGGAGTAAGGTTTAAGACGGCCAGTACAGAGAGTGAGAACTGGTGCTATCCACAGCAAAGATCCTCTGCACCCCTAGCTAGCAGCTCCTCTCCAAGGTAGTGAAGTTTAAGGCAGGGCAGGATGAAAGTTGGGTAACCACTGGACCCAACTGGTATGACTTCACCAATACAATATTATAAAGCACAGAGAATAAGTTTACTAATACCCTGAACCGTCCAACAAACTTGAAGTATACATGCTTTAAATGTTCAAAACTTTCTGGCACAGGCAGATTTCTTTGGTTACACAAGTCACATTGTTATGATCACATAATTGGAAAATACATTGGATCCGAGCAAGTTTAATCAAGTTATCTTCTATGTGTACAAGGTGTATACAAATGAAAAGTGAGTGTTGTACTCGCATTGAGAACTGACATTGGACATTCGCAGGGTGAAATTTTTAAGTATTAGCAGAGCTAATTATTGTTCAAAAGTAATCTAGTACAGCACCGTCCAATAATACATGCTAATTCAAATGTGTTAATAAAAATATATTTATGTAATCAAAATAATTTAATCTAATCTATCTACAATCAAATGATTTATAATGAGCAGTTTAACCAGGAAAGATTTTAGCTGTACATGATTTACATAACATCAAGTTTTTCCCCCCATACATTAGAGTAACCATTAACAATTTGAACATCGTGGGGTAGAAATTGGACCTTGTTGCGCCCTACACCCCAAGAATGCCTGAAAGACGTCCGACTTGATATTGTGTATGGCAATTTTTCGGGTGTCCCTGGCAGCTGTCTAAAAAAGGCATTCGGCCCCATACTATGCAAAAGAGGGGCTAAAGGACTGTTTTTCTAAAAATTGGATTGTGATGAGTAGAGCAGGCGTCAAGCACTGTTGTTTTCTCCTAACTTATCTTCACCAATACATGCCTATCTTAGTCTGATGGTCTTAAAAGTCTTCCACACCAAATTGTTGAGGCATTCTCTCTTAGGAGTAGGTCACTGACTGGCAAACTTTGTGCACAATTCAGAGGAAAACATCACAAGATCACCTCATCCACGTCCATAGGTATGGGCGAACAGAAAGCAGAGAGTTGGGATAAATGGGTCCTTTTCGGGTTGGAAATCGGTGGTTAGTGGTGTGCCACAGGGATCGGTGCTGGGACCACAACTGTTTACAATATACATAGATGACCTGGAAGAGGGGACAGAGTGTAGTGTAACAAAATTTGCAGATGACACAAAGATTAGTGAGAAAGCGGGTTGTGTAGAGGACACAGAGAGGCTGCAAAGAGATTTAGATAGGTTAAGCGAATGGGCTAAGATTTGGCAGATGGAATACAATGTCGGAAAATGTGAGGTCATCCACCTTGGGAAAAAAAACTGTAAAAGGGAATATTATTTGAATGGGGAGAAATTACAACATGCTGAGGTGCAGAGGGACCTGGGGGTCCTTGTGCATGAATCCCAAAAAGTTAGTTTGCAGGTGCAGCAGGCAATCAGGAATGCGAATGGAATGTTGGCCTTCATTGCGAGAGGGATGGAGTACAAAAGCAGGGAGGTCCTGCTGCAACTGTACAGGGTATTGGTGAGGCCGCACCTGGAGTACTGCGTGCAGTTTTGGTCACCTTACTTAAGGAAGGATATACTAGCCTTGGAGTGGGTACAGAGACGATTCACTAGGCTGATTCCGGAGATGAGGGGGTTACCTTATGATGATAGATTGAGTAGACTGGGTCTTTACTTGTTGGAGTTCAGAAGGATGAGTGGTGATTTTATAGAAACATTTAAAATAAATGAAAGGGATAGACAAGATAGAGGCAGAGAGGTTGTTTCCACTGGTCGGGGAGACTAGAACTAGGGGGCACAGCCTCAAAATACGGGGGAGCCAATTTAAAACCGAGTTGAGAAGGAATTTCTTCTCCCAGAGGGTTGTGAATCTGTGGAATTCTCTGCCCAAGGAAGCAGTTGAGGCTAGCTCATTGAATGTATTCAAATCACAGATAGATAGATTTTTAACCAATAAGGGAATTAAGGGTTTCCGGGAGCGGGCCGGTAAGTGGAGCTGAGTCCACGGCCAGATCAGCCATAATCTTTTTGAATGGCGGAGCAGGCTTGAGGGGCTAGATGGCCTACTTCTGTTCCTAATTCTTATGTTCTTATACATGGAATATTTTGTTACAAAAGATTTCATTGTACACAAATTCAACAAAATATTACAAAAATGGAATCCTTGATGTGATTATTGACTTCACCTGATAGAATAATGAAGCTGCATTAGTTGAAGCCAATAATTAAGTCTCATTAGATGAAACTAACAATAGGATTTCATAACATTTTGGGTTGATTTTTACTTTCAGCGGTGGTGGGAAACTGGCAGTAGCAGCAGACCCTGCCTGATTTTCCAATCCTTTGAAATCAATGGAAAGGAAAATCGGGCGGGGCAGATCGAGGGTGCCCGAGGAGTTTTCCACCACGGCTGAAAGTGAAAGTTTACCCCTTTATTTTTGTAACCCGACTTCATCGATTCATTTTTTCTCAGTGGATTGCAGCTACAGCTGAACTTTTGACTTTATTGAATGATTTTTTCTGGTGTCTATTCATTTTCAGGAAGGTATAACTCAGGTTTTCCATTATAAAGGAGCCTAACTTTCTGGATTTATGGTGCAGCTGTCACCAAATTATACCAAGAGAAAAAAAGAGATATTTTGAGGTAGAAGGGATGAGCAGAGAGACTGTGACACAAAAGAGGGGCTGATTTTCATTCTTATTTTTGGGCGGGAATTGAGCAATGAGCCTAAAATTGCAATCCTTGCCTTCTGGCCAATGGAATCAGATACACAAAAACTTAACCCAGGGTCTGTTGTGGTGAAGAATATAGAGAAAGATAAACCCTGTTGAGTTGGAAGCCAGGGGGAAAAGGAGCCTGTTGCAATAGGGTTGGAATAAGAAAGACCCCTTTACTGGGGCGAAGGGTATTTTTTTTTTAATGCTTTCTTTTACCTCAGAGTTGTCATGTCTGTCAGTCAGCGAGAGAATGGCAACATCATTGCAAGAACCAGGTAAGGTATGTGGGTGCAAGCTAAATATGGGGACAAGGCTCAAGTGAGTCTGCCCAGCTCTAGCATGTCAACCATGCTTCAGCACTGGAAGGAGCAGAAACATCTGAAGCTGCTACAAGTGTTGGGCATCTGCCCCCTAACAGTCAGTGCTTCCAGTACAAGCAATGGAACCTCATCTATCTCAACATTACTGTAGCAAGTTCCATGCACATTTTCTTCTCAGGGATATGGAGAGTATAAATGCCACTGATTTCATCCGTCCACCACTTTTCTCATTTTTACCACCCTAAGAATCTAAATGAGTAAAAGAAAGAGAAGGAAGGAGGAATTAGGAGAAGAGGAGACTGACTTTTGAAGAGGGTGGTGCCAGAAACATAGGGCTAGACTTTCCATCACATCGCTGGAACATCACCCATATATCGCCCAAAATGGCTCGCTATCGCCCATTTTGACTGAAAAGTGGAAAGTTAGGCTGGAACTTCGCCCCAAAATTCCCCCCCCACCCCCCAACTTCTGGCTCACATCGCCGAGGCGATTGTTGAGATGATCACCCGCACATCACCCAGTCCAACTTTCAGCACATCGCCGGGCTGATAGCTCGCCAAGAACATCGCTGGAGAATAGTTGCTTTTTCCTGGCCTTTCCCACTGAACACGGCACTACGGATGCCATTTTCAACATAGAAACATAGAAAATAGGGGCAGGAGTAGGCCATTCGGCCTTTCGAGCCTGCACCACCATTCAATATGATCATGGCTGATCATGCAACTTCAGTACCCCATTTCTGCTTTCTCTCCATACCCCTTGATCTCTTTAGCCATAAGGGCCACATCTAACTCCCTTTTGAATATATCGAACGAACTGGCCTCAACAGCTTTTTGTGGTAGAGAATTCCACAGGTTCACAATTTTCTGATTGAATAAGTTTCTCCTCATCTCGGTCCTAAATGGCTTACCCCTTACTCTTAGACGGTGACCCCTGGTTCTGGATGGTGACCCCTGGTTCAGGAACATTCTTCCTGCATCTAACCTGTCCAATCCCATCAGAATTTTACATGTTTCTATGTGATCTCTCTCATTCTTCTAAATTCCAGTGAATATAAGCCTAGTCGATCCAGTCTTTCTGCATATGTCAGCCCTGCCATCCCGGGAATCAGTCTGGTGAACCTTCGCTGCACTCCCTCAAAAACAAGAATGTCCTTCCTCAAATTAGGAGACCAAAACTGTGCACAATATTCAAGGTGTGGCCTCACCAAGGCCCTGTACAACTGCAGTAAGACCACCTTGCTCCTCTACTCAAATCCTCTCGCTATGAAGGCCAACATGCCATTTGCCTTCTTCACCACCTGCTGTACCTGCATGCCAACTTTCAATGACTGATGTACCATGACACCCAGGTCTCGTGGCACCTCCCCTTTTCCTAATCTGTCACCATTCAGATAATATTCTGCCTTCCTGTTTTTGGCACCAAAGTGGATAACCTCACATTTATCCACATTATACTGCATCTGCCATGCATTTGAGAATTCATCTAACCTGTCCAAGTCACTCTGCAGCCTCTTAGCACCTCCTCACAGCTCACACTGCCACCCAGCTTAGTATCATCTGCAAACTTGGAGATATTACATTCAATTTCTTCGTCTAAATCATTAATGTATATTGTAATTGGCTGAGGTCCCAGCACTGAACCTTGTGGTACCCCACTCGTCACTGCCTGCTATTCTGAAAAGGACCCGTTTATCCCTACTCTTTGCCAACCAGTTCTCTATCCACGTCAATACATTACCCCCAATACCATGTGCTTTAATTCTGCACACTAATCTCTTGTGTGGGACCTTGTCAAAAGCCTTTTGAAAGTCCAAATACACCACATCCAGTGGTTCTCCCTTGTCCACTCTACCTCCTCAAAAAATTCTAGAAGATTTGTCAAGCAGGATTTCCTTTTCATAAATCCATGCTGACTGTCACTGCTTTCCAAATGCGCTGCTATTACATCTTTAATAATTGATTCCAACATTTTCCCCACTACCGATATCAGGCTAACCAGTCTATAATTCCCCGTTTTCTCTCTCCCTCCTTTTTTAAAAAATGGGGTTACATTAGCTGCCCTCCAGTCCATAGGAACTGATCCAGAGTCGATAGACTGTTGGAAAATGACCAATGCATCCATTATTTCTAGGGCCACTTCCTTAAATACTCTGGGATGCAGACTATCAGGCCCCGGGGATTTAGCGATCTTCAATCCCATCACTTTCTCCAACACAATAACGTGGCGGAAGGGAGAAGGCTGCTAAAACAAGGGGCTTTTAACATCCTTTTACTGATAGATCCACTCACATTTGTACTTATATTTATATTTAAATGTACAAAGGTTGCATTAATGCTTTAACCTAACTTTACTTACATATTAAAAGACAATGCACAACAATAGTAATATTCAACAAAATATTTTTAACAATTTCAATTTTCAACACCCCCACCCGCCCGCCCCCCCCCCCCCCCCCAGCAACAGCAACAAGAAAAACATGAACAACAATAACAACCCCCTCCTTACCCGCGGCCACGTTTCCCTCCAGATCCTGGACACCCCCCTGTCCTAGCCCCATCCGCCCGTTTTGGTCCCCCCGGTACCAAGATGACGCGGGCATGCAGCAGGCAACGGCAAGACTTCATGCCATGGTGGGGGTGATGGTGGCACGATTGGCTGTTGGGGGGGGTGTTGGAGGCGAAGACGAAACACGGGCAGGGGCATCATCTTCCAAGTCAGAAGGAAGTGCTTCCTCCTGACCCGCTTGTGTGCTGGGAGTTGTGCTTCAATCGATCACAGCATCTTGGGGTGCAGCGCCGAGCTCAGCCAGCAACGCATTAGTGGCGGCGGTCTGTGCATGCATCTCCTCTAGCGTCTGCTGCATTGCCTCCGCTTGGGCTGCAGACACCCGGGAAAATTTCCGTGTGAACCGCTGGAGATGCTCGCGATTTATCACGACCATCTCCTCACACAGGGAAATCAAGCCCTCTATCCAATCGTCCACTGCAGGCGAGTGCTGAGCTCACTGACCCGACCTCCGTGGGGTCGGCGTGCGCACGTGGCATTGCCGGCTGCGCACCTCTTGGTCCCGCTGCCTCTTCAGTCACAATAGCAACTTCCACGGTGGCCGCAGGTTCATCCCCCTCTGTGGCTTCCTCCATTTCTTCCTCTTCCTCCTCCTCTTCTGGCTCGGTCGTATCCTCCTCCTCCTGTGCGGCCTCCACTTGCGCCTCTGGTTGACCTTCAAAGCACAATTGAACCTACTGAACTTATTAGAACAGAAGGGTACACATTACTGACAAGATTTTACATATTAATGTATCCTATGGATTTAACTGCCCCAGGAAACCTGCCGTGGCTGCATCAGTCACAGATGGACACAGAGGTTAATGGGGCGCGCACAGAGAAGGGGACAGTTGGCCAGATGACCTTCCCCTGTTCTTATTGCTTATGTTCTTATGTCTCGACTTGACAGTAGCATAAAGGCTGCATTGATGACATGACATCATCCGTACATTGCATTTAATTAAATTATGTTACGTTACTTTAAAACTGTTTCACACATTACTGACGTGACGCATGGGAGGGTCCTGCAACACCACGGGTGGTGGCCGAGCGACTGCTGGTCCCCACCAGCGCTGCTGCACGCTCCTCCAGCTCACTTAAAGTCTGCATGTAAGCAGGGCCCCCTCCGCTGCACCCTGTTGTTGTTAGATATCTTCTTCTGCAGACGTGAAAAGAGCATCGCATAATCTAATTGACTAGCTAGTTTCATGGAAAGACAACAGCTTCAAACGTTACATGCAAATGAGATCCACAATTGATGCACGGTTATAACAAAGATCAGTGTGTTTTGGATCTACATATGTATATATACGTATGTATGTATGTATGTAAGAATTTTCTAAATTTAATTCAATGCAGGAGATTTACTATTACAGTTTTAATTACAATCTTCATCAATACAACATAAAATCTGTACTTACTCTAGCTGATGCCACAAGGCTGTTCCAGTGCTTCTGGCACTGATCAGGCCCCCTCGCCTCATAGGACGCCGAGGAGATGACGTTCACAATCTTGGACCACAGCTTCCTGTATGCCTGGGGCGGAGGTTTGCCCTTAGCTCCCCAGGTAAGTTCTGTCCACCTGGAGTAGACCTCCTCGACGAAGACCTCGTTGGCCTCGTCAGAAAACGGCTTTGCGCTTTTCCGACCCCCATCCACGCTCTCGGATGATGATGATGATGATGGCATCTCTACAATTTATCCAAATCGCCAACTCTCACCAAAAAACACTTTATCCAACTCTCCAATGGCTTATAAAAAGTTTATCAAAATGGTTTATCAAAACTCCACAAATCTCCTCTCTCCAACTCCAACAACTCTCTCCTTTATCTCTCCTCTCCTTCTTCCCCAATGGCCTTCTGCACATGTTTGGATGATCCTTGACCTCCCGAAATGCACGAAATGCTGTCAACTGGAAAAAAAATTGGCATGTGCAGAAGGCCATTGCTAGGGAAGCTATTGCCTTCCGCATCGCTGGCCGTTCGTTGGGTGAGCGTCACATCGCCCATTTGATGTCACCAAGTGGAAAATCGCCATCCAAAAAATGGGTGATAAGGGAGCGATCGGTAAGGCTGGGACATCGAACATCGCTGGAACATCGCGCATTTTTTGGGCGATAGACAGCAAAGTGGAAAATCTAGCCAGACTTTGTTGGGAGGGGAGTAAGAAAGAATAAGCACAGTTTTCTAGCCTCTCTCAGGTCAGGCCCTAACAACAAAAACAACAACTTGTATTTATATAGCGCCTTTAACGTAGTAAAACGTCCCAAGGCACTTCACAGGAGTGTTTAAGACAAAACAGATAAATTTGACACCGAGCCATATGAGAAGAAATTAAGGCAAATGACCAAAAGCTTGGTCAAAGAAGTAGGTTTTAAGGAGCGTCTTAAAGGAGGAAAGAGAGGTAGAGAGGCGGAGAGGTTTAGGGAGGGAGTTCCAGAACTTGGGGCCTTGGCAGCTGAAGGCACGGCCACCGATGGTTGAGCGATTATAATCAATTCTGCTCAAGAGGGCAGAATTTGACGGGGTTGTGAGGCTGAAGGAGATTATAGAGATAGGGAGGGGCTAGGCCATGGAGGGATTTGAAAACAAGGATGAGAATTTTGGAATCAAGGCGTTGCTTAACCGGGAGGGTTGACGGTGGATAGGCAATGGCAAACATTTAAAGATCACACGGATGAACTTCAACAATTGTACATCCCTGTCTGGAGTAAAAATAAAACATGGAAGGTGGCTCAACCTTGGCTAACAAGGGAAATTAAAGATAGTGCTAAATCCAAGGAAGAGGCATATAAATTGGCCAGAGAAAGCAGCAAACCTGAGGACTGGGAGAATTTTATAATTCAGCAGAGGAGGACAAATAGTTTAATTAGGAGGGGGAAAATAGAGTATGAGGGGAAGCTTGCTGAGAACATAAAAACTGACTGCAAAAGCTGCTATAGGTATGTGAAGAGAAAAAGATTAGTGAAGCCAAACGTAGGTCCCTTACAGTCAGATTCAGGTGAATTTATAATGGGGAACAAAGAAATGGCGGATCAGTTGAACAAATACTTTGGTTCTGTCTTCACGAAGGAAGACACAAATAACCTTCCGGAAATACTAGGGGACCGAGGGTCTAGTGAGAAGGAGGAAGTGAAAGAAATCCTTGTTAGGCAGGAAATTGTGTTAGGGATTGAAGGCTGATAAATCCCCAGGGCCTGATAGTCTGCATACCAGAGGACTTAAGGAAGTGGCCCTAGAAATAGTGGATGCATCATTTTCCAACAGTCTATCGACTCTGGATTAGTTCCTATGGACTGGAGGGTAATGTAATACCACTTTTTAAAAAAGGAGGGATGGAGAAAGCGGGTAATTATAGACCGGTTAGCCTGACATCAGTAGTAGCAGTTCATTTGGAAAGCAGTGACAGGATCGGTCCAAGTCAGCATGGATTTATGAAAGGGAAATCATGTTTGACAAATCTTCTAGAATTTTTTGAGGATGTAACTGGTAGAGTGGACAAGGGAGAACCAGTGGATGTGGTTTATTTGGACTTTCAAAAGGCTTTTGACAAGGTCCCACACAAGAGATTGGTGTGTAAAATTAAACCACATGGTATTGGGGGTAATGTACAGATGTGGATAGAGAACTGATTGGCAGACAGGAAGCAGAGAGTCGGGATAAACGGGTCCTTTTCAGAATGACAGGCAGTGACTAGTGGGGTGCTGCAGGATTCAGTGCTGGGATCCCAGCTCTTTACAATATACATTCATGATTTAGATGAAGGAATTGAGTGTAATATCTCCAAGTTTGCAGATGACACTAAGCTGGGTATGAGCTGTGAGGAGGACGCTAAGAGGCTGCAGGGCGACCTGGACAGGTTTGGTGAGTGGGCAAACGCATGGCAGATGCAATATAATGTGGATAAATGTGAGGTTATCCACTTTGGTGGCAAAAACAAGAAGGCAGAATATTATCTGAATGGCGGCAGATTAGAAAAAGGGGAGCTGCAACAAGACCTGGGTGTCATGGTACATCAGTAATTGAAAGTTGGCATGCAGGCACAGCAGGCGGCGAAGAAGGCAAATGGTATGTTGGCCTTCATAGCTAGGGAATTTGAGTACAGGTGCAGAGAGAGGTCTTACTACAGTTGTACAAGGCCTTTGTGAGGCCTCACCTGGAATATTGTGTTCAGTTTTGGTCTCCTAATCTGAGGAGGGATGTTTTTGCTATTGAGCGAGTGCAGCGAAGGTTCACCAGACTGATTCCCGGGATGGCAGGACTTTCATGAGGAGAGACTGGATCGACTGGGCCTGTATTCACTGGAGTTTAGAAGGATGAGAGGGGATCTCATAGAAACATATAAAATTCTGACGGGACTGGACAGGTTAGATAAGAATAAGAACATAAGAATTAGGAACAGGAGTAGGCCATCTAGCCCCTCGAGCTTGCTCCGCCATTCAATAAGATCATGGCTGATCTGGCCGTGGACTCAGCTCCACTTACCTGCCCTCTCCCCGTAACCCTTAATTCCCTTAATGCAGGAAGAATGTTCCCGATGTTGGGGAAGGCCAGAACCAGGGGACATAGTTTAAGGATAAGGGGTAAGCCATTTAGGGCCGAGATGAGGAGAAACTTCTTCACTCAGAGTTGTTAACCTGTGGAATTCCCTACCGCAGAGAATTGTTGATGCCAGTTCATTGGATATATTCAAGAGGGAGTTAGATGTGGTGCTTATGGCTAAAGGGATCAAGGGGTATGGAGAGAAAGCAGGAAAGTGGTACCGAGGTGAATGATCAGCTATGATCCTATTGAATGGTGGTGCAGGCTTGAAGGGCCGAATGGCCTACTCCTGCAGTTATTTTCTATTTTTCTATGAGCCAATGTAGCTTCACGAGCGGTGAGCAGGACTTCGTTCGAGTTAGCGAGGCCCTAACCCTCCAATTCCACTGGGCCCTGGCAGTCCACTGCCTCCAGTGTGAGCGCCCACTACCACAAGTACAACCTCCAGCCCATAATTGCTATCTCACCCACACAAATTGCAACAACTCTTGAATCCAGAAAAACACGCATGTTCATGTCACATCAGGTGGGGAGCACTTCAGTTAGATGCAGTCTGGAATTCTTTGAGGATATAAAGAGCATGGTGGATAGAGGTGTACCGATGGATGTGGTGTATTTAGATTTCCAAAAGGCATTCGATAAGGTGCCACACAAAAGGTTACTGCAGAAGATAAAGGTACGCGGAGTCAGAGGAAATGTATTAGCATGGATAGAGAATTGGCTGGCGAACAGAAAGCAGAGAGTCGGGATAAATGGGTCCTTTTCGGGTTGGAAATCGGTGGTTAGTGGTGTGCCACAGGGATCGGTGCTGGGACCACAACTGTTTACAATATACAGATGACGTGGAAGAGGGGACAGAGTGTAGTGTAACAAAATTTGCTGAAGACACAAAGATTAGTGGGAATGCGGGTTGTGTAGAGGACACAGAGAGGCTGCAAAGAGATTTAGATAGGTTAAGTGAATGAGCTAAGGTTTGGCAGATGGAATACAATGTCGGAAAATGTGAGGTCATCCACCTTGGGAAAAAAACAGTAAAAGGGAATATTATTTGAATGGGGAGAAATTACAACATGCTGCGGTGCAGAGGGACCTGTGCATGAATCCCAAAAAGTTAGTTTGCAGGTGCAGCAGGTAATCAGAAGGCGAATGGAATGTTGGCCTTCATTGTGAGAGGGATGGAGTACAAAAGCAGGGAGGTCCTACTGCAACTGTACAGGGTATTGGTGAGGCCGTACCTGGAGTACTGCGTGCAGTTTTGGTCATCTTACTTAAGGAAGGATATACTAGCTTTGGAGTGGGTACAGAGACGATTCACTAGGCTGATTCCGGAGATGAGGGGGTTACCTTATGATGATAGATTGAGTAGTCTGGGTTTTTACTGGAGTTCAGAAGGATGAGTGGTGATCTTATAGAAACATTTAAACATTGAAAGGGATAGACAAGATAGAGGCAGAGAGGTTGGGCCCAAGTTTCGGCCTCAGTTGCTCCTGATTTTTTGGAGCAACTGGTGTAGAACAGAGTATCTTAGAAATTCAAATTCTCGGCATTTAGTTTGCTCCAGTTCTCGTCAGTTAGTACAGTTTCACTTTGGAACAGAATTTTTTTTTCAAGAGGGCGTGTCCGGCCACTTACGCCTGTTTTCAAAGTTTCGGCAGTGAAAACTTACTCCAAACTAACTTAGAATGGAGTAAGTGAAGATTTTTGTACGCTCGAAAAAACCTTGTCTACACTTTAGAAAATCAGGCGTAGGTTACAAATTAGGCGTAGGGAATGGTGGGGGGGGGCGGAAGGGAAGTCATTACATTCTACAATCAATCCTCAGTTATACTTATACAAATATTATACAAATAAATCCAACCTGAATAAAAATTTATAAGCAAAAAAAGATTAAATAAACCATGTTCCTACCTGTGTGAAACAGCAGCAGCCTTCGAGCTGCTGTGCTTCAGGCAGGCCTTTCATGTTGGAGACAGGCAGAGGTGTGGCGTCAGTGTCTCGACGGCAGCCCCAACAGTGGCAGCAAGCAGCCTTCGAGCTGAGCTGCTGTGCTGCAGGCAGGCCTTCATTCTGTTAGTGGCTGGCCGGCAGCCGAAGGATCAACACTGGAGGCACTCAGCTTTTCAAAGGGGTTGAGGCCATTCGGCCATGGGATAGGAGCGGTGTCAGTGGCTGGCCGGCAGCCGAAGGATCAACACCAGACGCACGCAGCTTTTCAAGGGGGTTAAGGCCATTCGGCCACGCTTAAGGGGCGGCGTCAGTGGCTCGACGGCAGCCGAGTCCTTTTATAAATGGCCGAGTGCCAATGTTTGTTCGACACTGCGCATGCGCGCACGCTCAAACGCGCACGCGCAGGGTTGCCGGTACCACGTTGGCTCATTTAAATTGGACCCGCCCCCCCACTACTTACAGAATCGGCGCGACTGTTTGGCTCCACCCCCCGCTGTGAAGAGCGTGCCGTGCCAAGCTGAGATCGAGCTCCGAGGAGCCGGAGAATATCGAAGTTTTTTTCTAGCGCACTTTTAGGCGCGAAGAACAGGTGTCCAGCTCGGAGGTGTGCTGTTTTCGGCACGGCCGAAACTTGGGGCCGTTGTTTCCACTGGCCGGGGAGACTAGAACTAGGGGGCACAGCCTCAAAATACGGGGGAGCCAATTTAAAACCGAGTTGAGAAGGAATTTCTTCTCCCAGAGGGTTGTGAATCTGTGGAATTCCCTGCCCAAGGAAGCAGTTGAGGCTAGCTCATTGAATGTATTCAAATCACAGATAGATAGATTTTTAACCAATAAGGGAATTAAGGGTTATGGGGAGCGGGCGAGTAAGTGGAGCTGAGTCCACGGCCAGATCAGCCATGATCTTGTTGAATGGCGGAGCAAGCTCGAGGGGCTAGATGGCCTATTCCTGTTCCTAATTCTTCTGTTCTATGCATGCCCAGGTGTGTGTGGCGCGGCGGGGGGGGGGGGGGGGGGAGAAAGAGAAGGGTTTTAGTCCCAACTACCTTAATTAAATCTACCAGGTTATAAGTTTATCTATTTATGTAAATTTATATTGTTGACTTGAGGACAACTGTCTATTGCAAAATAAATGTTACAGCTATAACTGTAGCAACAGTCCCTGCCCTTTGTGCAATACAGCATGTGCTTTTCAACTGTAATCATACATTACCCACAATTATCTCAATTTAGAATATTTGAATGGCATTTCTGTACTAGTTTTAATTCGCATAATCAATCTGTAAAACAGACTATTAATAATAATCACTACATCCCTTGAGCTATTGATCTAATTGATTATTTGAAAGGGAAAATGACTCGAGATAGGCAGAATAATTGGTATGAATCACATTTCAAATAGCATAACTGATGTTTGAATTGTAGAAGACACATATTTCTTCAGTTTAAATGGCAGTCACTCACATTGTCAACCATAATTTCTTGTGGGTACATGTTTTCTCACTATTTTCTACTTTGCTTTCTCAATACACTTTTAAGATACCTTTGGACAATGCAGAATTCTGTTTGTATTTCACAAAATGAAGGCAGATGCGAAAGACCATTTGGTCTGTCATGGCTCAATGAAAAAAGAAAAAATGTCTCCATCATAAGCACTGAAATTATTTAACATTTTTGCCTCTATTATTCTTGCCGACAGTCGGCTCCAAAAGCTGAATATCCTTTGTGACAACATTTTCCTGACATCAGTCCTAAATTTGGTCATCATCCATTTCAACTTGTTAGAATCCTTGCCTCTTACTGCTCCCAAACTGGGTTTCTCCGTGTATTGCTTCCGACCCCAATGAGCTTTAATTTCTCCCCTTCCTCTGCATCACTACATCTGCCTCCCTGCATGACTCGTTTCCCATCCCAACCCTGCCCCTTTTTCAGTGTTCCGCAGCTCTTCTCGAATGCACTAAATTCCCGACCAACCTGCAGCCTGATCTTCTGCTTTCCTGAACTGAGCACCGTGTCTTTCTCTTTCCTTGTCCCATGCCCAGCAATTGTTTTCCTTTAAGAAACAGCTCAGACTTGAGAATGTTACAAAATAGATATTGCCTCTGTGTATACTGAAAGCGCAAAAAAATGAGGCTTTAAAAAAAAATTAATGTTAATCTCATTTATATACAATGCTTCAACAGTTTTCATACTGTTGCTGTTCTTCAATTTCATAAATTAAGTAAATAAATATACCATATAAAGCATACTTTTCTTTTGGCATATCATGAGCACTTAGAACTATAGTCTACTCTTGCCATTTTTCTGATCTTTAAGACAGGACACTGATGACCTGTTAAATATGTTTTTAAATTTGTTTATAATAGTTTTAATTAGCTGTGAGGAATTAAACAGAACACTTACCATTACACTTTTGGGAAAAAAGTAATTTTCATATTTTCAATTTGATTTGATCAGTGAAGATAAGCAGTACATTTCCAAATGCAGTGAATTCCACTTCATCATAGAATAATAGAATAGAACAGCACAGGAGGCCATTCGGCCCATTGGGTCTGAGCCCGTTATTGACTAATCACATTTAATTATGTTAACTTCTGCACCTGGAACAAAATGCTGTCATTGATCTCAGACATTATTTGAGATAGTTTGTTTGTCCAGCAATCACTATTCAGCAATTGTTTTACTGAGCAACATTTCCACATTCTGATAATTATCAACATTTTCCTGCAGTTTGTTTTCCCTCTCAGACTCCCACGCTTTATAACCTGGCAGCAATCACACTGTGCCAACTTTTTAAACTAAATGTGCATGGAATTGGTATCTTTCCCCACAGGAACATTAATATCGACTGGCCAGTGGAACTTTCTGTCAGTGAAAATGCTAAATTCTTCAACTATATTGGAGTTGCTTTCAATAACTAAGTTGCTTTAAATAACTTTTGCTCAACAATTTGAGTATTAATTTCAATATTAAAAATACAATTAGTCACAATTTCTTATTGAGGTGTTTCAGCTCACTTTTTTTACAAAACACAGGAGCCTAAAATCCTACAGCACAATTGTGCCGCCAAAGCATGGCAGGGCAGAATTTCTGTGTGCACATTCAACTCCATTGGACCCCGGTATTGCATTCGATCAATTTCAACAACATTTACACTTACATAGCACCATTCATACAATGTCCTGAGACACTTTACAGCAGAGGTGGAAGGTAAGCAAAAACATGGTTGGTTTTGAAGAGTCTTGTGAAGGTGAGGATTGCGAGATGGCGGTGTTTAGGAAGAAAGTTGCCAAATACAGGGGTGTGGTGCCTGAAGGCTCTGAAACCAGTGGTGCAGCACTAGGAAAGGATACACACAGTAGACTGAGTACATGCTGTGACATCGGACCGAAGAAGATTGCAGTTAGGGTGAAGAGGGGCAATGGAAGAAATTGGAAAAAGAGGATTTTAAAGTTAATAAACTAGGAGATTGGGAGGCAGTGGGGGTCAAAAAGGACAGGAGAAATGTATGTGTGGGATGTAATGCAAGCAGATGAATGGGTGGAACTCAAGAGCCTAGTATGGTGGGTGCTACAGAAATCAAGTGGTGGTGTGGTAGGAACACTGGCAGGTTATGTGACAGAGGTGGAAGTAGGAGATCTTAGATGAGAGATTTGAAGCTCTTCTTAGGATCGAATGGGATAACAAGGTTGGGTACTGACAAATTCAGTCTGAGTGAGCAGCCATGAAGAGGCATGAAATCGGCATCTGAATTGCAAATTTTTGTCAGGAGCAAAACAATATGGCTCCTGACTTGTCAGTTTTGAGATGAAAAAAATTCTGGCTCATACTGAACTTAATGCCACATAAGCAGTTAGACATCTTGGAATAATAAAACCTTCCATCAAAATCCTCCGTACAAATGGCCCTGTGGCTGAGCCTTTTTTAGACACACTCTTTACAAAGGTGGTGGTTTAGAAAGGGAAAGAGAATAAAAACTTCGGCAAAGGTTCCTATAAAGAATGGTGCCCAGCAAAGAATGCTGGAACTGTGCATTTATGGAGGTCAAGTTAAGCCAAGATCACATCTAGTGGTGATGGCTACTATTGTCAAAAAGCCAGCCAAACTCAGCTCAATGACCAAGCCTACTTGAAGGAAGTCATTTGGCAATGTCCCCGAGGACTGCTGATGCCCATCGAAGTATGCCCTCGCAGGGCTAACACCTTTTGGAGAGGACGGGAAAAGAAAACCAAAATAATGATTTGCAATTTAAGTAAGGAATTAAAATTGCAATAATGTGAGATTGCCTGCTCCAGTATCCCAATTCATTCCTCAGATTTAATTCTAATCCAGTTTAAAAATGCTAACATAACTGTAAACTTGCTATTAAGTGGTGCTAGAATGGTCCGCACAAGCAACCTGACTACTGTTGATGATTTGGACTTTGTTTGGCAGGGTTGAAGCACAGCTGTAATTTTGGAGTCACTTTCTATATGAAACCCACATCAGCATAATTCCTAGGAATTCAGCTACATAGGAAAATCAATTTTTCACACAGAGATTACATGTACATTGATACATCTGAAAAAGCCTTGAGCTCCACACTGGCACTTCTGCTGACAAGAGGTCCACATTGTGCTGTTGCCAGATGGTTCATCACTTTCTGATCCACCAACTAAGATTCCAAGTGAGCCAACTCTAAACTTTTCAAACACGTCTGAGAACAGTCTAAATACAACTAATAATTCACTCAAATTGTTATGTTCAGAATAAATCCACAGAACTGTAGCGCAAGCTCAAACTGTTGTGACCTTGGCCTCTTTATTCAGACTCCAGAGTGAGGAAGCAGCATGGTGAGTCACCTTTTATACCTGCATGCTCCAGTGTGTACAGGTGACCCTTAGGTCTCCCATAGGTGTGTGCCCTAGTGGCAAGTCTTACATTTTGGTGAGGTTTACATACAGACATAACATCACTCCCTCCCAAAGTCTTATGTACAAGTTATTTGCAAGTTGAGGCGATCTGGCGCCCCGCGTCGATCGCCTGGGTTGAAATCCTGACATGGTGGGTTCATCCTCGTGGTTGACGGTGAGGTCGGTTGTGTTAGTGGGTCGCTGGGGACCAGGTCCTTTCACATTGGTTCCTGGTTATCTGTAGTTCGCAGCTTGGTCTGGTCCAAATGCTTTACGCGTTTTCCCAATACATAGTTTCACAATCAAACGCTCCGTTTTCATCACATACACTCCATTCCCCCCCCTTGGCTAATGCGGTTCTAGCGGCCCAACTGGGGCCCTGAACATGGTCTGCATCACTTATTCTGATGTCGCGTGGAGGGGCCGTGTGATCATGGTGCATTCTCTGCTGATGGCATGTGGAAGGCTCGGTTCTAAGTGATTCTGTCTGGTGACTGCGTAGCACCCGGGATAGCCGGGTCTGTAGGGAATCTACCGTGACACGCATGGTGCTTGGTTTAGTGATTTGGGCTGCCTGCTCCGGACTATTGTCACTGACCCTGAGGTCTAGTAAGCCCAGGTTGGCCGCAATGGTCTTGAGACTTTCGGTAGTGGCAGGAGGCCTGGTGGTCCCCATGGATCCAGGACCGTAGTATGGGGGCCCCGGACAACCGACTGTGTGTAGCTGCCCTGCCTTACTTTGCAACGTTTGTGTTATATATGAAGAAAGAGTCAGACTGAATACTGTGAGCTCAAAGTAAAGTGTGACCGTAGTCTTTTATTGCAGGTCTCCAGAGTGCCTCTCCAACCTGTGAGGCCTCCTTAAATACCTGTGCTCCCAAGGGATTATGGGATCCCTTGGGACTTCAGGGGATGAGCCCCTCTGATGACTGTACAGGGTAAATACAAGTATACATATATAACAGTTGGGATCGGTCTTTCGTCTTTGCGACAAATAGGTTGCAACATCCCGTCTAGCAGTTCACTTTTGGCAGACGGTGACGTGGGATCCTGGCTGGTCTAGGTCTTAAATTGACACCTCGCTTTCTAGCACTTCCATGACTGCGAGTGGGTCTGCAGGCTGCGCCATTTCTACCCCGATGGTGGGCAACAGTAGCCAACTGAGGGCATTAGTACCGTTCAGTGCCTGGCCCATGGCAGATCATGTTACAGTGCACAGACAGTGTTAGACCTTCTCGAAACAACGCATCGATAATGGTGCCTCTGCCCTCCCAAAGTTGTGGGATGAGCAGCTTGTCTGACTCGAGCACATATTGGGACACTCTTTGGTACGTCTCTTTAATCCCGTGAATACAGACCTTGGTTAACTTATTGGATACTTTTGCTTGCTGTACAACACGGCAGAACCCGTGTGATAACACATCACTTGTTACAAGTACTTTGTCAGATACATAGACGACCGGTTGGTGTTCATCCGCTACTTTGGCTTGCTGCAAGGTCCCTCCGATCCAATATAATGGTACATCATTGGCCGCGAAAAACCGCTCACATGAGTTACATAGTGTAAACAACTTATTGGAACGTAGTGGGTTCCTGCCTTTCTCAGTGGTCACCCTTTTACCTTTGCCCCAAACCCAGTTGTCTTCCTTGCTGGGTGACACATTCCTCTATTCCGTTGCGGCGACCTCCCATGGTCTGGACGCTCTCTCATCCCGTGGTCTGGACGTTCTCTCGTCCTGTCATCTGGACGCACTTTCGTCCCGTGGTCTGGACGCCCTCTCGTCCGTGTATGTGATGCAGACTGCCGCGATCTTCCTCCCCAGGGATTTGGCCTCTGGCGTCGGGGAGATGCACTCGGATCGTTTCAGCCGGAGTCCCGCTCTGCAGGGTCGACCTGGAGCCTCTTCCATTGTTGCGAAGAGGTCGTCGGCTTTGTGTAGTGGGTACCGCGCCTGTACCGCTGCTCAGTTGATCTTCACCTCCTCTTGGTCGTGATGAGTGGCCTGTTCCTCGGGGATCTGGACTTCGATGTTTGGTTCAGCTGAAGGTGGGGGTTTGCTCAGCTTTTGAGAAGGGGAGACGTCGTTCGCCGGAGAAGGTACACAGAGGTCTTCCCAGTTCCACCGAATCTTCCCCATCCACCTCCTACCAAGCAGCGTTGGCCCATCACCTGAAACAATCCACTGCTCCCTCATGGGATACTCTTATGTCGGCACTCCCAATAACTTGGTGTAGGTGCGCAGCTTTGCCTGAATCGGGATCAGCTTGGGTCGCTGTGCTTTGTCCCCCCCACAGCCTCTCGAATGCCTTCTGACTCATAGATACAAGGGGGGCGGGGGGAGTCAAATTCCATGGAGACTGGAGTGACGTTGAGTTCAACTTTTAACATTATCGGGGCTTTTGGTGGTGGAGGTGTGTATCCCATATACTTCCTCTTCATCCTCAGGTTGAGTTGCCTCTCCTGCTCATTCAGCGTGATCCTCGCTGGATCGGTCGTCCTCTCCTGACTTTGCCACGTGGTGAGTCACAGGTCGTTTGCACATTCGCCGGAGGTGCACCATTGTTCCACAGCCCTTGCACACACAGGGTTTGAATCGACATTGATGAGCACTGTGACTGCCCCGCAGCGCCAACATGGTGCTAATGGATACACATTCACGCCCCACAGCGGTAGGTCTGGCCTCTGCGGTCGTGTGGGTCCTGCCCTGTACAGTTCTGCCTGCTGAAAGCATTATTTTATGCACAGTACTTGCCGGTGAGCTTCGATTCTGTGCAGATATCTGTTTCGTGTTATCGCTCGTGGATATGAAGGCTTGAGCTATCGTGATGGCCTTGTTCAGATCTAGGGATTCGGCAGACAGCAGTTTGCAAAGAATGACCTCGTGGCCGATTCCAAGCATGAAAAAGTGCTTCTCCCTGTACTTGCGGGGGGTGTAATGTCTGGTCCTCCTCATCAGTCTGTCACGTCTTACAGTGTGCACATAATGCTGTGGAGCGTACCTTCGGCGATCTCGAGTCTGCTGCATGTAATTGGTTACCAAGAGAGGATGAGAAAAGACAGGCCCCATTGCAATAGCTCTCTGTTTTCCACCGATTGGTCACAAAGAATGAATTTCCCAACAGAGACACCTATTAAATTCCAATCGGTCACAGTATGATCAAGATGTTTGTAGAGATGTTCACATCAACTCAAACGACCTCCAGAGTACATCTGAACTCCCGAGGTTGAAGCAGAGCAGCCTTTTAAAGGATGTGACATGTGATGTAGAACATGGCGTCCATAACGCTGTGATTCGTTCCAGTTAGTTCCACTTTTTCTGGGCGTTTTTTTGAGCGAGCGATATTGTGGGAGATGTGTGCGAGGTGGTGAAAGTGACGCTGGGCGATCTCATGGCCTTTAGTTTCAGTAAATATGCTCTTTACGACAAAAAAAAGTGGGCGGGCGGTATTACTGAATCTCGCCGTTAAATCAGTGCGGAAATTAACGCTGGCCGATATTATGGCCGTTGATTTTGCCCATTCTGATGATTCCGCCCAAAAAAGGTGGGTGGGCAGTATTATTTTTTCCTGCACATGGGGAAAGTAAAGCTCAGCGATAAGTTTCTGAAAAATGGGCGTCAGTTTCCATTTTGTGGCTAAATGGGAGATATCTGGGCGTTATACATTATTTCAGCAGTAAAATGGGCATTAAGCATGCAAAAAAAGTGGAGGTTCTAGCCCTAGGTTACTAGTGGTATTTCACAGGTATTACTGTGGAGCTATTTACTATTTTCATAAATGATTTAGATTTATGTGTTGAGGGAATGATCTACAAATTTGCTGATGATACCAAGGTATGTGCAGGGGTTAGGACTGTGGAGATGCTCAACTATCACAGGCAGATCTAGCTGTGTTGGGGGATTGGGCCCATGATTGTCAAATGATTTTCAACTTACAAAAGTTTAATGTTATGCATGTGGGCAGGTCAAATGTTGAACATGCATACACACTTCAGGGAAAAGAATTAAAGCTAGCGGTAAAGTGTGTTTTAGTTCATCAATGTCTAAAAATGAATGACCAATGCTGTTAAGGTGTGGCTAAAGTAAATAGGCTGTATTTACAGGACTATAAAACAAAGCCTACTATTTTCCCCTTGTACAAGATCTTGGTTAGGCCTTGGGTAGAATAGAGTGCACAGTTTTGGTCTCCTCATATGGTGGATGACATTGAGGCTTTGGGATGGGTGCAAAGGAGGGCCACAAAATTAATTCCCAGTTTAAAGCATCTTAGTTACCCAGATAGGCTCATAGATGTGGGTCTCTATACCTTAGGGAAGAGTAGATAGACTTGGGGGTATTTTGACCGAGGTTTATAAGATAATGAAGGGACTAGATTGTGTAGGCCAATTGTTTCAACCAAGGGTCATTCTTACTAGCTATGCAAGGGAAGAACTGGGAGAGATGTTAGGAGGTTCTTCCCCCCGCCTCCCGCCCTGAGAATGGTGGACCTATGGAACAGGTTGCCAGCTCATGCAGAGAATGCTAATTCACTGAATTCCTTCAAGCAAGAGCTGGACCTGTTTCTGGCTGGGGCAGAGATCACCTTATAGATTAATCAGGGCCAGGGCGGTTTCCTGGACTAGATTGGATCTCCTAAATGGGTTGGAGAAGAATTTTCCATATTTTCCCCCCTAATTGGCCTAGATTTTTAATCTGACTTTTTGCCTGTCCCAGAAGATTAAATGGCTCCAGGTGAGGTGGGGATTGTATGCATTGTGATGTTTAAGGCAACATAACTGTATAGGACAGATTTGATGGACCCAGTAGGTCTTTTCTTCTCTATTGCTTTTTGTAAGCTCGTCTGTGCACAAGAAATGCCAAGTTCTTAAGAAGTTTGTAGAATTATATATAATATATATATACACACATTCAAACATACATACACACACACACACACACACACACACACAAATATAGATTCTTTCATTTTATGACATGCTATTCTCAAAGATTGAAGTGACAGCTGAGGATAGTTAATAATGAGTCCTTTGCTATTAGAAGATTTCTCAGCAGGACTAGCAACTGTTGACGCAAAGGATATTTCACCTTCAAATAACGCAGACTATCATTTTGCAGACTAAAAAACTGCCTGAAAAGCACAGCAACTATCCTTTTAAGGGCAGCAAACAATCTTTCAAGAGCTTCTGGTTCAGGAAATCCCACCCTGACATTAGAACATTTTCAATTCATTATGCACTACTCTCTGTTAGCACTCAGAAATTATGCTAATTAACTGAGCTAATATTATTGGACAAAGTGAATAAACAATGGCAGCAGGGCATCATTTAGGGTTCTGCAAAGAGAGCGGGCCATTGTGTTAATTTTGGATTGCTGTAGCAAACAGCTGGCACTGCCTCTTTCTATGCTGTAAATTTCTTTTGCCCGTGTTTCTTGGAACCAGCAAAATTAGTGGTCTGTGATATATCTGAATGTTTTTGAATTGGCTGGACCAATCGAAAATTAAGTTACTGATCTGCTCTCTCCCCATAGGCAGAAAAGTTATTGGGTGCCAAAAAGTCCAATTTAATGACTAGGTTTTTGAAATCCTGATGCAGATGGTCCTGCAGCAAAGGGTGGCTCGATATGCAAAGGAGGTCCACCTTACAATAAAGAGTACAACTAGAGCATCATAAAGGGAGGTTACAAAGGAGCTCAATATAGTCTCACCTATGCCGTGTGTTATGTATTTAACCCATTGTAACCTATATTACACTACCCACCAGAGGGCCTACCTGTTGGAGTCCCAAAGGATCCCAGCATCCCTTGAGAGCACGTATATAAGCAAGCCCCCCCGCCCCCCCCGAGGTACCTGCACTCTGGAGTCTTATTAAAGGAGCTAAGGTCACACTTGCTCATTGTACACAGTACTCAGTTTCATCCTTTATTATGAGCATAGCACTCTGAACCTGGGAACAGGTGAGGAACTTTTTTTTTTGGACGATGCAAGATTGCTCATGACAATACATAAATGTTTTTTTTTGCCAAGTTTCTTTATTACCTATCACAGAAAACAAGGTACATCGCACAGGGAATCTTGCCAACCAGTAATCTTTGTAAGCATACAGGCATGCTCATTTTCTTCCATTCCACGGTGTCATGTTACCATATCACATTGCGTCCCATTTTGACCACTAAATCAGTCAGACATCAAGCACCAACTACTCTACCAGCATAAGGTACTTTACACAATCACAAACACTGTTAACCTGGACGATTTGGTATTATTCATCTTCTCACACAATTCTCTTTCTGATCTATGTTCTTTTTACATCAGCCAAAAGCTATCTGTATCTTTTGCTTCAATGCATTATACCTGCTTGTGTATTCAGGAACAAGGAGAAAGTATTTTGGAGGCCAAAGCCAGAATTTTCCTCTCCAGTACCAATCCTATGTCACGAAGTATTGTAGGGAGAGAGTTATGTCCACCCAACCGATGCTGGAGAATTTCCTGCCTCAGTAAAAAAGTTTAACAAGTCCCCAGTGGTATTCCAACCTGTGCTTGGCAGCTCACCATAGCTGGAGGGGTAGAGAGGTGAAGGTTGCAATTAGCTGTTGGTGCAGCAGCTTAAAAGACCAAACAGCCTCCCCAACTGGGATCATATTGCTGGCTGTACCACTGCTGCTAAATTCCAGTAATAAGGGAGTGCTGAGCACAGGTCCCTCACTCCAGTTAGTGGTATTTAAGGTTTCCTCTTGTGTTTCCCCATTGCCTGCTAATGTTGGGCACCTGTTCAATGCTAACAGAAGTAGCAAACAGAAATACTGAGGTGATAATAATAGAAAATGTGATATATGATGTCACTCCATTATTGTCTCTTGTAAAGTGCCAGTATTTGGGCAGGTGGTTCTGGCATCCAGTCTCATTTATGGCACAAAGTATCACAAACGTAAAAATGGGCGAGGATCCTGTGTCATGAGTCGCCAACCTATTTTCCACATTCGCTCGACTCAGTAACACATCGACAGAAAGGCAGGGAAAATCCTGCCTCAGTTCTGCCATTTACCTCTGAATAAACATCAGTTATTTTTAATTTACATAGGTCTAGATTAATTGCTTTAAGAAGCTTTAGTTTGTTGTCTGATTATAGAATATCAAAAATGAAAAAGGATACAACTTCTAACTTAATACTAATATACTTGCCTTATCCAATGCAAGGAGTGACTTTACTCCAAAGCTCATACATCCAAGTAGCTCACTGCATCTGTAAACAAGTTAAGGAAATCCTGTGAGTTCTACAAAATATGAATAGTTATGAAACATTTTAAGGAAATAAAACAATCTTCACCCCTTTGAACTTTGTTTACACTTATATAGAGAGTAAAGATATTTTCACAGTTGTTCTTTGCTTCACATTGATTTAGCAGGCGATTAAGTAGAAAATTTGACATGTACTTTCATGAAATTTAGTCAATTATAGCACAATCTGTGGAGAACGATTCTGGTCTGCCAATGATAAGTAGACTGACTGTCAGTTTCTGTGGTCAGCCTAACTAACAATGATAGCAAAGATTCTGGGGTTAGGAATAACAGTCACCTTTAGCTTGTCATTTTGTGGGTTAGAACCAGCTTGATACTTGTAATGTCTGTAAGCTTGTAATGCTTGTAGCTCCTCATTGTGAATGTGGACGTATTGTGTACTACAGCTGCATAGTTAATCATGAAACAACAGGCAGCTTTCTGGAGAGTTCCGAGAGAGCAGCCTGCATGTTAGGAATCTGTTTGTGCTGTGCTATGTGAAGATATCACATTTGGCGACGAGGATGTTTTTTTTCCGGATGTTTAAAGCTTAAATTTTGTTGGTGAAGGATTCGGCCAGCCGATAGAAGACTTTGAAAGTTTCTGTCTTTGAAAAAAAAAGCTACAAAATCCGAGGTAAAAAACAGCACACGGCGTGAACAGTTAGAGATTAAAAATGGCAGGTGTAATCGTATATTTGGGTGAATATAGACACGACCAAGAACTTTTTAAAGCATATGCAGATCAGCTAGAAATGTTTTTCACTGCAAATAACATAACCGAAGTTCCAGACAATGCAGTCCAGAACCAGGCTGTGTTGGAACGTAAGAAAGCGATCTTATCAGTGGCGGGTCCGGCATTATATGAAACCCTTGTAAAGCTGTTTGTGCCTGACGTGTCAAAGGACACAATGCTTAGAGATTTTAACGAAGCTGGAGCAGCATTATAACCCCAAACCGTTAGAAATTGCTGAAAGCTATTGTTTTGGGATTCGGAATCAAAAATGGATGAAAGTATTGCTGATTACATCATAGCATTAAAAAAGCTATCGATGCACTGTAATTTTGGAAACTTTCAAAACCGAGCATTACGGGATTGTTTTGTATGTGGGGTGAAAAATGAAGCAATCAGAAGGAAGTTATTGACGACAGATGACTTAACTTTTGAGATTGCTTGTCAGACAGCGAAGTCGATGAGCATGGCCGAACAATATTCCGGAGAATTAAATAATAATTACGGTCGTCAGTCAACCGAGGTAAATCACCTGCAGGTTCAAAGTAAAAGACGGCCATGGCCGAAAGTCTCAGAAACTGTAAATTCTACCAGAGCATCAAAGTCTTGCTATAGGTGCTTGGGACAACACATTGCTCAAAGTTGTCCATACGTGACGGCAGAGTGTTTCTTTGCAGAAAGTCTGGGCATCTTGCGAAGGCATGCCAACTGAAGGGTAAACCAGCTTTTAAAGCTATGAGTCCAGCATTCAAAGCTATGAGTAGAAATCCAAAAAGACTACATAGCATGGAAGAACAACAGGACAAGGAGATGTTAGAGTTACACGTCATCAGGAGTATGAGGTTAACGGACAGCGATTCGGAAAGCATCAAAATCCACATAGATGTTGCGGGATTCATAGAAACATCGAAAATAGGTGCAGGAGCAGGCCATTCAGCCCTTCTAGCCTGCACCGCCATTCAATGAGTTCATGGCTGAACATGAAACTTCAGGACCCCCTTCCTGCTTTCACGCCATACCCCTTGATCCCCCGAGTAGTAAGGACTTCATCTAACTCCCTTTTCAATATATTTAGTGAATTGGCCTCAACTACTTTCTGTGGTAGAGAATTCCACAGGTTCACCATTCTCTGGGTGAAGAAGTTTCTCCTCATCTCGGTCCTAAATGGCTTAGCCCTTATCCTTAGACTGTGACCCCTGGTTCTGGACTTCCCCAACATTGGGAACATTCTTCCTGCATCCAACCTGTCCAAACCCGTCAGAATTTTAAACGTTTCTATGAGGTCCCCTCTCACTCTTCTAAACTCCAGTGAATACAAGCCCAGTTGATCCAGTCTTTCTTGATAGGTCAGTCCCACCATCCCGGGAATCAGTCTGGTGACTCTTCGCTGCACTCCCTCAATAGCAAGAATGTCCTTCCTCAAGTTAGGAGACTAAAACTGTACACAATACTCCAGGTGTGGCCTCACCAAGGCCCTGTACAACTGTAGCAACACCTCCCTGCCCCTGTACTCAAATCCCCTCACTATGAAGGCTAACATGCCATTTGCTTTCTTAACCGCCTGCTGTACCTGCATGCCAACCTTCAATGACTGATGTACCATGACACCCAGGTCTCGTTGCACCTTCCCTTTTCCTAATCTGTCACCATTCAGATAATAGTCTGTCTCTCTGTTTTTACCACCAAAGTGGATAACCTCACATTTATCCACATTATACTTCATCTGCCATGCATTTGCCCACTCACCTAACCTATCCAAGTCACTCTGCAGCCTCACAGCATCCTCCTCGCAGCTCACACTGCCACCCAACTTAGTGTCATCCGCAAATTTGGAGATACTGCATTTAATCCCCTCGTCTAAATCATTAATGTACAATGTAAACAGCTGGGGCCCCAGCACAGAACCTTGCGGTACCCCACTAGTCACTGCCTGCCATTCTGAAAAGTACCCATTTACTCCTACTCTTTGCTTCCTGTCTGACAACCAGTTCTCAATCCATGTCAGCATACTACCCCCAATCCCATGTGCTTTAACTTTGCACATTAATCTCCTGTGTGGGACCTTGTCGAAAGCCTTCTGAAATTCAAATATACCACATCAACTGGTTCTCCTTTGTCCACTTTACTGGAAACATCCTCAAAAAATTCCAGAAGATTTGTCAAGCATGATCTCCCTTTCACAAATCCATGCTGACTTGGACCTATCATGTCACCATTTTCCAAATGCGCTGCTATGACATCCTTAATAATTGATTACATCATTTTACCCACTACTGAGGTCAGGCTGACCGGTCTATAATTCCCTGTTTTCTCTCTCCCTCCTTTTTTAAAAAGTGGGGTTACATTGGCTACCCTCCACTCGATAGGAACTGATCCAGAGTCAATGGAATGTTGGAAAATGACTGTCAATGCATCCACTATTTCCAAGGCCACCTCCTTAAGTACTCTGGGATGCAGTCCATCAGGCCCTGGGGATTTATCGGCCTTCAATCCCATCAATTTCCCCAACACAATTTCCCGACTAATAAAGATTTCCCTCAGTTCCTCCTCCTTACTAGACCCTCTGACCCCTTTTATATCCGGAAGGTTGTTTGTGTCCTCCTTAGTGAATACTGAACCAAAGTACTTGTTCAATTGGTCTGCCATTTCTTTGTTCCCCGTTATGACTTCCCCTGATTCTGACTGCAGGGGACCTACGTTTGTCTTTACTAACCTTTTTCTCTTTACATACCTATAGAAACTTTTGCAATCCGCCTTAATGTTCCCTGCAAGCTTCTTCTCGTAATCCATTTTCCCTGCCCTAATCAAACCCTTGTCCTCCTCTGTTGAGTTCTAAATTTCTCCCAGTCCCCAGGTTCGCTGCTATTTCTGGCCAATTTGTATGCCACTTCCTTGGCTTTAATATTATCCCTGATTTCCCTAGATAGCCACAGTTGAGCCACCTTCCCTTTTTTATTTTTACGCCAGACAGGAATGTACAATTGTTGTAATTCATCCATGCGGTCTCTAAATGTCTGCCATTGCCCATCCACAGTCAACCCCTTAAGTATCTTTCGCCAATCTATCTTAGCCAATTCACACCTCATACCTTCAAAGTTACCCTTCTTTAAGTTCTGGACCATGGTCTCTGAATTAACTGTTTCATTCTCCATCCTAATGCAGAATTCCACCATATTATGGTCACTCTTCCCCAAGGGGCCTCGCACAATGAGATTGTTAATTAATCCTCTCTCATTACACAACACCCAGTCTAAGATGGCCTCCCCCCTAGTTGCTTCCTCGACATATTGGTCTAGAAAACCATCCCTTATGCACTCCAGGAAATCCTCCTCCACCATATTGCTTCCAGTTTGGCGAGCCCAATCTATGTGCATATTAAAGTCACCCATTATAACTGCTGCACCTTTATTGCATGCACCCATAATTTCCTGTTTGATGCCCGCCCCAACATCACTACTACTGTTTGGAGGTCTGTACACAACTCCCACTAACGTTTTTTGCCCTTTAGTGTTCTGCAGCTCTACCCATATAGATTCCACATCATCCAAGCTAATGTCTTTCCTAACTATTGCATTGATCTCCTCTTTAACCAGCAATGCTACCCCACCTCCTTTTCCTTTTATTCTATCCTTCCTGAATGTTGAATACCCCTGGATGTTGAGTTCCCAGCCCTGATCATCCTGGAGCCACGTCTCCGTAATCCCAATCACATCATATTTGTTAACATCTATTTGCACAGTTAATTCATCCACCTTATTGCGGATACTCCTTGCATTAAGACACAAAGCCTTCAGGCTTGCTTTTTTAACACCCTTTGTCCTTTTAGAATTTTGCTGTACAGTGGCTCTTTTTGTTCTTTGCCTTGGGTTTCTCTGCCCTCCACTTTTCCTCATCTCCTTTCTGTCTTTTGCTTTTGCCTCATTTTTGTCTCCCTCTGTCTCCCTGCATAGGTTCCCATCCCCCTGCAATATTAGTTTAACTCCTCCCCAACAGCACTAGCAAACACTCCCCCTAGGACATTGGTTCCGGTCCTGCCCAGGTGCAGACCGTCCGGTTTGTACTGGTCCCACCTCCCCCAGAACCGGTTCCAATGCCCCAGGAATTTGAATCCCTCCCTGCTGCACCACTGCTCAAGCCACGTATTCATCTGCGCTATCCTGCGATTCCTACTCTGACTAGCACGTGGCACTGGTAGCAATCCCGAGATTACTACTTTTGAGGTCCTACTTTTTAAATTTAGCTCCTAGCTCCTTAAATTCTTTTCGTAGGACCTCATCCCTTTTTTTTACCTATGTCGTTGGTACCAATGTGCACCACGACAACTGGCTGTTCTCCCTCCCATTTCAGAATGTCCTGCACCCGCTCCGAGACATCCTTGACCCTTGCACCAGGGAGGCAACATACCATCCTGGAGTCTCGGTTGCGTCCGCAGAAACGCCTATCTATTCCCCTCACCATCGAATCCCCTATCACTATCGCGTTCACAATCTTTTTCCTGCCCTCCTGTGCAGCAGAGCCAGCCACGGTGCCATGAACTTGGCTGCTGCTGCCCTCCCCTGATGAGTCATCCCCCCCAACAGTACTCAAAGCAGTGTATCTGTTTTGCAGGGGGATGACCACAGGGGACCCCTGCACTATCTTTCTTGCACTGCTCTTCCTGCTGGTCTTCCATTCCCTATCTGGCTGTGGACCCTTCTCCTGCGGTAAGACCAACTCACTACACGTGATACTCACGTCATTCTCAGCATCGTGGATGCTCCAGAGTGAATCCACCCTCAGCTCCAATTCCGCAATGTGGACCATCAAGAGCTCGAGGCGGATACACTTCCCACACACGTAGCGCCCAGGGACACCGGAAGTGTCCCCGAGTTCCCACATGGTACAGGAGGAGCATATCACGTGACCGAGCTCTCCTGACATGTCTTAACCCTTAGATACCCTTAAATTGGTAGTAACTATGTTACAGTTCACTTACTGATATAAAAAATAAAAAGAAAAGCTACTCACCAATCACCAGCCAATCACTTACCCCCTAGGCTGTGACGTCACTTTTTGATTCCTTTCTACTTCTATTTTGCTTTCTCTCCCGCTGTAGCTGCACCGGTACGCTTTTGATAGGTCACTCCCCTCTCACCAACTGCCGCTGGCTCTCGATCTCCCGCTGGGCTTTTGATAGGTCGTTCCCCTCTCACCAACTGCCGCTGGCTCTCGATCTCCCGCTGGGCTTTTGATAGGTCGCTCCCCTCTCACCAACTGCCGCTGGCTCTCGATCTCCCGCTGGGCTTTTGATAGGTCGTTCCCCTCTCATTCAAGATACCAATGGCAATTGACATGGGTGCGTCCGTGAGTGTAGTACCGGAGTCACTGTACCGCGACAAATTGCGTGATTTTCAACTGGAGAAATCCAAGATAGAGCTGCGAGGCTACTCGGGAGAGAAAATTCCTGTAGTAGGCCGTATCACCGTACCGGTGAAATATAAAGATCAACTTCAGAACTTGCCTCTAATAGTAGTGAAAGGAGACAAGTCTGCCTTACTAGGAAGAAATTGGTTGAGCTCACTGAAGCTGGATTGGAGTAAGATTTTCTCTGTGGAAGCGAGATTTTCATCAACGGACGAGGTTATCAAGCAGTATCTGAAGATGTTCTGCGAAACGGGCAGTCTGATCCAAGGCGAGTGTCAGGGTACAGAAGGACGCTAGATCGGTTTACTACAAGCCACGTTCCGTATCATATGCACTCAAGGAGAAAGTTGAGCAAGAACTCAAAAGACTAGGGACGGAGAACATTATTTGTAAGATAGATCGATGTAATTGGGCAACACCCATTGTTGTTGTACCCAAGTCTGATGGTAAAGTAAGATTGTGTGGTGATTATAAGGTAACCATAAACCGGGTTCGAGAGGGTATTGTCCCCAATACATTGCCGAATATAGAAGATTTGTTCACAACGCTGACAGGTGGTCAGATCTTCTCAAAACTGGATCTTACGAATGCCTACTTACAACTTGAACTAGATGAGGAGTCCAAGTCATGTTTGACTATAAATACTCATCTAGGCCAATACCAGTTTAATAGGCTGCCGTTTGGAGTGTCTTCCGCCCCTGCCATATTCCAAGGGGTGATGAACCAGATTTTGCAAGGTATTGAAGGGGTAGTATGTTATTTGGATGACATACCAACTTCAGCACCAAATAGGCTAATTGAATGACGTCCTCAAACGGCTAGAGAAGCACAGAGTACGAGTGTCTGCTCGTAAGTGTGAGTTATTTAAAAACTCAGTGGAGTACTTAGGGTACAGAATAGACAAAGATGGTTTACATCCAACCATGGAAAAATTGGATGCAATTAGAAATGCACCCACTCCCAGGAATGTCACTGAACTTTGTTCATTCTTGGGTCTTTTGAACTATTATCGGAAGTTCCTACCAAATTTGGCGACAGTATTACATCCACTGAATGAACGTTTGAAAAAACAGGTCCAGTGGAAGTGGTCAAAAGAATGCGAAACAGCATTCAAGGAGTGTAAAAACAAATTGGTAGAGAGCATCATGTTAGTTCACTACGACATATCTAAGGAGATTAAGCTAGTATGTGATGCCTCTCCATATGGAGTTGGGGCAGTAATCTCTCATGTATTAAGTAGTGGGGAGGAGAGACCAATTGCTTTTGCTTCGCGCACTCTCAGTGCCAGTGAGTGTAATTCTGCTCAAATTGAAAGGGAAGCTTTGGCATTAATTTTTGGGGTCAAGAAGTTTCACAAATACTTGTATGGTCATAAATTTACCATCGTTACGGACTATAAGCCCCTGACAGCAATCCTCCATCTAAAGTCCCCAGTTCCAACATTAGCTGCAGCCCGAATGCAGAGATGGGCTTTGATTTTGTCAGCATATACATATGATATTGAATACAGATGATCAGCTGATCACAGTAATGCTGATGCAATGTCTAGATTGCCTTCCCCATCACAAGTTACACCCGATAGGGAAGAAGTGTTTTGTTTTTCATACATTGATGAACTGCCAGTCACAGCTTAAGAGATTGGTAGAGCAACCAAACGTGACCCAGTGAAATTAAACCAGAAGGTGAGAGTGAAGAACCATCACCATAAATGGTTAAAGTGGTTACCAGGAAGAGTGGTGAAGATATGTGGTCCTCGCACATATTTGGTAAAGATGTTTGATAATGGACAGATTAGATTTGTCCATATTTTATCTACAGACATGGAAGGAGTTGAAGGTGGGAATGATTCAATTATTTCTGACTTTCAGATAATTTTGATATACCAGTCGCAAATCCTAAATCCAATGTACTGGAATCAAATCCAGGAGAGAATCAGAATGAAAGTCTGAGTCCAAGTCAGGGAAACAAAGAGCCTGAAGTTAGAGTGAGTTCAAATGAAAATCAAGGAAATTCCATGGAGGAAAATGTTCCTCAGGATGAGCCACAAATGAGTGTGAAATCAACACCATGTTTGGAAGGTTCGGTTCGAGAGCAAAGGTATCCTCTTCGAAACAGAAAACAAGTGGTAACGTTAAATTTGTAAATATATATAAGAATGAAAGTTATTTATGATGTTTGTTATGATGGCTTTTTCATTAAGGAGGGAGAAGTGTAATGTCTGTAAGCTTGTAATGCTTGTAGCTCCTCACTGTGGATGTGGACGTATTGTGTACTGCAGCTGCATAGTTAATCATTAAACAACAGGTAGCTTTCCGGAGAGTTCCGAGAGAGCAGCCTGCATGTTAGGAAACTGTGTGTGCTGTGCTCTGTGAAGATATCACAGTACTGAAGTATTGATTTCGACAACTTGCTTACTTGAAGAATGCCGTTACGCTCTGATGTGGAGCTCAAAGCCCTCAGATTTAAGGCTGAAGATATATAAATGCTTTCCACATGAAACCAGGTGCAAATGAGAGGCACTGCTTTGCATATAGTGACACAGGCCCACGGGGAGAGTGGCACAGCAGCAGCTGAAGTTGGCCAGGCCAGTCAGTGTCAACTCGAACACTTCTCATCAGAGGGCAGGAGTAGCACTTCACAATGTTTCCACAATACGTTTCAGCAGTATGAAACTGCATTCCATACTCGGCAACTCCGTGCCACAAAAGGTTTAATGACTTCATCAGGGTAGGCAAGGCAAGAGGAGCTAGCCAAACCCTCGAAAAATGCACTATACTAAGCATGTTTGCTATCTATAAAGACTTCCCTTCACATTGTGTGGGAATGCTTGAATTGCTTGCCATCAATGCCCAAGAGATCACATGGTTCCCTCTACATTCCACACCTTTCACCAGGACAGTTTTTCTTCACTCACAGCATTCCTGCAATCACAAAACTAAAAGCCTCACATATCTAACTGGTTGGTGCATACACCTATCAGCCCCCCATGATGTCTGCATGTTGACACCTGAATTTCACGCACAAATAATTGACACTTAAAAAAAATATTTTTCAAGGATAAGGCAGCCCAGAACACAAGAGAAATCTGCCCTTTCACTTCTATGAAGAGGAAGCTTTGCAAAAGGAGGTCAGAGCTTGGAAGTAGGAGGGCATGTGTTAACTGCAAGTTTGTCCTGAAGTTCTGCTTCTCTTCCTACTGTACCCTCTATTACCTGTCAGCAAACTATTGTCAGCCGAGGCGTTAGAAATTGCCTCTTTATGGTTATCTCTGGTCACTTTAAATAATCAGGTTCGTGAGCAAACCAAAACGATATATTGTGTTTAATCAGAGTTTAAGACGGAATATAACATTAGTTATACAGTAAAAACATGACCGTGACAATAGTTGAAATCGATCCATTTGGACAGGCAGTTGACACGTGAGCAATTCTGTTCTTCTTATCGTCTGGGGCCTCCTTCACTCTCTCTCTCTCTTTCTCTTTCTCTCCTTCTATCTGTGAACCTCCTCCTCTTTCTCTGTTTCTTCCGTCTGTGACAACAAACTTCTGGGAGGTCACTTTTTTTTTTAAAAAGGTGGGCCTGAACATTGACAAGACCTTTTGACCTGTAGAGGTTATCCTGTGGGAAACATTTCATCTATCTTGTCCCTATGCTGTCCTTTGATCCCAAGAAGCCAAACCAGAACTTTGTCATCTTAACCAGTCTTTACGACACAGCAAACTGTCTCTGTTTACGTTAACTCCTAAAACTTCCTTCGATTCTAAGCCTTTCCATACAAATTGTCTTAAGATACATAAACAAACTGAAGCTTTTACTTCAAAACCACAGATAATTAGCATTTCTCAGCATTCCCTCAGCAGACACCTTGTCTCCAGTCCAAAACAACGATTTAAACACAGCACTCCTATCAGTTTTACACATTTTTAGGCATTCCTGATTTCTAACAGTGGTTCAGTTGGTAGCACCCTCTGAGTCAGAAGGTTGTGGGTTCTAGCCCCACTCCAGAGACTTGAGCATAAAATCTAAGCTGGCATGCCAGTGCAGCACTGAGGGAGTGCTGCAATGTCAGCGGTGCTGCTTTTCGAGTCAGATGTTTAAACCAAGGCCCCGTCTGCTCTCTCAGGTGAACGCAAAAGATCCTGTGGCACTATGCGAAGAAGCGCAGGGGAGTTATCCTCGGTGTCCTGGCCCACGTTTATTTCTCAACCAACTTCACTCATACAGATTATCTGGCCATCATCACATTGCTGTTTGTGCGACCTTGCTATGCGCCAGTTGTCTGCCACATTACAACAGTGACTACACTCCAAAAGTACTTCATTGGCTGTAAAGTGCTTTGGGACATGCTGAGGTCATGAAAGACGATATATAAATGCAAGACTTTCTTTTTTTCAAACTATTATGCCGATAATCTCATGGAGGTATTATGGAGCAAGGTGGACTCCAAAGCACCTGAGGCACATAGCACACCCAATGTCTGCCGTGTGATCTCCACCATCCCTGCCTCTTCGTCTACATTAGAAAATGCTGTGCCCTTGATTAGCTCTTGACATCCAAAATTCCAGTCCCTATCCTTTTGCTCTCCCAGTGCATTATTCACTACATGCTGGGAATGCATAAAATTCGGTAAAAGAGCTGACTTTGCATTACAGCTCATTGCTGCACAAGGTCACTGACGACCTGAATGGTGCAGCCATTGATAAGATAAACAGCCTATCATGAAATCTTGTATTACATCTTTTACTGTAAAATCTGCTGATCAGCAACCCATTCAAAGTTCTCTTCCTCCTACATATGATCAAAAGCAGCAGCAGAGAAACAAGACATACACTTCCACTCGTTTCCAAGTGATAGCTCAGAAACATCAACCACAAGGCAATTACATAGTAAGAAAGAGGGGACTGCACTATGCAGTACACAGATCAAGGTCCATGTGAAGTGAATTATTAGCACATAGGGAGATAGGAAGTATTTAAGAGGTGTAGTAGCTTTGAAAGTTATAAATCCCCTAGGACCAGATTAAATGTATCCCAGGCTGTGAAGAGAAACAAAAGGGGAAACAACAGAGGCTCTGACCATCATTTTCTAAACATCGCTGGCTACAGGTGTGGTGCCGGAGGACTGCAAACATTGTTGTTGTGTATGGAGAAAGAGTCATAGTAAAGTGTGACCTTAGTCTTTTATTGCAGGTCTCCAGATTGCCTCTCCAACCTGTGAGGCCTCCTTAAATACCTGTGCTCCCAAGAGATTATGGAATCCCTAGTGGCTGTACAGAGTAAATACAAGTCCACATATATAACAACACTCCCCCACAAAGTCAATAGTGTAACTATTTACAATGTGAGTCGATTTGGGGCCCTTCTTGCCCTGGTTGATCGTCTCGGTGTGAAAGCTGGTGTTGTTTGAATCATTTGTTGGGCCCTCGCTGGGCTGCTGTGCATTTGGCCTTGCTGGGCTACCTGGTGTGTTGGGCCCTGCAGGGCTGCTGTGGATGATGGGTTCTGCTTCGTAGTCAAGCGTGGTGCCGTTGCCACTGGTGTGTATGTTGGGGGATTAAAAAAGGTAGGGTCCAAGGTGGGTTGCTCAGGATAGTCGGTGAATCTGAGTTTGATTTGGTCCAAGTGTTTCCGGTGAATAAGTCCATTTGAAAGTTTGACCCAAAACACCCTGCTCCCCTCTTTGACCACGACAATGCCGGGAAGCCACTTGAGACCTTGTCTATAATTTAATACAAATACAGGATCACTGATTGCAATCTCGCATGACACATTTGCGTTATCATGGTAGGCACTTTGTTGAAGCCGTCTGCTCTCTACCTGTTCATGTAGATCAGGGTGAACTAACGAGAGCCTTGTCTTAAGTGCTCTTTTCATGAGCAGTGCAGCAGGTGGGATCCCAGTGAGTGAGGTCTCGTGCTGTAGCTAAGCAGGACTCGGGATAGGCGAGTCTGCAGTGAGCCTTCAGTTGCCCTCTTCAAGCCTTGCTTGATGGTTTGCACTGCTCTCTCTGCCTGAACATTGGACATTGGTTTAAACGGGGCAGATGTGACATGCTTGATCCCGTTACGGGTCATGAATTCTTTGAACTCAGCACTGGTAAAACATGGCCCGTTGTCGCTCACCAGGACATCGGGTAAGCCGTGAGTGGCAAACATCATCTCACATTCAATCCACTTGGAGTACGCGTCTACAACCACAAGGAACATTTTACCGAAGAACGGGCCTGCATAGTCGACGTTTACCCGAGACCACGGTTTGGAGGGCCAAGACCATAAACTTAGCGGCGCCTCCCTGGGTACATTGCTTAACTGCGAGCATGTATTACATCTGTGAACGCAGGACTAAGTCCTCATCGATACCGGGCCACCACACGTGGGATCTGGCTATCGCTTTCATCATTACGATGCTTGGATGGGTACTGTGGAGGTCATTGATGGAGGTGTCTCTGCCCTTCTTGGGGACCACTACTTGATTGCCCCACAGAAGGCAGTCTGCCTGTATAGACATTTCATCTGCGCGCCACTGGAACGGCTTTATCTCTTCTGGCATTTCCACTGGGACACTGGACCAGTTCCCATGAAGCACACAGATTTTGACTAGAGATAATAAGGGGTCCTGGCTTGTCCAGGTTTTGATCTGCCGGGTAGTGACGGGTGATTGCTCACTCTCAAGTGCTTCCATAACCATGGCTAGATCTGCGGGCTGCGCCATTTCCACCCCCGTGGTGGGCAATGGCAGCCTACTGAGAGCATCGCCGCAGTTTTCTGTGCTTGGCCTATGGCGGATGGCGTAGTTGTATGCGGACAACGTGAGCGCCCATCTCTGGATGCGGGCCGATGCGTTAGTATTTATCCCTTTATTCTCGGAAAACAGGGATATAAGTGGCTTATGGTCAGTTTCCAATTTGAATTTTAGCCCAAACAGGTTTTGATGCATTTTCTTTACCATATACTCATACGCTAATGCTTCGTTTTCAATCATGCTGTGGGCTCTCTCAGCCTTAGACAGACTCCTGGATGCATAAGCAACCAGTTGCAGATTCCTGAAATCATTAGCTTGTTGCAATACACACCTGACGCCATATGACAACGCATCACATGCTAGTACCAAACGCTTACATGGATTATACAACACAAGCAGTTTGTTTGAGCATAACAATTTTTTTGCTTTTACAAAGGCATTTTCTTGGCTTTAGCCCCAAACCCATCTGCCCCCTTTTCATAGTAAGACATGTAGTGGTTCTAGCAATGTGCTGAGACCCGGTAAGAAGTTACCAAAGTAGTTCAAGAGTCCTAGAAACGACCACAGCTCCGTCACGTTCTGTGGCCTTGATGCGTTCTCGATTGCCTCCATCTTCGCGTTGGTGGGCCTGATGCCATCCGCCGCAATCCTCCTTCCCAAGAACTCCACTTCAGGCACCAGGAAACGCACTTCGAGCGTTTTAACCTAAGCCCCACACAGTTAAGTCGACTAAGAACCTCCTCCAGGTTCTGCAGATGCTCGACTGTGTTCCGACCTGTGACCAAGATGTCGTCCTGGAAGAGCACGGTGTGCGTGACCGGCTTCAGTAAACTTTCCATGTTTCTCTGGAATATCGGCCCATTCCAAATGGGCATCTGTTATAAACAAAATGACCTTTGTGCGTGTTGATGCAGGTGAGGGCCTTCGATGATTCCTCCAGTTCCTGCGTCATGTAGGCTAAAGTCAGATCCAGCTTCGTGAACGTCTTTCCTCCCGCCATCGTTGCAAAGAGGTCATCGGCCTTTGGTAGTGGGTATTGGTCCTACAGAGAGAAACGATTGATAGTTACTTTGTAATCTCCACGGATTCTGACGGTGCCGTCTCCCTTGAGGGCTGGGACAATAGGACTGTCCCACTCGCTGAACGCAATTGGTGAAATGATGCCCTCTCTTTGCAGCCGGTCTAGCTCGATTTCTACCCTCTCTCTCATCATGTACGATACTGCTCTCGCCTTGTGATGGATGGGTCGCGCCCCCAGAATTAGGTGGATCTGCACTTTTGATCCTTGGAATTTCCCGATGCCTGGTTCGAACAGCGAAGGAAATTTGTTTAAGACCTGGGCACACGAAGTGTCATCAGCGGGCGATAGCGCTCAGATGTCGTCCCAGTTCCAGCGTATCTTTCCCAGCCAGCTCCTGCCGAGCAGCGTGGGACCATTGGCCGATACCACCCAGAGTGGTAGCTTGTGTACCGCTCCATCGTAAGAGATCTTTACGGTAGCACTGCCAATTACAGGAATCATTTTTTTTGTGTAAGGTCTTAGTTTTGTGCGAACTGGAGTTAAGACTGGCCTTGAGGCTTTGCTGCGCCACAACCTTTCGAAAGTCTTTTTGCCCATGATGGACTGGCTCGCACCCGTGTCCAGCTCCATTGATACTGGGAGTCCATTTAGTTCAACATTCAGCTTTATCAGGGGACAATTCGTGGTGAATGTTTGCACCCCATGTACCTCTGCCTCCTCGATCTGAGGCTCTGGTTCGTCGTGATCCTCTGTGGATCTGTCCTCTTCTGCAACATGGTGGTTTTGCAGGTTTAACAGGCTTTGCAGCTCGCCTGCACACTCGGTGTCCCATTAAACGTATGCTTTGAATCGGCATGAATGGAAATGATGATCACCCCCGCAGCGCCAACAAGGTGTTAATGGCCTTGCATTCATCACTCTTGATGGTGGACTCTGACATCTGTGGATGTGCAGCTGCAGGTATGTGTGACCTGCCCTGTACATTACGATTCGAAAACAACATCACTTTGTTCACAGTACTTGTAGCAGCACTTGTGTGCTGAGAGATTTGCTTCGTATTGTCACTGGTGACTATGAAAGCCTGGGCTATCGCTATGGTGTTACTCAAGGTTGGGGTCTCCACAGTCAAAAGTTTGTGAAGTATGGTTTCGTGGCCAATGCCAAGTACGAAAAAGTCTCTGAGCATGTGCTCCAAATTCGCAATGTCCTACAAGGCGTCTTAGCTCGGCGACATAACTCACCATTTCCTGGCCTTCAGACCTTTTGTAGGTGTCGAACCGGTACCTCGCCATCAGAACGCTTTCCTTCGGGTTCAAATGCTCTTGGACCAGTGTGCACAAATCGCCGTACGATTTCTCCGTGTGTTTCGCTGGAGAGAGCAGATTCTTCATGAGGCCATACGTTGGGGCCCCACAGACGGTGAGGAGGATCGCCCTTCGTTTGGCAGCACTCTCTTCCCCATCTAGCCCGTTGGCCACGAAGTATTGGTCAAGTCGCTCCATAAAAGTTTCCCAATCATCTCCCTCCGAAAATTTCTCCAGGATGCCCACTGTTCTCTGCATCTTTGGGTTCGCTATCTGTATCTCGTCGCCAGTTGTTGTGTATGGAGAAAGAGTCAGACTGAACACTTTGAGCTCAAAGTAAAATGTGACCGTAGTCGCTTATTGCAGATCTCCAGAGTGCCTCTCCAACCTGTGAAGCCTCTTTAAGTACCTGTGCTCCCAAGGGATTATGGGATCCCTTGGAACTCCGAGGGATGAGCCTTCTGGTGGCTGTACAGAGTAAATACAAGTTCACATGTATAACAGTTTTGGTCTCCGTATTTAAGGAAGGATACACTTACATGGGAGGCTGTTCAGAGAAGGTTCACTTGGTTGATTCCGGAGATGAGGGGGTTGACTTATGAAGATAGGTTGAGCCTATACTCAGAAGAATGAGAGGTGATCTTATCGAAACATATAAGGTAATGAGGGGGCTCGACAAGGTGGATGCAGAGAGGATATTTCCACATAGGGGAAACTACAACTAGGGGGCATTGTCTCAGGATAAGAGTCCACCCATTTAAAACTGAGATGAGGAGGAATTTCTTCTCAGAGGGTTGTAAATCTGTGGAATGCCCTACCTCAGAGAGCTGTGGAGGCTGAGTCATTGAATATATTTAAGGTGGAGATAGACAGATTTTTGAGCGAAAGGGGAATAAAGGGTTCTGGGGAGCGGGCAGGGAAGTGAAGCTGAGTCCATGATCAGATTAGCCATGATCTTATTGAATGGCAAAGCTGGCTCAAGGGACCAAATAGTCTACTGCTGCTCCTATTTCTTATGTTATGAGAATCACCATATGAAGTTTAAACATTTAAAAGGCCTCCAGGTCAATCCAAACGCCTGAGGTGCCTAGTGTGTATGTTTAGGATGACCATGGAGGCCGAATGGTCCTCCTTGGGAGTGCCGCTCAGCTGAGGTCCTGGTAAGGTATACAGGTGTCATTAACCATAGTTGTGAAGAATAATTTTGATTGCTGCTGCTCAGGCTTGCTTTTCTGGGTTATAAAATGCTGGTGCATAGAATCATACAGCACAGAAGGAGACAATTCAGGTCATTGCACCTCTGCAATTTGAAAGAGGTATCCAATTATTCGCATTCCCCTACTCTTTCCCCATAGCCCTGAAAATCTTTCCTTTTCAAGCAAGTATCTAATTCCCTTTTGAAAGTTTCTATTGAATTTGCTTCCATCACCCTTTCAGGCAGTAAATTCCAGATCACAGCAACTGGCTAAATTTTTTAAATCCTCACCACATTCTTTTGCCAATTATCAAATCTGTGTCTTCTAGTATTCAACCCTTCTGCCAGTGGAAACAGTTTCTCCCTATTTATTCTAACAAAACTCTTCAAAATTTTGAACCCTCTAATAAATCTCCCAATAACCTTCTCTGCTCTAAGGAGAACAATCCCAGCTTCTCCAGTCTCTCCACATAACTGCAGTCCCTCATCTCTGGTGTCAATCTGGTGAATCTGTTCTGCACCCTCTCAAAGGGCTCAACTTCCATCCTAAAGTGTGATTCCTAGAATTGGACACAATAATCCAGCCGAGGCCTTACCTGTGATTTATAAAGGTTTAGCATAACACCCTTGCTTTTGTTCTCTATGCCTCTTTATAAAGCTCAGGATCCTGTATGCTTTTTTTTAAAAAACAACCTCATCAGCTTGTCCTGCCACCTTCAAAGATTTGTATACGTGAACCCCAGGTCTCTCTGTTCCTGCAACGCCATCAAAATTGTACCATTTAGTTTACATTGCCTCTCCTCATTCTTCCTTCCAAATGCATCACTTCTCTGCATTAAATTTCATCTGCCATTTAACTAGTCTGTCTATGTTCTCTATAGGTACTATCCTTCTCACGGTTTACAACATTTCCAAATTTTGTGATATCTGCAAACTTTGAAGTTATGCCCTTTATACCCAAGTCTAAGTCATTAATATGTATCAGAAAGAGCAGTGGTTCTACTCCAACCCTTGGGGGAAACCACTGCACACCTCCCTCCAGTCGGAAAAACAACTGTTCACCACTACTCTCTCCTTTCTGTTTCTTAGCTAATTTTGTATTCATGCTGCCATGGGCTTGGATAGTCTTAAAATAAAGTAAGCACAGCTTCTCCCGGGAACGAGCATTCACTTTCATAATAGTGTACTGCTGGTCTCAAACAAGCTGAGGAGAAAGTGAGAGTAAGAACACAATTTTGGGCCACCCATTTTTTTTGTTAGCAACCTCCTAGTGGGAATCCCACTGAATATATGCTATTTGGTGGAGGAGGAGAAAGAGGAATGGAAGGATGCCAGCTATATCTGATTGCACCAGAGATGGAATGTAACCATCCACAGTTACCCTCACAATAACATATATATGCAAAGATGGACTTACTTGGATGCGTCTGAGGTGTAGTATTTACACAAGTTGGAGAAATACCACCATCGATGTCTCCGCAAGATCCTACAAATCCTCTGGGAGGACAGACGCACCAACATTAGCGTCCTTGACCAGGTCAACATCCCCAGCATTGAAGCACTGACCACATTTGATCAGCTCCGCTGGGCAGGCCACATTGTCCGCATGCCAGACACAAGACTCCCAAAGCAAGTGCTCTACTTGGAACTCCTTCACGGCAAATGAGTCAAAGATGGGCAGAGGGAACGTTACAATGACACCCTCAAAGCCTCCCTGATAAAGTGCAACATCCCCACTGACACCTGGGAGTCCCTGGCCAAAAACCGTCCTAAGTGGAGGAAGTGCATCCGGGAGGGCGCTGAGCACCTCGAGTCTCGTCACCGACAGCATGCAGAAATCAAGCGCAGGCAGTGGAAGGAGCGTGCGGCAAACCAGTCCCAACCTCTCTTACCCTCAACAACTATCTGTCCCACCTGTGACAGGGACTGTGGTTCTCGTATTGGACTGTTCAGCCACCTAAGGACTCATTTTAAGAGTGGAAGCAAGTCTTCCTCAATTCCGAGGGACTGCCTATGATGATGACACAAGCTAAGAATCAGCAAGGAGGGTGTGATGGACTTATGCTGCATGCTGCAAACTGACCTTCGGCCCCCTCTAGGACAGGCACGGCACTGGAAGTGGCTGTCAAGGCCACTTTGAACTCAAATTTTAATGTTCGGGCTCATTCTCGTCTGCCACAGTGGACATCGACAACATCAATCTGCAGTGCATTATATGTATCAAACAGGTTATTAATGCATTGCTTGCAAGAGCGAGCAACTTCATGGCTTTTTTCATGGGCAACTGGTAAATTACTGATTCACCCTGGTGCACACAATAACTATGTATTCAGCAACAGCAAGGACCATCGCTCCAACAGCATTCAGTTGCTCTTTGACCATCTGCACAGGATCATGCATGTAAATGACTGCTTCTCATGCAGCAGTTATTTTAAGGCAATGCACTGTGTTCCTATTATTTGACCCAAAAAGAGCAAGATTGACTCCCAAGAGACTGCAGCTAACCTTTGCAACCTTGACTCATACACTTGCCGAATCTGCATCTATGAGAGTCATCACCAACTGCACCATAAGCAAGTTAAAGCACACAGTCAATGGCCTAGGCTAATCAGGGGCACAAAACAACAAAACCCATCAAAGTTCTCATGCATCATCATAGCTGCTGCATGCTACACACAACACAACTTCATCATTGCATAAGACATTAAAACAGGGTACTCGTAGGAAGAAATTAGCAACAAGCTTACATTAAAAGAACACTTTTTAAATCCTCATGATATCCCAAATTGCTTCACAGCCAATGAAATACTTTATGCTCTGTAGTCACTGTTGTTTTGTAGATAAACAGAGCAGCCAATTTGCACACAGCAAGATCTCACAAATAGCAAATAAGATAAATGACCAGTCAATCTATTTTTTTTTACTGTTATTGGTTAAGGGATGAACATTGGCCAAGACACTAGGTAAACTCCCTTTATTCTGCAAAATTCAGGCTGATAATCAGGAAGGTGGACATGTTGGAACACGTATAATTAAGGTTCCGTTGAAGCAAGTTGCAGATCATATACACTGACTATGACAGATTAATTTCGCAATATTTGTAATCCAGAGAATCTCATGCTTATTCCAGAGAAAACATAGCATACTTTGTCAGGTAACAAAAATTTACTTTAAGCACCAGTCTTACCTTGAATTCCTGTCTCTATTCCAAACTGTAACAAGAAGTCTCTTTTGTTCATCTGTCTCTTGCAATGGACTACAAAATAAGAACAATTTTAACACATCAGTAGAATTCACTTGCGATTTTGACACAGTTTTGTAAATATCAGCTTGGTTCAGTGATAGCACTCTATCTTATGATTCAGAAGGTCATGATTTCAAGTCAAACTTGAAAGATGGCCCAACCATCTTCAGCTGCTTCATCAATGCCATTCCCTCCATCATAAGGTCAGAAGTGGGGCTGTTCGCTGATGATTGCACAGTGTTCAGTTCCATTCGCAACTCCTCTGAAAATGAAGCAGTCCATGTCCGCATGCAGTAAGACTTGAACAACATTCAGGTTTGGGCTGATAAGTGGCAAGTAACATTCACGCCACACAATGACCATCTCCAACAAACAAGAGCCTAACCATCTCCCCTTGATATTCACCGGCATTACCATCGCCGAATCCCCCACCATCAGCACCCTAAGGGTCACCATTGACCAGAAACTTAACTGGACCAGCCACATAAATACCGTGGCAACAAGAGCAGGTCAGAGGCTGGGTATTCTGCAGCGTGTCTCACCTCCTGATTCCCAAAAGCCTTTCCACCATCTACAAGGCACAAGTCAGGAGTGTGATGGAATACTCTCCACTTGTTTGAATGAGTGAAGCTCCAACACTCAAGAAGCTCGACACCATCCAGGACAAAGCAGCCCGCTTGATTGGCACCCCATCCATCACCTTCAACATTCACTCCCTCCACCACCGGTGCACTGTCGCTGCAGTGTGTACCATCTACAGGATGCACTGCAGCAACTCACCAAGGCTTCTTCGACAGCACCTCCCAAACCCACGACCTCTATCACCTAGAAGGACAAGGTCAGCAGGTGAATTGGAACACCACCACCTGCAAGTTCCCCTCCAAGTTATACACCATCCTGACTTAGAAATATATCGTTGTTCCTTCATCATCACTGGGTCAAAATCCTGGAACTGCCTCCCTAACAGCACTGTGGGAGCACCTTCACCACACGGACTGCAACGGTTCAAAGGGTGGCTCACCACCACCTTCTCAAGGGCAATTAGGGATGGGCAATAAATGCCGGCCTTACCAGCGATGCCCACATCCCAGAACAATTTTTTTTTTTTAAAGTACCACTCTAGGGACTTGAGCAGATAACTCAGCTGAAACTTCAGAATAGTATTGAGGATATTCTCCCTCGTTGGAGATGCTGTCTTTTAGATGAAATGTTGAACAGAAGGCCCTTCCTGCTTATACGAGTGGACATAAAAGATTCCATAGCACTATTTGAAGAAGTAACATAAATGTCAGTGTCCTGGCTAATACATAACCCTCAATCAATACCAGCAAAACAAATCAACTGTTATGGGACCATGCTGTATACAAATCAAGTAACAGGGACAACATTTCAAAATAACTTATTGGCTGTGAAACATTTTGGGGTGCTCATAGGATGTGAAAGATGCAATATAAATTCATGTTCTTTCTATGACAAGTGATTCTTAATAGTAGAAATTGAAGGGCATTTGCATGGCTCGGATAGTAAAAGCAACTGTGCCAAACAAGGCAGAAGGCATCAGCTTCAATTTCTAATAAGTGCTGAGTTTGCTGATCTCAACCATGTTGGCAATAGGGGTCTTACAATTGGCCTCATTGCTTCTGGTCTAGGGAGTGGAAAATCAATTAGGGTTAAGGTCCCTGATCTAGTGCATCTGCTGGAAAATGTGTACAGGTCAATGATGGGTATGGACAGGGTAGGCATCAACTGCGATGCTCTTGTGATTGAACTCAATATCCAGGATCACAGAATAGTCACTTGGGCAAAGCATTCGCTATCCAGTTGTCCACCTCGCCAGATGCTGGGATAAGAGATGGACAGCAACATCCCAACTACACATCTTGAACAAGTACTTGGGAATAAAGCCGCTCCATGTTGATGAAACGTATCACTGTGATGTTATCTGCCCACTTGTTTGGAGATGATTTCTACCACTGACGTGATATTATCAGGGGAGCAGCTAAAGGTGAATCACTTAAACGACATTGCTGTACTATCTCTATCACTGGAGATTTACATGCTATGCGAATCAGATACTATGACAGGAACTTTAGAAGGTCCCACAGACTGAGCAGGTTCAGCTGACAGCATTGGAACTAAGACATTGGTTTCTACCATCAGTTATAGGACCCGTAAATAAGCCTGAGCTGTGAAATGTGAATATTACTTTAAGGATACCAGATCTCTGAGGATCTTAAACATGTTTCAAAGTTGGAAAATCTTGTTGCTTGGGAGTCTATGTGAGTTCTTGTGATTGACCAAATCGCCCAACTACTGGAAGGAACTGATTAACATTGTACTATCTGCTTTCCTGAGTTCCATCTGCCGGCTCCAACATGAATATGGGTATGAATGGGTGCTAAACGCCTCATGTAAAAAAGAAAATTGTGTACTTTACAAATTTCAGATCTGCCTCAGATATTCTCTTTGGTACAGCGGTGCTGATCACTCCTATAAGTGGTCCATATACCAATGAATATTTGGTTTAAAAAATCGAATTTTGCGATAGCGTTACCCAGGGTTGTAACAATAAGACCCCTTGTAATTTGAACTGGATATCATGTCTTTATCATGTGCACTTCAATCTTTCCAAAGGCGGGCTCAGAAACACTGAGTGAGAAAAAACCAGATATGAATTGCTATGCTGCTTTATTTACAGACAGCAAGCGAAGGTACAAAGTAACAATCAAAGTAAATTTCACTTACTTCACTCAATCGCACTTCCCTCCTCGAACAATGTGAAAAAATAATAAACCGCACGCCCTGTCCCTTTTGTAGGCTGACTTCCTGGCTTTTGGCATCACCTTTTTTTCTAAACAACTTCTAACTACAAAACCCTAGCTCCTGCATTTGAGCTACAGGCCCCAAGTCTGCACCCTTCTATCATTGTCTGCCTCCTAGCCGAAGCCACCCAGTGGAAAACTTGCAGGATCTGTTCGGCCGGCAGTTTTACACCACGAAGCAACTCCAGAAAGTGTTCAAGGAGGTGTTCGGAATTGGAAACATGAACAGTTAGGTACTCAGGCTTCACATTTGTGTTCTGCAAATTACCATTTTTGGTGCTACTCATTTTATGGCAGCAATTCAAATGGTTTGTGGAATGATGAGGCCCCTAAGTGTATCTCTCATCAGAATCTCAGGGCAACATGTGGTGAGTGAGACAACAGGTATAAAGGCCCGTATTTTTTGGTGGCGATGGGTGCGTACGCGCCCATAAGGGCCCTGAAAGTTCCAGGTTCTCGCGCGTGAAACACGTGCCAAAACCCGGAACTTGAAATCTGACAAGAAGAATCTTCTTGACAGATTGTAGCCATCCCCGGGAAATGGACATTCGTGGGCAGAGAGTTGGGCTATTTGCCCAAAAAATGTCTGTGTAATTCTTATGCCTGGTAACTGCTGGCATAAGACCTGCTTTTACCAGCATAAGAGTTTAAATGAATATAAAAATAATTTTTTTTCAATTATTTAAACATTAAAACACTTGGAAGATAAGTTAAGGGTTATTTTTAGTCCCTTTAACTTTTAAATTTTTTTTACATTTTTGTTTTAAATGTTTAATTAAATTGTATTTTAATTAATTTTAAATGTAATTTTAAAAAATGTATTTGGTATGTAAATGTGTTTATGTAATCCCTAATCATAAGCAGGAATGGGGATCTCCCTTCTTTCATTGGTTGGACCAGCCCAGGTGATGCCGGGGCACTTGCAAACCGCCTGCACTCCTGGGATACCTGAGCCTCTACACATGTCTACGCGTAGAAGCCCAGGAGTGCAAGTCCCTGCAGATTCCGAGGCAGAAGGTAGGCGCGGATTTTATTTGTGGATCAGAGGCATTTCCCCGCGAGAAACCTCCGACTTTAAATTTAGGCCCAATAACTTGGTTTAAAATTTCTGATACAGGTTGAACCTCCCTTATCCGGAACCCTCGGGACCTGGCCTGTTCCGGATAAGGAATTTTTCCGGACGAGGGGTGGTCATGTTAAATTGGATGATACAGGTACTGAGCAAGGGGATATCGGGGCTGGCTGGCTTGGGGCTGGGAGATCTTGCGGGGGGGGGGGGGGGCGGGGGGGCAGTGGATCGTGAGGTCAGGCCAGCGATTGCAGGAGTCGGCAGCGAGGAAGGACTTCAATTTGTTCATGTAGGAGTTCTGCGCATGCGCCACCCAGTGGCCGGGAATGGTTCCGGATAAGGGAGATTCAACCTGTACCAATATTGCAAGACAGAAATTTTGAAGCACTATCCTGGCATTGACATCCAGCCTCCCTGCTTTTTCAAATAATGGAGATGGTAAACTATTACAACATAAAAGTATTATGGGTGCTGCTGGAATAACATACATTTGTATAGCGCTCCTCATGTAAAGAAAGTTGTCTGAGAGACTTAACAGGGCACTGGATAACAAGTAGATACTGAGCGGGAAGTAAAGAAAAGGACAGAAGGATGAGGAAGTGTAAGAGGAGGATCTTTAGGAGGCAGATTGCCAGAGAGTTCTAAAGAGTGGAATCATAAGGGGAGAACTTGGATATGACCTGAAAACAAGCACAGGGATTGCGGTGCACGATCAACCTGCACCCGTTCATTGTAATCCAGGCAGTACGTTAAATTCGCACAACCCTATCATTCATATGCTTTACCTCACCCTCACACACAGCGTTATTGCAAGCCTCACACCCATAACTCAGCCTGCACATACCGGCAGCTATTCAACAATGGCAGACACATCACCCAAACATATTGCACGACACTTCCCTCTTTCTTAACAGTAGGCAGCAGCAAAGAACTAGAGTAAACAAGTGCAGCTGCATGTTTAACACAAATGGAGGAGACCTTGCTGACCATCTTGGGAAGAGGGATTGCTGAGGCAGTGGCCCCTAGCAGCGCTGAAGCGATTGATGAGTGTATCTGCATACCTAATCCTCCTTCTCTCATCCTACTTCTCCCTCGTCCCTCAATCTCTTCTGAATGAGAGGCTGTAGAAGGTTAAACATGCACTTCTTACTTTCTCCTCTCCCCACAACCCAACCATTGTCCCTTTTTAATTTCAGATACCCAAGAACTGGAGCCTGCCCAGGCAGTGGAGGAAGATGACGAAGACAGTGAACATTAAGAAACGCCGTCACTTGATCTTACACTCACATCCACCAGCTCAGTTACTGACACGACGTGTATTTTAGCGCAGGTGTCATCTTGGCGGAGGGCGAGGCCACACACTAATTCTGCTGCAGAGAACTCAGATGAAAACTTTGATGGGCCAGGCTACAGAAGGCGGCTGATGGGTCTACACACCGAAATGCTTGGTGCAGCGAATGCCTGCGCTCAATGTCAAGGAGCATGGAGGATTCTAAGACCAACTTGGCACAGGGCTTTGTGCAGAGCTTGGAGCACATCCTTTCCAACATGGAATGGGTGGTCACCTCCGGCAGCACACCTGTGGAACCCAGCATGTCTCAGCATCCATTACAGCACAAGTGGCTTCCACCAAAAGTCTGAGTGTAGTTAAGGAACATGGAACAAGAAATAAGCTGGCATCAGGGGAATAGAGCGTCCACACAGGGACTTACAGGTGAAGGGCATTGTGAAGATAGGAACGGGTAATGGCATGTGGGATTTGAAAGTAAGAACGAGATCTTGAAGTTAAGGCACTGGAAACCAGTGAAGCTTAGCCAAAACTGTGATGAATGTATAGACCTCAGTGAGGACATGAGCTTTTATACTCCATCCCCTTTATTGCAAAGGAGATGGAGTATAAAAGCAAGGAAGTCTTGCTATAGTTATATAAGGTATGGGTGAGGCCACACCTGGAATACTGCGTGCAGTTTTGGTTTCCATATTTACGAAAAGATATACTTACTTTGGAAGAAGTTCAGAGAAGGTTCACTAGGTTGATTCCAGGGATGAGGGGGTTGACTTATGAGGAAAGGTTGAGTAGGTTGAGCCTCTATTCATTGGAATTCAGAAGAATGAGAGGTGATCTTATCGAAACGTATAAGATTATGAGGGGGCTTGACAAGGTGGATGCAGAGAGGATGTTGCCACTGATGGGATAAAACTAGGGGGCATGATCTTAGAATAAGGGGCCGCCCATTTAAAACAGAGATGAGGAGAAATTTCTTCAGAGGGTTATAAATCTGTGGTATTCGCTGCCTCAGAGAGCTGTGGAAGCTGGGACATTCTTAAATTTATTCACAGAAATAGACAGTTTCTTGAACGATAAGGGGATAAGGGGTTATGGGGAGCGGGCGGGGAAGTGGAGCTGAGGCCATGATCAGATCAGCCATGATCGTATTAAATAGCGGAGCAGGCTCGAGGGGCCATATGGCCTACTCCTGTTCCTATTTCTTATGTTCTTATGTTATGTTCTTATGAGCTTCAGCATTCAGAATGATTTGTAGTTTAGGGAAGGAGACATGGGCAAGAAAAGGGTTAAATGTATTTTTTAAAAGAACAGAGATGGAACAAAGGTATCTCATGCTTTTTCTGCCTCTACTAGAATACAAACTGGGCTCCATGACAAGCTAAGCACCTGTATGCTTATCTTGTCCAGTATGAATGAACCTATACATGGTACTGTGTGGGACTTAAATGAAGTGGGCCACGCAACCTTGAATGAGGAAGATAAGATGTATGGGAAAGTGAAGGGGTACAGCATTCTGAGATGAAGTCATCTCACCCAAGTCAATCAATAGTATAACTTTACCCATTGGTCATATATAGTTTAGGGAGATAGTTGCATGCCTTAGAAGGGCATTTAGATTTGTGATCTGTAGCTCAAAAAGGTATAAAAAAAGTGGCAATTTGTAATGGGACTTTGGATTCAACCGTTTCCCAGATCAGGTTCCCTTGATTTTGTAAGTACTTTATTACATTTGAAGAATTAAACTTTGAATAAGTGAAATTTTGCTAGTGTGTGGATTGACTTACCATCATTGAATAAACTTACCTAAAGCTAGCTAGCTAATACTAGAAGATCAGTAAGGAGACTGCAGCCTCAAGGTGATAAAGGACATAAGCTTTCAGCATGATGGGGGAAAGGTAGGGCAGAGTTGTCAATTTTCAGAAATAAAAGGAGAGAGAGATTTGGTGAGTATATGTGACGGAGGAAGCGTATGGTGGCAGTCAAGAAAGTTGAATAAATCAAGATCAGAGGTGCACAGGTGTTCATGGAAGACAAAGAGGATAGCTTATGTTTTGTTAACTTTAAGCGAGAGAATATAATGGCTTATCCAGGTCTTCATATCAGACAGAGTTCAAGAAGGTGGTGACAGCCACGGGATTGATGGAGGCAGAAGAGCTGAAGAGCTTGCGATCATCAACGTGATGACCCATGCTTCCAGAAGATGTCACAAGGGAGAGGCATTTAAATGATGAAGAACGGTCCGAGAATGGCGCAGAGTGATACATTACAGGTGATCATACAGGGATGAGAGGAAATCCATTGAAGTGATGAAGTGTTGATGAAGATGAATGGAGTCAACAGAGCAGTGTTGTGGAGGTGAAATATAGAGGAGACACATTTGAGGAAGATGAAGTGGCTAATGGTACCAGCGGTAGCAGAGAGGTGGGGGAGAAGAGGATGGACATCATGCAGCAGTTATAGTGACTCAATGTCATTGGTAGCTTTTTCCAGCACAGTATCATTGCTGTTGACCTATGGAAGGGTTCAAACAGGGGTTAGTGGGTGCACAACTGCCAGCACAGGCACAATGGGCCAAATGATCATCTTCTGTACTGTATCATTGTATGGTTCTAACTATGAATTCCAGAACTTCACAAAGAAAGGGAGTGATAGAAAGGGAAAGATAAAAATGGGTTTAAGAGTCCAATGTGCTATAAGTGGCACCCTGAAATTTTGGGAAGCCTGCCATCTGGTATTACTTCTTTCAATTTAGTATACTGTATTCAATCCTCACGATGCGGGCTCCTCTACATTGGGGAGACTACACCTCCATTCAGTCCGCAAGCGTGACCCTGAGCTTCCAGTCGCTATCCATTTTAATTCACTCCCACTCTGGCCTCCTACACTGTTCCAATGAAACTCAGTTGAAGCTCAAACAACAGCACCTCATCTTTTGATTAGGCTTTACAACCTTCTGGACTCAGCATTGCTTTTAACCATTGCAGATCATAATTTTTTTGGACAGCAAGTGTTGATAATGATTCTGCTGTTGCCATTTAGCTCCTCTAGATCCATCTTTTGTTTCTTTACTTGTCACCTTACCACTCCATTTTGCCTTGCACCATTATCCCTTTTGTTATATCACCCCTACCTTCCACCCTATCACAGACAGTCCCTTTTGTTCATTCCTCTCCATCCTCGCTTCCCCTGCCTCTGTACTTGCTTAAAACCTGTTACTTCGGGAACATGTGAAAGTTTACCTCAAACGTTAACTCTGTTTCTCTCTCAACTGATGCTACCTGACGTTCTGAGTATTTACAGCATTTTCTGTTTATATTACCTGATATTTTTGCTATGGGCCTTCCATTCTGTTGCCTCCTTTAAATGGGGAAGGAGAACAAAGTGTTTCCCCTGACAGACGAGGCTTCTGTCACTTGGTTGATGCATTGCTGCACACAGACTAATGTGGTGCATGGTGAGGCTTATGAGGAACTGCTGGCATGGACATTTAACACTGGGTTCAGCTTTACTGCCATAGGCAGAGCTGTTTCGGTGATGGAAGTTGTTTGTAGGTCAGGTTCAAGGACATTGCAAAACTCAGTGACTGCTTCTCTTATAAAACAGAGGCAGTGAAGGCAGATCTTTTTTCACACAGCCAAGCGCTTATGCCTAGGTATGAAAAAGCGACTCCTGGGGCGAAGGTGATTGTGTGCCAAACGCCTCAAATGTAATCACATTTAACTTTCTTGCTGCACAGAAACTCCTCTTCCTCATTCAATTTAGGAGTGACATCGTAGTCCCGAAAGGAATTACTGACCACTTTGCTTGCTTTGTGAAATAAGCAACTGAGAGCAAGAACTATAGCAAAAGTAATGGAGAAAAAAAGTTGTGCAATGCACAAAAGTAAGAAATGAACTGCAACACTCAAAGCTGTCTGTTATTAATTTTGTGCTGAGTGATGTTAGTTGCTCCTGTAAGTGGTCAAAGCATCTTAACTCTGATCAGAGTTGACTTGAATATGTCCCACATCTACTTAAACAATAGCGTAATCCAGAGATGCAACAATAGTGCCCCCTTGTGACCAGAGCTGGATATTCAAGGCTTGCTCACGTGTACTTCTTCAATCTCTCCAAAGATGGACTAAGCAAATACTTAGTGAGGTAAGGCTTGATACGAATTGCTAAACTGCTTTAGTTCACACTTAAATGGATCATCTGACTTGTCAAACAAAATGATCTATGACCTCTTTCTCCTACATTTCAACCTTCTCACAGCCTCAGCTGTCTGACTGACTTGCGACATCCTATTTTAAAAAAACTGACTAACTGCTGGTGTCTGTGTTTTATCACTCACTTCTCATAAGCAGAAAGGAAAGGTCTGCCATAGGCCGGACCCACCATCTGGGGCCACCAACTTCCTAACACAATAGCTCTGATGTGTTTATCTAGTATCAAGACATGCTAAAATATGAAAATGACAGGCAGGAAAATATGCACTGGTCCATCTAGGTTGTCCCATACAGTTGTGACGCCTAGTGCTTCACATTACAGACTCTCTCCACCCACGCCGAACCATCTAATATCGTCAGAATCAAAAAAACTAATTAAAACCCAGGTAATTAGGGAACAAAATCTGGAAAATTTCATTCAGCCCATCATGCATGTGCCAACTCTTTTCAAGAGCTATCAATCAGTCACACCACACTGCTTTTCCACTATAGCTCTGCAAATTTTTCATTTTCGAATATATATCCTATTCCCTTTAGAAAGTTACTATTGAATCTGCTACGACCACCCTTTTAGGTAATGCATTCCAGATCATCATAACTCACTGTGTAAAAAAAATGTCTCCACATCTCTCCCTCGTTCTTTTCATAATTATCTTAAATCTGTAACCTCTGGTTACCATCCTTCCTACCAGTGGAAACAGTTTCTCCCCATCATAATCCCTCATCATTTTAAGCATCTATTAAATATCCCTTAACCTTCTCTGCTGTAAGGAGAATGGAGACCCAGCTAATTTGAGCCCTTCTATGTAACTAATGCATTTTAAACTAGGTATTAATCTTGTAGCCCGCCTCTGCATCTTTTCCAAAGCCTCAATATCACCCACCTTGAGAGATGATCAAAACGGGACACAATATTCTAACTGAAGCCTTACCAAAGTCTTATACAAGAACAAAATGGTACGCTTTGTTTTATAGCGAACTGTCATGTGAAAACAACTTAGAACTCTGCTGCTTTAGACGAGGGGATTAAATGTAGTATCTCCAAATTTGCAGATGACACTAAGTTGGGTGGCAGTGTGAGCTGCGAGGAGGATGCTATGAGGCTGCAGAGTGACTTGGATAGGTTAGGTGAGTGGGCAAATGCATGGCAGATGAAGTATAATGTGGATAAATGTGAGGTTATCCACTTTGGTAGTAAAAACAGAGAGACAGACTATTATCTGAATGGTGACAGATTAGGAAAAGGGGAGGTGCAACGAGACCTGGGTGTCATGGTACATCAGTCATTGAAGGTTGGCATGCAGGTACAGCAGGCGGCAAAGTAAAGCAAATGGCATGTCGGCCTTCATAGCGAGGGGATTTGAGTACAGGGGCAGGGAGGTGTTACTATAGTTGTACAGGGCCTTGGTGAGGCCACACCTGGAGTATTGTGTACAGTTTTGGTCTCCTAACTTGAGGAAGGACATTCTTGCTATTGAGGGAGTGCAGCGAAGGTTCGCCAGACTGATCCCCAGGATAGCGGGACTGACATATCAAGAAAGACTGGATCAACTGGGCTTGTATTCACTGGAGTTCAGAAGAATGAGAGGGGATCTCATAGAAACGTTTAAAATTCTGACGGGTTTAGACAAGTTAGATGCAGGAAGAATGTTCTCAATGTTGGGGAAGTCCAGAACCAGTGGTCACAGTCTAAGGATAAGGGGTAAGCCATTTAGGACCAAGATGAGGAGAAACTTCTTCACCCAGAGAGTGGTGAACCTGTGGAATTCTCTACCACAGAAAGTTGTTGAGGCCAATTCACTAAATATATTCAAAAAGGAGTGAGATGTAGTCCTTACTATTAGGGGGAGTCAAGGGGTATGGCGAGAAAGCAGGAATGGGGTACTGAAGTTGCATGTTCAGCCATGAACTCATTGAATGGCAGTGCAGGCTCGAAGGGCCGAATGGCCTACTCCTGCACCTATTTTCTATGTTTCTATGTTTAGTTATAGCTTCACAGCATTGGTCATTAAGCTTTAGAGTGTGATGCACTAAAACGTACAGATCACCATTTTCATCACTGGCTTTAATTCTGTTCCCTGCAAGGTGCAAGTATATCCAGCATTTGACCTACCCAAGTGTATAACACCTTTAAGTTTGAAGTTAAACCAGCATTGGCCAAACACGGGCCCATTCCTCCAACACATCAAGATCTGGTTGCAGTAGTCGAGCATCCAATATAGTCCTAATACTCACACATAGCCTATCATCATCCGCAAACTTGCAGATTATTTCCCAATACCTAAATCTAAATCATTAATGAAAATAAGAAGTAGTTTCAGTCCTAACACCGATGTTCACGCATCAGGTTTGATATATTTATTTCTCCTGGCAGTGAGTTAGATATTTTTGCCAGACATAGAATTGGCATCTATCTAATTGTCATAGAGTGGGAATTCCTTGGTATAACTAAGTTGTGTATGCACAGAAGCCTGAAAATAACCTCTTGCTGGTGGCTTCCAGGCAAAACGTATTTCAAATTCTAGCCAGTTTGTCACTAATTTCGTCCCATGACTTTTCTGCAGCATCTTTCACAACCTCAGGACATGCCAAAGCATTTCATAGTCTATTAAGTACTTTTGAAGTGTAGTCACTGTTGTAATGTAACGAAACCCAATAAACTATTTGCGCACAGCAAGGTCCCGCAAACGGCAATATGAATGACTTCATAATCTGTTTAGTAATATTTGTTGAAGGATTGTCAGTCAGGATACCTGAAATTCCCTACTCTGCTTCAAAAAGTGCCACTGGACCTTTAATATCCACCCGGGAGACCTAATGGGGCTTTGGTTTAAAGTCCCACCCAAAAGGTAGCACCTCCAACAGTGCAGCATTCCCTCAGTACTGCCCCGGAGTGTCAGCAAAATGAGATAACGGATGGCCTTTTGCAATGAATCATCAGAGTTTGATTTCTACCAAGGTACCTTTTGGCAAGAAGTGGTCTTAATACCCAAGAATCATAGAAACATAGGCCCCAAGTTTCCACACGCTACAAAACGGGTACCCCTCCGAGCTGGGCGCCCGTTTCGCGTGCCAAAAACGGCGCCTGAAAAAATACGCGCGATTCTGGAGCGCCTTGCAGCTCCATGTCTGCTTGGCGCGGCGCGCAGGGGGGCAGAGCCTACCACTCACGCTGATTTTATAAGTGGGAGGGGGCGGGTACCATTTAAATTAGTTTTTTTCGTGCCGGCAACCCTGCGCGTGCGTGTTGGAGCGTTCGCGCACGCGCAGTGTGAAGGAAACATTGGCACTCAGCCATTTTTGTAGTTCTTTGTAGCTGTTTAATTTTTGAACATTTTTTAATAAAAGCACATTGCCCTTCTATGATCAGCACTGAGGCTTCTTGCAGCAGTGAGAAGGCTGCAGGAAGCCTCAGAAGTTGAGGCAGCCGTTTCCCGACGGCCTCTCCCCCCCCCCTGCCGTCGGGAATGGCTGCTCAACTTCTGAGGCTTCCTGCAGCCTTCTCACTGCCTCCTTCCCCCCCCCGCCCGCCGTCGGGAACAGCTGCCTCCTCCCTCGCTCCCGTTCGCGGGAACGACGCCACACTGCTGAGCTGACTGTAAGGCTTCCACCTCAAGTGGAAGGCTGCACAAATGCCTGCTTACTGCCCGACTGCCCCTCCCTTCCTCCCGTTCGCGGGAACGACGCTACACCGCTGAGCTGACTGTAAGGCTTCCACCTCAAGTGGAAGGCTGCTTGCTGCCTGCTTACTGCCCGACTGCCCCTCCCTTCCTCCCGTTCGCGGGAACGACGCCACACCGCTGAGCTGACTGTAAGGCTTCCACCTCAAGTGGAAGGCTGCTTGCTGCCTGCTTACCTCCCTCCCTCCCTCCCGTTCGCGGGAACGACGCCACACCACTGAGCTGACTGTAAGGCTTCCACCTCAAGTGGAAGGCTGCTTGCTGCCTGATTACTGCCCGACTGCCCCTCCCTCCCTCCCGTTCGCGGGAACGACGCCACACCGCTGAGATGACTGAAGCACTTTCACACAGGTAGGAAGATGGTTTATTTAATCTTTTCTTTGCTTATAAATGTTTATTCAGGTTGGATTTATTTGTATAATATTTGTATAAGTATAAATAAGGATTTATTGTAGAATTTAATGACTTCCCTTCCCCCCCCCTCCCCCACCTCGTTCTGGACGCCTAATTTGTAACCTGCGCCTGATTTTTTAATGTGTAGACAAGGTTTTTTCAGTTCTACAAAAATCTTCACTTGCTCCATTCTAAGTTAGTTTGGAGTACGTTTTCACTGTGGAAACTTTCAAATCAGGCGTCAGTGGCCGGACACGCCCCCTTTTGAAGAAAAAATTCTGTTCCAAAGTGAAACTGTTCTAACTGACGAGAACTGCAGAAAAAAAAATGTGGAGAATTGCGATTTCTAAGATAGTCCGTTCTCCACCAGTTGCTCCTAAAAATCAGGCGCAAATCATGTGGAAACTTGGGCCCATAGAATGATACACAACAGAAGGAGGCCATTCGGCCCATCATGTCTGCCCCAGCTCTTTGGTAGAGCTATCCAATTAATCTCACTCCCCTGCTCTTTCCCCATAGCCCTTTAAATTTTTGCCCTTCAAGTGTTTATCCAATTCTCTTTTGAATGTTACGATTGATTCTGCTTTCACAACCCTTTCAGGCAGCGCGTTCCAGATCACAACTCGATGTGTAAAAAAATGTTTCTTCATGTAACCTATGGTTCTTTCGCCGAGCACCTTAAATCAGTGTCCTCTGGTCACTGACCCTTCTGCCACTGAAAACAGTTTCTCCTTATTTACAGTATCATAACCATTCAGGATTTTGAACACCTCTTTCAAATATCCTCTTAACTTTCTCTGCTCTCAGGAGAACAACCCCAGCTTATCCAATCTCTCTGCATCACTGAAGTCCCTCATCCTGGGTACCATTCTCCTAAATTTCTTCTGCACCCTCTCCAAAATCTTTACATTCCTAAAGTGTGGTGCCCAGAATTAACACAATTCTCCAGCTGAGGCCTAACCACAGCTTTATAAATTTTAGCATAACTTCCTTGCTTTTGTATTCAACGGGGGTTATTTTGTGGAAAGGGTGAAAACAGACGCAATGGGTGCTGTGCTAATGAGACACGCCTGTTTAAAAGTCTGGTTTTAGCCCGCAATTTTGGGACTGATTGCTGATTACGATTTAAATGTTTCTGGAGGTGCTAAAACGGAGACCTGCATGTGTAGCACTCAAGCGCTGATTAGGAGCAATTTTTCTGGAGCAGTATATGTAGCCTCCACACGCACATCCGCTGTGTATGGAGTGAGCTGGCTGACAAACAACAACACACATTCGGATGGCTCAAGAATGGAGGGAGAGGGCTCACAAATTCTCAGAGGCAGCACTGGAGGTTCTGGTGCAGCGGAGGACGGATGTCCTGTAAGCGCAGGGGGGAAGGAAACCACAGAGGCAACTAATACAGCGGATGTAAGAGGAGATCGCCGAGGAGGCCACAGCCAGGGGACATGGCTCCAGTGCCTCAAAAAGAAATTAATGATTTGACATGAGCGGTCAAGGTAAGATCTCATCTCACAAAACACACTTCTCAATAACTGCACCACTACCACACTCACAACCTCAAAACACTTCATCCATCATCTAACATATATTCTGATAATCACACTATTGCATCCTTCACAAGCACTGATCACACCTCAGACACATCTCATAGCTCATCAAACACGTGAGGCATCACATACACACAAATACACTCATTCACAATCACCATTCTCTCTCTTCCAGGACAAGATACCACAAAACTGATGCCAGCAGGACCTGAGTGGGAGAGGGGAAGCATGAGTTCATGAGATCTCTTTGAGGAGTCAGTGCTAGCAGTAATCAGGAGGGGAGTGGCACACACCCCACAGGCAGAGCAGGGAACATATGGCCTATAGGTATATGGCTACTCCAGCTTCCTTACATATCTCCAACTATTCCTGATCCCTAATCCCCGAAACATATCCTCACTCACAGGCTCCAATCGCACAATTTCTCCTATAGTACCCACACGTGCTGCACCCTAACCCTTCTAGCTTTATCATTGCAGGCTTGCAAGAGAAAAATCCATCTCATCCCCTGGAAAAACCAGAAGAATGATCTGGAGGAAGAGAGAGAGGAAGATGGCACTGCGTCAATCATTACCACTGTCGCAGGCACCAGCTGAGGCGGGCACCCTGCATAACATAGAGGCTAAGGTAGAACTGGAATTCCCACAGTGCCCTTTCAGTTGCCTGTCAGCCAGCTGGCCCAGACTGCTCCAGCCTATGCAGAGGTGGCGCATTCTGAAGTGGGGCCATCAAAGTCCACAGCCTCTCAAGGGTATCGCAGGAGGACATCGGAATTGCCCTCTTCAGAATCTCAGCAGCCATCCAACTCGCGTACTATTGCCACTCAGGATGCACGTCTCAGAAGCACCAGAGTAGGCAAAAGCACTTATAGGATAGACAGTAAGGGCAAGTACCAGGGTGAATAGTTTAATATTTGTAATTGCTGTTGGGTGCGTCATGTTTTCATTGTTTGTTTTTGGTATAGATAAAGAATAATTATGGTAATTAGGTAGTGATGGAATTGGTGTTTTTTTTAAATTGTGTTCTTCATGGGGAAGGGGTTAAAAGAAGTGCAGATGGTGGATGTTTTGATGGATCCTCAGTCGTGGAAGATAAGGAATGTGGCAGCAGTGCTCCAACGTCCGATAGTGGAAGAAGTCTCTCAAAAGCGGTCTTCAATTAGATGGTGGTGAGCATCCCTCCCAGGTGTGGGCCGACTACCTGGAACCCTTTGCTCTTCCTCCCCTAATTGCCCTTTGTACTGTTAGTATCACTGAGCTTTAAAAGTTTGATGTCATTTATTTCTCAAATTTCACAGCTATAAACTACAAGTATATAATGAGAAATACTTACAAAATAAAATGTTCATGAAATACTGGATTTTTGCAATCTGGCATGGTCTTTGTCTTCTGCCTGTTTCCACGATCATAGTCAGGTACCACAGACAACTTTAAGACAAAAAAAAGGTGAACTAAGTATGATTGTGAAATAAGCAATTCATCAAACCAAAAAGGTAGAAAACGATGAGTTATGTTGGGGTGGGAAAAAGTACTAAGTGGATCCCCACAGTCAGTTTCGCTATTTCTCATTCACATAAATCTCCTGGATTCAGAAACTCAATACAAAATGGTCAAATTTCTTGATGATACCAAACTGGGAGTGGCATTAGAATCAGTGGGGACAGCTCAAAAATTACAGAATGAGTTGAAAAAAAGTATGTGGGACGATCAATGGCAGTAAAAATGAAATCCAGATAAGTGCAAAGTACAGGGTACTGCACATAGGAAGGAAGAATAAGCAGTACACATAATGCATGAATGATGTTGAATTAGCCAAGGATGAAGTTCAAAGAAGTATAGGAATCTCAGTAGATTGACCACTAAACATGTCCAACCAGTACAGAGCAGCAATCTATAAAGTTAACATATGTTGAAATATACAATTAGCTAAACAATTGAATATAAGAGAAAAGACGGCATAAACAAGCTGTACAGAGTTTTAGTCAAATCACCAATTATATCCAGTTGTGGTCAGAGACACATGGGAAACATTCAAGCACTAGAGTCAGTGTAAAGACGAGCAACAAGGGTAATCCATAATGTTAGACGTCTCCTTTATCAGGGAAGACGCAGAAACGCTTTAACCTGGAAAGGAGGTTCTTAGAGTAAGAGCAGAAAATGATGGAAACAGACAGCAAGTTGGTCAGCATCTGTGAAGAGAAAGATTTTGACATTTATGATTATTTACCTTAACCAAGATTGAGGCTAAGAGATGAACAGGTATTTTAGTAAGGTTAAAAAATTAGGGGGAAAATGGAGAAAGGAGGGGGAGAGAACCACCAGAGGCACCAATCACAAAAAGAGAGTTCATGGCCTAAAAATTAAGATTGTGGCCGGCAGAGCTGCACAAATTTAATGTGGAACCGGGAGGAGGCACTCCTGCTCCTACTGGCTTCACAACAAGTTAAGTAAAAAATTAAAAACTTACCTATCATAAAGAAGCCTCCAGCAGTGCTTTTAAGGTCTGCTGGTTTGGCTGCCAAACGCCTGAGAATACTGACCGCAGCATGCATGCCATTCTGCAGTTTGTCGGCAACAAATTTGGTAAATGCAGTCTAAAACAGGCCTGACACACCTTATTTGCATAAGTAACCAGTCTAACGCCGGTTTCAGGTGCAGGCTCCGGATGGTGGGCAGCACACTTCCAGCATGGAATGTGCACGTGCATGCTGCCTGTCATATTGGACACTTAGATGCCCTGTAAAATGGGTGCAGCGCCAACAGATTCCATGCGTTAAATGGCCTGCAAATTGCTAGATGGAAAATAATTAGGTAAAATAGAAATCATTAATAAAATAATGCAGACAATGGACAGGACAAAATAATGTGCAAATGCTGGGAGAGGGTGAAAAGACAAAAGAGAGCATATACACAATAAAAGCATGAGAAACAAGCAAATAATAAAGAAAGTGACATTTTTCTAATCAGCCTGGTATCAGCTACACACCCAAAACGATCATAACCTGTCTTTTCACATGTGCTGGAATGAAGGAGTTAAAAGCCACACAATATAATGCAATGGATAAATTTACTCATTTAATTTTCAAATGTGTATTTTAAATTTTGTTTAGCCCTTTATTTTGGACATTAGAAATTTCAGTTACTAGAGAAAAAATGGCACACTTGCATTCTCAGCTCTATTAAAATGAATTCAAAATAATCCATGTCGCAATTTCTTGACCAATTTACTGCTCTAAAATAATACACCATATTTGACTTAGTTGTGGTTTTCTCTTCCTAAAAAGACTTCACATTTTCATAGTGGAACTTTTGAAGTTAAAGAGCATTTTCACCTTTGCATAAGAATCACAAGTACGGCATTCTCTTCCCATAAGTCCCTTTGCTTCCATAACTGGAGAAAAAAAAATGTTGTAACATAATTAATCTTTAGAAATATGAAAATAAAGTTGCTCTGTGTTACAGAACCATAGCCATCATGACTTTCAAAGAATACTGAATTTTCAAAAACAATTATATATTTCTTAACTATGATACATTAAAATTGATTTGACAAAGTCTTCAACTCAGACAGAATTTGTTTTAATTTTACATTGTTCAAATTAAGATGAGTCATGCTGTCCAAATCTATTTAAAACAATGTAACATGAGTTCTTATGGCAGGTAAGTGGAGCTGAGTCCACGGCCAGATCAGCCATGATCTTTTTGAATGGCGGAGCAGGCTCGAGGGGCTAGATGGCCTACTCCTGTTCCTAATTCTTATGTTCTTATGTTCTATAAAATCATCCATCTCTGTACAATAAGTTGGAAAAGTATAATTAAACCACATGCAAAAATTAACTCTTTAAAGTTGACTCAGAGCTATGTTTTTATTTTACGAGTAGTTCACAGCATCTAATGTACCTTGTTTCAAGTTAAATGCCATTTAAAAAGCAACTCTTTCTCTGGATAATTATCACATTTACAAATTTACCATGAACGGCAATTGTCCCATCTTGAAGATGAACCGATAGCTTCAGCTGTCCTATTAAAAGACAAAAATTCATTATACTGTAATGTCAATTTTAATGCCCATCTTGACCCTCTATTCCCAAATTGGGCCAAAAATTGCGGTCGAGGCTTCCCGCGGGCGGATGCCTCTGACCAAAAAATATACAAATATATATATGAATGTACCTGATGGTCCAATGAACAGTTCGGGTCCAAGGCCTAGCTGCACAGCCCAGCAGGAAGGCCCACGAATACCAAGAGCGTATGCGCATCCTGGGATCGCGTGGGCCCGGACCACCAATCACAATGTAGCATTCTCATTGATAGTAATGGGAGCTCCAAGCTCCCATTACGACCAATGAGAATACCCCCAAAAACAAATAATACACAAACATAAATAAAATAAACACTTCACTTTTAAAAAATTGATAGTCTTTCTTTCTTTCAAAAATTTAAAATGTTTTTAAGTGTTAAAAATAAACATATCTTCATACAGAATTTTTAATATAAAAATAAGTAAAAACATTTTTTCTATCTATTAAAACTCTTATACTGGTAATAGCAGGCCTTACACCTGCTTTTACCGGGTGCAAGAGTTTGAAGGACATTCGCTGGGCAAGAGTTGGCCAAATAGCCCAACTCTCCGTCCGCGAAGACTCTTCTCCCGGGGATGCGTGCGATCTGTCAAAAAGCATTTTGACAGATTGCAAGTGCCGGGTTCAGGGGCATGCGCTTAGCGCGTCTAAACCCGGAACTTGCGGGGCCTCTTCGGGCGCGTGCGTAGCCTGAGAGGACAGAATTTCAGGGCCAGTGTGCTTAATAGCTCTTAAAAATTGCTGCAGACCAGAATGGAGACAATCGCTCTATAGTCTTACTTCACCCTCCTCTGCTGCAACATAACATAAGAAATAGGAACAGGATTGGGCCACAAGGCCCCTCGGACTTTCTCCACCATTCAATAATATCTTCTACCTGAAATCCACTTTCCCGCCCTATCTCCATATCCCGCTATTCCCTTAGTGTTCAAAAATCAATCGATCTTAGTCTTGAACATACTCAATGACTGAATATCCACAGACCTCCTCCAATCCCAAACAGATAGTAAAAGCTTTTACAGATATATAAAACGGAAAAGAGTGATTAAAGTAAATGTTAGTCGCTTAGAAGATGAGAAGGGGGATTTAATAATGGGAAATGTGGAAATGGCTGAGACCTTAAACAATTATTTTGCTTCGGTCTTCACAGTGGAAGACACAAAAACCATGCCAAAAATTGCTGGTCATGGGAATGTGGGAAGGGAGGACCTTGAGACAATCACTATTACTAGGGGGGTAGTGCTGGACAGGCTAATGGGACTCAAGGTAGACAAGTCCACTGGCCCTGATGAAATGCATCCCAGGGTATTAAAAGAGATGGCGGAAGTTATAGCAGATGCATTCGTTATAATCTACCAAAATTCTCTGGACTCTGGGGAGGTACCATCGGATTGGAAAGCAGCTAATGTAACGCCTCTGTTTAAAAAAGGGGGCAGACAAAAGGTAGGTAACTATAGGCCGGTTAGTTTAACATCTGTAGTGGGGAAAATGCTTGAAACTATCATTAAGGAAGAAATAGCAGGACATCTAGATAGGAATAGTGCAATCAAGCAGACGCAGCATGGATTCATGAAGGGGAAATCATGTTTAACTAATTTACTGGAATTCTTTGAGGATATAACAAGCATGGTGGATAGAAGTGTACCGATGGATGTGGTGTATTTAGATTTCCAAAAGGCATTCGATAAGGTGCCACACAAAAGGTTACTGCAGAAGATAGAGGTACGCGGAGTCAGAGGAAATGTATTAGCATGGATAGAGAATTGGCTGGCGAACAGAAAGCAGAGAGTGGGATAAATGGGTCCTTTTCGGGTTGGAAATCGGTGGTTAGTGGTGTGCCACAGGGATCGGTGCTGGGACCACAACTGTTTACAATATACATAGATGACCTGGAAGAGGGGACAGAGTGTAGTGTAACAAAATTTGCAGATGACCACAAAGATTAGTGGGAAAGCAGGTTGTGTAGAGGACACAGAGAGGCTGCAAAGAGATTTGGATAGGTTAAGCGAATGGGCTAAGGTTTGGCAGATGGAATACAATGTCGGAATGTGTGAGGTCATCCACCTTGGGGAAAAAAACAGTAAAAGGGAATATTATTTGAATAGGGAAAAATTACAACATGCTGAGGTGCAAAGGGACCTGGGGGTCCTTGTGCATGAATCCCAAAAAGTTAGTTTGGTGTAGCAGGTAATCAGGAAGGCGAATGGAATGTTGGCCTTCATTGCGAGAGGGATGGAGTACAAAAGCAGGGAGGTCCTGCTGCAACTGTATAGGGTACTAGTGAGGCCGCACCTGGAGTACTGCATGCAGTTTTGGTCACCTTACTGAAGGAAGGATATACTGGCTTTGGAGGGGGTACAGAAACGATTCACTAGGCTGATTCCGGAGATGAGGGGGTTACCTTATGATGATACATTGAGTAGCCTGGGTCTTTACTCGTTGGAGTTCAGAAGGATGAGGGGTGATCTTATAGAAACATTTAAAATAATGAAAGGGATAGACAAGATAGAGGCAGAGAGGTTGTTTTCACTGGTAGGGGAGACTAGAACTAGGGGGCACAGCCTCAAAATCCGGGGGAGCCAATTTAAAACCGAGTTGAGAAGGAATTTCTTCTCCCAGAGGGTTGTGACTCTGTGGAATTCTCTGCCCAAGGAAGCAGTTGAGGCTAGCTCATTGAATGTATTCAAGTCACAGATCGATAGATTTTTAACCAATAAGGGAATTAAGGGTTACGGGGAGCGGGCGGGTAAGTGGAGCTGAGTCCACAGCCAGATCAGCCATGATCTTGTTGAATGGCGGAGCAGGCTCGAGGGGCTAGATGGTCTACGCCTGTTCCTAATTCTTATGTTCTGTCAGCTTGGCACAGTTAGTAGCAATGTCACCTGAGTAAGAAGGATGTAGAATCAAGCTCACAACACTTCAGCGCAGTACTAAGGACGTCTAGCACCAAGAGGCTGTAGCTTTGTTAGAATACCATCTTCCAGATGAGGAGATGTTGAAGCAAGGCCCCCATGTGCCTATTCTAGTAGTTCAAGTAAATGCAAAAGATCTCATGACACTATTCATAGAACAGCAAGGACTTCTCCAACTGTCCTGCACTTAATTCTTCCCCCCAACCATCACCACCAGAAAAAGATTACCTGGTCATTTGTCTTATTTGCTACACATGGGTTTAGTTATGCACAAATTAGCTGCCACATTTGCCTGCACAACAGTGGCTGCACTTCAAAAGCAATTCATTGGTTGTGAAGTTCTGTGGAACATCCTGAGGACATAAGGCACAATATAAATTCAGTTTCTTCAATCACATTCCAACTTGCACCCTTAGCTCTTCTATTAATGGCATGGTCTTCTCGCATTCTAGAATTCTCTTCCCTATAACCTCCATCTTAACACGCATCTCCCCACCTTCAAAAGCTGCTTAAAGCCTACCTCTTCAACTGTCCATTTAGTCACTCTCTACTTCACTCTTGCTCAGCTTCAACACAACCTTGGGTATTTTTAAATGGTGTTATGTAAGTGCAAATTGTTAGAGACACTCAAAAACACACACATCCTGTTTATTCAGCATAATGTTTTTTAAAAAGCTCAGCTTTTCCTCATAAGAAGTTTGTTAGCAATACTTCCAAATTCATTTCGTTTGATTCCTCTTCCATTCCTTTATAGTTTCCTTTTTTTTTTACAATCACATATTTTTGTCCTGGTTCTTAACCAGCACTGAGTACCAGCTTTTATCAAGTTGAATCATTTTGTTGTCACCAGTTCCAAATGGTTCCCCGACTAAATTAACAATATAGTCCTGAGAGCTTACAAGAACCAGTTCAAAGTGTGAGTTACGTTTATTCGGACTTCCTGATATCCTAGCATAAATTATGCAGTATTCTTCTTGCTGAGCAGCCAGGGTTGCTAGGTGCTGAACTGAAATGCAAACCAAGTTTAATGGGTCTAGTAAGGTTCAGCAGGCAATTTTTCTTCACTTTATTTTTCAGCTGTGATGCTTTTGTACCCTAGCTTACAGCTCTATTTATGTCAATAATGGATTTCCCAAATGGAAATCCTGCGATACATTAGAATTTTGGAAGGAAGAGAACTAACAAGAGGGCAACCAGAGCAAACATCGGGTTGCACTAGGGGTACTCTACGTTCACTCACCAGTACCATGCAACAACAGGTAGAGGTGCACATACCTTGCTTTCACACAAACTAACGCATGCTGAAACTCCAATTTCCAAGGTAGATGGTGATGCTATCCCTTATAGCCACAGATATGTGAAAACCTGACTAATCATAACGTTGGATCGTTCTTCATAAGCACCTCAAGCTTTCAGTAAAAGCACATGAAAGAAAACAGGCAGTGATTCTAGAGCTAGCATACATTGCTTGGCTAAGATGCCATCAATCACGCTTGGAGGCATTCGCTACAATTAACTGCAATAACAATAAAGAACCGATTCCACAGGCTCCAGGTCAGCAGATAGCCAGATGCAGAGCTGTGCCATTTAATGTAAGGATACCTGTAGCTAGCATGCAGGACCAGGCTGGAACTGCCGTGCCAATAATGGGCAGCCAAACTTTGCAGCCGACCTCCTGCATGCTGCAATACTGTCCAATGGGAATGGTTACGTGGGGCCCAAGATTCCGCCTTCTGGAAAAACGGCGCATCCCGATAAGGTGCGCCGACTTTCTGGCAGAAAAAGGGCGCCGAAAACTTACCTTGTGGTTCTCCGAGCTCTTCAGGATGTCTTCGGGCTCAGCATAGCACAGCACAAGGGATCGGGGGTGGAGCCAGGTCCTGGCGCTGAAAAGAGTGTCGGTAGCTCCAGCCCCCGAGGCTGTGTGAGAGGGGCCCGACCCTAGCCCTGGCCGAATGGGCTCACTGGGACGGTGAAGATCGGACTCGGGCCTCCCTCCTCTTCAGCTCCTACTTCCCCTCCCACCCCCCACTCCCTCCCGTTCAGGTCCCGCTCCGGCTCCACCCCCCTCTCTCCCCCCACCCCCTCTCGCTCGCCCTCCATTCCTCTCCCCCCTCTGACTCTCCTATCCCCCTCCTCCTCCTCCTCTTCCCCCCTCCTCCTCCCCCTCCCCCTCTGACTCTCCTATCCCCCTTCTCCTCCTCCTCTTCCCCCCCTCCTCTTCTCCTCTCCCTCCCCCCCACTTGCTCTCCCTCCCCTGTCCCCCTCTCGTTCTCCCTCCCATGTCCCCCCCTCGCTCTCCCTCCCCTGTCCCCCCCTCGCTCTCCCTCCCCCGTCCCCCCCACTCCTCACTGTCAGAAACAGACACTGACACCGACAGAGAGACACACACTGGGGTGGGGGCCATCCCAGCATGCTGTTGGAGGGCTCCCGGTACTGCATCAGTGAGTAGAAACTTAATTTTTTATTAATTGATTTTTTTTATTTTTTATTTTTTTAATTTTTTTTTGATTGATTTATTGGTTGATTTATTTATCATTTATTATTGATGATGGCTCTTTATTTGTAAAAGTGAAGTGTTTAATGTTTGTAAACTTCCCCCCCCACCCCCCATCTCTCGTTCCCTACACCTGATTTATAAGTGTAGGCAAGGTTTTTCTGAGCGTACAAAAATCTACATTTACTCCATTCTAAGTTAGTTTGGAGTAAGTTTTCGCTGCCTAAACTTGCAAAACAGGTGTAAGTGGCCGGACACGCCCCCTTTTGAAAAAGAAATCTGTTCAAAAATGGAACTATTCTAACTCACTAGAACTGGAGCAAACTAAATGCCGAGAATTGCAATTTTTAAGATGCTCCATTCTAAACTAGTTGCTCCAAAAAAATAGGAGCAACTCAGGCCGAAACTTGAGCCCGTGGAGTGGGAAAAACCCCGCTCTTCTCACGGACATGTCATGAAACACCATCTTCACTTCAGCAAACGTAAACTTTGGTGTTCGGTACTGTGCTGCACCATCACTGATCTGCAACCTCATTTCTGCAAAGTGAGTTTCCTTTAACTTTATCTTTTCTTCTCCAGCCTTGGCTAAAGTTGCCAACAAGTTGAAATACCCTTTGAGCCTATCCAAAGCATTATTGAAAGCATTTTTGTTCCCCTATTTGCCACTTCTACTTAAATGTCTACATCCCCTCTAAATTTAAAAGTGACTTCAATTTTCCAGTCCAACCACGAGGTTTCTTCCGTGCGTCCATCCAAATCTACACTTGGATCGTGATAATTGAGACAATGAACTGACACCCAAACAATTAATGTGATTACCACAATTTAATTCTGGCACGATTTGCAGCAGGCAATGGACTCCAAAACCTTAGACCACTCAATCCCTCAGAGTTTGTCAGACCATTCTGGCCGGAATTTTGCTGGCACTCAGGACGGGTCAGCTGGCAAATTTGAAATGATTGACAGTGAGTAGGGACCCCACTGTCAACCCGCGTCCTCGCTACTTTACCAGGTGTTGGGTCTGTCAACACTGAACAGACCGACACACAGTGGTGGGGGAGGCAATTTAGGTCATTATGACCTTGTTAAAAGGCAATTAAACATAACTTTGAGGTCAACTTATCATTTTACAAGGTTTTCTACGAAGTTGCCGCTGCTCGGGGATCACAGCAGGTAAGAACGTCGTGAATTGTATCAACATGAATTAATTTTATTACCTGGCAGCTGCAAATGTGTTATATAAGCTCCCATCTCACAGCTGTTCACTTTCCAAGATCAGAACCTCTTGCTTGCTGCATTTGGAAGGCACATTGACCTTTAAGCAGGTTGCAAATCTTTGGAGCAATCTCTCTATCCAGTGTGACCTCATCGGAACGACCTCTCACCATTGACAGATCGCTTCTGTCATCTCTATTTCACCTCCCATCTATTACATTAGCCCTTGAAACTATCTCACCTTGATCCTCAGAATCCCACCACGATCAGCCCCATCAGCAGCACCAACCTTCTCCGCAATCAACTGATACTGCACAGGACACAGGGCATCAGCACCTGACCATATTGCTGCCTGGGACACCAGCGATGGCCTCACCAGGGCAACATTCACTTCACTTGACGCTGTACACCCTGGCTGCCACATGATGCGCCAGGTTGGCACCGCCCCACACCAACACCATAAAGCATCCCTACAATGCCCAAGCCATTCCTTTCACAATCATCAGCATTGCAGGGGGTACCGTTATGTCTCACCATTCACTGCAACTCACTAAGCCGCTTCCAAAGGTGCACACAAATCTGGACTCCCCACAAGTGGAAAAATCTTCTCCACATCTACCCTGTCACACCTTTTCATAATTTTATAGACCTCTATTCGGTTACCCCTGAGCCTTCTCTTTTCTACAGTAAAGAGCCCCTGCCTGTTTGGTCTTTCCTGACAATTATAACCTCTCAGTTCTAGTATAATCTTCATAAATCTTTTTTACACCTTCCCCAGTGCCTCCATATCCTTTTTATAATATGGAGACTAACACTGAACAGTACTGGGAGTGTGCTCTCACCAAAGCTCTAAGTTTAACATGGCTTCTCTGCTTTTCAATTCTATACCTATAAAATGAACCCCAGTACTTTGTTTACATTTTTAATGGCCTTGCTAACCTGCATTGCTACTTTTAATGATTTGTGAATCGGTACCCCTCGATCCCTTTGCTGCTCTACCCCATTTAGTCTTATTTTCCAAGGAGTATGTGGCCTCTTTATTCCTCCTACCAACATGCACCACCTCACACTATCTATATTGAAATTAATTAGCCAGTTACACGCCTATTCATTAAGTTTGTTAATGTCTTCTTGTATTTTGTCAGTCTTCCTCAGTATTAACTATAACCCCACCCCGCCAACCCCCCACCCCCCCCCCCCACGTTTTAATTTAGAGTCATCCACAAATTTTTAAATTGAACTTCCTGAGCCCAAATAATTGATGTAAATCGTTAACAACCAGTCCCAGCACCATTCCTTGCACAACACCAGTTCCCACCTCTGCCAGTCTCTGTAACCATCTTTAACTTCTCCCGTTTTCCGTTTTGTAGCCAGCTTTCTATCCATTCTGCTATTTGACCATTACTCCACATGCTCTGACCTAAGTCATGAGTCGACTATTACTACCTTATTAACTGCCTTTTGAAAATCCAAGTATATTACATCCATTACCTTTATCCATTCTGTTACTTCTTCAAATAATTTAATGCAGAATCAGTGCCGACTATTCTTTATTATATTTTCAGTTTCTAGATGGTTTTCTATTACAGCTGAGTAAAGATTCCATTATCTTTCCTACAACCAACATTAATCTAACTGGTCTATAGTTCCCTAGACTTGTTCTATCTCCCTTTTTAAATATAGTACTGATAATAAACATTAGCTGTCCACCAGTCCTCTGGCACTATTCCCTTTTCTAATTAAGTTTGATATACATGTGATAGTGCCCCTTCTATCTCTTCCCTTGCTTCTTTTAATATGCGTGGATGCAATTCATCTGGACCAAGGATCTTATCCTCTCTAAATTTGACTAGATAATCAATTATCTCCCCCCTTTCCATCTTAAATGTCTTGATACCATAGAATTATAGAATAGTACAGCACAGGAGACCATTCGGCCCAATGAGTCTGCGCCAGCAATCCAGTCAGTCCCAGTCCCCCACTCTTTCCCCATATCTCTGCATTTTTTTCTCCTTCAATTATTTATCCAATTCGCTTTTGAAGGTTACTATTGAAACTATATCCATATCAGGCAGTGCATTCCAAATCCTATCCTCTCGTTGCATAAAGATATTTTTCCTCATGTCACCTCTGGTTCTTTTGCTAATCACCTTAAATCTGTGCCCTCTGGTTATCGACCCTTCACCAATTGGAAACAGCTTTATTCTTTATTTACTCTATCTAAACCCTTCACTTTAAACACCTCTATCAAATCTCCTCTTAGCCTTCTCTGCTCCAAGGAGAACAACCCCAGCTTCTTCAGACTGTCTACGTAAGTGTAATCCCTCATCTCTAGAACCGTTATAGTAAATCTCTTCTGAACTCTGTCCAAAGCCTTCATGTTCTTTCTACAGTGTGGTGCCCAGAATTGGACACCATACTCCAGCTGGGACCAAACTAGTGCTTTATCTTTTTTGTTCTCTTCTCAGGCAGATCTGAGCCAAGATCTCAAGGCCACCCACCAAAAGTCGCATTGCCATATTACTTTAAAATGCACAGAAAGAACTTAAAACCAGTTCCCCATTATGATTGGGAATATCTGTTTTGTGAATGCAGACCAGAGGGGGGTTCTGGAACTTAGACTGAAGATCAGGGTCTGGAGGCCTGTTCGCAGCGCTGCCAGGTAGCATTACAACAAGGGTCCAGTCATGGCCACGTGAGAGCCATGAGAGCTGAAAGTCAGGACTGGACAATCAGCATCGAATCACAGGCCTGCTTTGGATGCTCGAAAATGGGTGCCACTGTGGGCAACAGTACCTTAATGACAAAGCTTGAAGGTCTCAATCAGAGCTAAGGTAAGTTTAGTGTCAGGAAAGTGTGGCAGACAACAGTGATGGAAATGACATGACACAAAAAAGCGTGGCGTGTAAATATTACAGGAAACTGTGACAATTACAAGAAGTGCAGGAATACACAAGAATTACTGGACATTAATTATTTGAAGAATATTTTTTTTTAAATTGAAGGGATCTTCTCATTATTATTTGATGCCTTCACTCTTCTAAAGGCCTATTGGAGATTGATTAAGAAAACAAGTACATGATCTTCCACACATAAACTTTAAGCCAGGTCTCTATTTTCTGTACAGTACTGATCTCCAATAGGCCAAGACGATAGCAGACACAAGAGAGTATAAACATGGGCAATCTGCATACAGAGAGCAAACCTGGATTTTGTGTAAAAGTACCTTTGAAAGCAATGGAAGTGGGCAACTCTCGTTCTACTGCTCTATAATTCTATAAACATTTGAGGAAAGGGCAAAGAAATGGGATTGAAGCAATATGCCTTCTTTCTGTGATATAATTGCTGATTCTATGCTCACTTCCATCACTGTTAGCCAATCAGAAGTGGAATTCCACACATCAATACTCAAATGCACGCGTGGTGCTCTGCTCCCTAAACTCTACTGATGCAATCTTTAATCACAGATACAAGATAATATTCTCTATTCCAGCATCACAGTTCATAATCTAATTATTGTAGCTTAATAAAGCAGTTCTGCATCACTTGCAGGATGCACAGTGCTGGCATTGCAAGATCACCTTTTCAGATGGTCTCGCAGCTAGTACCAAGTTGTCTCTATCTGCAAAATGAGCAAATTTAATTTAAAGAGAAGCATGGAATTCTCCTCGTGTTCTGGCCAACATTCTCCCCTCAACAAACACTACCAATATCAGATGAACTAGTCATCATTTTACAGCTGCTTATGCGACCTACTGTGTGCAAAGTTGCTGCCATGTCCCTACTCAAATAACTGTGCTTCAAAAGTAATTAATTCGATACATGTAGTTTGGGACATCCTTAGAGACATGATAAGATGCTATAAAACTGCAAGTTCTTTCTTTGTAACTTTATGCTGCAAGTTTTGGTATTGGTGCAGTGAAAATGATCACACTGCAATGCCAAGTATGCAGCATCAACAGAGCCACAAATAAGAATAATGATGATAAATATTTACTCTATATTAGATGTCATTTTGGGTATAAAATGTGCAGTAATTTTAATAAGTATCTCTTATGGTACACATACCTTACAGCAGCACTGTCAGTCTAGCTGAAACCAGTGACTTCTATGTTCCCAATATGAACAGCCCTGATGTCTATGTTCCATTTATAATAGGGGGAATAAATGTTTTGCTTCAATTACTGTTTTCAATATTTAAAACACTGCACACAACTGAAATTATCTCAGCGTTGTCCCCTGTTTTATATTTATTTATCGACATATTGAAGTCCATTTTAATAAGTTACTACATGTTCAACCACCAATTTTCCAACATAACAGCATGATTTAAAGAGGTAACTTGCCAAGTAACAAGGATGCCATAAACACATGAGTTGTCACTACATGAATATCTGTCAGCCCTTTTGATATGTTGCAGTCTTGATATACATTTCCAGTCTTCTATCTATCAATGTTTACATTTGTAAAACATTTTGGATCACAAAATTCATCTCAGACACGAAAAAAACTTCACTTACATAAAATCTCTACAAAGTACCAGGGTCCAAATTGATGGGATTGGAACTTTTTATTTCTGTTCTATATATAACTTTTCGTATACCTGTGCTACAAAATAAATCACTTATTCCACAATACATCAATACCAAATGTTCCTTATGAAAACTATAGAATTATATGCATGAATGCTGTATTACATTTTAAATTCCTAAACAAATCCATGCCATATCACATTTTGAATTTCTAATTAAAACTACAATAGAAAGACAATGTTAAAAAGCAAGAATTAACAAATGATAAAAAATTAGGTTTTCCAGAATAAGCCAGAGTTTTTAATCTTGCAATACAACAACAGTACTGTTTTAGTGCAAATGTTTCAAGTTGCTCTTGAGACTGTTTTAAAACTAGGAGTCCAAAAATGTGGGCTGTGCACCATTTCTCTTGTTGTACAATGCTTGCTAGCATGGAGTTGTCATTTAAACCCTTACTGATATACTAATTAACAGTTTTAACAAAACAGGTAAAATGTGTACTGGTGTCACTTGTACCTTACCAAATGTAGTGAGGTAAAAAGAGTCCAGAACATTTGAAAATCTGTTGCAAAAGGAAACCCGGTGAACATTGCCATGCTCCATTGTTAATTCTTAATATGCTGCTGAAACTTGAATCCGTGATGTTTCAAATCAGTAACTCAAGAAGCTGTTAAAAGTACGTATCAAGCATGGTTGATAAGACCAGCTGAGCTTCCCAGCAAGCTTTGCTAACCGCTCTTGCTTTGAATGTGAACTGCTGTGACCATAGTGATGAGAACAGCATTTGCTCCGATTGGCTGAGTGACTGTTTGAATACTGGTTTTTGTCCGAAAGAAACCTATTCACTGGCTTTGAAGAAGAAATGATCTTATAAAGCACATTGGTATCCAATAGGGAAGCATTTCCAAATCCTGAAATGGAGTATCAGACTCCGACTTCAATACGGAAAAAAGAGCAAACTATCATTAAGGTTTAAATTTTGCACTATCATATGGTAATAATCACCTCATCTCGGCTCTGCAGTCCCTGGTAATCTAAATACAAAAGCAACTAAAATTAACTTCACTAGGGGAACGACAGAAATATTCCAGTTCTCACTAAACTGGTTGGGAAAGGATTAAGTTGCAGTTCACTGGGGCGTGACCAGATCACCACAGCTATGTTCTCAAAAGAAATGCTGCAAAAACTGCCAGTACAACATTATTCTACGATTAATAAACATCTTTTACATAAAGACACCTGTTTTTTTTTAAAAGCCCTTTATCTCAATCTTTTACAGCTGTTCACTTCACCTCCAGGCAGGAAATAATGAAAGAGAAAATGCCAGAAATAGGCAATGAATCAGTCTAAACACAAGATAGGTGTTATACAAATTTTAACCTTTCATCAGAATTGGGACGGAATTCCTCATCGGCGCAAACCCCGGAACCTCCCTCGGGGGCCGGCGCCTCACAACTTGAGCCGCCTCGGGGAAATCCCCTCCGTGCCTTTCAGTTCCGCGCGGAGGGGTTTCCTGTACGGGCTGCTCCTGCACACCCTCAACTTTGCCATCCTCGCCGGCCGTCCGGACACGCCATGGCGTACCATCTTGCCGTCCGGAGGAGGCGGGGGTCCCCGATGGAGGGCACTCTACGCAGGGGTCCTCCCACTATTCATCGGGGACTTGGCCTGGAGGGTGGTGCACGGAGCAGTGCCGTGCAACAAATTTTTAAGCCGGTTCACGGACTCCCAGGCCGCCTGCAATTTCTGCGGTCTGGAAGAGTCCGTGTTCCATGTTTTTATGGAATGCACAAGGTTGCAGCCCCTGTTTTATTATTTGAAGGGGCTGCTCCTGAAATTCTGGCTGCACTTCAGTCCCACTCTCCTGATCTTTGGGCACCCTGTGCGGAGGGGAGCGGGTAGGTCCGAAGGCCTCCTCGTAGGACTGCTCCTGGGCACGGCCAAGGGTGCCATCAGCCGGTCCAGGCAGCGGGCGGTCGAGGGGGTCGTTCAACCTGACTGCCTGCCTCTCTTCCGCTCTTACATCCGGTCCAGGGTGTCCTTGGAGATGGAGCACGCGGTGTCCACCGGTACGCTCGCGGCCTTCCGCGAGAGGTGGGCACCGGAGGGACTGGAGTGCATCATCACGCCCGGCAACCAAATTTTAATTTGATTTTACGTTTTAAAGTTTAATTTGTTTTAATTGCCGGTGCTTTTAGTGTCCCCCTCCCCTTTTGTAGGGGGCACTGGAAAAAATTTTGATTTTAGCGCCCCAAAAAAAAACCAAAAAAAAAGGAAAAAAAAAAAGGGGCCTTGAAAATGTCTGCTGTGTCACCCAGGCGGGTGGCATGGTTTTAATGTTTATGTTTATTTTCAGGTAAACTCAAAAGAGTTTCATCAGAATTAGTGTGGTCAGGCAGGGTAGTTCCTTTATAACACTCAAAAAACAAAAAAATACAGAACAGACAGAGGTTAAGAGTATGCTAACTACTTTCACAGATGTAGAAAACTGCTTTAATCCATAAACAAAATCTAAGGGCTGGAAATTCAGCGATTTTGCGACGGGTTTTTGGTGCTATTTCACCTTTTTTAGCGAAAACTCAAAATCGGCGGAAAATTCGGTGATGTTTGCAGCAGCGGTTTTCAAATACCGCAGGAGAGAGGAGCATCGCCGTGGTAGACCCGAAATAGCATTTTTGCCAAAAATTTGGCTCTGTGCACATCTGTATTTTGCACAAAATATATTGAGATGTAAAAAGCTGCGTTGCAGCCCTTGGAGCAGCGGTAAGTATGAAGACCTGCAAAAAAAGTTAAAGTTTTTATTTTTTTAAGTCTTTTGCAGCGATTTCGTAGATAAATGTCTTGTAAATGTTTTGTGATTTCCCCCCCCCCCCCCAATTTATTTATTTATTTATTTATTGATATTTTTCCTCGCTCGCAAGGCTCAACTCGAAGCAGTATCAGCCTTGGACTAAAGTTGCCGAAATTCGGCGTCTGCGCCGCAAATCCTCGTGCAACACCGATTTTTAATGCGGAGCAAATTAAAGCTTGAATTTACGACCTCGTAGCGATAGCGAAGTGATAACAGTAATTTTGCCGACAAAATACAGAAAGTTTTTTTTGGGCCAGGCAGATGCATGACACACACAGATCCTTCCACCATGCTTATGGTCTCCAACTAAATACAGAGAAAACCATTCAAGTAGTTTCAGTTTTTCCAATACTGAAAGCACTCTGTCCACGTATGGACAAATGCTACATAAGTTGGCAAAAACCCTGTGTGATTAGGATTATTACTGCATTTTCACAGGCAGAAGTGTGCAGCTCACCAGTACAGAGCACTTCATGGTGTCATATTTGACCCTGAAATGAACTTCCGGCCATATATCTGCGGCATAACTGAAATCTCCTATTTTCACCTCCGTAACATCGCCCGTCTCGCCCCTGCCTCAGCTCATCTGCTGCTGAAACCTGTTACCGCTAGACTTGACTACTCCAATGTACTCCTGGTTAGCCTCCCACATTCTATCCTACATAAACTTGAGGTGATCCAAAACTCAGCTGCCTATGTCCTAACTTGCACCAAGTCCCACTCACCCTTCAGCCCTATGCTCACTGACCTACATTGGCTCCCGGTTGAGCAATGCCTTGATTTCAAAATTCTCATCCTGGTTTACAAATCCCTCCATGGCCTCACTTCTCCCTATCTCTGTAATCTCCTTTAGCCTCACTGTCATGTATTCAACCAGCATTGTAACCCATGTATAATCTGACCTAAGTTGTACACTGTGAGAACAATGACCACTAGGTGGGAGACACTCCTAACCTGGACCTTCAGGTATAAAAGGGGAAGCTCCACCCACCTTCATCGCTTGAGTGCTAAGGAATAAAGGACAGGTCACAGACTGACCTTCTCCCAAGCATGGGCCTCGTGTGCATTTATACTGTATAGTAAGGACGTATCACTCACAACCCCTCCCTTCCCTTGATATGTCTGCACTCCTCAAATTCATGCTTTGCTCTTTTTTTAAAAGTTTTTCTCCTGATCCATCCGCGTGCGCATTTTGGTTGCCGCTTCAGACCCGAGCCTTTAACCTCTTTTTACACTTCCTTCTCACCCTTTTTCTCTCTTTCCTTCAATGGTCAATATCTAACATGTTGTAAAATTGTTGTGAAGTGCCTTGGGATGTTTTACTACGTTAAAGGCGCTATATAAATACATGTTGTTTTTACACTATAAGCTTCCAACTATGTTTATCCTACCCATTAGTACACTGGCTTGCATGGTTATTTGGAGCCGAACAGGAACAATACCAGCTCCCAGTGATAAGTCTACTCTTTCAGGTATCATCAATGAAACAAGCTGGCTGGCCAATAATCAGCAACATTCTGTCATACTATGGATCTGCCTGACTCGAGTTTCAAATTTCCAAGGCCACCGCAGAAGATTCATCTAAATTCTAATCTCTCCATTAACAGGTGTACTATCTTGGAGCCAATTCAACAGAAAAGCAATCCTGCATACCTTCATTCCAAGCAGGGTAACAGCTAATTGGTCAATTGACAATTAACAAATGTAGGATCAATAGATAAACAACTCATATCAGGTAATCCTTCTGTATGGTATAGTGAGCAACATAATTTACCGTAAAATTTCTATTTGCATTGCCACCATCTTTGTGATCACATCATGGATACACACCATACTCCAATAAATGGTGATTCCACAAGCTGGAGGCATGGTGCTCCAGCAACAATTGCTTGCCTATATGCAACTTAATCAAGGTAGATACTGATTGATTAGTACATGTTTGCATACTGGTTTCCAGGTAACACATGCCAGTAGCTTTTCTCCCCCAGATTCTATGTCATAAATATGATAGGCAACTACTTTCAGCATGGTGGAAAGGCAGGACAGCCTATAATGTACCAGCCACCTTGATGTTTTAGATGTCCAACTTCAATGCCGCATACCAAGCTTACTCATTACCAGCTAATTAATCCAGGTTTTAATTTAAAAAGCTTTGGCAAAGAATGTTGTTCACCATGAGGCTAACACCCCCTGTAAAGCACTGCAGTGTTAGGCAGAGCCCTCTTTCTTTGCAGTCTCGATGGCTTTTTGCCACAGCTTCCCTGGGAACCCTGAACTATTTAAAGATAGAATAACCTGGCAGGCTGCCAAGAACAGTCAGGTAAGCTTAAAATAGTCAATCATTGCAATAAAAGTATTTTTAAAAGTATTCAGAAACAGCAGTAAACCCTAGAGGTGGAAAATAGGTCCCATGGGGCAAGAGGCAGCAGGAACAGCCTGGCAAATCAATCTTTCCAAAAAAATCAAACGTTTCATGGATCATTTACTTGAACATAGAAAGGAGGTACATGAAACAAAGGAAGAAGAAAATGGTGGCTACTTAGAACAAATATATGTGACACAGAAGGAAAGTTAGAAATATTGGCCCCATCCTGAAGCTGCAAGGCTGTCACTATAGAATTCTACAGATTCTGAAGTTTTTATAAATCATTCCACTAATGATGCAAGGACATCACTGCCAGAGTTCCTCAGAGTAGCAAACTAGGCACAACTATCTTCAGCTTCTTCATCAGTCACCTTCCCTCCATCAGAATGTCAGAAGTGGGGTTCTTCGCTGATGATTGCAGTGTTCAGTTCCATGCAGCAAGACCTCGACAACACCCAGGGTGTAACTGATAAGTGGCAAGTAACGTTCGTGCCACACACGTGCCAGGCATCTCCAATAACAGAGAATCTAACCACCTTCCCATGACATTCAATGGCATTACCTTGCCAAATCCCACAGCATGAACATCCACTGACCAGAAACGGCAACTGGAGCAGTCACATAAATTCCGTGGCTACTCGAACAGGTCAAAGGCTGTGTATTCTGCAGCGAGTGACTCACCTCCTGACTCCCCAAAGCCTCTCCACCACCTACAAGGCATGCCAGGAGTGTGAAGGAATATTCACACCTTGCCTAAATGGGTGCAGTTCCAATAACACTCAAGAAGCTCAACACCATCCTGGACAAACCACCCGCTTGATCGGCAGCCCGTTCATCACCTTGAATATCCACTCCCTCCACCACCAGTGCATCTTGGTTGCAGTATGTACTATCTATGGGATGCACTGCAGCAACACGCCAATGCTTCTTCGACAGCACCTCCCAAATGCATGACCTCCGCCACCGAGAAGGACAAGGGCAGTAGGTGCCTAGGAACACCGCCATGTCCAAGTTCCCCTTCAATTCACACACCATCCTGACTTTGACTTTTATTGCCATTCCTTCATGGTCACTGGGTCAAAACTCTTGAACTCCCTACCGAATAACACTGTGGGAGCACCTTCACCACATGGACTACAGCGGTTCACCACTACCTTCTTAAGGGCAACTAGGGATGGGCAATAAATGCCGGCCTTGCTAGTGATGCCCATATCCCCAGAATTCATTTTAAAGTGTGTAGCTGTACACATTGGTGATGCTCAAATAATAAGTGTGCAATATATATAGCAAATTTAACATGTGGCAGATCTGACTCAGTATGGTAACAATTATATAATCCATGTTTCATTAAAATCAGATTGTAATTTGTATCTTGGTCATTGCAGTCATCAACTCAAGGAGTCATAATATGATTACAGAATTCCAAAACACTTTTGAATAGATTCAATTAAATGCATTAATTCAGAACTCCTAGAAGCTAATTGAGAAGATTTGCAAAACTATGTCAAGTGTGGCCAACCTGGTGCTCAAAAAGTAATATATTGCCTAGTATGTTATTGAAATGTTCGAATCAAGAGAATCCCAGGTCAATCTCTGCACACACTGAGTTTTCTAATCTCAGTCAGGTATGCAACTGGTCTCCATTTCCCCAGGAAAGGGAAGAAAATCACTCCTAACTATATCCAATCACACACTACTAGATGCCAAGGAAGCACAGGATCTGAATAAATGAAAGAAAGAATGAAAATACTTTGTTTTAGTCATTTGGATTGAGGAATAAATATTGGCCAGGACACGAGGGAGAACTCCCTTGCTCTTTTTCGAAATAGGATCTTTTATATCTACTTCAGAGGATAGATGGGGCCTTACTTTAATGTCTCATCTAAAGGACTGTACCTGTAACAGTGCAGCACTCCCTTAGTACTGCACTGCAGCGTCAGCCTAGATTTTGTGTTGAAGTCTCTGGAATGGGACTTGAACTTACCTGAAGTGATTTGAGGAGGCACTGAGCAGATTGCCTATCAACAAATTATGAAAGAAGATTTGGGAAATTATAGGGAAAAGAACAGAAAAAAGGGTGCAACAAAATAAAGGTATGTTTTATCAAAAAGGAAATGGAAACATGACTGATGCTGACTGTTTCTCATAAATTGGAGATAGGAGTGGAAGGTATTTGAAACAAGAACTGAAAATTACCAGCTGCCTAAAGCATAAAGCAAAACATTTCAAATATTGACGGTAAAGGTTAGTTCCTTAGATTTAATAGCAAAGCAGGCTTCTATGCAGTAATGAATTCTCTCCCTAAACCTCCCCGCCTCTCTATCCTCCTTAAAACCTACCTCTTTGATCAAGTTTTTGGTCATTTGCCCTAATATCTCCTCATGCTGCTCAATGCCAAATTTTGTTTGATAACGCTCCCATGAAGCGCCTTGGGACGTTTTACTACGTTAAAGGCGCTATATAAATACAAGTTGCTGTTGTTATTATGGATGCAAAATGCAATGCACAGCAAAATATTTTAATCACATTTTACAAACATTTTAATCAAATAAAAAACAATATATATTTAGTTTCCCTAAGATACTCAAGTATGTGTTTTGAACTGTATTCCAAAAGGTGCCGTTTTCACTACAGATTATCTTGGCTGTTGGGGTGATGATAATGTTAATGTGGAGTTACCTACTTCAAAACCTGCTTTGAAAATCCTTTGCTAACATGGAATCAAAGTGTAATTTTAATTATTGCTGTATCCTCTGCGTAATTTGGCTGAGTTTGGTTACATTTAGATTGTGCAAAAACTACCTAATGGCTTACTACTTAAAGCAAAGTGTGCATGCATCGAGTTGTAACCACAGCACTCAAATGTCCATGTGGAAACACAAATCCATGCCTGGCTTTCCAGTCTACTCTTGGTTTCCGGCTGTTAGCAAACTTTGCCCTGCAAGATTAATATCAATACTAACTGTTCTTTGATGAATTCCCCCTGGGTTTCAAAACTAAATCTCACTAGTTATGTATTATTCCAAGAAACAAATGGAGAATCTGGCAAACACTCTGGTGTTTCTTTCGTCCCTCAATCATATTGATCTTTTAAAGATTGTCTGCAGATGTACAATTCTGCATTGGCCAATGAAAAGTGAAATGCAGGATTTGGGAATCAAGAATTTATCCAATGAATTACAGGTGAATGAAATCCTAGGTTCAAATCATAAACTATTTTTACTATAACAGGGGAGATGAGACATGCAGACAGTATACAGAGCAAATTTCATTGGTTTATGAAGACAGTTTAATAATTAAATGACTGCTATACATCAACAACAAATTGGAATTATAGAAAGGAAAAACAAGGACTGATTGCAACTTGGAATCACTCCTTTAAGATTTATATATTGTGCAGCATTTCCACAGCAGAATTAGACCTGAAGAACTGAGCCAAACTACTGTACACAGAGGACGCACTGATAGTCAATCAGCATGCTACATTTTTAGCAAGGGATTTCAAAAGCAGATGTTGAATTAGGTACCCCACACACAAATGTTTACATTACCCCCAAAAATATATAATGTGAAGTGAAATCCATGACAAGGGGAAGTACTTTCAAGTCTAAATTGTGCAATTCTTATATTTGGTGCTTTGAGGTTTCATTGCAGTGCAGATTGTCTTCCAGTCTGACACAGAAAACCTTGAAATAGAAGAACTGAACTTCAAATTATAAGTCAGTCAAAAACTAGAACAAAATTATTAGAATCATTCTAGTATCAGTTTGGAAACAAATCTGCTCAAATGGTTCATTGACAAAGTTTGTGTTGCCAACAGATTACCCGTTTCATCAAGTATGAGCTCCTTCTTCACTAAAACCCAGTACTGATAGGATTGTGAAAAATGGACCATAAAATGCAATAAACCTGAGCAAGTGCATAAGTCAAACTCCCAGGTTTATTGATGTTAAAAAATTTGCATGTGGCCGATACATCAGATTTTACTGCACCATTTTATTTTAAAAAATCACTATTTTTTCAATACAAAATTTATATATTTCCCCATTTTCCTCAAGTACAATTTCCAACAAGCGCTACATTATATTTTACAGTCCAGATGCTCATGAATTTATAATATTCCCAGCTTGCTTTGACCTAATCATAAGAGGTCCCTGGGAAATGGATATTTTTCTTTCATTTAAAATCTTATCTCAAGGGAAATAACCCTTTAGCAAAATTAACCAGATCAATTTAAAAGTTAAAGCTCTTCAGAGTACAGTGAGGCTGATATTACAGATTCCATTTACTGGATTACAGTTGACTCCTCGCTTTTCTCCATGCTGCCATATTGCTTCAGCTCAACATTGGGAAGCCATCGTCTTTGGCCTCGGTTACAAACTCCACTCTTTCACCAATTCCACATTTCCAGGCTGATCGAGACCAGACACAATATTGGACTCCTGTTGAATCCTGAGCTGAGCTTTAAACCCCACATCCTACGCTTCCACAATAGTGTCCACCTCCGCTTCAGCCTCTCCTCCACTCCAACCTCTGTACCTCCAGACTCGATTGATCTTTCCACATTATAACAGTGACTATACTTCAAAATTACTTCATGGGCACTTTGGCACATCCTGAGGTTGCGAAACGGGTTATATAAATGCAAGTTCTTTCTTTAATATAACGTTCTGCTTTCTAGCCGCACATGTTTCCACGGTTCATAAACTCCCAACTGATCCAAAACTCTAACACATGTGTCCTGTACGACACAAAGTCCCACTCACCTATCAACCCTGTCCTTGCTGACCGGCAGTGGCTCCCTATCCATCAATCGATACTCGTCCATATAGCCCTTCATGACCTTGCCCTACCTCATCTCTGCAATTACCTCCAGCTCTACTTCTTCTTATGAATACCTTGTTCCTGACTCCAGCATTTTATGCATTCTGACCCCACCCTGCCATTGGTGGCATTGCTTTCAGCCACCTCAGTCCCATGCTTGGGAACTCACGACCTAAATCTCACCACTTTTATAAACCTCAAGGTCTATCTCTTTGGCCAAGCTTTCTGATGTCTCCTTTCCTGGCATGGAGTCCAATTTTCCTAGATCTTTTCCTAGAGCTTTGAATTGTTTCTTTACATTAAGAGGATATATAAATGGTCAAAGGCTGGGTATGCTGCAGCGAGTGACTCACTTCCTGACTCCCCAAAGCCTTTCCATTACCTACAAGGCAGGAGTGTGATGAAATACTCTCCGCTTGCCTGGATAAGTACAGCTCCAACAACACTCAAAAAGCTCGACACTATCCAGGACAAAGCAGTCCACTTGATCAGCCACCATCGACATATGCACAACATTCTAACTTGGAAATATATTGCGTTCCTTCATCGCTGGGTCTAAATCCTGGAACTCCCTCCCTAACAGCACTGTGCACCTTCACCACACGGTTCAAGAAGGCAGCTCACCACCACCTTCTCAAGGGCAATTAGGGCGGGACAATAAATGCTGGCCTTGCCAGCGATGCCCACATCCCGTGAATGAATTAATAAAATGCAAGTTGTTGCTATTATGTCTACAAATAATTCCCTAAACATGCAAACTCTGGCTTTAAAACCCAATTTAACTGTATTTTCATACTGGAAATATAAAAATGCCAATGAGGAATGGCTTCACATCAAGCTAGAGCTGAGAGGCTAATTATTCCCTAACCCACTGATCGGATTGTAGAGTAAAAAGGAATATCTTCACTCTGTCCCAATGAATATGAAGTTATCAAACAACATTCATCTAATACTGAAATGAACTATGAAGAATGTAGTATAATGGTCAGGTGCTTCCTAAATACCATCTTTTTCTTCTCAGCTTCTCTATCCCACTGGTCCTCTCAAGCTGCACACCTCCTGCATCTGAAAGCATGGGAGTGGCAGGCTGCTACAAAGTTTAAGTATACTTTCTTCCCTTCCTCTCTGACAGTTTTCTATTTGTCTCAAGTTCATTATAGGAATGGATTTGTGGCGAAATGAGAAGACAATTGTAAGGAGGAAAGATTCTGGTCTGTATCAATCTGTCATTTAGCAACTGGGAGGACAAGTCATCTTCATGACAGGCACATCTCTTTGCCAAACCCCTTCAAACAAGTATCTGGATTAAGCATCTTGTGATAGTAAGCAAGCCTGGAAAATAGCATTGAACTTGGACATCTCGAATATCCAAGTATCTAACACATCACATGTCAGCCTAGATGGGTGCTTCAACCACACTGAAGTTTAGTGAATGACACTTGTTATGATAGCTGCTGTAGGAAATACCTAGAAATGATATCCTGCACTAATATATCCAGCATTTGGTGCTTACCACGATTCGGTAGCAGAGGCAAGCAATTGCAACTAAAGCTCCAACTGTGGGCACTACCACCCATGGGGTTTGGTGTGTATCCATGCTGTGATCATGAAGCTGACTAACGCATACACATAGTTTATGGTACGTTATGCTGCTCACCATGACACCTATGAAGAGTGCCTGTTATCTGCTGAAACCCTCGAATTCTCAATTATCTACATGGCATCTCTTGAGGCTTGGGTTAGCTCCAAGATTACATGCTAGGCGATGGAAGATTGGAACAGAGTCAACCTTAAATGACAGATTCAACAATACGACACTTGAGTCAGGCAGGATGCAGTGCGTCCGGGCACTATTGATGACTGACCTACTTTAGTTATGGGACCTAGATAGGCAGACCTGTAAATGGGGGTTAGTATTTTTGCCATTTGGCTTCAGATATCTCTGCCAACAATGACATAATGGGTAGGGTGGTCATAACTGAGCATGAGAAAAATAATATTTTCTTTAAGTTCTTTAAGTGTTTCTCCAAAACATTTGGAGTGCAAATGCAACAGAGTTATCCTTTATGTGGGCTTGCCTCAGGTATTAACTGCTAATTGTATTTAGATGAAAAATGAGTAGTAAATGAACAGCAATACTGAGGAACACCCAATTTAATTTCTTCACCATAATAACCGACAGTGATTGATTGTTGGTCATAATTACATTAGTTAGAAAAATTCCCCATCGAAGATAACTAACTAAATCACTCTATAATTGTGTAAGGAAACAATATAGCCAAATTACTCATTTGGTGCAGCTGCTCTTTCCAAGACATCTGGTTGCATCTTTCCTGACAAAGCCTTCAAAAAGTATTTCATTATTTCAAAGCAAAAGTTCTTCACAAGTTCCAAATGGAAAAAATGTATCTTCAAATAAGACTTGATAAAAAAAACTAATATATTGCACAGAATTTATTGATTTATTTGAATAAAGGAGCACCACAAAACATCTATATCCTTTTATATTAAATGTAATGTAAGCAACTCAACTATCACCAACCAATGTCATACTTTTTGGATACTTGGGGATGTTGGTGGGGGGAGAGGGGTATGCAGCGGGATGGGCTAACTTTCAAAAAGGGAAATTCATTTATTCCAAAATGATCAGAACGCTGTGTAAAAAAGCACAGAATGAGAAAAAGCACATTATCAACCTGCTTCATCTACAGACCAAGTACATTCTGCCCAATATTGGATTCAACTCCACTTATATACTGAGGGAAAGTTTGCAACGGTTTCTCGGCTGGAGGAGGTTGCATGCATCTCTCCAAATCTTCTGGGCGATAATCACGGCAAAAATGTTTTTTTTACCATTACCACCAGATCTCGCAAAATTCGCCAAATGGTGAAGAGTGATAGTGATAGTGGTAAATCCGGCGTTGCACAACTGAATTTGTGCGCTGGAGCCGAAATTTGAGACCAAAAAAAAGAAATCGGACCTTCTGTTGCTATTTTTTTCTTCTTCCCGTGCTTCTGGTCAGCTGTCAGGGAAAGCCCGCCCATGCGCAGTCCACTCAGGGCTAAATCAGCCATTTTTAGATTGCATTCATGATGGAAGGAGATGGGAGCAGGCAGCGAGCAAGAAAGTTCAGCAATGAGGCCAACGAGGCCCTCGTCACTGCTGTGGAAAGGAGATGGGCGGAATTAAACAGGAGGGTGCAAGTAGACCCCTCCCAGCGGTTTTTCGTCGCATTTGGACCAGCATCGCTGAGGAGGTGCCTTACATTGATGACATCTGAAGGACCCACACCCAGTGCCGCAAGAGGTTCAATGACCATTGCAGGGTCATTAAAGTAATTATTTTTATTGATGCACTCCATTACTTAAATTATAAATCTGACACATGTTAATATAGGTAGGCTTAGTATTGCACCTTATTTGCCATGAAAACATATTATTAACATGGCTTTCTGAGATCTTAATATGTTTCTGCACTTCAATGTCTTCCTCATGAATCAGGTGCAATTTCCAGGGCCATTAAACAAGAGGACTGTATTACATGCACACAGTATGGTATAAGTGCTTTGATGGCTATCTGTGTGTGCCACAAGAGCAGATGGGCCCTCTGGTAACCATTCCCATTGTCATCTTTGCAGGGAAAGATGTCCCACAACCACCTGGGAGCAGCGGTGCACAGGCAGCGGTCCACTCAGAACCATGCCTCTGACAGACCTGGAGGAAAGAGTGGCTGGTCTGATCGGTGCCTCAGGGAGGGCAACTGTCCGTGGGGGTGCTGACCCCCCGTTCGATAGTGAGGGTAAGTCCTGCACACTCCCCAGGCTGGGTTGGGGCAATGTGATATAGTGTCTCTGGACTAGGGTAGGGCAATGTGATGCAGTGTTTGTAGAGCAGGGTTGGGGCAATGTGATGCAGTGTCTCTGGACTATATATAATGGAGTAGCGATGGTCCTTCAAATGAAACTGTGTTATGTGACCTTCCTCATGTCACCCTGCCCCCTCCCCTGCAGCTAACCACTGGTCTGTTGCTTTCTACTTCCAGATGAAAAGTCACAGGCGCCACATGCCTCTGGTGAATCCGCCACATCAGACTATCATATGGGGGTTGGGGGGGGGAGGGGCAGGGAGGAGAAGGAGGAGGAGGAGAATAAGGAGAAAGACACGATGAGCCAACTGCAGGGGGGTGGGGGAGGGGGAGAAGGGCGGATGCACTCCACACCTCTTTAGGCATGTCGTCTGAGGATGACCAAACATTCTCGGGCTTTGACACATCCGAGGCTCCTGGGACTACTAGTGGCGTGCAGCAACACAGTTCTGGGGTCGAATTCCATATGCCGTCGCCACGGAGGGTGAGTTGGCAAAGTCGGTTTGCTGACAGACAGGCAGACATCCAACTGGGCATGGGGTCACTGTCCAGGGAGAGCGTCCAGTTCACCCGACAGCTCTTCGAGGTCCTGGGTAGGATTCCCGCGAGCATCGTGACACTCACTGCGACCATCATGGAGGTCGAGTCACAGATTGCCCATACGAGCCGCAAAACCTGCGAGGCTGTCAATGCCCACGTAATACTGATGGCCTCCACCAGTGACGCTGAGTCCCCAGTGTCACCCAGACCCATACCTCCACCAGTACACTGCAGTCCCCAGTGTCGCATCCAGACCCACACCACCTGTGACTGGCGACGCCGAGCAAGAGGCTCAGCAGTCAGAAGCCGGGCCTTCCATACCCTGAGCTTCTCCAGTTGCTACCCACATGGCGTCTCCAAGGTCTCTCTCCCCAATACAGCAGGACTTTGCAAGACTTGCTGCATGAACTGGTGCCACTTTGGGTAGGGGGAGCAGGTGAAGGAGGGGGCTAGGGGTAAGGGTATGGGGGGGGGGGGGCGCGGAGGAGGAGGGAGGGAGGAGAACACCCGGTGCTAAAAGACATTGGGAAAGGGGTTGTTGTGTTGTTGTTGTTGTTATTTTATTAAAGTTTTAAAAGTTTTCAAAGTATGTTAATGTTAAGTTATAAAAGTTGTCAATGTTTGTTAAAGTTTGTTTCAACATTTACAAAGTTCAAAAAGTTTACATTTTTGCGAAAATCTATTGTTTACCTTAACCATTCCTGTGTAGTGTCTCATTTGCAGAATAAGAGGGGGAATAGTCAACTAGCTGGGATAGAATGGGCAGGCAACGGTCAAAATGTGCCTTTCACTCTTCAAGCAAAGGTTCACCAGACTGACATATGAAGAAAGACTGGATCGACGAGGCTTATATTCACTGGAATTTAGAAGAATGAGAGGGGATCTCATAGAAACATGTAAAATTCTGACGGGATTGGACAGATTAGATGCAGGAAGAATGTTCCCGATGTTGGGGAAGTCCAGAACCAGGGGTCACAGTCTAAGGATAAGGGGTAAGCCATTTAGGACCGAGATGAGGAAAAACTTCTTCACCCAGAGAATTGTGAACCTGTGGAATTCTCTACCACAGAAAGTTATTGAGGCCAGTTTGTTAGATATATTCAAGAGGGAGTTAGATGTGGCCCTTACGGCTAAAGGGATCAAGGGGTATGGAGAGAAAGCAGGAATGGGTACTGAAATTGCATGATCAGTCATGATCATATTGAATGGCAGTGCAGGCTTGAAGGGCCGAATGGCCTACTCCTGCACCTATTTTCTACGTTTCTACGTCTAATTATCAGTTGCTCACAAGGTTTTTGTAATGGCAAAATTTGAACGATGTCTCCCCTGTGGTTGTGATGGGGGTGGTAGTGGCATGTGTTCCTCGCCAGGCTCCTCTTTCTCGTCCTTCTCCTGTTCACCGCCCCCACCACCAGCTCAGGTGGTTCTGCAATCCCCATTGGCAATTCCTGTCTCCTCATGATGGCCAATTGTGTAGCATGCAGCATGTGGTGTATGTAGCACACAAATCACTGACTCCATCCTGGTTCTCTCGCACCCCACCGGCTCTCTCCCCACCCCCCGGCTCCCCCCCCACCCCGACTAGGCCCGCCTCTGCAGGACTGCTTGCCTGTGGGGGCTAAGGCTGCAGGATCTCTGTGGCTTGAGGCCCGGGGCTGGGGCTTGCTCTGCTTGCCTGTGGGGGCTAAGGCTGCTGGATCTCTGTGGCTTGAGGTCCAGGGCTGGGGCTTGCTCTGCTTGCCTGTGGGGGCTAAGGCTGCAGGATCTCTGTGGCTTGAGGTCCGGGGCTGGGGCTTGCTCTGCTTGCCTGTGGGTGGATTGAGGCTGCAGCTCCAGCTCGGTCGGCACTGCTCTCTGGGAACCCGGGGCACGGCAGCACCCCGGAGAGCAGCAGCCTGTGGAGTGGTGAAGTCTTCCCAGCTCCCACGGAACATCCCCATCCACCTCCGGCCGAAGAGCGTCGGCCCATCGCCTGCAACGACCCACAAAGGTAAACCGTGTGTCTCGTCCCCATGGGATACCTGCACCACCGCTCTGCCAAGAACAGGTATTAGTTCCCTGGTGTAGGTACGCAGCTTCGCCGTGACCGGGACCAGCTTGGGTCGTGTAGCTGGGTTAATCCACAGTTTATCAAAAGTTCTCCGACTCATCAACGACGGACCCGAGCCCGTGTCCACTTCCATACTCACAGGGACTCCGTTGATTTTTACTTCCCTTATCACTGGGGGCGAATCGTCGGTACACGTGTACAGACCCAACACCTCATCATCTTCTGCCTGCTCCTCGCTGAACAGTGGATCATCCCCCATCTCCTCAGCCACATGGTGAGTCCGATTTCTTTACACATACGCTGAAGATGGCCTTTCAGGTGGCAGGTATTGCACGTGTACTCCGCAAACCTGCACCGGTGTACCCCATAGCTTTCTCCGCAGCGCCAGCATGGTGCTGCTTGATTGGCCCCCTTCAGCGGACTCTGAGTTCCAGGACCCCGAGGTCAGTGCTCTCTGCCCTGGGCAGTGCCACGTTCTGCAGTTTTGTCCGTGGTGGGCGCTATCCTGTGGACAGTGCCTGCCGGGTTCGAGACTGTGTGGATCATTTGTTTGGTGCTGCAAGTCGAGGTCATATATGCCCGGCTGATGGTGATGGCCTTTGTCAGGGTGACTGTGGGTTCTGTGGCTAGCAGCTTGTGAAGGAGGCCCTCATAGCCAATCCCCATGACGAAAACTTCCCGCAACGTCTCATCAAGGTGTGCGCCAAAATCACACGGCGCCGCGAGTCTCCTGAGGTCCGTAGCATATTTGGTGACATCCTGGCCCTCGGATCTGCAGTGATGGTAAAATTTGTATCTGGCCGTGAAGATGCTCTCCTCCGGTTTCAACTGGTAACGAATGAGTTCAGTCAGCTCCTCATATGACTTGTCCCTGGTGCTCCCGGGTGCCAGCAAATCCCTGACAAGACAGTAAACCTCATCGCCACAACTGGAAAGCAGTATCGCCTTATGCTTCTCTCTCAGTGCATTCGTGTCCTCCGTCAGATCGTTTGCTGTGAAGTATTACGCGAGCCTTTCCGTAAAGGCCTTCCAATCATTGCCCACGGTAAAATCCGTTAGCGATCCCAGCGTAGCCATGGTTGCGTGGAATTCGTCCACTTCCTTGTCGCCAATGTGGTGTATGTAGCACACAAATCACTGACTCCACACGGTCTGGTGTTGATCTAACTGCTGTGACCTTCGTCCTTTATTGAACAGCTCCAGAGTGACTCTCAGGTATGGTGGTCAGCCTTTTATACTGTCTCTTGCAGGTACTTTCAGGTCTCCCACCACAGCGCCCACTGTGGCGCACCATATTTACTTATTATACATTTAAGGTACCAGGACGATACACACATCAATACATAACACAGCACATCACAATGAAGTCTGAGACATACTGAGGGGAGTATTGCATGCAGCCTCCAGAGTGGTCCAGGCATTGGAAGTGCTGCTGGAGCATTCCAATTGTCTGTTCGACGGTGTTCCGTGAGGCTGCATGGCTCTCATTATAGCGATGCTCGGCTACTGTCTGAGGGTTCCAGAGCGGGGGTTATGAGCCAGGTGGCCAGGCCATAATCTTTGTCCCCCAGCATCCAGCCCTTGTCTTGTGGTTGATACTACAACAGACCTGAGATAGTGCTCTCACACAAGGTGAAAGCGTCATGAATGCTCCCTGGATATTGGGCATTGACTGCCATGATGCGCTGAGTATGGTCACAGATGATCTGAACGTTCATGGAGTAGAATCCCTTTCGGTTTCGGTAAATCTCTTGATTGTGTAAAGGTGCTTGCAGGGCGATGTGCGTACAGTCAATGGCACCCGTAACCTTGGGGAAGCCAGCAAATCGTCCAAAACCTACAGCCCCCATTCTTGGCCTCCTTGGTCATTGGGAAGTTTATGAAGTCCATCCTGCGTGCGTACAGTGCAGTAGTCACCTGGTGAATGCAGCAATGTGTAGCGTGCTGTGAGATGCAGCATATGTCCCCCGCTGATGCCTGAAAGGAGCCGGATGCATAGAAGGCAAGTGCTGCAGTCACCTTCACCTCGACGGACAGTGCAGTCCTGTTGAGCTGGCATATCTCTGTCAGCACTTCTTTTTGAAAGCGCAGCCTTCCATCGCTCTGTGCCTCAGGTAGCTGCAGGTATGAGCGCTGTTCCCTGTAAACTCGTTGGGGGTAAGGCCTCCTCCCCATACGTCTGCGACCTCTTCGATTACGTTCAACATGATCATCAATAAGTCTTCTTGCAGCTCGATGCCGTATAAATATAGCAGCCAGGAATAATGGCTGACATCATATAGCCCCCATCTTTTAAAATGTCCTTAAATATCTTTTACAACACTTTACTATGAAAAACGCAGCCTTCTTCTCCCAATCCTTTGACAGCAATGGCCACTATATAATTGGCTTATGTCCCAAGACAATGACAGATGGTTTAGTGAACCTTCTAGAAATTCCACACATATGGATGATTAGTCAGAACATGCTGCACCTGTCCGTCCCTTTCCCTACCCCTCCACTCACTTTCACTACATGAAGAAACTGGAACATTAAAATCTGGTCTGCAGATCATAAAAGGTCTCAGGCTTAATCCACTTGCCTGCGCAAAGTTTGCTGATCTCAGCCAGGACAGTGGTGAGCATTTATAATTAGCTTTGAAGAGAAGAAAATAGCCCAGTAATGCCAATAAACAGAGCAACATCTGTTCGACAGTCATTCATACATCAACACAAGAAAAATTTTGGTCAGAACAGAAAATTTAACAATATATCATTAAAGCAAGGTCAAATGTGACATTATCTATTCCTTCCAAATGCCAAATATATACTCAGGTTTTGAGTTACAGAAAATAAAAGACCACCACTGTAATAGGCTTCTACATTTTGTAAGCATCGGCTCCCCAAAGATTGTTGGATATCTGGACATTGCGTTTTAATATTTCTCATTGCAGAAAAGAGTTGGCAGCCCCTGTTGTGGGAGGGGCCCCAAGTATTTTTCCATGTTGTACACAAAAAAATCCACATCTGATAGGCGGGGATGGTCTGGGACACATTACAATGGCCAGGAGAAGGCAACTCATCACAGGTAATGGGCAAAGATGGAGGGCCCATTGTTAAGCAATGTGAACTCGTCAGAGAGCCATTATCTGGATGAGATAACTCCGAGAGGCGGGAAACCAGAACAAAAGAAAGCCATTAAGCCCAGACCGGTTGGAAGCGAAAACCCATCCCCAGCCATCACTGGAATACACATGGGCCACTCAGACAGAAGCCTCGAAACAAGGAAAACTTTATTAGGCCAGAAAAAGCAAACAGACTTTGGATATAAAAGGTGGCCGTGTGGCCATCTCTCCCTCTTGCTCTTGCTTGCTTCACCTCTACAAGGACTGAGCACTCCGTCTGGGATGGAGACTTGAAGAAACCATAAAGATAGTACGGAACCAGAAAAGACACGTTTTCACCAGAAGCAGCAAGTAAGCCAATGAATCGGTGAGCATCATCCCTGCCCACGCATCTTTAAGATCACAGCCACTGTGTGAGGAGGTGTCATGTGTTCTCCCAACCAAGCCTTAGTTTAGTGGGGAGGTTTTGCTGCAAGGACCATAGGGGTATGCCCAGCCGGTCGGTACAGATTCGAGGGTACACTGTGGATCCGAGCAGAGGGTTTAGACGTTGGGTACTTCGCGATAGGAGCGGTTTAGACACACCAGGGTATTGAATTGTACTACATTGTTACTGTATTTACGTGGTTTTGCTGTGTTGAAGTAGCTTTAATAAAGCATTGATGGTTGAGACCGAGGTATTTTTCCGTGACTCATTCATCTGTTCAGTACAGTAATCACTCCCAGGTCTATTGTAACGTGGGGGTGCGTTGGAAACACCTAAGGGAAACCACTTACATTTTTTTTTAACTTCAACAATTTGATATCGTTACAAAACAGCATTAGATTTCAAACTTATCCTCCATTTTAAAGATGGCGCCGTTAGTGCCCTGGGTGCGACTGGTTTTTGCTAGCGGGTTCCCGGGCGGATGCTAAATCGGGCACTATGCTTGGGGCGCTAGCGCAGCACGATGATTTACAACATCCAAACACTAAAAACAATCGGGTGAGTAGCGCTGCCGCAAAACCACTGGCCAAAGTTCCGCCCGGGCGCTAAATGTTGTGCGCCCCGTTTTGCGACCAAAATAGTTTTGCCGCTTCACCCAGGCGCTAAACTGGTCACAAATCCCTCGAGAATCCAGCCCAAAGGCTGTGCCATTTGGATTTTTAAAGGGACCTGTATCATCATTAGGTGTTGCTATAAGGCAATGGCCAGCAAAAGTCAGTCTTTCACTACTGTTAGGTATGGAGGTATGTCAGGTCACACACCAAGTCATTGCTTACTAAAGGCAAGATGAGAACTGTCTCCATGTGCATACTCTCCAACAATTTTTATTATCTCACCAGATATTTCCAGGTAGGAAATGCACATAGAGGTTAGTGATAGTCTGAAGATTAGGTCCATAGAAGTGTAGTCTGTGAACTGTGTAAATAATGGGCTGCCATTCACCATTTTAAAAAAGGTCCTTCCTTGTTTTCTTGAACTTTAACAATGCTCAAAATAAAACTTGATTGAAACTGATTTCCCTTGAATTTATCCAGCTTTTTCAGTTGCATTTTTCTCCACCGATTTTCTCTCATTTTTGTAAACTAAAACGACTTGCATTTCTATAGCGCCTTTCACGACCACCGAACAGTCCAAAGCGTTTTACGGCCAATGAAGTACTTTTTGAAGTGTAGTCACTGTTGTAATGTAGGAAATGTGACAGCCAATTTGCGCACGGCAAGCTCCCACAAACAGCAATGTGATAATGACCAGATAATCTATTTTAGTGATGTTGATTGAGGGAAAATATTGGCTGGGACACGAGGGATAACTCCCCTGCTCTTCTTCAAAATAATGCCATAGGATCTTTTGCGTCCACCTGAGAGAATAGACAGAGCCTCGGTTTAACGTCTCATCCGAAAGACGGCACCTCCGACAGTGCAGCACTGGAGTGTCAGCCTAGATTTATGTGCTCAAATGGGACTTGAATCCACAACCTTCTAACTCAGAGGCCAGAGTATTACAAACTGAGCCATGGGTGACACTAATACAACCTATAAAAAACAGTGCTCTAAATTGGCAATAAAATCTGACTTCAAATATCCTTACACATATTACACAGCTACAGTACTAGCAGCTCATTCAGCCACTATGTTCCTGTCCTGTGAAGCCCCCTACCCAGTTCCCTTCACTGTCACTTCTCTCCCTACTTTCAAATACCTCTTCAAAATCCTGCTCTTCGACTGTACATTCAGGCCCAAACACTGATACGGTCATAATAAAGGATGAAACTGTGAACAATGAGCAAGTGTGACCTTAGCTCCCTTAATTAGACTTCAGAGTGCAGGTACCTCATGGGTGACCTGCTTATATACAGTGCTCCCAAGGGATGCTGGGATCCCTTGGGACTCCAACAGGGGTACACCCTCTGGTGGTAGTGTGATACAGGTTGCAAGGGGTTGAATACATAATAAACCCTACAAACAGCTTATTCTTTTTCCCTCAAGCTTAATGTGAAGGAGATAGAAATGCAAGCTGTTATTGACTGATGACAAGTATCGGCCAGAATAGTAAGCATTGGGTCATCAGCCAAGACCGTTCACATGGGTATCAACGTAGCAATGCTGAATTTTTTTTTTAATTCTCAAAACAACGAACTTTTTAGCAAGTGCAGAACATTTAAAATACGACCTATTCGATCCAACACCAGTAAAAAATCCAAAAGGAAAACAGTCAAAATGCCTACATTTAACACATGCAAGAGTGGAGAATGTTGTTCATTCATGGGGGAAGTAAGCAGTTACTCCGCATACTGTCTCCTTTTTGCACAGCATGGGAGCAAGGGATATCATGTGAATTAACACTGCTGGCATCAATGTCACAAACTTCACAAGGAGTTATTGCCCATCATGTGGTTGCCCCAGAACATTTTTCCAATTTCAGTGGTATATAAAGTTTATTGAATTAAGAACATTGGTTCTCAGTAGGTATAAAATGCTGCAATATTTCTAAATTTGGCTAAATTTAAAGCAATTCTGTACCTTTTCCTTTTACACCAACATGACTAATCTTCCTCTTTTTTTTAGGGTAAGAGGATTTTTTTGGCCTCACTGAAGTTGCAATGAAGTTGACTGGCTTTTGAATTCTGGTTGTATATATATTCTGGTACTCAGGAGTCTTCGGTCTATGTTCCATTTTCTGAAAAAGAGAACAATTGTATTAAAAATAATTAAAGACTATGGCTTAGCTCCTTCAATGGGCTACTGGGTGTAACACTAAGCTACACAGAATACTCTGTAGGCACCAAGTTTAACATGAAGCTAAGGAGATCAGAAGATTCCAGTTATGATTCCTGGTCTATGCTGATTTAGTTAACGTCAGCTGGGGCACCAGTTGAAACAACAATTGGCCTCACCACCTCTTGGCTAAGGAGAGAAAAAATTAATCCAAGTTTTAATATCTGGTTGCTGTCCAGTGACATCTGCTGGAAAGTAATTGAAGCCATCAGGTGAGAAAATAACTTTATTTGATTGCGATCCCCTCATGGAAAGACAGCCTGCCATCACTCATCTTCTAAAGTCACATATGAACAATGACAACTTGGATGAGATATCAAAGAGGTACAGCCAGCAAGAGTACCCAATCAACAATCAGCATCTTCAGATGAGGAGGCAACCGTCGACAGAATAAACCTATTTGTTTCCTTCGATCTATCGGTCTACAGCTCAAAACAGTTAAATTAAATCTACAGGAATACACTGCTATCTGTCTGTTTCTGAAATAGTTTAAAGATATTCTGCAATTATAATTGACTATCATTACATGTCCCTTAACTTAGATATTTAATGTTTCTCTTTGAACATTTTTAAGACCCAGAATAAAACAGAAGATGTTCATAGTTCTAGGGATGTAGAACGTGTTTAATAATACAGCAACAGGAAGAGGACAGTAGGGTTAATGGGGTTTGTAAGTCGTGCAGACGGTTATTCTGGGATGAATGGTAGAGCTATGAATGCGATGCTGCATTTAATAGGGTGGAATAGAACTGGTGTGTGTCGGGGGTGGGGGAGTGGGGTGGGTTGGGGGTGTGGCTGCTGGAGCCAGAGCCTGGCAGTGGGACAGAATAGGTGCTCAGGATAGAAGGAGCAAAAAGTATTCAGGTGAAGAAGCTAATGGGTGTTTATTGCTGGCGCTAGTAGGATGGAATGGCAAGTGGCAGGAAGGTATGGGGCTTCGCACGAAAGCTAGAAAAAGGTGGTAGGAGAGAACAGACCTGGAGGAACGTATGGGTGCTGAGCGTCAGGTGATACGAAGAAGTAAGGAGTATTAAGGGAGAGGACAGGATAGGCATTCAGCATATCAAGAGAAAACAGTGGTAGGAAAGTGTGAATGTTTGGTATAGGAAATGGGAGGAGGGATTGGGCATCAAGAGAGTAGCAAAAGGAGGTAGTAGAACACAGGAAGGCATAGGTTTCGGTGTGAAGCAGTAAACATGTGTGGGGAACAGTGCTTGGGGTGGTAGGAGCAAATGCACAAACATGGTGGAGGAGGGGGGGGAGGGAGAGTGATAGACTATATCTGTATCTCTCATGAGCAATGCAATGAGAGATCTGCTAATATCTTAGAAATGGCACACACTTTCCCTGTACACATTTAACAAAAGTGAACTAATTGCATATCTATTGTAGCTTTCTGTTTTGGGTGCTGTAAAATTCAGAAAATGTACTCAAGCGGAGACAGAGAATGACTGACTTTCCTCATCCTTTAGTCATATGTTGACTTTTCGAGCATACAGTAAGCCTCCAATTATCACACCTGTGTTTTGTGTGCAATTATGTACAAACAGAAACATTCAAATTGCTGGTACCTGCAAAACAAAGAGCAAAATAAAATCAGCATTTTGAAAGCAACGCTTCTTTGAGATAAAGAGATGGGGTGGAAAATAGACCAGAGTGGAACGATGAGGTGTGGGGAAGCACATGATGTGGGCAGAAATAAGAAGGGAATTGTTCGAGGCTTCCTCTCCACATCACGTCACACCACTTTCCATTGAACAGGAAATAAGAAAACAAAAAGACAGAACGCAGAAGAGGACAGTGAAAGCAGCAAAAATAGTTAGGGACAGAGAAGCGAGAGAGTCACAGAAGGAAACAATATGTAATAACAGCGCATTTGGAAAGCAGTGACAGGATCGGTCCAAGTCAGCATGGATTTATGAATGGGAAATCATTCTCGACAAATCTTCTAGAATTTTTTGAGGATGTAACTAGCAGAGTGGACAAGGGAGAACCAGTGGATGTGGTGTATTTGGACTTTCAAAAGGCTTTTGACAAGAGATTAGTGTGCAAAATTAAAGGACATGGTATTGGGGGTAATGTATTGACGTGGATAGAGAACTGGTTGGCAGACAGGAAGCAAAGAGTAGAAATAAACGGGTCCTTTACAGAATGGCAGGCAGTGACCAGTGGGGTACCACGAGGTTCAGTGCTGGGAACCCAGCTATTTACAATATACATTAATGATTTAGACAAAGGAATATCTCCAAGTTTGCAGATGACACTAAGCTGGGTGGCAGTGTGAGCTGTGAGGAGGATGCTAAGAGGCTGCAGGGTGACTTGGACAGGTTAGGTGAGTGGGCAAATGCATGGCAGATGCTGTATAATGTAGATAAATGTGAGGTTATCCACTTTGGTGGCAAAAACAGGAAAGCAGAATATTATCTGAATGGTGACAGATTAGGAAAAGGGGAGGTGCAATGAGACCTGGTGACATTGGACATCAGTCATTGAAAGTTGGCATGCAGGTACAGCAGGCAGTGAAGAAGGCAAATGGCATGTTGGCCTTCATAGCGAGAGGATTTGAGTATAGGAGCAGGGAGATCTTAATGCTGTTGTACAGGGCCTTAGTGAGGCCACACCTTGAATATTGTGTTCAGTTTTCATCTCCTAATCTGAGGAAGGGAGTGCAGCGAAGGTTCACCAGACTGATTCCCAGGATGGCAAGACTGACATATGAAGAAAGACTGGATCGACTGGGCTTATATTCACTGGAATTTAGAAGAATGAGAGGGGATCTCAGAGAAACATATAAAATTCTGACGGGATTGGACAGGTTAGATGCAGGAAGAATGTTCTCGATGTTGGGGAAGTCCAGAACCAGGGGTCACAGTCTAAGGATTAGAGGTAAGCCATTTAGGACAGAGATGAGGAAAATCTTCTTCACTCAGAATTGTGAACCTGTGGAATACTCTACCACAGAAAGTTGTTGAGGCCAGTTTGTTGGATATATTCAAAAGGGAGTTAGATGTGGCCCTTACGGCTAAAGGGATCAAGGAGTATAGAGAGAAAGCAGGAATGGGGTACTGAAGTTGCATGATCAGCCATGATCATATTGAATGGTGGTGCAGATTCAAAGGCCGAATGGCCCACTCCTGCACCTATTTTCTATGTTTCTATGAATAAATATTTTCTGACTTAAGTGCAGCAGCACAGGATTTCAGTGTCTATGTGTGAGTGAGTGATGTCTATTTGTAATAACTAATGCTAGAGCTCCATCTTTTGGACAATACAAGCATCGTAGCCATTTAACAAAAGGTACACCTCGAAAACACACAACCCGAGAAGGTATAAATGAAACAGAACGTTTTACGTGAATCAATGCAAGTTGCATTGATTCACTAAAAAAATCCTCAGATTTATTTAAAATCATATGACAGTATTTTGACTTTCTAAAACTTATTTTTTAGCAAAGGTCATGATATTATTTGTATGGTAAGAATTAAGATCAGAATCCACATTACTTTTGATCTTTTAAGTCAATTCCGGTCAGATATTACAAAATTAATCAAATTTCTATGTGTATAAAGAACACATAAAATATTTTGATGGTACCATATCATAATATGAATATAGCTTTAAATAGCCATGCCCCTTAGTCAACCAGCCAGCCCAGACTGTTGATGCCCATGCCGAGATGGTGCAAGTCTGAAGCTGAGCCTTCTAGGCTCAGAGCTGCTTAGGGTCCCTCTCCAAGAACATCTGCAGTCTTGTCCACTGAAAGTCTGCAACCTACCACCGGCCATGCTACAGCCACCTCGTAGGAGCACGAGGACAAGCAAAGGAACACAGAGGCACGAAAGGAATGCACAGGGATATTACTTTATTTTTGAATGCACAATGGCATGATTTAATTTATAAATTTGGATTGTAATGTGTATTTTGAGTTGGCTTTTATTGTTCATTATTGGCAAGAGAACAATGTGATAATTAGTGTCAGAGGAAAGGCATGAAGTGTGGGACTGTTGTTTAATGGAGAATTGGAGTTGAGGTCACTGGTATCACATGAATTATTTGTTTAATACAGCCCGGGCAGAAAGGGACAGTCTAGATTGCAGCCTCCTTTCCTCCAGATTCCAGCTTCCACTCCTCTAACTCCTCTTCTGTCTCCTCCTCTTCCACCTCAGCTTCTTACCTGATAGGTGGTGGTAAAGGCTGTTCCCTCATGACAGCAAGGTTATACAGCATGCAGCATACCATGAAAAATGTTGAGACCCGCTCAGCCGAGTACTGCCAGGCTCCTCCAGAGAGGTCCATGCAGCAGAATTGTGCTTCAGAATGCCAATGGTCTGCTATATCAGATTTCTTGTGGCAGCATGGCTTCCAATGGTTGAGCGATTTTAACCAGGGATACTCAGGAGGGCAGAATTAGAAGAGCACAGAGATCTCGGGGTGTTGTGGGGCTGAAGCAGATTACAGAGATAGGGAGGGGCGAGGCCATGGAAGGATTTGAAAACAAGGATAAGAATTTTGAAATCAAGGATTTGCTTAACCGGGAGCCAATGTAGGTCAGTGAGCACATGGGTGAACATAAGGCCATACGGCCCCTTGAGCCTGCTCCACCAATCAATACGATCATGGCTGATCCGATCATGGACTCAGGTCCACCTCCCTGCCCGCTCCCCATAACCCCTTATTCCCTTATCGTTTAAGAAACTATATATTTCTGTCTTAAATTTATTCAATGTCCCAGCTTCCACAGCTCTCTGAGGCAGTGAGTTCCACAGATTTACAACCCTCTGAGAGAATAAATTTCTCATCTCAGTTTTAAATGGGTGGCCCCTTATTCTAAGATTTTGCCCTCTAGTTCTAGTCTCGCCCATCAGTGAAACATCCTCTCTGCATCCACCTTGTCAAGCCCCCTTATAATCTTATACGTTTTGATAAGATCACCTCTCATTCTTCTGAATTCCAATGAGTAGAGGCCCAACCTATTCAACCTTTCCTCATAAGACAACCCCATCATCTCCGGAATCAACCTTGTGAACCTTCTCTGAACTGCAAGACTTCCCTGCTTTTATACTCCATTACCTTTGCGATAAAGGCCAAGTTACCATTGGCCTTCCTGATCACTTGTTGTACCTGCATACTTTCCTTTTGTGTTTCTTGCACAAGTACCCCCAGGTCCCGCTGTACTGCAGCACTTTGCAATCTCTCTCCATTTAAATAATAACCTGCTCTTTGATTTTTTTTCTGCCAAAGTGCATGACCTCACACTTTCCAACATTATACTCCATCTGCCAAATTTAGCATATGTCCTTTTGCAGATTTGTTGTGTCCTCCTCACACATTGCTTTTCCTCCCATCTTTGTATCGTCAGCAAACTTGGCTACGTTACTCTCAGCCCCTTCTTCCAAGTCGTTAATATAGATTGTAAATAGTTGGGGTCCCAACACTGATCCCTGCAGCACCCCACTAGTTACTGGTTGCCAACCAGACAATGAACCATTTATCCCAACTCTCTGTTCTCTGTTAGTTAGCCAATCCTCTATCCATGTTAATATATTACCCCCAACCCCGTAAACTTTTATCTTGTGCAGTAACCTTTTATGTGGCACCTTGTCAAATGCCTTCTGGAAATCCAAATACACCACATCCACTGGTTCCCCTTTATCCACCCTGTTCTTATGTATCTCCACATTTGCAAAATCATAGAAACATAGAAAATAGGTGCAGGAGTAGGCCATTCGGCCCTTCTAGCCTGCACCGCCATTCAATGAGTTCATGGCTGAACATTCAACTTCAGTACCCCATTCCTGCTTTCTCGCCATACCCCTTGATCCTCCTAGTAGTAAGGACCTCATCTAACTCCTTTTTGAATATATTTAGTGAATTGGCCTCAACAACTTTCTGTGGTAGAGAATTCCACAGGTTCACCACTCTCTGGGTGAAGAAGTTCCTCCGCATCTCGGTCCTAAATGGCTTACCCCTTATCCTTAGACTGTGACCTCTGGTTCTGGACTTCCCCAACATTGGGAACATTCTTCCTGCATCTAACCTGTCTAACCCCGTCAGAATTTTAAATGTTTCTATGAGGTCCCCTCTCATTCTTCTGAACTCCAGTGAATACAAGCCCAGTTGATCCAGTCTTTCTTGATAGGTCAGTCCCGCCATCCCGGGAATCAGTCTGGTGAACCTTCGCTGCACTCCCTCAATAGCAAGAATGTCCTTCCTCAAGTTAGGAGACCAAAACTGTACACAATACTCCAGGTGTGGCCTCACCAAGGCCCTGTACAACTGTAGCAACACCTCCGTGCCCCTGTACTCAAATCCCCTCGCTATGAAGGCCAACATGCCATTTGCTTTCTTAACCGCCTGCTGCACCTGCATGCCAACCTTCAATGACTGATGTACCATGACACCCAGGTCTCTTTGCACCTCCTCTTTTCCTAATCTGTCACCATTCAGATAATAGTCTGTCTCTCTGTTTTTACCACCAAAGTGGATAACCTCACATTTATCCACATTATACTTCATCTGCCATGCATTTGCCCACTCACCTAACCTATCCAAGTCGCTCTGCAGACTCCTCGCAGCTCACACTGCCACCCAACTTAGTGTCATCCGCAAATTTGGAGATACTACATTTAATCCCCTCATCTAAATCATTAATGTACAATGTAAACAGCTGGGGCCCCAGCACAGAACCTTGCGGTACCCCACTAGTCACTGCCTGCCATTCTGAAAAGTACCCATTTACTCTTACTCTTTGCTTCCTGTCTGACAACCAGTTCTCAATCCATGTCAGTACACTACCCCCAATCCCATGTGCTCTAACTTTGCACATCAATCTCTTGTGTGGGACCTTGTCGAACGCCTTCTGAAAGTCCAAATATACCACATCAACTGGTTCTCCCTTATCCACTCTACTGGAAACATCCTCAAAAAATTCCAGAAGATTTGTCAAGCATGATTTCCCTTTCACAAATCCATGCTGACTTGGACCTATCATGTCACCTCTTTCCAAATGCACTGCTATGACATCCTTAATAATTGATTCCATCATTTTACCCACTACCGATGTCAGGCTGACCGGTCTATAATTCTGTTTTCTTTCTCCCTCCTTTTTTAAAAAGTGGGGTTACATTGGCTACCCTCCACTCCATAGGAACTGATCCAGAGTCAATGGAATGTTGGAAAATGCATCCACTATTTCCAAGGCCACCTCCTTAAGTACTCTGGGATGCAGTCCATCAGGCCCTGGGGATTTATCGGCCTTCAATCCCATCAATTTCGCCAACACAATTTCCCGGCTAATAAGGATTTCCCTCAGTTCCTCCTCCTTACTAGACCCCCCGACCCCTTTTATAACCGGAAGGTTGTTCGTGTCCTCCTTCGTGAATACCGAACCAAAGTACTTGTTCAATTGGTCCGCCATTTCTTTGTTCCCCGTTATGACTTCCCCTGATTCTGACTGCAGGGGACCTACGTTTGTCTTTACTAACCTTTTTCTCTTTACATATCTATAGAAACTTTTGCAATCCGTCTTAATGTTCCCTGCAAGCTTCTTCTCATACTCCATTTTCCCTGCCCTAATCAAACCCTTTGTCCTCCTCTGCTGAGTTCTTTTACCACCTTGAATAGGATCCACCAACAAACAGCTCTTCCCCTGCTCTCCTCTCTCCACTTTGCGGAGGGACCATTCCTCCAGAATACTCGTACTCATTCTTCTACCATCTCTGCCACTTTTCCATGCACCTTTAACAGATGCAACGCCTGTTCATTTACCCACAGCATGTTCCTCTAACACTGCTTCCATGAAGCATTCTCCAGTTTAATATGCTGAATTTGATGTTTATGCAGTGTGCTCTACATCACCATCATAGGCGGTCCCTCGAAACAAGGATGACTTGCTTCCACGCCAAAAAAGGATGATTTCACAGGTGTTTCAATGAAGGACCCGACGTACATCCTCAAGGGTGAAAGATGCCTGTGCGTGGATTTTTTTAACGTGTGGTGGCCGTTGCACACCAGCCACCACACGGGTTTAACAGAGCTAGGCCTTGGTCCAGCGGCAAGGATTACCCAAGACAACTGGAGACCAGCTCTGCTGCACGGACTTAGTGCACACACATATTGCAGTGTGGGCTGACTCGTGCTGCCACTGGGCCCCTGGCCACGAACTCATGCCTCTCCTGGGCCCCGATCACATCCCTGTACAGTCTCTCACTGTTCCTTCGCCCCGACCTCGCCGCTCCTGCTGTACCTGCCCACGCTCCAATCACTGACCTGGATCTTGATGACGTCACTCTTCGCTGCCGTCGCCCTCCTGCACCAGCTCGCGCTACCCCCTGGAGTAGTACGCCTCCATGCTGCTCCCGAGGCCTCCACGCCGCTCCTTTTATGGCCCCGACCTGCCACTGGTGTTCTCACGCAGGTCAGGGCCTCCATGCTGCTTTACACCAGGAGACCAAATATGGATTGGGTAAACATTTTGCAGAATACTTCCACCCTGTTTGCAAGTGTGATCCTGATCTCTCTGCGGCTCGAGATTTCAATTCCCCTCCTGTTTCCATTCTGACCTCACCATCTTTCATATGTTACACTGTTGTAACCAAGCTCAACATAAACCTCAGGAACAGTATCTCATCTTTCTCAGAGGAACCTCACAGTCCTCTTACATAGACAATAACTCGCTTTCTCCCCATTTTCTCAGGCAGGGTTGCTGGGACTATACAAAGGCATTTGTTGGCATCTGGGATATGGTAGATTAATGTTGTGGATATGGACTCAATGGAACACAGTTCCGGTGGTGTGGGAGTGGTTGGAGGGCGGCGGGGGGTGGGGGAGGTCTGTGCCTGCAGTTGTCCCATCTTTCCAAGTGCTATGCTGGTGTTTTCAGCATTTTCTGTTGGTATTTCACGGCCTCATTTAGCTATTTCCATCATCTTTTACTCTTTTTAATTGCCTCACTTAGATAACCTCCACTGGTTTTCACCTCTTTCCTATTATTTCTCTTCCTCTCTCACCCTTCCCACTTTTGTTCAGTTTATTTGAAGGGCTCATATATCTTCGAGCTCAGTTCTAACAAAGGGTTTTCACCTAAAATGTCAACGTCTTGTCTCTTTGCAGGTGCTGGTGGACTATTTCCAGTATTTTCCATTCGTATTATGGTGGCATAAACCTTTTAAAATCTGTTGGTGCCTACCTTTCATTTCTACTATTTCTGTGCACCAGTACATAATTCAATTCCCCATTTCAACTGAGTTTAGAGCTCATCTGACTCAGAGGGTTGGACTGGTTAAAAAAATTCCATGCAGAATATCTGTTTAATGAAACGTCTCTTTATACAGTACAAACATTCAGCACTAATTGATTTTTCAATATATACATTTAAAAAGATTTCCAATGGGCTATAATTACTTTGAGAAAAAAAAATCACATCTGTTCTAATTTACATATAACATTCCTTAAAAGAATGGGGAAAGACTTCTGCGTGTGAGTTTACATCCGAACAAATAGTTAAAAGAGCAATTATCTAAATCCCCCTGTTAAAGTCATGGTTATTAATAATCTGGTGCTCACATTTGTGTTTCTGAAAAGTTAATCTCAAAAAACCCAGGGGCAAAAGGTGAAAAGTATCTCGTCAACCTCTGTTGATTAAGAGGCAGTGAGGAGGCAATCATGACTGAGTCCGAATAAAGAGAAAACAAAGATTAAAAAAAACACAGGAAGGGTGGTCACAGCATGTGAACTGGGCCAGCATATCATTCTCCTATCATGTTTTCATGATGCACACAATATTAATCTAACTAATGAACTTGAAAGAGTGCCAATTGAATTCTGTAACAAAGATCAAAAGGAACTGTACACAATTAATTAGGTTTCAGAATATTGTAAGTATAATACAAATGCAAAGGACCTCCACTTTAATCATTCCCCATTCATTCCAAATTATTTACGTTCAATAAATTTTACACCTTTTACATCACATTACGCTCTTTTAAAAATATTCATAAAATGGAGTTTGTAAAGTCCTGTCCCTGCAGTACAGATTCACACGAGGCACATGCTGAAGTCAAGGTCACTCAGGACCTGCACCTTTATTACACAGCTCTCGAATGCCACACTTGCCTGAGATCTGTCCTTATATACCTGTCTGGGACAGGTATCCAGTGTCTCCTGCAAGTGCACCCCTGGTGGTAAGGTAAGCTTGTGGTTACAGATCATCTCTAGTTACAGTCATGTATAGCATGGTAAGATACAGTTATGTACAGTAGTGTGAGATACGTGACAGTGTTAGCAGAATGTTTTAATTGAAACCAGTTATACTTCAATATCTGTTTAGTCAAAAAAAGCTATTCTGCAATCTTACAAATACAATGGGCCCAAACTTGGTGGACTCACTGCCCGTTGCTGCCTGCTGCCGCCAAGTTTTCTGGGCGGTCTCCCCTCTGAACGAGTTTGGTGGAGGCCTCCCACCGGTGAGGAGGGAAGACCGCTGGGAGCCACCCGCTGATGCACGCAAGTGTCCTCCCGCCCGCCGAGCTGCCAATTTGGTCTGGACGGGAGTCCACTGCAGCAGGGGGAAGGACTGCTGCATAGAGGCAGGTCTAATCTCAACTGGCAGTGATTTACAATGGTAAGTAAGAAGACCTGCAAAAAAAAGGTTGGTAAGCTTCTTTTCTTAATTTCTTTCCAACGATTCAGGCGGATAGGGTCCCTGAAATTTTTCCAGTGTTTTTTTTATTTGTTGAAAATTTTAAATTTTATATGCTCCCCCCCTCTCCCTAGGCCCGACTCAATCCTTGGCAGTACTTTGCCGGGGATTGTATTTGCCGCCGAGATTGGAAACTCGAGCCCGCTGCCGTCCAGATTCAGGGCATAAGTCGCTTTTTTGCCGCCGGGCAGTCTTTCCAACGAAATTCCTGCCCAAAGTACCGTCAGGTATCTCAGCGGTCCTTTGAACGGCACTTGGGCAGAACTTAGCTTCCACCAAGTTCAGGGTCAGTATCAGGCAAAAACCTGCCCAGGAAACTCATGTCAAATGTCTAATGCCTAAAGATACATTAACACAGCCATACCAAGCAATATAGTTACAACTGGACAATATATAAAGCTTTCTGTCAATAATTCTCAACTACTTTTCACAATTGATTAATTCCTATAGGATAAAAATAAAGATGGGGAAAATAGGGTACAGTAATCATAATATACTTCTTTAAACTATTAAGCATGTCTCACAACACAGGGTAATCAATTCAATTTTAATTTTGGAGTATTTTACTCCAACTGTAGTTGACAAAACAAACGTCTCTTGCAGGTTGTCATAGCTGCCTGCCGTTAACATGAGGAACAGCAACAGTCAGAAAATTCAAACAGTTCTCTGCAAAGTCTGCCGGCAATAGAAGCAGCGATCAGGACTGCACCAAATAGGTTAAATTTTTGTCTGAAGAAAATCAACTTCTTTCAGTTAACTTCTCTTTCTCATTGTCTGGTACTAATTTAAGCTTGGGGCCATATATAAGCACCAATCTACAAATATAGAGAATGCCAGCATGACTACATTGTTTTTTAACTGCTACTTTAAAATTGCATTCAAATGCAATTATTTAGCTGATGAATTTTATTCATGAATAGACTGTTAAATTATGAAACCATACAGATTACTCACGTTTGTTATAGTCTTCCTCTAGCACAAAACAAGTTCTTTGTCAAAACGTTCCTAAGATTTATAGCCTGTTCTTGAGATTTTCAGTATCTTTGTACTTTAAAGCATTGAAATCTGTTAAGACTGGCTCAGAATTCGATCCTTTCTTCTTCCCTTTTGCAAGTTATGTATTTGTAATTCAAAAAAGTCACTTAACAGATGCCTATGCTCTCCCGCTTTTTAACCACTCGCACTGCTCAGTTGCACTGGATAAACAAGCATTAGCTTTCAGCCTTCTGGCATTCAACTCCGCCTAGCAGACCAATCACAGGCCTCTTCCTAAAACACGACACTTAAACAAATACAGACTCTGCAAGTACATCTTACTAAAAAAGGTTTCTGGGGAGTCATCACAGATGCACCACTTCCTCTAGAAAGTGTCCTGTTAACATTCCACACACTCAAACAGAAATTTTCAACAGCTAAGGTACCAATGTATCACACAAGAAACATTTAGTCACTAATTATTACTTGTAGCATTAAACAGTATTACTTAATGATTAAGAATGAATTTAAGTATTTGTTCAAAAGGAAAAAACAGTGATTCCAAAACAAACTGGAATTGACTCATCAATGTGTGGCAGGGTCAGGTTGGTGGAGGACCTTTGTCTTACAGATGTTTAGTGTAAGGCCCATGCTTTCGTACGCCTCGGTGAAGATGTTGACGATGGCTTGGAGTTCAGCCTCTGAATGCGCGCAGGCGCAAGCGTCGTCCGCATACTGTAGTTCGATGACAGGAATGGACGACCTTGGATCTAGCCTGGAGGCGACGAAGGTTGAACAGGTTGCCATTGGTTCTATAGTTTAGTTCCGCTCCAGTGGGGAGCTTGTTGAGCGTGACACGAGTGTCCTCAACTCCATCCTGCAGCATGCTACCCGCCACCATCTCAGCAAAACCCCAGCCCTGCACGAGATAGAAAAGACAACTCAAGAACAAGGCATCAAAAGCAGATGGAATCCCCGCTGAGGCACTAAAGTATTGGCACGAATGCATGACCTCATCTCTCTTATCAGGAAGAAAGAGAGCATGCCAGGAGAGCGCAGAGATGCTGTAATTGTGACCATCTTTAAAAAAGGGGACAAGTCCGACTACGGCAACTACAGAGGAATCTCCCTGCTGTCAGCCACTGGGAAAGTCATCGCTGGAATCCTCCTCAACTGTCTTCTTCCTGTGGCTAAAGAGCTCCTCCTGGAATTACTTTGCAGATTCTGTCCACTAAGGGGTACAACGGACATGATTTTCATTGCACAGCAACTACAAGAGAAATTCAGGGAACAGCACCAACCCTTGGACATGGCCATCTTTGACCTCACAAAGGCCTTTGACATTGTCAATCACGAGGAACTATGGAGCGTCCTACTCTGTTTTGGCTGCCCCCAAAAGTTTGTCACCATCCCCCGCCTACTCCACGATGACATGCAAGCCATGATCCTGATGAACGGATCCACCACAGACCCAATCCACGTCCGGACCGGGGTCAAGCAAGGCTGCGTCATCGTGCCAACGCTCTTCTCAATCTTCCTCGCTGCAATGGAATTGACTACCAACACGAGTGCAACACCATTGTTGACCTATATATCAGAATTTCTTAAAACATAATTTAATCAACTATCACAATAGTGCAGTAGAAATCAATTGTTAGTTATAGAGGCAGGCTTGCTAAATTTAACTCGTACTATGGGGGTAATTTTCACTTCACTGCTTAAGTGGTAACCTGACAGAGCAGATCATCCACCGCATTGAACCTACTCGATTTTAATTTCCATTGATTTCAAAGGAAATAAAAATTGGGCTGGTTCTATAACAACGACTACTAGCCTTTATATACAACCTTTAACATAGTAAAATATCCCAAGGCGCTTCACATAAGAATTGCAGGTGGCGATCTGCTCTGCCCAGTTATCACCCAAGCGGTGAAGATGAAAATTATTCCGGTCCTTAGCGATAGTGTCCCTAAGCCATATTAAAATTATTTTAATAAAAAGCATTTTAGTTATACAAAGCAAGTTTAATTACGTATTATTCTCTGTAGTCAGAAATACTGACCTTCGTAACCTTTAATTAGTCGTCTCAAAGTCATACCTGCCAGCTAAGAGCACTTCAGGTCATTCACCTGTGTCCTAGTGGCTGCCATGTTTGCTTATAAAACAAGCAACTACGCTTCAAAAGTAATTATTTATCCACTAAGCGCTTTCGACATGAAAGATATTGGGGCTGAATTTGCAGCCCCTATGGGCACGTACGAGGTCCACACGCGCCCGTAGGAGTCCCTCAAGTTCTGGGTTTAGGCATGCACTGCGCACGCGCCAAACATGCAATCTGTCAAGAATCGTCCTGCTAGATCGTACAAATCTGAAGTAAATGGGCTATTTGCCCAACTTCTGCTCAGCTAATGCCCGTGATATTCACGCCTGATAAAAGCAGGCGTACGGTCTGCTTCTTTCAGCGTAAGGCTTTTACAGAAAAATATATTTTTAAAAATAATTAAACTTTTAAAAACCTGTGAAATAAGGTAAGTTTATTTTTAGATCCATTAAAATATGTAAATTTATTGTTCAAAAACTTACATTTTTGTTGTAAATAATTAATTGAATTCAATTTTGATTCATTTTAAATAGGTGATGATTTTTAACATTTATTTTAAGTGTACGTGTATTTTGGGGGTATTCCCATTCATACTTATGATGATTCCGTACAAACGGAACTTACCCCAAGTATGAATGGGAATACCCCTACTTTGATTGATTGGGCCAACTTGTCTTTTGAGAAAGTTTGAGAAACGCCTGCGCTCCTGGCTTACACGTAGAGGTCCAGGACCACAAGTCGTCGAACCTCCCAGGTAAGTTCGTAGATTTTTTTCAGGTCGGAGGCATCCGCCCGCGGGAAGCCTCCGACTGCAGTTTCTGCACCATCATAAATGCAAGCTCTTCATTGCTGTAAAATTTATCTAGAATTCACCATTTTCAATATCAAGATTCAAAATTTTCCAGAGGAGCATGCCCTCCTCAATCCCTCTCCATGAAATGGATCACTAATTCTGTGCCTTCAACATTTGGATTTCCCCTTTCAGGTTTTCATGTGCTTATTTTCATCCATTACAAGTGAAGGAATTAGGGGCTGGATTTTTGCCGACATCGCGACCGGGTTTTCGCCGCAATTTGGTCGGCGGCATCCTCGGGCACCACTTTGCAGCAGCGCTTCCACGTACCACCAGGGAGAGGTGCGCCGACATGCATTCACGCAGATTGCGTTACCACCAGACTTTCGACTTTCGACTCTCTCCTGATCCTTATGCTACGCCCAGAATACCGACAGGGTCAAACCTGTCAGTGCAGCCCTGCCAGCAGTGGTAAGTATGAAGACCTGCAAAAAGGTAAGTTAAAGTTTTTATTCTTTAATTATTTTTCAGCAATTTAGTAGGTAAGGGTTTCTTGAATGTTTTGTGAATGTTTTTTACAATTTTATTTTATTTTTCCCCCCCTCCCAAGGCCTCTCTCGCAGCGCTACCGGCCCTGGACTAAAGTTGCCGAAACTCGCGGTTTGCGCCGCGAATCCTCCTCGTGCAATGCCGACTTTACTGAGACATAAAGGCTGAAAGTTAGGCCTAAAAACGGTAGCGCTGCGAAAACGGCAATTTTGGTGTAAAACTACCGTTTTCGCCGAAAAGCGAAAATCCAGCCCGTTGAGTATTCCTGCAGTTAAAGATCCGAAACCCCTGCAACCACTGTACTTATTTTCACTTCATACAGATTTAGTTGCCGGGGTGTTCTTCACTTATCCATTTTTTGTGACTAATGCTCGCATTTTTTAAGCTTTTCTGCTAGTTTTCTAGGTTAGGATATATGCTAAGTTTATTTACTTTTCTTGCTATAACCTAGCATTGCCGATTTAAAATGTTACAAACAACTATTAAACTGGTTGCAATTCCTTTCAAATCAATCTGGCAAGCAGCTATTTAAACTGAAATGAGTTGAGGAAACAACCATCCATTTCTTAACTTTTTGACCCTTTGGACCTAAATATGTGCAAGCACAGGAGTTTTCCTCTTAGCTGCCATGCATGTATTAACTGTAAGGTCAAATACAACCGATCTTGAAAGTATGTGATTACCTTATGTTTTAATTTTAATTGGGGTAACTTTCAACTTCGGCGAGAGTGCAGAATTGGTGATATCAAATCAGCCGCCCGCTTTACAACACACCTAATTTTCATTCTCATTGAAGTCAATTGAAAGGAAAATCGGGTGGGCTGTATAATTGCTGTAAAAGCCAATCAGATACCACTAGTTTTACGCCCTCCTCAAAGTTGAACCAAATGTTTCTTCACCAAAGGCAATAAAAGTTACCCTTAGGACTTACTGTCCTCCATTTTCTGATCCTGAGTGCTCGCTTGTCTCCTTCCACTCTGAACCCGATGGATTATCCAGAGTCGGGCTAATTATAACATTTGTGGTCGGCTCCTAGTGGTATTTGGATCCTACCAAATGGAGGTGGGGCACATGCCAAACGTGTTGTAGCCAGCGGAGTAGTTCAAATGAAAAAAATAATTCATTATTTTGTTAATTTTCCCACTCTGCGTAATGCAATCGACGATCAATTGCATTCGGCTCTCCTGTCCTTGAAACTCAACATTTTTAACATTCTATTAGCAGAAAATATGTTTGACAACAAATTCGCATCATGAACATTTGATATGAATATGCCCAGAAACCACCGGAAAATGGGCAGTAAATGCTAGGCAAATCCAGACAATTAAATGGATTTAAAATAAATTGGCTTTAGCAACCTGTTACTCAGCAATAAGACAGAACTTTCAAAATACAAAATAAACAAAGTTGATTTAATTTTTATCATTCAAAATATTTTCAAACAAATAATTTTCAGGCACTAACTCACTATAACCAAATAAGGAATTTAGCTACGCCCAAAACGCTAACACATTTATTGCTCAGGCCGATTAAGTAATAAGCACATTGTTGAGCAACTCTCTCCAGCTAGATTAATAAAACTCATAGACATCAAACACCAAGAAAATCACAGCACACAGAACTGGCTTTTCAAGCTGGACTTAATGCTACAAAGTTTATGAAACCTGTCTTTTTACTCACAAAAATGCAAAACTTTCAACAACAAAATCCTACAAATAACATATGAAAGATGTTTTTGTCCTGCCAAACTACTAATACATAATCCGCGTCCTGCTATGCACTGTCTCCAATCTACAAATTAACTTTGAAGAGACGCAAATTGGATCGAGTGGCAGACTCCTTCAATGGGTCTGGTTTTAAAGTTCAACCTTGCCTGTCATTCAAGCTTGGTTACCCTTTATAGGCACGTCTAACCAGTTGTTGCTGGATGAACTACACCAAGGCAGATCAGTGTTTTTTTATTCTCCCAGAGGGGGATGGAACAACATGGTGTTAAGAATATAGCTGTATTTCAAACTGTATTACTACCACAGATAAAGGAAGCCATATTGAAGGCAAGAGTTAACAAAAGATACAAAAACTAGGAGTAATGTCATTTTTTTTCTTTGCACGCTCCCTGTCTTTCCTCACCCAGACCCTCATTATCTCCCATGATTAGTCTAAGTATTTTTCTGTGAGCTCCCACCAGCATTTCCACTGCTCCTAGACTGTCCCCCTCAAGTGGGAGAGGATGGATGAAAACAGTAACAGCATCTGGCACATTGTAGCATGGTCACCGGTTCCAGCTGAAGACCTTTTCTCTATTTTTCTAATATTTTGCTTTGTCCAATGCATCAATTGCTTTGCAATCAACCGCACCAGGCAATGCAGCCTTTAATTTTTAAATTTCTCTCCGCTGCCTTCGTAATGCCAGACGCTTGGCATGCAATAATGTTCCCAACACCCAGTGCTGCAAACGCGTTAATAACAGAAAATATGAAAATTATGTACTCCCAATGTTTGGCGTATCGTCAGTTAGTGTTTTCATGGGGCTGCCAAACGAACAAAAATATTAATCTCAGTTAAACTTGCTTTTAATTGCATATTTAAACTGAACTATTTGTTGTGAAGAGATCAAAAATTTGAGTCATCATATCCGAAAGTGCACATTAAAAAGGAAAATTGATAGGCATAAGAGGTTGTGCGCACATGTATGACATGCCATACACCGATTTCATTGTACACTTAAAAAAGGAGTTGTGATTGTTGTACAATGGCCGATTAAAGTGGTCACAGTGGACTCACTTAAAGCCCCATAAATCATGAATTGAAGTCCCACTATGGAAAGTTGAGAAACTGAATTCAATAAATCCATCAAGATAGGCCATGGTATGATTATGTAGTGCATGCTAAGTTTGTGGTTGACAGAGAGCCTCAATAAGGAAAAGATTAGGAGGGAAAAAAAAAGGTAGCTGTGATGGGGCCCAGCTGAGAGATGCGTGCTGTCTCCCTGCACAACCCTTTGCAATTGAATCCACAGAACTCTATCAATTCTAAACCAATGTTTTAAAGGATAATTTCCTGACGGTCAGTTAAAGAAAGAAGAAATACTTGCATTTATATAGCATTTTTCACGATCTCAGGACGTCCCAAAGTGTTTTACAGCCAAGGACTTCAGATTACAGAGGAGCAGGAGTGTTCTAATAGGGAAATCTGGGTCTGTAACGCCCCAAGCTTCCCTCTCCCCCTTCCCACCTGCGGAACCCTGCTTAACCCCATACTCTCACAACTTATCCAAGTGTCAGTGGCCTCCGTGCCATCCAATCTCCACTCGCCAGCAGCCAGCCAGCTGTCACTTTACACCCTATAGGGACTCCAGGCAATAGATCACAGTCATTTTTAAGGTTGAGATATAAAATTCATTTTGGTCAAGCAGTACAATGAAGTTGGTACCCCTGAGCTCAGTATAAAGTGGAAGGTAGGAAAGTGTAAAAAGCCACTTGAGATGAATAACTATTTGTGAAAGAGGATGGCTTTGATTTTGCTAACATGGAGTGGTGAGAAATTATGGTCCATCAGGTTGTTAATGTTGGACTGGCAGCGGAAGAGAGTAGCAACAGCTGTGAGGTTAATGGCCATTGCAGAGATAAAGCTGTAGATGTGTGGAAGCTGAACATATGCTGACAGATGATGTCACTGAGGGACAGCACTCAAAAGATGAAGAGGATGGGGCCTAGAGTGAAGCCCTGCTATACACAAGTGGTCGTGCAGGCACAGGAGAAACGAGCTGAAGTGATGCTTCGTTACAAACTTTATTAAACATTTATGAAAATCCAAGTAAATTATATTCAGAGTAATTATTAATTTAGTTACCTCCTCAAAGAATTTAAATAAATCTGTGAAGCATGATCGGTTAGCCATACAATCATGACAATTACCCCTTACCAGCTCAATGCACATTAGCTGAACATTGATTGCCTCCCATAAAATGCTCTCAAGCATCTTCCAGATATTCAAGTTGGACTTCGTAATCTCACTTCTTTTTGAATACAAAGTTCATCTCAATTATCATCAAGATACAGCCTACGAGATGGGAAAAAGGAAATATTGATCAGAATATGGGGCCGAAATTCAGGCCCGCCAGAAACCTGGCATACTTACCATCTTTTTGCTGCCATTACTGCCGCTATGGTTGCGGCGGATATTGGAAGGATTTTCGCCAATTTTTTTGAAAAAATGACGGCCAGCAGTAATGACAGGCGGGAATCGGGACTTTGCAGCGGTATGGGTGGGTAAATTGCAGCACAGTTACCAAGGGGAAACTCACCCTTCATTTGATTTGCAGCTAACAAGCCAGCTGCTCCCTGGCCTTCTTAAAGGCCAGGGTTTGCAGCTAGGCCCTGAGGAGAGAAGGCCTTGCAGTGAAGGCCATGGCTGATGCTGCTGTACCAAGAAGGGAAACTCAATTCTCGGACGCAGAGCTGGATTCCCTAATTCAGGCTGTCGCGGGAAGGAAGCAAGTCGTGTACCCAGACGCAGGGAGACCCAGTCGTGAAGTTTTTACTAATGCCAGGAGGGAGATAGCAATGGAGGTCTCAGGAACCTCCATCCATGATCGGACGGCTACCCACTGTCAGGAAAGGATGAACAACATCATCAGTTTAATTAAAGTGAGTACCTGTTCCACCAACTGCTTACCTTCCATCTGCGAGCCTCTCCTTCATCCTTCTCTCATTTCCCACTTTCACTGTATAGTCACTGAAGCAGCATTTCATTGTTGAGACCTCTATGCATATGTGTGTGTTCTCGCAAGGGAGGCTCCCTTTCATCTCAGTTACAGCTCCATGTCAGGGACTTACACTTGTGCACTCATTTTCTGATGTGTCATCACAGTGGTACTCATCAACCATTCTTTGTTTTGCGAGCCAGACTTGCTCATAATACAATGGAGCAAAGGAGGACTGGTGGTGGCAAGTCCCAGCTTCAAATCCTCACACCCTTGGAGGAGAGGGTCGAGGCGCTCGTAGGCAGACATGATGCCTTCCCTGTGGCTTATGGTACTGCCGATGCCAATGTGGGTAAGTGATGGCCCCCCTTTAAGAAGGAGGAACTGAGGGAAATCCTTATTGTGGTGGAAAATTGTGTTGGGGAAATTGATGGGATTGAAGGTCGATAAATCCCCAGGGCCTGATGGACTGCATCCCAGAGTACTTAAGGAGGTGGCCTTGGAAATAGCGGATGCATTGACAGTCATTTTCCAACATTCCATTGACTCTGGATCAGTTCCTATCGAGTGGAGGGTAGCCAATGTAACCCCACTTTTTAAAAAAGGAGGGAGAGAAAACAGGGAATTATAGACCGGTCAGCCTGACATCGGTAGTGGGTAAAATGATGGAATCAATTATTAAGGATGCCATAGCAGCGCATTTGGAAAGAGGTGACATGATAGGTCCAAGTCAGCATGGATTTGTGAAAGGGAAATCATGCTTGACAAATCTTCTGGATTTTTTTGAGGATGTTTCCAGTCGAGTGGACAAGGGAAAACCAGTTGATGTGGTGTATTTGGACTTTCAGAAGGCTTTCGACAAGGTCGCACACAAGAGATTAATGTGCAAAGTTAAAGCACATGGGATTGGGGGTAGTGTGCTGATGTGGATTGAGAACTGGTTGGCAGACAGGAAGCCAAGAGTAGGAGTAAATGGGTACTTTTCAGAATGGCAGGCAGTGACTAGTGGGGTACCGCAAGGTTCTGTGCTGGGACCCAGCTGTTTACATTGTACATTAATGATTTAGACGAGGGGATTAAATGTAGTATCTCCAAATTTGCGGATGACACTAAGTTGGGTGGCAGTGTGAGCTGCGAGGAGGATGCTATGAGGCTGCAGAGTGACTTGGATAGGTTAGGTGAGTGGGCAAATGCATGGCAGATGAAGTATAATGTGGATAAATGTGAGGTTATCCACTTTGGTGGTAAAAACAGAGAGACAGACTATTATCTGAATGGTGACAGATTAGGAAAAGGGGAGGTGCAACGAGACCTGGATGTCATGGTACATCAGTCATTGAAGGTTGGCATGCAGGTACAGCAGGCGGTTAAGAAAGCAAATGGCATGTTGGCCTTCATAGCGAGGGGATTTGAGTACAGGGGCAGGGAGGTGTTGCTACAGTTGTACAGGGCCTTGGTGAGGCCACACCTGGAGTATTGTGTACAGTTTTGGTCTCCAAACTTGAGGAAGGACATTCTTGCTATTGAGGGAGTGCAGCGAAGGTTCACCAGACTGATTCCCGGGATGGCGGGACTGACATATCAAGAAAGACTGGATCAACTGGGCTTGTATTCACTGGAGTTCAGAAGAATGAGAGGGGATCTCATAGAAACGTTTAAAATTCTGACGGGTTTAGACAGGTTAGATGCAGGAAGAATGTTCCCAATGTTGGGGAAGTCCAGAACCAGGGGTCACAGTCTAAGGATAAGGGGTAAGCCATTTAGGTCCGAGATGAGGAGAAACTTCTTCACCCAGAGAGTGGTGAACCTGTGGAATTCTCTACCACAGAAAGTTGTTGAGGCCAATTCACTAAATATATTCAAAAAGGAGTTAGATGTAGTCCTCACTACTAGGAGGATCAAGGGGTATGGCGAGAAAGCAGGAATGGGGTACTGAAGTTGCATGTTCAGCCATGAACTCATTGAATGGCGGTGCAGGCTCAAAGGGCCGAATGGCCTGCTCCTGCACCTATTTTCTATGTTTCTATGTTTCTTTAATGCTATCTCTCCTGGAACGCTCCATCACCTACTGTGCCTTTCCCTCTGAAAGTGTGCAAGTTGCAGCCTTCTTGCATCAATTCCCCACCTCCCCCTAACAGCAGCCCTTCTCCCATTCATGCTTACAGATGAGACCCCCCCCTCCCCCCATGGCCTCCGGTACTGGTGATGTTGATTTGGGCAGCATGGTTAAGTGAGGCCATCCTTCAATGCTATTTCTTCCTGAAAGCGCCAGCGCCTACTGAGCCTTTCCTTCTGAAAGTGAGCTCGTTGCAGCCTTCATGTGTCAATCCCATACTTCCACCTCACGGCAGTCCTTGTGCCATTGATGCTTGCAGACGAGATGTCGAGTGGCAGCCGAGGCGAGGGAGAGGATCCTCCTGAAACACCGTCACAAGTCCTGCAGGAGCCCCTTGAGGACAATGATAGCGATCTACATCCTGACTGCATTGAGGGTTCCAGCCTTGCGGACACCCTGGATCGCATTCTATTGTTTTGGGACATGTCCGATGAGCAAGAGGAAGACTCTGCTGGCAGCACCGCATCACTGCTTGCACACACACGTGCAGCTCAGATACTGAGAGTGCGCGGTCCAACCTAGTTCAGATAGCACAAGGGTCTGCACTGGGTGTTGCACCGGGGCCTAGACAGCTGCACCACGGTGACGTAGCTAGGCAACCTCAGGTGCCATCTCTCCGTGGTGTGAGTCCTCACCGGAGTTCTGCTGAGGTCTCAGACGAGCCCATCGATGGGCTTATGAAAGAAGGGTGGACGCCATGCATTTCCAAATGTTGAGGGCACTGGCAAGGGTGCCGAACAGGCTGTCGGAAGTGGAGAGGCGCAGAGTCCGCCTCCCGCATTGTCGACAGCTCTGCGCACTCCATGGAGCCCATCATTGCCAGTGTGCAGGCAATAGTGGACTCCCAGAGAGACCGTGCGGATCCAGCTGTGAGGCCACAACTCGCAGGTGATGTGGGAGCTGCCATTGCAGCACAGGCGCAAGGGAACGAGCGCATCGGCGCTGCTTTGGAGAGGATGGCCGCGGCTCTGCAAGAGTCGACGGAGCGTCTAAGTGCTGTCATATATGGTGACTGAGACTCTGGCTGCTCTCATGCAGTCTCAGCTTGTTGCCACCCGACACCTCACTGTTGCCTTTGCGGCTGGGTCCGCCATAGGCCATGGGGGACCTTGTGTGTGGTGCCACAGCCGCTCTACCTGCTTCTCCCTGGTCATGGGGAAGATATATTGCACTCTTCTCTTATAGAGAGCATCGGTTACATGCCGGATGGAGCAATGGGTGGAGAATTGTGAATGATTAGAAATGTCTGCAGTTGCAGACTGGAAAGAGCCAGTAGCGTAGAAGTTGAGAAGTATGGTCACTTTTGTCTCTACACTGAGAGCTGTCCTCAGCGTTATGTGAGGCTCCAGATCTGGCCGCAGGATATTGCACAGCTCCCTCAGGATGTCCTTCCTAAATCGCAGCCTTTGCACACATTGCTCATCGCTGAGCTCCAGGAAGGAAAACTGACGTTGGTACACCCTTGCATTATAGGGCTTCTTTGCCCCAGGTCTGTGCCGGACCCCTCCGATGGCAGCTGGCTGAGCGCCTTCTCCCTCTTGCTGATGATGTTCCTGAGCCTCTGCAGGCTGCTGCTGGCAAGGCTCCTCGCCCACTATCTGTGGGGGGTCAGCGTACCTGACCCTCCTCCTCACGCTATCTCCCTCCTGGCCAGCCTCTCGACGTTGAGGTCTGCGGCCTTCTGCAGGCCCTTCTCCATGTTGGGCAGCCATGGTTGCTGCCTCCCTTGCCCGCTGTCTTTGGACCCGTTCCTGATGGCGCCGCCTTCTCCTGTATGTCTCCCTGCCTCTCACACTGTGAACAAGGCATTCCTCTGCCGACACTGAGCCCATTAAGTTTTCAGACTGGATCCTCACTAGGAGGCCTCTGTAGAGCAAAGAATGAGGCCCACAGGCCACAACTAATCACTGAGAGTGAAAAACTTTTCCAAACTCTCCAAAAGTTCTCAGAAGTCCGCTGCATGTTTGCAAATCCCTGCAAAGAATTCAGCGCAATTGTCGTCAACAAAAACCTGATCCCAGCACACCTCCCTTTCTCCTCCACTGGCAGTCTCGAGCAGCTCGGCAAAGTGCACCAACTCAAAAAGCTGGCGGGGGCACAGCCAGAAAGCAGGCAGTGGTTTTTATGCTGAATATGGGTGCCGGGGTGGAGCGGCAGCGGTGTGCACTCTGATGACATCATCACTGTCACAAGCCCCATACCGCTGCGGAAGTCGGGGGATCGGGACGGAAGTGGACACCACCTCGAAAACTCCTGCGTTAAATATCGGTCGTGGCGGCCATTCGATTCTGCAGCCTGGCCACCGCATTCCGGCAGTAACGGCCCTTATCGGGACCTTGAATTTCAGCCCCTATGTCTCTAACCAGCTGAGTTTCAATGTAAAATTAGTATCAGACCAACAAAGTACATTTCCTGTTTGGTCAAATAATAATACCCGGCAGAAAAATGTAGTGAATGGGAAGAAATAACAGTACAACTTGATCAGAAAATATTTAGTAAATACTCCAGACAGATGGAATGACAGTGAGTTGGAAATCTCGTCCGGACAGCTGGAATGAAAGCCTTTTCTCTTTGACACCTGTAAGAGTGTCAGGTTTGTTCCAGGTTGCTGTGGCTCTACAACACAAAACTTCTCGGAATTCTGCACTAACTCGTATCCACTGAGAGATACCCCAAGTATGGTTGGTGAGGGAACAATAAACATGTTCCTGCATGCTTGAGACGCACTTTCTGAGACTGGCGTTGATGTACTATTGGCCCTGAGTAAAGGGAGTTGCATCCTGCATCTGACCCAAGTACATCTCAGTGAACATTGAAACTTAGGGCTGGATTTCATCAACCTTGACCCCGTGGGTGGCCTGGTAAACTGTGAAGGTGAGCTCAAAATAGTTCTTAATGGTCAGTTAACAAGATCATTATGACCTGAATTTGCTCCGCCGCCGCTGCGCGTCGGGTCTGCTCAGCGTTGACAAACCCGACGGGGCCAAAATTGCCTCTCTTTTTAAGAGAGGCGGTAACGGTGAGGAAAACACTCACTGATCAGTCGGCGCGGAGATGCCGACATTTTAGATATATTGCCCTCCTCGTTCCCGTTCCCGACCCATCAGGCACCTTCTACTGACCGGTGGCGACCCCTTTGGGTCCCTCATGGGAAATTGCCCTGCGGGAAATTGCACGCAGGAGCGGATTGGCCACCGGTGGGAAGTGGCCTGTCTGCCCTTAAAGGGGAGGGCGCACAGCCGCAGCTTTATTTTAATTGTCGGCCGACTCCAAGGTCGGCCCGATATTAGCGGCTGGGTTTGGCTGGGCCAGCAACAGGCAGCCGGCGCCCCTTCTTAGGTGCCGGGCCATTCCGAAACGCTCCCTGGTGGCCCAGTGGTTGCCACTAACGTGGCTGCAGAGTTCGCAGCGGCCCTCCCAGTTAACTGAAAGGGGAAGGACGCTGTGACGCATCAGCGTTCTGATGTCAGCACGGCGCTGATGACACCACCCGACTTCCGCCCCGCTCCCAACCCACTTCTGCCCCACAGCCATCCCAAACACCATCTGGAAGGAAACAAAAGTTCAAAGAGCTCAATTTTGCTCTACTCTCTGCCCCAAAATGTTTTAAGACGGTAGGTGCACCCCTTTCAGTTGGGGGGCAATTTCGGCCCCGACATTTGGGAAAGGTGCGTGGCAGCAGGTTGACATCCGACCTTCCACCGATTGCACCCGCTGGCCCCTCAAAAAATCCCCCCTTAGTGACTAAAGTACTGCAACCTCCATAACAATTTTCAAAAATCTAGCCCTACTTTATAGTAGGATGTAATATTATGAATTAGCTTGATACATTGTACTCTGGGCAAAATAACACAAAAGATGAAAATAAAATTGATCCTCCAAGTAAACAAGCCTACATACTATTATATGATTAACTGAGAGCTTGACTTAAATTTGAAAACTTGAATAAAAACTTGTCTATTTTTCATACAGTGGATGACAGTAAAAATTCTGCACATCATAAATATTAGTCAAATTCTGTTGAGAATTAATACAAAGGCAAAATACTGTGGATGCCAGAAATCTGAAATATAAACAGGAAATTCTGGAAATACTCAGCATGTCAGGCAGCATCTGTGGAGAGAGAAACAGAGTTAATGGGCCGGATTTTCGAGAGCTTTGCGACTGACTTTTCGCCGCAATTTTACCCTCCGCAGTGAAAACCCGGTCACAAAGCCCAGGTGGGATACTCTCCCGACCTGTACGCCGCGCCCAGAATATCGACAGGTCAAACCTGACAGTACAGTCCTGCCAGCAGCAATAAGTATGTAAACTTGCAAAAAAGGTAAGCTAAAGTTTTTATTTTTTAATTTTTTTGCAGCAATTTGATAGTTGAGGGTCTTGTAAATGTTTTTAGAATGTTTTTTGGAATTTTTTTCCCCCCTCCTCTCCCAAGGCCTCTCTCGCATCGTTCCCGGCCCCGGACTTAAGTTGCCAAAACGCATGTTTTGTGCCGCAAATGCTTGTGCAACGTCTCCCTTACGTAAAGGCCGAAAGTTCGGCCTAAAAACAGCAGCGCAGGGTGTTAAGTCCTGACTCTAATGTACTGACTTACACGAGACACATGCTGAAGTCAAGGTCACTCAGGACCTGCACCTTTATTTCCAGCTCTCCAGTGTTGCACTTGCCTGAAACTTCCCTTTATATACCACAGTGGGACAGATATGGAGTGTCTCCTGCAAGTGCACCCCTGGTGATAAGGTATGCTTATTGTTACAGGTCATATTCAGTTACAGTCATGTATAGCATGGTAAGATAGTTATATACAGTAATGTGAGATACATGACATCACCCTCCCCCAAGGTCTTATTGCCTTTATAGATTCAGTCTCTCAGATGGTCTGCGCTCTCGCGTGAAACGTCTTAGTTGTGGTTCAGTTGTTTGCCTTGGTGCCTGTTTTTCGTTCGGTGTGATTGCTGGTATCTCGCCTGGGCTGTCTGTTTCGTTCGGTGTGATTGCTGGTATCTTGCCTGGGCTGTCTATTGAGACTGCCCTTTCCTCAAGTTGTTCCACCGGTCTATCCACCATATGTGGTGTGAGTTCCAATTGTAGTCTGCCTGTGGTTCTTCAGTGTTATCAGTGAATCTACTTTTTACTTGGTCTACATGCCTCCGGCAGGTTTGGCCATTGTCCATTTGTACAACCAGCAGCCTGTTTCCCTCTTTGTCTGTTACTGTCCCTGCAAGCCATTTGGGATCCCGGCCATAGTTTAGCACAAACACTTTGTCCCCTATCTCATTTCACCTCCCCCTCGAATTTCAGTCATGGTACTCAGTTAGCTTTTGACGCTTAACCTCAACAATTTCATGCATGTCTGGGAGGATTAACGAGAGTCTGGTCTTTAAGGTTCATTTCATCAATAGTTGCGCGGGGGGAACCCCAGTCAACGAATGCGGACGGGATCTGTATGCCAGCAGCAGTCGCGACAGGCGGCTCTGCAGCGTGGGACCTTGGATTCTGAGCATGCCTTGTTTAATGATCTGCACTGCTCGCTCCGCCTGACCATTAGAGGCGGTCTTGAAAGGTGCCGCCTTAACGTGATTTATACCGTGGTCAACTATAAAATCGTGAAATTCTGCGCTGGTGAAGCACGGACCATTATCACTGACCGTGCGTTGCAAACATGGTCCTAAGGCTCTCCACAGTGGTGGAGGTGGTGCTCGAGTTTAAAATGGTGCACTCGATCCATTTTGAAAATGCATCAACGATTACGAGGAACATTTTGCCCATGAATGGGCCCGCATAGTCTACATGCACCCGCGACCACGGTTTGGTGGGCCAGGGCCAAGGGCTTAGGGGGGCCTCCCTGGGGGCATTACTGAGTTGGGCACAAATGGTGCACCGACGGATGCAGAGCTCCAAGTCCGCATCAATGCCAGGCCACCAGACATGAGATCTGGCTATGGCCGTCATAAGAACGATCCCCGGGTGCTCGCGATGGAGCTCCCGGACAAACGCCTCCCTGCCTCGTAGGGGCATAACTACTCGGCTGCCCCACATCAGGCAGTCTGCCTGGAGTGAGAGTTCTTGCATGCGCCTATGGAAGGGTTTGACCTCCTCGGGGCAGGCATCGCGAGCCTCTGCCCAGTCAGCAGTTAAAACGCATCTTTTAACTAGATATAAAGTGGGGTCGCTGGTCGTCCAGGCTCTGATTTGGCGAGCCATCATGGGCGAACCTGTGGATTGAAAGGCATTGATTGCCATGACCATCTCACAGTCCTGTTCGTCGGACCCTTCTGTGGTCGCCAGGGATAGCCTGCTAAGCGCGTCGGCACAGGTGTCTGTGCCTGGTCTGTGCCTTATCGTGTAGTCGTAAGCCGCCAGCATGAGTGCCCACCGCTGAATCCACGTCGAGGCGTTGCCGTTGATTGCCTTGCACTCGGATAGTAGGGACGTGAGGGGTTTGTGGTCGGTTTCTAACGCAAACTTGGCCCCGAAAAGGTATTGGTGCATCTTTTTGACACCGTACATGCACGCGAGCGCCTCCTTCTCAACCATACCGTACCCGCGCTCCGCCCGCAAAAGTGACCTGGAGGCATAAGCAACGGGCTGCAATTTACCCGCATCATTGACATGCTGTAAAACGCACCCGACTCCGTACGCTGACGCATCACACGTAAGGACTAACTTTTTACCTGGATCAAAAAAGGCTAAAACACTCTTGGAACATAGAAGGTTGCGTGCCTTAATGAAGGCGCGTTCTGGGCGTCCCCCCAAAACCAATCGCACCCCTTTCTGAGTAGCACGTGGAGGGAGAGGCTCCAGCAGCGTGCTCAAGTTCGGCATAAAGTTCCCAAAGTAATTGAGTAGCCCAATAAAGGCGCGCAGTTCCGAGACATTCCGGGGCCTGGGTGCCAGGCGAATCGCTTCGGTTTTGGATTCGGTTGGGCGGATTCCATCAGCGGCAATCCTTCTGCCCAAAAATTCAACCTCAGGCGCGAGAAACAGACACTTGGATTTCTTAACTCTTAGGCCTACCCGATCCAATCGACTTAGTACTTCCTCAAGATTGCGGAGATGAGAGTCGGTGTCCCTGCCCCTGATGAGTATGTCATCTTAAAACACAACCGTCCCCGGGATGGACTTGAGCAGACTTTCCATGTTGCGCTAGAATATAGCAGCTGCCGACCTGATGCCGAATGGGCATCAATTGTACACAAAAAGACCTCGATGTGTGTTGATGGTGGTGAGTAGCTTAGACTCTTCGGTCAGTTCTTGCGTCATATATGCAGATGTGAGGTCAAGTTTCGAGAAATGTTTTCCTCCAGCCAATGTGGCAAATAGGTCCTCCGCTCTGGGCAGCGGGTATTGGTCCTGTCGGGAGACTCTGTTTATGGTAGACTTGTAATCCCCACAGATTCGCACGGATCCATCAGGCATCATGACGGGGACGAAGGGGCTTGCCCAGTCGCTGAATTCCACGGGAGAAATTATGCCTTCCAGCAGAAGCCGGTCCAGTTCGTTTTCAATCTTTTCCCTCATCACATAAGGCACAGCTCTAGCCTTGTGATGGAGCGGTCTGGCATTCTGTGTGATGTAGATTCTAACTTTAGCCCCTTTGAAGGTGCCCACACCTGGCTGAAAGAGATGTTCAAAACGGCTTAGAACTGTTGAGCAGGAGGTCCGTTCCTTTGACAACATGGCGTGAACATCATCCCATTTCCAATTAAGTTCTGCTAGCCAGCTTCTCCCCAACAGGGCTGGGAGATCCCCGGGGACAATCCACAGGGAAAGTGGGTGCACCATCCCTTTGTGTGTGACTGAGAGCATGGCGCTGCCAAGGACTGGGACGATTTCTTTGGTATAGGTCCTTAGTTTGGTGTCAATCTTTGTGAGTTTTGGTCTGTTGCTTTTGTGCGGCCACAGCTGTTCAAATTGTTGAACGCTCATAAGGGATTGACTGGCCCGTGTCCGTTCCATGTTGACGGGTATCCCGTTGAGTAGAACCCTCATCATAATTGGCGGCATCTTGGCGTAAGAACAGTGGACATTGATCGTGTTAACCCGCTGTACCTCGGCGCCCCGTGCACTGTTCCAACCATCTTCTGGTCCGCTTTCCGACCCTTCTGATTCGTATACCAGCCGAGTTGCTGTTTTTCTGCACGTGAGCCAGATGCCCTGTGTAGTTGCAGTTTCTGCAAACGGCATGCTGAAATCGACACACCCTGGTTGAGTGCCTTCCCCCACATCTCCACACTCCGTTTCCATTGTTTCCGAAGGATGAGCTGCGTCTGGCTGATTTCCCTTGAGCTTCTCTCAATCTGTTGTTGATTGCTCGCATTGTGGGTTGATGAGGTGTGATCAACCCACAATGTGGCCCTTGATTTTGATGGCTTCTGGCGCCACTGTCTGCTATTGAAGGCCTGCTCTTCTGCCTTTGTCTGTGTGTGGGGGTAGCAGTTTGTTTCACAATGTGAACCCCTTGTTCCGATGCCTCGTTGGTTGTCATAACCGAAGTATAGATCAGCCTCGTTTTTTCTTCGCCTGCCAAGAACATCTGTGCGACCAGTGCTGCTGCCTCTAAGAGTCAAGTTCTTAATCTCTATAAGCTTTCGGAATATGCCTGCGTGACCTATTCCTTCAATAAAAAAGTCTCTCAGTACTTCTCTCCTTAGTTCATCGGAGAACTCACATGAACTAGCCAGCCTCCGAAGTTCCGCCACGAAGTCTTTCTATAAAGTCATCCCAATTGTCTCCAGCATTGTATTCCTCATCTGAGCTGTTAGTAGCCATTCTGTGGATTCTGTGATCCCGTAACTCGTCGTCACCGTTAAGTCCTGACTCTAATGCACTGACTTACACGAGACACATGCTGAAGTCAAGGTCACTCAGGACCTGCACCTTTATTTCCAGCTCTCCAGTGTTGCACTTGCCTGAGACCTCCCTTTATATACCACAGTGGGACAGGTATGGAGTGTCTCCTGTAAGTGCATCCCTGGTGGTAAGGTATGCTTATTGTTACAGGTCATATCCAGTTACAGTCATGTATAGTATGGTAAGATATAGTTATATACAGTAATGTGAGATACATGACACAGGGAAAACGGTAAGATTCACGTATCGCTTCCGTTTTCGCTGAAAAACCTCGAAAGCCAAAAATCCGGCCCCATGTTTCAGGTCGATGACGTTCCTACAGAACTGGAAAATGTTCCAGATATAATGAGGTTTTAAGCAAGTACAGAGGCGGGGAAAGTGGGTATGGAGAGGAAAGAACAAAAGGGAAGGCAGGAAAGATTAAATGCAAAACAAAATGGAGTGGTACTGGGACAATTAAAGAAACAAAAGATGGATCTAGAGGAACTGTAAATGACAACAGCTGAATCATTACCAGAAGCTTCTGTCTGAAAACATGTGAGCAGTGGTTATGATCTGAAATTGCTTAACTCAATGTTGAGTCTGGAAAGTAGTAAAGCGTCTCTTGTAAATTGTACTGTTTGCACACAATTTGCTCATTCATGTTGATTCTATCCCCAAGAAAATTAATTCCGATTATCCTTTTAGCAGCTTCCCAATGCTCTTAAGTCAGTGTTTTCTAAAGTATTGGAAACTGCTGTTACCTTTCAATTGATCAGATGATCAATTCTAATTTATGATCACCAATATGGTGCACAGTATGGCAATTCCATAGGTGATTGCAGGACTGACATATGAAGAAAGACTGGATCGACTAGGTTTATATTCACTGGAATTTAGAAGAATGAGAGGGGATCTCATACAAACATCTACAATTCTGATGGGATTGGACAAGTTAGATGCAGGAAGAATGGGCCCAAGTTTGCCCCCACGCTTAGAACTGTGCACCTCCGTGAGCTGCGCCGACTTTTTAGAACAAAAACCGTGCCTAAAACTTGCTATTCTCCCCGCAGCTGGAACGATGAAGGCCCTCGGCTTGGCGCAGCACAAGGGGTCTGAGGGCAGAGCCAGGAACCGGCGCTGAAAACAGGACCGGGACCTCTGCACATGAGCGCTAGTGTGTGCACATGTGCAGTAGCTCCTTGCCCCCGAATCTGTGCAGGCTGTGTGGGTGTCAATCATTTGAACACTCCTAAATGCCGGGTTTAAAAGTATACAATGTTTTTTTTAAACCGAAAACTTCGGAGTGATTTTTGAACAAGTCTACCAAGTGAGCGAAATCTGAGAACTTGTATATAATATTTTAATATTTAGGATCATCTAGCTATTTTAAGAGTAGTCTTGGCTGTGCACCCAGCTTGCCCAGCTTACTTGAATATAAATGCATCTTCCTGTTTGAAGTGGAGTTCTAACTAGTTGAAAACTAGCCAGAGGGAAGTCACAATCTCTACTTATTTGAAGAACAGGATCTCCTGTGGCTACAAGTGGAAACTTCAAAGTTTGAGTGACGGGTGCTGTAATTGCCCGAAGAATGCCATCCCTAGCCCTGGCCGAATGGGCTCCCTGCCGCGACCTGCGGGAACAGTACCTGCCGCATTCAGCCGGGAGTACTATAAAGAACATAAAGTCTGGAATAAATGAGTTTAAGGTAAGTTTCTGGAGAGAAAATGATTGAAGGGTATGGGGAAAAGCTGGGTTTTTGGGGTTGAGATTATTTAAAAAGGTATGGGCTTGTTCCTAAACATGTGTCTGTTCTCCCCCACCCCATGGAGTTGTATGTTTTTGCATTAATTTCTGAAGAAGCAATTACAATGAGCTTTCTCACAGTGGCTCAGCCATTTGGGGGGGTTACAATGACAAAGCTAAAAATGTACTGTTGTGCAGACATCTTCCAATAATTTGATAAACGATACAAAAATCACTTGAGGGTGTAAAGATCCTATGTTACTGGATGTTTTAAAGTATTTTATGCAGCTTTTATCTCCACCTACCTGTTGCGTGTAGATTTGTGTTAGTTTACCTAGGATTCTGTAAAAGCAATCAATATGGTAAAGGAGGGGCAGTTCTGAAGCACGTCTGATTTAGCAATGCATGAAGCAGTAGGCTTGTAATCCAAGATGTACGTTCGGAGGAACTGGCTAAGATAGTCGGTTGTGATTAGGTATATCAACAGTTAATTAGCAAATTTACTACGTCAAAAAATAGTTATGGTGTGGGATGGTGTAATCATTTTCAAAACATTATTGTGATTGATTTATTGGTTGATTTATTGATTTATTTATAATTTATTATTGATGTTGGCTCTTTATTTGTAAAATTAAAGTGCTTAATGCTTGTAAACTTCCCTTCCCCCCACCCATCTCTCGTTCCCTGCGCCTAATTTCTCAAGTGTACGCAAGGTTTTTCTGAGCGTACAAAAATCTACACTTACTCCATTCTAAGTTAGTTTGGAATAAGTTTTCGCTGCCTAAACTTGCAAAACAAGTGTAAGTGGCTGGACACGCCCCCTTTTGGGAAAAAAAACTGTTCTAAAATGAAACTATTCTAACTCACTGGAACTGGAGTAAACTAAATGCCGAGAATTGCAATTTCTAAGATGCTCCATTCTAAACTAGTTGCTCCAAAAAAACAAGAGCAACTCAGGCCGGAACTTGAGCCCAATGTTCCCGATGTTGGGGAAGTCCAGAACCAGAGGTCACAGTCTAAGGATAAGGGGTAAGACATTTAGGACTGAGACAGTTTTGGTCACCTTACTTAAGGAAGGATATACTAGCTTTGGAAGGGGTACAGAGACAATTCACTAGGCTGATTCCGGAGATGAGGGGGTTACCTTATGATGATAGATTGAGTAGACTGGGTCTTTACTCGTTGGAGTTCAGAAGGATGAGGGGTGATCTTATAGAAACATTTAAAATAATGAAAGGGATAGACAAGATAGAGGCAGAGAGGTTGTTTCCACTGGTCTGGGAGACTAGAACTAGGGGGCACAGCCTCAAAATACGGGGGAGCCAATTTAAAACCGAGTTGAGAAGGAATTTCTTCTCCCAGAGGGTTGTGAATCTGTGGAATTCTCTGCCCAGGGAAGCAGTTGAGGCTAGCTCATTGAATGTATTCAAATCACAGATAGATAGATTTTTAACCAATAAGGGAATTAAGGGTTACGGGGACCGGGCGGGTAAGTGGAGCTGAGTCCACGGCCAGATCAGCCATGATCTTGTTGAATGGCGGAGCAGGCTCAAGGGGCTAGATGGCCTACTCCTGTTCCTAATTCTTATGTTCTTATGAGGAGAAACTTCTTAACTCAGAGAATTGTGAACCTGTGGAATTCTCTACCACAGAAAGTTGTTGAGGCCAGTTCGTTGGATATATTCAAAAGGGAGTCAGATGTGGCCCTTACGGCTAAAGGAATCAAGGGGTATGGAGAGAAGGCAGGAATGGGGTACTGCAGTTGCATGATCAGCTATGATCTTATTGAATGGTGGTGCAGGCTCAAAGAGCCGAATGGCCTGCTCCAGCGCCTATTTTCTGTTTCTATGTGATCTTGATGCCTAATTTACTCAACTCTGGAACTCTGCTCATGAGCACTTTAGTACATCTGTCACTGTCATAGACATCTCTAAAGTCTTTGACAGGATCTGGCACAATGCACTTTAACTCGTAATCAAGAAGCCTGGGCTAATAATCCAGAGAATGTCCATTCAAATCCCACCATGGCAGTTTGAGAATTTGAATTTGTTTTTAAAAATATGGCAATAAAAAAAATTGCTGGCGTAGGTAAAGGTGACCATAAAGCTGCTGGATCGTCGTAAAAGCTCAAGTGGTTCATTAAGGGAACGGTCTGGCTTATATATGACTACAGTCCGACATCAACGTGGTTGACTTTTAACTGCCCTCTCAAACACTTAGTTGTTAGCGATGGGAAATAAATACCCACCTCATCAGCAATTGATAAACAATAATAAACTGCTGCACATATTTTTCATGAGAGTTACTGTTCCCTCGGCTGCTTAAACTATTACAATTATACTCTAATGTGCACAGAAGCATTGATAAACAAAAATATGCTCATAGTAATTGATTACTTTTTCAAATTAATCAATCTGCCAAAGAATCATACTCAAACCATTAGCTCATTTTCCTCTTCCAGATATGACTCACCAGTTGTGTGTATCCAGCGGGTCATGACAATTTTTTAATTCTCATTAAGTCTGTAAATATGTTTGGGTGTTTGTAGCTCCACACACAGCTATAAACAACAGAAGAATATACTGCATAATCTGCATTTGTTTCAGAGAATGTACATTGTTTTATGATTGCTGCTTTATAAAATGTTATCTATGAACACTTAAGAATGAAAGGGTTTTTATTGTGCAACACTTTCAACAAGCTACACTAGTTATTTGAGCGAAGTACACTGACATATTGGGCTAGAGTCTCCCTAACCTGTTTTTCTGGCGCCCTCGCCCGAGGTGTGCCGTTTTTGTCTGCCTCCAAGCTTGCCAAAAAAATAAGTCGGTATTCTGGCCGTTCCCCAGCCTCGTGGCGCAGCGTGGCCCAATGGATTGGGGGCTGAGGTGCCGGGACCTCTGCACATGCGCGCTAGAATCTGCATGCATGTGCAGTAGCTCCTGGCAGGCCGAAACTGTGAGTGTGCGCTGCAGGCTGCGTGGGAGGGGCCCGAAGCGCTCTGTCCCTACCCTGGCCGAATGGGCTCCCTCATCGACAGCCTGCTGCGTTCCCTAAGGTAGGACTTCTATTTGTTATTTACTGATTGATTTTGGAGCTTTAGGTGCAGGGTTCCTTCTATTTTTTTATTTGTTATTTATTGATTGCTTATTACTTTGGTCTTGGTGCTTTAGGGGCAGGGTTCCTTCTATTTTATTTGTTAATTAATTGCTTATTACTTTTTGTGCTTTGTTTGGTGGTGCTTTAAATGTAGTTATTTGCGCCGATTCCTTAATTCTAGGTAAGGTTTTTCTGTGCGGACATAAGTGGCAACCTACGTTGGCCTAAGTTAGCTTGGATCAACTATTTGTTGGCCAATCGCCTAAAACAGGGTTAAGTGGCTGGGAACGCCCCCTTTTGAAAAAAAAATGAACTAAAAAAAAACCTAACTAACTCACTTACACTGGTGCAAATTAAATGGCCAGAATTGCAACTAAAACCTGTGGAATTCTCTACCACAGAAAGTTGTTGAGGCCAGTTTGTTAGAGATATTCAAAAGGGAGTTACATTTGGCCCTTATGGCAAAAGGGATCAAGGGATATGGAGAGAAAGCAGGAATGGGGTACTGAAGTTGCATGATCAGCCATGATCTTATTGAATGGTGGTGCAGGCTCGAAGGGCCGAATGGCCTACTCCTGCACCTATTTTCTATGTTTCTATGTGAAAAGATAGTCCAAAAATCAAGTTGCTCCAAAAAAAAAGGAGCAACCCCTGGGGAAACTTCGGCCCAATGAAGTTGCTGCTAATAAAAAAATTTCAAAAAAGGATTTTTCAGTGAGTCGTTTTTTTCCTGCCATAGAAATTACACAGATGATGAAATCTAAACAAATCACATGACTTGGTTATTTTACAGCTACGACTGAATCCCAATTTGATTTTATATGCACCACAAGGTAGCTGAAAGAATGCCATTTCGAAAGAATGCCATTGAGATATTCATGTTTCCATTTGTACTAAGAGGGATTTCTGGCCAAAAGAAGCTGACCAAAAAGTCAGCTCTTTTGAAATCGATGAAAAAAGTCATAAGGATGCTAGCTACATTTTTCAAAAAGTTTTTAAGTGGCCACTGTTAATTATTATACCTAAACTGACGTCACAAAATCCTTAATCGTCACACCGTTTTTAACTGTTGACAATGTATTACAGACTATAAACCGTAGAAAGTTTTGCTTCCACATTTATTTTGACAGTCATTCGTTTTAGATACTTTTTAAATTTACTTGGGAAAGGCTGCAACAATAATCATTGATTGAATTAATTTAGAATGTGTGCAACCTTTCCAGTATCACTTTAATGTGCACGAGTAACAAAACACAACATAATTTCGGAAAAGGAAAGTTGGGTATACAAGGCCAAATCCAGAAGGGTCTGTGAAGAGGAGAGAGTTTGACGGCTGTTGCTGAGTAGTATCACTGGTACTGATTATAATTAAATATATAAATATTCCATATAAATAACTGTGTTCGGAGATTAGTCTGGAAGTTGAAGATCCTGTTAACTTGTGCTTATGTTGGTCTTCACAAGCAGAACAAATTATCTAGCATAAATTAACATAATTATATGAACGGAACAGGTTAGATGAACATCTTCCCATGTTCAATGTTGCTGACAATAGGATAAAAATACCTGGGAAGTAAAGCAAATCAGTTTCACTGACCTTGGGCTAGAAAGAGCAAAAAAAACACAGCCTTAGTGTTTGCTTTGAAAATTGCCAGTGAATAAACATCAGGTCACCACAGGACTGGGTTCAACTCTAATACCCTGCCATGGTTTAGGCTCCCTTTTCTGTCTGAAATATTTGAACCTGTGTCACCACCACCCAATTTCCTGTCCATTACTCCCTGTTCAAATCCCTTCAGTTTGATTTATGCCACGCACTAAAACGTTTTTTTCCACTCCCCCTGTAAAGCGCCTTGGGACATTGTTATGTGAAAGGTACTAATAAATCTAAGCTGCATTTGTTGTAGTGGCAAAGACTGGGTGGCACAGTGGGTGGCCAGTACATTGTCCTTTCAGTCTGGAATGAGCCCAGACTGAGGTCTGCGGCAAAAATCTAATGTCAAGTAAGTTTTAGTCTCAACCCAGACCTAAATTAGTGTGGGCCTGCAGCATGAAATGATACACAAATTAGTCGTGAACTCGCAAACTCACACAGAGGTGCCACAAGGATAACTTGTGTCAAAAATGGCAATGCTGTGCTGTTTGCTCTTCAAAGGCTGGATTAAAGCATAGTATTGAGGATAAGTAACAGAGACATTCCTGTGCATTGCACCACAGCTGAGCTATTTGATGGGAGCAATGCGTGCCTGATAGTGGGGGATCCACGAGACATTTTACTACCTCGAAGACTTTATATAAAATCTGATGCAAGGTCATCGACCAGATGCTGCCTGACCTTGCAACATGTTCTATTCTTATTTTAGATTTCCAGCGTCTGCATTACATCAAATAGTATATACAAATGCAAATTGTTGATCCCCCTACTGATAACATTGTCACCTTAATGAGCAACAGAGCTCACTGCTACTTAAACCAGAGCTCACTGCTAAACTATTTGTTTTAAAAATTAAGTTGCATGGCAACACTCACAATCTCGGCTTGCAGTGGGCACCAGGAACAAGATGTATCTTCAAAATCAAGTCTAAAGGAGGGGAGGGCGAGAGCAAACAAATTGCATACGTGTTGTATGTTAATATTACAATCAAGAATTATTTAAGATTGCAAAAATAACTGCATAGTACTACAGACATTGTGGTTCAACAATTTGCATTCCAAGCATGATCAGTAACTGAAATATAACAACATACTTGATTATTTACGAAAAACAATAGTAAACAAAACTTGGCATAAACAAGTGCTGCACTTTGGATTGCAGCCGGCTCACCATTCGTTCATCAGCACAACTGATGTCCCGCCGACCGCAATGGTACCGGCGATATTTTCATTTCAAATACAGACGGTTGTTTTTTTAAACTATTAACCAAATAAATGACTTTCGCCCTTCTCGTCGGAGCAGAGCCTCAATGTTGTTGTTAGAAACTACCATAAGGCCAATTATTTGACGCTCACCGTGTGAGAGGGCGGGAAGGAGGGAGGACGAGTGACTGGCTGAGGGGGGAGGGGAGTGACGTGACGCCCCGCCTCCTCGCGACTCGACCGTTAGTCGCACGTGCTCTTCCCTCGCGCTCTCTGCCGCCCCGTCCTTCCCTTCCCAGGCTGGCCCCGCCTCCTCGCGCCCCGGCCTCGCGCCTCGACCGTTAGCCGCACGCGTTCTTCCCTCGTCCCCCGCGCTCTCCGCTACCCGCCCTGCCCAGGCTGGCCCTTTGAACTGACAATAAGGACCGGAAATTTACAGTTGCATGAGTACCTACACAAAACAAAATACATGCTGCAATTGGCAAGAGCTCTTTTTTTGTCCTTTCCTCCAACTGAAGGAAATGGGTGTAAGAAAGATTTGCACTGAGACAGCTCCTTTTACAACCTAAGCGCCTTACAGCCAATGAAGTCTTTTGTTGAAGAAGCCAGAGGAGCAGTTTGGAGTTTAAGAACATAAGAATTAGGAACAGGAGTAGGCCATCTAGCCCCTCGAGCCTGCTCCGCCATTCAATAAGATCATGGCTGATCTGGTCGTGGACTCAGCTCCACTTACCCGCCCTCTCCCCGTAACCCTTAATTCCCTTATTGCTTAAAAATCTATCTATCTTTGACTTGAAAACATTCAATGAGCTAGCCTCAACTGCTTCTTTGGGCAGAGAATTCCACAGATTCACAACCCTCTGGGAGAAGAAATTCTTTCTCAACTCGGTTTTAAATTGGCTCCTCCGTATTTTGAGGCTGTGCCCCCTAGTTCTAGTCTCCCCCACCAATGGAAACAACCTCTCTGCCTCGATCTTGTCGATCCCTTTCATGATTTTAAATGTTTCTATAAGATCACCCCTCATCCTTATGAACTCCAAGGAGTAAAGACCCAGTCTACTCAATCTATCATCATAAGGTAACCCCCTCATCTCCGGAATCAGTCTAGTGAATCGTCTCTGTACCCCTTCCAAAGCTAGGATATCCTTCCTTAAGTAAGGTGACCAAAACTGCACGCAGAACTCCAGGTGCGGCCTTACCAATACCCTGTACAGTTGCAGCAACACCTCCCTGCTTTTGTACTCCATCCCTCTCGCAATGAAGGCCAACATTCCATTTGTCTTCCTGATTACCTGCTGCACCTGCAAACTAACCTTTTGGGATTAATTTGATTTTACGTTTTAAAGTTTAATTTGTTTTAATTGCCAGTGCTTTTAGTGTCCCCCTCCCCTTTTAGAGGGGGCACTTGGAAAAATGTGATTTTAGCGCCCCAAAAAAAAAAAAAAAAAAACACAAAAAAGGAAAAAAAAAGGGCCTTGTAAATGTCTGCTGTGTCATCCAGGGCGGGTGGCACGGTTTAATGTTTTTTTGTTTCACAGATAAACTCAAAAAGAGTTTCATGCACAAGGACCCACAGGTCCCTCTGCACCACAACATGTTGTAATTTCTCCCCATTCAAATAATATTCCCTTTTACTGTTTTTTTTCCCCAAGGTGGATGACCTCACACTTTCCGACATTGTATTCCATCTGCCAAACCTTAGCCCATTCGCTTAACCTATCTAAATCTCCTTGCAGCCTCTCTGAGTCCTCTACACAACCCGCTTTCCCACTAATCTTAGTGTCATCTGCAAATTTTGTTGTACTACACTCTGTCCTCTCTTCTAGGTCATCTATGTATATTGTAAACAGTTGTGGTCACAGTACTGATCCCTGTGGCACACCACTAACCACTGATTTCCAACCGGAAAGGACCCATTTATCCCGACTCTCTGCTTTCTGTTCGCCAGCCAATTCTCTATCCATGCTAATACATTTCCTCTGACTCTGCGTACCTTTATCTTCTGCAGTAACCTTTTGTGTGGCACCTTATCGAATGCCTTTTGGAAATCTAAATACACCACATCCATCGGTACACCTCTATCCACCATGTTCGTTATATCCTCAAAGAATTCCAGTAAGTTAGTTAAACATGATTTCCCTTTCATGAATCCATGCTGCGTCTGCTTGATTGAACTATTCCTATCCAGATGTCCCGCTATTTCTTCCTTAATGATAGTTTCAAGCATTTTCCCCACTACAGATGTTAAACTAACCGGCCTATTGTTACCTGCCTTTTGCCTGCCCCCTTTTTTAAACAGAGGCGTTACATTAGCTGCTCTCCAATCCGCTGGTACCTCCCCAGAGTCCAGAGAATTTTGGTAGATTATAACAAATGCATCTGCTATAACTTCCGCCATCTCTTTTAATACCCTGGGATGCATTTCGTCAGGACCAGGGGACTTGTCTACCTTCAGTCCCATTAGTCTGTCCAGCACTACCTCCCTAGTGATAGTGATCATCTCAAGGTCCTCCCTTCCCACATTCCTATGACCAGCAATTTTTGGCATGAATTTTGTGTCTTCCACTGTGAACACGGAATCAAAATAATTGTTTAAGGTCTCAGCCATTTCCACATTTCCCATTATTAAATCCCCCTTTTCATCTTCTAAGGGACCAACATTTACTTTAGTCACTCTTTTCCGTTTTATATATCTGTAAAAGCTTTTACTATCTGTTTTTATGTTTTGTGCAAGTTTACCTTCGTAATCTATCTTCCCTTTCTTTATTGCTTTTTTAGTCATTCTTTGCTGTTGCTTAAAATTTTCCCAATCCTCTAGTTTCCCACTAACCTTGGCCACCTTATACGCATTGGTCTTTGATTTGATACTTTCCTTTATTTCCTTGGTTATCCACGGCTGGTTATCTCTTCTCTTGCCGCCCTTCTTTTTCACTGGAATATATTTTTGTTGCGCATTATGAAAGAGCTCCTTAAAAGTCCTCCACTGTTCCTCAATTGTGCCTCCGTTTAGTCCTTGTTTCCAGTCTACTTTAGCCAACTCTGCCCTCATCCCACTGTAGTCCCCTTTGTTGAAGCATAGTACGCTCGTTTCTGACACAACTTCCTCATCCTCAATCTGTATTACAAATTCAACCATATTGTGATCACTCATTCTGAGAGGATCTTTTACGAGGAGATCGTTTATTTTTCCTGTCTCGTTGCACAGGACCAGATCCAAAATGGCTTGCTCCCTTGTAGGCTCTGTTACATACTGTTCTAAGAAACAATCCCATATGCATTCTATGAATTCCTCCTCCAGGCTACCCCCTGCGATTTGATTTGACCAATCGATATGTAGGTTAAAATCCCCCATAACTACTGCCGTTCCTTTTTCACATGCCTTCATTATTCCCTTGATTATTGCCCGCCCCACTATGAAGTTATTATTTGGGGGCCTATAAACTACGACGACCAGTGACTTTTTCCCCTTACTATCTCTAATCTCCACCCACAATGATTCAACATTTTGTTCATTGGAGCCAATATCATCCCTCACAACTGCCCTGATATCATCCTTTATTAACAGAGCTACCCCACCTCCTTTCCCTTCTTGCCTATCTTTCTGAATCATCAGATACCCCTGTATGTTTAATTCCCAGTCTTGGCCACCTTGCAACCATGTTTCTGTAATGGCCACCAAATCATACCCATTTGTAATGATTTGTGCCGTCAACTCATTTACTTTATTTCTAATGCTGCGTGCATTTAGGTAGAGTGTTTTCATCCTAGTTTTTAAACCATGATTTTTAGTTTTTACCCCTCCTGCAGCCCTTTTATATTCAGTAGCCCTTTTTGTTTCTTGCCTTTGGTTTCTCTGCCCTCCACTTTTACTCATCTCTTTCTGTCTTTTGTTTTTGTCTCCTTTTTGTTTCCCTCTGTCTCCCTGTATTGGTTCCCATCCCCCTGCCATATTAGTTTAACGCCTCACCAACAGCACTAGCAAACACTCCCCCTAGGACATTGGTTCCGTTCCTGCCCAAGTGCAGACCGTCCGGTTTGTACTGGTCCCACCTCCCCCAGAACCTGTTCCAATGCCCCACGAGTTTGGAGTGCGAGGCTGGTGCTGTCGGCAAATCAATTAAAGGAATCCACACACAGGCATCTGCCACCGTTTAAACTGAGTTCATCAGTTAGCCGAGCACTCATTTTTCGTGTGGAAGCAAGTCGTTCTCGACCCCGAGGGACGGCCTATGATGATTTTTTTTTAAGTGTAGTGGCTGTTGTAAGTTTTGGAAACGCGGCAGCCGACTTGCGCTCCACAAGGCCCGTCAAACAGCAATGTGATAATGACCAAATGATCTGTTTTTTAGTTGATGTTGATCGAGGGATGACTATTGGTCAGGACACTGGGGAAAACTTCCCTACTCTACGAAATAGCGGCGTAGGATATTTTACGTCCGCCTGAGAGAGCAAACGAAGCCTCGGTTTAATGTCTCAACTGAAATATGGCACCTCTGACAGTGCAGCACTCCCTCAGTATTGCACTGGAGTGTCAGCCTGGATTTTTGTGCTCAAGTCCCTGGAGTGGGAATTGAACCCACAACCTTCTGACTAAGGTGAGCGTGCTAGTCACTGAGCCACAGCTGAAACAGAAGCATATTGTCAATAACCATTTTGCTACTGACATTGTGTTGGCAATGGCGGTTTTAGCCTGAACCACTAACCCCTAACCTTAACTCTAAATCTCTAAATCCCAATTACTAGCTCCAAGCCCTAACCCTAACCACGATGCAAACCATCCAGGATTGCCCTGGGGTCTCCAGGAATTGAAGACAAATCTCCAGGATACTGTTGCCAGCAACCGAGGAGAAAAATCATGGGGGCATTTAAAAAAATTGTATGTTGTTTTAATTTTCTTTGAGCACTTTCATTTATTAGTTGCAAAAATATTGGAGATGGGAAAATTGTCTGTTTGACTGACAGTCAAGAATCATCCAATTAGGAAATAACAAAGAGTCTGTTCACTTTAGACTCGGTATGGGAAGGCAGTGCATCATAAGGATGGACGTGTTGGGTGACTATTGGTTAGAGGCGAGAGATCATGTGGTGAAACCTACACGAGCACGTCCAATCAGAGTGGGAAACCCTAATCGCAACTCAGACCTCTAACCCCAACCCCTAACCCTAACCCCGAGTCAATCTGTAAGGGGTTACTAATGTACAGATAAATTCAAGCTGCATTACTTAGATCTGTAAAAGAAGAAAAATAGAAAACTTATTAATACACAACAAATGTGGCATAGGTTTCCAGTAAACTGTTATTGAAAAAGCTCTTGTAATATATGACTCAGAATGTGGTCATTTACTGTTATGGAGTTTAATGGTTTCTTGTTAATCTGAGTTTGTTTCTTTTGGCCATTTTCAATTCCCAATGGGGCAAAAATTGCGGTAAAAGGCTTCCTGTGGATGGATGCCTCCGACCTGAAAAAAATCTATAAACTTACCTGGTAGTCCGGGAGGTTCAGCGACTTGCAGTCCTGGGCCTCTATGCGAAGGCCTGCATAGAGGCCCATGTATCTCAGGGACGCAGATGTTTTTAAACGTCCCAGGGATCACATGGGCCGGCCCAGCCAATCAAAGTAGGGGCATTCCCATTCATACTTGTTCCATAAGTATGAATACCACCAAAAATACACAAACACTTTGAATATATATTTTTTAAATCATGTATTTAAAATCAATCAAAATGGAATTTAATTAATTATTTAAAACAAAAATGTAATTCTTTGAAAAATAAATTTACATATTTGAAAGGGTCTAAAAATAAACTTATCTTATTTCACAGGTTTTTAAATGTTTAAATTATTTAAAAAATATATTTTTCTCTCCTTTAAAAGTCTTATGCTGATAAAAGCAGGCCTTACGCCTTATGCCTGCTTTTATCAAGCGTCAGAATTCCACGGGCATTCGCTGGGCAGAAGTTGGGCAAATAGCCCAACTCTCCGCAGCGACTGCCCATTTACTTCTGATTCGTACGATCTGTCAAGAGGATTCTTGACAGATCATAAGTTCCGTGTTTCGGCGCATGTGCAGTATATTCTTAAAGCCGGAACTTACGGGATCCCTACAGCCGCGTGCGCACCTCGTAAGCACCCGTGGGGGCCACAAATTCAGCCCCACTATCTATTTGTGCTATCCTATATAAATCTTACACAGATCAACATAGGCAGCTAACAAACATATTTGTGCACAAGCAGAGAATTAACTAACGTCAACAATGTATATTTTTATTTTACTTGGGTAAATTGGCATTTAAGGAGCTGTTAGGGCCTAAAAATGCATTCAGTAACCTTACTGACCCATTAACCCTGACGATCGGCCCACTTTAACTTTCACAGAGGCCTGCCACTGGGTGAACATTGTGCCTGTCTGAAACAAACAGTATGCCTCTTTCCCATGCAAATTGGAGTACTAATGACATAGTTAGGATCCCTAATGCAATTTTATGGAGAACATGGGTAGACCTTGCAACGCGATTGCTCTGCCCATGTGTACTGCTGTTCCAATCGGAACATTTTTTAAGTAATTTTTTGTGGAGCCAAAAGGAGCAGGTGTGCTTTTCCTGGCTCCACAAAAATAGTGCTGGGCTGGCCTTACTGTGCCTCGATATTGCTTCTCCCCGGAGCACCTACCTGCGTGCCACTGCTGGAGTCCCAGTCAGCCAATAATGCTGAGGCCTAAGAATGGCGAGCGGCATCGGGACATCTGCTTGGTGTCCGCAGCCCGCTTGCCAAATTCAAATGTTGCAGTGGCCTCAAAATCGTGGCCATCTCTTACCCACTGGAACAGGTGTCTGGCCAGCACACTCTGCTGGTCAGCTGCCCAAAAGTCAACATCAGCCCTAAATGAAGAGAGTGAATGAGAGATGATCAGATAGAACCAAAGCTGTAACATATCCGTAATAAATACTGCATTATTGAAGCTTGCAATTAACCGTTACCCAACAATGTTATCTGCCATTTGATACACTGTTCCAAGTATACTACTGGAAGCATAGTGCTGAAATAGTTGCTAATATTGGCTTAATAATTTTAATCAGCATCAAGTCAGACCCTGACTTCCATTATACCGTCTTTAAATTCCAGCATACTATTTGAAAAAGTGTCATGAATAAATATGCATAAATTATGTATGAACAGTTTTCCTCTCCACACACAAAATCAGTATATGGCAAATGCATTATAATTTACTAACTGATAAAGCTTGTTAATCACGTACCTAAACACTTCAAGCCTACTTCGATAAGTGCACAGATTCTGTTTCTGTTTGTTGAGGTCTCTCCTATGAGAATACCACTGGCCAGGCTACTAACCACAAGTTCAAGGTCAGGAGAGGAAAGCGAGTAGTCAGTTTTTATTTAACTACTTCACAGGTAGCATAATGATGTGTGGCACAAATTACCCTGGGAAAAAATGGAGGAAGGTGATCCAGACAAATTCAAGAGGGGTCTGAAGGTTTTTGGATAAAAAAAATTGACTGAGGAACATAAGAAGTATAACATGGTGTTTTTGAATTTGGGCCCAGCCAGCTGGGCTGCAATCATCTTTTCTGGTTGTGTATGTTCCTATGCACCTAATTGATGAATATAACATATGAGAGTGGGATAGGTGAAAGGCTGTCATTGTATTAAGGGGTCATGACACCTTAAATCTGAAATTCAACATTTAGTGGTTTTTCACTTTCAAAACCTCAAGATACAATTGCTCCCTTGTACTTCCACCAAAATATATCAGTATAGTTAAAATGCATAACATATACATAGCAAACATCTACAGCATCACACCTGCAACTGTGGTCTCATAGGCATTACACTCCCAAAGCGTTACGCATTCATAGGACAACAAATTCTGATTGACTCAAATAACCACTTATATATGAATCTACTAATCAAATATCCAATTGACAAAATATGGGAAAAAAATATAAAACAGCAAAAAGTGCCAATGTAAAATGAGTAGCTACCAGAATGTCAAGTAATTAATCCCTGAATTTTCAAAGCTACAATTTATAAATCAGCAAGTAGCATAAAACTGACCAATCTTTGTCAGTAATTCCTTCTTGATGTTTTCCGCCTCCTTTTTACACAATTCTGAAAAAGAAAAATCATTTAACTTACCAAGTAGGTACTTTAATGTTATAAATGCATGTAGGAAGTTCCCCATTATAAGGGGAGCTCTTTTGTCTGAGAACTGGAGCTTGAGTTGGAAATTTCATCTGGGCCTTGGATGCTGGAATATTCTTGCTGCTGTGGACAAAGTAGAGGTAATTTTAACTTTGCGCGATAGTAAAAAGTGGACAATATTGCTCATTATACACAACACCTGATTTTCCTTTCCAGTGAAGTAACGGAAAGGGAAAATCAGGCGGAGTGTATAATAGGCGGCCAATTCAATATCGCCCATTTTGCACTCTTGTCCCAAGTTAAAATTACCACCCATTGGCCGGGATTTCACCAACGGAGACGAGTTCGATGTGGGCGGCATTGGTGCAGCGTGGGAAACCCGTTCCAAAGTGCAGCTCGCCCTCGTCGTTCAATCTTCCGTGGCTGGTGCTTGTTAAGTCCGCCCTGTGGTTTTCCCAGCCAATTAACTGGAAGCGGGTCTGATGATGCGTCATCAACTGATTTCCTTAACGAGACCATTCGCAACTTTTTTTTGACAGTTCTTCTTTCAGTCTTTTGCAGCATTGAGCTACTACAAACACTGCCAAACACTGCACAAAGGTGCATGGCTGCACCCAGACTCTCCCATGACTCCCTCCAGATGCTTATGGAGGGAGTCACAGCACGCAGGGAGGTTCTCTTCCCTTCCAATGGTCGGTAGAGACCTCCCCAGAACACCAACGCAGCCAGGTTGCACATGCACAGGAGGGCACAAGCAGGGATATCATGTGGAGAAGCTGGCTGCAGTGGTGCAAACCTTTCCATTATCTCAGTCAATCACGAAACATTACAGCAAAGCCACACTCAACCTCATCCTGCTGTGCCACTCGTCACATCCCCAAAACTCTGCCTTCCCTACTCTACCCCTGCACATCCTTACTCACACCAACTTACCTTGCACCTCCTCCCATTCCCCTCTCTCTCTATCTATCTATATTTTCAGTTCCCCATTTCACTAGCCACCCCTCACATTCACCCTCATCACTATCCAATCATACCAACTAACAACACATTTGGGTCCTTAAGTCAATGTTCATGTATAGTTAATGTTGATGTGTTATCAAAGATTGAAATCTTTATTTTCAGGACTTTGCATCTTGAACAGATTTGTGGGAACCTTTTGAAGTGGCTAAGTGAGTTGTAGTGAATGGTGAGACATAAGGGTACCCCCTACAATGGTGATGAGTGTGAAAGGAATGGGTTGGACATTGCAGGGATGCTTTATGGAGCTCCAGGGCAGCAATGTGGTCGGACGCTGATGCCCTGTGTACTGTGCAGCTTCAGGTGATTGCGGAAAAGGTTGGTGTTGTTGGTGGTGATGTTGGTGTGTTTAGTGATGTTGGTGTTGGGGCAGATCGTGGTGGGATTCTAAGGACCAAGGTGAGATTTTTTCAAGAACACCAAAGCTGCTGGAATAGATGGCAGGTGAGGTTGCGATGACAGAAGCGCCTTGTCAGTGGTGAGAGAGGTTGCTCCAAGGAGGTGACAGTGAATAGAGAGTTCACTGCAAACACTTCCAAAGTGCAAAGAGCACAAAAGTCTCTTCCAAATCCTGAAGGTTTTAGATTCTGATATTGGAAAGTGAAATGGTAGCTTTTATACCACTTCTGCAGCTGTCAACTAGCCAAAGCAATGGAGAGTCACTGAGAAGCCGACTCCACTTACCTGGCATGAAACCCGAGGGATGGCAAACCCGTCATAAGGTTGGTAAAATTCTAAGTGCCTGCTTTTAAGCTTCTTAACTTAAGAGGCACTTAAGAACCTTTTAATGATGTTAATTACCTGTCTTGTCGCTTGCTGCCAGATGCAGATCTGACAGCTGAGAAACTCACATGGAGGCGGGTTCAGAGCGGGATCCCGATCCGCTGTCAAACACGCCCCGCCTCCAAACCCGCAGGGCTGGGAAGATTCCGGCCATTGTGAGTGAGTGAGAGAGATGTGCAACATGGGCGTTTAGTTTTCACTCTGGACCTGTGGAACAACAATATGCATCAAACAGGAAATTAGAGATGCATGTAGCAAGGATACTACAGTAATCGTAGGTGACTTTAATCTACATAGAGACTGGCTAAATCAAATTAGTAATAATACTGCGGCAGATGAATTCCTGGAGTGTGTACAGGATGGTTTTTTAGACCAGTATGTTGAAGAGCCTACTAGGGAACAGGCTATCTTAGAGTGGGTATTGTGCAGTGAGAAGGGGTTAATTCACAGTCTTATTGTGTGGGGTCCTTTAGGGAAGAGTGACCATAACATGATTGAATTCTTTATTAAGATGGAAAGTGTAGTCCAATCTGAAACTAGGGTCCTAAATCTAAACAAAGGAAACTACGAAGGTATGAGGAATGAATTGACTCTGATAGATTGGGAAGATTCATTAAAAGGCATGACGGTGAATAGACAATGGCTAATATTTAAGGAACGAATGCATGAATCGCAACAGTTATACATTCCTTTCTGGCGTAAAAACACAAAAGGAAATGTGGCCCAACCATGGCTCATAAAAGAAATTAAGGATAGTATTAGATCTAAAGAGGAGTTATACAAAGTTGCCAGAAAAAGTAGCAAGCCTGATGATTGGGAGCAGTTTAGAATTCAGCAAAAAAGAACCAAGCGATTGATTAAGCGGGGAAAAATAGAATATGAGAGTAAATATACAAGGAACATAAAAACCGACTGCAGAAGTTTCTACAAGTACATAAAAAGAAAAAGATTAGTGAAGACAAATGTAGGTCGTTTACAGACAGAAACGGAAGAATTTGTAATGGGCAACTAGAAAATGGCAGAACAGTTAAATAAATACTTCGGTTCTGTCTTCACAGAAAAGGATATAAATAACGTCCCAGAAAGGCTAGGGAACCAAGGGTCGAGTGAGCAAGAGGAATTAAAGGAAATGATAATTAGTAAGAAAATAGTGCTGGAGAAACTAATGGGACTGAAGGCAGATAAATCCCCAGGGCCTGATGATCTGCATCCCAGAATACTAAAAGAGGTAGCCATGGAAATAGTAGATGCATTGGTTGTCATCTTCCAAAATTCTATAGATTATGGAACAGTTCCTGCAGATTGGAGGGTGGCAAATGTAACCCCACTATTTAAAAAAGGAGGGAGAGAGAAAATGGGGAACTACAGACCGGTTAGCCTAACATCATTAGTAGGGAAAATGCTGGAGTCCATTATAAAGGATGTGATAACGGCACACTTAGATAATATCAACGGGATTAAACAAAGTTAACATGGATTTCTGAAAGGAAAATTGTTATTTATGGAGAAAGAGTCAGACTGAACACTGTGACCTCAAAGTAACATGTGACCGTAGTTTTTTATTTGCAGGTCTCCAGAGTGTCTCTCCAACCTGAGGCCTCCTTAAATTCCTGTGCTCCCAAGGGATTATGGCATCCCTTGGGACGCCAGGGAATGAGCCCTATGGTGGCTGTATAGATTAAATACAAGTTTACACATATAACAACACTCACCCCCCACCCCGTCAAAGTCAATAGTGTAACTATTTACAATGTGTGTCGATCTGGAGCCTTGGTTGATCGTCTTGGTGTGAAAGCTGGTATTGTTGAATCATTTGTTGGGTCCTCGCTGGGCTGCTGTGCAGCAGGCCTTGCTGGACTGCTTGGTGTGTTGGGTCCTGCTGTGCTGCTGTGGATGATGGGTTCTGCTTCATAGTCAACCGTGGTGCCGGTTGCCACTAGTGTGTATGTTGGAGGATCAAAAAAAGGTAGGGTCCAAGGTGGGTTGCTCAGGATAGTCCGTGAATCGGAGTTTGATTTGGTCCAAGTGTTTCCGGTGAATGAGTCCATTTGAAAGTTTGACCCGAAACACCCTGCTCCCCTCTTTGGCCATGACAGTGCCGGGAAGCCACTTGGGACCTTGTCCATAATTCAATACAAATACAGGATTATTGATTGCAATCTCGCGAGACACATTTGCGCTATCATGGTATGTACTATGTTGAAGCCGCCTGCTCTCTACCTGTTCATGTAGATCAAGGTGAACTAACGAGAGCCTTGTCTTAAGTGCTCTTTTCTTGAACAGTTCAGCAGGTGGGATCCCAGTGAGCAAGTGGGGTCTTGTGTGGTAGCCAAGTAGGACTCGGGATAGGCGAGTCTGCAGTGAGCCTTCAGTTACCCTCTTCAAGCCTTGCTTGATGGTTTGTACTGCTCTCTCTGCCTGACCATTGGACGCTGGCTTAAACGGGGCAGATGTGACATGTTTGATCCAGTTACGGGTCATGAATTCTTTGAACTCAGCACTGGTAAAACATGGCCCGTTGTCACTCAGCAGGACATCGGGTAGGCCGTGTGTGGCAAACATGGCCCACAGGCTTTCAGTATTGGCAGCGGACGTGCTAGCCGACATTATCTCACATTCAATCCACTTGGAGTATGCGTCTACAACCACAAGGAACATTTAACCTAAGACCGAGCCTGCATAGTCAACGTGTACTCTGGACCATGGTTTGGAGGGCCAAAACTTAGCGGCGCCTCCCTGGGTAAATTGCTTAACTGCGAGCATGTATTATATCTGTGAACGCAGTACTCTTAGGTCCGCATCAATACCGGGCCACCACACGTGGGATCTGGCTATCGCTTTTATCATTACGATGCTTGGGTGGGTACTATGGAGGTCATTGATGAAGGTGTCTCTGCCCTTCTTGGGAACCACTACACGATTGCCCCACAGAAGGCAGTCTGCCTGTATAGACATTTCATTTTTGCGCCGCTGGAATGGCTTTATCTCTTCCTGCATTTCCACTGGGACACTGGACCATCTCCCATAAAGTACACAGCTTTTGACTAGGGATAATAAGGGGTCCTGGCTTGTCGAGGTTTTGATCTGCCAGGCAGTGGCGGGCGATTGCTTACTCTCAAATGCTTCCATAACCATGGCTAAATCTGCGAGCTGCGCCATTTCCACTCCCATGGTGGGCAATGGCAGCCTACTGAGAGCATCAGCGCAGTTTTCTGTGCCTGGCCTGTGGCGGATGGCGTAGTTGTATGCGGACAACGTGAGCGCCCATCTCTGGACGCGGGCCGATGTGTTGGTATTTATCCCTTTACTCTCGGAAAACAGGGATACTAGTGGCTTGTGGTCAGTTTCCAATTCAAAATTTTAGCCCAAACAGGTATTGATGCATTTTCTTTTCCCCATAGACACACACTAACGTTTCTTTCTCAATCATGCTGTAGGCTCCAGGAAAATGCACTTCGAGTGTTTTAACCTGAGCCCCACGTGGCTGAGTCGACTAAGAACCTCCTACAGGTTCTGCAGATGCTCGGCTGTGTTCCGACCTGTAACCAAGATGTGGTCCTGTAAGACCACCGTGTGCGGGACCGACTTCAGTAAGCTTTCCATTTTTCTCTGAAATATCTCCACCGCTGATCGAATTCCAAATGGGCATCGGTTATAAATAAAAAAACCTTTGTGCGTGTTGATGCAGATGAAGCTCTTCGATGATTCCTCCAGCTCTTGCATCATGTAGGCTGAAGTCAGATCCAGCTTCGTGAACGTCTTTCCTCCCGCCAGTGTTGCAAAGAGGTCATCGGCCTTTGGTAGTGGGTATTGGTCCTGCAGGGAGAAACGATTGATAGTTACTTTGTAATCGCCACAGACTCTGAAGGTGCCGTCTCATTTGAGGACAGGAACGATCGGACTGGCCCACTCGTTGAACTCGATCGGTGAAACGATGCCCTCTCTTTGCAGCCGGTCTAGCTCGATTTCTACCCTTTCTCTCATCATGTACGGTACTGCTCTCGCCTTGTGATGGATGGGTCACGCCCCCGGAATTAGGTGGATCTGCACTTTTGTTCCTTGGAATTTCCCGATGCCTGGTTCGAACAGCGAAGGAAATTTGTTTAAGACCTGGCACACGAAGTGTCGTCAGCAGGCGATAGCGCTCGGACATCATCCCAGTTCCAGCGTATCTTTCCCAGCCAGCTCCTGCCGAGCATCGCCCGGTACCACCCAGAATGGTAGCTTGTGCATCGCTCCATCGTAGGAGACCTTTATGGTAGCACTGCTGATTACGGGAATCAGTTCTTTTGTGTAAGTTCTTAGTCTCGTGCGAACTAGAGTTAAGACTGGCCTTGAGGCCTTGTTGCACCACAATCTTTCGAAAGTCTTTTTGCCCATGATGGACTGGCTTGTGCCCGTGTCCAACTCCATTAACACCGGGACTACATTTAGTTCAACATTTAGCATTATAGGGGGTCAATTCGTGGTGAATGTGTGCACCCCATGTACCTCTGCCTCCTCAGTTTGAGGCTCTGGTTCGTCGTGACCCTCCGTGGATCTGTCCCCCTCTGCAACATGGTGGTTTGCAGGTTTAGCAGGGTTTGCAGCTCGCCTACACATACATTGGAGGTGTCCCATTGTTCCACCGCCCTTGAAAACCTACTCTTTGAATCGGCATGAATGGAAACGATGATCACCCCCGCAGTGCCAACAAGGTGTTAATGGCCTTGCATTCATCACTCTTGATGGTGGACTCTGAGACATCTGCGGACGTGCAGCTGCAGGCACGTGTACGTTACGATTCGAAAACAACATCACTTTGTTCACAGAAGTTGTAGCAGCATTTGTGTGCTGAGAGATTTGCTTTGTATTGTCACTGGTGACAATGAATGCCTGGGCTATCGCTAAGGCCTTACTCAAGGTTGGGCTCTCTACAGTCAAAAATTTGCGAAGTATGGTTTCATGGCCAATGCCAAGTACGAAAAAGTCTCTGAGCATGTGCTCCAAATGTCCTTCAAATTCACAATGTCCTGCAAGGCATCTCAGCTCGGCGTCATAACTCGCCACTTCCTGACCTTCAGACCTTTTGTAGGTGTAGAACCGGTACCTCGCCATCAGAATGCTTTCCTTCGGGTTCAAATGCTCTCGGACCAGTGTGCACAAATCATCATACGATTTCTCCGTGGGTTTCGCTGGAGTGAGTAGATTCTTCATGAGGCCATATGTTGGTACCTCACAGACGGTGAGGAGGATCGCCCTTCGTTTGGCAGCATTCTCTTCCCTATCTAGCTCATTGGCCACGAAGTATTGGTCGAGTCGCGCCACAAAAGTTTCCCAATCATCTCCCTCTGAGAATTTCTCCAGGATGCCTACTGTTCTCTGCATCTTTGGGTTCACTATCTGTATCTCGTTGCCAGTTGTTATGTATGAAGAAAGAATCAGAATGAACACTGTGAGCTCAAATAACATGTGATCTTAGTCTTTTATTTGCAGGTCTCCAGAGTGCCTCTCCAACCTGTGAGGCCTCCTTAAATACCTGTGCTCTCAAGGGATTATGGGATCCCTTGGGACTCCAGGGGATGAGCCCTCTGGTGGCTGTACAGAGTAAATATATAACAAAAATCATATTTGACAAACCAACTGGAGTTTTTTGAGGATGTAACTGATAGAATAGATGAGAGAAGGGTTAGGACAGATAGTGACCAAGAGACAAGGCAAGAGCAAGAAGGTAGTGCAGGAGTCCCCTGCGGTCATCTCCCTTCAAAGCAGAAATACCGTTTTGGATACTGTTGGGGGAGATGACTTACCAGGGGAAGGCACTAGCAGCCAGGTTCATGGCACCATGGGTGGCTCTGCTGCACAGAAGGGCGGGAAAAAGAGTGGGAGAGCTATAGTGAGAGGGGACTCTATTGTAAGGGGAATAGATAGGAGTTTCTGCGGCCGCAACCGAGGATGGTTTGTTGCCTCCCTGGTGCAAGGGTCAAGGATGTCTCGGAGCAGCTACAGAGCATTCTGGAGAGGGAGGGTGAACAGCCAGTTGTCGTGGTACATGTAGGTACCAACGATATAGGTAAGAAGTGGGAAGAGGTCTACAAGCTGAATTTAGGGAGCTAGGAGTTAAATTAAAAAGTAGGACCTCAAAGGTAGTAATCTCTGGATTGCTACCAGTGCCACGTGCTAATCAGAGTAGAGGAAGCAGGATAGTTAGAATAAATACGTGGCTTGAGCAGCAGTGCAAGAGGGAGGGATTCAAATTCCTGGGACATTGGAATCAGTTCTGGGGGGAGTGGGACCTGTACAAAAGGGACAGTTTGCACTTGGGAAGGACTGGAACTGACATCCTGGGGGTAACATTTGCAAATGCAGTTCGGGAGTGTTTAAACTAATATAGCAAAGGGGTGGGAACCTATGCAGCGAGACAGGGCAAAGTAATATGGAGTCAGAAACAGATGGTAGAAAGGTAAAAAGCAATAGTTGAAGGCCGAGTAAACAAAGGCAAGAGACAAAAAGGGCCACACTATATCATAATTCTAAAAGGACAAAGGGTGTTAAAAAAACAAGCCTGAAGGCTTTCTGTCTTAATGCAAGGAGTATCCGTAATAAGGTGGATGAATTAACTGTGCAAGTAGATGTTAACAGATATGATGTGATTGGGATTACAGAGACATGGCTCCAGGATGATCAGGGCTGTGAACTCAACATCCAAGGGTATTCAACATTCAGGAAGGATAGAATAAAAGGAAAAGGAGGTGGGGTAGAAATGCTGGTTAAAGAGGAGATTAATGCAATAGTTAGGAAGGACATTAGCTTGGATGATGTGGAATCTATATGGGTAGAGCTGCAGAACACCGAAGGGCAAAAAACATTAGTGGGAGTTGTGTACAGACCTCCAAACAGTAGTAGTGATGTTGGGGAGGGCATCAAACAGGAAATTAGGGGTGCCTGCAATAAAGGTGCAGCAGTTATCATGGGTGACTTTAATATGCATATAGATTGGGCTAACCAAACTGGAAACAATACGGTGGAGGAAGATTTCCTGGAGTGGATAAGGGATGGTTTTCTAGACCAATATGTCGAGGAACCAACTAGGGGGAAGGCCATCTTAGACTGGGTGTTGTGTAATGAGAGAGGATTAATTAGCAATCTCGTTGTGCGAGGCCCCTTGGGGAAGAGTGACCATAATATGGTGGAATTCTACATTAGGATGGAGAATGAAACAGTTATTTCAGAGACCATGGTCCAGAACTTAAAGAAGGGTAACTTTGAAGGTATGAGGCGTGAATTGGTGAGGATAGATTGCCAAATGATACTTAAGGGGTTGACAGTGGATGGGCAATGGCAGACATTTAGAGACCGCATGGATGAACTACAACAATTGTACATCCCTGTCTGGCATAAAAATAAAAAAGTGAAGGTGGCTCAACCGTGGCTATCAAGGGAAATCAGGGATAGTATTAAAGCCAAGGAAGTGGCATACAAATTGGCCAGAAATAGCAGCGAACTCGGGGACTGGGAGAAATTTAGAACTCAGCAGAGGAGGATAAATGGTTTGATTAGGGCAGGGAAAATATAGTACGAGAGGAAGCTTGCAGGGAACATTAAGACGGACTGCAAAAGCTTCTATAGATATGTAAAGAGAAAAATGTTAGTAAAGACAAACGTAGGTCCCCTGCAGTCAGAATCAGGGGAAGTCATAATGGGAAACAAAGAAATGGCAGACCAATTAAACAAGTACTTTGGTTCGGTATTCACTAAGGAGGACACAAACAATCTTCCGGATATAAAAGGGGTCAGAGGGTCTAGTAAGAAGGAGGAACTGAGGGAAATCCTTATTAGTCGGGAAATTGTGTTGGGGAAATTGATGGGATTGAAGGCCGATAAATCCCCAGGGCCTGATGGACTGCATCCCAGAGTGCTTAAGGAGGTGGCCTTGGAAATAGCGGATGCATTGACAGTCATTTTCTAACATTCCATAGACTCTGGATCAGTTCCTATCGAGTGGAGGGTAGCCAATGTAACCCCACTTTTTAAAAAAGGAGGGAGAGAGAAAACATGGAATTATAGACTGGACAGCCCGACATCGGTAGTGGGTAAAATGATGGAATCAATTATTAAGGATGTCATAGCAGCGCATTTGGAAAATGGTGACATGATAGGTCCAAGTCAGCATGGATTTGTGAAAGGGAAATCATGCTTGACAAATCTTCTGGAATTTTTTGAGGGTGTTTCCAGTAGAGTGGACAAGGGAGAACCAGTTGATGCGGTGTATTTGGACTTTCAGAAGGCTTTCGACAAGGTCCCACACAAGAGATTAATGTGCAAAGTTAAAGCACATGGGATTGGGGGTAGCGTGCTGACGTGGATTGAGAACTAGTTGGCAGACAGGAAGCAAAGAGTAGGAGTAAATGGGTACTTTTCAGAATGGCAGGCAGTGACTAGTGGGGTACCGCAAGGTTCTGTGCTGGGGCCCCAGCTGTTTACATTGTACATTAATGATTTAGACGAGGGGATTAAATGTAGTATCTCTAAATTTGCAGATGACACTAAGTTGGATGGCAGTGTGAGCTGTGAGGAGGATGCTATGAGGCTGCAGAGTGACTTGGATAGGTTAGATGAGTGGGCAAATGCATGGCAAATGAAGTATAATGTGGATAAATGTGAGGTTATCCACTTTGATGGTAAAAATAGAGAGACAGACTATTATCTGAATGGTGACAGATTAGGAAAAGGGGAGGTGCAACGAGACCTGGGTGTCATGGTACATCAGTCATTGAAGGTTGGCATGCAGGTACAGCAGGTGGTTAAGAAAGCAAATGGCATGTTGGCCTTCATAGCAAGGGGATTTGAGTACAGGGGCAGGGAGGTGTTACTACAGTTATACAGGGCCTTGGTGAGGCTATACCTGGAATATTGTGTATAGTTTTGGTCTCCTAACTTGAGGAAGGACATTCTTGCTATTGAGCGAGTGCAGCGAAGGTTCACCAGACTGATTCCCGGGATGGCGGGACTGACATATCAAGAAAGACTGGATCAACTGGGCTTGTATTCACTGGAGTTCAGAAGAATGAGAGGGGATCTCATTGAAATGTTTAAAATTCTGATGGTTTAGAGAGGTTAGATGCAGGAAGAATGTTCCCAATGTTGGGGAAGTCCAGAACCAGGGGTCACAGTCTAAGGATAAGGGGTAAGCCATTTAGGACCGAGATGAGGAGAAACTTCTTCACCCAGAGAGTGGTGAACCTGTGGAATTCTCTACCACAGAAAGTTGTTGAGGCCAATTCACCAAAATATATTCAAAAAGGATTTAGATGTAGTCCTTACTACTGGGGGAATCAAGGGGTATGGCGAGAAAGCAGGAATGGGGTACTGAAGTTGCATGTTCAGCCATGAACTCATTGAATGGCGGTGCAGGCTCGAAGGGCCGAATGGCCTACCTATTTTCTATGTTTCTATGTCGAACCAATGGATGTAGTGTATTTGGATTTTCAGAAGGCCTTTGATAAGCACCCACATCAGAGGTTAGTGTGCAAAATTAAAGTATATAGGACTGGGGGTAATGTATTGGCATGGATTGGAAATTGGTTAACTGACAGGAAACAGAGAGTAGGAATATACGGGTCTTTTTCGGGGTGGCGGGCAGTGACTAGTTGAGTACCGCAAGGTTCAGTGCTTGGGCCCCAGCTATTCACGATATGTATAAATGATTTGGATGAGGGAACCAAATGTAATATTTCCAAATTTGCTGACAACACAAAACTAAGTGGGATTGTGAATTGTGAGGAGGATGCAAAGATGCTGCAAGATGATTTAGGTAGGTTGAGTGAGTGGGCAAACACATGGCAGATACAGTATAACGTGGATAAATGTGTTGCCCTTGAGAAGGTGGTGGTGAGCCACCTTTTTTAACAGCTGCGGTCTTTGTATATAACTGAGTGGCTTGCTCGGCCATTTCAAAGGGCAGGTAAGAGTTAACTACATCGGTAAGGACGGTAGGTTTCATTCCCGACACGACATGAGTGAAACAGATGGGTTTTTACGACAATTTCATGGTCATCATTACTGATACTAGCTTTTTATTCAGGATTTATTGAATTAACCAAAGTTAAATTCCCCAGCTGTCATGGTGGAAATTGAGCTCAAGTCTCTGGATTATTAGTCCAGGCCTCTTGGATTATCAGTCCAGTAACATAACCACTATGCTACCGTACCCCTAAGTAATGCATTTTGTTGTGTTGCTGAGAGGAACTGATGTTTGCACAGAAGATGTTTATCAGTACACAGTGGCCAAAGTCAGTGCGTCAACCAGTCTTGGCCCATAGCAAAGACTGTTCAGGTGTTGACCATTGAAGAATCAACAGTGGGCAAAAAGTTCCTGCAGCAGTGCTATAGCACCTGTTGACAAAAGTACAAATCCACTGTGAGGGAGAAAACAATCTATTTTATATTTACATCAACGATTGACAAAAGGGAGCAAGTTCTGACGAGCGAGGAAGAATGAATAAACAGATAAAGGGCTAGATTTTACACTTTTGTGCAGATCGCCCAAAAATGGGTGTAATTTCCGGCATGGGCAGTAAATATGAGTTTTCATATCGGCGGATTTTCGGCCATTTTCAAAGCCCCTAGTTTCCATTTTAAAAATTGGGCGTAACTGTGAGCGATCTGAAATGGGCGTTAGCATTAAATCTCTCTGACCTTCTGCCATAAAGTGTCGCCGTCCTTAGCAACGGCATGGCAACGCTCATTTCCCGCGATTCAGGAGTCAAGGATCATCATTACATGCGCATAAGAGGAGAGAGTGGGAGCAGAGAGGGATTGAAGGTGTGTGTGGGTGTGGTGTGTGTCATGTATCTCACATTACTGTATATAACTGTGTCTTACCATGCTATACATGATTGTAACTGGATATGACCTGTAACAATAAGCATACCTTACCACCAGGGGTGCACTTGCAGGAGACACTCCATACCTGTCCACTGAGGTATATAAAGGGAGGTCTCAGGCAGGTGCAGCACTGGAGAGCTGGAATTAAAGGTGCAGGTCCTGAGTGACCTTGACTTCAGCATGTGTCTCGTGTAAGTCAGTACATTAGAGTCAGGACTTAACAGTGTGGGTGCTTGTTTGGCTGCTTTGGGAGGTAGGAGGGAGAGTTTCGAGCTTTATAGCAAATTGTGCGAAAAAAGTTAGCTGTTACCAGCCAGATATTTTCACCAATTTAGTGCCTATAATGGAGGGAGTGAAGGAGGCGACACAGCATGCTGTGGAGACTGACGCTGGCGAGAGCAGTGAGCTGGGAGAGGATTTATTGGGAGGACGAAAGAGAAGGAGGTTCTCGGCTGAGGCAAATGCCTCCCTCATGCAGGAGGTCGAGTCACGCTGGGGTGATTTGACCCAGGGAGGGCATGGGAAGCCAAAGGACTACCAGAAGATATGGGCCGAGATAGCAGAGGTGTTCTTGTCAGCACCCAACGAGGAGCGTGAGGGCAACCAATGCTGAAAGCGATGGAACGACCTTATCGGATCCGCAAAAGTAAGTATTACATTTATTTACATGTACTTATATATATAAATAATTTGATTTATAAGAGTCATGAGTGACTATAATCAGATGTGAGATCTTTCACTTTTACCGGGAATGTTGTACTCAAAGCCTGCGGTCCCGGTGCACGTCTTTAGGTAAAGAATGATAATTATCAGAATAATCATGATTACATCTGTCGGTTATGTGTTGTGTCAGTCTCTGTGACAGTACCTAGCAATGATCTCATGCCATGTCATCCGAGGAATAGGGCCGAGCAGAGGCGAACTGGTGGGGGGCCACCAGTTATCAGCGACCTCACTGACATGGAGGAACGGGTGCTCAACTCATGGGGACCCACCCCCGGACAGCCATGCAGGCAGCTGCAGACCCTGAAGAGATGCCACGTGAGTAAAGTATACATCATTGCGTGATATAAAGTCAATAGATGCCACACCACTCATATCCGAACAATAATATATGATAGATGATTTCTAAAACTGTCCTACAAATAATGCTGGCCTTATGTGAATCATTGCAATGCAGCATGTGTTGATGGGCATGAAATGTGATGTCTGCGATGATTTTGATAGCGGTGGCATTTTTATCATGCATATGCTGTGTGTAGCACTGGACTCACCTTGTGACCCTAGCACCCCCTTCTCCTCTAATAACCTCATTTGTGTTTTGCAGCTCAGCCAGCAATGCATCCCAAGGCAAGACCACAGAGGCCTGAAGGTGGGGGCGCGGGGCCTGACTTGCCGGACGATCCTACATCTGGTGTTGAGGAGCTCCGATTCCCGTCCATCAATCTGCTGGGTCCGTTCTCAACGGATGAGAGCGTGGACATTGAGGAACCTGCATCGCCAGGCTCCAGAAGGCATTCGACCCCAAGGCCATCTAGTGCTCCTCCGACCATTCCCACCTCCACACTGGAGGTACCGAGCTCAAGCACCTCGCCACAGGGAACCCCAGGTGTCCCCAGGATGGCGCCAACCCCGCAGAGGTTTCGTGGACGCGGCAGGTCTGCTGCATGAGCGCCAGATGATAGGAGCGACATGGTAGAGTTGACCAGGAGGACTGTAGACATAAGTGACCAGATCCTACAGGCATTGGCGGGCATATCCTGACAGCTGGCCAGCATCTCCGGCACCATGGCGGAGTATGTTCCGCGGATGGCGGAGGCCCTGAAGGTGATAGCCAGGAACATTGGTGGCACAGGCCTACCAGTGGTCCCGGAGCGCAGCACTCCACCCCTAGGCTCCGCACTCCCAGTGCCAACGACACATGAGAGGCAGGAGCAAGATCCTGCTTCTGGATCCGAGAATGTTCCCACCTCGGCACCCCCTGCTCCCGTATCCGTGCAACCACCGGCTCTGCCTTCATCCCCCCCCAATGAGGCACTGCCTGAGGAACGCCTCAGCCAGGCGGCGTGGAGTGAGGAGGGGAAGGGGTAGAGGTGGGGAGAAGAAGGGGAGGGGGGAAGGAAAGTGAGATGCATGTCCACAGGTGATGGCTGTGTTATATCTCCATCTCAGTGTATGCAATTTGTTGTAAGGTATGGGGGGAGGAGGCCACCCTGTTGGTTTGCATTTGTATTCTGTGTTGCTGGACATGTTGATCATTTGATTGATGTCAATGGTCGAAAAAGTGGGATGGGAGTGGGATGTTTTTGCCCGTGATACTTATGATTTCAGACCAATGGTCGTATTAAATGTTTTTTATTTAACATAACTTTGTTGCGCATTGTCTCAAATCGCTGGACTGTTACACAATGGTGATTCCTTAACAAGAAAGGGTATAATGAAACTTAACTTCAATCAACTTAAACTTTAACTGGCACCAAGGTGATGCCCACCATTGATGTCTGAGCTGCACACACAGCAATGTGTCAGCTTTTTCAATAACAGCAACGTTCTTTTGGGCAAATCGCTCATTTATGAGCTGCTGACGTAAGAGTCTTGCAGCTATGTAGCCACCATGGGCCCTTTCCTGTGGTCTTGAGGGGGGTGTGGGCGTGGTTGCATAGTCAGCCTGATTGTCTGGCCCTAGGTCAGCATCCAGCCCCTTGTCCTCCTCTTCCTCTCTCTCCTGAGGTGGACCATCAGTCCCTTCTGGCAATTCTTGTCCCCTCCTGATAGTCAGGTTGTGCAGCATGGAGCACACGACCATGAATTGAGCTACCTTGTATTTATTTATTTTTTTTTAATTCGTAGCCAATCTTTCCAATTCTTTGTCAAATCACAAACGGCAGAGGTCACCTTGCACACATCAAGGATCACTCTGCGCCAATGCTCTTAGCCAAAAGGCCTAGAGCCACTGCACCGTTCCTGGAAGTACTGCAATACCAGGTTCGTGCCATGGAGGTGGATGGGTCAGGCCCCCCACACACCTCCGTGGAGGTGGATGGGTCAAGCCACCCCACCCACCTCCTATTTCCAAAAAGCATAGGAGAACCACCTTCCTGATCCAGGGAGAACCACTTTGGGGTCATGGTTACTCCCCTGTCAGGTCAGTTACGCATGATCTTGAGCTACCTTGTATTGCTCCAGGCATCTAACGCGCTAAGTACACTAATGATTTTATGGACCACATTGCGTGTGGCTCTGTGGCACTTGTTGTATCGCTTCTCGGTCTTGGTGTGGGTGTTACGCAGGGGGGGTCATCATCCAGATGGCTAGGCCATATCGTCTGTCACCAAGCATCCAGTATTGACCTTGTGGCTGACTGGTAAGCATGTCAGATACAGCGCTCTCACCCAGGATGTGAGCCTCATCGAAGCTTCCCGGAAATTTAGCATTCACTACATAATTATCTGGTTGTGGTCGACAACTAGTTGGACCTTCAGAGAGTGAAATCCTTTTCGGTTGCGAAAAACCTCTGCGTCCTGAGAAGGTGCCTGCATGGCGATGTGCATACAGTGTATTGCTCCCTGCATCTTGGCGAAGTTAGCAATTTGGTAGAATGCTCCAGCCCTGTCAGTCTGAGCCTCCCTGGTCATAGTGAAGCTGATAAAGTCCATCCTATGCGCGTACAGGGCTTCAGTGACCTGTCTAATGCAGCAATGTGTGGCATGCTGATATATAGCGCAAATGTTGACCGAGGCCTGAAAGGAACCCGACGCGTAGAACGACAGTGTCGCGGTGACCTTGACCTCGACAGATAGTGATGTCCTGAAGGTGCTGGCAGGTTGCAGATCTGCCCTGATGAAATGGCATATCTCACTGATAACCACTTTGCGGAAGCGCAGTCTCCGAAGGCAGGTGTTCTCGGATAAGTTGAGGTAAGACCACTTCTCCCTGTAAGTGCGGGGGGTGTATGGTCTCGTCCTCCTCATCAGTCTGGCACGTCTTAGATTGGGCACATAATGCTGTGGATTAGACATTGCATTTGCACTCTGCAGCTTCTGTATTGTAATCGATGCAGGCTGAGAAATGGCTGGCCCCATTCCAATAAAAGTATACTGCCAATTGTTCACAAGCAACAAATTTCCCCACTAAGACACCTACAGTAAAATCCAATCATCCACAGTAGGATAAGATGTCTGTTCAGATGGTCACATCACCTGAGAAGAACTCCAGAGTACATCCAAATTCCCCCGAAGTTGAAGCAGCCTTTTCAATGAAGCGACCTGCGATTTACAAAATGGCATCCACACCACTGTGATTAGTTCAGATCAGTTCAGAGCAGTTTTTTCGGCGAGCAAGATTGTGGGCGAGATGTGTGCGAGGTGGTGAAAGTGACGCTGGGCGATATCCTGGGCGTTAGTTTCGGCAAATGTGATCTTTACGACAAAAAAAAGTGGCCGGTCGTTATTATTGAATCTCGATGTTAATTACATGCCAAAAGTAACGCTGGGCGATAGTACGGGCGTTGGGTTTGCTCATTCTGATGATTCTGCCCCAAAAAATGGGCGGGCAGTATTATTCTTTTCCAGCATTACGTACATGCCGAAAGTAACGCTCGGCGATAAGTGTCCGAGAAATGGGCGTCAGTTTCGATTTAATGCCTAAATGGCAGATATCTGGGCGTTACACCTCATTTCAGCGATAAAATGGACGTTAAGTGGGCGGTATGCATGCAAAAATAATGGAAAATCTAGCTCAATGTGCTTGCACTTTGATCAAATACACCATAGGAAATAGGGCAAAACATTTTAGAATATTCAGTAACTGGGAATAAGGTTTGGAGAGGGAAAACAAAGTTACTTGCATATTAATCAAGTTTTGTAAAATGAAAGGTAAATAATATTATACATATTAAATTTGGGAGTCCCTTACCTTTTGTTTCAATGAGGTGTTGAATATTTTTACCATGCGTCATTAATGGGATATATTGCTTTAGTAAATTTGCTGTATTGTGGTGAATGGCTAACATGTTTAGGCTGAGGTGGGACCACTGTAAACATTAGAAACTACACTGCAGGTCCTGGAGCTGAGTAATACCACAGAAATGTAATAGCAATATAGTTATATATTTAGGTTTGAACAAAATCCACACCCATGTGGCACATAACTGCACTTTTATAAGAGTTCTGTTAACAGATGTAGTTCATGGTGATGCTGAAACAGGAATTAACAAAATAACAGTCAAAAATGACAACTTAACAAAGAGAACTTTCACTGGCAGGAGTTTTGATCAAGAGTACTCAACTGAACCTGGTGAAGTAATAATGAGCCAGGTAAGTAATCACAAGCAAGATAATATTTAGAAGCCATCGACCTTAAGATAATTAGGTTAACAGTTAGAATAGGCAAGGAAAAAGCAGAATGCAAAACAAAGATATCGGACTGCAAAAATGGCAAATTTCAGAGGGATAAAAAGGGACCTTTGCAAATAGAAATGGCAAGTATTTAAATGCGACAAGGGAAGGGTACAGACAAATAACATTCTGCTGAAATGTCAAGTAGGAGATAATAACCAGAAAGTAGAGTAGGAGTAAATGGATGTTTCTGAATTGGCAAGATGTTCCGAGTAGCATACTCCAGCATTTAATTTTATTTTTGGACTTCTTTTGTTCTCCATATACATAATGTGCTGAACATGGGGATAAAAGGAAGTATATCAAAATGATTGATTACATCAAGTTAAAGAGCCAAACAAACTATGAGGAGGAATGCAGGAGGACATTGATAGGCTTGGGGAATTAACAGATATGAGGCAAATACAGTTCAATATAGATAAATGTGAAGGATTATATTTGAAAACAGAAAGAGATGCTGAAATTCTCCATGGAGTAAAGAAAGAGTTCTAAAGATACAGGCACCCCACCCATTACAAACAGAAATGCAGGCTGAAAAGCCATAAAATGACTGAATTGGATTCTGAGTTTTATAAGGCTGAAGGTTGAATACAAAAGCAAGGAAGTGATAAAGTAAAGTTATATTCCATGGTGATTAAGAAATTAAAGGGTGATATGATTCAGATGTTTAAAATAATCAAGAATATGGACAGATTTAGTAGACATTGAAAACAAGGGGTGATAATTTTAGAATTCAAGCGTAACTCAAGTTTAAAGCGAATCTAGGAACAAAGCATTGATGCAAAGTCAATTGAGCAATTGAAAAAAGGATGATAGTGATCTATCTGTGAAATAAATATATTAGCAAAAAGGAGAAAATGCAGATAATTAAGATTAAAACATAAAGCTCGCATGGCTGTCAAAATAGTGAAACAGACTCAAGTGGCTAAATCACCTTCTACAAGTTCATTCTAGAAATATGAGAAGACATTAATTATGTTTCATTTGGAGAACTGTGTACAATTTTAGTCACCTCATATTTTTTTGATCTTATAACAAAACAAAAATATAATTTCATAGTTATGATTCAACATTGTTGGAATTTCACTCATCCATGTGGTTTTAATGGAAATGGCTTTCTTCCCCACTGTAATGTATGCACCTGTGAGTATGTTCACAGGTTTGTAGAGCTGTTGCACCAGCATCCGAGTGGCGCAGTGGAAGGGTGCTGGGGCCATAACCCAGAGCTGGATGGATCAAAACCATCCTCTACTAACTGCAATTTTTAAAACCAAAAAGATGTGATGTGATGTTCATAAAACTCAATAAAACCCCAGCCAGTTGGGTTCAGGGGATCCATGATGAGGCAGGTGGCTGTGAGCCTGATGGATGAACTGGTAAAGTGTAGTGTGATTGTTAAACCTTTAGTAATAAACCAAATAGCTCTTAATAGCAATGTGTTGCTATGAATTCTTAAGCAAAGTACCCATGAAGTAAATACATTACACCCATCTTGATAAATTTACTTGAACATCATTTAATAAAGCAGCGTGATAAAAATTATAAAACTCTGAAGCTTTGAACAGCCAGCCTTCTATATTCCAAATAATATTTTATTGGTTTTCAAATGCTTAAAAACAAAATACAGACTTGCAAAGCCGATACATTTTTGTTGTAAAGCAGTGACTCCTTAACCAGTTTTAGAATATTTACAGGTATAAAGCCTTTTAAATTTCAGCCTAATATGCCAGCCATCAAAAAGCTATAACAAAACTTTTATCAAAGTATTGCTAATTTAATGTATCGCACAAGGAAGCAAAATATGATATAACACTGTATACAGATCACAACAGACAAACTGTTTTGTAAGGGGAAATCATACAGGATTGAAATCTGTTTAGGAACAACAAAGAAAGAACTTTAGAGCATCCCAAAGCACTTCACAGCCAATGAATTACTTCTAAAGTGTAGCCATTGTTGTTATGTAAGTAAACATGACAACCAATTTGCACAGATCAAAATCCCAAAAACAACGAGTGAGATTAATAAGCTATTATTCTGTGTTTGGTGGTATTGGTTGAGGGATAAATGCTGGCCAGGACATTTGGGGAACTTCCTGTTCTTCCTCAAACTCAAGCATGGAATCTTTACAGACAGGAAGGGCCTTGGTTTCACGTTTCATCTAAAAGATTATGTGAAGGGTTATGGGGAGTGGGCAGGGAAGTTGAGCTGAGCCCAAGATCAGATCAGCTTGATCTTATTAGATGGTGGCGCAAGCTCAAGGGCCAAATGGCCTAATTCTGCTCCTATTTCTTATGTTCTTACTTTCTATTACAGCAACCCTCAACATTGCACTGAAGTATCAGGCTAAATGAAATGCTTAAATCCTGGAGTGGGGCATGAACCCCCAATCTTTTGACCCAGAAATTAGTGTTGCCAATGAGCCAAGCTAACAGTGTACGTATCAGTCCCTGGTGTAAAGCTGGTGGTGCTGCATGCAATATGCTTTACACCAGAGACTGATATACATCTGTTTCCAAATCCTGTCCAATACAAATCTGTTTCATGGCTTCATTTTACCAAGTTATAACATTTACAGCATTCAAAAAATAACCAGTGAAATTTCCTAGTTAAAATTACTAAAATAGTGCTACAGGGTAATATCAGACTCTGTAATTGTTTGACATCAAGGCAGCACCAGCATAACTTTTTCGTTTACTTGGATGCTATTAAGCCAAGCATCAGCAGGGGGCAACAGACATCAGCACAAAGTTAATCGGAATCTTGGCAAAATAGTTCCGCTTCAAAAGGAAATGAAGGAAAATGGTAACAAGTACTGTTTTCATTGGACTTACTTTACCTGAAGCCAAATAGAAACTGCAATACTAAACCAATTACGAAGAGAGTACTTTATTTTCTACATAATTATACTAATTTATCAAAAGTTCACAATTAACGTTTACTAAAAGTTTGGTATTGCTCAGTGCCTCGAATCTTTGGATGAATTTAAGATATTTGAAATGCAAACTCCTTCACAGTGCTGTTACTTACAATTTGCTGCCATTTGTAGATTTCAGAAATATTAATCCAACAAACTATATAGGACAACAATCACAAAAGTCTGATCATGGTCAGATCAAAATTGGGTTAGGAGAGCATTTTCAGCATTTTTTGTCAATTTAAGGCGGTGGTGGATATGGTGTGCCCCCGGGATTTATGCTGGGACTTCTTTTGTTTTCCATTGATATAAATGATTTGGACATAGGTACAAGAGGAACAATATTGCAGTGTGCTGACAGTACCATATTAGGGAGATGGCAACAACAACTTGCATTTATGTAGCACCTTGAACATAGTAAAACATCTAAAGGCGCTTCACGAGCATTATCAAACAGAATTTGACACCAAGTCACATAAGGAGCTATTAGGACAGGTGACCAAAAGCTTTGTCAAAGAGGTGGTTTTAAGGAGCATCTTAAAAGAAGGCAAAAGAAATGGAGAGATAGAAAGATTTAGGGAGGGACTTCCACAGCTTAGGGCTTTGTCAGCTGAAGGCACAACCGCCAATGGTGGAGCGATGAAAATCGGGGATGCACAAGAAACTGAGGAAGAATGCAAGAGACTGCTGCTGGTCATGGACACATGCAAATAGGTGACAGATGCAGTCTAATGGTGAGAAATGTTTAGTATTACATGTTCTGGAATAGACCGGTAAAAAGAACTACATCAAAAATGGTAAGATTTTTAATAGAATGGAGCAACAAAGATAAAGGAGTACAGATACATAGATCTTTAAAGTTGGGACTATAAGTAGAAAAGCACACAATAAAGGCAACTGGATTCTGTATTATTTTACTGAGAGGTGAGAGACGTGCGAGGAGTGCAGAGGATTTGCAACTCTCCTATATTAAGAGTAGTTATCCAGGGGACATGCAACAACCTGCATTGGGCTCCAACCTCAGTTTTCTCACCATCCCGCAGTCATGGGCTGAGGTGGGAGAAGGAGAGGACAATGTTCTGTCCTTAAGTTCAGTAAAAACCACTCAACTACTCAAATATTATACTTCACTGCAACTAAAGTACAAAAAGCGACTTTCTGATTTGTCTTACAACTCATGTGCCGAAATAACAATGGTGTTTCAAGAACTTTATAATGGTTCAATGTCATTTATTCTTGTGTAATCTATCGCTTAATATTTTAACAGGCTTCCACAAGGCAAACACCGTCGCTGTCATAATGTAGTCCGAGGATTTACAGCGGTTCTCAAAATGGGCGGCACTGGGCATGTGCCTGGGCCAAGAAATTTGTTTGCACTCGTCCTTAAGCAGGTGCATCACATGTTCAATCTACTATTGCCTGTCTGGTGCCTGGTAACAAAGGGCAGGGGTGGGGGAGGGGCTTGCCCAGAGGAAAATTATCTCTTACATATCACTTAAAATGTACGAGTATTTGAAAAGGAAGAGTTTAAAAGGATATAGGGTCAGGGCAATAGAGAGCTTCAGTTGTAAGGCTAGCAAAGGTATCATTAAACAGGCCCTTTCTGTGCTGTAAATTCTATGATTCTATGCAGTAGGTTACAATTTTTAAAATGTCCATAATTAAATATTGCACTTGGCCGGCCTGAACTGCCAGAAGCAGGTTACCACAGGAAATGTAGAAACAAACCAAAGCTATCGTCATACTTCCTGCCTTTGCAGATTTTTGCATACTGGTGTGATCACGCCACATAATTTATCATTGAAATAGTAAAAGTTGTTTTATTGTCCATAATATATGGACAACTTTCAGAGAGATGATGGCTTGCATTTACGTGGCATCTTATCATATCTCCGAAAAACATCACAACGTGCCTCTCACACAATGAAGCATTAAATTGCAGTGACTGTTAGGCAGCTGTTCATTTGTTTGAAACCATAAATTGGTACAGGTAAGCAGTAATCAGCTTTAGTGTCACCACACTTCAGCTCGTGTGTTATCTGTCCAAGTTCACATATTGTATATCACAAACACGAGGACCCTTTCACTTATAGAAACATAGAAAATAGGTGCAGGGGTAGGCCATTCGGCCCTTCGAGCCTGCACCATCATTCAATAAGATCATGGCTGATCATTCACCTCAGTACCCCTTTCCTGCTTTCTCTCCATACCCCTTGATCCCTTTAGCCATAAACGCCATATCTAACTCCCTCTTGGAATATATCCAACAAACCGGCATCATCAACTCTCTGCCGTAGGGAATTCCAAAGGTTAACAACTCTCTGAGTGAAGAAGTTTCTCCTGATCTCAGTCGTAAATGGCTTACCACTTATCCTTAGACTGTGTCCTCTGGATCTGGACATCCCCAACATCGGGAACATTCTTCCTGCATCTAACCTGTCCAGTCCTGTCAGAATTGTATATGTTTCTATGAGATCCCCTTTCATCCTTCTAAACTCCAGTGGATACAGGCCCAGTCGATCCAGTCTCTCCTCATATGTCAGTCCTGCCATCATGGGGATCATTCTGGTGAACCTTCGCTACACTCCCTCAATAGCAAGAATGTCCTTCCTCAGATTAGGAGACCAAAACTGAACACAATATTCCAGGTCAGGCCTCACCAAGGCCCTATACAACTGCAGTAAGACCTCCCTGCTCCTATACTCAAATCCCCTAGCTATGAAGGCCAACATACCATTTGCCTTCTTCACCGCCTCCTGTACCTGCATGCCAACTTTCAATGCTGTACCATGACACCCAGGTCTTTTTGCACCTCCCCTTTTCCTAATCTACCGCCATTCAGATAATATTCTGCCTTCGTGTTTTTGCCCCCAAAGTGGATAACCTCACATTTATCCACATTATATTGCATCTGCCATGCATTTGCCCACTCACCTAACCTGTCCAAGTCACCCTGCAGCCTCTTAGCGTCCTCCTCACAGTTCACACCACCACCCAACTTAGTGTCATCTGCAAACTTGGAGATATTACACTCAATTCCTTCATTTAAATCATTAATATATATTCTAAATAGCTGGGGTCCCAGCACTGAGCCCTGCGGCACCCCACTAGTCTCTGCCTGCCATTCTGAAAAGGACCCATTTATCCCGACTCTCTGCTTCCTGTCTGCCAACCAGTTCTCTATCCACGTCAGTACATTACCCCCTATACCATGTGCTTTAATTTTTCACTTCAATCTCTTGTGTGGGACCTTGTCAAAAGCCTTTTGAAAGTCCAAATACAGCACATCCACTGGTTCTCCCTTGTCCACTCTACTAGTTACAGCCCCAAAAAATTCCAGAAGATTTGTCAAGCATGATTTTCCTTTCATAAACCCATGCTGACTTGGACCGATCCTGTCACTGTTTTCCAAATGCACTGCTATTTCATCTTTAATAATTGATTCCAACATTTTCCCCACTACTGATGTCAGGCTAACCGGTCTATAATTACCCATTTTCTCTCTCCCCCCTTTTTTAAAAAAGTGGTGTTACATTAGCTACCCTCCAGTCCATAGGAACTGATCCAGAGTCGATAGACTGCTGGAAAATGATCACCAATGCATCCACTATTTCTAGGGCCACTTCCTTAAGTACTCTGGGATGCAGACTATTGGGCCCCCGGGGATTTATCGGCCTTCAATCCCATCAATTTCCCTAACACAATTTCATGACTAATAAGGAGTTCCTTCAGTTCCTCCTTCTCACTAGACCCTCGGTCCACTAGTATTTCCGGAAGGTTATTGGTTCTGTCTTCACGAAGGAAGACACAAAGTATTTGTTCAACTGGTCTGCCATTTCTTTGTTCCCCATTATAAATTCACCTGAATCTGACTGCAAGGGATCTATGTTTGTCTTCATTAATCTTTTTCTCTTCACATATCTATAGAAGCTTTTGCAGTCAGTTTTTATGTTCCCAGCAAGCTTCTTCTCATACTCTATTTTCCCCCTCCTAATTAAACCCTTTGTCCTCCTCTGCTGCATTCTAAACTTCTCCCAGTCCTCAGGTTTGCTACTTTTTCTGACCAATTTATATGCCTCTTCCTTGGATTTAACACTATCCTTAATTTCCCTTGTTAGCCACGGTTGAGCCACCTTCCCCGTTTTATTTTTACTCCAGACAGGGATGTACAATTGTTGAAGTTCATCCATGTGATCTTTAAATGTTTGCCATTGCCTATCCACCGTCAACCCTTTAAGTATCATTTGCCAGTCTATTCTAGCCAATTCACGTCTCATACCATCGAAGTTAGCTTTCCTTAAGTTCAGGACCCTAGTCTCTGAATTAACTGTGTCACACTCCATCTTAATGAAGAACTCTACCATATTATGGTCACTCTTCCCCAAGGGGCCTCGCACAACAAGATTGCTAATTAGTCCTTTCTCATTACACATCACCCAATCTAGGATGGCCAGCCCTCTAGTTGGTTCCTCGACATATTCGTCTGGAAAACCATCGCTAATACACTCCAGGAAATCCTCCTCCACCGTATTGCTACCAGTTTGGTTAGCTCAATCTATATGTAGATTAAAGTCGCCCATGATAACTGCTGTACCTTTATTTCACGCAACCCTAATTTCTTGTTTGATGCTGTACCCAACCTCACTACTTTGGTGGCCTGTACACAACTCCCACTAGCGTTTTCTGCCCTTTGGTATTCCGCAGCTCCACCCATACAGATTCCACATCATCCAAGCTAATGTCCTTCCTTACTCCATCCTCCATATCACCCTCTTGAGATACTATTTAAAGCAGAGAATTTGCAATCTGGCATGTATGTCCTGTTTGAAGTATATTATATGCTAAACACTTTGAATCCTAGCATTAATCTGGGGAATGAGAACATAAATACCAAATTACAACATTTTAAAAAGCTGATAAAGCCCCCCAAAAAGCTTAACGATTCCAAAATGAACATGCAACTGAAAGATCCTTGATCAAGGCCACTGCTGCAAGGCGACTGAGTAAAAAAAATTATTACAGTAGATTTTTGCATTTTTATTATTGTTTTGGAATTACATTCCATGATGCAGTTGGTGTTTCTCTAAAAAGTGAAACCCAATGGTTTCAATTACAAAATATGAAAAATAGTTACAATGGGATTGCAGTAGGACATGAAGCATCAGAGTCATAGCAAGAGAATAGCAGAGACAAAAGGAGAGATTTTCAACTTGCCACCTGGGTGTTGTGGACCAGTCACCTGTTATGGAAACTGCCTGATTTCATTTTGATAAAAAAACAATGAAAATTAAAATCAGACAATTTCTGTAATGGGCAGCAAGTTGAAAACCTACCCCCAAAGAATGAGAGAATGAAAGGGACCAAGTGAGAAATAAAGAACAATATGGACTGAGATAGGTGCAAAGAATAACATGGACTGGGATACAAAGAATGATGAGGACTGAGATGGGAACAGAGAACAGAAACAGAAAATAACATAGACCAATATAGAGAGAATGTTGGGAACTGTGCCAGACACAGAGAATGACATGAACTAATATAGACATTATAATAATAATAACTTTTATTTATATGCCGCCTTTAATGTAGTAAAACGACCCAAGGCGCTTCACAGCAGTGTTATCGATAAACAGATAAATTTGACACCGAGCCACAGAAGAAATTAAGGCAGATGATCAAAAGCTTGGTTAAAGAGCTAGGTTTTAACGAGCGTCTTAAAGGAGGAAAGAGAGGTTGAGGTTTAGGGAGGGAGTTCCAGAGCTGAGGACCCAGGCAGCTGAAGGCACGGCCACTGATCATTGAGCAGTTATAATAAGGGATGTTCAAGAGGCCAGAATTTGAGGAGCGCAGACATCTCGTGGGGTTGTGAGGCTGAAAAAGATTACAGAGATAGGGAGGGGCAAGTCCATGGAGAGATTTGTAAATAGGATGAGAATTTTTAAATCGAAGTGTTTAATTGGGAGCCAATGTAGGTAAGAAAGCACAGGGGTGATGGGTGATCTTGACTTGGTGCGGGTTAGTACACAGGCTGCTGAGTTTTGGATGAGCTCAAGTGTACATAGTGTGGAATGTGGAAGGCTGGCCAGGAGTGAGTTGGAGTGGAGGTAACAAAGGCGTTACCTCTACTCCAAATGAGGGTTTCAGCAGCAGAAGGGCGGAGGCAGATAATGTTACAGAGGTGGCAAAGGCGGTTTTAGTTATGCCGAGGATATGTGGCTGGAAACTCATTTCAGGGTCAAATATGACACCTACGTCGCGAACAGTGTTGTTCACCCTCAGGTTGATGCTAGGGAGAGGGATGGAGTGAGTGTTTAGGGAACGCAGTATGTGATGGGGACCAAAGATAATGTTTAATTGGAGAAAATTTCTGCTCATCCAGTACTGGATAGAAACATAGACAATAGGTGCTGGAGTAGGCCATTTGGCCCTTGTGCCTGCACCGCCATTCAATGAGTTCATGGCTGAATATGCAACTTCAGTACCCCATTCCTGCTTTCTCGCCATACCCCTTGATCCCCTTAGTAGCAAGGACTACATCTAACTCCTTTTTGAATATATTTAGTGAATTGGCCTCAACAACTTTCTGTGGTAGAGAATTCCACAGGTTCACCACTCTCTGAGTGAAGAAGTTTCTCCTCATCTGGGTCCTAAATGGCTTTCCTCTTATCCTGAGACTGTGACCCCTGGTTCTGGACTTCCCCAACATTGGGAACATTCTTCCTGCATCTAACCTGTCTAAACCCATCAGAATTTTGAACGTTTCTATGAGATCCCCTCTCATTCTTCTGAACTCCAGTGAATACAAGCCCAGTTGGTCCAGTCTTTCCTGATATGTCAGTACCGCCATCCCGGGAATCAGTCTGGTGAACCTTCGCTGCACTCCCTCAATAGCAAGAATGTCCTTCCTCAAGTTAGGAGACCAAAACTGTACACAATACTCCAGGTGGGGCCTCACCAAGGCCCTGTACAACAGTAGTAACACCTCCCTGCCCCTGTACTCAAATCCCCTCGCTATGAAGGCCAACATGCTATTTGCTTTCTTAACCGCCTGCTGTACCTGCATGACAACCTTCAATGACTGATGTACCATGACACCCAGGTCTCATTGCACCTCCCCTTTTCCTAATCTGTCACCATTTAGATAATAGTCTGTCTCTCTGTTTTTACCACCAAAGTGGATAACCTCACATTTATCCACATTGTACTTCATCTGCCATGCATTTGCCCACTCACCTAAACGATCCAAGTCACTCTGCAATCTCATAGCATCCTCCTCGCATCTCACACTGCCATCCAACTTAGTGTCATCCGCAAATTTGGAGATATTACATTTAATCCCCTCGTCTAAATCATTAATGTACAATGTAAACAGCTGGGACCCCAGCACAGAACCTTGCGGTACCCCACTAGTCACTGCCTGCCATTCTGAAAAGTACCCATTTACTCCTACTCTTTGCTTCCTGTCTGCCAACCAGTTCTCAATCCACGTCAGCACGCTACCCCCAATCCCATGTGTTTTAACTTTGCACATTAATCTCTTGTGTGGGACCTTGTCGAAAGCCTCTGAAAGTCCAAATACACCACATTAACTGGTTCTCCCTTGTCCACTCTACTGGAAACATCCTCAAAAAATTCCAGAAGATTTGTCAAGCATGATTTCCCTTTCACAAATCCATGCTGACTTGGACCTATCAAGTCACCTCTTTCCAAATGCGCTGCTATGACATCCTTAATAATTGATTCCATCATTTTATCTACTACCGATGTCAAGCTGACCGGTCTATAATTCCCTGTTTCCTCTCTCCCTCCTTTCTTTAAAAGGTGGAGTTACATTGGCTACTCTCCACTCCATAGGAACTGATCCAGAGTCTATGGAATGTTGGAAAATGACTGTCAATGCATCCACTATTTCCAAGGCCACCTCCTTAAGTACTCTGGGATACAGACCATCAGGCCCTGGGGATTTATCGGCCTTCAATCCCATCAATTTCCCCAACACAATTTCCCGACTAATAAGGATTTCCCTCAGTTCCTCCTTCTTGCTAGACCCTCTGACCCCTTTTATATCCAGAAGGTTGTTTGTGTCCTCCTTAATGAATACCAAATCAAAGTACTTGTTCAATTGGTCTGCCATTTCTTTGTTCCCAGTTATGACTTCCCCTGATTCTGACTGCAGGGGACCTACGTTTGTCTTTACTAACCTTTTTCTCTTTACATATCTATAGAAGCTTTTGCAGTCCATTTTAATGTTCCCTGCAAGCTTCCTCTCCTACTCTATTTTCCCTGCCCTAATCAAACCCTTTGTCCTCCTCTGCTGAGTTCTAAATTTCTCCCAGTTCCCGGGTTCGCTGCTATTTCTGGCCAATTTGTATGCCACTTCCTTGGCTTTAATACTATCCCTGATTTCCCTTGATAGCCACGGTTGAGCCATCTTCCCTTTTTTATTTTTATGCCAGACAGGGATGTACAATTGTTGTAGTTCATCCATGCGGTCTCTAAATGTCTGCCATTGCCCATCCACTGTCAACCCCTTAAGTATCATTCGGCAATCTATCCTAGCCTATTCACGCCTCATACCTTCAAAGTTACCCTTCTTTAAGTTTTGGACCATGGTCTCTGAATTAACTGTTTCATTCTCCATCCGCATGTAGAATTGCACCATATTATGGTCACTCTTCCCCAAGGGGCCTCGCACAACGAGATTGCTAATTAATCCTCTCTCATTACACAACACCCAGTCTAAGATGGCCTCCCCTCTAGTTGGTTCCTCGACATATTGGTCTAGAAAATCATCCCTTATGCACTCCAGGAAATCGTCCTCCACCGTATTGTTTCCAGTTTGGTTTGCGCAATCTATATGCATATTAAAGTCACCAATGATAACTGCTGCACCTTTATTGCATGCACCCCTAATTTCCTGTTTGATGCCCTCCCCAACATCACTACTACTGTTTGGAGGTCTGTACACAACTCCCACTAGCATTTTCTGCCCTTTGGTATTCCGTAGCTCCACCCATACCGATTCCACATCATCCAAGCTAATGTCTTTCCTTACAATTGCATTAATTTCCTCTTTAACCAGCAATGCCACCCCGCCTCCTTTTCCTTTCTGTCTATCCTTCCTAAATGTTGAATACCCTTGGATGTTGCGTTCCCAGCCATGTCTCCGTGATGCCAACCACATCGTATCCATTAACTGCTATCTGCACTGTTAATTCGTCCACCTTATTCCGAATACTCCTCGCCTTGAGGCACAGAGCCTTCAGGCTTGCCTTTTTAACACACTTTGACCCTTTAGAATTTTGCTGCAAAGTGGCCCTTTTTTGTTTTTTGCCTTGGGTTTCTCTGCCATCTACTTTTCCTCATCTCCTTTCTGTCTTTTGCTTCTGTCTCCATTTTGTTTCCCTCTGTCTCCCTGCATTGGTTCCCATCCCCCTGCCATATTAGTTTAACTCCTCCCCAACAGCACTAGCAAACACTCCTCCTAGGACATTGGTTTCAGTCCTGCCCAGGTGCAGACCATCTCCCCCAGAACCGGTTCCAATGCCCCAAGAATTTGAATCCCTCCTTGCTGCATCACTGCTCAAGCCACATATTCATCTGAGCTATCCCGCAATTCCTACTCTGACTAGCACGTGGCACTAGTAGCAATCCCGAGATTACTACTTTTGAGATCCTACTTTTTAATTTAGCTCCTAGCTCCTTAAATTCGTCTCGTAGGACCTCATCCCGTTTTTTACCTGTATCGTTGGTACCAATGTGCACCACGACAACTGGCTGGTCACCCTCCCTTTTAGAATGTCCTGCACCCGCTCCGAGACATCCTTGACCCTTGCACCAGGGAGGCAACATACCATCCTAGAGTCTCGGTTGCTACTGCAGAAACGCCTATCTATTCCCCTTACAATTAAATCCGCTATCACTATCGCTCTCTCACTCTTTTTCCTGCCCTCCTGTGCAGCAGAGCCAGCCACGGTGCCATGAACTTGGCTGCTGCTGCTCCCCGCTGATGAATCATCCCCCTCAACAGTTCTCTAAGCGGTGTATCTGTTTTGCAGGGGGATGACCGCAGGGGATCCCTGCACTACCTTCCTTGCACTGCTCTTCCTGTTGGTCTTCCATTCCCTATCTGGCTGTGGACACTTTACCTCCAGTAAGACCAACTCACTAAAGGTGCTATTCACGTCATTCTCAGCATCGTGGATGCTCCAGAGTGAATCCACCTTCAGCTCCAATTCCGCAACGCGGTCCGTCAGGATGTCAGACAAGCACTCTGACAATTTAGATACCAAGCTGGGGTCGACAGAAGTGGTGGAGAGGTAGAGCTGGGTGTTATCTGCGTACATTTGGAAACTGACTCTGTATTTTCGGATGATATGACATCGATAAAGACAGGGACTCAAAGAGCAGGAAAACTGAGGTAGAAAGAGAGGGAACAACAGAGATAAACAGAGATTGACAGTAACGTTGACAAAGACACAATGACAGAACTAAGATGGATAGAGAATGGCAGCCACAGACACAAAGAACAATGGAAACAGATATAAAGAATGACATGGACAGGCACAGAGTGACAGAGACAAACAGAACAACCCTGTTGGGCAGAGAACAGGGGGGACAGACAAAGAGAATGACAGGGACAGGCAGAGAACAATGGGGACAGACTTAGAGAATAACAGGGACAGGCTCAAAGAGGGACAGGGACAGAATGACAGGCACAGAATAGCAGGGCCAGCCAGAGAGAATGACAGGGACAGACTTCGAGATTGGGACGGATGAACACAGAGTGACAGGACCAGGAATAAAGGGGAATGATCTAAATCTAAGAAATATTTCAGATGAAGTAATCATGCTGTCTGCTGGGAAAACCAGACACCTTCACGTAAACACGGAATGAATGAGAATGAACAAATAGCGGGAGCATTGGCAGCAGAGCAGTGCAATCCTCGGAGATGACTGTGGAATCTATCTGCAAACCAGACCTGAACTTTGAGCAATGAATGATCGCATGAGTCTGGGTTGGCAGATTAACACAAACTCAATAAACTGCAGAAAGTAAACAGTGGGCTTTTTAGAAACAGTTTTTCCAACTTTCTTTTCTGACGTTGATGAATGTAAAAATCCAGACGAAAGTTTTACTACGAGTTCAGCTGTGATTTACTGCTGTTATTATTGGATTTAAGCTAGCCAAAATAAGCTGATTTCTGGACCCCACACAAACACAAATGGAGGATAACAATAAAGATTCAGCCTCATGAAACCAGAAACCATAATTGGTAACTATGTTAACTGATTTTTTTTTAAAAATGGATATTCCTGTGTGTGTCTACAGATGTCATATCAACCTCACGTGTTCATTCAGGATGCGGTCTTCATTTGAAGAAACTACATGAGTTGAATCCAAGGGATATCCTCTCATTGCTGGTATTGTGAAATCTTTTCCAGCCAGCTGCCTTACTCCCTCTTTTTACCCCACCTTACATCTTTTCTTACTTCACTAAAATGAACACCCCAGGTCAATAAAAATACGAAGAGCAAAAAAGGCACAGAACTTAACAGAAAATTAAAAGACAACACAACAAATATGTAACCAAATCAATGCTGTAATGATGGCAAAAAACCGAGGCAATGGAAAAAGTGAAGAGACATGTTAAAGGCTGAGGCAAGTTAGTGAAATAAGGTGATCAAATAAAAAGCTGAGACATACTATCCACTGGAAACGGGTGATCACTATAGCAATGAAACAAATGAGCTCTGCAACTCATACCTTTGTTGCTAGCGATGAATTATGGGGTATTTTCAGCACCCTCCTAACTATCTCAAACAGGGAGGATGAATGGTGGTTAGAAAAGCTGAATATCCACATGAGAAATGAAAAGTTGGCAACTATGGATGACTTTAGCTCTGTTCCCTGCAGCCTGCACGGTCCAAGTGAGCATTGTGAATGAGGGCTTGAAAAGCTAAATGTTCGCAATAAACCAGCTGATTGGGAACTATGCGATAAAGTTGGATGCTAACTAACTTATGAAGAAAAGAAAGGCATGCATTTATATAGTGCCTTTCATGATCTCAGGATGTCCCAAAGCACTTTGTGAAGTGTAGTCACTGTTGTAATGTAGGATACGCGGCAGCCAACTTGCACACAGCAAGAAAGAAAGATTTTCATTTATAAAGTGCCTTTCATGACCACCGGATGTCCCAAAGCGCTTTATAGCCAATTAAGTATTTCTGAATTGTAGGCTGCGATTTTGCTGAACTTGGTGGGTCCAGGGCAGGCGATGTTGGTAGCTGCTGCTGGCTCCATCTCCACTCTGTAAAATTAATTTCGCTTCATTGAGCTTGTTAAGTCCGCCCAGTGCGTTTCCTGGGCAATTAGAGTAAACTGGTCCGGTGACGTCATTTGATGACGTGTGATCAGCCGGTTTCCTTAAAGGGACCAAGTCCAAATTTATTTTGACATTTCATCATCATCATAGGCAGTCCCTCGAATCGAGGATGTCTTGCTTCCACGTCAAAAAGTTCACAGGTGTTTCAATGATGGACCTAAAATTCCAGGTCCGAACTAAATCTTGAAGGGTGGAAGATGCCTGTGCTTGGATTTTTTTAATGTGTGGTGACTGTTGCACACCAGCCACCACACAGGCTTGACAGAGCTAGGTCTTGGTCCAGTAGCAAGGATCAACCAAGACGACTGGAGACCTGCTCTGCTGCACGGACCTAGTGCGCACACATATCGCAGTGTGGCTGGCCTATGCTGCCCCTGGGCCCTCGCCCCTTCTGGGCCCCGAACTCACGCCTCGCCTGGGCCCAGATCACGTCCCTCTACAGTCTCACGCCACTCCTTTGCCCCAATCACGCCGCTCCTGATGTACCTGCCCATGCTCCAATCACATTTGTGCTGTCAGTGTTCTACAGCATTGAAGTGCTGCAAACACTGACAATGATTGCATAAAGGCATATGCTTATCGAGGAAGTCATAGCAGGCTGGGAGGTCCTTTTCCCTTCCCAGGAGACCAACACAGCCTGGTTACACATTGCAGAGGAGGACACAAGCATGGATGTGGTCAGGAGGACCTGGGTGCTGTGCTGCAAACGTTTCAATGATCTCAGTAGATCACAAAATGTTACTACAAAGCCACACTCAACCTCATCCTGCTGTGCCTCTCATCACATCCCCATCACTCTGCCTTCCTACTCCTGCACATCCTTACACTAACTTACCCTGGACCTCCACCCATACCTCTCTATCTATGTTATCACATCCCCGTCTCACTAACTACCCCTCCCACTTACCCTCATTCTAGTACAATCATACCAACTAACAACACACAGGGGTAGGTACTTGGGTGTTTTATGCAATGTCCATGTAAAGTTTCTGTTGATGTGTTGTCAAACATTGAAACCTTTATTTTCAACACTTTGCGTTCTTGGACAGATTTGTGTGAACCTTTGGAAATGGTTTAGTGAGTTGCAGTGAATGGTGAGACATAACAGTACCCCCTGCAATGGTGTTGAGTGTGAAAGGAATGGCTTGGGCACTGTAGGGATGCTTTATTGTGTTGGTGTGGGGATGTGCCATGGCACAATCATGTGGCAGCCAGGGTGTACTGCATCAAGTGAAGTAAATTCCTGGCCTCCCAGGCAGCAATGTGGTCGAGTGCTGATGCCCTGTGTCCTGTGCAGCATCAGTTGATTGTGGAGAAGGTTGGTGTTGTTGTTGGTGCTGCTGGTGTTGGGGCTGATCTTGGTAGGATTCTGTAGATCAAGGTGAGAGAGTATAAAGGGCACCCATGCTGATGGAATAGATTGCAGGTGAAGTACAGATGACAGAAGTGATCTGTCAATGGTGAGAGAAGTAATGAGGTCAGACTAGATGGAGACTTGTGTAAAGACTCCGCAGCATGGTGAACCTGTGATGGAAATGCAATGAGGAAGGCCTTGTGGCTGACGGAAGATATTTGAAGCTGTCAAGGGCCATTCAACTCCCGCTTCAGCTTCATGGACATGGTCTAGCAACAGCATGAAATCTATGGGCGAATTGTCAAATTCAAAAGGTACATTTAAAACCATTGTTAAGTGGCTTTAAACAAGCCACTAATCATTTAAATTGGCTCCCCCATTGCTGCCTGTCGGGTGTGCTCAGCACTGGCAGACCCGACATCGGGAAAGGCAAGTGTGTGCAATTTGACAGCGGGTTCCCAACCCACTGTCAATCAATTCACATTTAACTGCCGACTCGCCACCAATCCCATCCACTGAGCATGGGCAGAATTCCGGCCGCAGTCACTGTTGTAATGTAGCAAGATCCCACAAATAGCAATATGGTAATGAAATTATTTTAGTGATATTGTTTTAGGGATAAATATTGGTCAGGACACCAGGGAGAACTCTTCCAGTGAAGTTATGAAGATTTATGATGTTCAATTGTTTACTAACAACTGATACAGACTGTATATGGTTTGGACTATAAACCTGGTCAGATGTATAATTCAGGCAAAAAAAACACATTCACTTAAAAGGAACAGTATTGTCAAGGGAAATGTCTTGCAAGACATCTAGTTTTGTTTAGAAAAAGGCAGCACACCCCGAATGTCTCAGTAATTTTATCCAGTGAATATGTGAGCCATACAGGCTACAAGATCTGAGGTTTGATCCCCGATTTGCACGGAGTTATCCAATATCCGCAGAAGCAGCTGTAGTGGGCTACAGCTGGTTTCAGTGCCCTTGGGTTACAGAAGAAATAGTTGGTTAGGGTTCCTCCTCCAGATTGCTATCTAGCTACGCATGCTGCAATTATAACATATGAGCCCGTAGTTTTATGAATAGCATGCACCATTGAGAGCATTGAAACAATTAACATATTAACCTTTCTTTTATTTGACAGGAATCAAAATATATATTATTTAGTTTTGGCCTGCCAGACATAAACACATATCCCTGTGCCTTGCAGAATCAGTATTATCTCTGTGTGTTCTGTTACCAAAAATAAAGAAACCAACTGATAAACTCACACAAGGACTGCGCGGAGAATTTTTTGTTAGGCAAGAATATTAAGGATTACAGGACCAAGACAGGTAAATAAAGTTAAGATACAGATCAGCTAGGGTCTAATTGAACGGTAGAAATGTTTGATGGGTTGAATTGACTACTCCTGTTCCTATGAGAGTGATTTAGGAGGTCAATGGGCAGGGCAGGGGGAATAGAGGAATTGAGTGAATGGTCTCAGGTTCTTTTTATTCATTCACAAGATGTGGGCGTCGCTGGCAAAGCCATCATTTATTGCCCATCCCTAATTACTCTTGAAAAGGTGGTGGTGAGCTGCCTTCTTGAACTGCTGCAGTTTGTGTGTTGAAGGTACTCTCATAGTACTTAGAGAGGGAGTTCCAGGATTTTGACCTAGCGATGATAAAGGAACGGCAATCTATTTCCAAGTCAGGATGGTGTGTGACTTGGAAGTGGTAGTGACCTCCTGCACCTGTTGCCTTGTCCTTGTCCTTGTCGGTGGTAGAGGCTTGATAGGTACTGTCGAAGAAGCCTTGGCGAGTTGCTGCAGTGCATCTTATACATGGTATACACTGCAGACATGCTGCACTGGAGGTGGAGGGAGTGAATGTTTAAGGTGGTGGATGGAGTGCCAATCAAGTGGGCTGCTTTGTCCTGGATGGTGTCATGTTTCTTGACTGTTACTGGAGCTGCATTCATCCAAGCAAGTAAAGAGCATTCCATTACACTCCTGACTTGTGCCTTGTAGATGGTGGAAAGGCTTTGGGGAGTCAAGAGGTGAGTTACTCGCCACAGAATACCCAGCCTCTGACCTGCTCTTGCAGCCACAGTATTTATGTGGCTGGTCCAGTTAAAGTTCTGGTCAATGGTGTTGATGGTGGTGAATCCACTGAATGGCAAGGAAAGGTGGTTAGACTCTTTCTTGTTGGAGATAGTCATTGACTGGCACTTGAGTAGCACAAATGTTACTTGCCACTTATCAGCCCAAGCCTGAATGTTGTCCAGATCTTGTTGCATGCGGGCATGGACTGCTCCATTATCTGAGGATTTGTGAATGGAACTGAACACTGCAATCATCAGCGAACATCCCCACTTCTGACCTTATGGTGGATTTAGGACACTGCCCTGAGGAACTCCTAAAGCAATATCCTGGGGCTGAAATGATTGGCCTCCAACAACCATAATCATCTTCCTTTGTGCTAGATATGATTCCAGCAAGTGGAAATTTTGCCACCTGATTCCCATTGATTTCAATCTTACTAGGGCTCCTTGTTGTCACACTCGGTCAAATGCTATCTTGATGTCAAGGGCAGTCACTCTCACCTCACCTCTGAAAATCAGCTCTTTTGTCCATATTTGTACCAAGGCTATAATGAGGTTTGGAGTTGAGTGGCCCTGGTGGAACCCAGACTGAGCATCAGTGAGCAGTATATTGGTGAATAAGTGCCTCTTGATAGAACTGTCAACAACCCCTTCCATTACTTTGCTGATGATTGAGAATAGGCTAATGGGGTGCTAATTGGCCTGATTGGATTTGTCCTGCTTTTGGTTGATAGTACATACCTGGACAATTTTTCACTTTGTTCTGTACTGGAATAGCTTGGCTAGTTTGGAAGCACAAGTCTTCAGCACTGCAGCCAGGATGTTGTCAGGGCCCATAGCCTTTGCAGTATCCAGTGTGCTCAGCCGTTTCTTGATATCATGTGGAGTGAATCGAATTGGCTGAAGACTGACATTTGTGATGGTGGGGACCTCAGAAGGAGGCCGAGATGGATCATTCATGCGGCATTTCTGGCTGAAAGTGGTTGCAAATGCTTCACTGTTGTCTTTTGCACTCATGTGCTGGGCCCCCCCATCATTGATGATGGGGATGTTCATGGAGCCTTCTCCTCCCGTTAGTTGTTTAATTGACGACTGGATGTGGCAGGACTGCAGAACTTTGATCTGATCCATTGGTTGTGGGATTGCTTAGCCGTGTCTATAGCTTTGGATGGGTTAACCTAAGGGTTATGATAATGAATTAGCATCCCAGAAGTTGTGAGTTCAAATCTCACCATGACAAGTTGTGAAATTGAATTCAATAAAATTGTAAGTAGTATCTTGTGGCCGGGCACCAGAAAATGACCATGAAAGCTGCCAGAATGCCAATAAAACCCAAAAGGTTCACTGATGTCCCTCAGGGAAGGGAACCTGCCACTCCACCTGACCTGACCAACATGTGACTTCAATGCCACAAAAATGGAGTTGAATTTCAAATGGGCAATAAATATTACCTTGCCAATGTCAGCCACATCTCAAGAACAATTTTTTAAAAATCCATGAATGACTTACAACTGGCATCAGAAAAGAGTAAAAGAGGTTCGGATGAATCAGGAAATTGTACTTTGAGTCCCTGTGTTGGTGAAAGAAGAATTAATCTTTAAAAATAATTGGCAGTTATACCTACAGAGGGTGCTACAGTCCAGAGGACCACCCTTTGCAGCCACAGCAAATGTCTTCATAAACTCTGGGCAGATTGTTCAGTTTTCAAAATAAAAATCCACTCACCATCAGCCTGACACCAAGGAGCATCTAAAGAGCCCAGATTTTAGCAAATTATTTTTTTAAGTAAATTCTTGAAGCTTCTCTCGTGTATTGAAATTTTTCTTTCATTAAAGATCATGCACATTTTGATATGACTAGTAGAAGGTAGAATGCTAATACCATTTGAATCCATCTTCCTAAAAGACACAAGCTGTATTAATAAATGTCCTGTCCGATACTCATTTTTAGCCAGATGTTGGAGACCAATCTGAGCCTATGTGAAAATAAGAATTGGTTTTAGCATGAAATTGTCTCTTAATTTTAGTCTTAGATTTTTGATTTGAAAATGTTTTGTAGATTGAGCTTTGGTGTCAAAGCTGTGTTCCACTGCACTTGTTTTGAAGTATATTGATATAATGTTGTCCTAATTAAAAGAAATAAAAAATATTGCTGGAATTCTGAAACAAAAACAGAAAATGCTGGAAATGCAAGTCAGTCAACCAGCATCTGAAAAGATGTTAATATTTTCGGTATCCTTCATCAGAACTGAAAATTGAACAAACAGCAAGCATTTTTAATCAGTTGAAAAACCGATGCAAAAAAGGAAATAATTGAAAGGAGAGAAGAAACATACTTCAATATCAGACTGGAAGGAGCTAATGGGTTGAAAGACTTTTAACCTGCTTTATGGATAATGGTTAGATATTAAAAAGATGATGTGTTCTCAACAAAGGTTTTAATTCCATCTCACTATATCCCCACCTCAATGAATTCTGAGATCAACATGATGCTGATCTCTTCTTTCCCTACCTCTGTCCTTGTGCCTTCTTTATCAGCCAAGAGGCTCAACCCCCTACCCATGAATTCTATCTCCAATCTTCCCACTTGTCCTGGATCTTTCCCTCCAGCCACTTGCGTTCTCTTAATTATTTTCACTGAAAACTGCCACAGTGACATTGGCCATCTCTGTATCTACTCTCCTTACGCGCTTTAATTTATCTCTCCCTCAATTTCAAGCTGTCCAACCCCAACATCATCAACCCCACTGAAAACTAGCGTGATGTTGCTTCATGGCACCTGCTGAACATTAACTCACTGACAACAACCCTGATCTCGCTTTGGATTATGATCCCACTACTGAACACCAAGCCATTATTTCTGAGATTGTAACTAATCGCATGTTTTCCAGAGATCTTACCTCCACTGATTCGAACCTAGTTGTTGTCTAACACCATGCAGCCGATTTCTAATGTATCCCCAATATACCTAAACAGAGCTGTCCCTGCAGACTGATTCAACTAATTTATTCTTTCCCCCTTGTTCAGTCTTTACCCGCCTACATTCATGAGTCCACTGATTCCTTTTGCTGCTTGAATCATTTCAGATTCTTTGACTGCAGTTACTTTGTTTTCTCTGTAGACATACACCTCTATACCTCATTCCCTCAGCATGGTGGTCTCTGAGCCTTCTGTATCTTCCTTGAACAGCGGCACAACTCGTCTCCACTCACCACTATCCTCTCTCTGGTTTAACTTATTCTTACCTATAACAACTTCTGTCTTAATTCAACTCAGTTCCTTCAGATAAAACGTGTCACCATGAGTTCCAGGTAGGCCTGCAATTTTTGAATGAGATGTCAGACACTATTTCTTCAACTCTTACTTAGGCACCCTCCCTGACCTCTTCCGCCATTACATTGATGACTGCTGTTACTGATTCCTATTCTTGCTCTGATGTTAAGAATAACAGGAACGGTTGCATAGTGGTTATGTTGCTGGACTAGTAATCCAGAGGCCTGCACTAATGATCCTGAGACACGAGTTTGAAATCCCATTTTGGCTGTTGGGGAATTTAAATTCAGCTAATGAAATAAATCTAGAATAAAAAGCTAATATCAGTGATGGTGACCATGAAACTACCGGATTGTCGTAAAACTCCATCTGCTTCACTAATGTCGTTAAGGGAAGGAAATCTGCCATCCTTACCTGGTCTGGCCTATATGTGACTCCAGAACCACAGCAATGTGGTTGACTCTTAACTTCCCTCTGAAATGGCCTTACAAGCTACTCAGTTGTACCAAACCATGACAAAATGGACTTCAACGGTTCAAGAAGGCAGCTCACCACCACCTTCTCAAGGACAAGTAGGGATGGGTAATAAATGATGGCCTTGCCAGTGATGCCTGCATCCCATGAATGAATATTAAAAAAAATAAACATGCTTCCAGTTTTCATCCATCCTTCACCTTTATATGGTTCATCCCTGCTTTTTCTCTCCCCTTCCTGGACTTTCTTCTCTCCATAATGACGGGCTTTTGTTAGATATCTGACACAATCTTAATAACCCTCACAACTAATTGGATTATGTTTCTTCCCATCCTGCTTCCTGTATAGCCTCCATCTTTTCTTTCCCCATTTCTGAGTCTCCATCACATTTGCCACTTTCCACATGAGATTCTGAAATCTTTATTTCCTCAGCTGAGGTTTTGCCACTGCAGTGATCAACAGCTTCTTTCTGCCTATTCCAGCTCCCAAGCCTCTGTTCTCACTCCCTTCCCCGCCTCTTAGAACAACAATGGGGTTCATCTTGTCTTCACCTTCTACCACACAAAGTTCTGCATTCACCATATCATCTTCTACCACTTATAACATAAACACTTGCATGGAACAGTCGAGTCGAATGGCTTGATTCTTTGCTGTATATTCTATGTAATTCTATGCAATATAGTTCCACCATGAAGCATATTCCTTCCTTCCCTTCTTCACTTACTGGAAGAATCAATCCCTCCATAACACTTTTTTCACTCTTCCAGCTTCCAGCTGTTCTTCCCCGAGCATCTTCACCTGAAACCACAGCAGACACAACACTTGGCCATTTATTTGCTCCCAAATCATTATCCAGGATCACAAACAGTGATTAAGTGATAAAGCTATTCACTCTACTTTGGTACAGCATGCTTGTTTAAAAAAAGGAAAACAAGCCACGACTTCCTGCACTGGGAAAAAATACATTGACTATTTTAGTTTTCAGATGACATGAAACTCGGGAATGTGGTAAACACTGAAGAGGATAGTAACAGACTTTGAGAGGACACAGACAGACTGGTGAAATGGACAGACACATGGCAAATAAAACTTAATGCAGACAAGTGAGAAGTGATGGATTTTGGTAGGAAGAATGAGGCGAGGCAATAGAACCTAAATGGTACAATTTTAAAAGGAGTGCAGAAACATAGAGACCCAGGGATGTGTGAGCACAAATCTTTGAAGGTTGAGAAGGCTTTTAATAAAGCATATGCAATTCTGGATTTTATAAACAGAGGCATAGAATACAAAAGCAAGGACATTATGCTAAGCCTTTATAAATCATTGGTTAGGCCCCAGCTGGAGTATTGTGTCCAATTCTGGGCACCGCACTTTCATCATCATCATCATAGGCAATCCCTTGAAATCGAGTGTGATCTTAGGTGACTGAACAGTCCAATATGGGAATTACAGTCTTTATCACAGGTGGGACAGACAGTGGTTGAAGGAAAGGATGGGTGGGGAGTCTGGTTTACCGCATGCTCCTTCCACTGCCTGCGCTTGATTTCTACATGCTCTCGGCGACGAGACGCGAGGAGCTCAGCGCCCTCCCGGATGCACTTCCTCTACTTAGGGCGGTCTTTGGCCAGGAACTCCCAGGTTTCGGTGGGGATGTTGCACTTTATCAAGGAGGCTCTGAGAGTGTCCTTGAAAATTTTCTCTGCCCACCTAGGGCTCGCTTGCTGTGTCGGAGTTCTGAGTAGAGCGCTTGCTTTGGGAGTCTTGTGTCAGGCATGCGAACAATGTGGCCCGCTCAACGGAGCTGGTCGAATTTTGTCAGTGTTTCGATGCTGGGGATATTGGCTTATCAAGGACGCAAACGTTGGTGCGTCTGTCCTCCCAGGGGATTTGCAGGATCTTGCGAAGACATAGTTGGTTGTATTTCTCCAGCAATTTAAGGTGTTTACTGTACATGGTCCGCACTTTAGGAAGGATGTCAATGCCTTAGAGAAGCTGCAGAAGAGATTAACTAGAATGATACCAGGGACATGGGACTTCAGTTGCATGGAGAAATTAAAGACGCTGGGATTGTTCTCCTTAGAGCAGAGAAGGTTAAGGGGAGATTAACTAGAGGTGTTGAAAATCATTAATGTTTTGATAGAGTAAATAAGGAGAAACTGTTTCCAGTGGCAGAAGGGTCAGTAACTGGAGGACACATATTTAAGATAATTGGCAAAAGAACCAGAGGTGAGATGAGATTTTTTTTACACAGCGAGTTGTTATGATCTGGAATGCTCTGCTTGAAAGGTTGGTGGGAGCACATTCAATAATAACTTTCAAAAGGGAATTGGATAAATAATTGAAGGAGAAAAAAATTGTAGGTCTATGGGGAAAGAGCAGGGAAGTGGGACTAATAGGATAGCTCTTTCAAAGAGGCACAGACACGATGGACCGAATGGCCTCCTGTCCTGTATCATTCTATGATTCAGGGCATGAATCAAACCTTCAGGATATTTCTGAACTTGTGCAACCATTGCCTTTCATTCATATATCCTTGTCATTTTCAAAAATCAAAAAACGGCAGATGTTGGATATCTGAGAGAAGGGTTAAGGGTTAAGCTCTGCACCTGAACCCAGAATTTATCTGTTCTCTCTCCATAGATGCTGGATGGAATATTGAGTGTCTCTCGATTAATGGTTTCAATCGTGTCCATCCGATTTTTTTTCACTCCTCGCGACAAAATGTGGGGAAAATCTGTTGAACGCGGATGTGGTGTGTTGGTGATTTTGCCGTCTGGGGCTGGACAGTATTAAATGAGATTTTAGAGATGTCAAGCTAAATCCACAGATATATTTCAGCACATTATTAGAACTGTTTCAAAAGTGCACTACAAAACAACACGAAAGCTTGCCACAAAGCTTAAGTCATGCATGTCAATTTCGCGCTCGGTGACCCCAAATCGAAGCCCAATGATGCCTTGCATTTAGTTTTTCGATTGTTGTGAAAGTCGGTGGAACTTCCCCTTTGTGGAGTATGACAGCTGTGAAGTGACTCAACCGAACTTGCTTCTGGAGGAAATGCGACCGCCCCGCCGGCCTGTGATTGGCGCACGCCTCCGATTTACAGAGCCGATTGGATGTGAACAGAGCGTTGGCTTGCTGGGTTGGCGCAGCAGCGGCGTCAATCAGGGCGGAGGGGAGATCCGCCGGCTGCTTGCTGGCTCGGTGGGACTGCCTGAGTCCCGGGAGCAGCCGACGCGCTGTCACTTCCAGCGCGGTATGCGGCTGCGATGGAGACCCGCCGCTTCTAACACACGGCACTCCTAAGCACACCATTAGCTCAGCATTTTTGACGGGGAATTAACCATTGATCGCAGGAATCAAAACCTGAGATCGGAACTGCAATGTTGCCGGTGGTAGGGAAATTGGCGCTGATAATGATGTGCTTGGCATTGCCGGGACTGAGACAGGCAGCCGGCACAGATAGCTGGAATACTACAGAGGGATATAATGTCACCACCCTGCTAGACTTAGTCAATACTACCCTTGTTCAGGAGGAGGTCTCCACTGCTACCGAAAGCTCTCTCGCAACATCAACAGCACCGTCTACTATTGTAACAACACAAACCACTACCATCACACCTACCACCGACTGGGAATTGGAGCAATTGCAAGGTGAGTTTCCCTCCCAGTTACCCCCGCCTTAACTCGCGCGCGTTTATTATGGTGCTATTAACCTGCTTGTGTTGTGAAGGACTCATTCCGGGGTTTGACAGTGTGTCCAAGGTTGTTAAGGTTTCGGTTTACAAGCAGCACACAGGTTTGAAATGGGAGCATGCAGCATATTTGAAACAAGTGGCAATTTAAATGGATATAAAAATAAACAGTATAATCAACAATATTTGCAAGCATTTAGCTGATATTTCAATAATCGAGACTGAATCGATAGGTTTGAGTGATGCACCAGCCGGGTGCTGCCACTACTGTACATTGAAATTCCTAACTCCGTTCAAAACAATGGAAATTGACGAGAGTAAGGCGGAGACAAGCGGTGCACCTTAGCTCTCTCTCTCTCTCTCTCTATATTATATCTATCTCTTGCGCACACACACTTGTTTCTCTTCTTCCTGCCATCACGCTCTCCTCCACACAGCCACTTTCAGATGAGGTGACCAGGGGGTAGCCATTTGTGTTTCTCGCACAAATACCCCAATGTGGCTCAGAATGAAGGTTCATTAAATTTGGCATGCTTATGGCACATTGTCATATGGGATTGACTCACGTTATCTATATACACCATGAATACATTAATTACATTTTTCAGGGACACTTTATGTCTGTGGAGGCAGAACATCTGTGCACCAATTTTATGCCCCGTTGACATTTTTTTTGATGCAAGGGTGTATTTTGAGAATAATTTACAGAATTGTCATTCTGCTCGAATGTTTAGAAAGTAAACAGAAGAGGTTTGTTAAACACGGCGTAAAAATGTGCCCCTAGTATTAAGTCAAACGGCAGATAGGGTTAGTGTTGTACTGCCACTTCCTTGTTGAAGTCAAGTGTCATGTGTGCCGATGACACTAAAGTGACATAATGACTCTCGAGTCAGCTATTGCTGTGACTCAGGAACACACAAACTGTACGCGATTCCTGGGGAAGGCCATCTCACACAATTTTAGTTCAGCACCATGTGGACTGATAGTCCAGCGTGTTGTGAAACTGGGTTTAAAAAATGCTCAGGAAATTTGTCAGACTCTTGGACATTTTATGATATTACTGCAGAAAACTTATAATGCCAGCCAGCCTAATGGTGTATTTAGACTGTAACGGCAATGTTATTGTGATATGCTAGGTGATGCACTGATAATATAGGGTGCAGACCTTTCTTTATTGCACAAGATAAAACTTCCACAATAGCCTTGTCAATAAAGACACTAGCAATGAGCCATACAGATCAGAAAGCCCTTGCATCTGTATTCAGTTAGTTAATCTCTACCAGGGCACCACCCAGGCTGCTAAATTTATCTCAATGCCCTGGATTAAAGAGAATAAGGAGACAGGGTTCTTTACTTCTGATTGCTGTCCAGTCACCCTGGTAGAAAGTGTACATACGGACATTAGTAAAAATAGGATTAGCCTCCACTCATCATAGGCAGTTCCTCAGAATCGAGGAGGACTTGCTTCCACTCCTAAAGTGAGTTCTTTGATGGCTGAACAGTCCAATACGACAGCCACAGACCCTGTCACATGTGGGACAGACATTCGTCGGGGGAAGGGGGGAGTGGCACTGATTTACCACACACTCCTTCCGCTGCCTGCATCTGACCTCTTCCTGCGTCTGACCTCTTCACGCTCGCAGCGTTGAGATTCAAAGAGCTCAACGTTCTCCTGGATGCACTTTCTCCACCTAGGGAAGTCTTTGGCCAGGATCTCCCAGGTATCAGGCGCACTTCACCAGGAAGGCTTTAAGGGTGTCCTTGTAACGTTTCCGCGGCACGCCTTTGGCTCGTTTGCCATGAAGGAGCTCCGCATAGAGCAGTTGCTTAGGGAATCTGACATGCGAACGAAGGGGCCTGCCCAGCGAAGCTGATCAAGTGTGGTTAGTGCTTCAATGCTGGGGATGTTAGCCTGGGTGAGGACTCTGATGTTGGTGCATCTGTCCTCCCAGGGGATTTGCAGGATCATAGCCTCCACTATGATGTCCTCCACTGGCATTTAGCCTGGTAGCCCTCACATAGACTCACACTTGAAGAACAACCACATTGGTGAGGTTGGGTTGGGTGGATGGTTGGGACTATTTCCCACAAAGAATTAGCTCCTTAGAAAAAGAAAAATGAAAGAAAAACTAATGTTACTGTGCAGTAACATCAGCCCTGTGATGGCATACACCGACAGCTCTTAAATCACGATTACCCTGTCAACTAGGTCACAGCACTTCCACTGTAATTACTGAAGCTGCTGAATAATAGTAACTTAATAAATGAGAAACATTTTTTTTAAAGAAAATCTTTATTATTTTTAAAGATCAACCAATGTCTGGTAGTGAATTTAAAATACTAATTTGGTCTTGGGATTTTTCTAGTGCTCTGCTTTTTTTATGGTAATTATTACCTTTTAGCTTGATGCCATTCATCAATTCTATTTATTGTCCCATGTGTTTTCAACTTCAGTGCCTTACATTCATTTGGATTTTTATCTCCCAAGTTACAAAATTGTACATCTAGGGGCAGGAATTTCCATTAGGTTGCGCTGGATTTCTTCAATGCAATTTGCCCGAAATCGACCAAACCAGCGCAAAAGATCGTGGAATTTTAAGGACTAATTACATCCAGCGCAAATCGAGTTTCCGCGGTCTTTTGCACTAGTTTAAAAAACATCATGCTCGAAGCTGACTCCGCCCACAAAACTGGCCACGCCCCAATCAAATTAATCACCTTTGCGGGATCCATTAATTGCTCCCATTTGAGGAGGCTCTTAAAATTAAGCTGTTTATTTTAGATGCGAGGGCACTAATAGGCATGTTTTAAAAGCTTTTACATTTTAAAAAATTTACTCAGAAACTGACTACTGTACGCCACTGTTCCCTCTAATTTTTGGGGGGGTGCGCGGCCCCTTTAACGGCCGCGCGGCCCATTCAAATTTCTGCGCATGCAGGGTTTTTCCATCATACAGCTTAAAGGGAACATCGGTTCTGTGACCTTTTTTTGAAGTCATTTTTAGCTATTTAAAATTGGGTTACTCTCAGGTGGTGCAGTCGACAGTCTGATTAAAAATACTTGTTTTCTGTGATAAACCTGTTTCTGCTGCATTAGTAAAGCTAAACCAAGTTATCACTCATAAATATATAATTTTTCAATGCAAAAGTTTAAAATAAATTACGTGGAAAAGCACTGCCTGACTGAGCTGGTTCATGGCAGAATGCAAATACGTTTGAGCGGAAACTTGTGGAAAAAAAACACCTCTCAAAAGCGAGCACAATTTTCACCCGGATTGTCGATTACACCCAAAACAGAAACTCTTGGCCCTAACATCACCTTTTCATTATTTTGCACTCAGAACTATTGCAGGTTGGTATAATACCAGCCAATTATTTCAGGAATAATGTGAAAATCAAAATCTTTCCCATAGTCTAAAAATGGTTTGAACAAGAATTAGTAAATGTACGTGGCTAATGAACAGATTTTGAATTGTGCCATTCATCCTTAAAATGGCCTAAACCCAAACTCAGGACTGCATGCCTTTGTGATGCCATTAAGGACTAGATATTTTCTGCGAGATATTTTTTAAATACAGTAACAAGACCATGCATTGTTCGCCAGGGGATCGTTTTGTTTTAGGGCCTGTTTATTAAGGAGTATAGTTCTTGGTGGTCATGTTGTAATGTTGCATTTATCTTCTTAACTTGCAAAAACATGATTTAAATCATGGATGTTTAAAAAATAACTCCAGTGCATTGTAAATGATCAGTGCCATCATTCAACCCATTATTATCATCATCATCATTATGTCCTTGAATGCAGATTCTTTAAATGCTAAGTAAGGAAATTATATAAATGTCATTTTGACAACATTTTGGAAATGATTTTGTCTGATTTTTACCATAGAGGAAATAATCAATTTGCTACAGTATTTAAATATTCCCTGAGGCAAAGTGAAGTGTTCCCTGTGTAGTAGTTACAGTTCGTCCTGTAATATTGGATTTTGTGCACTGCAGTAATTAAAGATATTTTGTGTGACATATGGTGAAATTTGGCTCATGACAAAAAGTAAGCTCTCTGAAATCATATTTTTGATAGTCATGTTCACTATGGTAATTATTTGTCTTAAGGATTGTTTTGGTGGGAGGAGTAGAAAAGGAGATCATCCAAGTGAGAGTGCTGGAAATAAAATATTTTTCATCTTTTGTACCCAAGAGCTCCCACGTGACGTATAACACAAGCTAAGGCCCCAAGTTTCCACACGATAAAAAATGGGCGCCCCTCCGAGCTGGGCACCCGTTTTTCGCGCCGGAAAAAAAACCGCGCGATTCTGGAGCGCCCTGCAGCTCCATGTCTGCTTGGCGCGGCGCCCAGGGGGGCGGGGCCTACCACTCGCGCCGATTTTGTAAGTGGGAGGGGGCGGGTACCATTTAAATTAGTTTTTTTCCTGCCGGCAACCCTGCGCGTGCGCGTTGGAGCGTTTGCGCACGCGCAGTGTGAAGGAAACATTGGCACTCGGCCATTTTTGTAGTTCTTTGTAGCTGTTTAATTTTTGAACAGTTTTTAATAAAAGCACATTGCCATCAGCACATCAGCACTGAGGCTTCTTGCAGCAGTGAGAAGGCTGCAGGAAGCCTCAGAAAGTTGAGGCAGCCGTTTCCCTCCCCCCCCCCCCCCCGCGGGAACGAACGGCTGCCTCAACTTGTGAGGCTTCCTGCAGCATTCTCCCTGGCTGAAGCACATTCACACAGGTAGGAAGATGGTTTATTTAATCTTTTCTTTGCTTATAAATTTTTATTCAGGTTGGATTTATTTGTATAATATTTGTATAAGTATAAATAACGGTTTATTATAGAATTTAATGACTTTCCTCCCCCCCCCCCCCTCCCCCCCCCCCCACCGGGGACGTCTAATTTGTAACCTGCGCTTGATGTTTTAATGTGTAGACAAGGTTTTTTCAGTTCTACAAAAATCTTCACTTGCTCCATTCTAAGTTAGTTTGGAGTACGTTTTCACTGTGGAAACTTTGAAATCAGGTGTCAGTGGCTGGACATGCCCCCTTTTGAAGAAAAAATTCTGTTCCAAAGTGAAACTGTTCTACCTCACTAGAACTGCAGAAAAAAAAATGTGGAGAATTGCGATTTCTAAGATAGTCCGTTCTCCACCAGTTGCTCCTAAAAATCAGGCGCAAATCATGTGGAAACTTGGGCCCATAATGTGCAGTAAAGCTCACCCAACTCCCCCAAAAACGTATCTACCTCTTCAGTGTGTTATTTTTATTTCCCACATAGACCGTTCTTATGACTGGCATGAGAGAGACTTATTACGGGTCGTTATGCATTATGAATGCACACCCAGTAGGAATGGAGTTGAAATAGTTTGGCATAGGACATTTATAATAGATATTAAACCAGTCTGACTGAGCTTTGAGCGTGAGCATGAATTTGTGAAAGATGAGTCATATCTGACTAATCTAGTTGACATTTTTGACGTCACTAACATGGTGGAAAGGAAGTGTCTGTGGATGTTGCCTATATGGACTTCCAGAAGGCATTTGATGAGGTTCCACAAAAGAGATTATCAGCAAAAAAAGCGAGTGAACAGAATTGGAGGTAACCTTGTGACAGGGGTTGTAAATGGTTGGGAGGTAGGAGACAGACAGTTGGGATCAATGGAATGTACTCTGATTGGCAGGATATGACAATTTTTGTTCCCCAGGGATCTGTACTGGAGCCTCAGCCTTTCGCCATATATATCAATGACTTGGATGAAGGAACAGAGAGTTTGTAGATGACATTAAATTAGGACGCACAGTAAGTTGTGTGGATGGATACAAGAAGTTACAAAGGTACATAGACAGATTAAGTGAGTGGGCAAAACCATGGCAGATAGAGTTCATTGTGGGGAAGTGTGAGATCATTCACTTTGGATTCAAGAAAGGCATATCAGAATATTTTCTTTAGAAACTGTGGAGGTGTAAAAGGATTTAGATGTCCAGGTACACAATTCACTAAAATGATACAATTTCCCTTGAATTTGGAACGTTGAGGGATGATCTAATTGATGTCTTTAAAATGATAAAGGATTTCGAAAGGCTAGATGCAGAGAAACTATTTCTCCTGCTGGGGAATTCCAGAATGGGACACAGTCTTAAAATTATAGTTGGGCCATTCACGAGTAAAATCAGGAAGCACTTTTTCACACAAAGGGTAGTGCATATCTGAAATTTTCTCCCTCAAAGTCTTGGTCAATTGGAATGTTCAAGACTGAGATCGACAGAATTTTCATTAGGTAAGTGTATTAAGGAATGTAGGGGCAAGCAAATGGAGTTTGGGTACAAATTAACGATCATCTAATTGAATGGCAGAACACATTCGAGGGGCTGAATAGCCTATTCCTGTTCCTATGAATTTACTAGAAATGAAAGGAAAGTGTAGTAATCTATTATACTACCTCATCTCTCTTAAATGTATGTTCCATTTAAGATCAACAGATAGCTTTGTGTTTTAGTTCCTTGACAATGACATTTAAGCTTTCTGCTGGACAGTGAGTTGAGCATCTTGACTTTGTCGTCAAGTAAAGCATAAATGGAAAAATAAAAAAAAGGGACATTACGTCCTGGCAACCCAGAGATGTTCTCATGGTGGTCACAGGACCAGTTTGGAAGGGCTGCTTGTGGGCATGAGGCACAGTTACAGTATTTAACCTTCAGAAAATTTGTCATGGACTGCGCAGATGTCATCATGTTTTTATAAGAGCAAGGGGAGTAGATGAAGACATTAAAAACAAAAAGACCTTCAGTGACAACAGCTTCCACTTCAGCACATCATTGAGTATGAGTAAAAGATAAATAGGAGTGAAAAGACTCTCATGGCAGTACGTTGCTACCTGGAAATATAGCTAAAGACTTACATAATTCATCAACAAGCTCACAAGTTAACAAGAACCTTAAACAAAAATCAGAATTATGCCTTTTCAGTATGGCTACTTAAAACAATTCATTTTTCAAGGAGGCATTGAGGCATTTTCTCTGCCCTCCTGGGACTTGCTTGCTGTTACGTAGCTCGGAGTAGAGCACTTATTTCGGGAATCTAATATCGGCCATGTGGACACTGTGGCTCGTCCATCGGAGCTGATCAAGCGTGGTCAATGCCTCAATGCTGGGGATGTTGGTCTGAGAAAGAACACTGACGTTGGTGCGTCTATCCTGCCAATGAATTTGCAGGATTTTGCGGAGGTAGCTACTGTACATAGTCCATGGAGGGCGGGTATCACTACTGCTCTGTAGACCATGGGCTTGGTGCTGGGTTTGAGGTCCTGGTCTTTAAACACTCTTTTCCTCAGGCGGCTGAAGGCTGCACTGGCACACTGAAGGCGGTATTGGACGTCGTCATTGATGTCTGTCCTTGCTGATAGTAGGCTCCCAACGTATGGGAAGTGGTCCACATCGTCCAAGGTCTTGTCATGGATCTTGATAATCATGGAGCAGTACTGTGTGGCGGGGGCAGGTTGGTAGAAAACCTTTGTCTTACGGATGTTAAATGTAAGGCCCAGACTCTCTCATGTTTCAGTGAGGGTGTCAACGATGGTTTGGAGCTCGGCCTCCGATTGTGCACAAATGCAAGCGTCATCTGCATATTGAAAAAATGTAACATACCCACCGACTCTTGGGAATCCCTGGCCTAAGACCGCACAAAGTGGTGGAGAAGCTTCCGAGAAGGCGCCGAACACCTCGAGTCTCTTCGCCGGGAGCACGCGGAAGCCAAGTACAAACAACGGAAGGAGCATATGACAAATCAAGCCCCCCACCCATCCGTCCCTCCAACCACCATCTGCCCCACCTGTGACAGAGACTGTAGATCCCGCATTGGTCTCATCAGTCACACAAGAACTCATTTTATTGTGGAAGCAAGTCATTCTCGACTCTGGGGCACTGCCTAAGAAGAAGAATTTAAAACAAAAATAGCTCAAATGCATAGTTCTCAGCTATTATATTTTTCACTGGTTAAAGCATACTATTTCATCGTTTATGACTCTATTGCAGAAAAGCATTTTCTCTATCACTGGTTTTCCGGCCTGCTCACCATCTGAGAGGATGGGTAGGTAGGTAACATTCGGTCTTTTCCAATGTCACCGAAGCAACCTTCTAGCAGCTGCACATGAACACGTGGGGATGACTCACCCCACCTCCTGTGGAGGATGCTTCTGGCTGGGGCTCAGCATCTTTCTCATGATTCTCCATTTAAGATTGGTGATTTACCATGCGGAGGATGCAAACTGTTCAGTAATCGGAAATTGACCAAAGTCCAACAAATTTAAATCAGAAAAGTGATCATGTCAGATCAGTGCACAGAGGCCCCGGAGTACAGTAGTACTATGCTGCCTGACATATTTCTAAATAAAAGTGAGGCAAGATTATTGCCTTGGAGTTCCTGTGCAAAGCCTGTGAAATAATTCACAATTAAGTAGTAGAACTAATTTTATTCTGATTTGATTTAACAGTTACTTAATTTAAGTTGTGGAAAAAATGTTAACCCAACTGACTAAGTCCATGAATGCAGAATATTTTGACTAAATGCATAATAAGCAAATGAGAATCATCAATAGTGTTGTAGAGAAGGAGAACTGGGCGACTTGGCTTTGGTGAGACTGTGGGCTTGAATCCTTGTTCCTTCACAGTACACCATCTCCAATCTCAGCTGTGTCACTGTAAGGAAGCCCCAAGCAGAAATCAGGTGACTCCCCACAGGGAAAGGAAGAACAAAAGTCTGTAGCAGGTTTATCTGTAGATCCCCCACCTTCATCTGCACCACAGAACGGCTCAGCTTGCTCTGCTGCAGATGGTACGTAGCTGAGATAGGAGAAAAATGTGTTTGGCTTAAAGAAAAAGAGAATGAACATTATGAATAAAAGAATAATTTTTCCTCGCCTTGAAATGGGAGAACATCGATTGATAAATGAACAGCAAGATCAGTTTTAGATATGCTGTACATCAGCTTTGAAGTGTTGACTGAGGGCTAATCCATCTCGTCTTTGAAGTGTCACATTCCTTATCACTTTGCGTTATAAGAACATAAGAACATAAGAAATAGGAGCAGGAGTGGGCCATATGGCCCCTCGAGCCTGCACTGCCATTCAATACGATCATGGCTGATCTGATCATGGACTCAGCTCCAATTCCCTGCCCGCTCCCCATAACCCTTTATTCCCTTATCATTTAAGAAACTGTCTATTTCTGTCTTAAATTTATTCAATGTCCCAGCATCCACAGCTCTCTGAGGCAGCGAATTCCACAGATTCACAACCCTCTGGGAGAAGAAATTTCTCCTCATCTGTTTTAAATGGGCCGTCCTTATTCTAAGATTGTGCCCTCTAGTTCTAGTCTCCCCCATCAGTGGAAACATCCTCTCTGCATCCACCTTGTCAAGCCCCCTCATAATCTTATATGTTTTGATAAGATCACCTCTCATTCTTCTGAATTCCAATGAGTAGAGGCCCAACCTACTCAACCTTTCCTCATAAGTCAACCCCCTCATCCCTGGAATCAACGTGGTGAACCTTCTCTGAACAGCCTCCAAAGCAAATATATCCTTTCGTAAATATGGCCTCACCAATACCTTATATAGCTGTAGCAAGACTTCCCTGCTTTTATACTCCATTTCCTTTGCAATAAAGGCCAAGATACCATTGGCCTTCTTGATCACTTGCTGTACCTGCATACTATCCTTTTGTGTTTCATGCACAAGTACCCCCAGGTCCCGCTGTACTGCGGCACTTTGCAATCTTTCTCCATTTAAATAATAACTTGCTCTTTGATTTTTTTCTGCCAAAGTGCATGACCTCACACTTTCCGACATTATACTCCATCTGCCAAATCTTTGCCCACTCGCTTAGCCTGTCTGTGTCCTTTTGCAGATTTTTTGTGTCCTCCTCACACATTGCTTTTCCTCCCATCTTTGTATCATCAGCAAACTTGGCTACATTACACTCAGTCCCTTCTTCCAAGTCGTTAATATAGATTGTAAATAGTTGGGGTCCCAGCACTTATCCCTGCAGCACCCCACTAGTTACTGGTTGCCAACCAGAGAATGAACCATTTATCCCTACTCTCTGTTCTCTGTTAGTTAGCCAATCCTCTATCCATGCTAATACATGAATGCTAATATATGCTAATAAGTTATGAATTTATCTTCAGTTCTATTTAATAAACCAATTATTCCATTAACAATATGTTGCACCATCACTGACTCTTACAAATATTGGCGATAGTTGAGTTTCTAAGTCTTGCAATATTTCCATTATGTTTGGATATTTTTCATTTGCAGTAGTCTTGTTATCATCTTGTCACGTGTGTGCTAATCCTCATGTTACAGCTTTGTTTGATAAATAAGGTTACTGTAATATATTACTGACAAATTTATTACTGTCAATTTGTTTTGTCTGTAACACTCCTGTGAGCACCTTGGGATGTTTTACTATGTTAAAGGTGCTATATAAATACAAGTTGTTGTTGTTGCCAGCTTCTTCAATGTAAAATAAGCAATGAACAGGACAAGAATCGGGCGATTAATAAAATAGTAATTTTTCCATCAGCACAATTTAGCTGATACTTTCAGAAACCAAATACTACAGTGGCTTGTTTGAGTTCAAAAGTGAGAAAATATTGTTTTTCTGACAAAAAATTGTTGAGGTTTACCTGAATATTTTGTATAAAATGTCCTCTGGTGAGATGCTGTTGGTAGTCACCAGATTGGCAAATAAATACAGTGCTGGAGTAGCAGTGTGTGGGAATGCCTGAGGGAGTGGAAGCACAATATCAGTACTTCAGCTTCCAGAAAACGCACAATACCAGCATTTTACTCAAATATACTATTTCTGTACCGACTCATTTCATATAAAAGAATGTGTAGCTCAACTAAGGAGGCCGTGTGGTGGGTTCAGTTGGAGGAAATTAGTCTTTATTTTTCAGCAGCTCACCAGCTGCAGCACAAAAGCGTACTGACTATACAATTATTTCCCACTCCCCTACCTTACAGTGCAATACCACAGCAAAATACGTTTGACCGTTTTCATTTTGTTCTGTTTCTCTCCAAATATGGGAGAAATACTCCTTTATTTATATTCTCCCTCCCACCAATGTTCTCCCCTCTCTACTGAAGACATCGACTCCTCCACGGGCAGTGTTTGCTTACTGCCGCTGCACTCAAGTGACCTTTTTTCATGGGTAAGCCTAGATTTTGAGCATTGCCATCACACATCACAGGGGACATTACAGCCAAGTCTAATCCAGTCCTCACCTAACGTTTACACGTGTATGCTTCCAGTAGGAGTAGCTGGATGGTGATTAGGACTGGGAACACTACGTGATTTTTTTTTCTCTGTATACTATATTTAATGGTATACTGAAACTAATTGTAACATGCTTACTTCCACCCTGGCTCGGGTCAAGTGGGGGATCAAACTTAGGTGCTTTCGTTACATTATTAAGTAAAACATTAAGGGCTTTCCCCCAGTGGTTTGGATACTCACTGCTTTAGCCAGGGGAGTCATCAGGAAAGCCCCTTAATTTGTACTTTATAATGTAAAAGGCATATCTACCATTACAAGTTTAGTGGATATTTTCCTCAAATATTTGTAATACAATTTTTATCGTGGGAGGATAGCATACTCACAATTTTGTTTGCTTCAATGTCTTATGCAATGTTCCAGGGTCAATTACCCACTGTAAGTTTTTATATAATATCTTTGCTGGAAATGGCTGAATGTATCAGTTTGATGTTCTCAGCCTACCCAAAATGTCACTTGCAACAGAAGCCACCAATGTGCTTCTGCACTGTTTCATTATTTATTTATGTTAAGGTACAAGATTGATTTAAACACATACAAAATGTAAGTACATTATGCTGATTGCTTGCAGTAGAATTGTTAGTAATTCTGCAGATACTTTGGCTTGCCTGGAAGGGGTGTAATTATAATACTCGTCTCTCAATCTCGTCTCAACTGCCTTTCATCATGACCTTTTCCCACAGGGTAAGTTTTTCCAGTTTTGACTAGATATCTGTGAGGAGGAAGGAAAGCTAACTGAGGTGGGCAGATCACTTTTCCTATTGCTTAAGGCTTATCAAGCAAAGCAGGCTTCAGATATATTTTGTAGAAATTTTCATAGTCTCTTGGTCAAAGGTGACTGAGTGGATTTGGGTGGGCAAGGATTCTAACTGTTGATTCTCACGGTGTTACTTTTTGAAGGCGAGACTCAAAAAGCTTCATTTCAGTGTGAAGTTTCTCTAAAATGAAGGAGAAAAAGCTGCAAAGTTCAATTTTAAAATTGACCAGTAATTTCAGAAGTCTATAAATACAAGTACTCAACATGCGCGTCTCCCCTTAAATACTCACAGGACTCGTCCAAAAATATCCCACAGCTAGCATTTTTCATGAAAGTTTTTATCTTCCAATGTGCACATAATAGGGAATGCTCTCTCATAATTTAGAGTGTGTAGATTTTCCAACTCTGGTCGAAAATGTTCCTGGAGATTTCATTACATGACCTTCCACCTCCAACTGCCTACCTGGTCAAACAATCTTTTTTTCCATTTTGAATATTGATAAAATTAAAAAACAAAGAAAATGGGAGCAAAAAAAAAATCACAATTTCTTTTGTCAGTCATGATCTTATTGAATGGCGGAGCAGGCTCGATGGGCCGAATGGCCTAATCCTGCTCCTATTTCTTATGTTCTTAATGACCCTATGATCTTTTTCCAGGGTTGCTCGCAGCAGTGTCCACGAGATTAATATTTAATTTCTGTAGACTCTAGGACAATCTGGGAGAGTTGGCAACCCGAGGAGTGAGCCTCTATAGTTAAAAGATGTGACTATTGAAAAGCTTGATAACTCCAGCGTCCATTAGGCCAATAATTTCAGGATGCGCAGGGCAGCTATCCATAACAATGAACACATTTTTAGTCTGACCTTGAAATTTTCTATTCAGAAATCCAATGTACGACTCAAAAAATTGTAGAAGTCATCCAAGATTGGCGATTCAAATGACAAATGATGCCTCCAGGGAAGTGCTGAACACTTTTGAAACATCTTGACCTCTCACTTTTACTGAAGAGGAAGCTTCTTAGATCTGTTCATACTGGTACCCAGAAGAAGGGTTAAATGCTCCTTACACCTTTTCCCATCAGTGCACTATTGTAAAAGATGTGAGTCGCAGTCATTCAGGTTGAACAAATCACACGGCCAGCACTTTTGAAATAATGCAGGCAGAGTTGATGAAAGTCATTTATTTGCTATTTTAGGGGTCATATTATTGGATTCTCTGACCATTTTCTTATGTTATGAAATGACATTTTTTTCATCTCTAGATCCATCCCAAGTTGAATTTAGAGAGATCACTAAACTTGATTGTCCCTGCAATTTTGAAAACTATTCCAATAAAATTTGTTCTAAAGCTCTGGCAAGATTTTTATCGCACACTGCTTTGAACCATTCAAGAGGTCCTGCTCCAACATCATAGAAACATAGTAACATAGAAAATAGGTGTAGGCAATTCGGCTCTTCGAGCCTGCACCACCATTTAATAAGATCATGGCTGATCATTCACCTCAGTACCCCTTTCCTGCTTTCTCTCCATACCCCTTGATCCCTTTAGCCATAAGGGCCATATCTAACTCCCTCTTGAATATATCCAATGAACTGGCATTAACAACTCTCTGCAGTAGGGGATTCCACAGGTTAACAACTCTCTGAGTGAAGAAGTTTCTCCTCCTCTCGGTCCTAAATGACTTACCTCTTATCATTAGACTATGTCCCCTGGTTCTGGACTTCCCCAACATCGGGAACATTCTTCCTGCATCTAACCTGTCCAGTCCTGTCAGAATGTTATATGTTTCTATGAGATCCCCTCTCATCTTTCTAAACTCCAGTGAATAAAGGCCCAGTTGATCCAGTCTCTCCTCATATGTCAGTCCTGCCATCTTGGGAATCAGTCTGATGAACCTTCGCTGCACTCCCTCAATAGCAAGAACGTCCTTCCTAAGGTTAGGAGACTAAAACTGAACACAATATTCCAGGTGAGGCCTCACTAAGACCCTATACAACATCATCAGCGCAACCATTTCATGTCACTTTTGAAAGTTCCACTTTAAACCCATTTCAAGACTGAATCTTGTTGTTTGTAGATAGAATCAATGGTTAGAGCACTGAATAAGGCCATTCGGCCCATCGAGCCTATGCCGGCTCTCTGCTGATGGCTGCCTGAGTGACGGCATATTCTCCAGTTAATTCAGTATGTGACTTTGACTTTTTGTCCAGCGCAGTGAGAATTTCGTACTCGTGGCTCAAATTCAGATCTGTATATTTTCTGTTGTTATTTGACTCAATTTTCACAAAAGTAACAGTCATTATGGGCACTAAAATACGGTCCAATAACAGCCTTTCCTAAATAACCATCCCTGGTAAGAAGCCCTACCCTTGCAAAAGATGGTGCAATTATAAGCAAACAATCTGGTCAGATCAATTAATGGTTGTGAAAATTTGTAGAGCAATGAAAAGTTTAGTGGGTTATACTCTGACAGAGGGAGAGAGAGAAAAAGATACACCAATGACCTAAAGGAAGCTACACACTGACTGAGAGCTAAAAACCGAGGTGTCTTTAACCAGCATTCAGGGATTAGGAACAGACCAGGGAATTGGGGCCTTTGCCCACTGAACCCGCAGAGGGTGACTCACTAAAAAAAAAAAGGGCAACCTCTGTTGGGTTTGTGGGCCTTGCTTTGAGGAGCATGTTAATGTTTGATGGGGATGTTGATCCACTGAAGTTCTGCATCCATGGTCTGACAGTTGATTAATTAGATATTGTACACTTGAGCATTGAATGGACTGTGTGTAACAATATGATGATCCATTCAATACAGGGCACCTGGAGTAAGGAGGAAGGTCCTCTGTTTACAACTAGGACTTGTCTCTTCTAATCTGCACCATACAAGTTGTTGTTGTTGTTGTTGTTTGAAATACAGTGCAACATTATTCTATCTTTTGTTTATCGGATCACAGATTTTCATAACATTAGACAATTGTAAGAACACCCAAACTCAAATGCGTACAAACTATGCCCAGCACAGCCGGAAATGGTTCCAGTATAATATTATACCGCAAATCCTTGTGCGGTGGTCACACACTTTGCTGCAATGTTGGCACATTAAGTGGTCACACTGTGAGCATGGCTCCTTGAAATTGGATGGTTTCAGACAGATAAAACAGTTCATGGTTGCTGGCTTGATTGATAATCTGCGACAATAGATGACCTAACATTATGCAAACTTGACTGTATTATTTATGACTGAGATATCTTCATAGGAAATTGTTAGTTTTCACCTATAAGTTTACGTAAGATGCTGTGCAAATGCAATTTTTTTCTTCAGCCCATCTGCTGCTGAAAACTTCATCCATGCATTTGTTAGCTCCAGCCTCGACTGTTCCAATGCTCTCGCACCACCCGAGATGAATTTCCACCCCACACAGAACTCCGCTGCCCACATCCTAGCTCGCACTAAGTCCCGTTCTACCATCACCTTTGAGCTCATGGGTCTACATTGGTTCCCATCTACTAACGCTTGTCTGAGAATTTAACATTCTCATCCTTGTGTTCAAATCCCTCCATAGCCTCACACCACCCTATCTCTGTCACCTCCTCCAGCCCTAAAACCTTCCAAGATCTCTGCGTTCTTCCAATTCTGGCTTCTTGTGCATCAATGCTTTCCTCACTCAGCCTCTGCACCAAACGACTTCTCATCCTCAGTGATTTCAACCTCCATCTCAATCCATCATTCCCTCCTTGTGTTCACCATTCTCATATCTTCCCGAATATTAAGACCTTCAATTCTGCTGCCTCTGCTTCTGCCCTTCCTTCCCCTAGCTCACTGGGCCAAACTTCCTCTGAGGATCCCCCCTGTCCTAGCTCTGACCTCACATCTTTCCCCAGTTTCTCTCCAATCTCCCCTCATGACCTCTATGTGCTCATCTTATCCATGAGCCACTTCCTGCTGCCTCAACCTTATTCCCACCAAACTGCTGACCACCCAACTTCCATTTCTGGCTCCCATGTTAGCTGACATTGTTAACAGTTCTCTCTCCTCAGGTACTATCCCCCTCTCTCTCAAATCTGCCATCGTCACTCCTCCCCTCAAAATACCAATCCTCGACCCCTCCGTCCTTTCAAACTACCGCCCCCTCTCCAACCTCCCTTTCCTCTCCAAAGTCCTTGAACATGTTGTCACCTTCCAAATCCGTGCCCATCTTTCCTGCAACTCCCTCCAAACCGGTTTCCGCTCCTGCCACAGTACCGAAACGGCTCTCATCAAAGCCACAAATGACATCCTTTGTGACTGTGACAAAGACAAACTACCCCTCCTCATCCTTCTCGACCTGTCTGCAGCCTTTGACACGATTGATCACTCCATCCTTCTTCAACGTCACTCCATCATCATCCAGCTGGGTGGGACTGCACTCGCCTGGTTCCATTCTTATCTATCTAATCGTAGCCCGAGAATCACCTGCAACGGCTTCTCTTCACATCCCTGCATCGTTACCTCTGGTGTCCCCCAAGGATCTATCCTTGGCCCCCTCCTATTTCTCATCTACATGCTGCCCCTTGGCGACATCATCTGAAAACACAGCGTCAGTTTCCACATGTACGCTGATGACACCCAGCTCTACCTCACCACCACTTCTCTCCACCCCTCCACGGTCTCTAAGTTGTCAGACTGCTTGTCCGACATTCAGTTTTGGATGAGCAGAAATTTTCTCCAATTAAATATTGGGAAGACCAAAGCCATTGTTTTTGGTCCCCGCCACAATCTACGTTCCCTAGCCACTGACTCCATCCCTCTCCTCAACATCTGTCTGAGGCTGAACCACACTGTTTGCAACCTTGGTGTCATATTTGACTCTGAAATAAACTTTCGATCATACATCTGCAGCATAACAAAGACCGCCTATTTCCACCTCCGTAACATCGCCCATCTCCACCCTTGCCTCAGCTCATCCACTGCTGAAACCCTCGTCCATGCCTTTGTTACTTCTAGACTTGTCTATTCCAACGCATTCCTGGCTGGTCATTCTATCCAATGTAAACTTGAGGTGATCCAAAACTCAGGTGCCCGTGTCTTAACTAGCACCAAGTCCCACTCACCCATCACCCTTGTGCTCGTTGACCTACATTGGCTCCCGGTTAAGCAACGCCTTTATTTCAATATTCTCATCCCCGTTTTCAAATCCCTCCATGGCCTCACCCCTTCCTATCTCTGTAATCTCCTCCAGCCCCACAACCACCGCCCCACCCCACCCCCGAGATATCTGCGCCCCTCTAATTCTGCCCTCTTGAGCATCCCTGATTATAATCGCTCAACCATTGATGGCCGTGCCTTCTGTTGCCTAGGCCCTAAGCTCTGGAATTCCCTGCCTAAACCTCTCCGCCTCTCTACCTCTCTTTCCTCCTTTAAGACGCTCCTCAAAACCTACTTCTTTGACCGAGCTTTTGGTCACCTGCCCTAATTTCTCTTTACGTGGCTCGGTGTCAAATTTTTTTGTCTCATAATACTCCTGTGAAGCACCTTGGAATGTTTTACTACATTAAAGGCGCTATATAAATACAGGTTGTTTTTGTATTTCTTTGTCACTTGAGTATGTCAACAAAAATGTTACAAATGAAAAGATTTTTTAAAATGGGGAAAAAGATCAAGTAATGAAGCTAGATAAAACAATCATATAAAGGGTTACATATAATCATATAAACTTCAGCTTTGGAGTTCATTAAACTTCAATCTGATAATGGATCAATTCTTTTGATGGCTAAAATTCCAATGTTACAGTTATTTAATCCAAGAAAACTGACCCTTTTTAAGTGAATCCAATTAGCAGCATTTACAGTGGGTATTCACACATGGCCACAATAATTATCTGTTACCTGGTGACAAGTCAAAAAAATAACAACTAATTTGCAGAGGCAGCAGTCCGTGTCCCATGATGGAAGCAGTGGATTTTGTGAGGCACCAAACAATTCAACTGGCAGGAAGTCTGCTTATTCATTGGCAGTCCATAAATATATTGAAGTGTTTTCAATAATCCAAGAACGAGGTTGACGAGTGCTGGTTAATCTAATCCACAGGGGCTGTATACAGCAATTACTTAGGGTGCTTTCCATGTTTCGATGGATAGACACATCAGGAATAGAACTGCTTGCCTGGAGAGGGGGTTCGGCCACCTGATAAATAATTCAATCAACTTCACAATCAGTCAAATGCTATCCATTTGGTATTTCTTTCATTTCAATTTTACTCTTTTGCATTTGAAGCTACTGTTGGTGAAAAAGAAAAAAATAATTACAACAAAGCCATGCTTTATAAGAAAAATCATTTTCAGGGTTGCGAAACCACCAGACAGATGTCAATTTTGTGGTTAGTGATGAAAAAAAGTAACTCGGATTTAGCTTATTGTTTCAATGGTAAATGGGCCAAAATGCTTATAAGCTGTCTTACACACAAGAACAAGAGCAGGTCTAAATGTCTGCATGAGTTACACACTGGATGCCTTGCGTTAAATAATTCTGTAGTATTGGGAAGAAAAGAGCACTAATGTGCTATCGACAGAACACACACACAAGGTTTGTTGAACTCTAAAGCTAGAGTGACCAAAACGCCTTATATTTCTTTTTATCTAGCTACATTCAGTGAGGTTAGTAATTACATACAACTGACGACACAAAAAATTTGTAACCTCGAACACTGCTTATATCCTCGCTTTCTCAAAACAGCTGAGAGTTGGGGCCCATTAATTTTTCAAATAATTAGAAAAAAAATTATTGTGTTGCATCCGTAAATAATTAATATTGCAACTTAACTTGAATGCTTGCCATCTGTAAACCGAAAACCCCACTGGACCTGCCCACTATCCCAACATGTTATTTGTAAACAAGCAACAGGGCTGGAGATGACACCATTCAAACTCTCCACCTACACTTGCTGCATTCAATGGGCCCGATCTTACCGGACAAATAACGGAGTGTGAATGACGCAAATTACCAGCAAGTTCAAGGGATTAAGAGATGACCCGTGAGTTGAGAATCTCCAAAACTTTCTGGTCGATTTACGTCACCCTGCCATTTGCTTCGCACAAATGGTATCTCGCCCTTAGCCTCCCATTTATTTTTAAGAGCTTGCTGGATTTGCACATTATTTGCCCATTAAACTCACCACAGAAAGTTAAGCCTGATAATTAAGAGTGTAGGTACCCCATTAACTATGTGATAATTGTTAATGCGATGCCAGTCACCCTCTGGTCCAGAAATGGAACAATTGAAAATGTGGAGTCCCATTCCTCTAATTCTTCTTGGAGATTATAAAAATGTCAAATTTTATTCTTACTTTTCCTTTCTGAATCTGTTTACTTTCTCTCTTACTCCAATCTTTCTTTCCCTCTATTTCTCTTTCTGCAGCTGATTTGACTCTATTTCACCCACTAAAAATAGTGGATGCATTGGTGGTCATTTTCCAACATTCTATAGACTCTGGATCAGTTCCTATGGATTGGAGGGTAGCTAATGTAACCCCATGTTTTAAAAAAGGAGGGAGAGAGAAATCAGGGAATTATAGACTGGTTAGCCTGACATCGGTAGTGGGGAAAATGTTGGAATCAATTATTAAAGATGTAATAGCAGCGTATTTGGAAAGCAGTGACAGGATCGGTCCAAGTCAGCATGGGTTTATGAAAGGGAAATCATGCTTGACAAATCTTCTAGAATTTTTTGAGGATGTAACTAGTCGAGTGGACATGGGAGAACTAGTGGATGTGGTGTATTTGGACTTTCAAAAGGCTTTTGACAAGGTCCCACACAAGAGATTAGTGTGCAAAATTAAAACGCATGGTATTGGGGGTAATGTATTGACGTGGATAGAGAACTGGTTGGCAGACAGGAAGCAAAGGGTAGGAATAAACGGATCCTTTTCAGAATGGCAGGCAGTGACTAGTGGGGTACCGCAAGGTTCAGTGCTGGGACCCCAGCTATTTACAATATACATTAATGATTTAGACGAAGGAATTGATTGTAATATCTCCAAGTTTGCAGATGACACTAAGCTGGGTGGCAGTGTGAGCTGTGAGGAGGATGCTAAGAAGCTGCAGGGTGACATGGACAGGTTAGGTGAGTGGGCAAATGCATGGCAGATGCAGTATAATGTAGATAAATGTGAGATTATCCACTTTGGTGGCAAAAACAGGAAGGCAGAATGAATGGTGATAGATTAAGAAAAGGGGATGTGCAACGAGACCTGGGTGCCATGGTACATCAGTCATTGAAAGTTGGCATGCAGGTACAGCAGGTGGTGAAAAAGGCAAATGGCATGTTGGCCTTCATAGTGAGAGAATTTGAGTATAGGAGCAGGGAGTCTTACTGCAGTTGTACAGGGCCTTGGTGAGGCCACACCTTGAATATTATGTACAGTTTTGGTCTCCTAATCTGAGGAAGGACATTCTTGCTATTGAGGGAGTGCAGCAAAGGTTCACCAGACTGATTCCCGGGATGGCAGAACTGACATATGAAGAAAGACTGGATCGACTAGGCTATTTTCTATGTTTCTATGGTTCTTCTGAGTCGTTCCTTTGCTTCTTTCCCAATCCTTAACTCTCGTTGGTTGAGGAGATACACTGTTGGTCATGCCATTCGCTAAGGACACAGATACCCTGTTGCCCTTGTTGTCATCTCACACCTCCAGCAAGTTACGGTGCAAAAGATTTTCAAGCCGAAGGGCGCAGGAAAAAGTCTAAATAATAACGCATGCCATAAGCTGCCCGGCTCCAACAAGATCCGGGCCAATGTATCAAAGGGAATACATTTTACATTCACGCTCATGACCCAGAGACTGTGTCTAGTTTGGGAGGTTTTCTTAAAACAGTGCAAACACATTTGAGAAATAAATTTAACGTGCATCAGCTGAATTCTTCCAGAGGCCTTGGTCAAGCACAATCGCTGGAACAATCAGTTTTAAAAGCTTCATGCTGGCCATTGGGAAAGGTTTGCACTGGAGCACATTCTACATTAATCCTGACGTGTTATATTGATCATGCTATGCTATATGGATCATGATGTGCTATATTTATCATGACTTGCTATATCTAACATAACATGCTATATTTCACATTATGTACTATATTTCACGTGACGTGCTATATTTTGATTTCCATTTGTTGTGAACTTAGAATCAAAAAAATCAATAGAATTCTGGTGAAAGGACGTGCAAGTCACTTTACTGGGACATTTCCCTTTACCAATAGAAAAACAGTAAATAAAATAAAAGACTGACACCTAGTATTTTCACAGGGAAATCCTTCACTCAAATCTAAGGGTAACAACAACTCTGGTCTAGTTTTCTGATTTAGCAGATTTCATGGTAGGAGAATTCTTGATAGATTGTTATGAGCAAGAAATATTTGGATGTTTTTGGGTCAGCCTTATGCAGTTAACTCATTTTAGTTATTTTCACTCCATCACAGCTAAAAATTTCATGTATAAAAATAAATAAGACGTAAACAATTTTTTTTTTTTAAATTGATAGTACATAATAGGCAGTCGTTATGGTGATAGGATTTTGTTCAGCGCAGTACCAACTGGTGGCAGAGAATTTTAAAACCATGTGTGCATTTGAATACAGTATATGATGTAAATATGGTTTTGAGCATGGATTATGCAGGGTGAGCCAGTTTAAACAATCTACTGTCGTTCAACAAACTAGATTTCTGAAATTAAATTTAAACAGGTTTGAAATAAATGATGACTGATTTACATAGAAGATATAGCCTTACACAGTACTTAGGGACCATTCATATGTTCCAGTAGAAATTCTTATTTCTCAATGAGTAGGAGTTTAGGTTATCAAAATGAAAATGCTTCAGCAACCACCGTGGACATAATAAAAAAGCAAGAAATGGGATGGAAATGAGTCCTTTAATCGGATGACTATCGAACCAAAATGACCTGAGTATCAGGATTACAACCGATCAGCGTTGTAGTGGAAACAGTAGTATTATTTTGACCCTGCTGAACAGCATTTGATGGCTGTTGGTTTTGTGACTAGTTTTATATATTTTTCAGTTGAATTGGGTTCATATAGTTGATCGAACCTTACAGTGAAGTAAGTATCAGTACAATTGGTGTGTGGAGAGTAATATTCAAGGGTCATCACATCTGTGCTGGTTTGTAAATTTAACACTGTTCTGAAGCACTTATGATAAATGAAGCATTGCAGCTTTAACATCTGCTGAATTTATGAGTGCAATCAGTTACAGAAGGTAGTGAGAAAATTCAAGAAGTTTAAGCGAATAAATAATCTTAAATCTTTCGTTTTACACTGAACTCTTTAGTCTGACAGTGAAAGCTTTACAACAAAATGAAAGGATTTTAAACTGAATTGTAAATAAAAGATCACATTTTCATTTATTTTGCTATCTTTGAACAATGTCTTAAAAATTATACGTATTCCAATTTTTTAAGGCTGCATTGTTGTATATGAGCTATGGTACTTACTTAAAAACTTAAATGCAGTTAACACTCGTATTAATTAGAGCCTGATTTTGCTGGGTTGCTAAATGGAATGTTTTGTTGTGACAATCTGGGTGTGGTTTGTGTAGACACACTGACAGGTGCATTTCCCCTTCCTAGAAACATGTTAGTTACTCATAGAAACTTAAAGATCAGTCCAGGAGTGCTTTACAGATTTAGTCAAGGTCCGTACAAACAGGGATCTCCATTATCTGACTGACTTTTCACAGAACCATCTTTTATTCGGCAATTTGTGTTGAAGTATGCTTCTTTGCCCTTTGTGAAAATTAAAGAAAGAGAAAGAAGTTGCATTTATATAGTGCCTAACACAACCCCATGACGTCCCAACGTGCTTTCTGGTCAATGAAGTACACTTTTGAAGATTCATCACTGTTGTAATGTAGGAATTGAGGCAGCAAATTTGCACACAGCAAGGTCCCACAAACAGCAATGTGATAATGACCAGATAATCTGTTTTAGTGATGTTGGTTGAGGGATCAATATTGGCCCCAGGCCACTGGGGATAACTCCCCTGCTCTTCTTCAAAATAATGCCGTGCGATCTTTTGTATGCACCTGAGAGGGCAGACAGGGCCTCGGTTTAAAGCTTCATTCAAAAGCTAGCACCTCTGACAGTGCAGTACTCCCTCAATACTGCACTGAAATTTCAGCCTGGATTATGTGCCCAAGTCTGTGGAGAGAAACCTGAACTACTTTTCACACCTCAATTCACCCTCATCCCACAATATCTTCTGATTTACAAGCTGCACATGATGTAAGCATGCACCCCTTGCTTTACCCACTCCTCACACCACAGCCCTACCGTTGTGCCTTCCTCATTTCAGACATTTAAGAAAACCAGCCAGTGGGTAAACAAGAAGAGGGACCACATAAAGCATTATCGGGTCCTACTCTTGTCAAAACTGCTCACTACTCCAGGATCATTCTGGAATGCAAAGATAATCCCCAGCTACTATTCTCTACTGCTAACCGTCTCCTTAAACCCCTCTCCCTGTCTCCACCACACTCGCCTCCAACAACTAGTGCGAGGAGCTCATGGACTTCTTTGCCTCAAAGATTGAGACCGTCTGATCAGCTGCCTCTGTCACTTCCCTTCCTTCCCCTAGCCCACCGGGCCAAGGTTCCCCCTGCCCGAGCCCTAAACTCACATCTCTCTCCAGTTTCTGTTGTCCCCTCTTTATCTCTCCATGCTCATCCGGTTCAGGAGACCCACTTCCTGCTCCCTTGACCCTATTCCCACTAAACTGCTGACAACCCATCTTCCTTTTCTGGCTCCCATGTTAGCCGACATTGTTAACGGTTCTCTCTCCTCAGGTACTGTCCCCCTCTCCCTCAAATCTGCCATCGTCACCCCTCCTCAAAATACCCACCCTTGACCCCAGTGTGCTTGCAAGCTACCGCCCTATCTCCAACCTCCCTTTCCTCTCCAAAGTCCTTGAACGTGTTATCGCCTCCCAAGTCCATGCCCATCTTTCCCGCAATTCCATGTTTGAATCCCTCCAATCAGGTTTCTGCCCCTGCCGCAGTACCAAAATGGCTCTCATCAAAGTCACAAATGACATCCTTTGTGACTGTGACCAAGACAAACTATCCCTCCTTGTCCTTCTCGACTTGTCTGCAGCCTTTGTCACGATGGACCACTCCATCCTCCTCCAATGCCTCTCCACCATGGTCCAGCTGGGTGGGACTGCACTCGCCTGGTTCTTATCTATCTAATCGTAGCCAGAGAATCACCTGCAACGGCTTCTCTTCCCGCCCCCGCAGTGTTACCTCTGGTGTCCCCCAAGGATTTATCCTTGGTCCCACCCCTGCGCTTGCTGCCCTACATTGGCTCCCGGTTAAGCAACGCCTCAATTTCAAAATTCTCATCCTTGTTTACAAATCCTTCAATGGCCTCACCCCTCCCTATCTCTGTAATCTCCTTCAGCCTCACAAATGTCTGCGCTCCTCAAATTTTGCCCTCTTGAGTATTCCTGATTACAACTGCACAACCATTGGTGGCCGTGCCTTCAGCTGTCTTGGCCCCAAGCTCTGGAACTCCCTGCCTAAACCTCTCCACCTCTCTCTTTCCTTCTTTAAGATGATCCTTAAAACATACATCTTTGACCAAGCTCTGCCGTAATTTCTTCTTATGTGGCTCGGTGTCAAATTTATTTGTTTTATCTTATAACACTCCTGTGAAGCACCTTGGGACATTTTCCCACGTTAAAGGCGCTATATAAATACAAGTTGTTGTTGTTGAGAGGAGAGTGAAGAAGAAGAAACATCATCATTTGATTTCACATTCCTCGCCACCAGTGTCGTCCAGCAAGGACATCTGCAGTGACCCCCACTGAAAGTCAACAGCCATCCAGCAGCCATGCTGCAGCCACTGGGGTAGCACTGCGTAACAGCACTAGGATAGGCAAAGGCACACACAAGACAGCCATGAAGGGAATGCACAAGAGTGATTAGTTGATTTTTTGATGCAATATGGCAGGCATATATGGATAAAGTTGGATTGGAAAGTTTGCTTTGTGGTGGCCTTTATTTTAGCATTGTGGCCAAGAGGATGCTGTGATGGTCAGTAACAGAGGGAAGGTAAGGTGTGGGACAAATGTCTTCACTGGTAATGCAGATGGATGATTCGATCCCGGATAACCGAGCCAGAAAGGGGCTGTCTGGGTTGCCTCCTTCCTTCCACACTTTCCTCTTTTCTGTTTCCTCTTCCTCCTCTTCCCTTTGCAAGCAGCGTGTCCCCTTTGCTGCCTCTGCTCCATCTCCATGTAATGCTGCAGCCCGAGGCGGACTGCAATTAGAGCCCCCCAAGACTGGGAGCAATTGGTGTACTTAGAAGTCTTCCTTTAAGAGCCAAAGCCTTCCAAACATCCGGCAACACTCCATGCACGCTCTGCACACTTTATCAGCTTTTTTAGTGTATTGCACCAAGTCCCTTCTCTAATAAAGTGTATAGAAACCAGTTCAAAAGCACAGATCTAAACATACCTGAAAGTTGTGTGTGCCCCTTTAAGAAGCGCAGGCAGCGGCAGCGTTGTACTGCTGCATGCACGTTCTGCCGTGCATGGTTTGGGGAGGCCGTTAGTAAGAGCGGTGACACAGGTTGCACGCTGATTGATGTTACAATCTGGATCATTTAAGCATGTGAAGCGAGCACAGGCAACGGCAACGCGGCCAATCGCCCAAAATGGCTGCTGCCGCAATCTGCGGCAGAAGCGAGGCGGCCACCATTATTTCTTCCAACCCAGCTTTAATGTGAACAACACCGACAATGTTGCATCGTCAGTAATTGCCAAACCCAGCAGCTGAGAAATCTGTGGGATTTTCGTACACCTGTGAGTTGTTTTTTCACAAACCAGGGGAAAATGTAAGCACGCATATACACAAAAGGCTCCAATTTCACGGCTGGAGATTGCAGGCTAATGTAGGTCCCTTGCAGTCAGAATCAGGTGAATTAATAATGGGGAACAAGGAAATGGTAGACCAATTGAACAAATCCTTTGGTTCTGTCTTCACTAAGGAAGACGAATAACCTCCCGAAAATACTAGGGGACCGAGGATCTAGTGAGAAGGAGGAACTGAGGGAACTGAGGGAAATCATTATTAGTCAGGAAATGATGTTAGGGAAATTGATGGGATTGAAGGCCGATAAATCCCCAGCGCCTGATAGTCTGCATCCCAGAGTACTTAAGGAAGTGGCCCGAGAAATAGTAGATGCATTGGTGATCATTTTCCAACATTCCATGGACTCTGGATCAGTTCCTATGGATTGGAGGGTAGCTAATGTAACCCCACTTTTTAAAAAAGGAGGGAGAGAGAAAACAGGGAATTATAGACCGGTTAACCTGACATCGGTAGTGGGGAAAATGCTGGAATCAATAATTAAAGATGTAATAGCAGTGCATTTGGAAAGGATTGACAGGATCAGTCCAAGTCAGCAAGGATTTATGAAAGGAAAATCATGCTTGACAAATCTTCTAGAAGTTTTTGAGGATGTAACTAGTAGAGTGGACAAGGAAGAACCAGTGGATGTGGTGTATTTGGACTTTCAAAAGACTTTTGACATGGTCCCACACAAGAGATTAGTGTGCAAAATTAAGACACATGGTATTGGGGGTAATGTATTAACGTGGATAGAGAACTGGTTGGCAGACAGGAAGCAAAGAGTGGGAATAAACGGGTCCTTTTCAGAATGGCAGGCAGTGACTAGATGGGTACCGCAAGTTTCAGTGCTGGGTCCCCAGCTATTTACAATATATATTCATGATTTAGATGAAGGAATTGAATGTAATATCTCCAAGTTTGCAGATGACACAAAGGTGGGTGGCAGTGTGAGCTGTGAGAAGGATGCTCAGAGGCTGCAGAGTGACTTGGACAGGTTAGGTGAGTGGGCAAATGCATGGCAGATGCAGTATAATATGGATAAATGTGAGGTTATCTACTTTGGTGGCAAAAATAGGAAGGCAGATTATTATCTGAAGGGTGACAAATTAGTAAAAGGGGAGGTGCAACGAGACTTGGGTGTCATGGTACATCAATCATTGAAAGTAGGCATGCAGGTACAGCAGGCAGTAAAGAAAGAAAATGGCATGATGGCCTTCATAGCGAGAGGATTTGAGTATAGGAGCAGGGAGGTCTTACTGCAGTTGTACAGGGACTTGGTGAGACCACACCTGGAGTATTGTGTGCAGTTTTGTTCTCCTAATCTGAGGAAGGATGTTCTTGCTATTGAGGGAGAGCAGTGAAGGTTCACCAGACTGATTCCCGGGACGGCAGGACTGACATATGAAGAAAGACTGGATCGACTAGGCTTATATTCACTGGAATTTAGAAGAATGAGAGGGGATTTCATAGAAGCATATCAAATTCAGATGGGATTGGACAGGTTAGATGCAGGGAGAATGTTCCCGATGTTGGGGAAGTCCAGAACCAGGGGTCACAGTCTAAGGATAAGGGGTAAGCCATATAGGACCGAGATGAGGAGAAACTTTTTCACCCAGAGAATTGTGAACCTGTGGAATTCTCTACCACAGAAAGTTGTTGAGTCCAGTTCGTTGGATATATTCAAAAGGGAGTTAGATTTGGTCCTTAGGGCTAAAGGGATCAGGCGGTATGGAGAGAAGGCAGGAGTGGGGTACTGAAGTTGCATGATCAGCCATGATCATATTGAATGGTGGTGCAGGCTCGAAGGACCGAATGGCCTGCTCCTCCACCTATTTTCTATGTTTCTATAACATGTCCCCCCATGCTTTTACCAGTTCTGTTCTGAAATCAGGGACTGCTGAAATGCTAGAGCACTCTGGATTGACTCTCTTTTCTATGTTGCCGTTGTCCTTTGAAGAAGCATCTGACTGCTGCTTGGCTTTTCCCTGCTGTCCCATTCAGGAAAATAGCTGACATCAGGATCTCAGCAACACAGGGCACCCCAAAGGCATGAAGCCACTGCTGCTTAGCACAATATATTGGTGCCCCAGCACGACGTGCTGTCTCATCACCATTCCACTTCAACCTACCTACTAAGCAAAATACATAAACAGTTAGGCTGGAGGGAGTGATGAACACTTGACATGTTGGCATTTCAATGCTAATAAGTCTGAGTTATTTGCAGCAAAATTCACACCCCTTGGTTATTTCACAGCAGAATATTTTAGGTGCCACACAATATTTAAATACAAACAAAATTACCTCGTTTTTTACTCTCTTTCCTTGCAGCTTAGAAGAAGAAAGCGTTAGGAATGTCTTTACATTTCTATCCTCAAACTATTTAGTTCTAGTGATATTAATATCTTGTAATGGAAACTATAAGGGCCCAACATCATTTAATATTTCGATATAAACATGTAGGCAGCTGTAGAAGACTGGATGATACTCGTGTTACTGTGTTGTGTCAACAGGCATTTCCTTTACATGAACAACATTGGCAATGTTGCATCATCAATAATTGCCAAACCTAGCATCTCAGAAATAGAAACATAGAAAATAGGTGCAGGAGTAGGCCATTCGGCCCTTCGAGCCTGCACCAACATTCAATAAGATCATGGCTGATGATGGAAAATCTGTACACATGTTTTTTTTCGCTAACCAGGGAAAAATGTAAGCACACATATACACATTTTTTTAATTCATTCACAGGATGTGGGTGTTGCTGGCAAGGCCAGCATCCCTAATTGTCCTTGAGAAGGTGGTGGTGAGCCGTCTTCTTGAACCACTGCAGTCCATGTGGTGAAGGTTCTTCCACAGTGCTGTTCGATAGGGAATTCCAGGATTTTGACCTAGCGACGATGAAGGAATGGTGTCGGGATGGTGTGCGACTTGGAAGGGAACTTGGAGGTGGTGGTGTTCCCATGGACCTGCTGCCTTTGTCCTTCTAGGCATTTGAGGTCTCACGTTTGCGAAGTGATGTCGAAGAAGGCTTGGCAAATTGCTGCAGTGCATCTTGTAGATGATACACATTGCAACACAATGCGCCGGTGGTGGAGGGAGTGAATGTTTAAGGTGGTGGATGGGGTGCCAATCCAGCGGGCAGCTTTGGCCTGGATAGTGTCGCGCTTCTTGAGTGTTGTTGGAGTTGCACTCATCCAGGCAAATGGAGAGTATTCCATCATACTCCTGACTTGTGCCTTGTAGATGGGGGAAAGGCTTTGGGGAGTCAGGAGGTGAGTCACTCACCACAGAATACCCAACCTCTGACCTGTTCTTAGAGCCACAGTATTTATGTGGTTGGTCCAATTAAGTTTTTGGTCAATGGTGACGCCTAGGATGTTGATGGTGGGGGTTTCGACGATGGTAATATCATTGAATGTTAAAGTGAGGAGGTTAGACTTTCTGTTGTTTGAGATGGTCATTGCTTGGCACTAACTGTGATGTGAATGTTAGTTGCCACTTAACCTAAATATCGTCTAGGTCTTGCTGCATGAGGGCATGGACTGCTTCATTATCTGAGGAGTTGCGAATAGAACTAACACTGTGCAATCATCAGCGAACATTCCCGCTTCTGACCTTATAACAGAGGGAAGGTCATACAATAAAGTACAGTGGAATTGAAATGTGTCCTGATTACTGTCAAGTCATTGCCACGTTCATTAATCCTCACAAACTCTCAAAATGTATGCCTAACCATTCCGTGCAATTAAAATGTCTCCAGCTCTCACAAGATATTTGGCACGAGCAAGTTTTGGCACCTAAAGATGGTAGAATCATACAGCACAGAAGGAGGCCATTTGGCTATTGTGCCTGTGCCAGATTAGTCCTACTCTCCCACTCTTTCCACATAGCCCTGAAAATGTTTCCCTTTCATGTACATATCCAATTCCTTTTTGAAAGTTACTATTGAATCTGTTTCGATAACCCTTTCAGGCAATGCAGTCCAGATCATAAAACTCACTGAGTAAAATCAAGAGATTATAGAGATCGGGCAGGAAAGTGGCATTGAGGTCGAAGATCAGCCATGGAGCAAGCTCGAGGGGCTGGATGGCCTACTCCTGCTTCTTATTCTTATGTTAAAATATAATTCTCCTCATCTCCCCCTGGTTCTTTTGCCAATGATCTTAAATCTGTTTCCTCTGATTACCGACTCTCATGCAAATGGAAACAGTTTCTCCCTATCTACTCAAAATCCCTCATAGTTTTGAATACCTGTACTAAATTTCTACTTTGCCTTCTCTGCTCTAAGGAGGACAATCCCAGCGTCTCTATTCGCTCCACATGACTGAAGTCGCTCATCCCTGGTACCACTCTTGTAAATCTTGTAAGCCAGAAGTTTTTGACAACAGTGTCCTTCTATCTAGAGTTGAGACCAAGAGTATTTTTCTGAGCTTTGTTCTTCTGAGACCAGATGTCTAAATAGTACTTTTTCCCCTATGGCTGTATAGTTGTGTTCCCCTGTTGAGAAATGACAGGAGTGGAAGACAACAAGAAATCTATGCTGTCATTTTTAATGAGGGAAACATTTACACTGACACTATTCTCCCTGTAACCAAATTACAGAGTGAAAAATATAAAAAATGAAAAATTGTAACTAAATAAAAATTCAAATCTTTAACAAATTTAAGCTTAGAATAAAACAAAGTGTGGATTGAGGAATATCATTTGGGCTATTCTTGGCAACCTTGAGACCATGCATTTATTTGGTGTCCTAACTCGCACCAAGTCTTGCTCACCCATCAACCCCTGAGCTCGCTGACCTACATTTACTTCCGGTTAAGCAATGCCTCGATTTCAAAATTCTCATCCTTATTTTCAATCCCTCCATGGCCTCATCCCTTCCTATCTCGGTAATCTCCTCCAGCCCACAACCCCCGAGATATCTGCGCTCCTCTAATGCTGCCCTCTTGAGCATCCTTGATTGTAATCGCTCAATCATTGGTGGCCGTGCCTTCTGTTGCCTAGACCCCAAGCTCTGGAACTCCCTCCCTAAACCTCTCCACCTCTCTACCTCTCTTTCCTCCTTCAAGACACTCCTTAAAACCTATCTCTTTGACCAAGCTTTTTGGTTACCTGTGCTAATTTCTACTTATGTGGTTCGGTGTCAAATTTTTTAAATCTCATAATGCCCCTGTGAAGCGCCTTGGGACGTTTCACTATGTTAAAGGTGCTATATAAATACAAGTTGTTGTTGTTGTTGTTGTTGTTGTTGTTGGAGGTGACGAACTGCAGGTAAATCTTCTCAGATCAGAAATGCTAAAATTTACTTCCTGATCTCAAAAAAGTGAAGGACAAAATCTCTAAGATGTCAACATGACATTCTATATTATTCAGCTCCAACTGATTGTTTTGTACAAATGACATTTCAATAGTCCCAACAGGACTAGAAATGGAGTATTCATCATTGTCGGTTATATATTTATTTCTGTGACCTTCTAGCCCATTCTTTAACAGATATTCACTGAGCTGCAGTTATGCTCTTTAGAAAGAGTGTAACAACATATACAGTGCTTTAGTTGTGAGCCTATTTCACAGATCTGTTACCCCGTGGAGTAAGTAATATTCCAGTTTCTTATCTCGATTCGTGCTCATCAAACTTGTTCCCTTATCCCCTATCCTGACTGCAGCCATGCCTTGTAGCATTTTAAAAATTGCATCATGACCTTCTCAATCTTCTTCCTTCAGCAAGGACACTTTCATCTCTGTCAGGCTATTCTCATATTTTAGTGCTTTCAAACCCGTAGTCAACCTTGTTCTTCCCTGTACCCCCTCAATGAACCAAAGTCATTGATGTTACCGATATGGCGTTAGCATTTTATTTAATGCAGGGTTGAATTCTCTTCTTCTGTTCCTAATCAATGGAACGTCAGATAGATCCCAGTATTAATCTTAATCTCTCACTATTACGTCATGCTTGCTTTTGTTTTGTTTATAGTAAAATGCCAGCTGGGCTCACTGGTGGTCCTCTACCGTATAAGAAGGTTATGGGTTCAAAGCTCACTTCAGGACTTAAGCACATAATCAAGTCTGATGCTTCAGTACAGCAGTGAGGGAGTGCCACACTGTCGGAGATGCCATTCTTCAGATGAGACGTTAAGCTAAGTCTGCCTGTTCAGGGGAATGTTAAACATACCCCATCACTGTTCAAAGAGAGCAGTGTCTTAGCCAACGTCTATCCCTCAACCAGCACGACTGGAAACAAATTAATATTTATCTCGTTGCTTTGCGATCTTGCTACGTGTAAATTAGCTACCGTGTTTACTTACATAACAACAGCGACTGGACTGCAAAAGTAATTCATTGTAGTAAAGTGCTTTGGGACATCCTGATGGTGCTATACAAATTCTTTCTTTCTTTAAGAATTCTACTTTGTATGATCCTGGAAGAAAGAACCTCAAGCTTGTTAAAGTTAATTCAGTACCTCATGCTTTCATCAACTCTATCCACTGTTCCAACCTAAAACACATTGCAACACTCATTATAGCCACCGAACTCATTATAGCGAGCTGAATCAGCAGATCTGTCACAACTAGATGACACCGGAGTCTAAAAATAGCTCCAAGCATTGTTGTTGACCTTTAATCCTGTCCTTCTGCTCATTATGGGATTGGTGTCCCCAGGTGCTTAAGAACATAATAACATAAGAAATAGGAGCAGGAGTAGGCCATACGACCCCTCGAGCCTGCTCCGCCATTTAATATGATCATGGCTGATCTGATCATGGACTCAACTCCACTTCCCTGTCCACTTCCCATAATCCCTTATCCCCTTATCGTTTTAAAAACTGTCTATTTTTGTCTTAAAATTATTCAATGTCCCAGCTTCCACAGCTCTCTGAAGCAGCGAATTCCACAGATTTACAACCCTCTGAGAGAAGAAATTTCTCCTTATCTCTGTTTTAAATGGGCGGCCCCTTATTCTAAGATTATGCCCACTAGTTCTAGTCTCCCCCATCCGTGGAAACATCCTCTCTGCATACACCTTGTCAAGCCCCCTCATAACCTTATACGTTTCGATAAGATCACCTCTCATTCTTCTGAATTCCAATGAGTAGAGGCCCAACCTACTCAACCTTTCCTCATGTCAACCCCCTCATCCCCGGAATCAACCTAGTGAACTGCCTCCAAAGCAAGTTTTTCCTTTCGTAAATATTCCAGAATACTGCACGCAGTATTCCAGAAGAATAATAAAAAGAAACAGGTCAACCAGGAAGAACTTCCAAATATTTAGGTTAGCGTAGGCTTAGTGAGCGTAATGTGTGACATCTACAGCCGCTGTCAACAGCCTTTCCTCACAATGCTGCGTTTCATTCCTCAACCTATTCACGGGCATTGTGACCAGATGCAGAATTCTGTTTTGCAATGCCTTTAAACCTTTGAATCTAGTTAGTGTAGGAATTATAAAAAAAAACACACGACAAAGAAAATAACATTTATTATACAACAGAGTGAGTGAGAATTTTATTGCTGATGTTTTAATGAGATCTTTATTGCAAATGTCTTAATGAGGTCTTAGGTGTTGACTAGTATTGTAATGGCATTTTCAGGATATATTCCATGGCTGAGAATTGTTTCATCATTAATAAAAACTCATCAACATGAATTAGGAAATTCCTTCTGATGGTTTTAGTTTGTGACATACTTTCTGCCTTGCATTGTCCAGTGATGGCTAATAACTACACTAGGGAAATGAGTTTTGGGGAGCTCCTGAATTTGACAGCAAGAGGGAGGGAACTGAACTAAGCTTTTTTTGTGTGCTTGTGGCACAATGATGTATAATTATAGTTAGGTAAAAACATATCACACTTCAGTATGATTTAAACCATATTGGCCGAGAAATTGGGCTGCATAGCATCCGTTTTTCAGGAGCTACATGTCCTACTAAGGCTCCAAAGTGGCAGCCTGAAGCGAGCGCACATCTCTGGCCAAATGTCCACCACAGCCATATTGGGTATGGACAAACAAGAGGCGTCCTTTATCTGAAGCAGGTGTTAGGCTCCTTATTAGCATATGCAAAGAGCCTAACATCTGCTTGAAGTCCTCGCTCCAACATTGCTTTGTCCTGAGGCAGCCACATCATTGTGGGCTGCACTCAGGGAAGCCAGACCCAGGGATTGCCCACCAACCAAGAAGGTAACTAACCTGAAGGTGGAGCCAGGAGGACCCCATATTAAAGGGACCGATCACCGATCCCCAATCCCCTCCCCTTCCCTCTCCTGGCTCCCAATGGTGTGACCTCATCACACATGGAAAACATTTTATGTTTTCTTCTATCCGCCCGAATTTGGTGGACTTACCGCTGGAACTCGGCCCTCTCCCAGCTTTTCCGGTGCTCTCGCCTCCGAGTGAGTTTGGTGAGGCCCCCACGCCGGCGGGGAGAGAAGACCGCTGGGGAACACATGCGCCGGCGTGCAACGGCGACAAAAGTCCTCCCGACCACTCCCTCCCGAGATTGGTCCGGGCGGTCCTCCGTTCCAGCAGAAGAGACGGCCGCATGGAGGCAGGTCTGACCTGAACGCTAAGTGTCAAGACCTGCAAAAAAAGATTAGTGCACCTGTTTTCTTCATTTCTTTTGCAGAGATTTTGTTGGATAGGGTCCTCTGAAGGATTTGTATTATCTTTTTTTCATTTGTTGAAATGTTTTTATTTTTCCCATTCCTCCCTCCCTGGGCCCGAGTCTATCCTCAGCGTTACTTTGCTGAGGATCGCATTTGGCGCCCAGAATCCGACCTACTGCCCGCTGACGCCCAGAATCGGCGTGTAACGCCCATTTTTTCCACCAAACTTCTGCCCAAAGTCATCATCATTATAGGCGGTCCCTCGTATCGAGGATGACTTGCTTCCACGCCAAAAAAGGATGAGTTCACAGGTGTTTCAATAAAGCACCTAATATTCCAGGTGCTGAACTACATCCTGAAGGGTGGAAGATACCTGTGCGTGGATCTTTTTAACGTGTGGTGGCCGTTGCACACCAGCCACCACACGGGCTTGACAGAGCTAGGTCTTGGTCCAGTGGCAAGACGACTGGAGACCTGCTCTGCTGCACGGACCTAGTGCGTGCACATATCGCAGTGTGGGCTGGCCCGTGTTGCCTCTGGGCCCCTGGCCCTGAACTCACGCCTCTCCTGGGCCCCGATCACATCCCTTCACAGTCTGTTGCAGCTCCTGCTGTACCTGCCCACGCTCCAATCACCGACCTGGACCTTGATGACGTCACTCTTCGCTGCCGTCGCGCTCCTGCACCAGCTCGCGCTGTTCCCTGGAGTTGCATGCCTCCACGCTGCTCCCAGGCCACCGCACCTCCGTCAGGATCTTAGTGGTCCTTTTGACGGTACATGGGTGGAACTTAGGTTTGACTAAACTCGGGCCCAATATGTGGATCCTGGTGAGAGCCAGCCCACTGATTTATCACAGTCATTACCGAGTCTTGGCTGCCTTCATAATTTATGTTATTGTTTCTACTGACTGCCAGCCTCGGGTAAAGAACAAACAGGCTTGCTTCCCCTTTGATTGAAAGCTGAATTTTTTTGTATGACAGTTCTCCGTGGACATTGAATTATATGATGCCATTTAAAAAATATTATTGAGTGGCTACTGTCACAGGAACAGCATAAACAACGGCTGAAAAAAGTCACTGATATTGATTCTGAGCTGGGCTTGCAGTCAAGGTAGAATGGGCTGTGTTTAGGCTCCTGGTCAATTAGTGATCTATGCAAACAAAATCTGCTTAACCAGCTTTGTGAGTATGAATCCTGAGCCTTATTTAGATCAAATGCTCGATATTTTAATCAGTATTGAATTTCTTTTGTGACTTTTTTTCTTTGAAATTAAATTATATGATTATTTTAACACTATTCACATCTGATTACACCAATATTCCTATCGGATTATACCAATGCTCTGATATAAGATTCTAGTACTGTACTTCTGGTTGCATCACTAATGAAATAATCACATTAGATAAACAGCCTTTCTGGACCATGCAGTGTAATAATTACTGTAAACTCTAACTTTTATTTTTTGATTATTAAACATTCATTTATACAGCATATTTGGCACTGTAAAAACACACAAATGCATACATCAATCACAATTACGCATAGCACACTATATCATAACTTGCTGCATGAATACAGTGATTAGAACCATTGGTATGAAGAATTACAGCACACACAAGCTTGCTTCATAACATTCTGAATTTCCTGTAAATGTCTCATGCTGAATATTATAAATTAGATAAAGTGCAGAGATATTCAGTCAACTGAGCATTCCATGAATACATCATCAACTATGACCTTTCCTTATCTTCACTTTTGAAGAAAATGGTTACTCAAAAGGTTTAGGATCTTCTATTTTTGTTGGACAGAACAGTTGACAGTATTGCTGGCACAACCAAGGGTGTGGCTAGGATAACTTTGAGTCAGAGCTTCACACGAGATTAGCAGCTACACAGTTGGGGATGAATTCAAATAAATTAGATTCAAATAAATCCACATTACTCCAGCTGGCTAAGAAAAACGTATTTCTGCAAATCTAACTTCATAAGTAACAATTTTCTGTTAAAATACCCGTAATGTTTGAATGGGTTAAACCTCATGCAAAATGCCCCGATCAGTTCAATTCAATTTAGATCATATCCAAAGTCTACGAACATACGAACAATGACGAACAGGTAAAGATGCAGTACCTTGTGTATCACAATATATAATCTCCACCCTACCCAAAACCATGTGATCTCCTGGGAGAGGCAAAAAACCCAGGTCAATTTGGGACAATAAAATCTATGAAATTCCTCTCTGACCCATCTAGGCGATCGAAACTAATCCAGGAGATCACACTGGCCCTGAATTCCTCGCATTACCTACCTTCTGTAAGAGGTGATCTCCACCCCAGCCAGGAACTGGTCCAGCTCTAGTGAACATTTAGAAAAGTTGTTTTAAATAAATTTAATTTGGGAAGAACAAAATAAAGCAACTTTAGGCCTATTTTAACACTTACGCATTTTCAGTGCATTCATTAAAAATAATAGAAGCAAGTGTGTGCATCTTTCACTTAATATTCACTTGTAGTATAAAAGCTCTGCCATCCATTTTTTTCTGTTTTGTTTTATTTGGAAAGCAAGAGACACATAGTTGGTCATAACATCTAGGTTGAGTAGTTTGGGTCTCTACACATTGGAATTCAGAAGAATGAGAGATGATCTTATCGAAACGTGTAAGATTATGAGGGGGCTTGACAAGGTGGATGCAGAGAGGATGTTTCCACTGATGGGGGAGACTAGAACTAGAGGGCAAAATCTTAGAATAAGGGCAGCCCATTTAAAACAGAGATGAGGAGAAATTTCTTCTCTCAGAGGGTTGTAAATTTGTGGAATTCACTGCCTCAGAGAGCTGTGGAAGCTGGGACAGTTTCTTAAACGATAAGGGGTTATGGGGAACGGGCGGGGAAGTGGAGCTGAGTCCATGATCAGATCAGCCATGATCTTATTAAATGACGGAGCAAGCTCGAGGGATCTTTATGGCCTACTCCTGTTCCTATTTCTTATGGTCTTATGTAGTGGCTTATGTCATATTACTCACACTGCTTTTTGTAATGTTCTATTCTTTTGTTGGGAGAGGAATTCGTTACTCCACCCTCTATTCTTATCACCAGTGTTTGTACAAGAATAGGTCCCTGCGCCCTTTGCTTGTTTCCAAATCCTTTGTTAAATCCCTAATCTGTTCTTAATTGATCTGCTACTATTTCCTTATAAAAGAGCTACATGATTGTGCAATTGTAAGTGCTTTTTGGTGACTTGTTTTGCTTATTATATTTAAAGACAATCTTTATGGTTTGGGTGCGGCTGAATAAGAAGATTGTCCATTCACTTACAACTGAGAATTCTTACTTTTTGATGAACATGATCCATACCCTTGGGCAGTACTTGTTCCAAGAATAACTTGTATTTCCTTTTTTTTCTCTTAAATGTTAGCTCTTAATTCAGAATGCCTAATGAAGCCAACGTTGGATGATATGGCATCTGTTTCCTGAATAGATGTCTGTGTTTGTCAAATATCCCTTCCCAGAACCCCGATAGTACTGGACAGATTATTGGCACGACAACCAGATCTGCTCAGCTTTCATCTCATTGACAGAATCTTGAGTCGCGATTTCTTCTCTGAAATTCTATTTGGCCAAACCTGTATCTGACTAACGCATAGATCTGAAGCATTTCCATCTGTTCATTGAGATTTTTTACTAATTATTATCTGAATGGCAGAAAATACATTGCTCATTATATTTGTTTATTCCTTTTGTGGATCATAGGAACAGAAGTAGACCATTCAGCCTCTCGAGCCTGTTCTGCTATTCAGTTAGATTGTGGCTGATCTGTACTTCATCTCCATATATCCGTATTTTCTCCATATCCCTAGATACCCTTACAGCATAAGAAATGATCGAAATACCCCTCCTGGTAAACCCATCTTCTTGCCAATCTTTATCTACATATGGTCATCATAGATGACTGTGTGTGAGTTCTTTTAATGTGGGGTGGCCGCTGCACACTGGTTACCACACGGGCTTAGCAGAGCAAGGTCTTGGTCCAGTGGCAAGGGGGTCCAAGATGACTGGAGGTCAGGCACTGCTGTATGGGCCTAGTTGCTTATGGTGGCATGTGAGCCGTAAACTCGGCACTGAGCAGCGCCCTTCGGTGAGATGGTGAGAGATCCGAGGCGTGGAGAGTGGGGTGAGAGAGATGAGGTAATGTTTCCCTCTTCCAGGTATTAGCTCCTGGCTGAGGGCAGGCATTGGGGTGGCCAGAGGTCCACTTCGTGGAAGGAGGAGAGGTCAGAGTGGCCACCGCCATTGTACACATCACACGCTCGCCAGGGGCTCCGCAGTTCAGTGGGTCCAGTTGCCAGGGGAGGCCAGAGCGTTGCCGGAGGGAGGAAGGCCCGAACATCGCTGGAAGGAGGAAAGACAGGATGTCGCCGGAGGGAGGCCAGAAAGATGCTGAAGGGAGGAAGGCCAGGTTGTGAGGGCGAAAAGAGAAGGCGGGTGAAGCAGCTGAGTCAGCCACATCCAGTGGGGAGCAAAAGGCTTGGTAGCACATAGTACACTAAAAAGAAAGACTTGGATTTATATAGCGCCTTTCACGACCACCGGACGCCTCAAAGCGCTTTACAGCCAAATAAGTACTTTTTGGAGTACATTCACTGTTGTAATGTGGGAAACTTACTCTAATATCTGCAAATCTAGTAAGCTTTTCTTGTGCTCTCTTTGGTTCTTGGTGTGCTCATGGAATGATTCAGCAATTTCATTTCAAGAATTGTATGAATGGTGCCAGCAGTCCCAGTGGAGAAGCTGCTTGCAAGGGTGGCAGGTCAGACATAGGGATACAACATTCTAAATAATTCTCTGATTCGCACAGCTTCCAAGCTTGGCTCCCAGGTGGGGGCGCTGGATTATGAAACATAGAAACATAGAAAATAGGTGCAGGAGTAGGCCATTTGGCCCTTCAAGCCACACCACCATTCAATAAGATCATGGCTGATCATTCCCTCAGTACCCCTTTCCTGCTTTCTCTCCATACCCCTTGATCCCTTTAGCTGTAAGGGCCATATCTAACTCCCTCTTGAATATATCCAATGAACTGGCCTCAACAACTCTCTGCGGAAGGGAATTCCACAGGTTAACAACTCTGAGTGAAGAAGTTTCTCCTCATCTCAGTCCTAAATGGCCTACCCCTTATCCTAAGACTGTGTCCCCCGGTGCTAGTCTTCCCCAACATCGGGAACATTCTTCCCGCATCTAACTTGTCCAGTCCCTTCAGAATTTTATATGTTTCTATGAGATCCCCTCTCATCCTTCTAAACTCCAGTCAATAAAGGCCCAGTGGATTCAGTCTCTCCTCATATGTCAGTCCTGTCATCTCGGGAATCAGTCTGGTGAACCTTTGCTGCACTCCCTCCATAGCAAGAACGTCCTTCCTCAGATTAGGAAACTAAAATTGAACACAATATTCCAGGTGAGGCCTCACCAAGGCCCTGTACAACTGCAGTAACACCTCCTTGCTCCTATACTCAAATCCCCTAGCTATGAAGGCCAACATACCATTTGCCTTCTTTACCTCCTGCTGTACCTGCATGCCAATATTCAATGACTGATGAACCATGACACCCAGTTCTCATTGCACCTCCCCTTTTCCTAATCTGCCACCATTCAGATAATATTCTGTCTTCGCGTTTTTGCCCCCAAAGTGGATAACCAAAGTGGATAATTTATCCACATTATACTGCATCTGCCATGCATTTGCCCACTCACCTAACCTGTCTAAGTCACCCTGAAGCCTCTTAGCGTCCCCCTCACAGCTCACACCACCACCCAGTTTAGTGTCATCTGCAAACTTGGAGCTATTACACTCAGTTCCTTCATCCAAATCATTGACGTATATTGTAACGAGCTAGGGTCCCAGCACTGAGCCCTGCGGCACTCCACTAGTCACTGCCTGCCATTCTGAAAAGGACCCATTTATCCCGACTCTCTGCTTCCTGTCTGCCAACCAGTTCTCTATCCACGTCAGTATATTACCCCCAATACCATGTGCTTTGATTTTGCACACCAATCTCTTGTGTGGGACCTTGTCAAAAGCCTTTTGAAAGTCCAAATACACGACATCCACTGGTTCTCCCTTGTCCACTCTACTAATTACATCCTCAAAAAATTCCTGAAGATTTGTCAAGCATGATTTCCCCTTCATAAATCCATGCTGACTTGGACCGATCCTGTCACTGCTTTCCAAATGCGTTGCTATTTCATCCTTAATAATTGATTCCAACATTTTCTGCACCACTGATGTCAGGCTAACCGGTCTATAATTACCCGCTTTCTCTCTCCCTCCCTTTTTAAAAAGTGGTGTTACATTAGCTACCCTCCAGTCCATTAGGAACTGATCCCGAGTCGATAGTCTGTTGGAAAATAATCACCAATGCATCCACTATTTCTAGGGTCACTTCCTTAAGTACTCTGGGATGCAGACTATCAGGCCCCGGAGATTTATCAGCCTTCAATCCCATCAATTTCCCTAACACAATTTCCCGCCTAATAAGGATATCCTTCAGTTCCTCCTTCTCACTAGACCGTCGGTCCGCTAGTACTTTCGGAAGGTTATTTGTGCCTTCCTTCGTGAAGACAGAACCAAAGTATTTGTTCAACTGGTCTGCCATTTCTTTGTTCCCCATTATAAATTCACCTGCAAGGGACCTACATTTGTCGTCACTAATCTTTTTCTCTTCACATATCTATAGAAGCTTTTGCCGTCAGTTTTTATGTTCCTGGCAAGCTTCTTCTCGTACTCTATTTTCCCCCTCCTAATTAAACCCTTTGTCCTCCTCTGCTGAATTCTAAATTTCTCCCAGTCCTCAGGTTTGCTGCTTTTCCTGGCCATTTTATATGCCTCTTCCTTGGAATGGAATTATGGAATCAACGATCTTTTTTCCTGTTTTGCAACATTTGAAGTGTGTGGCTCGTCAATTTTGAAAGAACTCATCTCAGCATTATTGCATTTTGTTAAATACATTCTAAACCAGAGCAACATGATTTAAATACAAACAGAAAATACTGGAAATCTCAGAGGGTCAGACTGCATCTGTGGAAAGAAAGAGAATGAACGTTTCAAGTCGATGAACCTAAGGGTCATTAACCTGAAACGTTAATCCTGTTTCTCTCTCCACAGATGCTGCCTGACCTGCTGAGATTTCCAGTATTTTCTGTTTGTATTTCAGATTCCAGCATCCGCAGTATTTTGCTTTTGTATTGGCATGATTTAAAGTTGTATGCGACCACAAGGCATCCTGGTGGGCGCCTATGTAATATAGGAAACAAAAAAGGTCGAACACCCTGGTAGTAAAGGAACCTTGTCCCTTACTGCCTTCACCCCATCAGCATGACCCATTCATACAGAAGCCAACTGAGGCTTAATAAGCTGCTCACGGCCAATTAAAAATATAAGGCAACCCTGTTCTTCATGCTTAAACCTCCCTATTTCTGAATCTTTGCTGTTTCAGCATATTATAGCAGTCCCCCACACTTGTTTGACCTTGGAAAACCATTCTGGTTAATTAATTGCTGACTCCTACTGAATTTCAACTCCCAATTCCCCACTTTTACTCTCAGCTGCCTTGATATCCTGCCTTGGAAAGATATCTCGTCCCTCTGAGATCTCAAAAAGGAAAAACCTGATAGCTTGTGTTCAATAAAGGCATCAGAAACAACAGTACTGCATTGTTCAAAGAGAAAAGGCATTTACCAAGGTTATGAATGCAATCATTACCGTTTTAGAGAAAATAGCTTGACTGTTTCCTTTTAAGAGTTGTCGCTCATCACAAAATGATCTTTAACATTGCAAAGTTGTTACTGGATGATACTGTGCAGTTATAGTAAACATTTAAAAAACAGACTTCCTGATTTAGATTTTAACATGGTCCAGACAAGTTTGGAACAGACCCAGCTTAAAATTGATAATTTGGCAAAAAAATGTACAGTATATGTAAATGTATTGTTTTAAAGTGTAAACCTAAATGCATACAAAGGCAAGTAAGCTTTAACATGTGGGGTGAATTTGGTTCAATTGTATAGTTGTTTTAAGTTTTCAGTTATACAGATCAAGTTGTTCTAGTTTTAGTCACTTCTTTCTCTGCTACTATAGGTGCAGTTTTAATGTAATACTGCATTGATGGGACCACTGTACTGATTTCGCACAAGTGCAGAATTGCTTGGGTAAAATGATTGAGATTATTGTGTGTGTGTGATAGAGAGAGAGAGAACAGTAAGAGAGAGTGCAATGAAAGAAAGATTTTCATTCCAAAGCGCTTTACAGCCAATGAAGTACTTTTGAAGTGTAGTCACTGTTGTAATGTAGCAAATGCAGCAGCCAATTTTCGCACAGCAAGCTCCCACAAACAGTAATGTGATAATGACCAGATAATCTGTTTTAGTGATGCTGATTGATGGATAAATATTGGCCAGTACACCATATAGTTCCATGGGATCTTTTACATCTACCTGAGAGAGCAGACAGGGCCTCAGATTAATATCTCATCTGAAAGGCGGCACCTCTGACAGTGCAGCACTCCCTTAGTACCGCACTGGAGTGTCAGCCTAGATTTTTGTGCTCAACTCTCCGGAGTGGAGCTGGAATCCACGACCTTCTGATTCAGAGGCGAGAGTGCTACCCACTGAGACACGGCTGACACAGTACGTGTTATGGGGGAGTGAGGGAGAAGGTCCACATACAAATCGATTAGACAATGATGTGCAGGTGCAACATTTATTCATCCTATGTCCTGAACAGTTTCACCCAACCAACTGTATCTTGTAACATTCCTTGTGACTCATAATATTTTATAATGCTAAATAAGTATTTGGCAGGAATAAAATTGTGCGTGGGATTTGAACTTTAGTCACCTCAGTCAGAAGGCAGTGTTCTAAAAAAACGTTTCTGGGCTATCGTTTGCCCCTTATTTGAATGCGTAAGTGGAAGTTTGCATACAATATGCTGATGCATTCAGATCGAGGGTTCAGAGCAATATTATTGTTTTTGGAACGTACTTTTTATTTTTCATATTTAGGGGTTCGATTTTCTGTCTTTATTTTGGGTGATAAAGGTGCTAACTTGGCTTGTACAATGAATCATGAGTTACAATTTGAAAACATTGCTCCTTTGAATGAAACATTGGCATGAATGCTGGAAACATTCGGCTCAATTTTCCTCAATGCCGTTTTTTGGCGTACTGCAAGAGTTAGTCCCGTTTTTTCTGGCCCCGACTATTCAAAAAAAATAACTGACAAGTTTTCCCATTCTATTTTTTTAAATTGGCACCGTGCAGCCTGTCCTTTAGCTCCAGGGGGATGGAGCCTAATGTCTGCGCCGAAAAAACGATGCCCTCTCCTCTTCTGCGCATGCGCGAAAAAAGGACGTTTTTGACGTGACTGCTATGGGCGCGCATGCACAGTACACCTCCCGGTCTGCATTCAGCCATTTTTAAAGAGAACTTTAATTCTCATTGGAAAAATCGGAGCTGCAATACAATATGCCCAAGAACCAAGAATTTCTTACAGGACGAAGTGGAGGCAATAGTTACTGTAATTGAGGCCAGATGGCACGAGCTGGACACCAACAGAGGTCACATAAAAGTTTCACCAAAAGAAATGAAGAAACGCTGGAACCAACTTGCAGAAGATTACTGTGCAATGGTGACCACCCTGTGGTCTGGAGGCCAGTGCAAAAAGAAGTGGCAGGACCTTGGTCAAGTAGTTAGTGTAAGTAATATTTTAATTTATTCAATGAAATTGCAATTGTAAATGTGACCATCTGTATATGTCCCACCCAGCAGAAGGACACCCTCTCGAAAAAATTATATTTTCATCTTTGCAGGGGAAGGCGGCACACAACAAAAGGGAAAGAACTCGAACAGGAGGAGGCCCGGCAAATCTGCACCCACTGACACCCTTGGAAGAGAGGGTCGCTACTTTGATGGGTCCTGCCTGGAGAAAAGCAACCACCACTGCACAAACTGGGTCCACACTCGAGGGAGAGGGTAAGTCCCGGAAATTCCACAGTCTGGCTTTGCTAAATGTTACGTACTGCGCGGGCTAGCCATGATTCGGTTCATGGGGATGTCTCCGTCAGCTACGCTTCGGTTGATGCAATGTGCTATCATTCATCGTGGTCCTTCAAATCAGCCTGCTGCCTGCGCTGTGTGCCTACTCATGCCACCCACCCTGCCCCCTCCTCTGCTGCTAACCATTTGTCTGTTCTGTTATATTTTGCAGAACTTGAGGCCAGCCCTGACTAGGCTGAAGCCGATGCACGACATGGACGAGCCTGAAGAGGAGAACATCTTCCAAGCCCATCTTCCAGACCAAGAACATGGGGGTGAGGGAGAGGGGGAGGGGAAGGTGATGGATGAAGCCCCCACTGTTGTACTCACTCTGGAGGAAGTGCAGGTGCCGCTAATTGAGGTGCCAGGCCCTTTCCTGAGTGGTACGAGTGTTGGGACATTCCATGGTTTCCCACCCTCCAAGGCAGCGAGTCCCAGTGGGATGCAGCGAGCCACACCCAGAGTGAGGAGGGGAAAGAGAGCTCGACACCACTCTCCTGAGGTGCAGGATCTAACAGATGTGGTTCAGATAATGGCAATGAATGTGGAGAGCATTGACCTTACACGATCACTCCTGGACACCATCAGTGGGGTGGGTGATGAGGTATCGGGACTGTCGGGAGAAGTAAGAAGACTCATGAGAAATGGGAACACTGTCTGGGAACATGAGGGAGGGAATGTTGCAGGTAGTTGAAACACTGTAGGGGCACATGAGCGACGGAATGTCGGAGTTAGCTGCTGCAATAAGGGAACACGCCCAGACTCCACGGCCATTGACAGAATCAATTGCCACTCCCACTCCAATCCCCAGACCAGCCTCTTTAGAGGCCCAAGCCGGGCCTTCCATATTACCGGCTGCCCCCAACCCCCCATCAAGAAGTGTGCATTATCCGAGCTGTTTGAAAGAAGAAGCTTGATACCAACCCGAGAAACACTGCGCCACTGCCTGCGGGCAGGGATGGAGTTAACAAGGCCAAGCGTAGCGGGCGGTCTTAGAATAAGGTGGAGGAGAGATGGGTGCAGCCTTTCTTTGTTGTTGTTGTTGTTATATTATTATTGTTGTTACTGTTGTAACTGTTCTCAAATTAAAAGTTTTTTATAATTTATGTAAATTTACAAGTTTAAAAGTTTGTAAGTGATCTTAACTGAAAACTTTAAAGTTTGAAACAAGAATATTTTTATTAACGTTAAGTTAAATACAAAATTTGTTATAAACTTTTGAATAAAATATATTCATTTCCATTATTTGTTCCATTATTAACACAACTTTTTGAAGTAAAGAAGAATCATTTCCATTATTTGTTTCATTAACACAACATAACATTACGGAACAGGTCCAAACAGTAAACATGGTCCATGTGGAACCGTTGCTGCTGAGCCTTCAGGCAGCAGAACATTCACGGATGAGCTGCTGGCGCAAGGCTCGAGCAATCATTAAAGGGGCACGACGGACCGCCCTCTTCCGCCGTCGTGCTCCGGGTTCAGGTAGTTACATGGCTTCCTCCTCCTCCTCCTCCTCGTCATCTGCATCTTCCTCATCATCATCAGCCACTCTCATCTCAGGTGGGTCTTCTACTACCAACTGCTGCTGCCTCATGATGGCTAAGTTATGCAGCATGCAGCACACAACAGTGAACTGATCGACAATCTTGGGGGAGTATTGCAAGTTGAAACGCTGTTTCAAAATGCCAATGGTCCTCTCTATTATGCTGCGCATCGCAACGTGCGACATGTATTCCCGGTCAGCTTCCTGGGTTACGCGTAGGGGCATCATGAGCCAGGTGGCAAGGCTGTACCCTTTGTCTCCCAGCAGCCAGCTCTGCCCTTGTGGCTGCTGCTGAAACATGGCAGATATCGAGCTCTCGCGTAGGAAGAACGCATCATGGGTGCTCCCAGGGTATCTCGCATCAACTGACATGATGCGATGCATGTCGTCACATACAAGCTGCACATTAACGGAGTGGAAGCCTTTTCTGTTCCTGTACATCTCAGAATCCTCCAAAGATGCTTGCAAGGTGATGTGGGCACAATCAATGCAGCCCTGTACCTTTGGGAAGCCAGCAGTCCTGGAGAAGCTCACAGCCCTTTCATGCATTGCCTGGGCGGTCATGGGGAACTTTATGTAGTCATTCCTCCAGGCATATAGTGCAGCAGTCACCTGCCAAATGCAGATATGTCTTGCATGTTGAGAAATGGCGCGCACATCCCCACTTGTGGCCTGGAATGATCTAGATGTATAGAATGAAAGTGCAGCTGTAACCTTCATTTCAACTAACAAAGCAGTCCTCCTGACACTTCTAGGTTGCAGGTCTGCTTTTACTAACTCACAGATCTCGGTTACAACTTCTTTGCGGAAACGCAGCCTTCTCACACACTCAGGTGCAGGTACGAAGGCCTGTCTTGATATACCCGATGTTGGTAAGGCCTCCTGCCCATCATCCTACGTGCTCTGAGGTTCCTCATGCGATGACGTTGAATCAGTCGCCTCCACCGCAGCACCATCATGCAGAGGCTTGCACGAGGTATGGCATTGTCAGTATTGCCCCCATAAATAAAACAGCAGGACAAGCGTCTTTGCTGTCTCTCTCCCCAAGGTCGACGCCCTAGAATGGCCCATACCCAGGTCCGAGCATGCGCAATAGACTTGCTTAGAACGGGAAGCTAGGCATTCAATGAGGACATTTGGGGAAATGAAGTCTAATGCAATTCTTTAATTTTAGATTTTTGTCAAAGTATCACCCTACCACCGACCGAACATCTCACTGGGCTCGAGGGTTGGCCGGCAAAATCGCTCCCTCGCCCAGACACAGGGACTCGGCAAACACCGCCCCCCCCCGCCCTCCCCAGGGCTTCTTTTGATGCTGCTGCATAGTGTAAGGGTTCTCATCATATCAGTTCGGCTTCCACACCCTCCCACCCCCCCGGGCTTCTTTGTAAGCCGAGCCCCGAGCCCCTGTGTCCGGACGAGGGTCAGATTCTGCCGGCCGATGCTCTGACCCTCGAGCCCGGTTTGGAGGCATTTGGTGGTGGTGTGGAACTTTGAAAAAAATCCAAAATTAAAGAATTGCATTAGACTTCCATTTTCTCCATTTTAAATTTCAAAAAACTAAGCTTGACGATGCATATTTAATGTGTTCTTGACTCCCTGCAAAACTTCGCATAAAAACAATGCCGGCTTTCTGGGCCGATTTTTTTGATGTGCGCTGGTTTTTCTTAAGTGCCCGGAAGGTTTTTTGGGAGTGGTCACATACCGCCATCCTGGTAAGTTGGCCAAACTTGCATAAATGTGAAAAACTGGGGCAGACATCAGGTTACGCGCGCATGACGCAAAAAAAAAACGAATCTAAAAAAATTGTAACTAACTGAGTTACACTGGTGCACAATCTTTGGGGAAACTTGGATATTTTAATTTAGGCCAAAAAAAGCAGCGCGTGCCAAAAATACGGTGCAAAAAACTGGGGAAAATTGAGCCTCATGTTTTATTCCTAGTGCTTTATATTCAGTGCCCTGTTTAAGATGGGACAACTGGGACATTTGTCTGGGCTCAACACTTGTGGAAATGGACCCATCAAAAATTAGCATTAGCTGTTGCATTAAAAAAGTGAATCCTGCCACAGTGCTAACAGTGAGGTGGCTTTCAACACAATATTCCAGTAAGAAAACTGACTGCACTGTCCAAAACCTAACACTGGCTGTGCTTCTGTAAATTACTGCTTCACCATTCACTGCCATTCTATGTATGACATGGTGATGGCAGTTAACGATGTCAAAGAAAAACACGGTCTTAATATGGATCATATGTGAATCCATCAAATGTGGAGAGCAGTGAGTATTATGATGCGTTTATCTGAGATTTATTGTACATACAACTCTTTTTCCAAAGAAAATATTATGTTAGCTAAATATATTTGGGAATTTCTAATCCTTTTTTTTTAAATACAACGATAAAAATTAGAAACTGCAAGTGAATGGAATAATCAGATTCTTATCGCAAATACGATAAACATATGGACATGTTTCAAAGCAACATCAGATGACACAAACTTCTAAACTTTTAAAATTCTATCCTTAAAAAACGGTAGCCACTTGATAATGTTTGGGAAGATATGGAGGATGGCCTGAGCTTCAAATGCCCAAGAGGAACCAAGCTCAAAGTGAAGAATTTCTCTTACTGCTAGCAGATTGAAGTGATACTTACATTTATCACATTATTGTATCTATGGCCCTTCATTCTTGGCCTCACAACTACTAGAAACAGTCTGCTTCTATGTACCATCATTTTAAACCCAATTGAAAGAAAGAAAAACGTGCTCCAAATCATCTCACAAAATGTTTTTATTTGCCAAAAATTCACCAGAACATGTGTGTTTGATGGTTTCTGACAAACTGCTACAAGAGGTAATCATGAACTAATTAAAAAAACCCTCAATAAGACCTCAGTTAGACGACTCCCACTAGAAAGGATAATGTGGCATTGGAGAGCATGCAATGCTATTCACTAGGAAAACTGCCTGATATGAGCAAACACAAATAAAAAGGAAAGACTTGGAAAAATGGGTCCTTTTTTGGTTAGAACAATACAGATTAGAGAACATGTCTTTCTTTCAATCTGATTGAAGTGTTTAAAATGATGAAAGAATGGTCCATGGGACATAGAAGCAGACGGTTTCTAGTCGTTGAATGGCCAAGAATGAAGGGCCATAGATACAATAATAGAGTTGTGATTCTGGAATGAGGGCAGAAGAAACCTCTTTGCACAGAGAGTTGTATGGATTTGAAATTCAGTTCCAGGGCTGAGGCAGAAGCCATTGCCGTGATTTCCCCTACCTCGGCGGGCCCGGTGCAGTCTCGTCGCAGGCACCATCCTGCTGTGTAGGATGATTTTACGTTGATTGGGCTTGTTAAGCCCGCACAGCGCATTTCCTGGCCAATTGAAGGAAGCAGGTCTGATGATGTAATTTGATGACACGTCGTCAGCCGGTTTCCTTAAAGGGGCCATTTCCACATTCATTTTGACAATTGTGCTGTCAGTGTTGTACAGCATTGAGGTGCTGCAAACATTGATAAGCACTGCACAGGGGTGCAGGGCTGCACCCAGGCTCTCCCATGACGAGGTTCTCTTTCCTTCCCATGGGTGGAAGAGACCTCCCCAGGACACCAACGCAGCCTGCTTGCACATTGTACAGGAGGGCACAAGCAGGGATGTGGTCAGGAGGACCTGGGTGCAGTGGTACAAACCTTTCAATGATCTCAATAGATCACAAAACAGTACTGCAAAGCCACACTCAACCTCATCCTGCTGTGCCACTCATCACATCCCCATCACTCTGCCTTCCCTACCCTACTCCTGCACATCTATACTCACACCAACTTACCGTGCACCTCCACGCATCCCTCTCTCTCTACATTATCACATCCCCATCTCACTAGCCACCCCTCACACTCCCTCTCATCCTAGTCCAATCATACCAACTAACAACACACAAAGGTAGGCACTTGGGTGTTTTATGCAATGTTCATGTGAAGTTTCTGTAAATGGGTCTATTAGCCAATGTACACGTAAAATGTCTGTTAATGTATTGTCAAAAATTGAAATCTTTATTTCCAAGACTTTGCGTTCTTGGACAGATTTGTGCGCATCTTTGGAAGTGGCTACGTGAGTTGCAGTTAATGGTGAAATATAACGGTAACCCCCGCAATGGTGATGAGTGTGAAAGGAATGGCTTGGGCATTGTAAGGATGATTTATGGTGCTGGTGTGGGACGGTGCCAACCTGGCGCATCATGTGGTAGCCAGGGTGTACAGCATCAAGTGAAGTAAATGTGGCCATGGTGAGGCCATCCCTGGCCTCCCGGGTAGCAATGTGGTCGGGTGTTGATGCCCTGTGTCCTGTACATGCTGATGTAATAGATGGCAGATGAACTTGAGATGACAGGAGCGATTTGTCAATGGTGAGAGAGGTTGTTCCAATGAGGTGACACTGGATATAGAGTTTGCTCCAAACACTTGCAACCTGCATAAAGCTCACTCTACCTTCCAAATGCAGTGAGCAATAGCTTCTGAGTTTGGAATGTGAACAGCTGTGAGGTGGGATATTTTATAGCACATGTTCAGCTGTCAATTAAAGAAATGATTTCATGATAACGTAACTCCCGACCTCCTCGTCTGACGTGATCCCCGAGCAGCGTAGACCCTGTGGGCGACCTCGTAAAATGAGCTCAATACGGTGAGCTCAAAATACTGTTTAACGGGCTGTAAAAAAGGTCATAATGGCCTAATTGCCTACCCGCCATCTGTGAAATTAACGTGGCGGCGGCTTGACAGTGGGTTCCGATCTGCTGTCAGACAAAAAATATTTCCACCGAACGCGCCCCCTGACCCCGCTCCCCCGAAAAAATTCCCCCCATGTCGGCATTCAGATCTGATTGAATGAAGGAAAAAGGGTTGAAAGGGTATAAAGATTGAAGGGGATGAAGGAAAAGTGGAACAGAGTGGGTAAATGTGATTCAAACTATTTGCTTGTGTGGAGGGTAAACGCTGACCCAGACCGATTGGTCCAAATGGCCTGTTTCTGTGTTGTAACTTCTATGTATGTTTATGTAACACCATTAGATTTTTGTTGATTAATAACTGAAACCTGAATGGTGTAAGATAGGAATTTCTGTTGTTTATGAACAACAACATTGGATTGGTTTTTCAGGCTGCAAATTATCAAGTATTTAGGAGAGCTAGTTAATCATTAAAAACAATATAAAACCTGGCATGGTAAATTATAACACACAATCTCCCATTCTTATGCAAGAATTAATCCCTTGCCTCCTCAAAGCCAAAATCATTATTGAGATTTAAAATTATCCCTCTGTATACAGCAAAAGCTGCATGCTTAGCCACGGGGCTATTCTTGCAACTGTCAGTCTTTTTCATTGTGTTCTGAACTGGTATGGAAAACAGGGGGCCGAAATTCACCATTCCCGAAGGGACAGCTACCTCGGAGTTTGGGCAGTCGACTGAAAAAATCGATTGTCCGCCGTGGTCGGGTACTTTTCCCTCCCTCCCCGAGCCATATTCAGCTCGGGGAGGGTTTGAGCGGTGTTCACTTCCGCCGGAAATGGCGCAGTGAAGCCGCTGTAAAGGAAGGTTTCCAGTGATGAGCTGTGCAGTGTGCGGGCCGCTGGAAAGGGACTAGCACATTGAAATTCACCGAGGAAAAGGTTGGACTTTTCCCAGCAGTGCCCCGCAAGGTTTTCGATGCGGTGTTCGAACGCGACACCACTGGGGCTCTTTGGTGGGTAAAATGTTTTATTACTTAATGGCCTGGAAATCCCAGCATCCCCGGCTCTGTACTGAGTGTGTACGGGGTGTGTACGGGGTGTGTACTGAGTGTGTACGGGGTGTGTACGGAGTATGTACGGACCCAGGAAGGCATCACAAAAGCCGGTTTGCAGCACATAATACGTATGTGCCGAAAATCGGCTTTTCCGATCTGTCAAGCTGGAGCTTGATAGATCCTCCATATCTCGGGAGCGAGGACAATTGCATGGGCAAGATTGCGGTATTTACCCATATCTTGTCCAGCAAATGTCCTCAAAACTCTTGTGCCTGATAAAAGCAGGAACATAGCCTACAGTTACAGGTGTAAGAGTTTTAAAACATAAAACAATATAATAAAATTAATTAAAAAACACATATTTTAAAAAACCCTGCCCACTACATTACATTTATTTTTAACCATAATCAAAAATACTTTTTAAAAACTCAGAACTTTTTTTTTCCTCTAAGATATTTATTAACTTTAATTTTAATTATGTGAGGTGTGGTTTTTATTTTTTATTATATGTGTTTAGTGTGTTTGGGATTTTTCCCACTAATAGCAATGAGAACTGGTAGATACGGAGCTCCCATTGCTATTAATGAGAAAGCTGTGGAATACAGTACCTGGTTGGCTGGGAAGAGAAGGCTTCCCCACCAGAATCCCATGCTCCTCCCGGACCACCAGGTAAATTCATGGAAACGTTTCAAGTCGGAGGCAATTGCCGCGGGAAGCCTCCGACCGCAATTTCAGTCCCATTATTGTTTTTATTTCATTTTTCAGCAAGCATCTGCAATATTTATCTTTTGAAAAAGTTTTATTATTTATTATTGTTTTCATTTTTCAGCATGCATCTGCAGTATATATCTTTTGATATTGTTTTATTAATTATTAGTGTTTTTATTTCATTTTCCATGGTCTGCAGTATTTATCTCTTGATATAGTTTTATTAATTGTTTTGGCTCCATTAAACCTGCTGAGTGCTGCTCAGAGGTTTGCACATACCCCTGTACTTTTGTACAATGTTCAGGTCTGACTCATTGATGGGCTGCAGAGACCTGCCTGGCAGGGTTCACTCTGAGGATGGGAGGAGTGTTGGGCGGGCGACACCTGGTACACCTGCTCAGAAGCAGGACGGCACACAGGAGAAGGTGTCGCCGTCAGCACCGTGCAGACAGGCAGCGGGCAAGGGAGGCAGCAACCATGATTTGTTCATTCTGTGCCAGACCAGTGTGCCTGCCGTCTTCACCGGCCTGAATCAGGATTGTGGTTGGCTGCTTGGGGACAAGAGATATCCTTTGTGGCTGCTCACTCCTCTGCGGAACCCAAGAGCAGCGCCAGAAATGCATATAGTGACGCTCATTGTGCCACCGGGTGCATCGTCGAGCAGTACATAGGCAGCATCCTTAAGCAGAGGTTCCGGTGCCTGGACCGCTCTGGTGGCACCTTGCAGTACTCTCCTCAATAGGCTCCACAATCGTTGTGGTCTGCTGCATGCTGCATAACCTGGCCATCATGAGGGGACAGCCACTGGAGGCTGAGCCAGCAATACCACCTGAGGAGGAGGAGGAGGTACAGGAGGAGGAGGAGGAGGAGGAGGATGAGAAGGAGGAACCCCGTCGCCCCAGAGCTAGGAGGCGTTGACCCATTGCCACCCTGGAAGGGCCGGGTGCAGATTGGCCAGCACCCACATATATGGAGGTGCCTGACACCACCCCTGCAAGCTCCCTCCATGCATTAGGTACTGGCGGTCTGCCAGGTCTTCCCACGTCAAGAAACAGTATTCTTCGTCTGTCCTCCACACCATCAATCAGTATCTCCAGCTCCACATCAGTGAACTTGTTGATTCTCCTTGCACCTCTTACACCAGCCATCCTACCAACCTCCTTCCCCCCTCAGGGCCTTGCTGCTAACCCTGGCCTTTTGCAGCTGGCTGGTTAGAAACCCTTACCTGCATGCTGAATTTCTCAGTGGTGATAACGCTCAAATTAAGACAGCCACACCACTGAAAAATCCACTTTGGAAGGGTTCATTAGCGCTGGAACCCATTTGCTCACTTTTGGAGCTGAATATGGGGTGGCCCAGCCACGGAAACATTTCGGCACTAATGGCCCCCAAAATGTGGGGGGAGCACCAGCTTTCCAGCGGCACTGAATTTCGGGCCCCAGGTATTTACATAAGAACATAAGAAATCAGTGCAGAGTCAGCCACCTGGCCCCTCGAGCCTGCTCTGCCATTCAATAAGATCATATCTGATCATGGGCTCAGTTCCACTTCCCCGCCCACTCCCCATAACCTATTACTCCCTTATCGCACAAAAATCTGTCTATCTCTGCCTTAAATATATTCAATGACCCAACCTTCACAGCTCATTGCGGCAGAGAATTCCACAGATTTACAACCCTCTGAGAGAAGAAATTCCTCCTCATCTGAGTTTTAAATGAGCGGCCCCTTATTCTGAGACAATGCCCCCTAGTTTTAGTTTCCCCTATGAGTGGAAATATCTTCCCTCATTCAACTTGTCGAACCCTCTCATTATCTTATATGTTTCAAGAAGATTACCTCTGATTCTTCTGAACTCCAAAGAATATAGGCCCAATCTACTCAACCTATCTTCATAAGTCAACCCCCTCATCCCCGGAATCAACCTAGTGAACCTTCTCTGAACAACCTCCAATGCAAGTATATCCTTCCTTAAATACGGAGACCAAAACTGCACACAATCATCATCATCATAGGCGGTTCCTCGAACGAGGATGACTTGCTTCCACATGAGTTCACAGATGTTTCAATGAAGGACCCAATTTTCCAGTCCTGAACTCCAATTGAAGGGGTGGAACATGCCTGTAGGTGGATTTTTTTAACATGTGATGACAGTTGCACATCAGCCACCACACGGGCTTAAAAGAGCTAGGCCTTTATCCAGTGGCAAGGGTTAAATAATCGACTGGAGCCCTGCTCTGCTGCACGGACCTAATGCGCACACATATCACAATGTGGGCTGGCCCGTGCTACCCCTGGGCCCTCGGCTGTTCTGGGCTCCGTACCCTCATTTGCCACACCTCTGCCACAATCTCTCGCCGCTCCTCCACCACAAACAGTCGCCGCAGCTCCGCCACGATCTCTAACCGCTCCTCCACCACGATCTCTCGCCGCTCATCCGCCCTGACCTTCCCACTCCTCTGCCATACCTGGGCCCCGGCGATGTTAATGCCCACGCTCCAAACGGCGACCTGGGTTTTGATGATGTCACACAGTCACCCACCTCAAAATCGTCGCACATTTGGAGCAGCTCACACTGGAAGTTGTAGTGGTATAGAAATATAGAAAATAGGTGCAGGAGTAGGCCATTCGGCCCTTCGAGCCTGCACCACCATTCAATAAGATCATGGCTGACCATTCCCTCAGTACTCCTTTGTAGTGGTATGCCGCTCCAGCTCTTTTTATAGCCCGACCTGTACCCTGTATAACAAGTCTGAGTGGATATAGTGATAAGCTAATATTCTAGAAGCAACCTTGTCCTTCACTGATATAAAGACACTAATATCATGACTACATGCAGTACTCCAGGTGTGGGCTCACCAAGACCCTGTACAGTTGTAGCAGGACTTCTCTGCTTTTATATTCTATCCCCCTTGCAATAAAGGCCAACATTCCATTTGACTTCCTGATTACTTGCTGTACCTGGATACTCACTTTTTGTGTTTCATACATAAGGACCCTCAGGTCAGCACTTTGCAATTTTTCTCCATTTGAATTATAATTTCCTTTTCTATTTTTTCTGCCAAAGTGGATAACCTCACATTTTCTTACATTGTACTCCATCTGTCAAATGTTTGCCCACTGACTTAGCCTGCCTATATCCCTTTACACTTGCATTTACACTTCACAATCCTGTGTCTTTTTGTCTAATTGAGGGAATTCGCTCAGAGTGGCGCTGCTGGTGATTGAGAATTTGGGGTTTAACCAAATGTCATCAGCTCTTCAAAAAATTATCAGTATCGCATTTGAAAATCTTCCTTGGTTGTTTGCCATATCACAGTGAAAGACAAATAAATCATCGGACCCAATAAGCTGTAACTATTTGCCTTTTCCCTTTCTGCTGAGCAGGCTGCTGCAGGGCACAGAGAAACGGTATAACCAACATCAGTTTCAATGGCCACTGTGGTCAGACTACATGAACAAACAGGATGCTGACCTATATTGCTCAGATCAGTTGCATATAAGTCACAAAGGATCACGCTGGTACTTAAATTCTGGTTAGACCTTGCCTTGGGATCTTGTACCTAGTTTTGCTAAGTCACAAGGGAGAAACTCAAACCCTGAAGATGTAACAGAACAGTCCTGCATGGTGGATCCCTAGCATTAGAGGATTCAGTTACATGAAAAGATTGGAAAATTTGGGCTCTTCAGCTCTGAAGGGAGGCAAATGAGGGCTGAGATCAGAGAGGTATATAAATGGTATAGACAATGGGAGCACTACTTGAAGGTAAGCTGGCAGTGGGACAAGAAGGCTTAAGTTCAAACTGGTGAAAGACAAATTTAGGATTGAGATGACCAAGTTCTTGTCCATGCAGGGTGACAATACTTGGGATGGATCTCCAGATCGGGTAGTGGAGGCAAAAACCTCAGAATCATTCAAAAGGCACTTTGGGGTAAACATTTTTCTTTCCAGGGAATGGATTTGTAGGTTTGCCTGACAGAAATGTGTGGGATGGTCAATGGCCAGCAGCTAAGATCCTATAGCTACCAAGCAGTTGAGGCCCGATGAACCCTGGTCAGCACCTCCTGGCACTGGAAGTCGGGTGTGCTTCGTAACCTTGTTTGGGCAAAGAGATACACTTTAAAGGGTCTAGTGACTCTGAGAACTGTACATTATTTATCAAAAACTGCCTGGTGCTGAGCTCCACATGACATTTCTTTTTGGCTTCACAGAATGGCTTCCTGACTGTCCTTTCTTCTTGATGCATGATTTTAATATACCAGACCCTGAGCTTCAAAAATAGTGCAAATCCCTTTGGCAATGGCGCTCTCTGCTTACTTTCTGAGGTGAACCAATTATATGGTATTGGTATAGGTTGAGTGGCACAGTAGTTGTGAGTAGTTTGTCTTTGCTTTCTAGTTGTACTGTTTAATATTGTTGGGAAATGTCAGACCACTGGCCAAAAGGGCAGCTCGATAACCAATGATGTAGCCCATAATTTCTTCACTTCTGCAGCCAAAATGATAAAAACAAGTTGAAGTTACAGACTGCTCACAGCCAATGTCTGATATGGTAGGATGTCCTTGACGGGACAGAAATGGAAAGCTTACCAATGCTCTATTCTGGTTTTAGCAATTAAGCTTCAGCTATACCCATGTGAACATTTGAGGGTCTCAACGCTTCAGCTCTCAACAAACCGTGATTGAGACAAGGTAAGTGTGGGTGCCCCTCAGGGGAGAGACGTAGGGAAAAGAGAAACTCTGCCTGCGGAGATTTCTCAGCAGCATCACTTGGAGACATGGTAATAATGTGTTTTTGCTCACGTCAATCTTAAATCTGGTAATGCGTTCCCTCATGTGACAGACACCCGGCTGACCAAAATAAGATAGCTGGATGCTATGATGTGGGACTGCTGGTTTCTCCAGAAGGGTGAGCTACCTTTCTCATCCATATTTATCTTGTGCCAGAGTGCAGATCTTCAGATTGCTGATCAAGGTTGATTTCTAAATTTCAAAGCATGTTTCACTTAGCCATTTCTTTGCTCTTACTTTGGAGATTGATTTATCCAAAGTATTTGTCATAGCAAGAGCAGATTTTTGACCAAACAAATTTAAGTGCCCAATGACAGATAATTGTTAATGTTTTAATTTAGGAATAGTTTTTGCTTTACACATTAAGAGCAAATCTCCCAAGTATATTTTACAGTTAAAGTGGACAAAAAGTTACTTTTATTTACATATATAGACAGCCAATATGCATTTAAGGGGAAGCTAGATAAACAGATGAGGGAGGAGGGAATAGAGGCTTATGCTGATAGAGTTATAAGAACATACGAAATAGGAACAGGAGTAGGCCAATAGGCCTCCGCCATTGAATATGGCTGATCTGATCTTGGCCTCAGCACTTTCCTGCCTGCTCTCCATTACCCTTGACTCCCCCGTCATTCAAAACTCTATCTCCACCTTAAATATATTCAATGACCCAGCCTCCACAGATCTATGGGGCAGAGAATTCCACAGATTCACGACCCTCTGAGAGAAGAAATTCTTTCTCGTCTCCGTTTTAAATGTGCAAACCCTTATTCTGAAACTATGTCCCCTAGTTCTAGATTCCCCTACTATGGGAAACATTCTCTCTGCATCTAACCTGTCAAGTCCCCTCAGAATTTTAGACGGTTCAATAAGATCATCTCTCATTCTTCTAAACTGCAATGAGTATAGACCCAACCTGCTTAACTTTTCTTCACAAGACAACCCCTTCATCTCAGGAATTAACCTAGTGAACTTTCTCTGAACTGCTTCCAATGCCAGTATATCCCTTCTTAAATAAGGAGACCAAAACTGTGTGCAGTACTCCAGGTGTGGCCTCACCAACGCCCTGTACAGTTGTAGCAGGACTTCACTACTTGCAATAAAGGCAAACATTCCATTTGCCTTCCTGATTATTTGCTGTACCTGCATTAAATGAGGAAGGATTGGAGCAGGCTCGGGGGGAGCATAAATGCTGGCCTAGATAGGTTGGGCCGAATGGCCTGTTTCTGTGCTTATATGTTATGTAGTTCTCTGTAATATTTTGGTGTAGTTTGTTGTATTAACATTCTAGGACCTGATCTGATTACAGAACGACTAAATTCTATAGGGTGCCTCACTGCGCTTCACACCAGAGTATCGATGTAGTATTGGTGCAAAAACCACTCTACCAATGCTATTGTTGTACTGTAATTATAGCCTTAGTCTCCAACTTATGATAATTGAGATCCAACAATATGACTTGCCACCTCCTGCTACTCTTAGCTTAATCTTGATCTTAATGTATCATTTGCAAACTAAATGTTTCTTTCTGAAGAGTGAACATTCTGCATCGTAGGTTTTTAATCACTTCAGAGTAGGACATCAAAAAGATGCTGCCTCGTAAAGGTTAATGAGCAGTGCGATTTATTATGTGAGCAGTAATTATTCAGCATGTGCACAATGCAAACGCCAGGAGAAAAATATCCAGGACTCCGAGCAGAGCTTTGAAAAAGAGTGTTCTGTTGTACTTGTCTGGGAAAAACTCAATACAAGTGCTCATCGTAACACTTATTTAAAAACTGCTTTGAAACTAGGACAACAAAACAGTTATATGTCTGTTAATATATCAAAAATGGCATGTATAGCAGTGCAGACATCACTTTCCTGACAACACTTCATAGACGTGAAACCGTCTAGGAACACAAGAACAGGAGCAGGCCATTCAGCTCCTCGAGCCTGTTCCGTTATTCTATTAGATCTACCCGCCTTGGTTCCATAACCCTTACCCTTGCCTAATAAACATTTTCAACTGACCTAGCCTCAACATCTTTTTGAGGGAGAAAATTCCAGGTTTCCACAAGCCTTTGTGTGAAGAAATGCTTCTTGAGTATTGTGTGCAGTTTTGGTCTCCTAATCCGAGGAAGGACGTGCTTGCTATTGAGGGAGTGCAGCGAAGGTTCACCAGACTAATTCCCGGGATGGCTGGACTGACATATGATGAAAGATTGGATCGGCTAGGCTTATATTCACTGGAATTTTGAAGAATGAGAGGGGATCTCATAGAAACGTTTAAAATTATGACGGTACTGGACAGGTTAGATGCAGGAAGAATGTTCCCGATGTTGGGGAAGTCCAGAACCCGGGGTCACAGTCGAAGGATAAGGGGTAAGCCATTTAGGACCGAGATGAGGAGAAACTTCTTCACTCAGAGAATTGTGAACCTATGGAATTCTCTACCACAGAAAGTTGTTGAGTCCAATTCGTTGGATATATTCAAGAGGGAGTTAGATGTGGCCCTTACGGCTAAAGGCACCAAGGGGTATGGAGAGAAAGCAAGAATGGGGTACTGAGGTTGCATGATCAGCCATGATCATATTGAATGGTGGTGCAGGCTCGAAGGGCCGAATGGCTTACTCCTGCACCTATTTTCTATGTTTCTATGCTTCCTGACATCACCCCGAAATGGCCGAGCTCTAATTTTATGGTTATTGCCCCTTGTTCTGGACTCTCTGACCAGAGGAAATCGTTTCTCTCTATTTACCCTCTCAAACCAGTTAATGATCCTAAACACCTCAATTAGATCACCCCCTTACTCTTATATATTCAAGAGAACACAAGCCGAGTCTATTCAACCTTCCCTCATAATTTAACCCTTTTAGCCCTATATCATTCTGATGACTCTGCACTGCACTCCCGCCAGGGTGCGGTGCCCTGAACTGAATGCAGTCTCCACAAGATCCTGCAAATCCCCTGGGAGGACAGACGCACCAATGTTAGTGTGCTTGACCAGGCTAACATCCCCAGCATTGAAGCACTGACCACACTTGATCAGCTCCGCTGGGCAGGCCACATTGTTCACATGCCAGACACAAAACTCCCAAAGCAAGCGCTCTACTCGGAACTCCTACACGGCAAGTGAGCCCCAGGTGGGCAGAGGAAACGTTTCAAGGACACCCTCAAAGCCTCCCTGATAAAGTGCAACATCACCACCGAGAGTCCCTGGCCAAAGACCGCCCTAAGTAGAGGAAGAGCATCTGGGATGGCGTTGAGCACCTCGAGTCTCATCACCGAGAGCATGCAGAAACCAAGCGCAGGCAGCGGAAGGAGCGTGCGGCAAACCAGTCCCACCCACCCTTTCCCTCAACCACTGTCTGTCCCACCTGTGACAGAGACTGTAATTCCCATATTGGACTGTTGAGTCACCTCAGAACTCACTTTTAGAGTGGAAGCAAGTCTTCCTCGATTTCGAAGGACTGCCTATGATGAACCAGATGTACAGCTGTGACATGGCTTCCAATCCTTTGGATTCTCGCCCTCGAGATAAAGGCCAACATTCCATTTGCTTTTTAAATTATTTTTTGTATCTGATCACTGGCTTTTTGTGATTTTTGTACTTAGAACCCTGAATCTCTCCGCTCATCCACTGTTCCCAGCCTTTCGTCATTTAGGAAATGTTCTGATCTTTCTTAGTTCCTAAGTGGACGACCTCACACTTTCCCACATTGAACTCCGTCGACCTCAGTTTTGCCCACTCACTTAATCTATCAACGTCCCTTTGCAACTTTCTGCTCCCATCTACACTATTCTTAAAATGTTGAGTGCTTCTGAGCTGCATCCTGAAAGTGGCAAGCACACGAGTGAATAATTGATGTGAGCCCGTATTTACTAAACAGTTAGATGCTGTTGCCTTAAAAGGAACACAGCTGCACCTTAGTACAATATATTATATAGTGTAATACTAGTCCTCAATACACAGCAGATCATGCAGCTTACTGTGAGTAACACCAAGGGACATCCACATTGATTTATAAATCTATTTTATATATGTGACCTGACTGGCTGAGATTATGTATTCATAAAAATAATTAAATTATTACTGAAGAGTTAGAGTATGTATGAATCAAAAATGAGGAACACAAATAGAAAAACCACCAAAGACAAACGACTTCTGCCTACACTATGGAGCTGGAATTGCCCCACTCCTTAAGGCCTGTTACCACCGCAAATCGGCGGCCACGCTGCAGAGTGGAGAGGCCGCCGACTTTTCGTGGAATGGCCGCTGATAGCCTAATTGTCCTCCCGAGGTTTCCCAGCAGTGCCCTGATCCCGTCCACCACTCCGCTGCTGCCGATCCGTGTTAAGTGCGTCATCACCGTGTGCACCACCGATCGACCACCCCGACGGCGACATTCCCCTCGGAAAATCTTCGACCCGCCCGGCGGTGCCAAAACCTGTTTTTTTCCCGGTGGTCCAGTGAGGCTGCGGCCTTCTGTGACGGCGGTGAGCCCTCCCTTAAAGGGGAGGGCTCACTGTTGCTGCTGCCAGGTTTCTTTTGTTGGTCGACTGCCATGTCGGGCTGACAATTATGCCCCCGACAGGCAGCCGGATGCGCCACCGCCACCCCCCCCCCCACCCCCCCTTGGGTGCCAGGCCGCTGGCCCAGCCGAATCCCTCCCTGGTGGTCCAGTGGGCCAAAGTTTTAAAATCACAAAGGTTCTCTCCTTTAAATGAAGGGGAGAGCTGTGGTGATGTGGCGCCATGACGACATCATCGTGGCGGTCGCTCCACACTGTCCCGAACTTCCGCTCCTCAGGTGTCGCCACTGCCCCGTGTCCGTCCCTCGTGTACTCACCGCCCCGTGTCTGCCCCTCGTGTACTCACCGCCCCGTGTCTGTCCCTCGTGTACTCACCGCCGCATATCCATCCCTCGTGTACTCACCGTCCCGTGTCTGTCCCTCGTGTACTCACCGTCCCGTGTCTGTCCCTCGTGTACTCACCGCCCCGTGTCTGTCCCTCGTGTACTCACCGCCGCATATCCATCCCTCGTGTACTCACCGCCCCGTGTCTGTCCCTCGTGTACTCACCGCCCCGTGTCTGTCCCTCGTGTACTCACCGCCGCATATCCATCCCTCGTGTACTCACCGTCCCGTGTCTGTCCCTCGTGTACTCACCGCCCCGTGTCTGTCCCTCGTGTACTCACCGCCGCATATCCATCCCTCGTGTACTCACCGTCCCGTGTCTGTCCCTCGTGTACTCACCGCCCCGTGTCTGTCCCTCGTGTACTCACCGCCCCGTGTCTGTCCCTCGTGTACTCACCGCCGCATATCCATCCCTCGTGTACTCACCGTCCCGTGTCTGTCCCTCGTGTACTCACCACCCCGTGTCTGCCTGTCGTGTACTCACCGCCGCATATCCGTCCCTCGTGTACTCACCGCCGTGTATCCGCCTCTAGTGTACTCACCGCTGTGTATATGCCCCTCGTGTACTCACCATTCCGTATCCGCCCCTCGTGTACTCACCGCCCCGTGTCCGCCTCTCGTGTATTCTCCGTCGCGTATCTGCCCCTCGTGTACTCACCGCCACGTATCCGCCCCTCGTGTACACACCGTCCCATGTCCGCTTCCCGTGTAGTCACTGGCCCCATTAAGAGCGACTTCAGGATCCAAGTTTTAAAAAAACAACAAAGAGCGGCATTTCTCTCAAGAGGCGACCTGAACCACAGCTGCGGTGAAAACCATTGAAACGGGGTGCGTGCGCCCCGCTTCGGGTGGGGGGAAATATCTACCCCTATGACTGCAAAAGCTTCTATAGATATGTGAAGAGAAAAAGATTAGTGAAGACCAACGTAGGCCCTTTGCAGTCAGAATCAGATGAATTTATAATGGGGAACAAAGAAATGGCAGACCAATTGAACAAATACTTTGGATCTGTCTTCACTAAGGAAGACACAAATAACCTTCCGCAAATACTCGGGGTTCGAGGGTCTAGCGAAAAGGAGGAACTGAAGGAAATCCTGAGTAGTCAGGAAATTGTGTTAGGGAAATTGATGAGATTGAAGGCTGATAAATCCCCAGGGCCTGATAGGCTGCATCCCAGAGTACTTAAGGAAGTGGCTCTAGAAATAGTGGATGCATTGGTGATCATTTTCCAACATTCTATTGACTCTGGCTCAGTTCCTATGGACTGGAGGGTAGCTAATGTAACACCACTTTTTAAAAAAGGAAGACGAGAGAAAACAGGGAATTATAGACCGGTTAGCCTGACATCGGTGGTGGGGAAAATGTTGGAATCAATTATTAAAGATGAAATAGCAGCGCATTTGGAAAGCAGTGACAGGATCGGTCCAAGTCAGCATGGATTTATGAAAGGGAAATCATGCTTGACAAATCTTCTAGCATTTTTTGAGGATGTAACTAGTAGAGTGGACAAGGGAGAACCAGTGGATGTGGTGTATTTGGACTTTCAAAAGACTTTTGACAAGGTCCCACACAAGAGATTAGTGTGCAAAATTAAAGCACATGGCATTGGGGGTAATGTACTGACGTGGATAGAGAACTGGTTGGCAGACAGGAAGCAGCGAGTCGGAATAAATGGGTCCTTTTCAGAATGGCAGACAGTGACTAGTGGGGTGCCGCAGGGTTCAGTGCTGAGACCCCAGCTATTTACAATATACATCAATGATTTAGATGAAGGAATTGAATGTAATATCTCCAAGTTTGCAAATGACACTACGCTGGGTGGCGGTGTGAGCTGTGAGGAGGATACTAAGAGGCTGCATGGTGACTTGGACAGGTTAGGTGAGTGGGCAAATGCATGGCAGATGCAGCATAATGTGGATAAATGTGAGGTTATCCACTTTGGTGGCAAAAACAGGAAGACAGAATGTTATGTAATGATGTGTGTATCGTCCCAGTACCTTAAATGTAATGTAAGCACTATGCCACACCACAGAGGGCGCTGTGGTGGGAAACCCTGGTAGTACCTGCAACAGGTGCTATATAAGGCTGACCACCACACCTGGGAGGCACTCTGGAGCTGAACAATAAAGGACGAAGGTCACAGCAGTTAGACTTACACCAGACCGTGTGGAGTCAGTGATTTGGGTGCTACATACACCACATTGGCAACGAGGAAGCAGACGAACTCCACGCAACCATGGCTACGCTGGGCTCGCTAAAGGATTTTACCGTGGGCAATGATTGGGAGGCCTTTACGGAAAGGCTCGAGTACTACTTCACAGCAAGCGACCTGACGGAGAACACATACGCAATGATAGAGAAGCATAAGGCGATATTGCTCTCCAGTTGTGGAGATGAGGCTTACTGTCTCGTCAGGGATTTGCTGGCACCCGGGAGCGCCAGGGACAAGTCATACGAGGAGCTGACTGAACTCATTCGTGACCAGTTGAAACCGAAGGAGAGCATCCTCACGGCCAGATACAAATTTTACCATCAGTGCAGACCTGAGGGCCAGGATATCACCAAATATACTGCGGACCTCAGGAGACTCACGGCGCCGTGTGATTTTGGGGCACACCTTGACGAGGCTTTGCGGGACGTTTTCGTTATGGGGATTGGCCACGAGGGCCTCCTTCACAAGCTGCTGTCCACGGAACCCACAATCACTCTGACAAAGGCCATCACCATCAGCCGGGCAAATATGACCTCGACTTGCAGCACCAAGCAAATAATCCACACAGTCTCGAACCCGGCAGGCACTGTCCACAGGATAGCGCCCACCACGGACAAAACTGCAGAACGTGGCTCTGCCCGGGGCAGAGAGCACGGACCTCGAGGTCCTGGAACTCAGAGTCCGCTGAGGGGGGCCAATCAAGCAGCACCATGCTGGCGCTGTGGAGGAAGCCATGGGGCTTACCAGTGCAGGTTTGCGGAGTATACATGCAATATCTGCCACGTTAAAGGCCACCTTCAGCGTATGTATAAAAGAAATCAGACTCACCATGTGGCTGAGGAGATGGGGGATGATCTACTGTTCAGCGAGGAGCAGGTAGAAGATGATGAGGTGTTAGGACTGTATACGTGCACCGACGATTCGCCCCCAGTGATAAGGGAAGTAAAAATCAACGGAGTCCCAGTGAGTACGGAGGTGGACACGGGCTCGGGTCCGTCGTTGATGAGTCGGAGAACTTTTGATAAACTGTGGATTAACCCAGCTGCACGACCCAAGCTGGTCCCGGTCACGGCGAAGCTGCGTACCTACACCAGGGAACTGATACCTGTTCTTGGCAGAGCGATGGTGCAGGTATCCCACGGGGACGAGACGCACGGTTTACCTTTGTGGGTCGTTGCAGGCGATGGGCCGACAATCCTCGGCTGGAGTTGGATGGGGACGGTCCGTGGGAGCTGGGAAGGCTTTATCACTCCACAGGCTGCTGCTCCCCGGGGTGCCCCGGGTTCCCAGAGAGCAGCGCTGACCGAGCTGGAGCTGCAGCCTCAGTCCCCCCACAGGCAAGCCCCAGCCCTGGACCTCACACAGAGATCCCGCAGCCTCAGCCCCCACAGGCAAGCAGCCCTGCACAGAGGGGCCTAGTGGTGGGGGGAGTGAGCCGGCGGGGTGCGATGGATCCAGGATGGCCGGCGTTTCGGAAGAGCCCCGCCGAGGAGCTGTTAGCATCGGGCGACGGCAGCAGCTAGAGGTCGGCGGCCACGGTGGCAGCGGGGGACGCGGCAAGTGCGGCCGCTGGAGAGGCCACGATGACCACAGGAGAGGCGGCAAGTCAGGTGGCAGCGGAGGGGAGCGGAGGCTGCAACGGCGGAGGGCATCCGGAGCGGCGGAGAAGAAGATGGCGGCGGCATCGTGTCGGAGCAGCAGAGCATCAAAGATGGCGGCGCCCAAGGAGAAACCTCGTGGAATCCTCCTGCATCAAAGATGGCGCCTTAAAAAGGAAATGCACCCGGGAGTCTTAAAAGGGCCTTACCAAGAGGTGGTCCCCACAAAGGACTTCTGTAAGGCAGAGCGAGTCTAAAATGAGCTATGTTAATGTGAGATAGTGAATTTATAATAAGAATTACTTTTTTAATGCTGAATGGCCACTGTATTTGTGTAAAATAATGGATGAAGTACAATTAATGATAACGGCTAACAAGGAAATCAAGGATCCGTTACCAGTCAATAACCAGTTAATGTACCAAATAATATGTACCATACTAACGCACTGTCTATGCCCACCTGCCTTCCGTTGGACAAGTGTGATGTTATGTATTGATGTGTGTATCGTTGTCCTGCGTCCTGGTGGGGGGGGGGGGGGGGGGTGGGGGAGGTGATGTTATGTAATGATGTGTGTATCGTCCCAGTACCTTAAATGTAGTGTAAGCACTATGCCACACCACAGAGGGTGCTGTGGTGGGAAACCCTGGTAGTACCTGCAACAGGTGCTATATAAGGCTGACCACCACACCTGAGAGGCACTCTGGAGCTGAACAATAAAGGACGAAGGTCACAGCAGTTAGATTTACACCAGACCGTGTGGAGTCAGTGATTTGTGTGCTACATACACCACACAGAATATTATCTGAATAGTGACAGATTAGGAAAAGGGGAGGTGCAATGGGACCTGGGTGTCATGGTACATCAGTCATTGAAGTTTGGCATGCAGGTACAGCAGGCGGTGAAGAAGGCAAATGGCATGTTGCCCTTCATCGCTAGAGGATTTGAGTATAGGAGCAGGAAGGTCTTACTGCAGTTGTACAGAGCCTTGGTGAGGCCACATCTGGAATATTGTGTTCAGTTTTGGTCTCCTAATCTGAGGAAGGACATTCTTGCTCTTGAGGGAGTGCAGCGAAGGTTCACCAGACTAACTGGTTCAGCATGGGGAATGATCCTAAGATTACTCCCCTGGAGGTTCTTTGCTTTAATCCTTCACTTGAATCCTGCAATCCCTATTATAAGCTCTCCATTCTACACCTTATATTGTTAGTTCACACATAAGCCAACTGCTACCCCAAATACTGGGGCGTCTAAACTACAGCCTGTGCACACCTGGTAACCTGAATAATTGGCAACGGCCGATTAACAGAAAACAGACTGGCACTTTAAAACAGCTCTGATTATAGGCTGCTGACATGTGAAAACAGATGTTGATAAACATGCTGTGTATTTCCAGCATTTTCTGTTCTTATTTCTATATGAAATTTGAACACCACTAACACTCAGAAGTTTTATTAAATGATTGATATGACCAATTTTATTTTATTGATGAAGAAAAGCAGCATTGTTGAGTGACTAGCTTTACTGCATTTAAATCTCCAGCCATGATGAAGCAACAACAACTTGTATTTGTACAGTGCCTTTAATGTAGTAAAATGTCCCAAGGCGCTTCACAGGAGATGACATTTTTTCACCGAGCCACATAAGAGAAATTAGGGCAGGTGACCAAAAGCTTGGTCAAAGAGGTAGGTTTTTAAGGAGCATCTTAAAGGAGGATAGAGGTGAGAGGTTTAGAAACATAGAAACATAGAAAATAGGTGCAGGAGTAGGCCATCCGGCCCTTCAAACCGGCACCGCCATTCAATAAGATCATGGCTGATCATTCCTTCAGTACCCCTTTCCCGCTTTCTCTCCATACTCCTTGATCCCTTTAGCCACAAGGGCCATATCTAACTCCCTCTTGAATATATCCAATGAACTGGCATCAACAACTCTCTGCGGTAGGGAATTCCACAGGTTAACAACTCTCTGAGTAAAGAAGTTCCTCCTCATCTCAGTCTCTGTCCTAAATGGCTTACCCCTTATCCTACGACTATGTCCCCTGGTTCTGGACTTCCCCAACATCGGGAACATTTTTCGTGCATCTAACCTGTCCAGTACCGTTAGAATTTAGGCAGGGAGTTCCAGAGCTTGGGGCCCAGGCAACAGAAGGCATGGCCACCAATGGTTGAGTGATTATAATCAGGGATGCTCAAGAGGGCAGAATTAGAGGAGCGCAGACATTTCAGGGGATTGTGGAGCTAGAGGAGATCACAGAGGTAGGGAGGGGCGAGACCATGGAGGGATTTGAAAACGAGGATGAGAATTCTGAAATCGAGGCGTTGCATAACTGGGAGCCTATGTAGGTTAGCGAGCACAGGGGTGATGGGCGAGTGGGACTTGGTGCGAGTTAGGACACGGGGCAGCCAAACTTCTTCAGAGGCCCATGAAAGATCCTTATGGATGTCCTTCAGATTTTCTCTTCTGTCAACTGTTAGACTTATGGAAATGAGAAATTTCTGGCTGCCCACCTTCCCTTTATAGAATCTTTTCCACCCGCTCAGTTAGGTTCGGGGTGGGATGTGCTGTACAATATAAATACTAAAAGCACCTTCTATTCACAGATTTTATCTTCATAAAACTGGCATAAAATCATGGCAGCACCATAACTTATAACGCCACTGGATTTCAGATGGCTAATGGAAATTTTGGAGCTTGGATTGATTTTTATTTAGCCTAACTACATTGCTTTGATTAAATATTTATGCAAGTGTATTCAGAGTGATAATGGGGCATGGTCTGACGCATGGAGCAATGGTATATAAAAACAGGATAACATCATTGCATTAAAATAAGTCTATGGGAACAGAATGATTAGATAGTGCAACTAAGCCAAAAAACGGTCTGATTCACTGAGATGATAAGGGTAGAATCACTGCCAAAATGGTCTATATTTTCCACCATTATTGTCAACTTAGAAAATTCTAACTGGTGAGTCTTCCCTTTCGCCGCTGTATGAACCGCCCCGTTAATAGACAATTTATCGTGATCTACTGCAGGACTCCCATTCCAAAAGACGAATATTTTCCACCATTGCTAGAATCTTATCGCTGCTGTCCATGTCTCAACTAACCATAACCGGTGTGAGTGCTGATTTTTTTATTCTACTCTTGTGTTGCATCAGTGAAATTGTATTAAACGGAATATTAAATATTTTGAATATCTTTCAAGATAGCTTCGTGCCTTCTGCCCAAGTTCATGGCTTTTTAGCCCACAATTCTTTACGTGATGGGCTCCCAGTTTCACCGGGGATAAGATCCCAGCTTGTCTTGCAGTCAAAGAGGATAAATATTCAAGAATGTTCCTTCAGATCTCCTCATGTCTATTTATAGAGCAGGTATATACAGAGGCCTGGCGGGTGCTCACTTGCCTGGCTGATCTTAGGAAAATGGTAAATACAATGTCAAGACATCTTGAAGGAGAAATAGGCAGGTGCGTACAATTTAAGAAATTTATTCTATTCACGATGCATGTGCTTGTTCATGTTTCATTTTTCCTTTGCTACGAGGTCAGATGACCAGCCAGTAAAGACCAAGCCATATTTTGTCATTTCTTGTACTTTCTCATCAGTGCCAAGCCGATTGTAGAACAGGATCTAAACAGCCATCAATCCCCGGTGCTGATGACCTTTGTTGATTAAATAGTTCAAAGCAATTACAGTGACACAACCCTGTATATTTCTGGAGCTGCTTACGCTCAGTACCAAAGGGGAATGACATTGTTCACCAAAGGAGGTGATTTTAAACTGCTGCCCGTCCATTTTTCCTCCGAAAAATGAGCAGTCGGCAGATGAAAATCTGGGTTGGGGTGGGGAGCCTCCATTATCCAAGAGCCACTTGTTGCAGTTTTCAGACAGGCCTGTAAATGGTGCACAACATATCTGCCTGAAACAGGCAGGAGGCTGCTCAGCTATTCAAATTGGGGCCCTATGCTTTCAGGTACAAATAGGCAGCGTGTGTGCCATGTGTGTTCTGCCCATGGGTACCAGGTGGTGAATGGTCTTACCAGCTCTCCATACAAGGACTGCTGGAGGCTGCTTCAGAAAAGATCCAGAAATATCTGGGGGCGGGGGGCTGGTGCAGAATTTATATGGCTCCACCTGGCCCCATATATATCTGTTTATCTGTTTACCCAGTGCACCACCCCTCACTTCCACTGTGGCTCATCTATGGAGCTGTCGGATTTTCCCCATGTGGTGAGCTGCCCGAATTATGTGGTGTTCGCCATGTTCCGGTTGGGGCCAAATAATGCTGGCTCATTTCACATCTGTACTGGACAGAAGTTGAAAGGTCCCCCCCCCCCACCCCTTCCCCCAATACAGTGAAAGGTTATTGTACTGCTGTAATGGACACTGTTGTCTTCAGCCCACATTAGCTTCTCTTGCTGCGGGGGTGGGGAGAATAATAGCAATGCCAGTCTTGGGATGCCAGGCGTTATTCTTCGGGGCAATAGTGCGATCGTGAAAAAACATCACAGGGGCCTGAAGTGTCTGTGCAAAGAACCCGGACACTCAGATTGTGCTGGAAATTCATGTTTTTTTTGCAGGTGGCACTTGGAAAACACTCCTGCATTCCAGTTTGATACTTTGCAACCGAGGCGATATGTCAAACATCAACTTCCTGCAACTTTTACACAACTAAAGAGTTTAGCCCCAAGCAAAATGTATGACCTTGAGTTTTGTATTTGACCTTAGGATAACAGGTATTTAAATTAAAAAGGCCAAGAGCTCAAGAGAACTGATTGTCAGCTAGGGTAAGTGCTGATGATTTTACAGGGCTGTTAGCATGCCACTGTGCACAATACTTTCACTTTCGTTATTCCTCATGATCACAATCGTTGAACTGTCCTGTCACGATTTATTACTGAAGCTAAGTTTACAAGCTTTTGAGACTCGTGTTCAAGGTTCAGCTACTGGATGTAATTTTTGAAGTGATATGTAACCTATCTCAATGAATTCTATACTGAGATAATGACTCAGACAAGTTATGGATAGTTATTGGACGCAAATTCCCGAAAAGAGAACAATGAAACTGACTGTAATATTCACACACGTTTCTACTATTGTAGCAACAGACATACAACCCAAAGAGGTAAACTGAACTGGTATAAACTAAGTTAATTTGACTTTATGTTCATTAAATATTGATTTGCCCTCATTCAATCCAGTTTGAATTCAGATCAAAAAGATAAGCCATGAATGCTGAAAATCAGAAATAAAGAGAGAAAAATGCTGGAAATACACAGATCAGCATCTGATTTTCACATGCGACCATTCATTAAAACTCAGATAATGATCAATATAATACACCTGTACACATTCCCAGCATTTTATGTTCAGATCAGCTTGCTCTTTAAGAAAAGACAAAGTCTTTTCAAAGCAGATGCTGTATTATTTTATGTCATCAGACATTTACTTCCAATCTGACAGATATTGAATATACAAGTACAACGTCAAGAATCCGGAAGCCTCGGGACTGGGGCTGCTCCGGATTCTGTGTATTTCCGGATTTTGGAACATCTTTCCGAGGTCCCGAGTCCAGAAACGCTTGGGCCCAGCAGCGGATCGGCCCAACTGCCTCCAGCGTCAATGGTGAAGGCAGCACAGCAGTGCGCTCCAATACTTTAAAAACACATTGAAACACAGAAAGTAAAGCAGACGGAGAACGGATACCCAGTTAGGGGAGGGATCGGGCGGCCGAGCGGCAGCGAGGGGGGGAGAGGTCAGTGGTGGCTCGAGGCGGGGGTCCGGATTCCGGAACATTTTCCAGATTCTGGATGACCCCACCATGGCTCGTCCCGGATTCTGGAACAGTACAGATTCCGGAACTCCGGATTCTCGACACTGTACCTGTACTGATATATATACTGATAGAACTGGACACATGGGCATAGATTTTAGTTTTCACTCTTAGTATCAGTTCAGTTAGTATACACCTGAGTGTTTTTAAGAGCTGAATATGTGTATGTTCACTTTCCCATGCAATTGACTGTCCTGGGTCTTTGGCATTTTAGCTAAGCATGTTTCCATAATCTTAATGGATATATATATATATATATAGTCCCTGATGAAATAAATTAGTTTCGATTTATCCAATCCTTAGTGTTGTAAAAGAAAGCCTTTCATATAGGTAACACCTTATGTTTCTCAGAAATATCTCAAAAGTACTAGATATTAATTTTTTTGAAGTAACTGTTGCTATACAGGCTATAATGGTAGCTGGCATCCACTCCTTAATGGCACAGTGACAGGTATCCATTCAATGTTTCTGGTGTTCTGAGCATTTTGCACGCATTTAATAACGTAAGAACATACAAAATAGGAACAGGAGTAGGCCATTCGGCCCCTTGAGCCTGCTCCGCCATTCAATAAGATAATGGCTGATTTGATCAGTGACTCAGCTCCACTTCCCCGTCCGCTCCTCATAAACCCTTATCCCTTATTTACTAGTGGTATAATGGTGAATGTGGTCACATTTGCAGTTACAGCAGTGACATTCATTAATTAGCTAGTAGCGTGATGGCTGTGTATATAATTATGTTGTTTGTAGTTATTGGTGGCTGGATATCCAATCATTTTGTTTGTGGTGTAGTGGTGGGTATTTGCTCATGTGCCCTCTGTTCTTGAGGGCATATTACAGGAACAAACACAATGTTTATTCATAAAACTTCCATTAGCATCGAGCAACTTATTTTTCCTCAACTCCACCCCTCGAAACTGCAGTTCACAGGTAGGATTGGGCGGCCCTTCCCTGGACCTTCTCAGTCTAGATCCAGAGTCTGAACTGAACTATGTGATATTCCCTAAATGACCCCGGTTTAACTGAATCATCATCATAGGCGGTCCCTCATATCGAGGATGACTTGCTTCCACTCCAAAAAGGGATGAGTTCACAGGTGTTTCAATGAAGGACCTAATATTCCAGATCCAGAACTACATCCTGAAGGGTGGAAGATGCCTGTGCATGGATTTTTTTAACGTGTGGTGGCCATTGCATACCAGCCACCACACGGGCTTGACAGAGCTAGGTCTTGGTCCAGTGGCAAGGGTTAACCAAGACGATTGCGGCACGGACTTAGTGCGCACACACATCGCAGTGTGGGCTGGCCCGTGCTGCCTCTGGGCCCTCGCCTCTTCTGGGCCCCGAACTCATGCCTCTCCTGGGCCCCGGTCACATCGCTCCACGATCACTCGCCGCTCCTTCGCCCTGACCTCGCCGCTCCTGCTGTACCTGCCCATGCTCCAATCAGCGAATTGGACCCTGATGACGTCCAATCCAGTGGTATCTGCAGCACCAGACACTGAAATGTTCAACATGGCGGATGTTGGAGTGGCAGCGGCAGCTGTCCGCCGCTTAACTGAATACCACTCTGGGTCTACAGCCAGCTTTTGAAATATTTTGTTATTCCATTTATAGAGTCATATCTGTATGTAAATCATAAAAATGAACAAGATGAATTATTCCACTAACTTCCTAACTACACATGTGGCTTTAATTTTTTTTAAATCAAGCTATGGCACAACATTAAAAGGAGCAAAGGAAATATAGTTATCGCTGTTTTGTTTATTTCACCGGAGGCTTTCACATAATGTTAACCAGCCACTTTCAACTACTAACCTGAGCAAAATAAATACAAATAATCCAGATAATCTGTTAAATAAATGAGGCACAGGTTGTTGGTGCACTTTGTCTTGTACTGTGCAGTGAGGAGATATGACGTCGATATACATCTGCGCATTTCAGCTGTGAAAATAACTTCAGTAGCATATTGCTTTATGATCTTTGTTTAAATGCTCTTAGGTGAATGGCTGTATGAGGATAGAGTGCACTCACTGCCTTGCGTGAATGACCCAGAGGTCAGAAAGCAGGGAGGCTTAGCAACAACAGAACTGATTCCATTAAATGGATTTAGATTTTAAATCAAGTTAATGAACATCTCTGTATTACAATTGTATCACATAAATACATAGGTGCTTTTACTAAACCGGATGCCTCTTTATCAACAACAACAACTTGTATTTATATAGCGCCTTTAACGTAGTAAAACGTCCCAAGGCGCTTCACAGGAACGTTATAAGACAAAAAAAATTAATTTGACACAGAGCCACAGAAGAAGAAATGACGGCAGATGACCAAAAGCTTGGTCAAAGAGGTAAGTTTTAAGGAGCGTCTTAAAAGGAGGAAAGAGAGGTAGAGAGGCGGAGAGGTTTAGGGAGGGAGTTCCAGAGCTTGGGGCCCAGGCAACAGAAGGCACGGCCACCGATGGTTGAGCAGTTGAAGTAGTGAACTCCCTTTGTGACATCTTCGTGCCAACCTTCTAACTATTCATGGATTACAATGTTCAATGTATCACTCTCTACATCATTGTATCAAAATACAAAAACAATGTTCTTGCAAAATGCCTGGGGCGGGATGCACGTTTTGTAATAATGTGGCTCAATGTGGTATACAGAAACTCATGTTGTCCTGACAACTATATACTTTTAAGTCTTGACCATTATAATAGGACTAGGTTTAACTCTGTTCTAAGTTCATGATGGGCGAATTAGACTGCTGTTTGTCATCACATCGCAGGGCTTTTCTTACACTGGACGAATCTCTTGTTAATATTCTTGCGTGGACTACAAACTTGGATGCAACATGTATTTTCTGTTAAAGTATTAAATTGTCCTTTGAGGGCATATTTCAGGGAACAAAGACAAAATGCTTAGTTATAAATCCAGCAATTTTTTTCCTTCCAATCTTTTTGTAATCATCCTCGTAATGGGCACAGCCTCAAAATAAAAACCTGCCATAGAGTGACACTAATTGATATAAGATTCGCAATTTCAAAGAGGCTTAAAGGTGGCTGATTTGGGAAGGGAAAAAATGAGATTGGTGCAATGGAGGTTGAGGATTTGACACACTGTTGAGACAGAGTAAAGTGAGCTTTCCTCTGCATCTGGCCTGAGCGACACCTGACCTGATGGTGCTTGATGGTAACAAGGCGACAAAAGTGGGGAAGGTATTCCATTCCCTAACACTAACATCACTCACCTCGACAGCAATTACATTCCATCCCTAATCTCCTGGGCCAAAAAGATTGAAGATGATAATTCTTTGTAATGACTTGAATTGTAAGTGAGGGTTGGGTCTTAGTTAAGAAAATTGTCAATCAGACTTGGCTCCCTTCGAAAGGGGTATTTCACCAGCATCGGTCTGGTCAGCAGATGCAGAACCTTTCTGCAGAGGGAAGAGAAACCAGCAGTTTCTAGAATTTCAATAAAAATGGTGCGCTGAAAACCCTAAGTGTACCAGTTAACACAGATAAATGTGAGGCATTACACTTTGGTGAGAAGAATAGGGAGGTCACTTATTACTTGGAGGGTGAGAGTCTGGGTGGGGTTGAGGAACAAAGGGATCTCGGATACAAATACATAAATCACTAAATGTTGCGACACAGGTTAGCGAGGCAATAAAAAAAGCAAACCAAGTACTCGGGTTTATTTCTAGAGCTATCGAATTGAAAAGTAGGGAAGTTATGCTAAACCTGTATCGAACCTTGATTAGACCACACTTGGAGTATTGCGTACAGTTCTGGTCACCATATTATAAAAAGGATATAGAGGCACTGGAGAGGATGCAGAGAAGATTTACAAGAATGATACTAGAAATGCGAGGGTATACATATCAGGAAAGGATGAACAGGCTGGGTCTCTTTTCTCTTGAAAAAAGGCTGAGGGGTGACCTAATAGAGGTCTTTAAAATTATGAAAGATTTTAATAGAGTGGATACAGAGAGAATGTTTCCACCTGTGGGGATGAGCATAACTAGAGGCCATCAATATAAGATAGTCACCAAGAAATCCAGCCGGGAATTCAGAAGAAAATTCTTTGGCTAAAGAATGGTGAGAATGTGGAACTCGCTGCCACAGGGAGTGGTTGAGGTGAATAGTATCGATACATTTAAGGGGAGGCTCGACAAGCATATGAGGGACGAGGGAATAGAGAGTTATGCTGATAGATTTAGATGAGAAAAGACAGAGGAGGCTCAAGTGGCACATAAATGCCAGCATGGACTGGTTGGGCCGAATGGCCTGTTTCTGTGTCGTATATCCTGTGTAATCTGATGTGTCTGATCACTATGACCCTGAAAACAAATCTGTCATCTCAGTGCCTTATATTCGCACTCCACAAGTTTAGTGTTGGAGGAAAGCTTAAATGGCTTTGCCCTGACGCTAAGCTGAATGAACCATGTATCGAGGTCCAAGGTTCCATTTAACTGCATGAGTCAGTGTGAAGTGTAACCATTTTCCCGTGACACTACAGTCAAAGCGTGAATACACCCAAAAGCCACCTTTAAGTCTGGGATTTTTGCAGGGGTTCTTCTGATCCCTTGCCATAACTGTGGCAGAAACCCCGGAGAAACTATGTAATCGGCTGGGTTGTGGCGGGAAATCGGGGAACCCTCACAGAAGAATTGAACCCTTGGTTGAGGGTTCCATTCTGCTTTCCTATTTGCATTTGGACTGTTTTTAAAAATCATCTCCCCAACCTTGTGTTGGACAATTATTTTCAAAGGGGGATTTTGCTCGTTCTTTAAGTTTTGCAATACAGTAAAATCCTTCGACGGTCAAATTGATTCACAAGGCAAATAGGATTTTTCAAAGTATGAGAGATGGAACAAGTTCATTAATGGAAACCAGAACTTACCAAACCTGTTTCTACCAGTTAATTTTCTCAAACATTCTGCAACAAACATGAACATGGTAAGAACAATTGACAGAAACCAAATGTCATCTCTGTATTATGGCAAAACATTTATTATTTTGGGTGTCGGTCAGAATTGTTACCTCAGTCATCATAGAGTAAGAGAATGAGACAACTAAAAGTGATTTGTAAGAGTAAGTGGTTTCGTTAGGAAAGATATCTTAAGGGATTGAATGTCCCAGTGCTGTAAAATTAAATATTTAATTGTTTAGTGTAAAATGCCTGAAAGGGTGGTAGAGGCAGAAACCCTCATAGCACTTAAAAAGTACTTGGATATGCACTCGAAGTGCTGTAACCTACAAGGCTACGGACCAAGAGCTGAAAAGTGGGATTAGGCTGGATAGCTCTTTGTCGGCCGACATGGACACGGTGGGCTGAATTGCCTCCTTCCGTGCTGTAAATTTTTATGATTTTATGATAACACCTAGAACTACAAAGGAGTTTTGTTTCTTCAGTGCCGTACACAGTGTGAAAAGCAGGTAAAAGATGAAGGAGTGGCCAAAGTGTTCAAAGGTGACAACACGCAGCTCGATATGATACTGAATTGACTGTTTGACTGTTGCTCTGGGAACCTTGTTGTGGTTTTATAGTCATTAAAGCAGAAATACTTTAGTCGTCAGTGAATCACCAAGGAAAGATTTTTATAGTTAGTTTTGCAATTCGATATATCATAGGTGGTCCCTCATATCGAGGATGACTTACTTCCACGCCAAAAAGGGATGAGCTCACAGGTGTTTCAATGAAGGACCTAATATTCCAGGTCCCGAACTACATTTGATACATATTCTGATTTTCTAACAGGCAAATTTTCCCAGAAGTTTAAGTCATTGCATTAGAAGTGTGTCTCTCACTAACACAATATACATCGACTCGAGTGCATGCATTGTCCATCACAGAACAGGTGCAAACCCACCCTAAATAGTATCTGGAAACTTAGTAGTGTTTGTCAATTTGGACAGATCTGCCATGATAAAAACCACGAAACGCTGAAACTCTTGTTTACTTAACAATTTGACGTTGGGGCCTTGAAGGGACACATCTTCTGCCATCACAGTAGTATCATATCGCGCAGTACACGGCATGTAAAGCCACAAAAATACCAATAACATTTTGTAAATAGCAGCATTTAGTACAAAGTAATGATAAATTTATAAAAGCAATATTGAGGCCACGGTAACAGTACCCTGTACAGTTTTGGGCACCCAATTATAGAAAGGGCATTAAAGCCATATAGCACATCCAGCGTCAACTCACCAGGACGTCAGTGCTGGGAGATTGTTGTTGTGAGGGACGACTTGAGATACTGGGGCAATTTCCGCTGGAGCAGAGGTTAAGAGAAGAATTAATGGAGTTTTTGAAGGATAAATAGAGCAATTCTCTTTCCTCTGAGTGGGGAGTCAGTGACAAGGGGGCATCAATTCATTTTATTCAACTAAGAATGTGGAGAGAGGTTACGAGAAATTTCTTTATACAAAGAGTTGTTGGAGCATGAAATGCTTTGCCACAGGGAGAGATTAAGGCAGAGACCATTCATTGGAAGGACGTGAATATTTGAAGCAGAGGAAAATACCGGACTATCGGAAGAGAGTAAAGCAGCAGGATTAATTTGGGATTAGTTCAGTAAACAGCTGGGACAAACAGAATGTGCCGAATAGCCTCTTTCAGTGCTGTAGACGTCTGTTGTAGAACAAGCTGCTCTAATAGGACAGCTTCCCATGTGGAATTCCATGGAAGATTCACAAATAAGTTCTGACGAAAGGTCATTGACCTGAAGCATAGGGCCAGAATTTGCGGTGGCTATGACGGCGTACTCTGAGGAAGCGGTTGCTACATTGAGGGTTTTATTTAGTTTTCTTAGCATCTATGTGAAGCATAAGCTTAAAAACAATTCCTCTGACAGAATAGAGCCTAGAAATTGACCTCCTTAGTGCCTCTGGAGCACTAACGACTTACCAACCAGGCGCGGCGAAAAAAAAGACTTCCGCTAAATTGGCCGAGAGGTTTGCGGCAGCGGTAATACCTTGTGCCACGATCTGAGAGTACGCCGTCTTACCAGCTTTGAAATGAGCCGCAAGTTCAGGATCTTCACTTGCGCCTGCACTAAATCCCCAAATTGCAATCTGTCAAGTTCCGACGGGGAAATCCTAATTCCTGGCGCAGAGTTGGGCTAATTGCCCACCGACTGCCCAGCAGTTGTGCCTGAAAACTTTACAGCTGATGCAAACAGGCACAACGTAAGGGGATACCTCCCGACAAATCCAAGTAATTCTTTTTACTTATGAGGCCGGATATTGGAAGCATTTTAGGATTTTGTCCATGGAAAGTATTTATTGTCCATGAAAGGTTCGGAGGAAGCGATTGCGGCGTCGGCAATACCTTGTGCCGTGATCTCCTGCGCCCGGAGATCGTGACGTCATCACCCCGGTAACGCCCCGGACCCGAACTTTGCTTCCGCCCCCTGCAGCATCGCCGGGCGACAACACCGATAGCTGCAGGAGGCGATGTTCGGGAGGCCGGGCGCTGTGGGGGCAAAAGTTAAAGGGAAGGTGGTGCAGCAAGGAGAAAAAGTGTTCCAATGCTTAATGTCCATTTTTTCGATTTTTCTTCGGCCATGATCGATCAGCCCGGCACTTTGCTGGAGTGCTTGTGGATGATCGGGCCGGATCGCAGTTGCCATCATGGACCAGCTAACTCATCCCAATGCAGAGCCTGCAGCGATGGCCCTGGCCTTTAAAGGAGGGAAGGAGCTTCCGATCCCGGCAGTGCTGCATGGCCCATTGTGAAGCGCTGCACCACTACTGCCCCACCTGTGTCCTTTAGCGCTCCAACAGATGTGGTAGCGCTTGCTTTAGTGCTCCACTTCCTTCCTGGAGCGCTAACACCAAATTTAGAGAAAGCTGAGAATCATTAGCCCCTGGCACTAATTTTTCCAGCTATCAAAAGTTAGCTCCCCAAATGAGGCGCTCCTGAATTTCTCCCCCTAGATGTTTATGAATATTAAATCCTGGAAGGCTCTAGTAATGAGGGTTTGTCTTTTTTCCTTTCTGGAGATAATAAATGAATGAGAGATGTTTTGTTTCCTGATTGGTGAGCACCGGCCCAGGTCATCCCAGGTACACCTCTGGGCACGATGTGCCCTTGCGATCCATGGGCCGTTACACTCCCCTCTAGTACGTAGCATCAAATACCAAGTTTGCGAAGGAAGGTCCCCATCAGATAATGGCGATGCCAGCGGCATAATCCGTAGTTACACCGCCGACTGAAAAATACAGGTCGTTAACTCTCTCTCCACAGAAGCTTTCAGATTTCCAGCATCCATGGTGTTTTACTTGTGTTTCCACAAATATATGGTATTGGTTCTAGCATTTATCTACCAAACACCATTCACCATACTTCAAAGCATCGTTTTCTCTTTCCCACTGCAGCTATTGATGATTCTGCCATTTCCATTTACACCCCCTCTAGACTCATCTTTTGTTCCTTAACTTGCCCCATTACCATCTCCTTTTGCCTCGCAGCATCATTTTTGTCTCTTCATCTCTCCTGCCTTCCCCCCATCACAGACCTTCCCTTTTGTTTTTTCCTCCCCTCCCCCCTTTTCCTGCCCCTGCACTTGCTTAAAAACCTGTTACATCTCTAACTGTATAGATGTAAGGGTCATTGACCTCAAACGTTAACTCTGTTTCTCTCTCCACTGATGCTGCCTGACCTGCTGAGTATTTCCAGCATTTCCTGTTTTTATTTCAGATTTCCAGCATCTGAAATATATTGCTTTTGTTCGAAGTACCGGTTTATTATAGATTACATTTTTTTGAAAGGACGCCGTTATCTTGGTGCCTGAAATTTGGAAGTAGTTTCAGCTGCCCTCTGATTGAACTAGACCTGCGTGTTAAGTGCTGTGTCCCTAAAGAAACAACAGTGCTCCAAAACCCAGATGGTCTGTTCAGCCTACGTCAGATTGGAACCCTGGCTTTGAATTTTAAGTGTGATTGAGAAAGTTAATGAAGAGCTTAGACTCATTCTAACCCTACTACTTTTTGTTCTTGGAGAGTTTTACTGTACAATGCAAATTACTATCTTTGTTTCTTTACGCTCAGTGCTGCCAGAGTTCAGGAGCAGATTGCAGCTACAATAAAACTCATGTTGCCACCAGAATCGTTATCAAACACACCATTAATGTCTTGAAGCAGGGTTTCACATGTCTGTTCCAATTGCTGCTCAGGGACCAAGATGGCAAATCCATGGCTAAGTAAGAGGGTGAAAATGTCAATGAGGAATTGACAGTGGCCCTCGCACTGCAGCAAGGAACAGTGGCGCACCAGTATTGTTTCTATAGGAATCAAGGGGTATGGAGAGAAAGCAGGAAAGGGGTACTGAGGGAATGATCAGTCATGATCTTATTGAATGGTGGTGCAGGCTCGAAGGGCCGAACGGCCTACTCCTGCACCTGTTTTCTATGTTTCTATGTTTCTAGGTGCCTTCTTAGGAGTGCCACAGCTCCTGCAAATCCCCTGGGAGGATAGACGCACCAACGTTAGCGCTCTCGACCAGGCCAACATCCCCAGCATTGAAGCACTGACCACACTCTGCTGGGCAGGCCACATTGTCCACATGCCAGACATGAGGCTCCCAAAGCAAGCACTCTACTCGGAACTCCTTCACGGCAAGCAAGCCAAAGGTGGGCAGAGGAAACATTACAAGGACACCCTCAAAGCCTCCCTGATGAAGTGCAACATCCCCACTGACACCTGAGAGTCCCTGGCTAAAGACCGCCCTAAGTGGATGAAGTGCATCCGGGAGGGCGCTGAGCACCTCGAGTCTCATCGCCGAGAGCATGCAGAAGTCAAGTGCAGGCAGCGGAAAGAGCGTGCGACAAACCTGTCCCACCCTCCCCTTCCCTCAACGACTATCTGTCCCACCTGTGACAGGGACTGTAATTCCCATATTGGACTGTTCAGCCACCTAAGGACTAATTTTTATAGTGGAAGCAAGTCTTCCTCGATTCCAAGGGACTGCCTATGATGAAGATTTCTTAAAGGGATTAAATTATCTTGACCAATGAACCATGTCCAAACCAGCTGCTCCCAAACCTTCATGCTCAGTTCTTCAAATGCCACCTATTGCTATTCTGTGCTCGGTTCCTGTTATATTGGTCCGTAATTTGTGCTCAGCTGCCCACAGAGGTTTCGCCATCTCTGTGATGGAAGCTTTAGGTTTCTCGACATGTCATTGATTGTAATGAAAAGGGGATTCCCAGCATAGTGCAGCCGTGCCGTCATCAAACTTTCTAAGCAGCAAATGACATTGAAGAATTCTCACAGATCGCAAACCAGGAAATGAAAAGCACTGACAAAACAGATAAAGATTGGGACATACACTAGGGTTAAGGTAGAAGCTGAAATATCATGAACAAAGTTTTTAAAAAATGTATTTTTTATCATAATGGATAAATTTGACAATTCACAAACATAAAAACTAGTTTTTCAGGGCCAGAATGGTTGTTTAGCAGTCAATATGCTGTTAAAACCCCAGGTACACCTAGTCTAACAAGGCGTAACATTTAATGGGGTATTTAACAGCGATATTAGCGCAGAAAAGCTCAAGTTTTCATGAGTTCCACTGATTTCACGGATTGCAAGCTGGGGGGAGGGGGTGCCACAGCACAGCCGCAATGACTGACCGCAACTTCAGGATTTCCACATTTAGATGCGCACGTACTAAATCTTAAAGTCACGGTCACTTCCAGAGGGGTAATGACGGCGACTGCTGCACAGGAAAAATAGCTGACAGCCAAATTATGAGTAAACCAGGAGACGTTGTTAGTTGCAAAACGTTGTCTGTAACCCACACAACCCCTGGACAGACATTTCTAAGCTAAAGGAGGAAAGCAAGACTGACGACTAATTATCCTGAACATTTTCTTAAAGTCCATAATTGGGCTGAGGAACGCACCGTAATTACACCTTTAAAGGAGCACACCATTACACACAGTGCACCGTCAGCACAATACTATGGGATAGATCATATCATTATAATGCTTTTGTCATTCTCAAAATATGTGTGCTCTGAACTATATGGACAGAGCAGCACTAGGGGAGATCATATATATAAATGCATTACATCCAGCATGTGTCCATAGCAATTTAAAGAAAGAAAAGCACCTTTCATGACAACTGGATGTCTCAAAGCGCTTTACAGCCAATAAAGAACTTTTGGAGTGTAGTCACTGTTGTAATGTGGGAAACGTGGCAGCCAATCCGCGCACAGCAAACTCCCACACACAGCAATGTGATAATAACCAGATAATCTGTTTTCGTGATTTTGATTGAGGGATAAATATTGGGCAGTATACCGGGGATAACTCCCCTGCTCTTCTTTGAAATAGTGCCATGGGATCTTTTACATCCACCTGAGAGAGCAGGCTGGGCCTCGGTTTACTAGAATGGTACCAGGGATACGGAACTTCAGTTACATGCAGAAACTAAAGACGCTGGGGTTGTTCTCCTTAGAGCAAAGATTAAGGGGAATAAATAGAGGTGTTGAAAATCATGAATGGTTTTGATGGAGTAGATAACAACAACTTTTATTTATATAGCGCCTTTTGTCCCAAGGCGTTTAACAGCAGTGTTACACAACAAAACAGAAATTTGACACCGAGTCACAAAAGAAGAAATTAAGGCAGATGACCAAAAGCTTGGTTAAAGAGGTAGGTTTTAAGGAGCGTCTTAAAGGAGGAAAGAGAGGTAGAGAGATTTAGGGAGGGAGTTCCAGAGCTTGGGGCCCAAACAGCTGAAGGCACGGCCACCGATGGTTGAGCAGTTGTTATGAGGGATGTTCAAGAGGACTGAATTTGAGGAGCGCAAACATCTTGTGGGGTTGTGAGGCTGAAAAAGATTACAGAGATAGGGAGGGGCGAGGCCATGGAGTGATTTGTAAACAAGGATGAGAATTTTGAAATCAAGGCATAGTTTAACCGGGAGCCAATGTAGGTCAGAAAGCACAGGGTGATGAGTGATTGTGATTTGGTGCAGGTTAGTACATGGGCAGCCGATTTTTGGATGACCTCAAGTTTACGTAGTATGGAATGTGGAAGGCCGGCCAGGAGTGAGTTGGTGTAGTCAAGTCTAGAGGTAACAAAGGCATGGATGAGGGTTTCAGCAGCAGAAGAGCTGATAAGAGGGATAAGGAGAAACTGTTTCCAGTAACAGAAGGGTCGGGAACCAGAGGACACAAATTTAAGGCAATTGACAAAAGAACCAGAGGCAAGATGAGAATTTTTTTACACAGCGAATTGTTATGATCGGGAATGCAGTGCTTGAAAGGTTGGTGGAATAACTTTCAAAAGGGAATTGGATAAATACTTGAAGGAGAAAAAATGGGCAGGACACCGGGGGTAAATGGCACCAGGGTGACCAAGGCTGGGAACTCAACATCCAGGGATATTCAACATTTAGGAAGGATAGACAGCAAGGAAAAGGAGGCGGGGTGGCATTGCTGGTTAAAGAGGAAATTAATGCAATAGTAAGAAAGGACATTAGCTTGAATGATGTGGAATCGGTATGGGTGGAGCTGCGGAATTCCAAGGGGCAGAACATGCTAGTGGGAGTTGTGTACAGACCACCAAACAGTAGTAGTGAGGTTGGGGACAGCATCAAACAAGAAATAAGGGATGCATGCGATAAAAGTACAGCAGTTATCATGGGTGACTTTAATCTACATAGTGATTGGGCTAACCAAACTGCTAGCAATGCAGTGGAGGAGGATTTCCTGGAGTGTATTAGGGAGGGTTTTCTAGATCAATATGTCGAGGAACCAACCAGGGAGCTGGCCATCCTAGACTGGGATTTGTTCAATGAGAAAGGACTAATTAGCAATCTTGTGCGAGGCCCCTTGGGGAAGAGTGACCATAACATGGTAGAATTCTTTATTAAGATGGAGAGTGACATAGTTAATTCAGAAACTAGGGTCCTGAACTTAAGAAAAGGTAACTTCGATGGTTTGAGGTGTGAATTGGCTAGAATAGACTGGCAAATGATACTTAAAGGATTAACAGTGGATAGGCAATGGCAAACATTTAAAGATCACATGGATGAACTTCAGCAATTGTACATCCCTGTCTGGAGGAAAAATAAAACGGGGAAGGTGGCTCAACCGTGGCTAACAAGGGAAATTAAGGATTGTGTTAAATCCAAGGAAGAGGCATTTAAATTGGCCAGAAAAAGCAAAAAATCTGAGGAGAAATTTAGAAATCAGCAGAGGAGGACAAAGGGTTTAATTAAGAGGGGGAAAATAGAATATGAGAAGAAGCTTGCCGAGAACATAAAAACTGACTGCAAAAGCTTCTATAGATATGTGAAGAAAAAAAGATTAGTGAAGACAAATGTAGGTCCCTTGCAGTCTGATTCAGGGGAAATTATAATGGGGAACAAAGAAATGGCAGACCAATTGAACAAATACTTTGGTTCTGTCTTCACGAAGGAAGACACAAATAACCTTCTGTAAGTACTAGGGGACCGAGGGTCTAGTGAGAAGGAAGAACTGAAGGATATCCTTATTAGGCGGGAAATTGTGTTAGGGAAATTGATGGGATTGAAGGCCGATAAATCCCCGGGGCCTGATAGTCTGCATCCCAGAGTACTTAAGGAAGTGGCCCTAGAAATAGTGGATGCATTGGTGATCATTTTCCAACAGTCTATCGACTCTGGATCAGTTCCTATGGACTGGAGGGAAGCTAATGTAACACCATTTTTTAAAAAGGGAGGGAGAGAGAAAATGGATAATTATAGACTGGTTAGCCTGACATCAGTAGTAGGAAAAATGTTGGAATCAATTATTAAGGATGAAATAGCAGCGCATTTGGAAAGCAGTGACAGGATCAGTCCAAGTCAGCATGGATTTATGAAGGGGAAATCCTGCTTGACAAATCTTCTGGAATTTTTTGAGGATGTAACTACTAGAGTGGATAAGGGAGAACCAGTGGATGTGGTGTATTTGGACTTTCAAAAGGCTTTTGACAAGGTCCCACACAAGAGATTGGTGTGCAAAATCAAAGCACATGGTATTGGGGGTAATATACTGACGTGGATAGAGAACTGGTTGGCAGTCAGGAAGCAGAGAGTCAGGATAAACAGGTCCTTTTCAGAATGGAAGGCAGTTACTAGTGGGGTGCCGCAGGGCACAGTGCAGGGACTCCAGCTATTTACAATATACATTAATGATTTAGATGAAGGAATTGAGTGTAATATCTCCAAGTTTGCAGATGACACTAAGCTGGGTGGTGGTGTGAGTTGTGAGGAGGACACCAAGAGGCTGCAGGGTGACTCTGACTGGTTAGGTGAGTGGGCAAATGCCTGGCAGATGCAGTTTAATGTGGATAAATGTGAGGTTATCCACTTTGGGGGCAAAAACGCGAAGACAGAATATTATCTGAATGATGGCAGATTAGGAAAAGGGGAGGTGCAACGAGACCTGGGTGTCATGGTTCATCAGTCATTGAAAGTTGGCATACAGGTACAGCAGGCGGTGAAGAAGGCAAATGGTATGTTGACCTTCATAGCTAGGGGATTTGAGTATAGGAGCAGGGAGGTCTTACTGCAGTTGTACAGGGCCTTGGTGAGGCCTCACCTGGAATATTGTGTTCAGTTTTGGTCTCCTAATCTGAGGAAGGACGTTCTTGCTATTGAGCGAGTGCAGCGAAGGTTCACCAGACTGATTCCTGGGATGGCAGGACTGACATATGAGGAGAGACTGGATCGACTGGGCCTGTATTCACTGGAGTTTAGAAGGATGAGAGAGGATCTCATTGAAACATATAAAATTCTGACGGGATGGGACAGGTTAGATGCGGGTAGAATGTTCCCAATGTTGGGGAAGTCCAGAACCAGGGGGTACAGTCTTAGGATAAGGGCTAGGCCATTTAGGACTGAGATGAGGAGAAACTTCTTCACTCAGAGACTTGTTAAGCTGTAGAATTCCCTACTGCAGAGAGTTGTTAATGCCAGTTCATTGGATATATTCAAGAGGGAGTTAGATGTGGCCCTAACGGCTAAAGGGATCAAGGGGTATGGAAAGAAATCAGGAAAGGGGTACTGAGTTAATGATCAGCCATGATCTTATTGAATGGTGCTGCAGGCTTGAAGAGCCGAATGGCCTACTCCTGCACCTATTTTCTATGTTTCTATGTAACTCCCCTGCTCTTCTTCAAAATAGTGCCATGGGATCTTTTATGTCCGCCTGAGAGAGCAGACGGGGCCTCGGTTTAATGTCTCTTCCAAAAGACAGGCATTCCGGCAGTGCAGCACTCCCTCAGCACTGCACTGGAGTATCAGCCTGGATTTTTGTGCTCAAGTCCCTGGAGTTGGACTTGAACCCACAACCTTCTGACTCAAAAGCAAGTTTGCTGCCCATTGAGCCACAGCTGAAACTAAATTATTAAATGTGTAAGAACAGAAATACAGTCATTCCATGATGGTTTCTTCTGTCCCCAAGGAATTTACGAATACCTGCTGATCGACAAACTTCCTCCACTAAGAACCCTTTCAGCTTTGTTGCCTTAAAGCGACTGCCCAATTTAAAAATGGGACGACCTTAGAAGCAGAGTAATACATCATGTGTTCCATAGTATAGTACTCCCGTTGATATAAACTGGAGTATTAACCAGTTTACCATGAGCAACACCGCACAGATGTGTTGGTTTATTGTTTGTTGCGAGTCAGAGCAATTTCATTTTTTTGCAGTGGTTCACAAATAAGGTCACAGAATAACAGTGGTGAATCTGTTAATAATTACATTTGGCACATTGTAACTGGCACTGTTGTTAAGTCTATTCATCAACCTTTGAACCAGCTGTGACAAATAGCACCATCGACTGACTGGAATGATACACTACTACACAACAATGCACAAAACCCACAAGACATGCATCACCTTCCTGTTGTGTTCATCATAATACACGATCCCCTGATAACCAGATGAAATGAGCACAGCAGTTCAGCAGCTTTTTTGTCTGAATAAAATTGCAATTATAAAATGCTTTTGTTAAAAACAAATCAGAATGTAAGAATACATCTACACATGCGTCATAGCAAAATATTGTTAATTTTCTTCATGTTATCCTATTAATTTACTTAATTGTGTCTGAGCTGCAAAATGAACAGACAGTACAGCACAATCGGAAACAAAGTAGACGGTAGCTCGTGCCAATTCTTAGTCCAATATGTTGCTGAGCAATTTTTGAGTCTGTGTAAATTGGGTAACAGAAACATTGTGACTCATCTCCGTTTTTAGCCAGATGCAAGCTCGATACTGGTGACATATTTTTGCCATGAACTGAGGGCAGATTTTTGTAGCCTGACCGTTTTTATGAAACCAACAAGGCACCGTAACATGTGTGAAATAGTCTACGTTTCTGAATTCAAATTGCTTAACTCAAATTATCTGATAATTCAATTTTTTAAAGCACAAACAACCAAGTTGCTGCGGTATTTACATTATTCAATTCAAATGATTGAATAATTCAATTTTCTTAGTGCAAGCAATGTCTTTGAATTATCAGGAATAGACTGTACTTGCCCTCTGGTACTGTGTGGACAAACAAGAGAGAATTGTTACAAATAGCTGGTATTATTGACAGCAATATCAAAACAAGATTTTTATTTCGTTAAAACTAGCTATAATTTGAATAGTGCTTGTTTGTTGGTGATACAATTCAGGGCTTTTGTATCAAGTGGACATTTCTGATTCAGTGACGATTGATAACAAACGTGCCTCTTCAAACATCAGAATTGTTTCATTCAGGTGTTAAAAGAAGCCAAGTGGCTTTCACCATCTTTTTTTATTCCAGAACACTTTACTTAGCCCACATGTTCAAGAGGTGGTAAACATTCCACAATGATGTTCTTGCACATGTTGGAAGGGAACGCAGGACACGATACAGGTTCCAAGTCTGTGGGCCATCAGGAAGTGATTAACCAGCATTTGGAGTTTGTTATACTTGTACTTGAACATCACACCACATTTTCTTTGAACTGCAGAGAGACTTGTGTTATTACCTGCTGTTTTACCATTTGAGAAATGTAATACCTGTACCTAAGAAACAGTCGAGCTGCTAGGTTGGCTGCAGATGTGGCATTTTGACTCTTTGAGAGATTTGATTGCTGTTCCAAGAGGACCACCATCTGTGATGAGAAATCCAGGCTCCATTGTGGTAACGAGAACCTGGGTACACATAGTATTATGCCAAGAGGCTAGAAAGACAGGACACGGACTCATGATTTAGAAAGACTAAGGTGATTGGTCACAATATTTTAACTTTCTTTTTATTGGTGGTTTAGTGCTTAGTACAAGCTAGTTAGGAAGGTTCTCTCTTTCTTTTGGGAGTGAAATAAACTTGAATTAACTGTTTTCCTCACTGTGCATTTTATTTGAGCAATGTGTGCGGAACCTCTGAAAAACCAACTTACTTTTGATTGGTCTTCATTTAAAGAAAGATAGATTTGCATTTTTATTGCGCTTTTCATGATCTCAGGACATCCCATAGCGCTTTACAGCCAATGAGCTTACCTTACATTCATGCTATTTTTAAATGTAAGGATGAGTTATGGCAAGAGATTCCACTCTGTAGACACACAGTCCAGCAACACGATTTCTAGTCTCCGATCTGTGGTTTTAGGCTGCAAGAGTGAGCTGTGAAAGAAATGGAGTGGATATTCTGCTCCTCCTTATACTAGGCGGTGGGAAGCCAATTAGTTGCAAACCAATAAAAACATGCATCATAGCACTTCCACACATGGATTATCACCACAGTACATGCACAGAGCACAGGACAGCTACACACAAAGCTGTGTTATGCTGGATATAATCATTTCAGTTGAGTATTTCAGATGAATTACCAAATGCTCCCTCACGTTTTCCTGCTGAATATTTAGCTTCTCAAGAATCTTCTCTGTAACTCCGGTAGAATCTAAGAGATTAATAACCATGCAGCAATAATCCCTTCTTCTCTGTTCAAATGGATCAATTCCATAATCACAGGTACTTGCTGGTTAACTGATGATCTCTGCTTCAGACATCCTCTGCCTGATTTGAAAAGTGACCTTTAAGCTGGTATTGTTGCTGAACAAGGTCACTTCAGATCATGAAATATTTGTTGATTGGTAATTATTTACAAAAGGTTATAGATTTTGCAGCTTATGTGCTTGACTACTTTGACAAGGAGCAAATCCACCCTGGGGGATGGGGGAGGGCACTGCAGCATTGAGAAAAAGATGTGTGTGTGGGCTATTCTAAATCTGATTAATAACTGTGGCATTGAAAAGTACATTTAGCATTTATTTGACTTTTCTGCTCATAATGAAACATATTTGTTTTCATCTGATGAATAAGAGATTTCATTTACATATATTTATATAACAGTGCATCGTATCAGTAACCCCAAAAAGCTATTTAAAAAAAAATATTCAAAATTTTTTTTCTGAATGTGGGCGCAGGTGTTGGGTACTTTTTAAAATTCAGCTGTGGCTTGAATCAGCTCCTTAATTACACACACTCCACAGTGCTTCATCAGGACTGCGTGTTGCCTGGCATAGGTGAGCGAGCGCCTTTTGTTCGCTGGGATGACTTCTAACAAAGCAGAGTAAGAGCAAGAAACCATAACAAAACCAAATGCTGTTCATAAATGGAGATTGGTGCTGCAAACGCAAGATTGATTTGTCATAATCCTATGCTACTTATCAGAAGTGGACACTATAGAGCCATAGGAGCTTACAGCACAGGAGGCCGCCATTTGGCCCATCATGCTGTGCCACCTCTCTGAAAGGGCTATCAAAGTAGTCCCACTCTCCTGCTCTTTCCCCATGACCCTGCAATGTTTTTCCTTTACAAGAATATCTCCAATTCCCTTGTGAAAGGTACTACAGGTTGAACCTCTGTGGTCCGGCAGCCTCGGGACCTGACCGCTGCCGGAACAGAGAATTTTCCGAACCACGGGAGGTCTGGTTTTTTTTGGCATTATCAATAATCGTCTCTTTATTTCCAGTTGCGGTAGCTCAGTTTGTGCACACAAATCAGCCACATGGTAATGTGAGAAATTTACGGAGTTGAGGAAATCTCTGGGGAGCCAGGCTGTGTACGGTGCCGGCAATCGCACCATGACAGAACGTCCTCAAGGACCCTTTTAGTCACCGTCCCCAAACCCGGCACCTGGGCTGCAGCAGTTACCGTCCAACATCACCACGTGTATACATTCCCCTGTCCTCTTCATCCCGACTGCTCTACGATTTCTTACTCTTTCATTTCCATGTTCGCCACCTTTCTGCCTTTCCTTTTCTTGCCTTCGCCCCCCTCCAGCTCCATCTTGTCAGACGGCCAGATCCTCGATGGTGCAGGTTCAACGTCCATTACAGAGCTCTCCCTCTGGCTCTGTTTCTGTAGCTTCCTCTTCTTCCCTGAGAGCGTGATATTCGCCCTCTTACTCGAGCATTACTTCTTCAGGCGATGGATGGTGGTCAGCTCCTCGTCAATCACTGCGCCCACCATTAGAGGTGCTTTTTCCTTTTCTCTTTCCCCAGCACACTCTGTCTTTTGAAAAGATTTCTCTGTAACTCAGTCTTGGGTCAGTGCTGGTGATCGCTGAGTGAGGGAGGAGAGACGGGGAATGTTGGTGATTGGTCATTTCTCTGTCTGGCTCAGGTCTGACGCCCCTTCACTGCGCCATCAAGTCCCACAATTCCACAATGAGGGAGCAGAGTGAGATGCTGAGCATCACGGGAGTACTCAACAGTGAGCTACAAGCCCAGGAAAGCGGCAGGGTGTTTCCGGACCAGAGAGACCTGGATTGGAGAGGTTCAACCTATATTGAATCTGCTTAGAATATAAGAATTAGGAGCAGAAGTAGACCATACAGTCTTCGAATCTGCTTTACTATAATCAGTAAGATCATGACTGATCTTTGACCTCAACTCCACTTTCTCCATATCCCTTGATTATCCTCGATTCCAAAAAGCTATCTATCTCAGCCTTGAATATATTCAATGATTCAGCATCCACAGCCCTTTCGGGTAGAGAATTCCAAAGATTCACAACTCGCTGAGTGAAGAAGTTCCTCCTCATCTCAGTCTTAACATGTGTGTTCAAAATCATGAGGGGTCTAGACAGAGTAGATAGAGAGAGACTGTCCCCATTGGTGGAAGGGTCGAGAACCAGAAGATACAGATTTAAAGTGACTGGCAGAAGAACCAAAGGTGACATGAGGAAAAACTTTTTTACACAGCGAGTGGTTAGGATCTGGAATGCACGGCCTGGAAGGGTGGTGGAGGCAGACTCAATCTTGGCTTTCAAAAGGGAAGGAAAAAACTTTGCAGGGCTATGGGGAAAGAGAGAGGGAATGGGACTGGCTGAATTGATCCTGCAGCGAGCCGGCACGTGTTCGACGGGCCAAATGGCCTCTTTCTGTGCTGTAACCATTCTATGATTCTATATAGCCGACCCCTTATCCTGAGACTGTGCCCCCTAATGCTAGACTCTTCAGCCAGGGGAAAAAATCTTCTGATTCTTCTAAACTCCCAAGAGTACAGGCCCAATCTACTCAATCTGTCCTCATAGGACAACCCTCACATCCCAGGAATCAGGCTAGTGAACCTTCGTTGCACTGCCTCAAAAGCAAGTATATCCTTTCTTAGATAAGGAGACCAAAACTGTGCACAGTACTCCATCACCACCCTTTCAGGGACTGCATTCTAGATCATAACAACTTGTTGCATGAATAAATTTCTCCTAATTTCCCCTCTGGTTCTTTTGTCTTCAATTATCTTAAATCTGTGTCCTTTGGTTACCAACCCACCCACCAGTGGAAAGTTTCTCCTTATTTACTCTATCTAAACCGCTTATAATATTGAACACCTCTATTAAACCTCCCTTAATCATCTCTACTCCAAGGCAAACACTTCCAGCTTCTCTGGTTTCTCCACATACCTGAAGTCCCTCATCCCTGGTATCATTGCGGTAAATTTCCTCTGCACCCTCGCCAAGGTTTTGACATCCTTTCCAAAGTGTGGTGCTCAGGACTGGCCACAATAGGCTAGCTGAGTTCTAACCAGTGATTGATAAAGGTCCAGCATAACTCCCTTGCATTGAAACTCTACGCCTCTATTTATAAAGCCATGGATCCCATAGGCTTTTTTTAAACCATCTTTAGCAACTTGTCATGAGCTGTTTGAATTTTGTAGTTACTTTTAAATTCACAACAATAAAAAGAAAGAAAATGCGAGAAATAACCAGCAGGTTAGTCAGCAACTGCAGAGAGCGGAAAACTGGTCATTACATTTCAAGTGTGTATTCTTCATCAGAATTAAGATGGAGGGTACAGACCCAAACCATCATAATCTGCCTTTTCTCTTGACAAGTGCTGTTGGCATGTTAATTTTGTAAAGCAACAAATTAAGGTTTTGCCAAACATTTGTTCAGAAGGCAATATCTCTTTAAGCAACCGCTCCTTTATTCAGAAGGTTTTAAAAAGGAAGTTAGAAATTATTCCATGTTTGCCTTTCGTACAGTGAGCTTCATTTAAAAGCTAAGTCCCGGTGTGACCGAGTTGTCAAACTGGCGGAGTTCCTGGAACACCTTGCTCCAAAGTTTCTGTTTCAGAGTTGGCATCTTTGACCTGGGCAATTTTGTGCTGCTATATCGACTATACATACCTGAAGTCCCTCATTCTTGTATCTGTTTTTTTAAACATGGTTATGTTGATCTTCAAATCAACTTTTCATGATGTACAACAATACAACTGACATGATTTCAGGATTGATTTTAACTGAACCTGCTGGGTGTGAAACTCACAGGTTCGGTGGAATGCTGGCTTTAAAGCTCACCCAATTTTACTTTGCATTAACTTCAATGGAGAGTAAACTGGGGAGGTTGTAAAACAAGCATTGTACACTGATGGGCAGGTCAGACTAAATTTTCCCCTGATATCACAATGACATCATATATTAACTGGTGCACAGTTGCTCACTTGATTTGCGATTGCATATCATGTGTCAAGAAAGCAATGCAATTACAGTTCCAAATTACCTTCCACTTTTGCAACTTGTCCTTCAACCTGAACGGGTGGCTGAGTCAGAGCACTCCTGACCATTTTACCTCGAAGATGGTGCTCCGTGTTGCTGTTCAGTCCTCGGGCTGGCCTACTGTGTCAGCTGTGGCTCAGCGGGTAGCAATCTCTCTCGCCTCTGAGTCAGAAGGTTGTGGGTTCAAGTCCCACTCCAGGGACTTGAGCACAAAAAAAATCTAGGCTGACACCCCAGTGCAATGCTGAGGGAGCGCTGCACTGACGGGGGTGCCGTCTTTCAGATGAGACATTAAACCGAGGCCCCGTCTGCTCTCTCAAGTGGACGTAAAAGATCCCAGGGTACTATTTCAAAGACGAGCTAGGGAGTTATCCCCTGTATGCTGGCCAATATTTATTCCTCAATCAACATAACATTAAAAAAAGATTATCTGGTCATTATCATATTGCTGTTTGTGGGAGCTTGCTTGTATGCAAATTGGCTGCCGCGTTTCCCACATTACAACAGTGACTACACTCCAAAAGTACTTCATTGGTTGTAAAGCACTTTGAAATGTCCAGTAGTCATGAAAGGCGCTATATAAATCCAAATCTTTCTTTCTTTCTTTAGACACAGCAACTTAGTGATGGACTGCGGGTTTGAATGTTATCCAACTTGTAATTTTCTAGTTGGGAACCCAGTGCCCTCCTGCTCGAGCTGCTCAGTTAACAATATAATGTACATTAACTTAGTGAGCTAATTTTCTTTCATTCTAAATATTTTGATTACAATATGTCTATGCTCCTGTCATGAGAGTGAAACAGCCTGGGTGATTATATAATACGACCGCACATCTGGACTCACTCAGACAGCTCCTTTACAACGTGAGTTTATTGATGTCCACAAGTAGGGTTTGCCGTTGGGTTGAATTGCTGGTTATTTGACTTGTTTAAAAAAAAAAGATGAAATATTTTACTTTGCTCAAGTTTCAATTCATGCTTTTGAAGTTTTAAGTGGCGGGCTCCTTCTGACTACCCCAACCGCTCATAGATCCCTCACATTTATGCACTTAAAGCTAGTGCATTATTACAGTTGTCATAAATTATCTGGATACGAGCAGCCAGCGTGTGCTGCTTCTACAGTAGTGACCACTCAAATAAGTTGATGCTTAACATCAGGTCAAGCATTTGCCAATTAGCACCATCACTGTCACAATCCGATACCCATTGTGTGAATTAAATAAAATAAAACATGCCCTTTGAGCAAAATTAGCAAATTAACAAAAATATAAAAGAAAGACTCGCATTTATATAGCGCCTTTCACAACCACCGGATGTCTCAAAGCGTTTACAGTGTAGTCACTGTTGTAATGTGGGAAACTTGCACACAGCAAGCTCCCGCAAAACAGCAATGTGATAATGACCAGATAATCTCTGTTAGTGATGTTGATTGAGGAATAAATATTAGCCAGGACACCGGGTCATTGACCCGAAACATTAACTCTGCTTCCTCTGCATAGATACTGTCTGATCTGCTGAGATTTCCAGTATTTTCTGTTTTTATTCCAGATTTCAGCCTCCGCAGTATTTTGCTTTTGCACCAGATATATAAGTTCCTTACTCTTCGAAATAGCGCCATGCGATCTTTTACGTCCACCTGAGAGAGCAACACGGCCTCGGTTTAAGGTCCTATCTAAAGGACGGCACCTCCGACAGTGCAGCACTCCCTCAGCACTGCACTGGAGCGTCAGCCCAGATTTATGTGCTCAAGTCCCTGGAGTGGGACTTGAACCCACAACCTTCTGACTCAGAGGCGAGAGCGAGTGCTACCCACTGAGCCACAGCTGACACTACAACAAGCCAAAAGTAACGTAGAAAACTAACGACCACTAAATGTAGGGCTAAGTGAAACGCTTCTAAATAATTGAGCTTCAATAAATATGGTAGCTGAAGGAATTTCTGAATAGCTTTTTTGGGTGGTGAGGAGCTAGCAGACAATAAATGGTTCGAAGTCTCATCAGTTTTGTAGGCTGGGATATTTATTAAATATTTTCTGACATACTATTGCTCCTTAGTTGCAGGTTCTAAAATGTATCTTAAATTATGGGACAGCCTAGAATGCTTCTTTGTTGACAGTTCGATTTATATATGGTGGATTGTACTCAAGTATGAGTGCGTTTACTGTTTGACTCGGGAGGATGTGTCTCTGAGAATTAAACGTCATTCAGCAAATGTACTTATTGATTGTAAAGATATGACAGCTCATTCCATGCACCAATGACACTGGCTCTGCATATTACAGCATGAAGTTAAGACAGATACATTGATACCAGTATAGACTTCACCTACTGATTCACAGTAAGGGCAGGAATGAGAAGAAGGGTTGGAAAACAACAATACAGAAATCACAACACAGTTCAGTTCCTCTTTCAATATTGTGCACTTCTCTTGAATTTCCAAGTGACTTTTTTTTAAATGCCTCAGATTTCTCTATTTTTCGCTGGACCGAGCTAGTGTGCACCATGTTGTGACTCACTCCTCAGCTCCTTGCAATGTGCCTAATCGGCTACTTGGAATAATTTAAGAGTGGTTCCAGAGAGTTCACTCGCTTGTATCCGTGTCTCTGCCTGTAATTAAATGCTTTGCCTCTGTTCAGTGCCAACCCTTGATTGCACAGCTGAGACCAGGAACTTGTGTGCGGGGAATCACAACATAGTTATAGACGAGGAAGGCCATCTGGCTCATCTTAATTCATCCATTCAGAATAACCCTATGCTCCCCCCAATTGCTCTGTCTAATTGTTTCTTCAATGATTCCAGAGTGTTCACCTCCACCACTCTGCTCGTAAGTCCATTCTAGGTGTTGATCACTTTGTGTGTGTAGAACTTCCTGATAGCAATCCTAAAGTTGCCTTTTACAGTTTGAACCCATGTCTCCGCAGTTTAATTAAGGCTTCTTTGGAAGCACCTCCCAAATCTGTGAGCTCTACCACCTAGAAGGACAAAGGCAGCAGGCGCATGGGAACATCACCACCTCCACGTTCCCCTCCAAGTCACACACACCATCCTGATTTGGAAATATATCGGCCGTTCCTTAAATCAACACTGGGTCAAAATTCTGTAACTCCCTCCCTAACAGGACTGCGGGAGCACCTTCACCACCACTGCAGCGGTTCAAAGCGGTGGCTCACCACCATCACCAAGGGCAATTAGGGATGGGCAATAAATGCTGGCATTGCCAGCGATGCCCACATTCCAGAAAGAATCAAAAAATGGTTTGAAATAGCATTCCATTTTATCCTTTTCCATATCATTTACTATCTTATAATCTTTATAAGGTCACCTATCAGATGTCTTTTCTCCAGGCTGAAAAGCATAAGCCTCTCCAGTTTTTCATCATAACTGAGAGACACTAGGGGGGAGAAATTCACCTGGTTTGCACCTCCCATTCGCGCCTGTGGGGGGGGCGATAACGAGGCATTAAAGGGTTACCGACCGGACGCGGCAAATGCACCGACGCCCGCGAACTTCCCTGGTGGTTTTACGTTGGCACTAACATCATCATAGGCAGTCCCTCGGAATCGAGGAAGACTTACTTCCACTCTAAAAGTGAGTTCTTAGGTGACTGAACGGTCCAATGAGGGAATTACAGTCTCTGTCACAGGTGGGACAGACAGTCATTGAGGGAAAGGGTGGGTGGGGAGTCTGGTTTGCCGCACGCTCTTTCCACTGCCTGCGCTTGATTTCTGCTTGCTCTCGGTGACGAGACTCGAGGTGCTCAGCGCCCTCCCGGATGCTCTTCCTTCACCTAGGGCGTCTTTGGCCAGGGACTCCCAGGTGTCAGTGGGGATGTTGCATTTTATCAAGGAGGCTTTGAAATGTTTCCTCTGCCCACCTGGGGCTCGTTTGCCATTTAGGAGTTCCGAGTAGAGCGCTTGCTTTGGGAGTCGTGTGTCAGGCATGTGAACAATGTAGCCCATCCAACGGAGCTGGTCGAGCATGGTCAGTGCTTCAATGCTGGGGATGTTGGCCTGGTCGAGGACGCTAACATTGGTAGGTTTGTCCTCCCAGGGAATCTGCAGGATCTTGTGGAGACATCGTTGGTGGTATTTCTCCAGCGATTTGAGGTGTCTACTGTATATGGTCTACGTCTCTGGCACTAACACTTACTGCCTCATTCTCTTGCGCCCCGTAGATCATGACGTCATTCAGTACACAGCGCCTTGTTACTGCCCTGGATGTGATATTCGCTCCCGCCCTCTGCCGCATCATCGGGCGTCAACAACAGCAGCTGCAGGAGGTGTTCTCACCTTGGCTGGCCGCTTGGGGAGCGATAATTAAAGGCAGTGGTGGTCACGGAGTGCAACATTTCTTTCTCCCCAGTCTGGAGCCTCCTGATTTCGTTTGACCCCGCAGTTCCTTAGCCCTGCATCCTCTGAGAGCTTGGGGCTGCCTTGCACATAGCACAGGTCCTGTGGCCCAACAGTCAGAGCATGAAGAGTGATTGAACCCATCATTGGCCTTTCTCTTTAAGTGAGGGAAGGAACCGCTAAACTCGGCGAAGCTGCACTCAACATTGCTCAGCGCTCTGCTGCTACCGCCCTTCTCACTCCCTTTAGCACTCTGGGGAAGTGATAGCGCTTGATTTAATGCTCCACTTCCCTCTTGGAGCGCTAAAGCGGAAGTTCCCAGGAGCAGCAAATCGTATTCGCCTGTCGATACTTTTACGCTCTTTCAAAAGTTATCGCCCCAAATGGGGCGTTCGGCAATTTCTAGCCCAAGGAATTAGCCTCTGTCTGCCTCCGACACTTGAATGTCTCTCTCATTTCTCCGTGACTAGAACTGGTGATACTCAAGGGGTGATCTGACCAGAGCACTTTACAGTTCGATCACAACTTCCTCTGATTTGTATTCTTCTGTTGTGGCGATTTAATTCTGCATCTGTTGCACATGCTGAGCGTTGAGCACACTATGGAGTGGAGGGTAGCCAATGTAACCCCACTTTTTAAAAAAGGAGGGAGAGAGAAAACAGGGAATTATAGACCGGTCAGCCTGACATCGGTAGTGGGTAAAATGATGGAATCAATTATTAAGGATGTCATAGCAGTGCATTTGGAAAGAGGTGACATGATAGGTCCAAGTCAGCATGGATTTGTGAAAGGGAAATCATGCTTGACAAATCTTCTGGAATTTTTTGAGGATGTTTCCAGTAGAGTGGATAAGGGAGAACCAGTTGATGTGGTATATTTGGACTTTCAGAAGGCGTTCGACAAGGTCCCACACAAGAGATTGATGTGCAAAGTTAGAGCACATGGGATTGGGGGTAGTGTACTGACATGGATTGAGAACTGGTTGTCAGACAGGAAGCAAAGAGTAGGAGTAAATGGGTACTTTTCAGAATGGCAGGCAGTGACTAGTGGGGTACCGCAAGGTTCTGTGCTGGGGCCCCAGCTGTTTACACTGTACATTAATGATTTAGATGAGGGGATTAAATGTAGTATCTCCAAATTTGCGGATGACACTAAGTTGGGTGGCAGTGTGAGCTGCGAGGAGGATGCTGTGAGGCTGCAGAGCGACTTGGATAGGTTAGGTGAGTGGGCAAATGCATGGCAGATGAAGTATAATGTGGATAAATGTGAGGTTATCCACTTTGGTGGTAAAAACAGAGAGACAGACTATTATCTGAATGGTGACAGATTAGGAAAAGGGGAGGTGCAAAGAGACCTGGGTGTCATGGTACATCAGTCATTGAAGGTTGGCATGCAGGTGCAGCCGGCGGTTAAGAAAGCAAATGGCATGTTGTCCTTCATAGCAAGGGGATTTGAGTACAGGGGCAGGGAGGTGTTGCTACAGTTGTACAGGGCATTGGTGAGGCCACACCTGGAGTATTGTGTACAGTTTTGGTCTCCTAACCTGAGGAAGGACATTCTTGCTATTGAGGGAGTGCAGCGAAGGTTCACCAGACTGATTCCCGGGATGGCGGGACTGACCTATCAAGAAAGACTGGATCAACTGGGCTTGTATTCACTGGAGTTCAGAAGAATGAGAGGGGACCTCATAGAAACATATAAAATTCTGACGAGGTTAGACAGGTTAGATGCAGGAAGAATGTTCCCAATGTTGGGGAAGTCCAGAACCAGGGGTCACAGTCTAAGGTTAAGGGGTAAGCCATTTAGGACCGAGATGCAGAGGAACTTCTTCACCCAGAGAGTGGTGAACCTGTGGAATTCTCTACCACAGAAAGTTGTTGAGGCCAATTCACTAAATATATTCAAAAAGGAGTTAGATGAAGTCCTTACTGCTAGGGGGATCAAGGGGTATGGTGAGAAAGCAGGAATGGGGTACTGAAGTTGAATGTTCAGCCATGAACTCATTGAATGGCGGTGCAGGCTAGAAGGGCCGAATGGCCTACTCCTGCACCTATTTTCTATGTTTCTATGTTTCTATAAAACCCCATGGTGTCTTTCACCTTCATTTTAGCTATTTTAACACTGTTCATGAAGTATGCAAGTTGATCATTTTCCCTTCCAATGTGCAGTACTTTACATTTGTCTGCATTAAATTTCTATCTACCATTGTTCAGCCCACCAACATGATTAGTTTGGCTCATTGTGCAGTATCTGGGCTGCCTCCTTCAAATCTGCTGTTCCTCCTAGTTTGGTCTCATCTGCAAATTCAACCAATTGGCACTGAGCTTCAGAATCCAAGTCATCGATGTAACTTATAAGCATTCGTGGTTCCAACGCTGATACCCTGAGGCACCCCACCCTTCGCTGCCCTGACTACCCTTCAGCCCTATTCTTATCCATACCCAACCTTTGCCCTGAATCCCCACAGCTTTGAGCTTCATTAGTAATCTCTCATGTCGAACTTAATCAAATGCCATTTTGGGAAGCTCAGTGCACAACAAATAACGGGCTTGGTGCTAGGAATACTGCTGCAGTATTTTGTTGTAAATAATATACATGTAATGTAAAATACAATGCAGATGAAAGAATGGTTTATTTAGGAAAATTCTGCTTAATACAATGACATTCCCATTTGGGAAAAGTTAGAAATAAAGACAAGTCAGGGCACATCCCGGGCCTTGAAAGGCACCAGCACTCTTGGAGGGACGGGCACAATTAAATTCCGATGTGGGAGATAGAAGGATTTTTTTTTGCCGGTAATGGGGCAGAATTATTATCTGGACAGAGTTTGAAGAAGAAAAGTACGTGTGCCAGAAAGTGTGATTTGGACATTACCGGTCTTGTCATTTATTTAAAGGTTCTGCCCCCTGTGAATGAGTGTGCATTGTTGTGCCATGGCTGGCATGGCAGTGGCACCAGAAGCTGCAATCTGAATATCTCTACAGTCTGCCTTGGAGGGTGGCATCATGGTGCCCAGTACTAACTGGAGGAACAGCATTATCAAGTGTGGGAGAATGAAGAATGATGCTCCACGAGTAAGGACTGGGTGCTGGATTGACTGTGAGGCTTCTCTTTTTACTGCCGATGACATGGAGCATGATGAGGGGAAGGGGTTTCCTACTCTGTGACAGGCAAACATGAGTTTGTGGCTCAGGAGAAGGCGATCGAAGGGGATCACCTCCAAATATCGCAAAAGGGTAGTTAGCGCAGTGCTAAATACTGCCTCCATCATTGTGTAAAATGCTAACAACATTCTGCAACAAATAAGTAACAACTCCATTTTTCATTTGAAAAGCCAAACATAAAGACTTTTCTTGGCAATACCAGCTTGTCCCTGAAGACAGAAAGTGCCTGAATAGCAGCTCTGGAATAAATCACTCCAGATTTTTCTGGGAGCAGTCTGACCTGCAGCTGGTGCAGTTAGAGGATTTTTAAAAAAAAATTCAAAATATACTTTATTCATATAAAAATTTGTACAGTACATTCAAAAGCAGTTCAGTACATTTAGCTGCGGTCAGCAATCCCACACACTATATTTGGGTGCTGACGGCAGTTCCGTTCGATACATTTCCTTGCTTTTCATTTCAAGTACAATTCGGTACAATACGGGATACATTGTAGTACATTCGACAAATTACATTACATGTGTTACTATACAGTACACGGTGCAGTTAGAGGAAGTTTGAGTGCATAAGTCTCTGACATTTATTTGCATTCAATTTACATTGCTGCACCCTCTTCAGGCCCTTAGTCAGGTGCAGCACCATCAATGTCACAGAGGGTGTTCATGTCCAGGGCAATTCAGGAGCCAAGGATTAGCACTGAGTCTTCCTCTGCACTGCCCCAATTGTTTGGGCACTATTTGGGAGTGGGGCAGAGAGAAAACAGCCCGACTGCCTCGAATGGAAATGCAAAGCAGCCAGTTGAAGACTCTTATCGTTTATTTGAATAGCATGGTTGAAGAAAACAAATATAAAGTAGAACAAGTTAGCAACCAGGTCAGAATTACATCTGTGCAGTAAAACAAGTAATTGCATTGGATTACACAGGATAAACGGCACAGAAACAGGCTATTCGGCCCAGCCAGTCCATGCCAACGTTTATGCTCCACTCGAGCCTCCTCCCGTCTTTCCTCATCTAACTCTATCCGCATAACCCTCTATTCCCTTCTCCCTCATATGCTTATCTAACTGCTCCTTAAATGCATCGATACTATTCACTTCACCCACTCCCTGTAGTAGCGAGTTCCACATTCTTACCACTCTCTGGATAAAGAAGTTCCTTCTGAATTCCCCATTGGATTTCTTGGTGATTATCTTATATTGATGGCCTCTAGTTTTGCTCTTCCCCACAAGTGGAAACATTCTCTCTGTGTCTACTTTATCAAAACCCCTCAGTCTTCTCTTTTCAAGAGTGAAGAGACCCAGCCTGTTCATCCTTTGCTGATAGGTATATCCTTAAATGGAGTTGAAAGAAGGAAATAAGAACTAAAATTGTGACAGAGGAAGGCAGGAAGGAAGCCATGGAGAGGGGAGGGGAAAGAGAAGAAAGGTTTTGAGCCAGAGGGGAGAAGGTTAAAGAGAGCAACCCGTCCACCTCTGCTCACTGGACGCAAGCACTGCTCACCAGCAGCAGCACGGAGAAGCAAGTGCCCAATCCAAATAAATCCACGAGCAATGGCATAGGAAATAAACTTCTTATAAAAATAGCTTCCAGACAGAAGCTTTAATGTTAATGCTAGTATTTAAAGTAATAACAATTTTCAACTCTTAAGTTCCCCGGGTTGTCTTGCAAGGTATTTATTTGTAAAATAAAGTAATTGCTTCAAACTAACCCAATGAATGGATTTAAATGAGCATTGTTCAAGATGAAAAATGGTGTCATTCCCACAGATTATGCATGCTGAATGCAAAGCTAGACTCTTCGCAGAGAAAATATGATATTAATTATCAATGTACATTTTACAGAGCCTTCTGCCATAGAAATTAAAGGCGTACTTGTGTTGTTAAATATCTATATAAACATACTACATTTGGTATTGCACTTTACCACAAAAGAGCTTCCTGTTATAAATATACTTTGTGGAACTCTGCTTTTGCGTTCCATTCGGTCTGCCATTTGAAGTGTGGGTGAGCTGAACAGGCTGCAGCTGTACATTCTGCCCACCTGCAGACTGACACAGCTCCGCAGTTCCCGTGTGAGACAGCGACAGGCTTACAATCACACTTGCTTCTCACTCACATGATGCAAGGTGGCACTGGGTAGTGAGGGGGTTGCTGAAATAACTATTAAAACATTTGCTTACGAAAGAGAAGTTTTGGAGGGATGAGAATAGGTTTCATTCCCTTTAAAAATGAAAACGTGCTATACCTCCAAGTACAATAGTCCAATTAAACACAACACTTTCAGTCTGTAGTATTCAGTTTGTTAACTTAATGGTTTTTGACAGTATTTCATTTTTTTTTATTGCATGTACTGAGATTCAAAAATTGTTCTGTAATTGAGTGTGTTGGAGAGCATCGCCACAGATGCTGCCTGACCTGCTGAGATTTCCAGCAGTTTCTGTTTTTATGTCAAAGATACTGTTTGAAGTGAAGCTTCCTACAAAGCAATGACTGCAGCTAAAGATGTTACTAAAAGAACAACTGGCACTTCAAAAGTAATCCATTATTTGTAAAGTGTTTGGAAATGTCCTGAAGACATGATAACCTATATAAAAGAAAATTATTTTATCACGATAACACTCAAATCATGCTTGTGCTTTTCACACATGATGGGCTGTGCTGTGTGATTTTAGGATGATTCTATGATTCTTCATCAAGAAAACATATTAATGTGTTAAAATAGAAGAAACCCACTTGTTACCCACTCGCTGACATTTGTCCAGCCATTGGACCTGGTTGAATAATGTACAATTGAGGAAATTGCAAGTGTGTACCACACCATGCCAGATTCAATTGTCGTGAAAATCTCACATCCAATACCGGTCCCCAAAATAACTTGTTTCCATAATATGTTTGCATTAAAAAAAAGTAAAATCAAATGTTTCGAAGTGTCCAAAAATGTTTTTTTTTTAATTATAAAAATTAAATGGAATTAAGTCAATGCGACATGGAAGATGAAATTCCACCAGTTAATACATGTACTGAAAAAAATTAGCTTGGCTACAGAATAGAAATCCCATTTTGGCTAATATTGTGGGTCCTATTTCACCCTCATTGTGACGTTTCAAAGATGTGAAAATAACATTGATTATGCTTGTTGTCAGTATTGCGTTTGCGGGAGCCCACTTAATTGGTGAGTTTAAATGTCTGAATCATTGAGGGTTGGTTATGTGGTTTCCAGGGGATGCTTGCTGTGCCTTGCAAGATTTTCTGCAGTGCGTGATTGAAGGAAACATGCCCATTAGAGTTTCCATGATGACCATATTCTGCTACGCCCAATAACTGAGAGAAAATAGTCCTGTATCTCAGGGATGTTAGTTCTTGGGCTGAACAATGTAAGCCCTGTTGTAGAGACGTTCCTGTTGACATAGGCCCACAGAAGACTGTACATTAAATGAGAGCCGTTGAATTGAATTGAATTGAATTTTCCCTCTTGTTTCTGAAAATTGATGCCAACAGTAACAAGGCATGACTGGCAATTTATTCATGTGCCACAAGCACTGGTTTACAGGTAAATGAATGAAAGTTTCTGAAATGATAACGAATTTCTGCTACATCAACCAACTAGAAACATATGGAGGAGAAAATGGTTTTACATGACACTGCAGGAATAAACCATTCATTTTTAACTCAAGGGTTATTGTGTTCCAAGAAATAGATTGCTAATTCTTCCAATGACTCAACATATAAATGCAAAGTCCAGTAATTTTTTAAAATTTGTTTATGGGATGTGGGCATCGCTGGCAAGGCCAGTATTTATTGCCCATCACTAATTGCCCCTTGAGATGATGGTGGTGAGCCGCCTTCTTGAACCGCTGCAGTCCGCATGGTGAAGGTGCTCCCACAGTGCTGTTCGGGAAGGAGTTCCAGGATTTTGACCCAGCGACGATGACGGAACAGTGATATATTTCCAAGTCGGGATGGTGAGTGACTTGGAAGGGAATGTGGAGGTGATGGTGTTCCCATGCGCCTGCTGCCCTTGTCCTTTAGGTGGTAGAGGTCACGGGTTTGGGAGGTGCTGCTGAAGAAGCTTTGGCGAGTTGCTGCAGTGCAACTTGTAGATGGTACACACTCCAACCATGGTGCGCCGGTGGTGGAGGGAGTGAATGTTGAAGGTGGTGGATGGGGTGCCAATCAAGCGGGCTGCTTTGTCCTGGATGGTGTTGAGGTTTGTTGGAGCTGCACTCATCTAGGCAAGTAGAGAGTATTCCATCACACTCCTGACATGTGCATTGTAGATGGTGGAACGGCTTTGGGGAGTCAGAAATTGACCTGCTCTTGTTGCCACAGTATTTATGTGGCTGGTCCAGTTAAGTTTCTGATCAGTGGTGACGACCAGGATGTTGCTGGTCGGCGATTCGGCGATGATAATGTCGTTGAATGTCAAGGGGCAGTGGTTAGACTCTCGCTTGTTGGAGATAGTCATTGTCTGGCACTTGTGTGGCGCGAATGTTACTTGCCACTTATCAGCCCAAGCCTGAATGTCGACCAGGTCTTGTTGCACGCAGGCAAGGACTGCTCCATTATCTGAGGAGTTGCGAATGGAACTGAACACTGTGCAATCATCAGCGAACATCCCCACTTCTGACCTTATGATGGATGGAAGTTTATTGATGAAGCAGCTGAAGATAGTTGGGCCAAGTACACTGCCCTGAGGAGCTCTTGCAGCGATGTCCTGGGGCTGGGATGATTGACCTCCAACCACCACAACCATCTTCCTTTGTGCAGGGTGTGACTCCAGCCAGTGGAGAGTTTTCCCCCTGATTCCCATTGACTTCAGTTTTACTAGGGCTCCTTGATGCCACATTTGGTCAAATGCTGCCTTGATGTCAAGGGCAGTCACTCTCTCCTTACCTCTGGAATTCAGTTCTTTTGTCCATGTTTGGACCAACGCTGGTCATTCAGACCAGGTTCAATTAATACTCAGTTGGGAGCTCTAGAGTTGGCATGAACTGTTAGCGGGGCAGGGGATGTGTGTGTGGGGGTGGGGAGGGGGGGTTGCTGGGAGGGAAGGTCAGCTAGGGTTCAGCTCCCTTCCCAGTGATGTGCTGGAAAGTGTGGTTGCCGCCTATCATTGAATAGCCTGTCAACACTCTCATCATCAGGATTCTCGCGTGTTGTTATGTGGAAACCCTCCTGTAGGTCATAGAAACATAGAAACATAGAAAATAGGTGCAGGAGCAGGCCATTCAGCCCTTCTAGCCTGCACCGCCATTCAACGAGTTCATGGCTGAACATGAAACTTCAGTACCCACTTCCTGCTTTCACGCCATACCCCTTGATCCCCCGAGTAGTAAGGACTTCATCTAACTCCCTTTTGAATATATTTAGTGAATTGGCCTCAACTACTTCCTGTGGTAGAGAATTCCACAGGTTCACCACTCTCTGGGTGAAGAAGTTTCTCCTTATCTCGGTCCTAAATGGCTTACCCCTTATCCTTAGACTGTGACCCCTGGTTCTGGACTTCCCCAACATTGGGAACATTCTTCCTGCATCCAACCTGTCCAAACCCGTCAGAATTTTAAACGTTTCTATGAGGTCCCCTCTCACTCTTCTGAACTCCAGTGAATACAAGCCCAGTTGATTCAGTCTTTCTTGATAGGTCAGTCCCACCATCCCGGGAATCAGTCTGGTGAATCTTCGCTGCACTCCCTCAACAGCAAGTATGTCCTTCCTCAAGTTAGGAGACCAAAACTGTACACAATACTCCAGGTGTGGCCTCACCAAGGCCCTGTACAACTGTAGCAACACCTCCCTGCCCCTGTACTCAAATCCCCTCGCTATGAAGGCCAACATGCCATTTGCTTTCTTAACCGCCTGCTGTACCTGCATGCCAACCTTCAATGACTGATGTACCATGACACCCAGGTCTCGTTGCACCTTCCCTTTTCCTAATCTGTCACCATTCAGATAATAGTCTGTCTCTCTGTTTTTACCACCAAAGTGGATAACCTCACATTTATCCACATTATACTTCATCTGCCACGCATTTGCCCACTCACCTAACCTATCCAAGTCACTCTGTAGCCTCATAGCATCCTCCTCGCAGCTCACACTGCCACCCAACTTAGTGTCATCCGCAAATTTGGAGATACTACATTTAATCCCTTCGTCTAAATCATTAATGTATAATGTAAACAGCTGGGGCCCCAGCACAGAACCCTGCGGTACCCCACTAGTCACTGCCTGCCATTCCGAAAAGTACCCATTTACTCCTACTCTTTGCTTCCTGTCTGACAACCAGTTCTCAATCCACGTCAGCACACTACCCCCAATCCCATGTGCTTTAACTTTGCACATTAATCTCCTGTGTGGGACCTTGTCGAAAGCCTTCTGAAAGTCCAAATATACCACATCAACTGGTACTCCTTTGTCCACTTTATTGGAAACATCCTCAAAAAATTCCAGAAGATTTGTCAAGCATGATCTCCCTTTTACAAATCCATGCTGACTTGGACCTATCATGTCACCATTTTCCAAATGCGCTGCTATGACATCCTTAATAATTGATTCCATCATTTTACCCACTACTGAGGTCAGGCTGACCGGTCTATAATTCCCTGCTTTCTCTCTCCCTCCTTTTTTAAAAAGTGGGGTTACATTGGCTACCCTCCACTCGATAGGAACTGATCCAGAGTCAATGGAATGTTGGAAAATGACTGTCAATGCATCCGCTATTTCCAAGGCCACCTCCTTAAGTACTCTGGGATGCAGTCCATCAGGCCCTGGGGATTTATCGGCCTTCAATCCCATCAATTTCCCCAACACAATTTCCCGACTAATAAAGATTTCCCTCAGTTCCTCCTCCTTAATAGACCCTCTGACCATTTTTATATCCGGAATGTTGTTTGTGTCCTCCTTAGTGAATACTGAACCAAAGTACTTGTTCAATTGGTCTGCCATTTCTTTGTTCCCCGTTATGACTTCCCCTGATTCTGACTGCAGGGGACCTACGTTTGTCTTTACTAACCTCTTTCTCTTTACATACCTATAGAAACTTTTGCAATCCGCCTTAATGTTCCCTGCAAGCTTCTTCTCGTACTCCATTTTCCCTACCCTAATCAAACCCTTTGTCCTCCTCTGCTGAGTTCTAAATTTCTCCCAGTCCCCAGGTTCGCTGCTATTTCTGGCCAATTTGTATGCCACTTCCTTGGCTTTAATACTATCCCTGATTTCCCTAGATAGCCACGGTTGAGCCACCTTCCCTTTTTTATTTTTACGCCAGACAGGAATGTACAATTGTTGTAATTCATCCATGCGTTCTCTAAATGTCTGCCATTGCCCATCCACAGTCAACCCCTTAAGTATCATTAGCCAATCTATCTTAGCCAATTCATGCCTCATACCTTCAAAGTTACCCTTCTTTAAGTTCTGGACCATGGTCTCTGAATTAACTGTTTCATTCTCCATCCTAATGCAGAATTCCACCATATTATGGTCACTCTTCCCCAAGGGGCCTCGCACAATGAGATTGCTAATTAATCCTCTCTCATTACACAACACCCAGTCTAAGATGGCCTCCCCCCTAGTTGGTTCCTCGACATATTGGTCTAGAAAACCATCTCTTATGCATTCCAGGAAATCCTCCTCCACCGTATTGCTTCCAGTTTGGCTAGCCCAATCTATGTGCATATTAAAGTCACCCATTATAACTGCTGCACCTTTATTGCATGCACTCCTAATTTCCTGTTTGATGCCCTCCCCAACATCACTACTACTGTTTGGAGGTCTGTACACAATGATGACTGATTCTAGACACCTAAAGGGAAAGAAAATCCTTTATCTCAGTATGTTTTGGTGTGGCGAACACTCCCTATGAAATGATTTTCTTCCCTTTCCCATATTGATTTTCCCAGCAAGGCATCAACCATGCCTGATATGATTGGCTTAGTGCCCTGATTTTGAGCATGGGCCAGTGGGTAGGCAATGAGGAACAACAGCCTGGAATAATAGTTCCTGGCTTCTACTTTGATAACACAGCTGAGCTCGAGAACTCAGCAATGCAGGGGATCCTACACCCCATACGTGCATGGCATCATTTACTGGTGCTCCAATGCATTGCCTCAGTGTCCTTATATTTAATCAGCAGTTTTGTTTTCAGCTTCAATGTAACGTTGCTCTAAAATCATTGCAGCTGTTTCTTTCGTGCCATCCCTTGCTGAGGAAAATTATTGCCACATGTTCGTGACTTTTACAAACTTTAAATAAAGCCAAGTAAGTTCTGCACAACAGTGAAACCATTGAGGCCGCAGAGGTTTGTTGAACCCTCTCAAAATAGAACTTGTTTGTTGATATTCTTAATGTGCATTACAGGGAGGAAGGGCCCAATTAATACAGATCCCAAATAAGTTTATGAGTGGATCAAGCATTGAGCATAGCACGTTCTTCACTGAGCAACCTCTGCTGATGGCAAGGCTGAGGTTAATCATGAATTCTGGGTGCAGAGCGCCTTGCTACTGCAGAGCACAGCGCTGTGTAGATTCACTGTGCCGTGACCAAAGCAGTGCCACTGTGCCATCCCTTCCTCACATCTTTCCATGTTTCAGGCTCCAGAAAGCAAGGAATGCGCTCGGAAGTTTTCAGTGCGAGGTTAAGTTTCCGCACATGGCTTGTAAAATTTTCAAGCAGAACAAACAGAAATCTTCCGATAGACGGAAAATATACAGCTGCACAGCACAAACGGCAGTCATTGTGCTCTCTTGAACAAGCAGGCAGCCTGCAGCTCCAATATGGTGATGATAAAAATACTTCTGCCGCCCTAAAACCACATCAATAATGTGAAACCTTAGGTGGGGGCGAGACTTTTGCTGTTCACTGTTTCATTGTGAAATTGTAAACACATTCTTTACACACAGGGTTGCGGCTTTAGCCAACAACAGAAGTCCTTTCAGCAGGTGAGCCTTTAAGCGGAAACATATTTTTTTTGGACTGAGCTGTGTGCAAGGCTTAGTCCCACTCATCAACTTAACATGGTGCTGGGATTTTATTTTGCTTCCACAATAAGGTAGTCTATAAATATGCAGAGCCTAAAGGGGCACGGCATGGGAATACTCAAGTGGACAATTATTTTGGACAGAGGCACTAAATCTAAGTAAAACTTGTATGCAGTCACATTCCCAGAATATGTGTCCCAGGCAGAGGATAAAGTCTGACTTCATACGACGGACTAGGATTCTCCTGTTAAACCGTTTCATGATTTAAGCACGTGCTGGGATCTTGGAAAGATGCAGAAGGGCCCAGGCTATTCAGGTGCCAAGGCTATACTTTGCTGGGGATATACTTTGAAGGGGATTAAGAGGGTGGATGCTGAGAGGCTGTATACCCGGCTGGAGTGTCTCGAACTAGAAGGCACAGTCTCACGATAAGGGGAAGGCCATTTAAGGCTGAGATGTTGAGGAATTTCTTCACTCAGAAGGTGATGAATCTTTGGAATTCTCTGCCCCAGAGGACTGTGGATGCTGAGTCTCTGAGTATATTCAAGGCTGAGATAGATTTTTGGAGTCTAGGGGTATCAAGAGATATGGAGTAAGGGTGGGAAAGTGGGTTCGGGGCCAGGGGCCCAGGGGCAGCACAGGCCAGCCCACACTGCGATATGTGTGCGAATTGAGTCCGTGCAGCAGAGCAAGGCTCCAATTGTCTTGGGTAATCCTTGCCACTGGACCAAGACCTAGCTCTGTCAAGCCCATGTGGTGGCTGGTGTGTAATGGTCACCACACGTTAAAAAAATCCACGCACAGGCATCTTCCACCCTTCAGGAGGTAGGTCGGGATCTTCTTTTGAAACACCTGTTAACCTTCCACCTAAAAGGCGGAGCAGGCTTGATAAACCGTAGGGTCTACTCCAGTTCTTATTTCTTATGTTCTTATGTTCTTGTATAAATCAATACAAAGGGATGGGACAGATTAGAAAGGGTGCTGAAAACAAGGATTTTAATAGGATATGAAGGGAGTTTCCAGGGTGTTCCTTCGAAATTAAGAGAAATAATGGAAATTACAGAATTTTGGCATTGACTGGGGAAAGGGTAAAGATATACATAGAAACATAGAAATTTACAGCGCAGAAGGAGGCCATTTCGGCCCATCGTGTCCGCGCCGGCCGACAAAGAGCCGCACGGCCCTTGATCAGCAGCCCTAAAGGTTACATATAAACCTATGAACAATGACGGAAAGGCAAAGAGCATCCAGCCCAACCAGTCCGCCCCACACAACTGCGACACCCCTTATAATGAAACATTCTGCACTCCATTCCAACCGGAGCCATGTGATCTCCTGGGAGAGGCAAAAACCAGATAAAAACCTAGGGAGAAAAAATCTGGGAAAATTCCTCTCTGACCCATCCAGGTGATCAAAACTAGTCCAGGAGATCACCATGGCCGTATTCTATTCCCTGCAGTACTTACCATTATATCTGTGCCGTCCAACAAAAGGTCATCCAGTCTAATCCCAATTACCAGCTCTGGGCAACTTTAAGTGCCCGTCCAACCATCTCTTAAAAATGGTGAGGGTTTCTGCATCCACCACTCTTCCAAGCAGCGAGTTCCAGATCCCTACAACCTTCTGTGTAAAAATGCCCCCCCTCAAATCCCCTCTAAACCTTCCACCAACCACCTTAAAACTAAGCCCCTCCCCCATAATAGACCCCTGCACCAATGGCAATAGACCCTTACTATCCACTATGTCACAAGCACTTGCTGATTATTTATTGCTAAATATGTAAAACCTACATTGAGAGTGCACTTGGGACCACCAGACTTAAGAGACCGGATTTTAACTTATGGCCACCTGTTATAATCATCTTTACAATTGAAGTCCGCTTTCCAACATCTCCAAAAGTTAAAATCAGCTGTATGGTATCATACATGAACATTTTTGTGTTAAACCTAAAATTTCAAAAAAAGGATAGCCTGACGTTTAATTGCACTGACCATCTGTTGAGGCCAATCATTCTCTAATTTACTTGAATAAGGCACAGAAAAAAAAACAGAAGACGCAGAAAATTACTTCAGGAGTCACACGTAAAAGTAAAATAAATACATTCTGAGTCAAAGAGGCCCGAGGCTCCCTTAAGAGCAAACATTATGGGGCAGGTTTTGCAGTCGGAAGGGATCTAACATTGTCTGCTATTTGTTAGATTTTCCCAAGAACACTTTAAAATGTTTTGTGGGGCAAGTTGCTGAAAGTGCGAGCTGATAACATCGCAGCGAGGGAAGCACAGCACCTGGGACCTGAGCGAACCAGGCACGCAACTGTGTATCTCTGTAACTAATCAGATTAAAGGGTTGTGAACTTAACAGTGCAAGGACTGAGAGGGAAGTGTGACTTAGAGTGGGTGAATTCAATGCCAAATCAAGTAGCAAAAGAGAAATCGAGTGAGGGAAAGAGACAGAAAGAAAAATTTAAAAATATTTAAAAATTTAAATTTTACATTTAACAATCTCCAACAACAATTCAAACCTGACAGAATGAGACTCCACATTTGTAATGGTTAATTTTCAGTGCCAGAGAAGTTTGGCAGTAATTAACACATCCACATTGTTAAAAGGATACTTACACTGGAATGGACAAGACTAAACTTTCTGTGGCGAGTTTAGTTCATATCTACTGTGCAAATACAGCAACTTCACGCTATTCAGAGTGTGCCAGTAGTGAGGCATACAGCAAAATGCAGTTTTTGCGAAGCTGACGGTGGAGCAGCACAACTCTATCGGCAACTATTGGATATTTGAATTTAACCATGCATCTGCCCCTCTCCTGAAGTGCTGTACCATTTGGGCCTAAATAACGATGAGTGCCATCAGCCTCACCGGTTGAGGTCAACAATTCTTCCAGTCATTCTCATGTCTTCAGCTGTTCTTTCTCACATATCATCGCCGCAACTTCTCCACACGTGGCGGGATCGATGCGGCCAGAGTTGGTGGCGTGTGGGAAGCCCATTCCGGACTCGAACCTGCACTCTCTCCCGGGCTGCCCGGCCAATTAAGAGGAAGCCAGTCTGATGATGTCATTTTATGACGTGTCATCAGCCAGTTTCCTTAAAGGGACCATGCCCACAATGGTTTTAACAATTGTGCTGTCAGTGTTCTGCAGCATTGAGCTGCTGCAAACACTGACAATCATTGCACAGAGTTGCATGGCTGCACCCAGGCTCTCCCATGACTCCAGATGCTTATGGAGGGAGTTGCAGCACATAGGGAGGTTCTCTTCCCTTCCCAGGGGCGAAAGGGACCTCCCCAGGAGACCAACGCAGAAAGGTTGCACATTGCACAGGAGGGCACAAGCAGGGACATCATCAGAAGGACGTGGTTGCAGAGGCTCAACCTTTCAATGATCTCAGTAGATCACGAAATGGTACAGCAAAGCCACACTCAACTCATCATGCTGTGCCTCTCATCACATCCCCATCACTCTGCCTTCCCTATCCTACCCCTGCGCATCCTTACTCACACCAACTTACCTTGCACCTCCACCCATCCTTTTCTCTCTGTCTATATTATCAGTTCCCCATCTCACTAGCCACCCCTCACACTCGCCCTCATCCTTGTTCACTCATACCAACTTACAACACACAAGGGTAGGCACTCGGGTCCTTTAGCCAATGTTCTTGTATAGTTAATGTTGATGTGTTGTCAAACATTGAAATCTTTATTTTCAGCACTTTGCGTTCTTGGACAGATTTGTGGGAACCTTTGGAAGTGGCTCAGTGAGTTACAGTGAATAGTGAGACATAAGGGTACCCCCACAATGGTGATGAGGGTGAAAGGAATGGGTTGGACATTGCAGGGATGCTTTATGGAGCTGGTGTGGGGTGGTGCCAACCTGGCGCATCATGTGGCAGTCCCATCTCTGGCCTCCCGGGCAGCATTGCGGTCGGGTGCTGATGCTCTGTGTCCTGTGCAGCATCAAGTGATTTTGGAGAAGATTGATTTTGCTGTTGCTGATGCTGGTGTGGTTAGTGATGTTGGCGTGGGGCTGATTGTGATGGGATTCTAAGGACCAAGGTAAGATTTTATTCAAGGGCACCGATGCCACTGGAATAGATGGCAGGTGAGGTTGAGATGACAGAAGCGATCTGTCAATGGCGAGAGAGGTTGCTCCAGAGAGGTGACAGTGAATAGAGAGTTAACTGCAAACACTTCCAAACTGCACAGAGCTCAAAAGTCTCTTCCAAATCCTGAAGGTTCAGCTTTTGACATTGGAAAGTGAACAGCTGTGAAATGGTAGCTTTTATACCACTTCTGCAGCTGTCAACTAGACCAAGTGATGGAGAGTCACTGAGAACCCGACTCCACTTACCTGGCGCGCAACCCGAGGGACGGCAAACCCGGCAGAACATTGATAAAATTGTAAGTGCCTGCTTTTAAGCCTCTTAACTACCATTTAAATGCCTTGTAATTATGTAAATTACCTGTCCAGCCGCTTGCTGTCGGGTCTGTGATCCGCACGCAGGCCTGACAGCTGAGAAACTCACACGGAGGTGGGTTCAGAGTGGAATCCTGACCTGCTGTCAATCACGGCCATTTTGCCAGAGTGCCCGCCTCCAAACTGGCACTCGCAGGACATGCTGAGAAGATTCCGGCAATTGGTTCCATTTTCTCTGCCTTATTTCTTTACCATATGTCTCTGGATCATCGAAGATGGCAGACTGATTTCTGCAGTGATTGAACTTTTCTCTCAGGCGTATCTCAACGACTTACTGTGAATGTTCACGGTGTCTCTGTGTTCCTCCTTTGTCTCTGTGTGATGATCTCCATTTCCTTTCCTGACCAACTCCCCGAAGCAGATAAGGACAAAGTACAGAAAGATGTAATGATGACCGTGGAGTGGCTCCATAGCTGAACAGAAAATATTAACAGGAATTCACCTTACTCAGCCTCTTCTGGCCCTCCACTTGGATGCCGGCAGGTTTGGCCTGGTGAGGGCACCATCAATGCTCCACCCACACAGGCCTCGGGTTAAAATGGCAGGTCGAGCCCGACATGCATAAATAAAGAGGACCCACTGGCTTCAGGTTGCAATTTAAAATTCCAGTCGGCCAATATTCCAGTCAGCCAGATCGGGGTGGTGCAGAAGAGTGAGAAAGTCCCTCGCTCTATTTTAACGTTTCCTCCACCTGGTTTCCTGGTTAAAATTGAGGCCCAAGGCATCATGAAAAGCAATGCAGAAAATCTCCAGAAGAAATATAATTATTAAAAGTGATTCATGTGAAATACATACCTACATGAGCAATTAGCTTCAATTGCCAAGCTATATATTATGCATACCAATACAATATTATAGAAATTTTAGCTCAATGAATTAATTTCCTAAATAATCGATGCTATCTCAGAGATAATTATTCTGTGATTGGTGGTTACAGACACTTAGACTAACTTTGTAAAGTAACAGAGCTAATCCAAGTGCGATGCCCCATTTTATATGAAATTGTAAAATACTGTAAGAATCTATAGTCAGTCGATGCAGATTGTATGGTTGGTAATCGTTTCTGTATTAGTCGAAGGGCTGCGCGGCGGGAGTTCATGTACCAGGTGCAGAAGTCCTGCCCCGCTCGCGCAAAATCTCGCACTCCACTTCCTCTCGGGGGCGGGATCAAGGCACAAAGCAACGGAATTTTACAGCGTGACGCGGAGGGACATGTAGCGCTGGCGGGAAGACACGGCCCTCCCCTTTCATTAAAGGGGAGGGCCATGCTGCCGACATTGCAGGAGGGAGAAGGGGCCATCGCTAGACCACCGGGGAACAGGGTGCCATGGCAGCAGCCTGGCACACAAGTGGAGTGCTGATCTGCAAGATCGCGGCACGGATCCCGCGATCTGCAGTGAAGAAGGCCGCTATCGGGGAAGTCGACCATTTAAAACATTTTCAGCGCCGCACCTCCCCTTTAATTTTTGCCCCGCGAGTGGCCAACAGCCACAGCAGCTTCACGGGGCACTACCGAATTTTGGCTCCGGGGCTGCGCTTGGTGATGATGGGGGACACTATCGGTAGGAGCAGGGCGCTACTGGTTAGCGCCACCGCTAGACTCCCGCGGAAGTTGGTAGCTGCACCGTGCCCGAGTGAAAAGTCATTTGCACCCCGTTATGGGAGGTGCAAACAACCCGAATTTTCCCCCCTAAGTTTTCAAAAGTTCAACAAATTGAAAACTTGACATTGGTAAAATCCTTGAAGCTCTGAGAAAGCCAGTCAATTGTGTAGTTCAGGGGGTGCAGTAGGTACTTCAGGCTCCTGGTTCAAATTGAAGCCTTTCCAGTTATCCATGCTTTAAATTCATGAGACTCTGAGTTACAAGTTCCAATTTGAGCCTTTGACGGATTGCCTGGGATCAAGAGGATAACACAATTCAAAATTAAAATTAAATCTTAATTGAAATAAAGCAAATTGAAGCAGGTTATGAAGCTGCCGGAATGACTTCATGTTAACCTGAACTAATTAAAGAATTAGCAGCAAGGTAGAAAAAGTGAAGAGATTATAGCGATTTGCTGTTACGCGCTCGCTATGCCATGGACTAGGAATATTTAGAATAGGTTACAAAATATTAGCATTCGCAACCAGGCCTATCGAATGATACTAAATTGTATTTCCACTTTTACATCACTGTGAAGTAATTCCTACTTCACAGCAACACAGAAGTGCTGTTATAACTATAGAGTCCAGTGTAAAAACTCCTCGGGCAAGTTATTACACAGTGGTTCGACTTGACACCACAGTAAGTGTGTGCAATGCCAAACTTGGTTTATAAGGTGTATAAAGGTGTCCCTTGAACTTTATAAGTGCTTTGTGAGCTTACAAAGTGGTTTAAATGTTTTGAGAGTGCAGACACCTCTGCCCTTGCTCTCAAAACAGTTCCCAAATAATGGCTGGACGTGGAGCAAATGCAGAGCTTTCCCCTGGTCCTCAGAGCTCAATATGAATCCGTGTCTACCCAGACCGGAACTGATTCTCTAACTACAGGTTTCAAGTGCAAGTGACATTCCAGACCAACGTGAAAAGGGCTTGTAGTATTTGGCCTTACTAGTTTTTATTGGTAGCTGAGCCAGGAAAGATTCTGATGCTCTATGGAAGTAAACGGCCACAGAGGATGCTCAGTTTGGGAGGGGAACAATAATAAAAAGAGAAGACAGTTGTTAAAATATATCAGAAATAAAGTTTGTGTAGTTTTGTGTTATTTTATTTTAAATTCCAATTTGTTGTGGCACACCTAAGCATACTACTGCTTTTCAAGTGAATATACTGAATAGGTCCTTTGCATTAACGAGCTGTGTGTAGAGTAAAAGATTTTTTCCCTCTATGACAACAGTAAGCACTTTCCAGCTTATAATAGTTCAATTATAACACCTTCAACAAGACTCACAAAATCAGTCCAACCAAAGCTTAATATCTGTAAGAATTTGAAACCCAATACATGTCAACTGTGAGAGTGATAGGAAATCATTCATGCCAAAAGAACACTTCATTATTTGTAAGATAAAGATGAAAAAAGGAATTTGGTTGTGCTAAGATTTTACAAGTAGTGTTTTTTCTAGCATACGCTTTATTGGAATTTCCTCAAACTGCTGCTTTCATTGTCTGCCAGTAACATTTATTGGACTTTTGTGTTTTGGGTAATTGTAATCCACTTTATCACATGCCCAGTTCTTAAATCATAGAATCGTAGAATCGTACAGCACAGAAGGAGGCCATTCAGCTCATCGTGCCACTTTGAAAAAGCTACACAACTAGTCCCACTCCCCTGCTCTTTCCCCATAGCTCTGTAAATTTTTACCTGTCCAGTATTTATCCAATTCCATTTTGAAAGTCACCATTGAAACTGCTCTCACCGCCCTTCCAGATCACAACAACTCGCTGCGTTACAAAAATGTTTCCTCATGTTGCTTCTAGTTCACCTTAAGGTGCCAATCACCTTAAATCTGTGTCCTCTGGTTACCGACCCTTCTGCCACTGTTCTGAAACAGTTTCTTTTTATTTACTCTATCAAAACCGCTCATGATTTTGAACACCTCTGTCAAATCTCCACTTCCCCTCTCTTCTCTAAGGACAACCGGCCCAATTTTGGCCATGACTTGCATCAATTTTTTTGGAGTAAGTTGTTTTTTCTGGCCTAAGTTTAAAAACTGCCATTTCCCCCCAAATTTTGCTCCAGAGTAAGTCAATTCGGTACGAATTTTTTTAGTTGAGTTTTTTTTATCAAAAAGGGTGTTCCCAGCCACTTACGCCAGTTTTGGCCATTTATGCCACTTTGGCCAGCTAAAACTTACTCCAAATCCATTTAGGTCAGCGTATGTTGCCAGCTCTGAAAAACCTTGCGGGCAGTTAGGAAATCGGCGCAGGTTAGTACATTTAAAGCACCAAGACTTACAAAGCACTAAACAAAGCACAAATAGTAATAAGCAATCGATCAATAACAAATAAAAAATACAAGTCCTTTATGCCAGAATCAAGTTTTTTTTTAAGTCCCCCCCCCATCCCCATTAAAACACTCTTTCTCTCCCCTCCCAAAAAAAACTCTCCTCCTCCCCCCCCCCTCCCCACCTCCAATCAAAACTCTCAAGCACAACCATCAATAAATTAAAAAATAAAACTGAAGTCCTACCTCGGCCCAGGAACTCAGCGGGCCGGCCAGCCGGTGCGGGAGGCCACTCAGCTGGGGATAGGGTGCGGTGAAGATCGGGCGTCCCTTCGACCGGGGATAGGGGCTGCAAGCATTGGGTCCTGCTCACAGCCCACAGGACACGCAGGGAGGGCAGGAGCATGCGCGCAGACTTCACTGCACATGCGCGTAGGTGCTGGCACTGTTTTCGGCGCTGGTCCTTTGCTCCGCCCCCCACTTCACAATACACGCCGTGCTGGGACTCCAGGGACTCGGAAGAACGGCCAGGATGGGGCGACTTTTTTCCGGCGCCGTTTCCAGCACACAAAGTCGGTGCACTTAAGGTAAGTGCGCTGAAAAAAGGGGTTGGGCAAAATTGTGCCCAACAACCCCAACTTCTCCAGTCTCTCCATATAACAAAAGTCCTGCATCCCCGGTGCCACTCCAGTATATCTCTTCTGCACTCTCTCTAAGGCCTTGACATCCTTCCTAAAGTGTGGTGCCCAGATTGGATACAATACTCCAGCTGAGGGCTAACCAGTGTTTTGTTCCTTGCTTTTGTGCTCTATGCCTCTACTAATAAAGCCAAGAATCATATATGCTTTTTTTTTTACAGCCTTCTCGACTTGTTCTGCCACCTTCAAAGCTTTGTGTATATACACCCCTAAATCTCTCTGTTCCTGCACCCCCTTTAAAACTGTACCATTTTGTTTATATTGCCTCGCCCCATTCTTCCTACCAAAATGGAGCACTTCACACTTGTCTACATTCAATTTCATCTGTCCTGTGTCTGACCATTTCACCAGTCTGTCTATGTTCTCCTAATTGTCTACTACATTTCCAAGTTTCATGTCATCTGCAAACTCTGAAATGATGCCCTGTATACACAAGTCCAGGTCATTAATATATGCCCCCTGGGGAACACCTCTGCATACCTCTCTCATCGCTGAGAAACAACTTTTCATCATTACTCTTTGCTTCTGCCTATCAGCCAATGTTGTACCCGCGCAGCCCCTGCCCCTTTAATCCCATGGGCTTTCATTTTGCTGACTAGCCTTGTGCCATATTGATTAATAAAATCGAAGGATAGAACATGAATTCCAAGATAACCTTCAAAAACTTTCTGTACATTGTCAGGTTTAGCATCGTTCGAAATATACATCAGCTCAATCTAGAATTTACAATGACTTACTGAAAGCATTCTTATGTTTTAGTATTACCAACATTGATAGATACATGAAAGTTAATTTATATTTTATAGTGGTAATAACCCCAATATACAAAATGGTTTCGAGTTGAGAATGTTTTCCTTCTATTCATGTGATGCCGACTTATTTATAAATGGATTTACATCAATACTATGTGTAATGTTCTGTAATACAGAATCCCTCCTAGTACCTAATGTACTGAAGGAAGGGTTGACGCCGTTTGTCAATTACTAAACTGGTTAAGTGTGGTGGAACAACATCAAAGCATCCTGGCTTGGGTTCTAATGTCTGATGAAAATTCATCAAAATCACAATAACCTCAATAATCAAGGCTTTCACATTGTGAGACCACAGAAGTAAGAGAAAAAAATAGATTTATTTCAAAACCAAAAGAATTATTTACATTTTGCAAATTTCTAACAGCCCATTTTAAACCTGTCGGGCCAAAAAGCAAAGCGATAGTCACCCAAATGGAATGTTCTAAAAGGCGACAATGTGAGGGTGGAAGACAATGTGTGATTGTATAAATTGGGAAGTAAGGAAGGCAAGAGAGTCACAGGAGTCCTCGCAACTCTGCCTGACTGCTGGGCAACTCCCCACACTGTGTAACCTCTCCCCTTTCTCTCCCACCTTGCATTTCTCCACGTTGCGATCTCACAATGTTTCTTCCCAATTATCATAAATACATAAGCACATAAGGTGTGGAGTGAGAAAGGCTCTCGGCTCATCACCGAAATCCCTTCTAACAGACAAGGTGCAGGTCAAGCTATTGTGAACCCCACTCAGTTTATCTCCTGAGGGAAGTGAGTATCACAATTAAAACTTTCAAAATGTCTAAACTCCGTGCACCCAGAAGGTAATTTAGCAAAATTCTAGGATATGAATCATGCATTGCAAACTACATTATTCAGCACTGGCCAGTTTCATTTTACATCTGATGGTAATCCTAGTTTAACAGGAGCCACAGTGCCACAACAGTATTTGATTACCAAATTCTATAATGAGCTTTTCTTTCTCACTTGCGGCTTACTAATTTTAGGAAAATTATAATTTGAAGAAGTTAAATAACTTTCTTACAGCCACAGTCTTCTCTCAATCCAATGAACATTTGTCCAGATCCCAGCATTTCATATTCGCTCAACACTGGGTCTGTCTTCATTTTTGGCATATTACTTACTCTTCTTATTCAAAATGTTGAGAAGTTGAGAGGATTCAACAGCAAATTGAAATTTATTCTGAATTTCCCAATTCAATAACTAATCAAGTCATAACTGAGAAGCGCTATAATCCAAAACCTCACTATTCCACAAATTGTTTTCAAATCTAATGATAAAGAGTTATTTGCTGGCAGGGTATGATCACTCTGCCAGTGTTTCTCTCCAGACTCCTTTCCTGAGATGGAGTGTGTGCTCATATTAAGGAGCTCTATCTAATAGTCTGGCCGAACTCACTCCACAGCAGCCGTAAGCAAATGCAGCTAACTAGCAAAACTGGGATATAACTCTTTGTCAATTTATGATACTGGGTCATATTCAGAACATTCCTTTGTGCCACATAATTATTTGCTTTACAGCAACTTGTTCTCAGTGATTCTTTTATTGCATTATGTCTTTAATAGATAGGACAATTGACAAATTCATATTTTTTTCCCCCTATTGCAGAGTATAAATGTAACTGCAGTATTGTTGGAAGCACCAATGAAACGCTGTGTAACACATCGTCAGGGCAGTGTGATTGTCTACCTGGGTACATCGGCCTACAATGCAGTGACTGTGCAGAAGAATTTTACCGCAACACCATTAATGGACAGTGCACTGTGTGTGGATGTAATGACACGGGAGCAGCAAATTCCCAATGTGACAGGTAAGCAGATTATGTTCTATTCATTGCAACAATAGAAGGGGTGGTAACTGTGTCAAACACAGAATTCCCAATTGTCAGCCGTGGCTCAGTGGGCCGTACCCTCTTCTCAGAGTCAGAAGGTTGTGGGTTCAAGTCCTACTCAAAAGGCTTGAGCACAAAAGTCTAGACCGACACTCCAGTTCAGCACTGAGGGAGTGCTGCACTGTCGGAGGTGCCGTCTTTCGGATGAGATGTTAAAATGAGGCCCCCTCTACCTTCTCAAGTGGACATAAAAGATCCTATTGCATTATTTTGAAGAAGAGCAGGGGAGTTATCCCTGGTATCCGAGCCAATATTTATCCCTCAATCAACATCATTATCACATTGCTGTGTGTGGGAGCTTGTTTTGCACAAACTGGCATTTCCTACATTACAAGTGATTGCACATCATACTGTAAAATACGTCCGATGCTATATAAATGTAAGACTTTCTTTAGAGGGGACAAGTCAGTTACTTAGATAAAAGCAGTAGAAAAATGGAAAATAGCATTATCATAAGTAGTTCCTCCCAACCCTGCAACCTCCATGACCTAGAAGGACAAGGGCAGCAAGTGCATGGGAACACTATCACCTCCAAGTTCCCCTGCAATTCATACAGCATCTGACTTGGACATATATCACAGTTTCTTCATTGTCCCTCGATCACAATCCTGGAACTCCCTACGTAACAGCACTGTGGGGACACGTTCACCACACGGACTGCAGCGGTTCAAGAAGTAAGCCCACCATCACCTTCTCAAGGGCAACTAGGGATGGGCAATAAATGCCAGCCTTGCCAGCGACGTCCAAATCCAGAGAATAAATTTTTAAAAGTTACACTGATTCCACATCTACAGTTCCTTTTGTTAAATTATCATAAGAACATAAAGAATAGGAGCAGGAGTAGGCCAGATGGTCCCTTGAACCTGCTCCACCATTTAATAAGATCATGGTTGATCTGATCATGGACTCAGCTCCAGTTCCCAGCCCGCTCCCCATAACTGCTTATCCCCTTATTGTTTAAGAAACTGATAAGACACTACCAATGGTAAAGCGAAGGGGAGATAAGAGGACAGAGTGAGATGACCTGGGATTTCACGGTGGGAAAGGGAGGGTTGTAGGGCAGTAGAATGTTGCAGGTAGGGTGCAGCAAGGCCATGAAGGGATTTAAAGATAAGGATGAACATTTTAAATTTGAGGTGTTGTTGTTCCAAGAACCAATGTAGCTCAGCAAGGATTGCAATGATGGGTAATTCAGACTTTGTGTGAGATAGTATCTGACCAGCAGTGATTTGAAGCATAAGAAGGTTGAAGTATATGGAGGGTGTGGTAAAGGAGGAAAGGATGGAGAGCACTGGAGTAGTTGAGACTGGAGGTGACAAAGGCACGTACTCGAGTTTCAGTGGCAGATGGGCTTAAGGCACTAAACGTCTAGCTTGAAAGTCAATAATCACCTACATCAACACAGGGACCAATGGCAATAACTTACATTTATATCGTATTTACCAGTTGCATGAAGGTGTCTCAGTGTGCTTTACAATCAAAAGGAAAAGAATATTGGCCCTGAAATCCCCGTCCTCTGCTTCCCGCGGGCGTGCGCCAGAAAATGGCTAAAAAGATGCGCATCTACCTTTTCCTGCTGCGCCCACCAGATATCCCGGTCCCGAGGCCTCCTGTTCTTGAGCAATGGAACGCATTCACGTCGGGAGTCACGTGTAGCTGGACTCCCAATCACGGTAAAGTATTTTCTCATTCATAGGAATAGGAGTTTCGTAAGTCCAAAACTCATATTACTATGAATGAGAAACATCCCCAAACACCCAACTTCATAAAAAATGTTTTAAAACACCTCACATAAATACATTATAGAAATTAAAGTTGATAGAAATTCTTCTGAAAAAATAATATTTGCCAATTAAAAAAAAAAAGTTTTAGTTACGGCTTAAAATAAACTTACCTTAGTGGGCAGGATTTTTAACATTAAAATGTGTTTTTTAAATTTTATTTTTATATGTTTTTGTAGGTTTTAAAACTCTTGCGCTGTTAAAAGAAGGCTATGTACCTGCTTTTACCAGGCGCAAGAGTTTTAAGGACATTCGCAAGGCAAGAGACGGGCAAATAGCCCAACCTCTGCTGTGCAAATGTCCTTCTCCCCGAGATGCGGAGGATCTGTCAAGCCAGAATTTGACAGATCGGAAAAGCCGGTTTTCGGCGCATGCGCATTGCGGCTGAAAACTGTCTTTTGTGATGCCTTCTCGGGTCCGTACATACTCCGTACCGACCTGGGGAGGCCGGGATTTCAAGGCCATTAACAATGGCAGGGGCATAAAAGTTTACAGATGCCGTTAAATGCTCACCCAGCTTCCTCGGTTCAGGGCTTTTTTAAACCTTGTAAAAATATACTTCAGACACAGTTCTCAACTCATGTCATTTAGGCTCAGTGACTCAAAGGTATGCTTGAGGACATCAGCCCTCCCGGTTTGACCTGGCCAGTTCAAATTTCAAATGCATGCCCCAGAGTCCTCACTAATGTTTTTTTTGGGGACTGCTAAATGTTTGCCTTTCTTCCTGCAATTTTTTTTCATTGCAACTAACCAAAGCAAGCAATTCCATTGATTGGCCTCGGGCAGCAAGGTCTGTTTCCAATTTCCACTCGGTAATGGCTCTTCATGTTCCATCACTGGCTTCATAGAATTCTCTGTTAAATAAAGTCAAAGTGCATTTGATTACAGACAAACTAAGAATGGTGGAATGGAGTAAGAATGTATGCCATGAGGCATTTGTTCGTGCTGGGCACTGTTTTGAGGGCACTGGCTGCCTCCTGTAGTTTTTGCAAGTGGCCATGCTTCTCATGTGCATCTGTGGAAGAGTGTTCGATGCCTATTGGACCTTTCAGGTGATGGGGTATCACAGCTGAGCCTGGTATCACCTTCACCCAATATCCACATACAAGAGTCACAGGATAGTCTCCAGGAGCAGGAATGCAGGCTCATCTTTCACGACCGAGCAAGGTTCAGTGAAGTCAGTTGTGGAACCTCTAACTGAAGCACCTCGGTAAATGACAGAAATTGCAACCTTCCAGCTCTGTCTTGCTCAGTTAACAGCTAATCCATCAAGGGAACCATTAAACTCTCAGTGTGTATCTAATGTATGGTTAGAATGTACCTCAGTTTAAAAAAAATAGAAATCCGGCCGCCTAAGACAAGCTCCCTTTCTTAGATCAACATTGGAAAGTCCAAAGCTGTCGTCTCTGGCTTCTGTCACAAACTCGGCTCACTCACCACAAACACTGTCCCCCTCCGCAGCCACAGTCACTGACTGAACCAAACTACTTGTAACCTCACGTCCTGTTCGATCCCAAGTTGAGTTTCCAACTCGATATCTTCTCCGTCACAAAAACTGCGTATATCCAACTTTGTGCAATCACTTGTCTCAGCCCATCTGCCACTGAAACTCGAGTACGTGCCTTTGTCACCTCCAGTCTCAACTACTCCAGTGCTCTCCATCCATTCCTCCTCTACCACACCCTCCATACACTTCAACCTTCTTATGCTTCAAATCTCTGCTGGTCAGCTACTATCCCACACAAAGTCTGAATTACCCCTCATTGCAATCCTTGCTGAGCTACATTGGTTCTTGGACCAACAACACCTCAAATTTAAAATGTTCATCCTTATCTTTAAATCCCTTCGTGGCATTGCTGCACCCTACCTGCAACATTCTACTGCCCTACAACCCTCTCTTTCCCACCGTGAAATCCCAGGTCATCTCACTCTGTCCTCTTATGAATCTCCCCTTTGTTTTACCATTGGTAATCATATCTTTAGCCGCATGGGCTCAGTCCCTGGATTTCTCCCTCAACCTCTCTCCGCTTCCCTCTCATCCTTGGAACACCTCCTCCTTAAAATTTCCCTCTTTAACCAATATTCTGTCCACGCCCCCGAATCTCTTTTGGTGTTGGCAAAACAATTTCACTTGTACCACAAGCAGTTTCACTAACATGAGAAAGAAAAAAGAATGACTTTCATTTATATAGCACCTTTCATGACCACCGGACATCTCAAAGTGCTTTACAGCCAATGAAGTACTTTTTTAAAGTATAGTCACTGTTTTAATGTGGGAAACATGGCAGCCAATTGGCGCACAGCAAACTCCCATAAACAGCAATGTGATAATGACCAGATAATCTGTTTTTGTGATGTTGGTTGAGGGATAAATATTGGCCAGGACACCGGGGATAATGCCCCTTGCTCTTCTTCGAAATAATGCCATGGGATATTTTACAATCCACCTGAGAGAGCAGACGGGGCCTCGGATTAAGGTCATCTCCGAAAGGCGGCACCTCTGACAGTGCAGCACTCCCTCAGCACTACACTGGAGTGTACTGAGCAGGTCGGCAAAATGTATGTGATGCTGCCTGACCTGATGTGTTTCCAGCATTTTCTGTTTTTATTTCAGATTTCCAGCATCTGCAGTATTATGCTTTTGTTTTATGAAAACATTATTCCTCCCTAAATATATATGTATTGGCACCCCTAGAACTCTCTGTGCCTTCACGCTGTTAAAGGACATAGAAACATAGAAAATAGGTGCAGGAATAGCCCATTCAGCCCTTTAAGTCTGCACCACCATTCAATATGATCATGGCTGATCACGCAACTTCAGTACCCCATTCTTGCTTTCTCTCCAGTACCTCCTGATCCCTTTAGCCGTAAGGGCCACATCTAACTCCCTTTTGAATATATCTAACGAACTGGCCTCAACAACTTTCTGTGGTAGAGAATTCCACAGGTTCACAATTCTCTGAATGAAGAAGTTTCTCCTTATCTTGATCCTAAATGGCTTGCCCCTTACCCTTAGACTGTGACCCCTGGTTCTGGACTTCCCCAACATCGGGAATATTCTTCCTGCATCTAACCTGTCCAACCCCGTCAGAATATTATATGTTTATATGAGATCCCCTCTCATTCTTCTAAATTCCAGTGAATATAAGTCTAGTCAATCCAATCTTTCTTCATATGTTAGTCCTGCCATCCCGGGAATCAGTCTGGTGAACCTTTGATGCACTCCCTCAATAGCAAGAACATCCTTCCACAGATTAGGAAGCCAAAACGGTACACAATATTCAAGGTGTGGCCTCACCAAGGCCCTGTACAACTGCAGTAAGACCTCCCTGCTCCTGTACTCAAATCCTCTCGCTATGAAGGCCAACATGCCTTCTTCACCGCCTGCTGTACCTGCATGCCAAATTTCAATGACTGATGTACCATGACACCCAGGTCTCGTTGCACCTCCCCTTTTCCTAATCTGTCACCATTCAGATAATATTCTGCTGCCTTGTTTTTGCCACAAAAGTGGATAACCTCACATTTATCTACATTATACTGCATCTGCCATGCATTTGTCCACTCACCTAACATGTCCAAGTCACTTTTAGCATCCTCCTAGCAGCTCACACTGCCACCCAGCTTAGTGTCATCTGCAAATTTGGAAATATTACATTCAATTCCTTCGTCTAAATCATTAATGTATATTGTAAATAGCTGAGGTCACAGCACTGAACCTTGCGGTACCCCACTAGTCACTGACTGCCATTTATTCCTACTCTTTGCTTCCTATCTGCCAACCAGTTCTCTATCCATGTCAGTACATTACCCCCAATACCATGTACTTTAATTTTGCACACTAATCTCTTGTGTGGGACCTTGACACAAGCCTTTTGAAAGTCCAAATACACCACATCCACTGTTCTCCCCTGTCCACTCTACTAGTTACACCCTCAAAAAATTCTAGAAGATTTGTCAAGCATGATTTCCCTTTCATAAATCCATGCTGACTTGGACAGATCCTGTCAATCCTTTCCAAATGCGTTACCATTTCGGGTATATTTCCTTTTTATTCCCAAAATATGATAGTTTCTCTGCACTGAACTACATCTGTATTCTATCAGTCCACTTTGCTAACCTATGCCTTACTGTAATCTTCTCCGTTCTTCCTCATAGTTTTTCATTCCTCTTTATTTGGAATAAGCAAAATGTAATATCATTCCTCGTGTCTGTTCCTGAGTCATTTATATAAATAGGAAATAAAGTAGGTCTCAACAAAGATCTCTGGGGTGCACCAAATACCAAACATCAACAACTTGCAATTATATAGCGCCTTTACATAAGAACATAAGAATTAAGAACAGGAGTAGGCCATCTAGCCCCTCGAGCCTGCTCCGCCATTCAACAAGATCATGGCTGATCTGGCCGTGGACTCAGTTCCACTTACCCGCCCGCTCCCAGTAACCCTTAATTCCCTTATTGGTTAAAAATCTATCTATCTGTGATTTGAATACATTCAATGAGCTAGCCTCAACTGCTTCCTTGGGCAGAGAATTCCACAGATTCACAACCCTCTGGGAGAAGAAATTCCTTCTCAACTCGGTTTTAAATTGGCTCCTCCGTATTTTGAGGCTGTGCCCCCTAGTTCTAGTCTCCCCAACCAGTGGAAACAACCTCTCTGCCTCTATCTTGTGTATCCCTTTCATTATTTAAAATGTTTCTATAAGATCACCCCTCATCCTTCTGAACTCCAACTTTAACATATTTAAACGTCCCAGTATTGCCATCTGAGAAACATCCATTTGTCTTTCCTCTTGGTTCCTTTCCCCTTTCCATTTCTCTATCCGTATCTACTTTACCTTTAATGTGCCTTAATTCTCCCAATAAGTCCTAAAATAGCATCTTATCTAACGCCTTTTGAAACTCCATCCATCACATGCCCTTTATCTATACACCCTATAGTTTCCTAAAAAGAAATTATATTAAATTAGTTGAGTGCTCCCAGCTCTTTACAAATCTTCGCGGACTGTTGTTGATCAGTGCACACCTCTTTAAATTCTCTCTAATGTCATCCTGGATCATGGACTCTTACCCACATCTTGACTCAGTGTGGTAGAAAGGGATTTACTTTTTTGTGTGTATGTTATAATACTCCAGGTTGGTACGACAGTATAAAGGGAATACATTCTTGCTGGTTATTGTGTATGCATACAGTGGCATGTATATTTTCCATATTGGTGTTTGATTGATATTTACAATTCTCTCCTGTGTGGCTACACTGTATATTTTCACAGTCCATCTGACTTGGCAGTTTTAATTATGTGTATCTTATAAGCAGGTGTATTTCATTTCTTTCTTTGCTGAGCAAAATGCCTTGCTATGATTGTTGAAACTCATTGCGCTTATTCATCCATTTATTATGGTTTATCAAAATAAAATGCTGACCTCACCATCAGGAGATTGTAAATGTTGCAACAGTGTGAGGAAATCTGGTAACACACATTCAGCACGTTCTGTGTATTCAGACATAAGATCCAGAAATGTGCAGTTCATGTTTATAGATTTAAATGTTGTTCACTGCACATCATGAAACAATCTATTCCACATAAACTTCCACCTGTTAAATGAACCATTGAATTGCACAAAGCCAGTTACTGCTCCTCTTGTGGGCATGCACTTCCTGGGTAACGAAAATGGATTTTTACTTGTGTGAAATACAATATAAATGTAGTGAATGCATCTGCAGTTCCACGGTCTTCAAAACCAATGTCATAAATACCATAATTTCTCCAATATATATGGACACCATAATGAGATATACCAGACAGTAAATGTATTAATACTTTGTACCACGCAAAGGAAATCATCTATTTCAAAGATGAAAAGGTTTAGCTACTATGCAGGCAGCCTTCTGCAGTTCAACCAGGTCTTATCCAGCAGTACAGGACATGTTCTTGACAGAATTATGAATATTAATAACAAATCATATCTTATACAAATAGAATAGGCCATAATATTAAAATCTTATCGCTTCAGGTAGTGATGATGACTAATACACAATGTGGTAAACCAGTCATCTTAACCCCTTTAGCTCCTTCTCTTACACTGAAAAGATACATTGCCCCACACTTCCATTTCAGATCTATCTATACACGTTATTTACTGACTTTTTAAAAAAAAGGGAAATTCTGTCCTATTTAAAAATAATGGTAAATTTTAGTGGTTTACTTAAAAAAAAAATCCCTTTGCTTCGTGATCTGATAACATATGGTTGGTTTGCAGATAAATCCTCTGTTGTTCCCCCACTTTTATCGCCAAGGCAATGCCATGACTATTATTTTCTGCAACGCATCATGGGTAGGATGTCAACACTAAATGACCACTTTGTGCATTATACCTCTAATGTATCATAGCAAGAGAGACAGAAAGAAAGCACAAGTGAACATTTTGTGCCATTATTTGAGGAGTTAAAAGACTACAATAAAATAAAGGTTTTCCTGTGAACCCACTTTGATTGAAGTCACTTTCCAAAAGCATACTTCTTCAGATTTACACCCAATCGATTTAAAGGCTTGGCATTCTGGCTAACTAATAGGCCTCTTCAATTTCAATTCTTCAGATTCATAAATCTTTGTTGGAATCCAATCTAACATATTCTCGAATATTATCCACAGGACACAAACAGAAAGATGTAGTTCATGACAAGTATCCTGAAACTTATTCAGCTTTTGATTTAGTCACAATGGTCTGGAAATTAACAGGGAGGGGGGGTTACATAGGCAGGGGTGGATAGGAAGTTCGGCTTTCCCCACATAATGTGGAGTCTTAACTCCACAGTGTGTGCCTTTTGTACTTGGCAGCTTCCCCACACGGAGGTCAGCCTGATTGAAAGGTTTGGCTTCCAGCCGGGTGGTGAGGGCTCCGGAGGAGATCACAGGAGCAGATAGGTCCGATCCCCAACCCGGGGAAGGGTTCGATCACGGGCGGGGGGCGGGGGGGTGGTCTGATCCCCGACCCGGGTGGGGGGGGGCAATCCCTGGATGTCTTTGTATGGGGGGGAGGTGGGGGGGGCTTGGGGAGGGTGGGTGTAGAGGGTGGAACTTGAGGGGGAAGCACTCCTGCACCTCCTGGCCCACAGGCAGTGCTGCAAAGGCACTTCACCTTCTCCCCAAAGCTGCCCACGCCTCCTTTCAGGGTTGGGTTCCCTGAGGCCTGGGAATCCTGACCAGCCAATGTAAAACTGGCAAAGCAGGTTAAATCAGAGGCTGTCGACCTCATTAAATTGCCAACCCATCTCTTGGGAGCAGATTGGCTGCCCGCCCCTTGTCCCGCTGCCTTTAAACCCAGAAGTGGGTGGGTTGGGACCAGGTTTCATATTTTCAACATTTTAATATCTGACCCGACCCCAACCCATCTGTTTTTGGATGTTAAAGTTCAGCCCAATAGCTCGGTTGGTGGAAATAATAATGATACATGATTACCTTAATTTCCCTTTTTTCTGTTGACAAGAAACACAAAGCTTTGTAAGTTAATTCCAATTGGTAAACATTGTAATTTGTAAGCAGGTAATCAATAACCTTCCTGAGTTATCTCACCTGGTTACAGTCGCATTCCAGTGCCGTGGACACGATAACTCATCATACCGATCTGGTTGATGCTTTACATACGTGAGTTCTGTGATATAACCAAGTCATCTTTACAGCTCAGACATAGGACAATTTTCTCAAAGGTGCTTCCATTTCCAACATTACATGACAAATGAGGTAGCTGAAGAAATTGAATTTCATTTCTTGCAACATGTAACATGTTCTCAATTTCTTTTCAAACAGAGCTTAAAATATTTATGTGAGCAATGGCTCAATTACATTTCAAATAGGGCTTAAATTATTGAAGTGAACAGTGAGAAAGGGACTGTGTTTTGAGACCCTTAAAGGTTAAATGTGTTAAATTAAATCATGGGGGGACATTCGCTTGGAGCGGGTTTCTGGTGGGATACCAGTCCGTGGAATTAATTTCCCATCCGTCAATGGCAGCAGGAATTCTTAAGTGAATTTAAACACTGGGCCACATTTATGTGCCATCAGTCCACGTCCCGCCAATTCTGGGTCGGAAGAGCAACTGTCAGCTGGCGAAGATCTCCCACCGCTTTGCCACCTGCAGGTAAGTGGTGGAGAGAGGGTTTCTGGAGAGTCCCTCTGGAAGGAAAGGGCTAGGGGAGGATGCGACTTGCCTTCTGGGGCCTGGAGGGACCACTCTTGCTCCTCCTGATCCTTCAAAAGGAAAGTTTCTGACTTGCTTTTTAGGCCTCTTCATCCTTCCCAACTGTTGCCTGCTTTCACCTAGCGGGAAACCTGTGATGTCGCTCCTGCTCGTGCCCAGGTTAAAATGCAATTTGCATAAAGTCATGAGCCTTCACCCCGCCTCCAACCCCCGCCCAATCTCTTTTTGGTAGGCACCTGAGCTGTCTGCACAACCCTGCAGGTTAAAATCGCAGGCGATGGAAAAGGAGCAAGTTCCAAGCGGATAACGAACTTGCTTGGTTTTAACTGCCCTCCTCATAGAATGATACAGCACAGAGAGGCGCCATTCGGTCCATCGGGCCTGTGCTGGCTCTTTGAAAGAGCTGTCCAATCAGTCCCATTCCCTGCTCTTTCCCCATAGCCCTGCAAACGTTTCCCTTTCAAGTATTTATCCAATTTCTTTTTGAAAGTTATATTGAATTTACTTCTACCACCCTTTCAGGCAGCGCATTCCAGATCATAACTCGCTGCGTAAAGAAATATCTCCTCATCTTGCCTCTGGTTCTTTTGCTAATTACTTTAAATATATGTCCTCGGATTGCTGACCCTCTGCCACTGGAAACAGTTTCTCCTTATTTACTCGATCAAAACCCTTCATGATTTTGAACACCTCTATTAAATCTCCCGTTCACCTTCTCTGCTCCAAGGATAACAACCCCAGCTTCTCCAGGCTCTCCACGTAACTCAAGTCCCTCATCCCTGGAACCATTCTTGTAAATCTCCTCTGCACCCTCTCTAAGGCCTTCACATCCTTCCAAAAGTCTCCTACCCAGTTTGCACCATGCGTGTGGGGTTAAAATCGACCCCGTAGATTTAAGAAAATGTTTCCATTCCTTAAGTATCACAACCTAAGTGTTTCATCCTTTTGCACACTTTGAGAGACATAGAAATTGCCAAGAAAGTTTAAAACAAGCACAGTTACATAAATGATAAATGCTGTGCTAAGGACAAAGTCTCAAGGAATAGTCACAGAGTGGACAACCATTTGTTGTATGCGAGCCAGATTACGCAAGATGGATAATTGTGCAAGCTTGTTTTAAGTCTGGAGTCTGATTACTGTCTATTGGAAAGGAGAACAGTGATGAGCCTTGCCTGGCAAATCATTTTTGGCAGTGGAACTAGTTCTTCTTTCAGCTCACATCTGTACAAAACCTACAGCATGTCTTTGATAAACAGCCAGACCAAGAGCCTGAGACCAACCAGCTGGAAGACGACCCGCTTCACGGCCCAAAATACAATTAGTTCTCTAGTGGTCTAGTATTCGGTTTCATTTCTCTGAAATGTTGTAAAAGATGCAAGAGGCTTTTCCTTACAGCTGCAAATAAATCTAAGACTTTGGAATCTGTGTTTGGCACACTTTTTCTGACACAGTATCCATTCTGTTGAATGTTTCTTATGTGTCCGCAGCATCTCAACTCAAAATCGTGCAGTCGGAAAGAGAACCAGTTTTATTTTGGGAGAGCATCATATTTCTAACCTATGAGATATTTTGTCATTAAGATTCCGATGTTGTTGCATTATCTATTTCCTTTCCTTCCTCAACTACCCCTCCCCTCCCCACCCCCACCCCGCCCATCCTCCGCTGCAATATAGAAAGGCTGGCTGAGCTAGCCCCTGGAATGTTTTATCATATTGTGATGGATGTAATTGGGAGGAGACAGCTGCAATTGAACATACAATTTCAGTGTTTCCCATCACAACTTGGTAACATCGACCGCCTTTATGAAGTGGGAGTTAACTCTCCCACAAGAAGCCATTCTTGTGGTTGACTGAGTTATCGCTGTCTGTTATTTTACACATTTAAGGCACAATTTATGGTATTAAAGTTGACTGTGACAACCAACAATAGTACTGGAACACTCATGTTTTGTTCTTTAAAACCGTGAGTTTTTTAAACGAGCATTCAAATGATAAAATGCCATTTTGTTTTGTGCATATTTTCACGCAACAGGCATCATTTTGGGAGATGAGTATCAGATCTGCACGACTCTCCTGCAGTCAAACACTATTCCCCACGCTGGTATTTTAATGGAGACGGTGATGAAAAATCTGTCGAATATGTTTGGTATTCTGTGCAGCTGCTGTACTGTTTAATGAACTCTGGCAGTTAGAGTTCGATGCAACGGGCAGATACATTTTGAAATTCAAAGCTTTAGTTGTCGAGGAAATGTAACAGCATTAGGGCAGTGGTGTCACATTCTTGCCCTGGCCTCCACCTTACATTTGATGGGCAAAAACATGCTTAAACAATCCTGATTCCAGACATAACATATAACACACACACATGTGTATATATATATATATACCCTGTTAACTTTTTCTTGATTTACCTATTCATTTCAGATTTGAAGTACTGAAGTGCACTGACTGCCAGGTTATATATATTGCAAATGGCAGATCATATGATCTTGAACTTTTTCTGGCAACAATTATTCTACATTGCAATAAATGTTGCTTCTTAAAATATTGATGTTTCAGCAAAAATATATAACCATATGTTATATGGCCCCTGTTGTATTGTACAATTTTGGTTTCTTAATAAAAATGTTTGAAAGAGTTCATTAAGTTAAGCCACCTGTCTTTGCATCCTTTTGGTGCTGGTTTTATATACTTTGGAGCCCTAACTACGCTGTCTCAGCAATACATATAGCAGTATGAATGGTACCCGACAATGTAGCATCTCCATCCTGAACTAGCAGTTTATTAGTATTTGCTAATATTTTGCATGCGGGTTCTATGAAGGGACCATCAGCAGGCCGGGGCTATTGGAGGGAGCAGCGTGCAGCGGCAGGCCACTGCAGGGAGCAGCACATGCTGCTGCAGGAGGGCGACGGCTCTGAAGAGAGCGACTCGATTTGAAGTCACCCAAATTCAGGTAGGTGATTGCAGTACGAGCATTTACAGCAGGAGCGGTGAGGTCGGGGCGAAGGAGCGGCGAGAGATTGCACAGCGATGTAATTGGGGCCCAGGAAAGGCGTGAGTTCAAGGCCCAGGAGAGCCGAGGGCCCAGGGACAGCACGGGCCAGCCCACACTGCGATATGTGTGCGCACTGGGTCCGTGCAGCAGAGCTGGTCTCCAGTCGTCTTGGTTAACCCTTGCCACTGGACCAAGACCTAGCTCTGTCAAGCCCGTGTGGTGGTTGGTGTGCAACGGTCACCCCACGTTAAAAAAATCCATGCACAGGCATCTTCTACCCTTCAGGATGTAGTTCGGGATCTGGAATATTAGGTCCTTCAATGAAACACATGTGAACTCATCCCTTTTTGGCATGGAAACAAGTCATCCTCGATACGAGGGACTACCTATGATGATGATGATGATGATGAAGGGTCTTGCCCAGAAGTTTGCGATATATTTCAGGGTTATTTGATGCAGTAATCATCTACGTATTTTGTGATTATGGCAAGAGCATGCCACCTATGAGAGAAGTAAAGGTGCTGTTTATGATGGTGTAGTGAGTGCTCTGTGTCACAGCACAACCAAAGCACCAAAAGCACACAGACTGCAATAAGAAACCAAGATATTTTGCTGCGTCATTTAATAGAAAATAACATTTACATCAAATGTGCCAGCGGGACACATTATCAATCCCAGCTTTCCCGACAGACGAGGTCCTCTCTCTGAGAGAGGAGGAGAAAGACAATAATCAGTTCAAACTGACCATATGAACCTCTGAGTAAGTCTGAAGGATGTTGACAGCCTGGGTACACTTAGGGGACTTGGCCTGTCAGGGCCAGACTACCACATGAGCAGCTGTGGCTCAGTTGGTAGCACACTCGCTTCTGAGTCAGAAAGTTATGGGTTCAAGTCCCACTCAGGGGTCTAAATCTCGGCTGACACTCCAGTGCAGTGCTGAGGGAGTTGGAGGTGCCGTCTTTCAGATGAGACATTAAACAGGGGCCCCGTCTGCTCTCTTAGGTGGATGTAAAAGATCCCATGGCACTATTTTGAAGAGGAGCAGGGGAGTTATCCCTGGTGTCCTAGGCCAATATTTAACCTTCCATCAACATAACAAGAACAGATTATCTGGTCACTATCACATTGCTGTTTGTGGGAGCTTGCTGTGTGCAAATTGGCTGCCGTGTTTCCCACATTACAACAGTGACCACTCCAAAAGTACTTCATTGGCTGTAAAGTGCTTTGAGGCTATATAAATGTAAGTCTTTCTTTCTTTCTTTAGACATACCATGCACCATGAGTGCAAGAGAGCAGGTATGCTCCAGGGCAAGACACTTGTGCAGTTGACTATTCTCCAACCTCCAAATCGTGTGATCTCATTAATCAATAACTTAAGTATGCATATAAAGACATGAAAAGAATGCAAAATAGACGTAAAGTATCAACTTGAGCAGAGAACAATGTTATCATCTACATTTAATGTGCACACAAAAAATTGAAGCCTTTTGTCCCAGTATATCGCAGACAGACAATAGAAAATAGTGAAAAGGCTTTCCCCTTCTCTCAGCCCCGCCACACATTGAAACACAATGCTGACACCAACGGTGAAATTACAATGAAAAGTGGTGTGCTGAGGCTGGTAGGCTAGACTAACAAAAAATAGAAGATTCATGTCCATGATAAACCGACAAAGCAGTCAGAAAATGGATTTAATCTGAGAGATGGTCCTGTACTGTTTGAAGATTATTTTTCACAATGATCTGCCTCGCTGACCGTGCAGTAATCAATATGCTCGTAGTAAGAAGCACACATGTGAATCAGCATTAAGCAGCATTTTTGCAGCTGACCTAGAAAGCCCTGCAAAAATAGCCCAGAGTGGCGAGTCAGAGTAAGGCTCAGAAAACTAGGTTAATTTTATGTGTTGTGACCCTGAATGAAAAAACAAATGCCAAAGCGAATCAAGTGCAGAAAAGCAGGCCACAGGGTGGCTTCCAATTGTACCTCCTCCCATGTGTGAACAACAACAGACGTGAAATGAAGTAAAAAAAAATTTTTTAATGCAGTATCAGTCTCCATATTCTTTTTTGATTTTGACTGCAATGACAAAATACATTTGACTTATTTAAGTTTAAATTGTATCTTGTGGCATTGAATATTTCCCTTAAAAGGTTCAAGTCCCAAAGAATATATTTGTTTTAGCAATGACTTCTGTTGGCGTAAAACTGCTTGCGCATCAGTGCCGAAAGCAAAATTACAAATTTGGACCCTTCTACCACAAAGGAAAAAGTACTCAACAACAGTTCAGTTTAAGAATGATTGTCAAGACTTGTAGCATTTTGACAACTGCATTACTATATTTCTTAATGTTTCCCTTCTCTATCTTCCCTGCTCCGCCTCGCTGTCCAGCTCATTTAGGTAGTACAGTCGGTCTATGTTGCAGGGAAGGGTGATGCTTGTGGATTGACATACTGGGAGCTGTCTCGAGAGGCAACCTCAACCGCTTAACTATTCCAGCCGAGACTGCATACCTTCCACTCAAGGTTGGAATTGGAACTGCGGTCGTGCTAGTTCGCTACAATTTAAGAGTTGTAATTTGAATCTCTACTTTTCATGACACATAAACCAGCACCAACAAGTATAATTTCTCGTTAGAAATGTTCATACATTTGTATCCACTCAAGTTAGATAGAAATGAAGATTTAAGACATTGTTATTTCTAGGGCTCAAAATTCACCACCATTTAGCTCCATTTTTTTTGGAGCTAATAATGTTTTTTGGAGCTAACTTAATTTTGCAAGTTTCGCCAATGTTATAATGCCGTCCTTATCAGGTAATGGCCGATTTTTTTAGTTAACATTTTTATGACATCACTCGGGGTCAAACCCACTCATTACGCCATTTTTGGCCATTTTTGCGCGATTCGCCAATTAGGATTTAAAAAAAAATGCTGCTTGGAACTGCTTTGTGAAACCTTACCGTACCGAGTCGGAGTCAGATCGAAACCAGGGTTACAGGCGCCATCTTGTTTATCAGAGCTGAGTTATGAAGGGAGGGATCAAGACTTATATTATATCCAAACTAATTAAAAATGTTTGTTTGTGCGGAGGGAGAAGAGGCACACAGGGTCAGAGCGCCGGCCAGCAGGATCGCCCCCTTGGTCGAAAGAAGCCCAGCAGGGAGGTGGAAGCCAAGCCGGGGAGAGGGGCGGCAATGGGGGGGCCAATCGGCCGGGGAGAGGGGCGGCAGCGGAGGGGGCCACTGAGCCGGGGATAGGGGCGGCAGCGGAGGGGGCCACTGAGCCGGGGATAGGGGCGGCAGCGGAGGGGGCCACTGAGCCGGGGATAGGGGCGGCAATGGGGGCCACTGAGCCGGGGATAGGGGCGGCAATGGGGGCCATTGAGCCGGGGATAGGGGCGGCAGTGGGGGGGGTCAGTCGGTAGGGGATAGGGGCGGCAATGGGGGCCACTGAGCCGGGGATAGGGGCGGCAGTGGGGGCCACTGAGCCGGGGATAGGGGCGGCAGTGGGGGCCACTGAGCCGGGGATAGGGGCAGCAATGGGGGCCACTGAGCCGGGGATAGGGGCGGCAGTGGGGGGGTTTGCGAGCTGTGGGCTGGGGCGGGGAGTTTCAGCATCAAAACACTCCCAGGGCAGGTACAGCACGGATACAAAATCAAAATACTGGATGCTGGAATCTGGAATGAAAACAGAAAATGCTGGAAATCTCAGCGGGTCGGCACGGGAAAAATCAGCACGGGTTAGCGACAGAGTAAAGCTCTACAATTGCACGTTACCCTAGAAACCTAAATGCTTGGGCATGCGCAGAACGGGGCAGTTTTTCGGCGCAGAAGTTAAGCGCTACCCTCAGAGGCCAGAGGCCTTCCTGCGTTGTGCCAAAATGAAAGGTAATTACGGCAAACTTTATTTTTGGCGCTATCGCTCACTAAAAAAACGGCCGTTATTCTTCGAAAGCGCCAAAAATCACCAATGTGGAATTTTGGGCCCATGATTAGCCATCCAGTGGTGGTTCAGCTTCTAGAGATATAAATCCACAAAGATTTCAGTTCAAAACAGGAGCCCTTAGATAACATCTCAGTGGTTGAAAACAAACCTGATCTATCACACATTCTTCCTACATTTGTTCGTTATGTACAGTATGAGCATTCACCTTAACTCTCCTGTTAGCCTGTGCTCGAAGCATGATCCATTACTGTTCATAAAATACCAGCACAGTACAATATCATAATAATTGGATTTTCTATTTAAAAAAATAATTGCTTTCTTTTAAAAATAATTGAACAAATATGTCATTTATACATGTAACATGACACTGTTACAGGGCACAAAAGAGGAATTAACTCTGGCTGGTTTATCTGTCTTGCGGATGAGACGTTAAACCGAGGCCCCGTCTGCTCTCTCAGGTGGACGTAAAAAATCCCACGGCACTATTTCGAAGAAGAGCAGGGGAGTTAACCCCGGTGTCCTGCTCAATATTTATCCCTCAATCAACATAACAAAAACACAGATTATCTGGTCATTATCATATTTCTGTTTGCGCCACCCTGATCTGTGAGAGGACACCACCGGAGATCGGGAGTATAAAGAGCGACCGCGGGCACTATAACATCATGGGCATTCCACTACAGCTTCCTGCGCAAGTTGTTCCAAATGTGTGACAACTTCGAGGTGGGCGACTGGGTGACGTTATCAAGGCCCAGGTCACCAGCTAGAGCATGGGCAGGAACATCGGAGGGGCCCAGGCACAGCGGAGGAGTGGGAAGGTCGGGGCGGACGATTGAGGCGGAGGAGCAGTGAGAGTTCGTGGCTGAGATGTGACAAGAGATGAGAGGTGAGAGATTGTGGCGGAGGTGCGGCAAATGTTTGGTGCGGAGGAGTGGCGAGAGATCGTGGCGGAAGTGCGCTGAATGTTTTGTGGTGGAGGAGCGGGGAGAGATCATGGCGAAGGAATGGCGAGAGATCAGCGGTGAGAGATCGTGACAGAGGAACAGTGAGAGATCGTGGCGGAGGTGCGGCGAATGTTTGTGGCGGAGGAGCGGTGAGAGATTGTGGCGGAAGTGCGCTGAATGTTTTGTGGTGGAGGAGCGGGGAGAGATCATGGCGAAGGAATGGCGAGAGATCAGCGGTGAGAGATCGTGGCAGAGGAACAGTGAGAGATCGTGGCGGAGGAATGGCGAGAGATCAGCGGTGAGAGATCGTGGCAGAGGAACAGTGAGAGATCGTGGCGGAGGTGCGCCGAATGTTTGTGGCGGAGGAGCGGCGAGAGATTGTGGCGGCAGTGCAGCAAATGAGGGTGCGGGGCCCAGTAGAGCCGAGGGCCCAGGGGCAGCACGGGCCAGCCCACACTGCGATATGTCTGTGCAGCAAAGCAGGTCTCCAGTCATCCTGGTTTACCCTTGCCACTGGATAAAGGCCGAGCTCTGTCACGCTCGTGTGGTGGCTGGTGTGCAACGGTCATCACACGTTAAAAAAATCCACGCACAGGCATCTTCCACCCCTGGAGTTCAGGATTGGAATATCGGGTCCTCCATTGAAACATCTATGTACTCATCCCTTTTGGTGTGGAAGCAAGTCATCCTCGTTCAAGGGATCACATATGATGATGATGATGATGTTTGTGGGAGCTTGCTGTGTGCAAATTGGCTGCCGTGTTTCTTACATTACAACAGTGACTATACTCCAAAGGTTCTCCATTGGCTATAAAGTGCTTTGAGATGCCCGGTGGTTGTGAAAGGGGCTATATAAATCCAAGTTTGTCTTTCTTTAAAGATATTGATTGGATTTGTTTTGGAACTTTCTCCTTGGTGAAAACCTGCAGTTTTAGAAACCAGGGTTTCAGGAATAGCCTCTGAAACATGATATCGGAACAGAGCCTAATGATTTTCATAAGATATGATAACATTTAAATGCTGAGTTGGAATATTGGCCCGTAATTTGCGGTCAGCAGCGAAGCAAAGGCCTTTGCCGCTGGCCCCACATAAAGCTGCCTGCTACGACTTTGCAATCTCTGTGGTGAGAAATTTGCCTTTTTCGATGTGCAATTGAGACCAGTGTCGTGTGGTGGAAATTCCAATATGAATCAGGTATTGTTCATTAAAAATAGGATAAATGCAATTTCTCACATTGGCTATGAATGGATGTGGGAACATTTCCTCTCTTGTCTATTTAAAAGGAAGGAACTTATATTTATATAGTGCCTTTCACGTTCTCAGGATATCCCGAAGTCTATGAATTTGTTTTTTTTTGTAATGCGCTCTTGTTCACAAGAAAACATGACCGCCAATTTGGGCAGAGCAAAATGCCACAAACAGCAATGGAATAAATGAGCAATCAGTCTGTTTTGGCAGTGCTGGTTAAAGGATAAATGCAAGCCAGTGCACCCAGCTCCTCCTTTAAATAATGCCACAGGATCTTCGACATCCTCCTCAGCAGGTGAACAGGGCCTGTTTATTTGCACCTGCAATAATGTGCCACTCCCTTCGTACTGCACTGAAATTTTAGCCTAGATTATGTGCTCAAACTTTCGATTAGGCCTTCAGCCCTTGACCGAATAGAATTCCATCACTGAGCCAAGCTGACACTTGCTATTTGTATTTACAAGTAAATGTGTTCTTTATACTCTTATTTACAAACTCACTATAAATAGCAATCAGAGGAGACCTTTCCTCTGTTTCTTTATGCACTAAAATGTTTTTTTTCATGCAAACAGGCAAGAACACTCCTCGGAATCTGGTTTGAGTTCTGCTCAGACAAAAGACCGTGTTGACCCCCTCTTTTTGAAGGCTGTTAATGGTCTGAAGTGAAATACTGTTGCATAATTGAAACCTAGTTTGTAGTTGTAATGTATTTACTTCATGGATTCTTTGCTTAAGAATTCATAGCAATACATTGTTAATAAACCAACTAGTTCTTTGTAACAAAGGTTTAACAATCACACTACACATTACCAGTTCATCCACCAGGCCCACAGCTGCCTGCCTCATCGTCGATCCCCTAAACCCAACTGGCTGGGGTTTTATTGAGTCTTGTGAACAACACGTGACTGGCTAAGCCACTCACAATTTAACAGTTCTACAAACCTGTGAGCATACTCACCAAGTGCATACATTACACTAGTCAACACAAATGCTTAGCAAAGAACTTCCCTCAGATTTAGCACTTTAAAATAAAAATTAATCGTTTATTTGGTTGCTTCACTTTATGTTGATTTTCATCATCATTGGCAGTCCCTCGGAATTGACGAAGACTCGCTTCCACTCTTAGAATGAGTCCTTAGGTGGCTGAACAGTCCAATACGAGAGCCACAGTCCTTGTCACAGGTGGGACAGATAGTCGTTGAGGGTAAGGGAGGATGGGACTAGTTTGCTGCACGCTCTTTCCGCTGCCTGCGCTTGTCTTCTGCATGTAGTCGGTGATGAGACTTGAGGCACTCAGCACCCTCCCAGATGCACTTCCTCCACTTAGGGCGGTCTTTGGCCAGAGACTCCCAGGTATCGGTGGGGATGTTGCACTTTATCAGGGAAGCTTTGAGGGTGTCCTTGTCATGTTTCTTCTATCCACCTTTGGCTCGTTTGCCATGAAGGAGTTCCGAGTAGAACGCTTGCTTTGGGAGTCTCGTGTCTGGCATGCGGACTATGTGGCCTGCCCAGCGGAGCTGATCAAGTGTGGTCAGTACTTCAATGCTGGGGATGTTGGCCTGGACGAGGACACTGATGTTGGTGGTGTCTGTCCTCCCAGGGGATTTGTAGGATCTTGCGGAGGCATCGTTGGTGATATTTCTCCAGCGACTTGAGGTGTCTACTGTACATGATCCACGTCTCTGAGCCATACAGGAGGGCGGGTATTACTACAGCCCTGTAGAGCATGAGCTTGGTAGTAGATTTGAGGGACTGGTCTTCGAACACTCTTTTCCTCAGGCGGCCAAAGGCTGCGCTGGTGCAGTGGAGGAGGTGTTGAATCTCCTCATCAATGTTTGCTTTGGATCTTGATGACTGGGGGACAGTGCTGTGCGGAAAGGACAGGCTGGTGGAGGACCTTTGTCTTATGGATGTTTAGCGTAAGGCCTATGCTTTCGTATGCCTCAGTAAATACATCGACTATATCCTGGAGTTCAGCCTCTGAATGTGCGCAGACGCAAGCGCCGTCCGCGTACTGTAGCTCGACGACAAAGGTTGGGGTGGTCTTGGACATGGCCCGGAGGCGGCGAAGGTTAAACAGCTTCCCACTGGTTCTGTAGTTTAGTTCCACTCCAGCGGGGAGCTTGTTGAACTGTGAGGTGGAGCATGGCAGCGAGGAAGATTGAGAAGAGGGTTGAGTTGATGGCGCAGCCCTGTTTGACCCCGGTCCGGACGTGGATTGGGTCTGAAATGGATCTGTTGGTGAGGATCATGGCCTGCATGTCGTCGTAGAACAGGCGGAGGATGTTGACGAACATTTGGGGCCATCTGAAACGGAGGAGGACGCTCCATAGACCCTCGCGGTTGACAGTGTGAAAGACCTTTGTAAGGTCGAAAAAGGCCATGTATAAGGGCTGGCGCTGCTCCCTGCATTTATCCTGCAGCTGTCATGCTGCAAAGATCATGTCCCCGTAGGGAACAAAATCCGCATTTGACTCCTGGAGGAGCTCCTCGACCACAGGGAGAAGACGGTTGAGGAGGACTCTAGCGATAACTTTCCCAGTGGCTGATAACAGGGAGCTTCCTCTGTAGTTGCCGCAGTCGGACTTGTCCCCTTTTTTAAAAATGGTCACGATCACTGCATCTCTGAGATCTCCCGGCATGCTCTCCTCCCTCCAGCTGAGGGAGATGAGGTCATGTATCCATGCCAACAGTGCCTCTCCCCATACTTTAGTGCCTCAGCAGGGATTCCATCTGCTCCCGTAGCCTTGCTGATCTTGAGCTGTCTTATGGCTTTGCCTACCTCGTGCGGTGTTTGAGGGTGTCACTGAGGTGGTGGCGGGTCACATGCTGTGGGATGGAGTCGAGAGCACTCGAGTCAAAGACAGAGTCTCGGTTGAGGAGATCTTCAAAGTGCGCCTTCCGGCGGGCCCTGACTGCCTCGGTGTCCTTGATGAGTGTTTCCCCGTACTTGGCCAGCAGTGGGGTGGTGCCTTGGGAGTTTGGACCATAAATGGTCTTGACTGCGATGAAGAATCCTTGCACATCATGACTGTCGGCCAGTTGTTGTATCTCCTGTGCTTTCTCCATCCACCACCTGTTCTTTCAGTCCCGAGTTTTTTGTTGGACCTCAGCCTTGAGCCGCCTGTAATGTTGTTTTGCTGCTCCCAAGTTGGCTTGTTGTTTAAGGCTCAGAAATGCTCTGCGCATGCGATCTATTCGTTCTTGGATCTCCTGATCATTCTCATCAAACCAGTCCTGGTGTTTTCTGGTTGAGTGAACAAGCGTCTCTTGGCAGGCACTAGTTATGGAGGCCTGGAGGGCAGACCAAGCGCTGTGGGCATTCTGTGTCTCAGGGTCATCAAGGCACGCCAGGTTAGCTGTGAGGCGCTGGCTGTATCGGGCTCTCTTACCAGCGTCTTTAAGTGCAGCACTGCTTCTGCTGTCCCCTCTGCTTTGGGACTATACTGATGTCGATGATGGATCGGATTAGGCGGTGGTCCGTCCAGCAGTCGTCAGCTCCTATCGTGGCGCGGGTGATGTGCACATCCTTGCGGTCCCTGGCTTGGACGATGACATAGTCGAGCAGGTGCCAGTGTTTGGAGCGAGGGTGTTGCCACGATGCCTTGTATTTGTCCCTCTGGCGGAACAAGGTGTTGGTGATGACAAGGTCATGTTCTAGACATTTTCTCAGGAGTATAGTACTGATGGAGTTGGCTGTCCCTAACCCCTCTCTGCCAATCATGCCTCCCCAGAGGGCTGTGTCTTTGCAGACCCTGGTGTTGAAATCACCTAGGAGGATCAATTTGTCATCCATGGGGACGTGGGACAGGGATTTTGCGAGGTTGGAGTAAAAACCCTCTTTGGCCTCATCAGTTGCATCGAGTGTTGGGTCGTACGCACTGATGACTGTGGCGCATTGGTTTTGGGATAGGGTGAGTCGAAGAGTCATGAGGCATTCATTAACCCCGCAGGGGGAGTCTTTGAGATGGTCGACCAGTTCATTTTTGATGGTGAAACCGACTTCGTTAAGGCGGCGTTCTTCCTCTGGTTTCCCTTTCCAGAAAAAGATGTAACCTTCATCTTGTTCCTTGAGCTGGCCTTCCCCTGCCCGCCAGATCTCGCTTAGGGCGGCAATGTCAATGTTGATTTTACCAAGAACCTAGAGGATGAAATTCCTCTTTTAATAAAAGAAAGATCTCTTATTCTCCCTAGTTACAATCCTGCTAACAAATGTTGTAATGCATGTCTTTCAAAAGTTGCATTTCTAGCGAACGTGATTTTGCTGGTATTATTTATTGTGGAGAATCACTAAAAGAGGACACGTCACCCCCTAGTTTCTAATCCCAGGACCCTGCTGTGAATACAGCCCCATGTTACAGTGACTCTGAAGGTTGAACATACAGTCACCAAAATGCACTGGATCCTGAGGCGTGCCTCTGCAGCCTTTTTGTGTTCAGACATGAATGAACCAAACTGCATTGATCGCTCAACAGGACAACAGTGAGTGACATGTACATACAGATACTGATTATTGGAGTCTGGTGTTGTGTTAGGAGTTAGAGAGACAGTGAGACCCGTGTGCAAAATCCTGGATTTCTTACTTTGAAAATAATCGTTGTGACAGGCTGTCAGCATTGATTATTTTATGCTAAGTGCATGCGCTGAAAAGGTTTCCGACCAGACAGAATCTTCCTTAATAGCCATAATAATCTGACATTATAGGTAGCTGCAGGACCAGTTTTAATCCAAGACCAATAGAGAGCTAAACAATATTTTCCCGTGCAGTTTACTTAAAAGTAATAAATACATGTTATCACTGACTCATTAGTCAAAAACAACTTGAGCTAGAATAATGAGACGGCACATTGAAATAATAGGCATCGATAATGCTGAAACACGCATGTTATTGAAATTCTATCATGCATCTACACTTACTAAATTGGAAGGATTTTGTTCAACTCCCATTACTAAATTCCTCTAATTCGACAACCTGCCTCATCAAGGAACAAGAATGCGTGATTGAAAGCCTATTCCTAGCACATCTGCCTGATGTTTCACTGTACCCAGTTCCACGGCTGCTATCTGAGGTTATGATTGGGATGCATTTTCAGGGGAATGCAGAAGGAGCTGAACGTTGTTCGCATGTTCTAACTTCAAGTGTTTGACTTTGATATCAGGATCTAAAATGTTATGAAATGAATTCTCGGATGTGGGCGCCGCTAGCGAGGCTGGCATTAATTGACCATTGCGAGTTCCCCTTGAGAAGCTGGTGGTGGGCCGCCTTGAACCGCTGCGGTCCATGCAGTGCAAGTGCTTATTCTTTTTTTGCTCCTTTCTAGCAGTTTTGATACAACTGAGTGGCTCACTAGGTTACTTCAGAGTGGCAGTCACGGGTCAACCACGTTGGTGTCACATATAGAAAGAAAGAGTGTGCATTGAAATTACCGTGTTTTCAGTCCCAATGGCCTTACAGCCAATGAAGTACTTTTTGAAGTACAGTCACCGTTATATTGTAGGAAATCTGGCAGCCAATTTGCACACAGCAAGCTCCAATGTGATAATCTGTCTCAGTGATGTTAGTTGAGGGATAAGTATTGGCCAGGACATTGAGGATAACTCCCCTGCTCTTCTTCTATTGGCTCACACCAGGTAAGGATGTTAGTGAACCAGTTGGGTCTTCACAACAATCTAGCAGCTTCCTGATCACTGAAACCAGCTTTTTATTTCCAGCTTTTTTTGGGTGGGATTTGAATTTAAAGTGAATATTCTCTGGATTATTTGTCCAGGCCTCTGGATTACTAGTTCAAAACACATAGCCGCGATGTTACTGTACCCATAAAGCAGCATGTTCCATTCTTTACCAGTGCATTAGGATGTAAATAGGCCAAATGGGCTCCTTCAGGGCTGGAAGCTGTGATGGTTTTATTGAATATTCAAAACAGACACAGGGCTATGGGAAGGGAGCAGGGCAGTGGGATTAGTACTGAATTGCTATAGGAAAGAAAGGTAAGGATACGATGGGCCAAATAGCCTCCATTTGTGCTGTAAACCTGTAACTCTATTTACAAAATACACTGTATTCCAAATCTCATCACACCTTCAAGGACACATTTTGAAATAATAGGATGGGTCTTGCTGAACAATAACGGCATGTTAACAACGCACGCTATTATTAATGAGCAAATCGCCAGCAAGCTCAGGCGATTAAGAGATACGGCGTAAGTTGTAAATCCTCAGAACTTGCTAGTCGATTTACGCTACTCCGCCGTTTGCTTTGCAGAAACAGCATCTTGCCCATTATTTTTAAGAACTTGTTGGCTTTTCACGTTAATTGCTCATTAAACTGACTGCAGAAAGCTAGGGCTAGAACTTAACAGCATAAGTATCCTTTTTAACGATGCGATATTTGTTACTGCAATGCCAGCCAATCAACCTCTCTGGCCCAGAAAGGGACCAATTTAAACCGTTCAATCTTATTCCTGCATGTAGTCAATTGTTAGAGAGTTTTAAAAGTTCAAATTTTAAGTTTTTTTCATTCTTTTCTGTCTTCTTTTTTTCTCTCTCTCTCTCTTGAATAAATCTTTCTTTCCCCCTCTTTATTTCTCTTTCTGTATCTGATTATTGACTCAAAATCACCCTCTTTCATCGTTCCTCTGTTTCTTTCTCACAAAATGCTAAATAAGGTAACAATAATATTAAACAACGATATCCCACAATACAACTGCCTCTTAAGCTTTCATTTTCTGTTATCACATGCAATATTGTGCAACCAACTGGAATGAGGAGGCCAGATGTATTATTGCTCTTGGAAAATCGTGGTTTTCCTTATCTGTATTACCAATATCAGGAAATTTGCTTTGTAAAATCCTATTAGTTAAGATGTGGTGATTACGTTCCAGTTTGATACAAAACTTATCACAAGGTATGATGACACTGATACTTAAACCTCACCTTCCTGGTGTATTCAGGTGCTTCACAGCAGCAGAAAACAAAAGAAAACCCTCAAATCTTTCATGTTCTCAGCACACCCCAAAATGTTTTGCAGCCAATGAATTGGTAGCACACTTCTGGCTGTTTATGTGGCATTAAGTGATAACAGCATCATAATGGCAGAGCCGTGGCATTTTCATACAAATCACATGATAACCATTAGAGTAGATGTATTTGGGTCTGAGTCATTGCTGCGAATGTAATCCTGCTAAGGGTTTATAAATATGGCAATTAGTCATTTTGAGTTTGTTCATTAATTTCATGCAAATAAATCTCAGCGTAAAGCTAACAATTATTTGAGAAATGCAGGAGTTTCCATTTAGATTTGAGGAGTGCCCATTATAGTGCACATTGCAATAAACTCCGTGCTATTTGCTTATTCAAATATGTTACACATTTAAAAATTACTCATACTTTAAGCTTAAAAAAAGTCAAAGGACATTCAAATTACATTTGACCAACACTCTACCTTAACTTTATACGTCCTTTTTCCCAACAGCTGTTTTTCTTCTTGTATCTAGATAATCTTTTAAAAGCTCATTAGGCTAATGAGGGTAATATTTATTAAATGCAATCATTGCTTTGTGTAGATTCTCCTGAGTGCATTATCACTGGTATAAATTCTGACGTTACCAGCGATGAAAAGCTACCAGTTAGAGTGTTTACGTGTATTGCATATTTGTTGGGGTTTTATCTGTAAACTAGCCACCCTTTCCTGCACGTCTGGTTTTTGCAACATTGTTTTTAGCATTTGTCCTCTCAGGGCGCGACTTCCTTCGCCCCTCTGCAGCCACAGGCAGAATATCAGCAGCAGGAGAATGGGGCGGGTGGGGCGGCCTACTGCCAGGCCTCAGGGGAGGGCCTGCTGCTGGAAATCTTCCTCCCTCCTAGCAGGAAGCTCCGCTGCCCGACCCTTTAAAACCTTGCCGCAGTTACTGACAATGTAGCTTGACAATGGTGCTCCAACAAGAATGAGTGGTGAACTCGCCTTGAAGGAAAATCCAGTCCAATTTATAAACAGTAACATTTACATTTTTGTGCAACTGGTTCATTTGTGTCTTCTAGTACACATCACAATGCTAATACGTGCAAAACAGTAGGCCACAGACAGGGGAGTAAGTGTCACAACTGAAGTTACAGCATTGAAGCCTTTGGACTATTACAGCTATGTCAGAGTGCAGAAATGTCCCAAATAATCGTTAATGGTGGGACTCGGTTAGTGCCCCGGCCTTTCACGTCTGGGACATGGGATCAAAGCCAGCCCAGACTATGGACGTGAATGTCTCCCCTCTCTGCCAGTTGTAATGTGAATTGAGTTTGGGTGGTCTCCATCTTGATCTGGTGAGCAGAGGCCCATAGTACAAATCTGTCTACACAATGGCAGAGTTAGCAGTTTCACTCAGAAATGTCATAAGGATGTTTGCTCTATAAAATGTAAATGAACAACAATACTCTTGTGAGGCTGAAGCAAAGGCACAACATTATGCACAACAGAATGAGTTTTACTGTGCTATACCAGACCGAGAAATGCTCTCAACACTGGGTGCTCACCTTGGGGAAGGAGTAATAGGTGAGCGCAGACAGATTTAAATATGAGGGAATGTGTTGAAGGAGTCTGGCCAAATTAAAATCAGCTGTTTAAAAGTTAAATTAACCATTCATGATCTGAATCAACCGAATATTCTGCATAATTTTACCAACGTTCATTACTTATTTGTATATATTGCTTACAGCAGCTAACAAAAAAGGACCTTCACAGAGAGGCATTCAGCAGAGATTAATTCATTTACAAACATATAATCTGTCAAAATAGCAAGAGCTGACCAGCTCTTCAAATATCCAACACAGCTTGCAAAAAGCGAACAACTCAAAGCAACCATAAATTTAGGTCAATGACCAGGGCCATTATACTACTGTGATACAAGAGGTTCCATTCTATTTTTATTACATGCCCTCTCAGGTGGATGTAAAAGATCCCACGGCACTATTTCAAAGAAGAGCAGGGGAGTTATCCCCGGTGTACTGCCCAATATTTATCCCTCACTAAAACCGATTATCTGGTCATTATCACACTGCTGTTTGTGGGAGTGCAAATTGGCTGCCGCATTTCTTGCATTACAACAGTGACTGCAATTCCAAAAATACTTCATTGGCTGTCTTGTGGTCGTGAAAGCTGCTATATAAATGCAAGTCTTTCTTCTTTCATGGGATTCCTGGATTTTTTAACCAGGATTTTGGGGAGATTACATTCTGCAATTTGGCCCATTTTTGGGGGGAAATACTGAAGCCCAATGGCTTTGCCGATGACACGTGGAAATAAGTGGTTACACAAAAAATGTAGTGGGATATGAGGTTATGGCAGCTTGAGCTGCAGAAATACCCAATACCCCATCACTTCCAGGAACAAACTGAAGCTTCGGAAGTGGTATGTCGGTACTGCAGGCATAAGGTTTATTTTATAGAGGTTCTGGGACGAGCCTCACCCCAGGAACATTTTGATTTTTGATGTTTTTTGGTGCATCTGCCTTTTTAGTGCTATTAAGAAAGTAATGGAGGCTGAGATAAATATGCTGCTGTTAACAATTTGATAGAATTTCCAAATATATCTGTTATGTAATGATGTGTGTATCATCCCAGGACCTTAAATGTAATGTAAGCACTATGCCACACCACAGAGGGCGCTGTGGTGGGAAACCCTGGTAGTACCTGCAACAAGGGCTATATAAGGCTGACCACCACACCTGGGAGGCACTGTGGAGCTGAACAATAAAGGACGAAGGTCACAGCAGTTAGACTTACACCAGACCGTGTGGAGTCAGTGGTTTGTGTGCTACATACACCACATTGGCGACAAGGAAGCGGACGAACTCCACGCAACCATGGCTACTCTGGGCTCGCTAAAGGATTTTACCGTGGGCAATGATTGGAAGGCCTTTACGGAAAGGCTCGAGTACTACTTCACAGCAAACGACCTGACGGAGAACACATACGCAATGATAGAGAAGCGTAAGGCGATATTGCTCTCCAGTTGTGGAGATGAGGTTTACTGTCTCGTCAGGGATTTGCTGGCACCCGGGAGCGCCAGGGACAAGTCATACGAGGAGCTGACTGAACTCATTCGTGACCAGTTGAAACCGAAGGAGAGCATCCTCACGGCCAGATACAAATTTTACCATCACTGCAGACCTGAGGGCCAGGATATCACCAAATATGCTGTGGACCTCAGGAGACTCGCGGCGCCGTGTGATTTTGGGGCACACCTTGACGAGGCTTTGTGGGACGTTTTCGTTATGGGGATTGGCCACGAGGGCCTCCTTCACAAGCTGCTGGCCATGGAACCCACAATCACTCTGACAAAGGCCATCACCATCAGCCGGGCATATATGACCTCGACTTGCAGCACCGAGCAAATAATCCACACAGTCTCGAACCCGGCAGGCACTGTCCACAGGATAGCGCCCACCACGGACAAAACTGCAGAACGTGGCTCTGCCCGGGGCAGAGAGCACGGACCTCGGGGTCCTGGAACTCAGAATCCGCTGAGGGGGGCCAATCAAGCAGCACCATGCTGGCGTTGTGGAGGAAGCCATGGGGCTTACCAGTGCAGGTTTGCGGAGTACACGTGCAATACCTGCCACGTTAAAGGCCACCTTCAGTGTATGTATAAAAGAAATCAGACTCACCACGTGGCTGAGGAGATGGGGGATGATCTACTGTTCAGCGAGGAGCAGGTAGAAGAAGATGAGGTGTTTGGACTGCACACGTGTACTGACGATTCGCCCCCAGTGATAAGGGAAGTAAAAATCAACGGAGTCCCAGTGAGTATGGAAGTGGACACGGGCTCGGGTCCGTCGTTGATGAGTCGGAGAACTTTTGATAAACTGTGGATTAACCCAGCTGCACGACCCAAGCTGGTCCCGGTCACGGCGAAGCTGTGTACCTACACCAGGGAACTCATACCTGTTCTTGGCAGAGCGATGGTGCAGATACCCCACGGGAATGAGACACACGGTTTACCTTTGTGGGTCGTTGCAGGCGATGGGCCGACACTCCTCGGCCGGAGGTGGATGGGGACGGTCCGTGGGAGCTGGGAAGACTTCACCACTCCACAGGCTGCTGCTCCCCGGGGTGCTGCCGTGCCCCGGATCCCCAGAGAGCAGCGCCGACCGAGCTGGAGCTGCAGCCTCAATCCACCCACAGGCAAGTCCCAGGCCTGGACCTCACACACACATCCCGCAGCCTCAGCCCCCACAGGCAAGCAGTTCTGCACAGAGGGGCCTAGTGGGGGGGGAGTGAGCCGGCGGGGTGCGAGGGATTCAGGATGGCCGGCAGTTCGGAAGAGCCCCGCCGAGGAGCTGTTCGTGTCGGGCTGCGGCAGCAGCTGGAGGTCGGGAGCTACGGAGGCCGCGGGGGACGCGGCAAGTGCTGCCGCTGGAGAGACCACGACGGTCGCAGGAGAGGCGGCAAGTCAGGTGGCAGTGGAGGGGAGCGGAGGCTGCGACGGCGGAAGGCATCCGGAGCGGCGGAGAAGAAGATGGCGGCGGCATCGTGTCGGAGCAGCAGAGCATCAAAGATGGCGGCGCCCAAGGAGAAGCCTCGTGGAATCCTCCTGCATCAAAGATGGCGCCTTAAAAAGGAAATGCACCCGGGAGTCTTAAAAGGGCCTTACCAAGAGGTGGTCCCCACAAAGGCAGAGCGAGTCTAAAATGAGCTATGTTAATGTGAGATAGTGAATTTATAATAAGAATTACTTTTTTAATGCTGAATGGCCACTATTTGTGTAAAATAATGGATGAAGTACAATTAATGATAACGGCTAACAAGGAAATCAAGGATCCGTTACCAGTCAATAACCAGTTAATGTACCAAATAATATGTACCATACTAACGCACTGTCTATGCCCACCTGCCTTCCGTTGGACAAGTGTGATGTTATGTATTGATGTGTGTATCGTTGTCCTGCGACCTGGTTGGGGGGGGGGGGGGGGGGATGGTGATGTTATGTAATGATGTGTGTATCGTCCCAGTACCTTAAATGTAGTGTAAGCACTATGCCACACCACAGAGGGCACTGTGGTGGGAAACCCTGGTAGTACCTGCAACAGGTGCTATATAAGGCTGACCACCACACCTGAGAGGCACTCTGGAGCTGAACAATAAAGGACGAAGGTCACAGCAGTTAGATTTACACCAGACCGTGTGGAGTCAGTGATTTGTGTGCTACATACACCACAATATCTTTAAATACTGAACGTGAGCTAGCCTGGTGGTGCGCGGATTGCTGCTCCAACATATGCCATTAGTGATAGGCCACAGGAATATGATCATATACACTGAAATCCCAATCTTGGTTGAGTCATTCAGAATGGTATTATGCGGAGCTGAAAGCTTCCCTTATTTGCCAAGAAAAATATGAATCGGAAAGTGACAACTTTTGACACCCGGAGACAACAAGTTCATTCTCGTCAAAAGAATGGACCAGGATATCTCCAGCTGAGGGTCGCTAAATGGGACTGTATACAACTGGCATGTGTTATAGCTAAGCCCAATCTTACCTTTACCTGATGGCCCCAGATGCGCACTTTCCAGCAGGAATCACTGAGTAGTGATCAGGAGTGAAAACTCTGGTTTATTGTTGTCACCCTTGCTGAGCCAGTGGTGCTGAGACCAGCTGAGGTGTCTCTACCGCCGGTATGCTGCTGATCAGTATTGACTTGGCTTATGTGGCCTAGTACCACAACAGCCAGCACATTTTCCAAATTAAGCAATTGGGAAATTCATGAGAAATAGTTTTGTGTGTTCCATTTCAAGTACTATTCCCTCCTCCAAAAGAAAAATACCGTGGATGCTGCAATCTGAAATAAATGGGACAAATTAAGAAACAAAAGATGAGTCTCGATGGGATGTGAACTATTCTCTCCTCAGTTGATGACCTGGCCACTGACAACCAGTGCACTCTTGTGCCATTTATCTGCAGTGTTGTTCTCAGCAAAGGTATAATGGCTCTGATCCAATCATTGCAATTTTAGTCAACAGCTGATTAGTGACAAAAAGCACAGTCATTGCATTTTACTTCCTCAAATAAGTTAATCACGATATTTTACATGGCTTGAAGTTCCCCTCGCCGTATCATTTATGAGTCATGCAGACAGCCAAAGACTCGGAATAGACCCATTAGAACTCTACCAAACCTCCAGCCTGATCTCTCAATGCTCGCGTGGTGGGTTGCTCAAAATTTCATGTTGGTTTACTTTAGTCAGGTTCTGTTCTTAAAAACTTTTTTCAGTCGATAGTTCAGTATTGCATTGTAATACAATACTGGTTTAACAGTGGAAATGTGAGCTGGTAGTGATTATGTAAAAGGTAGGTTTAAAGTCAAAATAACTAATGTTATATCCTTGGATGCTCTGATAATGACTCCATGTGGCAATGTGTTGTACTTGAACTGTAGTGACCTTTATTGATAACTCCAGAGTGAGGATCACACCTGGTGGCCTGCCTTTTATACAAGGCCTGGCACACCTGTACAGGTAACCTGCAAGTCACCCACTGCGGTGCCCTCTGGTGGCACACCTTGTAATAGTACAAGCAGTAACCATGTAGGATACATGACATCACTCTCCCCCAAGCCTTTAGTGTAAATCGCCTCTGCATTGACTGTGCTCTGGGCTTAGCTCTATCTGGTTGACCCTTGGCGGGTTGTTTCCATCTTGGGTGTGTGGGTGGTGTTTCCTTGGCAGTAGAGTGCTGGTGGTTTCTGTTTGTGCGTCCATGACCACTCCATTCTCTCCCGCCACATACAGATGGTGCCATTGGCTCATTACATTCATATACATTCAAGTCCACTGTGCTCTCGGGGCTTTTGCCGTTGCTTCTAGCGGTGGGCAGGTTCACAGATGCCTGTGACCTCCCTGTCCTCTCCTTGCGCCTTGGGTCGCTGCGGCTCCCTGAGGAGCAGTCATCCAGCAGTGCACAGGGAACTGCTGACTCGCTTGCCTGGGCGTTATTTGGTTTGGGATCCTGGCTGGTCCCGGTCCCATTTGGGAGAACTGTTGCGGGTGACCCCTCGTTCCTGGGTATGGCCTTGGTGGCGATAGGGTCTGGGGGCTGTGCCTTAGCACAGTTTGCTCTTTCAGGCTCGTGGCAGTTGGTGCCATCGGGTGCCTGAGAGGTGGAGCCGATCAGGGGCAGGGTATCGATACCGGTGGCGTTGCTCTCCTGAGATCGCTTGCTCTGCAGCTTGTATGTATTGGCTGCTTGTGGCCACATTCCATGGTGCATAACTCTGGTCCCAGGGACGCAGGCTACTACATTGGGTAGCTCGCTGGACCTGTGTGCTCCCGATGGGTATCTGCCCGCTGCATTGACTGAATGCAGTTGAAATCCTACATCATACAACGTTTCATTACTCATTGTAAATAACTTGTAGCTCCGACCACGTGACTTTTCTTTGCTTATTGCATGTACACAACTCTGATCATCAATTACACATTTCATATCGAACTCACAGTTACTCTTACATTGATTGAGAGTGGGGAACTGTCCCTTTAAGTGTGGTGGGTTGCAGGCCTCCTTTAAGAGAGCCTTGCTATCTTTACCCCAATCCTCTTCTTCGCTCGGTACCACGTGTTGCTCCATCAGCGCTGCACCTCGTGGTCTGGCCGCCACCATCTTTTTCTTCAGCGCATCACCTCGTGGTTTGGGCGCCATCTTTCCTCCATCCACGATGTCGACTGCGGTGATCCTCTTCTCTCCGGATTTTGCCACCGAGGCTGGGAAGTCACCTTTGGATCCGATTTTCTTCCTCCGGAGTCCTGCCACTGGAGCCTGGAAGGTGCGTTCGGGTCGTCTCAGCTGGATCATCTCCATGCAGTCATGCTGAGCGGTCTGCGCCTCGGGTGCTGTGCTGGTCTGCTCTCTGGTGCCAGGTCCACCCTCAGGTGAGGGCTTGCTTTGCCTCTGAGCGCGGATGACGTTGATCGCTGGAGGGATGAAATCTTCCCAACTCCAATGGATCTTCTCCATCCACCTTCTTCTGAGTAGCGGTGGTCCATCACCTGCAACAATCCACAGTGGTAACTTGTGCACCGCGCCATCATGGAGTATCTTTACATCCTCACTACCAACGACTGGGATAAGTTCATCGGTGTAGGTGTGCAGCTTTGCCTGAACCGGGACCAACTTGGGTCGTTCAGTTTGATTGTCCCATAGCCTCTCAAAGGCTTCTTGATTCATTACTGACTGGCTCGCCCCCGTGTCCACTTCCATGAAGACTGGAACACCATTTATCTCGACTTCCATCCTCAACGGGGAACACTCGGTGGTGCAGGTAAACATACCATACACCTCATCGTGGGGCTGAGCTGCTTCTCTAACTATCGTTTCATAATCCGCGCTGGATTCATGGCCATCTGCAGACTCTTCATCAACACAGTGAGTCATATTTCCTTTACACATTCGCTGGAGGTGACCCTTTGTGCTGCAGCCTTTACACACATAGTCTTTAAAGCGGCACTGGTGAGCCCTGTGATTCCCTCCGCACGCCAGCATGGAGCCACTTGGTTAGCTCCCCTCCGCGAACTCTGAGTTAAGGGACTCGGGGACCTGTTCTCTCTTCCCTGAGAAGTTTCACATTCTACAGTCCAACCTCTAAAAGGCACCATTCTGTGTACAGTACTTGCCAGGTTTGAATCCTGAGGATGAGTCATCCGCCTAGAGCCACAGTTCGAGGTCATGAATGCCTGGCTTACGGGGATGGCCTTCTGCAGTGTGACTGTGGTATCCGCCGACAGTAGCCTGTGAAGAAGGCCCTCATGGCCGATTCCGATGACAAAGATATCCCGCAGCGCTTCGGTGAGGTGGTCGCCGAAATCACACGGTGCCGCCAGCCTCCTGAGGTCTGCAGCATATTTCCCGATTTCCTGGCCTTCAGGCCGTCGGTGGGTATAAAACCAGTGTTTGGCTGTGAGGATGCTCTCTTTGGGCTTGAGTTGTTCTTGGATCAGCGTTACAAGCTCCTTGTACATCTTGGTCGTTGTCTTCGCTGGTGCTAGCAAGTCCCCGACGAGGCCATAGACAGTGGGCCCACAACTGGTTAGCAGAATAGCTCTATCTTATCAGCCATTGTGGCCGGATTGTCACCTGCCAGGTCGTTTGCTGTGAAGAAATGGTTGCGCCTCTTCACAAAGGTTTCCCAATCATCACCATCGGCGAACTGCTGCAATGTATCAAGGGTAGCCATTTTCGCGTGAAGGTCCGTAATCTCGTCGCCAATTGTTATGTCCTTTGATGTTCTGATAATGACTCCATGAGGCAATGTGTTGTACTTGAACTGTAGTGACCTTAGTCCTTTATTGATAACTCCAGAGTGAGGATCACACCTGGTGGCCTGCCTTTTATTCTAGGCCTGGCACACCTGTACAGGTAACCTACAAGTCTCCCACTGCAGGGCCCTCTGGTGGCACACCTTGTAATAATACCAACAGTAGCCATGTAGGATAAATGACACCTACGCCACTGTAAACAACAACAGAAACCTAGCGCCGTTAACAACTACAACAACAACAACTTGTATTTATATAGTGCCTTTAACGTAATAAAATTTCCCAAGGCGCGTCACAGGAGTGTTCTAAAAAAAATGTTGACACAGCATGTTAGATGTAAAATGCAAGCACAAGAATGGCTGTGATATCATTGCTAATAGCAGGAAGCCGGTGTAATGCATGTTAAATTAGCCATGATTCAATTTTTCTGGGATATTAGTTTCGGGTATCACTTTTACAGTTGACTCTCTTGTTCCCACCTGTAACTAATTTCAATAACATTATTTTCACTAATTAACATGGGTGGGATGGGATTGCAGATTCGAGTCGTTATCCTATGTGAATAATTATAGGCACGGTGACACCACTTTGGACACCTGGAAATGAAAGGACCGAACATTTTAAAGCGTAGCCAGCAAAGCTGATTGGGCTTCAGACGAGTACTAACACTGCATTCGTCATCAGTTGATCCTGCAGCATTTGGAGCATCTTGGCATTGCCGAAAGATTAAATCTTGCGCTTATTTTTAAATCAGCAAACAGCCCTGAGCAGACACTGCCCAACACTGACTGTCAGTGTGAAATATCCCATACGTCACACACTGTAACAGTGAAGTAACTACTCCCCAAGTTACATTTCCCTTGTTCAGAATAACCCCAATGCTCCGTCTTACAGGTTCAGCAAGAATAACTTGTTCACCTCCATCCCAGCTCAGCATAAATGGTCTTTGTTCAAACCAAATTGCATATTATCCTTAAAAAATTAATGTCTGCATTCCAACATAATGCAGGTGCGCAAGCAAATAACTAGGTGCACTTTTGAAGGATTATCTTTGGGGGTCCAAAGATAATCATGTTCAAAGTTTAACAAATGGACATTTGTACTATTTTTTCTTTTGGAACAATTTCAGTTATCTTTATAAAAAGTTTCCTACCTGAAAATGGGTAATCCAGCTACAGATCACAGTTTAAAAGTGGTGTGATCTGCCTTCACTTGTCAGAAACCGCTGTGCTACACTACATATGTAATCTCAGTGGAAGGATTGATCTGAATAATAGACATGAGTTAATGAACTGTGCAGTTGCATCAGCATTCTGCGTGATTCAGATTGTTTACAGAGTGAATAAAGAATCTCCAAACATTGTATACACACACCATTCATTGAGGACAGGGGCCTGAATAAAACAAATTAACTATTCTAAAATGGTCACATGATTAATGCTTTAAAGGAAGACATGTTAAGACTTCCAACCTTTGTTGCTGTCCTAGACTGAATGTGCATATGGACTGAACGCATCGAGCATTAAAAACATGAATGATTATGAAAGGGAAGGGTGGGAATGTTCCACTTGGCTGAGGAGAATGTACAGAAGAATTACGCCGAGATCAGTAATCCCAAATAATAGCCAACAGGCAGATATCTGGTACATTAGTCATCATCAAAGGCGGTCCTTCGAACGAGGATGACTTGCTTCCACATGAGTTTACAGATGTTTCAATGAAGGACCCGATGTATTGTACATGTAGATGTCAAAAAGGCTGGATGAGGTGAGTTTATGGAGGAGGAATGGCAGTATTTTCGATTGTCCATTTTCTCCAACAAGTTGAATAGGTGTTTAAAATAGGATTTTAGAGTTCATTGTATTGTTCCACTTCATGTGCTTACTATAATGATCACACAACCAGATGTGCTAATAGATTATTGATTCTTTTATTGCCACCTTATCCTGCTACAAAATATCAAATTGCTTGGATAAAGGTCAAACATAGATCACGTTACATAGAAAGATAGAAACATAGAAAATAGGTGCAGGAGTAGGCCATTCGGCCCTTCGAGCCTGCATCACCATTCAATAAGATCATGGCTGATCATTCACCTCAGTACCCCTTTCCTGCTTTCTCTCCATACCCCTTGATCCCTTTAGCTTCAAGGGCCATATCTAACTCCCTCTTGAATATATCCAATGAACTGGCATCAACAACTCTCTGCGGCAGGGAATTCCACAGGTTAACAATAAGTGAAGAAGTTTCTCCTCATCTCAGTCCTAAATGGCCTACCCCTTATCCTAAGAATGTGTCCGCTGGTTCTGGACTTCCCCATCATCAGGAACATTCTTCCTGCATCTAACCTGTCCAGTCCCGTCAGAATCTTATATGTTTCTATGAGATTCCCTCTCATCCTTCTAAACAAGTGTATAAAGGCCCAGTTGATCCAGTCTCTCCTCATATGTCAGTCCTGCCATCCCGGGAATCAGTCTGGTGAACCTTCGTTGCACTCTCTCAATAGCAAGAACGTCCTTCCTCAGATTAGGAGACCAAAACTGAACACAATATTCCAGATGAGGTCTCACCAAGGCCCTGTACAACTGCAGTAAGACCTCCCTGCTCCTATACTCAAATTCCCTAGCTATGCAGGCCAACATGCCTTTTGCTGCCTTCACCGCCTGCTGTATCTGCATGCCAACTTTCAATGACTGATGAACCATGACACCCAGGTCTCGTTGCACCTCCCCTTTTCCTGATCTACCGCCATTCAGATAATATTCAGCCTTCTATATCTTAGAAACATAGAAACATAGAAAATAGGTGCAGGAGTAGGCCATTCGGCCCTTCTAGTCTGCACCGCCATTCAATGAGTTCATGGCTGAACATTCAACTTCAGTACCCCATTCCTGCTTTCTCGCCATACCCCTTGATCCCCCTAGTAGTAAGGACCTCATCTAACTCCTTTTTGAATATATTTAGTGAATTGGCCTCAACAACTTTCTGTGGTAGAGAATTCCACAGGTTCACCACTCTCTGGGTGAAGAAGTTCCTCCGCATCTCGGTCCTAAATGGCTTACCCCTTATCCTTAGACTGTGACCTCTGGTTCTGGACTTCCCCAACATTGGGAACATTCTTCCTGCATCTAACCTGTCTAACCCCGTCAGAATTTTAAATGTTTCTATGAGGTCCCCTCTCATTCTTCTGAACTCCAGTGAATACAAGCCCAGTTGATCCAGTCTTTCTTGATAGGTCAGTCCCGCCATCCCGGGAATCAGTCTGGTGAACCTTCGCTGCACTCCCTCAATAGCAAGAATGTCCTTCCTCAGGTTAGGAGACCAAAACTGTACACAATACTCCAGGTGTGGCCTCACCAATGCCCTGTACAACTGTAGCAACACCTCCCTGCCCCTGTACTCAAATCCCCTTGCTATGAAGGCCAACATGCCATTTGCTTTCTTAACCGCCTGCTGCACCTGCATGCCAACCTTCAATGACTGATATACCATGACACCCAGGTCTCTTTGCACCTCCCCTTTTCCTAATCTGTCACCATTCAGATAATAGTCTGTCTCTCTGTTTTTACCACCAAAGTGGATAACCTCACATTTATCCACATTATACTTCATCTGCCATGCATTTGCCCACTCACCTAACCTATCCAAGTCGCTCTGCAGCCTCACAGCATCCTCCTCGCAGCTCACACTGCCACCCAACTTAGTGTCATCCGCAAATTTGGAGATACTACATTTAATCCCCTCATCTAAATCATTAATGTACAGTGTAAACAGCTGGGGCCCCAGCACAGAACCTTGCGGTACCCCACTAGTCACTGCCTGCCATTCTGAAAAGTACCCATTTACTCCTACTCTTTGCTTCCTGTCTGACAACCAGTTCTCAATCCATGTCAGTACACTACCCCCAATCCCATGTGCTCTAACTTTGCACATCAATCTCTTGTGTGGGATATATCTTAAGTATTTTGGGATGGAGTCGCAGTGAAACTACAGCTGGAATTCTCGTTCGGGGAAGGTAGCAATTGCCACTTTTACTTCTGTTTGTTCCTTCTAGAACTCATGTCAGTATTACTAGTGACTTAAAGTATTGTTGCTACCAGTAATTATTACGCATCGGTAGCCGTGCCTTCAGCTAGGCCCCAAGCTCTGGAACTCCCTCCCTAAACCTCTCCGCCTCTCTACCTCTCTTTCTTCCTTCAAGACGCTCCTTAAAACCTACCTCTTTGACCAAGCTTTTGGTCATCTGCCCTAATTTCCTCTTATGTGGCTCAGTGTCAAATTTATTTGTTTGTCTTTAAACGCACCTGTGAAGCGCCTTGGGACGTTTTACTACATTAAAGGCGCTATATAAATACAAGTTGTTGTTACTATAGCACGTTATTCTTCATAAGCATTAGTGATGATGATTATGCAGTGACAATACTCTAGAAGAGGCTGCCACATCAAGCTATCTATTTCAGTGACGGCCTGCGGAATGTGCTTGGTTTGCAACTCGTGCGAAGAGTGTGTGATTTGAATGCAGTCTTTGGAAAGTCAAATCATGCACTCGTGACATTTACTGGAAACAAAGCTGTTCTTCATAGGCTGCCATGTGTATACAGCAAGTAGAAAAAGAGAGGAAAGGGAGTAACAGAAAGAATACACTACACTCCATAGGTTGCACGATTCAGACCATTAACTGTGTAGTGTTATTTCTCATTCCATTTAATGAATCTGCCAGCATGTCGGCTGTTTTTATCTTGATGGTTTAATTTTAAAACATGTAAAATTGTTATGCACTGTTTTCTTTTTCGTATCACAATACGAATTCTAAGCCTATTAGACAGGCAGTGGTTCTAAACATCAAGAAACACGTGGGGGTCTTCAGTTGGCATCATCCAATGGGAAAACACTGTATCCAGTGGAGCATGATGTGCTAAGAGAAACATCAGCAAAAATAAATTTCGATGTCCCCAGGTACGGGATCATAACAAGATGCAGCACAGAGCAGCAGTCTCTGATTCTTGTGAGCTTTCTTCCCACCTCCCCAGTCCCCCCCCCCAAAAAAATACAAGTCCAGTTTGCTCGCTGAGAACGACCCTTTGTCTTTGTTCCCTGGAAGTGTCTGACACAACCATGGCGGGGGGGTTCCTGCTGAGCAGCTTGTAACACTGAACAGTCACTTACAGCGAGGACTTTAAGGGAGGACTGCATTAAAAAGGAAGAGGGAAGGGAAAAAGGCAAGAAGATTCATGAAAGATGCTGATGGTGAATTGGCGATATGTGATGTGACAGAGAATCTCTCCGGCACCAGATCAAACAGTGAAAGATAACCGGACAAGGAAGGGGGAAGAGTGAAAGCAGAGAACCAAAAATATCAACCATGGTTTTGTCTCAAATGTTTTAAATATACTGACAAGTGTCTCACTTGATTACAGATGGATGTGACTATACATATGTGTCTGATCGCAACTGAAAATTCCAGGGCAAAATTTAAGAGCTTTGCGAATAAAACTTTGTGCTAAAATTCCCTCGGCTGGATAGATGTTTACTGAAACTGAAACTATGGAAAAATACATGGTTTAAAGTATCAATATCACCTATTAGTTACATGGTATTTTCAAAGGTTCTTTTTAAAAAAAAAGATTTCTAGCTCCAACTCTTAAAAGGCCATAATTGTACTGCTGTTAATTCCTGGGACATTGTCAATTGGTTGCAGTGCAACAGTACAGAATGCAACTTGAATACTGCCACTGTCTCTGTGAGAAAAATGCTCAGGCAATCTTATCTGGCTAGCTATTCCATCTGTGGTCATGCATTTACCATTCATAGCAGGAGACTGGCAAAACTCAGTGTCATGCATAAATCTCATGTGTGTGTACTCAATTTAATCTTAGCAAAAGAAAAACAGGCTTTATTTATGCCTGGCTAACTCCTCCAGGACCCCTGGGCACCATCATGGTAACAGTCCATTGAAGATAATTGCCTGTCTAAAATCAAATCTATTCTGGCTTAGCATTATTAGGGGCAAGTGTCGCATTGGACCAAGAAAAAGTGGAAGCAGTCCAAGCATGATAGGATCAGATTGAGATCAAACATTAACCCGTTTGGTTCCAACTTGGTAGATTGTTGCGCACTTTTCCAGCAAGTGACTTAGTAAGAAAGTGAGAAATGCCAAACCCAAACTCTGTTACAGATAGTTAGTGTACACATTGATGCAGTTAATTTGTGCATGTTTGCAACCCTTAAAGCAGAATATATCATCTACTAGTTTAATCATAGGTTTTGGGTGCGGTAATTCTATTTGCCATTATTTACTTAAGTAGTTGCTCCATGAATTGCAGCCTGAAGTAGAGAAATCCGTTCCTTGTTGACCACGCTCATTTTGACCATTCACTTTGGGAAATTTCTGTGTCCTCCATTAATGTTGGGAGCGCTTCTGTACACACAAGCACCATGGGGCAGCCGCTCAGCTACTTTCATTGCAGACATGCTCAATCATTTTTATGCGTGGATGTACTCTCCGGCTGACTCCAGGGGGTCATTCTCATCCAATCATGGCTGCTTTTTTTCCATTAATGGAGCAGGTAAAGAGGCATGACTATTGGGAGTTATTAACAGTATGCCAATATTGGCTCGACATGGTTTTGAAGTGAGGACTGCGAGAGGATTGTTGCTAAGTGGGTTAACATTAGCACCGTTTTCATGCAGGTATACTTTTTCTAGTATTAATAGGAATTTTGTTGATGTTTTAAGAAAAAGATTTTACCATCTGAAATTTACATTGTGTCTTTTATATGATGCCTTTAATGTAGTAAAAATTGCTTGTCCGACATCCAGTACTGGATGAGCAGAAGTTTTCTCCAATTAAATATTGGGAAGACCGAAGCCATTATCTTGTGGATTCCACCACAAACTGCGTTCCCTAACCACTGATTCCATCCCTCTCCCTCGCATCTGTCTGAGGCTGAACCAGACTGTTCGTGACCTAGGTGTCATATTTGACCCTGAAATGAAGATCAGGCCACATATCCGCGGCATAACTAAAACTGCATATTTCCACCTCCGTAACATCGCCCGTCTCCGCCTCTGCCTCAACTCATCTGCTGCTGAAACCCTCATCCATGCCTTTGTTACTTCTAGGCTTGACTACTCCAATGCACTACTGGCTGGCCTCCCACATTCAACCCTACGAAAACTTGAGGTCATCTAAAACTCGGCAGCCCATGTCCTAACTCGCACCAAGTCTCGCTCACCCATCACCCCTGTGCTCGCTGACTTACATTGGCTCCCGGCTAAGTAACGCCTCGATTTCAAAATCCTCATCCTTGTTTACAAATCTCTCCATGGCCTCACCCCTCCCTATCTCTGTAACCTCCTTCAGCCCCACAACCCCCACCTCCTGAGGCGTCTGCGCTCCTCAAATTCTGCCCTCTTGAGCATCCTTGATTATAATCGCTCAACCATCGGTGGCCGTGCCTTCAGCTGCCTGAGCCCTAAGCTCTGGAAATCCCTCCCTAAACCTCTGTGCCCCTCTATTTCTCTTTTCTCCTTTAAGACGCTCCTTAAAACCAGCTCATTTGCCATCATTTCTTCTTATGTGGCGTGGTATCAAATTTATTTGTTTTGTCTTATAACACTCCTGTGAAATGCCTTGGGATGCTTTACTACATTAAAGGCGCTATATAAATACAAGTTGTTGTTGCTGTAAAAACGTCCCAAGTGCTTCACAGGAGCGTTATTGGACAACATTTGACACCGAGCCACATAAAGAGATATTAGGTCAGGCTTGGTCAAAGAGAGAGGTTTTTTGGTGCGTCTAAAGAAAGAAAGAGCGAGGTAGAGAGGCGGAGGGGGTTAGGGAGGGAATTTATGGAGAACAACAGGTCCTGCATTGTGCAGATTGTACAGAAGTCTGTTCTACAATTTAATTTGAAGAAATTATTGCAGAGCTATTACTCATGATTGTTAGCACTTGCCAACCGTAGAGTAATGCTGTCTAATCCGAGAACAGTTATTGGCGTAGCACAGCCTGAAATACTTTTCTTGCAGACTCAGCAATATTTTCTTAACACTTGGAAATAATCTGCGACAGCAATATAATAAAGCCTTGCCTGGGCACCAGAGAATGCTCCAAGTCATATGAGACCTAGTGTGGAATCAGTCACCCCATCAGCAATTATATTTACCCATAGGGCACTGAAATTGTGCTTCCCCCAAAAAATTGGATCCTTGGAGAGGGCTCCTGGCATTTTATTCCAAAACACAAAGCAGTTACAGAATATAATATTTATTTCAAGAAGCAACTGACACTGTAAAAAATAAATTGACCAAAAAATCAAGGAGCAACACACATACATATATATATATACACACACACCCAGCTCCGTTGGGCGGGCCACATCGTCCCCATGCCCGACATGAGACTCCCAAAGCAAGCGCTCTACTCGGAGCCCCGACATGGCAAGCAAGCCACAGGGCACCCTCAAAGCCTCCCTAATAAAGTGCAATATCCCCACCGGCACCTGGGAATCCCTGGCTCAAGACCGCCCAAAGTGGAGGAAGAGCATCCGAGAGAGCGCTGAGCACCTCGAGTCGCCGAGAGCATGCAGAAACCAATCGCAGACAGTGGAAGGAGCGTACGGCAAACCAGACTCCCCACCCACCCTTTTCTTCAACCACTGTCTGTCCCACCTGTGACAGAGACTGTAATTCCCTTATTGGACTGTACAGTCACCTGAGAACTGGCTTTTAGAGTGGAAGCAAGTCTTTCTCGATTACGAGGGACTGCCTATGATGATGATGATGCATATATCTATATATATATTTAAACATAGCAACATGAGGATGGACTGAGGAAATCATTCAGTGTATGGAAGGTGCCATTAGTTGCTTTTTTCTCTATTTACTTAGCAAATGTGGAAAATCTAATTATTAATATCACAAATATATTTTGAAATTTTATTTTGTAAAATAAATAGGGTAAATAAATATTTCTCAATGTTCTTAAATCACCCATGTTTCAGATTATAAATGACCCGTGTTTCAGATTATAAATGACCCATGTTTCAGATTATAAATAATGGTGAGGCTAATGGAGCCTGCAATTATTTATGTGCGAAGGGCAGATGTGGGGTTAAATTCAAAGTTGCTGTCTGAATTGTGCTGCTCCACTGCTAACTTTGTGAAAACAGCGTCTCACTGTCTGGCTGCCGTGAAGTTGCTGTGTTTCACAGTAGATACGAACTAACCTCACCACGGAAGGTTAAGTCTTATCCATTTCAGTCTAAATGCCCTTTCTGCCAGTCAACCTCTCTGGCACTGAAAACTAACTAGTACAAGTGTGGAGTCTCATTCCTACGGGTTTTAATTGTTGTTTGAAAATTTCTAAGTGTATACTTTTCCTTTTTGTCTCTTTTTCTGTGTCTCCCTAAATCCAATCTTCCTTTCCCTCTCTTTATTTTGCTTTCTGTACCTGATTTGCCATTGAATTCACTCACTCTAATTTATACTTCCTTCTCAGTCCTTGTGCTGTTAATTTCAAAATCCTTTAATCTGATTGGTTAAGGAGATCCACAGTTGCTTGTCCTGTTCACTCAGGTCCCAGATGCCATTGCTGCGACGCTGACATTTTCAGCAACTTGCCATGCAAAAAAAAATGTAAAAACCTAAATGTGCAAGGGCAAGTCTAACTAATGACAGATGCTATTAGATGCTCTGCCATGGCAAATGATGGCCTAATATTCAATAACATTGTCGCCTCTGATTTAGCAGGTCATGGATTTAAACGCCACTCCAGACACTTCTCTGCCATATTTGCCTACATTACAACAGTGATAACATTCAAACATACTTCATTGGCTGTGAAGCATTTTGGGACATCTTGAGGATGTGAAAGGTGCTAGAACATGCAAGTTCTTTCTTTCTTTATAATATTCAATAAAATCAATGTCTTGAGAGTGTGAGAGAGAATGCAATTCAGTGTCAGTTTTTCTCCAGCCAATTTATCTCTCCTGCCCAAGGTATTGAGCCCTTGCCGAGGTACAATTCCACAAGTGCTGGCCAACCTCTGGTACCTCACCTATCACCCAGCATTTGTGTGTGAGCCTTGCCTATAATGGTCAGCAGCTATTCCATTGTGTGAGACCTCACAAGCCCGACCCTCTTGCCACCCGATGCCCACGCATTTACACGTCCAGCAGTAGGCGCTGGATATCAATTTCCCGCTCTCTATTCCAGAGGCACTGAAGCCTTTATACATAGAAACATAGAAAATAGGTGCAGGAGTAGGCCATTCGGCCCTTCGAGCCTGCACCACCATTCAATAAGATCATGGCTGATCATTCACCTCAATACCCCTTTCCTGCTTTCTTTCCATACCCCTTGATCCCTTTAGCCGTAAGGGCCATATCTAACTCCCTCTTGAATATATCCAATAATTGGCTTCAACAACTCTCTGCGGTAAGGAATTCCACAGGTTAACACAGGTGAAGAAGTTTCTCTTCATCTCAGTCCTAAATGGCTTACCCTTTATCCTTAGACTGTCCTCTGGTTCTGGACTTCCCCAACATTGGAAACATTCTTCCTGCATCTAACATGTCCAGTCCCGTCAGAATTTTATATGTTTCTATGAAATCCCCTCTCATCCTTCTAAACTCCAGTGAGTACAGGCCCAGTCGATCCAGTCTCTCCTCATATGTCAGTTCTGCTATACTGGGAATCAGTCTGGTGAACCTTCGCTGCAATCTCTCAATAGCAAGAATGTCCTTCCTCAGATTAGGAGAATAAAACTGAACACAATATTTCAGGTGAGGCCTCACCAAGGCCCTGTACAACTGCAGTAAGACTTCCCTGCTCCTATACTCAAATCCCCTAGCTATGAATGTCAACATGCCATTTGCCTTCTTCAAAGCCTGCTGTACCTGCATGCTAACTTACAATGACTGATGAACCATGACACCCAGGTCTCGTTGTACCTCCCCTTTTCCTAATCTGGCGCCATTCAAATAATATTCTGCCTTCGTGTTTTTGCCCTCACATTTATCCACATTATACTGCATCTGCCATGCATTTGCCCACTCACCTAACCTGTCCAAGTCACCCTGCAGCCTCTTAGCGTCCTCCTCACAGCTCACCCAACTTAGTGTCATCTGCAAACTTGGAGATATTACACTCAATTTCTTCATCTAAATCATTCATGTATATTGTAAATAGCTGGGGTCCAAGCACTGAGCCCTGCGGCACCCCACTAGTCACTGCCTGCCATTCTAAAAAGGACCCATTTATCCCGACTCTCTGCTTCCTGTCTGCCAACTAGTTCTCTATCCATGTCAGTACATAACACCCAATACCCTGTGCTTTTAATTTTGCACAACAATCTCTTGTGTGGGACTTTGTCAAAAGCCTTTTGAAAGTCCAAATACACCACATCCACTGGTTCTCCCTTGTCCACTCTACTAGTTACATCCTTCAAAAAATTCTGAAGGGTTGCCAAGCATGATTTCCCTTTCATAAATCCATGCTGACTTGGACCGATCCTGTCACTGCTTTCCAAATGCGCTGCTATTTCATCTTTAATAATTGATTCCAATATTTTCCCCACTACCCATGTCAGGCTAACCAGTCTATAATTATCCGCTTTCTCTCTCCCTCCTTTTTTAAAAAGTGGGGTTACATTAGCTACCCTCCAGTCCATAGGAACTGATCCAGAGTCGATAGACTGTTGGAAAATGATCACCAATGCATCCACTATTTCTGCGGCCACTTCCTTAAGTACTCTGGGATGCAGAATATCAGTCCCTGGGGATTTATTGACCTTCAATCCCATCAATTTCCCTAACACAATTTTCCACCTAATAAGGATTTCCTTCAGTTCCTCCTTCTCACGAGACCATCGGTCCCCTAGTATTTCCGGAAGTTTATTTGTGTCTTCCTTCGTAAAGACAGAACCAAAGTATTTGTTCAATGGTCTGCCATTTCTTTGTTCCCGATTATAAATTCACCTGAATCTGACTGCAAGGAACCTGTGTTTGTCTTCACTCATCTTTTTCTCTTCACATATCTATAGAAGCTTTTGCAGTCAGTTTTTATGTTCCTGGCAAGCTTCCTCTCATACTCTATTTCCCCCTTCCTAATTAAACCTTTTGTCCTCCTCTGCTGAATTCTAAACTTCTCCCAGTCCTCAGGTTTGCTACTTTTTCTAACCAATTTATATGCCTCTTCCTTGGATTTAACACTATCCTTAATTTCCCTTGTTAGCCACAGTTGAGCCACCTTCTTCGTTTTATTTTTTACTCCAGACAGGGATGTACAATTGTTGAAGTTCATCCATCTGATCTTTAAATGTTTGCCATTGCCTATCCACTGTCAACCCTTTAAGTATCATTTGCCAGTCTATTCTAGCCAATTCACGTCTCATTCCATCGAAGTTACCTTTCCTTAAGTTCAGGACTCTAGTCTCTGAATTAACTGTGTCACTCTCCACCTTAATGAAGAATTCTACCATATAATGATCGCTCTTCCCCAAGGGGCCTCGCACAACAAGATTGCTAATTAGTCCTTTCTCATTACACATCACCCAGTCTAGGATCACTGCTGGCGGAGATCAGCGAACACAGTATAGATTGGGACGGTTCTTGGGACACTGTACAGCTCAGCAACTCACCAAGACCAATGCATCAAGATTTTAAAGGACTTTGTAGTTCTTGAAAAGAAAGATGCGCAACCCCTACTACAGTGTGGCTGTTACAGTTCGAGCCTGCATATCAATCGATGGGACAGAGACAAGGTGCATTCTTCGCACAATGTCGGAGGCAGATTTTAAACCCAGCACTTGATAGCAATACTTGAATTTTGTTGCTCGTCCCATCACACGTCTGCTCTGCAAATCGTTGTCACTGATAGAGGTCTTAAGAGCACTTTTCTTTTGTAAATGCTTTCCTTGGAGACTGGAAAGACTAAATTGCTAATAAGTGCAGAGTTGTTAACAGATTGTACAGCAATTTAACTTGTACCGTGTGCTGAGTGAAACGGCAGCATTTCCAGAACCTTTTAGTGCGCAAATACTTCACTTTCTCTTCATTTTAACTGCATCTATATTTGAAATCTCAGTATGTGATCATGCAGCTTTCAAAGAGGGGTTTAGCTTTATTATTAGTTTTCATAATTAGGATTTACCCTTGGACTGATGCTTTGAAAAAAGTGCTGCAAGATTAATTGGCTTTCTCTTAACATCAAGATACCTTTCAGCCTAATTACAGTGGTGATTTGGATGGTAGAATGCATTTGATATTTCTGCTTTATTATCCGAATCAGAAGGTAAAATTGTAAATGGAGCTTGCGTTTTGTACACAATTGGCCACTGTGAGTGTGTGGCAGAAAAGATATGAGGCTTAGAAGTGAAGGACAGCAGAAAGTGACTGTCATACTTTCCCAAAAACAAATTGCACCATAAAAAACTGCAAAGTCAAAATATCACTTTGAAACTGAATAAAGAGCCGAGAACAGTTCGACATCTCTGGGGAAAGATCCTTTTGCATTAATAAGTCTTTAGAAGTAAATAAAACAGAAATGTAATTTCCGCACAGGTTATTGCTCTCAGTGTGATATGCCAAACTACCTTTCAGATCACCAGCTCGGGCTGCCGTTGCACAGTATTAACTGGTACTGGGAAATGTGAGATCATGAAATCAAAAAGGACGATTGTTAAGAGTATGCCGACGTGAAGCACAGTTGGTGCTGGTGACAACTGCTCTGTCGGGGTGGACTTTGTTGTCACCAAAGCCACCCAGAGTCCTGGGCCACGAGAAATAGCACGAGTTGTCTTCGTAAATCCCCGCGAGTACAACACATAGTCTGCATCCAAAGTAAATTTTAGATCTAGTGTGTAGTAAATGCTGTGACATGATCCCTGTATTTACCTACCCACTGCTGCTAAACCCTCCACTAGTTAACGCTGGATGTCAGCCAACACGAGAAGTGGAATTTGCATTCAGCTGGGATGGGGAGGAATGCAACCTCTCTGGAAGCAAATTAATTAATTTCTTTGGTCAAAGCCGATCAGTATTTATGAATAGAGTGCAAGAAGGTTGCACTCAATTAAGGTGGGGGGCAAAAAAAGTAACGGTTTAACTCTTTCCAATCTAGATCATTTCCTAAAGCTAGTTACAATGGTTCGGATAAAAGTTTGCTATGCCTGACAATAGCCTCGAGTCTATTTCCTCAGACCGTGATATTTAAGATTCACGGATCGTCAATAACTGCATCTGCTACATGAATGTGCTGATTGGGGATGGTCATCAAAAAAAATAGAAGTCACAAAGATCTTGGCATCATTGACATTTCTGCATTTTGAAAGTGCAACTTTTATGTCGTGAAATCTTTATAAAAAAGATATCCAATGCCAACTTAGGATTAATGGGCTCAACTTTCCCCAAAGCATTTTTTTGGCGTACTTGAAGAGCTCCGCTCCAATTTTTGTAGCCCAAGTACAGCAAAAAAATTGTTGTAAGTTTCCCCGTAGGATCTCTTCATTTTGGTGTGGCCTAACCCGAGGTGGGTAGAGCCTTGATCTGCGGCAAAAAGATCGGGCTGCCATGGTAACCGGTGAGTTCTCCTGCCTGCCGGTGAGTTCTCCCGCCCCTACCCCTGGCCGAGTGGTCTCCCGGTGCATTCTGTGACTTCTCCTGCCTGCCGGTGAGTGCTGTCAGTTCTCTATTACTATTCTTGTGGAGTATTTAATGTTTAATAACAAAGTGATGAACCTATACAACTTTATAGAACTGCCAGTGCTTTTGAACTAAACTAAATCATTCTCATTGGTAAAATAATTGAGTGTGGTGCATTAGAACACCTATGCGTGTGTTCTGTGACTTCTCCTGCCTGCCGGTGCGATCTCTTGCATTCTCCTGCCCGCCCCTAGCCCAGGCCGAGTGGCCTCCTGCACCGGCCCGCTGCCTTCCCAGGCCGAGTACAGAAAGGTGAATTGCAGTTTGAAGATGAAGGTCGGACTTTAATGTTTTATTTCTTATAGAATTGTTCGTAGTTTTTGTTTGCAAACATTGCTAAGGGTAGGGCTTGGTTGGTTTAGGTCCAGGTCCTCGCCACTGCCTGCCCCTATCCCAGGCCGAATGGTCTCCGATGTACCTACCTGCGCCGATTTCTTTATCTCTCTGCAAGAGTTTTCTGAAGTGGCCACATACACTGGCCTAAGTATAAGTGGAGTAACTATTAACTGGCCAAAGTTGCCTAAATGGGCTGGTAACGCCCCCTTTTGAGAAAAAAAACTAATCTAAAAAAAACGTGAGTGAGATACTCTGGTGCATATTGATTGGGGAAACTGGGGATTTTTAAGTTACGCCAGAAAAAGCAGCCTACTCCAAAAAAAACGAAGCAACTCCTGGGGAAAATTGGGTAATTGAAACTATCACCATAATTGTACTGGCCTTGCCTCAGACAATGGGAGGACAGTGGTTTCAAAGGCCGGAAATTCGGCCTAACGTACAAACAACGAAAGAGTTTAGGACAACATACATGGCAATTCAGTTTTGCTTTTAAGTTATTGCGGCTTTATTTTTAAATGAGCTCTTTGAATGTACATTAACCTCAAAAACATCGGCCTAGACTTTCCATCTACCTGCATGGAAAGACGATGCAAATGAGGGCAATAGATATTTCCCAGCACTTGCAACATTTGAATGCTGGATGCAAGGGCCACATGCTAGCTCCAGGTATGCAGTGTTCATGTGTCAGGGGCAGTGTGAGTGTTGATGTGGTTGGGCTGGAAATGTATTTTGGCAGTCGGGGCCTGTGCATAAGAAATATATGGTCAGATTACTACCAACCTCAATGTTGGATCATCTCAATATGTTGTGTATCTGTGATTTATTGACAAGGAAACGGTAGCACAGTGGTTATGTTACTGGACTAGTAATCCAGAGGCCTGGACTAATCTTCTGGAGACATGAGTTCTAATCCCATGGCAGCTGTGGAATTTAAATGCAATTAGTTAAAAGCTAGTATCAGTAATGGTGATCATGAAACTACCAGATTGTTGTTAAAAACCCATCTGGTTCACTAATGTGCCATCCTGACCTTATGTAACTTCAGACCCATAGCCAGGTTGACTCTTAACTGGCCTCTGAAATGGCCTAGCAAGCCACTCAGTTGTAACAAACCCCTACAAGAAGCAATAATAAGAATAAAACTGGATGGACTAACCGACATCAACCTCAGCACCAGCTTCAGATACGACAACAGCACGCCCAGCCCAGTCAAACCTGTCAAACTCCTCACTAATAACTGGGGAGCGCTGTCCCACAGACTAGTCAAGCAATAGCCTGACATAGTCATACTCACAGAATCATACCTTTCAGCCAATGCCCCAGACTCCTTCATCACCATCCCATCGGCAGGACAGACCCACCAGGAGTGGCGGCACAGTGGTTTGCAGTCAGGAGACAGTGGGCCTGCGAATCCTCAACATTGACTCCAGACTTCAGGTCAAGCATAGGCAAAGAAACCTCCTGCCTGTCACAGATGCATCTGTCCATGACAGTATTGGTAGCAGTGATCACTGCACAGTCATTGTGGAGACACCCTCCATTATGTTGTGTGGCACTACCACCGTACTAAATGGGAGAGATTCAGAACAGATCTAGAAGCTCCAAACTGGGCACCCATGAGGCGCTTTGAGCCATTTGCAGCAGTAGAATTGTATTCCACCACAATCTGTAACCTCATGGCCTGGCATATCCCTAATCCTACCATTACCATCAAGCCAGTGGACCAACCGTGGTTCAATGAGGAGTGCAGAAGAGCATTCCAGGAGTAGCACCAGGCGTACCTAAAAATGAGGTGCCAACCTGGGGAAGCTGCTAAACAATGCATGCTAAAAACCGGAAGCAGCATGCTATAGACAGGGCTAAGCGATCCCACAATCAACAGTTCAGATCAAAGCTCTGCAGTCCTGCCACATTCGGTCGTGAATGCTGGCGGACCATTAAACAACTAACGGGAGGAGGAGGCTCCATGAATATCCCCATCCTCAATGATGGCAGAGCCCAGCACGTGAGAGCAAAAGACAAGGCTGAAGCATTTGCAACGATCTTCAGCCAGAAGTGCTGAGTGGATGATCCATCTCGGCCTGCTCCTGAGGTCCCCACCATCACAGAAGCCAGTCTTCAGCCAATTCGATTCACTCCACGTGATATCAAGAAACGGCTGAGCACACTGGATATAGCAACGGCTATGAACCCCAATAACATCCCGGCTGTTGTGCTGAAGACTTGTGCTCTAGAGCTAGTTGCGCCTCTAGCCAAGCTGTTCCAGTTCAGCTACAAAACTGGCATCTACTCGACAAAGTGGAAAACTGGCAGGTATGTCCTGTCCACAAGAAAGCAGGATAAACCCAATGCGGCCAATTACCGCCCCATCAGCCTATTCTCAATCATCAGCAAAGTGATGGAAGGTGTCGTCAACAGTGCTTACAAGTGGCTCTTACTCACCATTAACCGATACCCAGTTTGGGTTCTGTCAGGACCACTCGGCTCCTGACCTCATTACAGCCTTGGTCCACACATGGGCCAAAGAGTTGAATTCCGGAGGTGAGGTGAGAGTGATGCCCTTGATATCAAGGCAGCATTTGACCGAATGCTCTAGTAAAACTGAAGTCAATGGGAATCAGGGGGAAAACTCTCCACTGGCTGGAGTCATACCTACCACAAAGGAAGAGACCAAAACTGTGGTGGTTGGAGGTCAATCATCCCAGCCCCAGGACATCGCTACAGGAGTTCCTCAGGGCAGTGTACTTGGCCCAACTATCTTCAGCAGCTTCATCAATGTCCTTCCCTCCATCAAAAAGTCAGAAGTGGGGATGTTCGCTGATGATTACAGAGTGTTCAGTTCCATTCACAACTCCTCAGAAAATGAAGCAGCCCATGCCTGCATGCAACAAAACCTGGACGACATTCAGGATTCGGCTGCTAAGTGGCAAATAACATTCGCGCCACAAAAGTGACGGGAAATGACCATCTCCAACAAACGAGAATCTAACCACCTCCCCTTGATATTCAGTGGCATTATCATCACCAAATCCCCCACCATCAACATCCTGGGTGCACCATTTACCAGAAACTTAACTGGACTAGCCACATAAATACTGTGGCAATAAGAGCTGGGTATCCTCCTGACTCCCCAAAGCCTTTCCACCATCTACAAGGCACAAGTCAGGTGTGTGAACACTCTCCACTTGCCTGGATGAGTGCAGCTCCAACAACACTCGAGAAGCTTGACACCATCCAGGACAAAGCAGCCCGCTTGTTTGGCACCCCATCCACCACCTTCAACATTCACTCCCTCCACCACCGGCGCACCGTGGCTGCAGTGCGTACCATCTATAAGATGCACTGCAGCAACTCAACAAGGCTTCTTCGGCAGCACCTCCAAAACCCACGACCTCTACCACCCAGAGGGACAAGGGCAGCAGACGCATGGGAACACCATCACCTGCAAGTTCCCCTCCAAATCACATAGAATATTGTGTTCAGTTTTGGTCTCTTAATCTGAGGAAGGACATTCTTGCTATTGAGGGAGTGCAACGAAGGTTCACCAGACTGACTCCTGGGATGGCAAGACTGACATATGAGGAGAGATTGGATCAAATGGGCTTGTATCCACTGGAGTTTAGAAGAATAAGAGGGGATCTAATAGAAACATATAAAATTCTGACGGGATTGAACATTTTAGAGGCAGGAAGAATGTTCCCGTTGCTGGGTAGTTCCAGAACCAGGGGTCACAGTCTAAGAATAAGGGGTAAGCCATTTAGGACCGAGATGAGGAGAAACTTCTTCACTCAGAGAGTGGTTAACCTGTGGAATTCTCTACCGCAGAAAATTGTTGAGGCCAGTTCATTAGATATATTCAAAAGAGAGTTAGATATGGCCCTTATGGTCAAAGGGATCAAGGGGTATGGAGAGAAAGCAGGAAAGGGGTACTGAGGTTGAATGATCAGCCATGATCTTATTGAATGGCGGTGCAGGCTCAAGGGGCCGAATGGCCTGCTCCTGCACCTAATTTCTATGTTTCTATGTTTCTGTACCATCCTGTGTTGGAATATATCACCATTCCTTCATTGTCGCTGGGTCAAAATCCTGGAACTCCCTCCCGAACAGCACTGTGGGAGTTCCTTCACCACACGGACTGCAGTGGTTCAAGAAGGCAGCTCACCACCTTCTCAAGGACAATTAGGGATGGGCAATAAATGCTGGCCTTGCCAGCTTCACCCACAACCCATGAATGAATTAAAAAAAAACATGTAAATCCCTTATTGCATATTGCCTAATAAAAGAATGCTGGTTTTATTGGTGAATACTTGTAAGTATAACATTTCATCAATGTGTAAAGAAGCATTCTTGCCAGTAACAGTACCAATAGAGTTTACTTCTGCTGTAAAGGTTAACAAAAGATTTGTGTCCTTAGCTAAGACAGACGACCAATGAAGCTGGCTATTTCCCTCTGTTCTGTAGTTGCGATCTCGCCGTACGTCCCTGTGGACTCAAGTCTGCATCCAAGAGACATTTGAAGCTATGTTCAAAACATTGCTGCCAAGGAAAATGAACAGAGCTGAAGCTTGTCTTTGTTTAGACTTTCAATAAGTACAGCAGTTGACTGGGACTGAATTTTTCTTTCATTCTTAATACAAGGGGAAAATTCGGTCCATATGTTTCCCATTTTCAGATTAGCCGACTGAGCTCAATAGAAGCTGCTCAGCACTTGCATGGGAATCTGATTAGTGCCATTACTCTATGGAGAATGTTTAAAAAGTCTGGCTGACATCTTGATTTGCCAAAAACACTCATGTCTGTCAGTTTTATATTAGACCGCTTGGTAAGCTGTCTCACCTTGGGCTGAAGAAAGAACACAAGTGATACTCATGCTGGTTCAACATGCAGCAGCAATAGACACAATGGTCATAGAGAAGAGACACCTCTGATTTTCTAATGAAACAAAAATGCAAATACGGGCAAAATGACTTGAAGAAATACCAGAATAAATTGTTGTACTTAGGAAAACCACTTATTACAAGACAAGACTATTTTCATTTGGCCCATCCATAGTAGAAAAAATTGGGGCAACACTGATGGATTTTCCACAAAGGATAAAGATTTTTAAAAAGTATACTTGCTAAATCAGAACAGCTGCACCAAATCTTCATTAACGTTGGACCATTTATGGATCAATCGTCAAGGTGTCTTACAATCTTTATCTGCTTGAATAATGGCTCTTATTATAAATGTGTCTGAAAATCTGAATATGTTCTTAAGTCCTGTACTTCAAATATAAATGTTTAACATGGAATTTACACTGGACATTCAGATAAAGACAGCTCAGAAAGGCTGAAGCTTGACTAAAAAACATTTAAAGAAGGACTTTGAATTGGAGGCTGATGTTTTCATGCCAATATACTATTTTATACTGGATAAAACCCACATATCCAGGCTAAAAAGGATACTGTTGGTTTACAAAATACAGAATTTTACCAATTCAGAAATAAATTGCTGAAAACTGCTGCAAGTTATTCAGAAATCATCAATTTACAAAAATTCTGAAAATCTCACATACTTTCCCACATTGCATGAACATTAATATTCTTGGCTACAATTTTTACAGCAGAGATAGAGGAGGAAATGGTTGGCCTCGTTAATCAAGGACATGATTACAGAGATAGGATGGAACATTTGTTTTGATGGTGTCTATATTGTGTTAAGAGAGAATAAGGGATCAGTTACTGTTTGAGAAGTATATTATAGGTCGCTGAACAATGGGAACTAAATTGAGGAGATCTGTAGGGATTTCAGAGGTTGGCAGTAGTAAGAGTTGCAATACATGTGGCTTTTAACCATCCTAATGTGGACTGGAATAAGACACACTTTAGTGGTGAAAATGAGGAGACGCTCTTACAAAGCATCTAGGACAGTTTTGTTAATCATTTAGCTGCATGCCCAACAAAGAATCACATGGGCATGACCTAATCAGAGATGGTCAGTGTGGATTTGGAAAGAGGTCTTTCTTGACTAATTTAATTACATTTTCTGAGGAAATCAGAGTCTAAAGAAAATGCGACGAATGTTGCACATATGGATGTTCAGGAAGCATTTGATAATTTATGCGAATTAAAGCCAATGATATAAAAAGGAATATAGCTGCACAAAGGAGGAGATGATCAGGGTGCAGAGAGTACAGTGAAATCACCATTGTTTGGATTGGTGGGATGTGCTAGTGTTGTGTCCCAAGGACCTGTGCTGGAAGCTCTTCTGTTTCCCATTTATATGAATGATTTGGACACGAGTACAAGAAGAATGATACTGAAGATTGTTGATGTTCCCAAATATGAAAGGGCATGGAAAGCCTTGATGGAGTATGTTACAGGAGGGCACTGAATGGTCAGTAGGGTTGACCGATAGGTGATCAATGCATGTGAACGAATACATATTAGGACGGAGGATACTAAAATGAAATACATTTTAATGGGAACATTCTTAAAAGTGGAGGAACATTTTATTGAACCTTTCTTCATGATTATAACCGTTCATTTCTGGTGTCAGTAGGGAGATCAAACAGTGCAGCTACGTAGATATTAAAATACGGGGGTGGGGGAGGAAAAAATTGTAAGAAACAAAGATGGAGTTGTGGGGTTTATACATAGGGATCGCATTGAATATAAATCAAGAATGTGATGTTGAATTTGTGCAAGATATTGGTTCGTCTCCAGTTGGATTATTGCAAGCTGTCCGGTCACCCCATCGTACAGCCAATGAAAAGCTTCCATGAAGATGTAGTTGAATAATACTGGTGGTGAGAGGTTAGAGCTATGAAGAAAGGCTCCAAAAGCAAAGCCTTTTTCACTACAGTAGTGAAGATTGTGGGAGAACGTAAAACAGATATTATCAAAATTATTGAAAAGTCTTGGACGCTAAGAGTGGAAGGTTGTTTCCATTGGTTCACAGAAACTCAGCATTATCATTAAGAAAGAAAGAACTTACAGTTAGATAGTTAATTTTTGGACTCGAGGGGAATCAAGGGATTTGGAGGTCGGGCGGGAAAATGTTGAGGTCGAAGATCAACCATGAGTTTATTGAATGGTGGAGCTGGCTCTGGGGGCTGAATGGCCTGCTACTGTTCCTAATTCCTATGTTACTTAAGTGCCTTTCATGACCGTTGGACGTTGGAAAGCGCTTAGAGAGAGAAGGAGGACATCAGAAGAATAGATTTTATCGCACAGAGAGTTATTAGAACATGGAATGCTTTACTATAAGTAGCTATTAAGACAGTGAACAAAGCTATTTACAAGGGATTGGATAAGTATTGGAGTATGGAAGAATATAAAAGGATGGGGGCGGTAGGAGGGGAGGACAGGGAGATGGGATTGAACAGATAGCTTCAGTTAAGGAGCTTGTTCCACGCACTAGTTGGTCTCCATCCCTGCTGTAATTTCTATGACCATTGCAGAACAAAAACAATCTTATACATTGGAAATGTTTTCTATTTATTATATTCTGCTATAATTAAGCATCTCCCAGAAGTTTCAGTTGAAGGCTTGTGTCACTACTTGCCAATTTAAGCTGATGCTGAGCAAAGCACTTCCTACAGAGCACGGAATGTACCATCCACTGTGGTATTTTTCCTCCTAAAAGCAAGACAGCTACAACGTTAGCTCCTGCGCCCGTACAATGGTATCATTTGTGGGTAAATTGGGCATTATGGAAAATAATTGAAAACATGTAAATTTACGAAACTTCTGAGCAGCTTTGCTTGCTGCAAACAGTCATTTGTTATTTAAGGTCAACATATCAGTGATAATGTCATCTATTTCATACTAATGGTGTCATCAGACTTTCCTGGCACGTGGTCAAAGTGCTATTTTCTTTTTCCTTTGTCACAGACAGGGATAGTTCACTGGGACAATCTGTGAATTGTTTGTGGTAGCTGGGTCTTTGAAAGGACCAGCTTTGTTTTCTTGAATGAACTGTATGTCACATCCTTTAGAGGAATAGAAGCAGTGAACAGTATACTTTTTGTAACATATGCAGGATGTGCTCTGGTCTGCAGTCACATTAATGCAGTGACCAGAAGTGACTTGAACACTGCAGCATCTGCTGAAGACAGCTCAAATTCAACATACAATTTAAGGACCATTTGCTTGTCTAACATTTTTTCTTGGCAGCGGTTGTCATTCAGGAGCAGTCTGACACAATGAATATTTATTAAGCGTGTGACATTTGGAGCAATTTAAAACATTTAATGCAAGCAGTAGCGTTTCTAAATCTTTTTTAAGATTTCTGCACTAACACCTTCCTACAGTGCTCACTATGTGCAGTGGATTTAAGGGCTTCACATAAAGGGAGCTTCCATCAGAAGTATTATCCAACTGTACCAATACTTGTATCAGTATTCAAAAAAGTTAATGCTGCATGGTTATTTCCAATTAATAAAATTAGTTACAGCCATTTGAAGCCGCCTAGCTCAAGAGATTTAGAATAGTAAGATGATTTAGTTGGGTACTTGCAGTATGGTAAAAGAACAAACTTGCATTTCTATAGCGCCTTTCACCATCTCAGGATATCCCAAAGTGCTTTACAGCTAATGAAGTACTTTTGAAAAGTGTTTTCTGTTGTAGTGTAGGAAACATGGTAGCCAATTGGTGCACAGCAAGCTCCCACAAACCGTGATGAGATAATGACCCGATCATTTGTTTTTAGTGATGTTGGTTGGGGGATAAATATTTGGCCAGGACACCGAGGAGAAATCTCCTGCTCTTCTTCAAAATAGTGGTCGTGGGATCTTTTGCATCCACCTGGGAGGGCAAGCGGGGCCTGGGTTTAATGTCTAATCCGACAGACATGAAGATAAATTCACACCAGATTTATCGGCAACAGATTATTTTGTGCACTGCGTGTTCTTTATATTCAGAGACAGACACCAGTGAGTCATTTGTACAATTGATGAAGATCTGCTAAAAGCATCTTTGGGGCTAATGTCATTCACCAGTCTTTGGCAAGGCTTTGTAAATTAGGCGAGAGACAAGAGCTAGTAGATTCAAATGCCGTTTGTCTGTAGTTGTTTCCAGTTCTCTCGAAAGATCAGCATTTGAAATGTTAACTCGTCTGTTCTCTCCGCAGATGCTGAAGGTTTGCAGCATTTCAGGTCTCTGATCAGTTGTTTGTCATCATTAGTTTATAATATGGCATTGCACCCAATTAGAGCATATCTACAACACAGGGCAGAATGGTAGCACAAATAGTTTAAAGGAGAAAAAAAGATGCATTTCAGTTTACAGAGCCATCCCTCAGATGAGGCAGAGATTCCCAATGGTATTTGCACCATTTTGCTGATTAGATTTTGTCTTGTATTGTTCCCAGCCTGGAGAGGAAATAGTGGTTTAAATTTCTCCCACTGTCTAAGGCCATTTCCTTTCCATTGTAATTTTAGCGTGAACATGCACTGAAAATACATTTGACGTAATGTAAGAATTTTTATTCAAGAAGACATCCTGTGCTTTGGGATTGAGCAAAGATCACATTGCATCAAAATGTCCAGCACTGCATGTAACACAGACACAAAATAAAATACAAGCAAAATCCTGCGGATGCTGGGAATCTGAAATGCTGAAGCACTCAGGCATCTTCTGTGGTGAGAGAAACAGCGATAACATTTCAGGTTGATGTCCTTTCGCCAAAAAAAAATAAAACCTTGCCCTATAACATTAATCAGGCCAATTCAAAGAATAGAAATTAAAGTAAATTAACTAAAAAGGAGAAGGAATGTTTAACAAATTATAGCAGGACATCCTTGGCCAATGCTGAGATAGGTGAAGGATGGGCAGGAGGAGAGGGCTATAACTGGCAGGAATAAATTGAGCTCAGTTTACAACTTGAAGTTGTTATCCAGTGACCCATTGCTGCAAGTGTAGCACGTGAGGATAGGATTGAGCTTAGCTGTGTTGCTGAATAGCCCACTATGCTGCCTTGTGAAAACTGTTGTCTTGCACAATGTCCTGGGGACTGCCAATGCCCACTGTGTTTTAGGGTTAGGGTTAGGCTTATGGCAAAGCCACCATTTATTGCCCACCCTAAATTGCCCGTGAGAAGGTGGTGGTGAATTCACCTTCTTGAACGAGCTGCAGTCCATGTGGTGAAGGTACTCCCACAGCACTGACTTTGTCGCAGTGATTTGGTATAACTGAGTGGCTTGCTCGACCATTTCAGAGGGCAGTTAAGAGTCAACCACATTGATGTGGGTCTGGAGTCACATATCGGCCAGACCAGGTAAGGACGGCAGATTCCCTTCCTTAAAGGACATTAGTGAACCAGATCGATTTTTACAACAATCCGGTAGTTTCATGGTCACCATCACTGATACTAGTTTTTTTTAATTCTATTTATTTAATTAACGGATTTAATTTTATTCTATTTATTTAATTAACTGAATTTAAATTCCAGAGCTGCTGTGGTGGGATTTGAACTCTTGTCTCTGGATCATTAGGCCAAGCCTCTGGATCATTAGTCCAGTGAAATAACAACTATGCTACCATACCCGATAGTGTAGAACTGAAACAAGAGTCTGCACCTAAAGAAAGAAAATTGGGGGGAGGGGAGGTGGAGAAGAGAGGGAGTAAAGAACCAGGATAATTTCTAACCCCATGGTGTATTGGTTCTGCATCATTCACGACTAAAACTGTTTCTTTAAAAAAAGAATTGCAGAAAGAAATGCGGTGAGGGTTAATCTGTAGGCACAGAATTGCAATCTGCCCACCCATTGCTATTCCAATTAGTTGAACCACTCCCACCACAGTACGGGAATTTTCTTTTTATTATTATTAAGGCGAAACCAGTACAATGGAGATAATTTTCTGACACACGAGGAAAACAAGTTTGGATCTACTCTCTGCAGGCACATATACCATCGAGTCTTGCACTTCCTCTATTTGTCATCCATTCGGTTCTTCCTCTGCAAATTCAATTAATCACCAAACACTCCACTCTCAAGGTCATGAAAGCAGCCCACAGAGTGTGTGCAGAGCCCTCAGAGTGTGAGCCCTCAGAGTGTGTGCAGAGCCCACAGAGTGTGTGCAGAGCCCTCAGTTCCCCAAGAGGCTTTCAAGATTGAATCTCTCCAATTGCTGATACTGGGTAAAATGATATTACATCTGCCTTGGTGATAACAGAGTGTTCAGTTGGATTATAGGAGGTTAGTTAATAAGAATTAAGTTGTATCATTTTATCCGGAGATATTATTTCCCTCAACACAAGTGAAGAGCCACACTTGAGGCTCAAATGCATAGGGCTTCGCATGTCCTCCGAGCCACTTTTCAAAAACCATATCACTTTTAAAACATGAAATTTTCATGTCATCTCCTATAACCAAGCTATCGTTTTCTCCGAGCTTATTCTGCTCGTTGTGTTTCATTAGTGCCAGCAGACTGTATACATCAGTCAGTCGGTGTGCACACTCCACTTTTGTTTTTTTCGTGCACCCAGCAGTGAGGAACCGCAGTTGTCTTTTTATCTTTTTTGTTGGAATGAATTATAGATACGAATCCCTGCAGCATGAATAAGCGAAGATTGTGCACAGAGCGACAAGCTCTGGGACAATAGCCGATGATGAATGACATATTTCAAGGAATATGTAACAAGACAAATATTCAGCAATGGCAGTAATTAACATGTAATATTTAAATAAAAATCTGAAGAATGTGCGAAGGAGACAATTAAAAATAATACTGACTTCATTAAACATCTATGCCACATGTAATATCTGAATGTTCAACTTACTGCATTAACCAAGAAAGGCTTCAATTGTCCTGCCCTGCTTATCAGTCCTCTCATTAAGGGAGAGAGAAACATCTTATGTATCGTCTAATGTGCATATTTAATTGCAGCATCACTGTAGAAATGATTCTTTAGATGGGGGTTGTGTTTACCTGGAAATATAGGAAAACGGAGACACCCAAATAGAAATATTAGCGACAGTACATTATGTGACACTCCCATTGACCCACAAGGCCCGATATTTACCACGATGCAGTGGGTGGAGGGGCAGGGGGCATTGCCGTAGCGGCCGAGAAACCTGGAAATGCAGGAAACCCAGAGTCCTGACAAATAAAGCAGCAAGACCGCGTTTAAGTTTTTTGTCTCTGATTCCCAGCCGGCCAGATTGAAAGACTGGTGGGCCACAGCCAGGGAGCAGAGAGGAGGAGGGAGGGAGAAGATGGGAGGGGGCATCGGCAGATCACACCAAGGAAGCAGGTTTGATTGAGGGGTGGGTGGGGGGTTGTGGGGGGGGGGGGGGGAACACTACTGCTCCTCCTGGCCCACAACACGTGCTGGAAAGGCACTTATCTGCTGGATGCAGCCGTTCCAGCCTCCCTTTAGTTTCTGGGTTTCCCGAGCCCTGGGAAACCCGGCCCACACGTGTTAAAGGTAAAACTGATTAAATTTGAGGCATGTTGTCTGATTACAATATTTAACTGGGCAACAGGATAGTCGCCCGCCGCTGCCACACCCCCGCCCCCCGCCCCCCCCCCCCCCCCCCCCCCGCCGCCACTTACCTACCTCCACTAAAACCGGAAGTGGACACGGTGGAGACAGGTTGGACTCGGGTTTCAGATTTTAACATTTTTAACCCTGAGAGTTAAAATCCCCCCCCCCCACTGACTCAGTGCTAACTGCAGCTCCTGTTGGCGAACTTGCAGTTTATTTTTTTAAGTTGCGAGAAGTTGATGATAAATTGCTGTCTGTGAGCTACAATCCTTTCACAGGATCCCTTCACATATGTCACAACAGAGATTCTTTTCACACATTAAATGTGGAGTTTGGATTTGTACTATTCTCCACAGCTGTAGTTTGTAAACACTTCTGTCTGGAGGACCCGTCCAGATGCACACTCCAGGAGACACCTTGCAGATTTGGACAGCCTCCCAGGGACTCCCTGCCCTAATGTCGGAAAGAGACAGCACGGTTTAATTTGGGTTGCAGACTATCGTTGCCAAAACCGTCCCCCGCCCCGCCCCCCCCCAACTCCCACACTTTGTACACAGCAACAGAAATATCTGCGAGTGAGTCAAGAATATCGTGAGGCTATGGAACACACAATTCTAGAAACACTCTGCTCCTGGTATATGGAATGCCTGGGCCTCAGACGGAAAGAAATTTGCTGTGTTTGCATTTGCCCAACTATCCCCTTACGGACCCAGCCTTACACGATAATTAAAACTGCTAAAGATAGATGAAAATACAGAAGATAGAAACTCAAGACCCAGGACCAGTTACTGCATCATATGACAATGCATGACTAAGCTAGAAACAGTGGCAGTCCAAAAAGACTTGGGAGTCCATGTACATAGACCATTAAAATGTCATGGCCAGTTACAGAAAATAACCAAAATGGCTAATGGAATGCTGGCCTTTATATCAAGAGGACTAGAATGCAAAGGGGGTAGATGTTATGTTACAGCTACACAAAACCCAGGTTACATAGAAACATAGAAAATAGGTGCAGGAGTAGGCCATTCAGCCCTTCAAAGCCTGCACCACCATTCAATAAAATCATGGCTGATCATTCCCTCAGTACCCCTTTACTGCTTTCTCTCCATACCCCTTGATCCCTTTAGCCGTAAGGGCCGTATCTAACTCCCTCTTGAATATATCCAATTAACTGGCATCAACAACTCTCTGCGGCAGGGAATTCCACAGGTTAACAACTCTCTGAGTGAAGAAATTTCTCCTCATTTCAGTCCTAAATGGCCTAGCCCTTATCCTAAGACTGTGTCTCCTGCTTCTGGACTTCCCCATCATCGGGAACATTCTTCCCGCATCAAACTTGTCCAATCCCCTCAGACTCTTATAAGTTTCTATGAGATCCCCTCTCATCCTTCTAAACTCCAGTGTATAAAGGCCCAGTTGATCCAGTCTCTCCTCATATGTCAGTCCCGCCATCCCGGGAATCAGTCTGGTGAACATTCGCTGCACTCCCTCAATAGCAAGAATGTCCTTCCACAGATTAGGAGACCAAAACTGAACACAATATTGCAGGCAAGTCCTATACAACTGCAGTAAGACCTCCTTGCTCCGATACTGAAATCCCCTAGCTATGAAGGCCAACATACCATTTGCCTTCATCACCGCCTGCTGTACCTGCATGCCAACTTTCAATGACTGATGAACCATGACACCCAGGTCTCGTTGCACCTCCCCCTTTCCTAATCTACCGCCATTCAGATAATATTCTACCTTCGAGTTTTTGCCCCCAAAGTGGATAACCTCACATTTATCCACATTATACTGCGTCTGCCATGCATTTGCCCACTCACCTAACCTGTCCAAGTCACCCTGTAGCCTCTTAGCGTACACCTCACAGCTCACACCATCACCCAGTTTAGTGTCATCTGCAAACTTGGAGATATTACACTCAATTCCTTCATCTAAATCATTAATGTATATTGTAAAGAGCTGGGGTCCCAGCACTGAGCCCTGCGGCACTCCACTAGTCACTGCCTGCCATTCTGAAAAGGACCCATTTTTCCCAACTTTCTGCTTCCTATCTGCCAACCAGTTCTCTATCCACGTCAGTACATTACCCCCAATACCATGTGCTTTGATTTTGCACACCAATCTCTTGTGTGGGACCTTGTCAAAAGCCTTTTGAAAGTCCAAATACACCACATCCACTGATTCTCCCTTGTCCACTCTACTAGTTACATCCTCAAAAAATTCCCGAAGATTTGTCAAGCATAATTTCCCTTTCATAAATCCATGCTGACTTGGACTGATCCTGTCACTGCTTTCCAAATGCGCTGCTATTTCCTCTTTAATAATTGATTCCTACATTTTCCCCACTACTGATGTCAGGCTAACTGGTGTATAATTACCCGTTTTCTCTCTCCCTCCTTTTTTAAAAAGTGGTGTTACATTAGCTACCCTCCAGTCCATAGGAACTGATCCAGAGTCGATAGACTGTTGGAAAATGATCATCAATGCATCCACTATTTCTATGGCCACTTCCTTAAGTACTCTGGGATGCAGATGATCAGGCCCTGGGGATTTATCGACCTTCAATCCCATCAATTTTCCAAACACAATTTCCTGCTTTATAAGGATATCCTTCAGTTCCTCCTTCTCATGAGACCATCGGTCCCCTAGTATTTCTGGAAGGTTATTTGTGTCTTCCTTCGTGAAAACAGAATCAAAGTATTTGTTTAACTGGACCGCCATTTCTTTGTTCCCCATTATAAATTCACCTGAATCTGACTACAAGGGACCTACGTTTGTTTTCACTAATCTTTTTCTCTTCACATATCTATAGAAGCTTTTGCAGTCAGTTTTTATGTTCCCAGCAAGCTTCCTCTCTTACTCTATTTTCCCCCTCCTAATTAAACCCTTTGTCCTCCTCTGCTGAATTCTAAAATTCTCCCAGTCCTCAGGTTTGCTGCTTTTTCTGGCCAATTTATATGCCTCTTCCTTGGATTTAACACTATCCTTAATTTCCCTTGTTAGCCACGGTTTAGCCACCTTCCCCGTTTTATTTTTACTCCAGACAGGGATGCACAATTGTTGAAGTTCATCCATGTGATCTTTAAATGTTTGCCATTGCCTATCCACCGTCAACCCTTTAAGTATCATTTGCCAGTCTATTCTAGCCAATTCACGCCTCATACCATCGAAGTTACCTTTCCCCAAGTTCAGGACCCTAGTCTCTGAATTAACTGTGTCACTCTCCATCTTAATAAATAATTCTACCATATTATGGTCACTCTTCCCCAAGGGGCCTCGCACAACAAGATTGTTAATTAGTCCTTTCTCCTTACACATCACCCAGTCTAGGATGGCCAGCCCTCTAGTTGGTTCCTCGATATATTGGTCTAGAAAACCATCCCTAATGCACTCCAGGAAATCCTCCTCCACCGCATTGCTATCAGTTTGGTTAGCCCAGTCAATATGTAGATTAAAGTCGCCCATGATAACTGCTGTACTTTTATTGCACGCATCCCTAATTTCTTGTTTGATGCCGTCCCCATCCTCATTACTACTGTTTGGTGGTCTGTACACAATTCCCATTAGGGTTTTCTGCCCTTCGGTATTCCGTAGTTCCACCCATACAGATTCCACATCATCCAAGCTAATGTCCTTCCTTACTATTGCATTAATGCCCTCTTTAACCAGCAACGCCACCCCACCTCTTTTTCCTTTCTGTCTATCTTTCCTAAATGTTGAATACCCCTGGATGTTGCGTTCCCAGCCTTGGTCACCCTGGAGCCATGACTCTGTGATGCCAATTACATCATATCTGTTAACTGCTATCTGCGCAGTTAATTCATCCACCTTATTCCAAATACTCCTTGCATTGAGGCACAGAGCCTTCAGGCTTGTCTTTTTAACACCCTTTGCCCCTTTAGGATTTTGCTGTAATGTGGCCCTTTTTGCTTTTTGTCTTGGGTTTCCCTGCCCTCCACTTTTACTTTTCTTCTTTCTATCTTTTGCTTCTGCCTCCATTCACTTCCCTCTGTCTCCCTGCATAGGTTCCCATCCCCCTGCCATATTAGTTTAACTCCTCCCCAACAGCACTAGCAAGCACTCCCCCTAGGACATTGGTTTCGGTCCTGTCCAGGTGCAGACCGTCCGGTTTGTAATGGTCCCACCTCCCCTAGAACTGGTTTCAATATCCCAGGAATTTGAATCCCTCCCTTCTGCACCACTCCTCAAGCCACGTATTCATCTGAGCTATCCTGCAATTCCTACTCTGACTAGCATGTGGCACTGGTAGCAATCCTGAGATTACTACTTTTGAGGTCCTACTTTTAATTTAGCTCTGAGCTCCCTAAATTCGTCTTGTAGGACCACATCCTGTTTTTTTTACCTATATCGTTGGTACCTATATGCACCACGACAACTGGCTGTTCACCCTCCCTCTTCAAAATGTCCTGCACCTGCTCCGAGACATCCTTGACCCTTGCACCAGAGAGGCAACATACCATCCTGGAGTTAGACCAGACCTGGAGCACTGTGAGCAATTCTGGGCACCACACCTTAGGAAGGAGTCATTGGCCTTGGAGGAAGTGCAGAGTAGATTTCCCAGAATGATACCCGGACTCCTAGGGTTAAATTAAAAGGAGAGATTACACACATTAAGGTTGTATTCCCTGGAATTTAGATGGTTAAAGTAAGATTTTATAGAAGTTTTCAAGATATGAAGGGGAACTGATAGGGTAGATAGTTAGAAACTATTTCTGCTTGGACTAGGGGACATAATCTAAAGATAAAGCCAGGCCTTTCAGGGGTGAAGTTAGGAAACACTTCTACACACAAAGGGTGGTAGAGGTTTGGAACTCTCTTCTGCAAATGGCAATTGATGCTGGGTCAATTGTTCATTTTAAATCGGAGATTGATAGATTTCTGTTAACCAAAGGTATTAAGGGATATGGGGAAAATGCGGGTATATGAAGTTAGGTCACAAATCAGCCATGATCTCATTGAATGGCGGAGCAGGCTCGAGGTGTTGAATGGCCTGTTCCTATGCAAATTGACTATCGCCTGTTGGTCCAAACAAAATACTTCTAATTTGCATTTCTTGTTTTTAATACAGTATACAAAGTGAGGTCTGTATCGACTGCACCCGAGGTAACGCATGTGGTTAAGGGGCACTGGGCCAGTGTTACTCTCAGTGTGATCCACTGAGCTTCAGGCTGGCGGCGAGTCCACCAATGGGGCAGAGGGATTTCTTGTCGCTCTTCTCTTGGAGTGACGTGGAAGAACCTTGCCGCAAACCCAGCCCGCTGCGGAGGAGACGCAAATGGTGTTGAAGGAGTTTGTTCTTAAAATCCATGAGGTAACAATTCATCACTAACATTACAATAATGAAAGAGTGGGTTCTGACAGCCGACTCAGATCGTGTATCCATAACAGTTCTTTTGAGCAATTGCAAAAGTAATTCAATATTATCAGCATTTGCCAGGTTTAATGGAACATGCTTCCCCTTGCATGTTTGTTCACCACCGGGTTAAAGCACGTCAGACAGTTACCACCCAGAAGGAAGCAAAGCTCATTCTGGTCTTCATGCTTTGCAGAAGCTTTAGAAAATGTGGCAATAGATTCACATTTGGGATGGGATAATGCGGGGCAAACGCCCTCCATTGCCTGTCATTCATGCAAGACCTGACCTGGGAATACTTTGTGCATTGGCTGGGTGTAAAAAACAAAGGAAGGAATGGTCACTCCGACCTTTGTAAACAGGTGGACTGTAAAACTCACAAAGCACACATACTGAAGGAGGTGTCAAGACTCGAGATGTCTATGAAGACATTTTGCAGAGTATTTATAGTCCCTGCAACTCTTTCAGTGCTATGAATGATTTTGCTAGGATAACTGAGGAACCAGGGCCGAGATTTTCTCGGGAGTCAGCAGTGCAATCGGTGGCGGGTCGGGTGGGAAAGGTTTTTTTTCCCCAGCGGGACGGAACTCGCTGTGAACTCGCTGCCACGCTCCTTTAACAAATGTTGGGTCTGTGAGTGCTAAGCAGATATGACACGCAGCGGTGGGGGAGCGGGGGGGGGGGGGCGGGAGGGGGCAATTTAAATGATTAGTGGCTTGTTTGCAGCCATTTAATGGTTTTAAACTGACCTTTTGAATTTGACAGCTCGGCCACAGGTTTCACGCTATTGCTGGACCACATCTGTGAAGCTGAGGCAGGAGATCAGTGGCCATTGAATCAGCTGTTGAGTTGACAGCTTCAAATGTACAGTAAAAGCTCCGCCTTACAGAGATATCTTTGCTCAGTCACAAGCTCTTCCTCACTGCATTTCCCCAACAGATTCACCATGCTGCAAGACTTTACACAAGTCTCCATCCAGTCTGACCTCTGCCTCTCTCACTATTGACAGATGACTTCTGTCAGCTCTACAACACTTGCCATCTATTCAATCAGCATTGGTGCCCTTTATACTCTCTCACCTTGGTCCTCAGAATCCCACCACAAACAACTATCAACACCAGTATCATGGCACAGCAGCAGCAGCAACAACAACACCAACCTTCTCCGCAATCAACTGATGCTGCACAAGACACAGGGCATCAGCACCTGACCACGTTGTTGCTGGGAGGCCAGGGATGGCCTCACCATGGCCAAATTTACTTCACTTGATGCTGTACACACCGGTTGCCACATGATGTGCCAGGTTGGCACCACCCCACACCAACATCATAAAGCATCCCTACAATGCCCAAGCCATTCCTTTCACACTCATCAGCATTGCAGGGGGTACCGTTATGTCTCACCATTTACCGCAACTCATTAAGCCACTTCCAAAGGTGCACACAAATCTGTCCAAGATGCAAAGTATTGAAAATAAAGGTTTCAAAGTTTGACAGCACATTAACAGAAACTTTACATGGACATTACATAAAACAGCCTCTTCTTGTGTGTTTTTAGTTGGTATGATTGCACTAGGATGAGGGTGAGTGGAAAGCAGTGACAGGATCAGTCCAAGTCAGCATGGATTTATGAAAGGGAAATCATGCTTGACAGATCTTCTGGAATTTTTTAAGGATGTAACTAGTAGAGTGGACAAGGGAGAACCAATGGATGTGGTGTATTTGGATTTTCAAAAGGCTTTTGACAAGGTCTCACACAAGAGATTAGTGTGGAAAACTAAAGCACATGGTATTGGGGGTAATGGACTGACGTGGATATAGAACTGGTTGGCAGACAGGAAGCAGAGAGTCGGGATAAACAGGTCCTTTTCAGAATGGCAGGCAGTGACTAGTGGAGTGCCGCAGGGCTCAGTGCTGGGACCCCAGCTCTTTATAATATACATTAATGATTTAGATGAAGGAATTGAGTGTAATATCTCCAAGTTTGCAGATGACACTAAACTGGGTGGCGGTGTGAGCTGTGAGGTTGCAGGGTGACTTGGACAGGTTAGGTGAGTGGGCAAATGCATGACAGATGCAGTATAATGTGGATAAATGTGAGGTTATCCACTTTGGGGGCAAAAACACGAAGGCAGAATATTATCTGAATGGCGGCAGATTAGGAAAAGGGGAGGTGCAACGAGACCTGGGTGTCATGATACATCAGTCATTGAAAGTTGGCATGCAGGTACAGCAGGTGGTGAAGAAGGCAAATTGCATGTTGGCCTTCATAGCTAAGATTTAAGTATAGGAGCAGGGAGGTCTTATTGCAGTTGTACAGGGTCTTGGTGAGGCCTTACCTGGAATATTGTGTTCAGTTTTGGTCTCCTAATCTGAGGAAGGACGTTCTTGCTATTGAGGGAGTGCAGCAAAGGTTCACCAGACTGATTCCCGGGAAGGCGGGACTGACATATGAGGAGAGACTGGATCAACTGGGCCTTTATACACTGGAGTTTAGAAGGATGAGAGGGGATCTCATAGAAACATATAAGATTCTGACGGGACTGGACAGGTTAGATGCGGGAAGAATGTTCCCGATGTTGGGGAAGTCCAGAACGAGGGGACACAGGATTAGGGGTAGGCCATTTAGGACCGAGATGAGGAGAAACTTCTTCACTCAGAGAGTTGTTAACCTGTGGAATTCCCTACCACAGAGAGTTGTTGATGCCAGTTCATTGGATATATTCAAGAGGGAGTTAGATATGGCCCTTACGGCTAAAGGGATCAAGGGGTATGGAGAGAAAGCTGGAAAGGGGTACTGAGGTGACTGATCAGCCATGATCTTATTGAATGGTGGTGCAGGCTCGAAGGGCCGAATGGCCTACTCCTGCACCTATTTTCTATGTTTCTATGAGTGTGAAGGGTGCCTAGTGAGATGGAGATGAGATAATATAGATATAGACAGAGAGGGATGGATGGAGATGTAAGTTGGTGTGAGTAAGGATGTGCTGGAGTAGGGTAGGGAAGGCAGAGTGATGGGGATGTGATGAGAGGCACAGCAGGATGAAGTTGAGTGTGGCTTTGTAGTAACGTTTCGTGATCTACTAAGATCATTGAAAGGTTTTCACCAGTGCACTCTGGTCCTCCTGACCACATCCCTGCTTGTATCCCCTTTGCAATGTGCAACCTGGCTCGGTTGGTCTCCTGGGGAGGTCTCTTCTGCCCATTGGAAGGGCATGCTGCGTGCTGTGACCCCGTCCACACGCATATGGAGGGAGTGATGGGAGGTCATGGGAGAGCCTGGGTGCAGCCCTGCACCTCCGTGCAGCGCTCGTCAGTGTTTGTAGCACTTCAATGCTGTAGAACACTGACAGCATAAATGTCAAAATAAAGTTGCGCACAGTCCCTTTAGGGAAACTAGCTGATGATGCGTCATCAAATGACATCACCAGACCCACTTCCTCTAATTGGCCGGGAAATGCGCTGGGCTGGCTTAACAAGCCCAATCAAGAGAAATTCATTTCACAGAGCGGGACGGCGCCTGCAGCAGGTTCGGGACCCGCCATCGACGTCATCCGCCCCGAACCCGGTGATGTCAGAAAAGCGAGGCCCAAGTATTTGCCAGGCAGGAGAAATCTGTTTAGGATTAAGCACTCCATCAGGAGTTCTCTATACCAGAAAGTGGCTTGTTGAGCATTAGTGACTGGCTGTGTCAGTGAAACAGTGAAAGCACCTTCTTGGTATCTAGTCAGGTGCAGGATTACCTCACCGTAGAAATCCGTGAAAGACTTGTGACTGTCACTTTCAATTGTAGCTAGTGTTGAGCATGCTGCACTGACTCCCTCGTCAGACTATGAGCCGGACCTAAAACTGACTGCGTGCTTCAAGGCAAAGAGATTTCAGTGCTGATTATTTCTTATGTCCAAGATGGAATGAACGCTTTAAAAATGAAATAGATTCAATCAGTGCAAGTAGGGACAAACACGTTTAGGAATGGAAATACGAGTATCTGTTTATCTGTGTGGCATAATCTGCTTTTCATGAGCTTAACAAACTGTGATCAGAATTTCATAATAATGGGCAGCGATTTCATTTTGTTGCATGGCAAGTGATCGGGATATTGGAATTTCTCAGTCGAAGCTGGGTTTATCTGAATGCACTAGAAGTGGGATTCAATATTATACTACAGTATTACAGCGTGGGTGTGTAAGCGTATTTCACATGCATGATGTTACTGTGAAAATTAGCCACCCAGCAAGGTCCTATCCTTTATATAGGCCAACATCTCTTCCTTTACAGATCCTAGATAAATCTTTCTGCAGACCTCTCATCTATTCTATCTCTGTCCTGCATACGTTTTCATAGAAATACAACATGGAAGCTCAACCAGTCCATGGTGACATTTCCCCTCCACACGAGCAGATTATTCCGATCACATTTACCACCTTGTTCCCACAACCTTTCCACCCCTTTCCCTTCACTCACCTCTCCAATCCAATCTTGAATGTTGACACAGTTTCAAACACTTGAGTGTAGCATCAGGCATTTATGACAGAGGCTATTTTATTTTTCCTATCAATCTACTCTCTTCTCTTGAAGGTAATGGTACCTTGCCGATTGCAGCTCTATAACAACAGTGACTATTGGGCACTTCACAGTACTGGCCATTTTTTATATGTAAGCCTGAACAGTGAGAGATTTGGCTGAAGATCTGTCCAATCCTGTGTGTGACACACACAGACACACATACATACCGCTGTCCTGACTGAGGTCATCTAATGCAGCAGAGACCATGCATCAAACTTAGGCCTGAGTAACAGCATCAAGCATGCCCAGTTTAGGCAAAGTACTGTAGTCTGCCACAACCATACCCTCAGCTATACCCTCAGAAAAGCACCAGTGTGATGTGTATCTACATTTCCCACACGAGCCATTCATGGCCTCTGATTAATTGCCAATTGGTGCAAATTAGGAACAGGTTTATGATGTCGGCCCAAGCTCACTGGAAGCTGGAGCGAGACCTTCCAAAATTATTTCAGAGAGAAACCTTACAGACAGTGAAGACTTTATTCCAATCAGTCTGGGCTGGATTTGAACCTAGATTCCAGAGGTGAAAGAGCAGTGTCTAATTCACTGCACCACCAGCTCCCCTGACACGGGTTTCGAATCCCTCATACCGCTGTTCTATTCCTGTGCAAGAAACCTGGCCTGATGCTGATTACTGTGGCACCCCACCTCATTTATATTAAATGTCCCCATGTATAATAAAGCCTAAACCCAGCCTCAATGACCCAAAATGTGAAGTTTAATCAAATAGCCCTCCCAAAAATTCTGCTCTTGGCACCATACGCAAAGCACACATCAAGCCTCATGGAAGTAATTTTATGTCTATTTGTTTAATTCGTTTACACTAATGTTAGTTGATAATTACAGCAATAATTTAAGTTGTTCCTGTATTGGTAACGTGATATACTGAATATGCATCAACAGACCTGGACAAGAAAGGCGTAAAAATGGATAGACATTTGACCACAGGGCTGAAAATCAATAACTTGTTTATTTAATTTGGGAAAACGTCATCAGCTTGCAGCAGCTCAATGGAACTTTAATAATTACAATTTAGTGTAATTAGTGCACTGAGAAAATCAATGTAAACACAAGACAAATCTCTTCAAGGTTCCTCTGTGAAGAACAGTGCTTCTTTCACTTAAACTGCATTCAGATGCTTGAAGCAGCATTTTACATTTGGCACAATCTGGCTGCTTTTTATTGTATTGTTTCATTTATCTGACTGTTTATCTGAACTGCAATTACATTCACTGCTCAACTGAGCCCCTTCCTGCTGTTTATCTGCCCAAATTAGATGCTTGTCCCTGAGGTGGTTCAGATGAATCATATTGTGTTGGATTTTATTCACATGAAAGTAGAAAGATCTCATACTCCCTTAACTCAGTAAAGCACGGGCTAATTCAAAATGCATGCAACTGAGCTGTTGGGCGGTCCATAGCGATGGCCCATGGACATGTAGAGATTCACAAATGTTTTAGGATTTGTATAAAACCACTTACAGGAATAATAATTAAAACCCATTATTTCTGGAAAGATTTCTCTCCATCTGCCAGGATCTTCAAAATGGTGTAATTGCTGGAAAAATTAAAAATGTTTAAATTGCCAGCTGTTATCCAAACCGTATAGCTTTTCAGACCTAGAGGTGACAGGTGAATGGACTTATATCTGCAAGATGATTTTAATATAAATAAAGTGTACACCATATGCAGGGTTGTATGCGCAAAGCTGCTGAATGGAAGAATGATCTGGGGATTATAGTGCATGTAACATTCAAGGTCCATCACCAATGCCATGAGTCAATTAAATACAAAACAAGAAATATTATTATTTATTTGTGGTCAGGCCATGTTTGGCATACTGTGTCCAGTTTCGGTCCTCTCAAATCGCAGGGGACCCTGGAAAAAAGGTTCAATGGAGAGACAGTAGATTGATACCAGCTGTAGCTCACTGGGTAGCATACTCATCTCTGAGTCAGAAGGTTGTGGGTTCAAGTCCCACTCCAGGAACTTGAGCACATAAATCTCGGCTGACATTCCAGTGCAGTGCTGAGGGAGTGCTGCATTGTCAGAGGTGCCATCTTTTGGATGAGACATTAAACCGAGGCCCTGTCTGCTCTCTCAGGTGGACGTAAAAGATCCCATGGCACTATTTTGAAGAAGAGCAAGGGGAGTTATCCCCGGTGTCCTGGCCAATATTTATCCCTCAATCAACATAACAAAAACAGATTATCTGGTCATTATCACATTGCTGTTTGTGGGAGCTTGCTTTTGCACAAGTTGGCTGCAGCGTTTCCCACATTACTACACTCCAAAAGTACTCCATTGACTGTAAAGTGATTTGAGATGTCTGGTGGTCGTGAAAGGTGCTATATAAATGCAGGTCTTTCCTTTACTTTAAAGGCCCGCCATCATTAGGATAGGCTAAGAGAGATGTGGCTTTTTACTTTGGAAAAGGAAAGACTTGTGGAGATTTGATTGAGGCCTTAGACAATAATGAAATAATTAGAGTTGGTCCACATGAAAAGGCTATTCATGCTAGAACAGTTAGGAGAAGCATGGACAAGATACGAAAGCAAGGAATTGTGTCAGATATAGGAGGGACTTGTTTTCACAGAGTTGTCAACCTGTGGAATAAGTTGTCAGCACATGCAGTGAGAGCAGTTTTGCTGTGAGCATTCAAAAGGGAGCTGTACGAGTTTGCAAGAATGGCTGACATATCCACATAGAGGGTAGGTGGATCATCGTCAGTGACCATGGTCTCCTGGGGCTTGCTTGATTGGAGCGGATTTTCCCCAGAGTTCTTTTTCCTAAATTTGATAGTTTTTTTCCCCTCCTTTTTTTCCTCTCCCAGGAGAGTGTGAACGTGGAGGGCAAGGTTGGGGGGGTGGGAGGGGGACAGGGGGAGGAAGAGGGTTGTAATGGGGTGATGGGGGGAGAGGTGGGGGGAGGAAGTTCCACCATGCCTAGATGTTCCTATGTCCCACCAAAACCAGATGGTAGCACTCGGCACAGCACAAAATTGAATAAGTTAAAGTGGAGCCAGACGACGGGGACTCTACTTTAGAATGTTTCCGTCTTCCCTGGCCTCTCATTGCTGGTCTAGACTGCACGGTTGAGGTAGGAAATTCAACACGCGAAGAATCACAGGCGGAAGCACAAACCTTGCTCTTTTCCAGAGCCCCAAAACACAATTAGTGTTGCTGGCATCTACAGGCCAGAAACTTTATTTGATGTAAACAGCACTAAATGCATTCGGGAGCTCAGTGCAGAGAAATATTGCACTATGGAAAATAACCCCTCTGTAAAATGATTCATCCTGAACGTGACATGTAGGAGTTCTGTGGTCCAGATGTGATCATGCTGACAGCACCATGGATAACAAACAAAAATCATGCCAAAAGTTAAGCCAGTCTTATTTATGATATTTACATATTTTTGGCCTTGATTTCCTATTGAGCTGGTCTTTAGCCAATTCAAAAGGTGGCTTTTTTTTCAACAGACTTCTCAACTCCAAAATGAACAGTGGAGCTCTGGGAAACAATTAATTTTGGCAGCAAAGCAATATAAAATAGGCAGTAGGTTATACTAAACATTTATAAAGTGAAAAAATTCAGAATATAAAAAATTAGGGAAGACAAGATCAAGAGGAAAGAGTGAGAGCATTTGATTTTCATAGTTTAAAGTAGTATTTTACGGTTTATTTTAGTACTGTATTCCAGTGATAAAGTAGATATCAGATTAGGTTTTAGATTATTATGTTTATTTCAATGTCACAATGAGTAAGCTGCTGGCAAAGGGAGATTGGAATTCCGTCGAGTTACTAGCAGTCTAACTCTAAATATTATGCAGAATACTTCTTAAATTAGAAATTCGGACGTATTGCATTGATCTTAATGAACTGGAAAATTCATGATCAGTAAATTTGCAGATAAAGTACTACAGGATTACTGTGTAGTTCAATATTCACTGTACTCTGGAAATACAAAAATAATTACAAAAACACATAGCAACCAGAATTACAGCATCAAACACGTTTACTTTCACAGAGTAAAGGTTAAATTTAAAGAAGTCAAATGTATTGTGAGCATTTGAGTCAACCTGAATTGCAGGTGAAAGTATTTCAAATGTAAATCTTTTGAACTCACCTTATTTAATTCACCTTTAAAAATATTCCATGAACAAATAATACCTGAGTTGGAGTGCCGCAGTACAGAATGTGTACACGCAGACAATGGGTATATACCTGGAGGAAGGCACATACATTCACACAGCTAAATACACAAACACTACAGGATTCATAATAGCCATCAGAGAAATCCATGAATAACCAGATACCCAGACACAACCAGACAGCACTCTTTGTTTTTTCAGTCACGGAATGTGGGCATCGCTGGCAAGGTCGGCATTTATTGCCCATCCCTAACTGCCCCTTGAGAAGGCGGTGGTGAGCTGATTTCTTGAACCGCTGCAGTCCGCGTGGTGAAAGTACTCCCACAGTGCTGTTAGGTAGGCAGTTCCAGGATTTTGACCCAGCGATGATGAAGGAACGGCGATATGTTTCCAAGTCAGGATGGTGTGTAACTTGGATAGGAACTTTGGAGGTGATGGTGTTCCCATGCGCCTGCTGTCCTTGTCCTTCTAAGTGGTAGAGGCCGTGGGTTTGGGAGAAGCCTTGGCGAGTCGCTGCAGTGCATCTTGTAGATGGCACACACTGCAGCCACGGTGCGCCGGTGGTGGAGGGAGTGAATGTTGAAGGTGGTGGATGGGGTGCCGATCAAACAGGTTGATTTGTCCTGGATGGCGTCAAGCTTCTTGAGTGTTGTTGGAGCTGCACTCATCCAGGCAAGCGGAGAGTGTTCCATCACAATCCTGAATTGTGCTTTGTGGATGATGGAAAGGCTTTGGGGATTCAGGAGGTGAGTCACTCACCGCAGAATACCCAGCCTCTGACCTGCTCTTGTTGCCACAGTATTTATGTGGCTGGTCCAGTTAAGTTTGTGGTCAATGGTTTAAGTCAGATGCCTTAAATCTTGTATTATTTTAAGTCAATATATGTTAAATGTAAATGGTTTAATAAAGATTTTTTCAGCATTTTAGATCATGTTAGTTGAATAACTATACTCTTCACTTTTAAATGCAGCAAAATTGGGCTAGGATTATTATTTAGAGGGTATTTTCCTTGAGGAGAAAGTTATCGTCAAGAGGCCTGCTGTGTTAGTCTAGATGTCTTAATTTACAATTTTCATTCACATCAGCCCTCATTCAAATGTCTGGGTTGCTAATCAAAGATCAAAGTACAACAACCTGTAAGGACTGGAGAATATCAAACCTGCAGCACATTATTCAGGAAAAAAATCCCAAATGAAAGGTTGTACATAAGAACATGTGTTATACACTCTGCTTCTCCTTCAGTCCTCTATAAATTCAAACAAAAACAAAATTGTACACAGTAGTGGTTCATAGTGGCACTCTCACATACACCAGAACCTACTATAAAAATAATTTATAGTTTCCTCGTTCATTAACAAGCCACATAGAGGAAAAAAGAGAATTCTCAACTGCACTGGCCTTGAAGGACTTGATTCCTGTGTGGTTGCTATTGTATAAAGGCACTCCAGAATTCAAGAAACTGTCAAAGATGCCTGATTCAGCAGACATATAAATAAATAGCAGTACTGAAAAAGGGAACACAATGCCAAAAAATGATTTTTTTTTTTACCTTTTTTTACCGTATACAAAACTGTGTTGGGTGTGTGGATAATGAAGTTGACTTTGATTTTGTGTATCCCCCTTCGCTGAGAGTATTTCCCACCTTTTACTAATGCAGATAGACACAAATAAACTGCAAAGAGATATTGCGCTGAGCGGATATGGACTTGAGTGCTATGACGAATAGCTTAAAAATAATTCTGAAATCTTTACCACAGTCCACTCACTGAACCAGTCAGTGTCAACCAAAAACTGAAAAGATTCAACTAAAATATATAAAATGTAATTAGATTTCTAAAATGCGTGGCTTCTACCTTGCTCTTGTTATGGTTGGTGATATGGTCCAATTAAGTTACACAACGTACACTTAAAATGATATACAGGACTTATGAATATTCAATTTATTGGAGTATTCAGCTGTATAATCAATAATTTTGTTTGTTCACACATATTTAATGTCAAGGGTAAAGTTTTGGTTGCCATGGTCCTGTCTAACAGCAGTGGCTGTTGTGTCCTCACATTGGAAGACAGCGGGTAACGGACCATGTGTCTGTATTGCTGCATTTGTTTGATGGTATGTTTAATTGCAATATCATCAAACTGAAGTCATTTCACAGGAAGTGGGATGAAAGTAGCTGTACTTGTGTTTCTAAAGTGAAAATACTAATGCAGTCTTCAAAGGGTTAAAACCCTTGTGCGTAGTGAGCGCTATAATGAATACATTCCATTAGAATTACTTGCATATGCAGATCCTCCGAATAGTGCTAAAATGAGAGAATAATCTAGGGAAGGAGATACCTGACTATGGGAATCTTCTGCTTGAATAACAACTGCAGACGCGCAGGTCGTACTGCACCAGATTAGTGGAGAGCCTGTTTCCATGGAAACAAATTTGCTTTGTTGCAAATGTTTCCAAGATTAGACATAATGCTCTTTTTATTAAAGGGACAGCGTCACCCTTGGAAAGGGATTTTACTAACTTTTTTGGCTTAGCAGCATGCAATACAAATTACCTGATGTGTGCTGCAATTATATAGCAACCACTGTAGAATTTAAAAAAAATCAAACACAATAAAGATGATGACAGCTCCACAAATAGTGCATTTGCAAGAAGTGAATTCTGCAAGTACATTCTGCATTCTGCATTGCATTTGCTATAATGTGAAATTTTCCCAGTGGCCAACATGGTAGATTTAAGAGAGAATACACGGCTTCTGCCTGCTCCAAAAACATACCTCTTTAATCACTTTGGAAAGAAGCCACCGACTAACTGTCACCCACGCCATCGCCTACAAAATCCTTCCTGACAACTTAGTCATAACGAATGTATTTAGCTTTCATTAAAATTAACACAAATGTGTTTTTTTGGGCAATACTGAAACAGTGAGAAACAACCTGTATTTATAAATCACTACGCAGATAGCTATTAATGGATATGATATAATTGGGATTACGGAGACATGACTCCAGGGTGACCAAGGCTGGGAACTCAACATCCAGGGGTGTTCAATATTCAGGAAAGATAAACTGAAAGGAAAAGGAGGTGGAGTAGCGTTGCTGGTTAAAGAGAAGATTAACGCAATAGTAAGAAAGGACATTAGCTTGGATGATGTGGAATCTGTATGGGTAGAGCTGCGGAACACCAAAGGGCAGAAAACACTAGTGGAAGTTGTGTACAGACCACAAAACAGTAGTAGTGAGGTTAGGGATGGCTTCAAACAGGAAATTAGGGATGCGTGCAATAAAGGTACAGCAGTCATCATGGGTGACTTTAATCTACATATAGATTGGGCTAACCAAACTGGTAGCAATACGGTGGAGGAGGATTTCCTGGAGTGTATAAGGGATGGTTTTCTAGACTAATATGTCGAAGAATCAACTAGAGAGCTGGCCAGCTTAGACTGGGTGATGTGTAATGAGAGAGGATTAATTAGCAATCTTGTTGTGCGAGGCCCCTTGGGGAAGAGTGGCCATAATATGGTAGAATTCTTCATTAAGATGGAGAGTGACATAGTTCATTCGGAGACGAGGGTCCTGAACTTAAAAGAAAGGTAACTTTAACGGTATGAGACGTGATTTGGCTAGGATAGATTGGCAAATGATACTTAAAGGGTTGACGGTGGATAGGCAATGGCAGACATTTAAAGATCACATGGATGAACTTCAACAATTGTACGTTCCTGTCTGGCGTAAAAATAAAATGGGGAAGGTGGCTCAATCGTGGCTCACGAGGGAAATTAGGGATGGTGTTAAATCCAAGGAAGAGGCATATAACGTGGCCAAAAAAAGCAGCAAACTTGAGGACTGGGAGAAATTTAGAATTCAGCAGAGGACAAAGGGTTTAATTAGGAGGGGGAAAATAAAGTATGAGGGTAAGCTTGCAGGGAACATAAAAACTGACTGCAAAAGCTTCTACAGATAGGTGAAGAGAAAAAGATTAGTGAAGACAAATGTAGGTCCTTTGCAGTCAGAATCAGGTGAATTTATAATGGGGAACAAAGAAATGGCAGACCAATTGAACAAATACTTTCGTTCTGTCTTCGCAAAGGAAGACAGAAATAACCTTCCGGAAATACTAGGTGACCTAGGGCCTAGTGAGAAGGAGGAACTGAAGGAAATCCTTATTAGTCAGCAAATTGTATTAGGAAAATTGATGGGAATGAAGGCTGATAAATCCCCAGGGCCTGATAGTCTGCTTCCCAGTGTACTTAAGGAAGTGGCTCTAGAAAAGTGGATGCATTGGTGGTCATTTTCCAACATTCTATAGAGTCTGAATTAGTTTCTATGGACTGGAGGGTAGCTAATGTAACCCCACTTTTAAAAAAAAAAGGAGGGAGAGAGAAAACAGGGAATTATAGACCGGTCAGCCTGACATCTGGCATTTGGAAAGCAGTGACAGGATCGGTCCAATTCATCATGGATTTATAAAAGGAAAATCAAGTTTGACAAATCTTCTTGAATTTTTTGAGGATATAACTAGTAGAGTGGACAAGGGAGAGCCAGTGGATGTGGTGTATTTAGACTTTCAAAAGGCTTTCAACAAGGTCCCACACAAGAGATCAGTGTGCAAAATTAAAGCACATGGCATCGGTGGTAATGTATTGTTGTGGATAGAGTACTGTTTGGCAGACAGGAAGCAAAGGGTAGGAATAAACGGGTCCTTTTCAGAATGGCAGGCAGTGACTAGTGGGATACCGCAAGGTTCAGTGCTGGGACCCCAGCTATTTACAATATACATTAATGACTTAGACGAAGGAATTGAATATAATATCTCCAAGTTTGCAGATGACACTAAGCTGTGTGGTGGTGTGAGCTGTGAGGAGGTTGCTAAGAGGCTGCAGGGTGACTTGGACAGGTTAGCTGCGTGGGCAAATGCATGGCAGATGCGGTATAATGTAGATAAATGTGAGGTTATCCACTTCAGTGGTAAAAACAGGAAGGCAGATTATTATCTGAATGGTGACAGATTAGGAAAAGGGGAGATGCAACGGGACCTGGGTGTCATGGTACATCAGTCATTGAAATTTGGCATGCAGGTACAGCAGGCGGTGAAGGCGGCAAATGACATGTTCCCTTTATAGCGAGAGGATTTGAGTATAGGACCAAGGAGGTCTTGCTGCAGTTGTACAGGGCCTTGGTGAGGCCACACCTTGAATATTGTGTACAATTTTGGTCTCCTAATGCGAGGAAAGACATTCTTGCTATTGAGGGAGTGCAGCAAAGGTTCAGCACAGCAAACTGATTCCTGGGATATGAGGAGAGAATGGATCGACTGGGCCTGTCTTCACTCGAGGTTAGAAGAATGAGAGGGGTTCTCGTTGAAACACATAAAATTCTGATGAGGCTGGACAGGTTAGATGCAGGAAGAATATTCCCGATGTTGGGGAAGTCCAGAACCAGGGGGTCATGGTCGAAGGATAAGGCGTAAGCCATTTAGGACCGAAATGAGGAGAAACTTCTTCCCTCAGAGAGTTGTGAGCATATGGAATTCTCTATCACAGAAAGTTGTTGAGGCAAGTTCGTTAGATATATTCAAAAGGGAGTTAGATGTGGCCCTTATGGCTAAAGGGATCAAGGGGTATGGAGAGAAAGCAGGAATGGGGTACTGAAGTTGCATGATCAGCCATGATCATTTGAATGGTGGTGCAGGCTCGAAAGGCTGAATGGCCAACCCCTGCACCAATTTTCTATATTTCTATGTTTCATGTTCTCAGGATGTCTCAGCATGCTTCATAGTTGATTAATTACTCTTGAAGTGTAATTACTCTTATTTTCCCGTACAGAATTGCAGCAGTTATTTTGGGCACAGCAAGGTTTTAGACAGGGAGTGAGAAATGACCAGTTAATCTGTTTTGATAGTATTGGCCAAGAGAGAAATGTTGGCCAGGATATCACGAGCCTGCTGTTCTCTGAATAGTACAATGGGATATTTTCCATTCACCTGAACAGTTAGATACGATCCTGGGTAATGCCACATTCAAAAGACGGCACCTCCATCAGCGCCACACTCTTTCAGTACTGTACCCTGTAAAGTCCTGTCCCCTCAGTACAGATTCACGCGAGGCATATAGTGAAGTCAAGGTCACTCTGGACCTGCACCTTTATTTCACAGCTCTGGAATGCTGTACTTGCCTGAGACCTGTCCTTATATACCTGTCTCTTGCAAGTGCACCCCTGGTGGTAAGATATGCTGGTGGTTACAGGTCATATCTTATTACAGTCATATAGCATGTTAGGATACAGTTATATATAATAATGTAAGATACATGACATCATCCTCCCCCAAGGTCTTCTTGTCTTTATAGGTTCAGTCTCTCAGGTGGTCTACGCTCTCGCGTGGAGCGTCTGAGTTGTGGTTCAGTTGTTTGCCTTTGTGTCTGTTTTTCTTTGGGTGTGGTTGCTGGTATCTCGCCTGGGCTGTCTGTTTCGATTGGTGTGATTGTTGTTGACTCGCCTGGACTGTCTGTTGGGATTGCCCTTTCCTCAGGTTGTTCCCTCTGTCTGTCCACCAGGTGTGGTGTGAGTTCCACATTGTAGTCTGCCTCTGGTTCCGCAGTGTTGTTGGTAAATCTGCTTTTGACTTGGTCTACATGCCTCCGGCAGGTTTTGCCACTGTCCATTTGTACTACCAGTAGCCTGTTTCCTTCCTTGCCCGTTACTGTCCCTGCAAGCCATTTGGGACCCCTGCCATAGTTTACTACAAACACTTTGTCCCCTATCTCATTCCATCTCCCCCATCGAATTTCTGTCATGGTACTCAGTCAGCTTACGGCGCTTTGCCTCAACGATTTCGTGCATGTCTGGGAGGATTAATGAGAGCCTTGTTTTTAAAGTCCTTTTCATCAACAGTTGCGCGGGGGGGATCCCAGTCAGTGAGTGCGGACGAGATCTGTATGCCAGCAGCAGTCGCGACAGGCGTGACCCTGCAGCGTGGGACCTTGGATTTTAAGCATGCCTTGTTCAATGATTTGCACTGCTCTCTCCGCCTGGCCGTTGGAGTTGAACGGTGCCGTCTTGACGTGATTTATGCCGTGGTCAATTATAAAGTCTTGGAATTCTGCGCTGGTGAAGCACGGACCATTGTCACTGACCAATGTGTCAGGGATTCCGTGCGTTGCAAACATGGTTGCGAGGCTCTCCACAGTGATGGAGGTTGTGCTCGAGTTTAAAATGGTGCATTCGATCCACTTTGAAAATGCATCTACAACTACGAGGAACATTTTGCCCATGAATGGGCCCGCATAGTCTACGTGCACCCGCGACCACGGTTTGGTAGGCCAGGGCCAGGGGCTCAGTGGAGCCTCCCTGGGGGCATTGCTGAGTTGGGCACAAATGGTGCACCTTCGGACGCAGAGCTCCAAGTCCTCGTCAATACCAGGCCACCAGACAAGGGATCTGGCTATGGCCTTCATGAGAACGATCCCCGGGTGCTCACGGTGGAGCTCCCGGACAAATGCCTCTGTGCCTCGCAGAGGCATGACTACTCAGCTGCCCCACATCATGCAGTCTGCTTGTAGTGATAGCTCATGCATGCGCCTGTGAAAGGGTTTTAATTCCTCGGGGCAGGCATTGCGAGCCTCTGCCCAGTCACCGGTTAGGACACATCTTTTTACTAAGGATAACGTGGGGTCGTTGGCCGTCCAGGCTCTGATTTGGCGAGCTGTCATGGGCGAACCTGTGGACTCAAAGGCAGTATTGCCATGACTATCTCACAGTCCTGTTCGTCAGACCCTTCCGTGGTCGCCAGGGGTAGCCTGCTGAGCGCGTCGGCACAGTTGTCTGTGCCTGGTCTGTGCCTTATTGTGTAGTCGTAGGACGCCAGCATGAGTGCCCACCGTTGAATTTGCGCCGAGGCGTTGCCGTTTATTGCCTTGTTCTTGGATAGGAGGGATGTGAGGGGCTTGTGGTCGGTTTCTAACGCGAACTTGGCCCCGAAAAGGTATTGGTGCATCTTTTTGACACCGTACACGCACGCGAGCGCCTCCTTCTCTACCATTCTGTACCCATGCTCCGCCCGCGAAAGTGACCTGGAGGCATAAGCTATGGGTTGTAATTTGCCCGCATTATTGACATGTTGCAAAACGCACCAGACCCCATACGCTGATGCATCGCATGTGAGAACTAGCTTTTTACCTGAATCAAAGAAAGTCAAAACACTGTTGGAACACAGAAGGTTGCGTGCCTTATTGAAGGCGCGTTCCTGGGCGTCCCCCCAAAACCAATCACACCCCTTCCTGAGTAGCACGTGGAGATGCTCCAGCAGCGTGCTTAAGTTCTGCATAAAGTTTCCAAAGTAATTGAGTAGCCCGAGAAAGGCGCGCAGTTCTGAGACATTCCGGGGCCTGGGTGCCAGGCGAATTGCTTCTGTTTTGGACTCTGTTGGGCGGATTTCATCAGTGGCAATCCTTCTGCCCAAAAATTCAACCTCGGGTGCGAGAAACAGGCACTTGGATTTCTTGACTCGTAGGCCTACCCGATCCAACTGCTTTAGTACTTCCTCCAAATTACGGAGATGGGAGTCGGTGTCCCTGCCCGTGATAAGTATGTCGTCTTGAAATACAACCGTCCCCGGGATGGACTTGAGCAGACTCTCCATGTTGCGCTGGAATATGGCAGCTGCCGACCTGATGCCGAATGGGCATCGATTGTACATGAAAAGGCCTCGATGTGTGTTGATGGTGGTGAGTAGCTTGGATTCCTCGGTCAATTCTTGCGTCATATACGCAGATGTGAGGTCTAATTTTGAGAAAAGTTTACCTCCAGCCAATGTGGCAAATAAGTCCTCCGCTCTGGGCAGCGGGTACTGGTCCTGTAGGGAGACTCTGTTTATGGTAGATTTGTAGTCCCCACAGATTCGTACGATCCATCAGGCTTCATGACTGGGACGATGGGACTTGCCCAGTCGCTAAATTCCACAGGTGATATAATGCCTTCCCGCAGAAGCCTGTCTAGTTCGTGTTCAATCTTTTCCCTCATCACTTAAGGTACAGCTCTGGCCTTGTGATGGACCGGTCTAGCATCCTGTGTGATGTAGATTTTGACTTTGGCCCCTTTGAAAGTGCCCACACCTGGCTGAAAGAGCTGATCAAATCGCTTTATAACTGTTGAGCAGGAGGTCCGTTCCTCTAATGACATGGCATGGACATCATCCCATTTCCAGTTTAGTTTTGCCAGCCAGCTTCTCCCCAGCAGTGCTCGGGGGTCTCCGGGGACAATCCACAGGGGAAGTCGGTTCACTGTCCCTTTGTGTGTGACAGAGAGCATGGCGCTGCCGAGGATTGGTACGATTTCTTTGGTATAGGTCCTTAGTGTGGTGTCGACCCTTGTGAGTTTTGGTCTGTCTCTTTTATGCGGCCACAGTCGTTTAAATTGTTGAGCGCCCATGAGAGATTGACTCACTCTCGTATCCAGCTCCATGTTGACAGATATCCCGTTGAGTAGGACCTTCATTATTATAGGAGGCGTCCTGTTGTAGGAGCAGCGGCCATTGATCGTGTTGACCTGCTGTACACCGTTGTCCCGGGTACTGTCCCCACCATCTTTTGGTCCGTTTTCTGACCCATCCAATTCATATACCAGCCGAGCTGCTGTTTTTTTGCATATGCGGGCCAAATGCCCTGTATATTCACAATTTCTGCAAACAGCCTGCTAAAATCGACATCCCCTTGACGAGTGCCCACTCCCACACCTCCAGCACAGACCTGTTCCATTGTTCAAAGAGTTCCCAAAGAATGAGCTGCGTCTGGCTGATCTCTCTTGAGCTTCTCTTACTTTGTAGTTGATTGCTCGCATTGTGGGTTGATGAGGTGTGAACAGCCGTTCCTGTGGCCCTTGATGGCTTCTGCCTGCTGTCGAGAGCCTGTTCTCCCGGTTTTGTCTGTGTGTGGGGGTAGCAGCTTGTTTAGTGCTGTGAACTTCTTGTTCCAATATTTCGTTAGTTGTCGTACCTGCATTGTAAATCAACCTCGTTTCTTCTTCCCCTACCAAGAATGTCTGTGCAACCAGTGCTGCTGCCTCTAAGATCAGGTTCTTGGTCTCTATGAGCTTTCGGAATATGCCTGCGTGGCCTATTCCTTCAATGAAAAAGTCTCTCAGCATTTCTCTCCTCAGTTCATCGGAGAACTCACATAAACTAGCCAACCTCCGAAGTTCCGCCACGAAGTCGGGTATGCTCTGGCCCACACAACGTCTGTAGTTGTAGAACCTGTGTCTGGCCATGTGTAGGCTGCTCAGGTGGTCTCTTACCAGTGTGCTCAATTCTTCAAACGACTTGCTTGCTGGTTTCTCGGGTGCCAACAGATCCTTCATTAAAGCGTATGTTTTCGAGCCACAGCTGGTCAAGAGATGGGCTCTTCTCTTGTCTGCCTTATCGTCGCCTAACCAGTCTTTGGTTACAAAGCTTTTCTAGAGCCTTTCTATAAAGTCCTCCCAATTGTCTCCCGCATTGTTCTTTTCATCTGATCCGTTGTTCGCCATTCTGTGGATTCTGTAATCCCGTAACCCGTCGCCACTGTAAAGTCCTGTCCCCTCAGTACAGATTCACACGAGGCATGTAGTGAAGTCAAGATCACTCTGGACCTGCACCTTTATTTCACAGCTCTGGAATGCTGCACTTGCCTGAGACCTGTGCTTATATACCTGTCTCTTGCAAGTGCACCCCTGGTGGTAAAGTATGCTGGTGGTTACAGGTCATATCTTATTACAATCATGTATAGCATGTTAGGATACAGTTATATATAATAATGTAAGATACATGACATGCCCATGTGTCAGACTAGGTTATATGCTGAAATTTTAGTGGACCTTTAATACATGACCATGGAAAGCCCTATGACATGGTATACCCTGATTTCCAAAAGGCTGTTGACAAAGTTCCACCTGAAATCTCAAAGCTGTGGAGATTCAGAGTGAACCTTGGGAATAGGTAAGAAATTGGCTCAAGGGAACAAAACAGTGAGTCATTGTTAGAAGATTTATATCATAGTGGAGGAAGTAGAGATGCCTCTGGGCATGTACTGTTGGGAACAGTACTGTTTATAATTTACGTACATGATCTCAGTTCAGAAACGTTATTCAATGTGGTCAAGATCGCAGATGAAAACGAACTAAGCGAGTCAGTGAAATTGGACGAGGTAGATCTGAAATTACAGAATGAGTTGGAGAAATTTGGGCTTTTTAGCCTTGAAAGGAGGTGACTGAGAGGTGATCTTGGAGATATTGTTACGGGAGTGGAAACAGTAAACCTTGAATATTCTGGTTAGATGAAAAGGTCATCTTCATCTCTAATTATTTTGTAGGGAGAGGACTCACTGAGCTAAGTGGATACTCAATTTACTATTCATGGAAGAAAATAAACATTCAAAATCCTTAGTCAAAAATGGAACAAGTCATCTTTTGAAACATTCTCAGTAATTCTGTTCCGACTGATAAAAAACAAAATCACTGAAAGAGTTCAAATTCTTCATGTAATTTTATAAAAGAAAAACACACAGAAGCTGACACTGCTTGATTGAAAAGCCAAGACTTCATTTGTCCATCATTGCAGGGCAATCCTGCAGTTTTCTTACAGAAAGATAAAAACAGGAGACCACTGCCCAGTGATCCTACTCTGCCATTTCCGTTCACCATGGCAACTCTTATCTTTAAAAAAAATTATTGCCTGAATTTTCTCCATGTTCCCTAGTATCCTTACTTCAAATAAAGGATCCATCTCCCTATCAAACACTTAAAATGATTTTATATCAATGGGCATTTGAAGGAGTGTTCTGTAGATTCTCATAACCTCCAGTGTGAAGGCTGCTCTCCACTCGAATTCTAAAATTATGATTCCTTCCTCTGGATTCCCTACTAATTTTGCATTTTTTTCACACCGTCATCTCCCCTGAAGTTTTCCATTACATAATTACTGACATCCTCAATATTTCTGATAAACCCTGATCAAATTCAGTCAGCTTCTGTTAAAATTAAATGACAGCACAAGGACTTGGTTTGTGATGTATGTGTATCCAACAATTACTACATCAGACTTATCCAATACAGGTGAAGAAACTCACTCGTCAAAATGAAGCTAAACATTGTTGTAACCCCACTTCTGACTTCTTAATTGCTGGTACTGACTGGATGATAAGATTAACTGCAGTAAAAGATTCAAAATTAAAGTAAAACTGTAACTCAAGGCAAATTCAATCTGCCAATGTTTGAGGAAGGCAACCAGGAATTTGTTCCGATAATTAGGATGCTGGACAATATACGTTTGGAAGCCATACATCTTGATGTTGTTAAGAGAATTTGCCACAGTTCAGGGAAGCAAAGAAAAAAGAAAAGATCAATACATTTTACTTTCTGTTGCCAGAGATGAGAATTTAGTATCAGTTGACTTTGGAGGATCACAAGCCAAACGTTAAATGTTATTCAATTCCAAATGGAAAATCTCCTTAGCATGATGCTAGAAGATTAACTTAGTGATTTACCTACATGAAAGAGCATCAGCGATAATCACAGCCACCTATCTCACACGAGGTTACTAAAGGCCCACTAGGAAAACCATGAGCTGCTTGCGCACTGGTTTATTAAAGATAACTTGAACAGATACCCAGCATCTGACGCCGCCCAGTCTTCGAACTGCATGCCATAAGCACAAGGCTGTAAAGCACGGATTTACTACTTACTGTACTGTATTGTAGTTTTAGCTCTAGATAGAATAGAGTTACCACACTTGTGAATAAAAATTGTTGGCGCAGAGGTTCTCAATGCTCTTATGGTATCTAATCCATGACCCATCTACTTGGGTCTTACATAGAACAAAATGAAAGAGAATAACATTTGGACTGGACTTTTGGGTCAAACAGAAGAGGCAAAAACTTTGGTATCTGTCATGTATGTACATTCTGTTTGTAGCCACTAGATGGCGTCATTGTTGGAGGCCACTAAGCAGCACGCACATGGTTCTGCTCAGGTATAAAGGATCAGCCATTTTGAGAGTCAGGCACTTTGGGCCGAAATAAAGCAGAGCCAAGGTTGTACCTTGTTTAGTTAAACAGTGCTCAGTTTGAACCTTTATTGCATGCATAACATTTGGCGACGAGAATACAAGAATCTTTGTTTGCAAAATGAGCAAGATTGGATTTTTAGAGCGATTTGTGGAGGGAGGGAGAAGATTGGGCAGACTTTGTGAGCCATTTGAACCAGTACTTCGTGGCCAACAAAATGAAGGGGGTCGACGATGCAGATCGACGACGTGTTCCTCACTGTGTGCGGTTCAAAGATCTACGGCCTGATAAAGAATATACTCATGCCTAGTGATCCAACAGAGAAAACGTACGAGGAGTTGTGTACATTGGTACGGGAGCACCTCAAGCCAGACGACGGCATCATCATCTCGAGATGCAGGTTTTATACAAACTTCGATCACACTTTATACACAGAGCGCGGTGGAATTCGTTGCTGACCTGAGACATCTAGCGGGGCCGTGCAAGTTCGGGACGGTGTTAGCAGACGTGCTGCGGGACTTCTTTGTTATCGGCATCAACCATGAGGTGATCCTACGCAAACTTCTGGCGGTAGAGGAGTTGGATTTAAAAAGGGCCATCCAGATCGCTCAATCATGTATGACTATGGACAGGAGTCTAAAGCAAATAGCGTTGAAGAACCGAACCTCGGCAAGTACTGTAAATGCGATTGATTCAGCGTTTGGCAGAGCGGCATATGACGGGGCCTATCCGGCTGCGTTAGCGAAATCTGTGGCTGCCCAAAGTCCGCCAGCAGGAATGTATCCGACTTCTTCGTGTTGGCGTTGTGGGGGAAATCACCGGCACCAGCAGTGCCGATTTAAGCAATATAGTTGCAAAGGCTGTCTGAGAGTGCGGCATCTTCAGCGCAAGTGTCCGCAGATGAGCAAGCGAGCTGCGACACACCACGTGAAGGATGAGAGTCAGACTAGCGCGGATCCGGATACGCAATCTGAGATGTCAGAGGAGGAAGTGTATGGACTGTACTCCTTCATAACCAAGAGTAAACCAATTTTGATTAACATGAAGTTTAATGGGATACCGGTATCGTTGGAACTGGACACAGGAGCAAGCCAATCGATCATGAATGAGAGGGCATTTAATAAGCTGTGGGATACTAAGACTGCGAGGCCCAGGCTGAGCCCTGTTAACGCCAAGCTGCGCATTTACACCAAAGAACTGATAAAGGTGATTGGCAGTGCACAAATTAATGTGTCATATAACGGTGTGGTTCACGGGTTACCGCTGTGGATTGTTCCAGGCAATGGTCCAATGCTGCTTGGCAGGAGCTGGTTGGAGAAAATCAAATGCGACTGGAACGACATAAAGACATTGTCATCAGAGGAAGATACATGTGCCCAAGTATTGAGCAAGTTCCCCTCACTGTTCAAACCGGATATCGGCAACTTCACGGGAGCCAAGGCGCAGATCCACATGGACTCAGATGCAAGACCCATCCATCATAAAGCTCGGGCAGTGCCGTATATGGAGAAAGTCAAAATTGAACTGGACAGACTCCAACGTGAAGGGATCATATCACTGGTTGAATTTAATGAATAGGCCAGCCCCATTGTTCCTGTGCTGAAATGTGATGACACAGTCAGAATCTGTGGAAACTACAAGGCTACGATCAATAGGGTTTCGAAACAAGATCAGTACCCGTTACCAAAGGCTGATAACTTGTTTGCAACGCTAGCCGGAGGGAAGGCTTTCATAAAACTGGATTTGGCGTCGGCCTATATGACGCAGGAGTTGGTCGAGCCGTCGAAGAGACTTTCGTGCATTAACACGGACAAAGGACTGTTTATTTACCACAGGTGCCCTTTTGGAATTCGCTCGGCTGCAGCAATATTCCAGAGGAATATGGAAAGTCTACTGAAGTCCGTTCCCAGAACCGTTGTGTTCCAAGATGACATCCTGATCACCAATCATGATTCCAAGGAACATCTGAACAACATGGAAGAGGTTCTACTGCGTTTGGATAGAGTGGGACTCAGACTGAAACATTCGAAGTGAGTCTACACGGCACCGGAAGTCGAATTCCTTGGGAGGAAAATTGCCGCTGATGACATCAGACCTACTGACATGAAAACCAAGGCCATCAAGAATGCACCCTAGCTGTAGAATGTGATGGAGCTGCGTTGGTTCCTGGGTCTACTCAACTACTTTGGTAACTTCCTACCTAAATTGAGCACCTTACTAGAACCACTGCACATGCTATTGAGAAAAGGCAAAAACTAGGTGTCAGGCGCATCACAAGACAGAGCTTTCAAGAAAGCCACCAATCTGCTTTGCTCGAACAACCTGCTGGTACATTATGACCAATGTAAACGTTTAGTTTTGGCCTGTGACGCATCGTCATATGGAATTGGTTACGTGTTACAACAAGCCAGTGAGTCGGGGAAACTTCAACTTGTCGCGTATGCATCCAAACGTTTGTCTAAAGCAGAAAGATCCTACAGCATGATAAAAAAAGAAGCTTTAGCGTGTGTGTATGGTGTTAAGATGTATCAATACCTGTTCGGTCTGAGGTTCGAATTAAAGATTGATCACAAGCCGCTCATTGCGTTGTTTTCCGAGAGCAAAGGTATCTATACCAATGCTTCATCCCGCATCCAAAGGTGGGTGCTGACATTATCTGCATATGATTATGTCTTTCGCCACAGACCTGGCACAGAGAATTGTGCCGATGCTTTGAGCCGGTTGCCGTTGCCCACACCAGAGGTGGAACTGCCACAACCGGCAGATTTAATGTTAATCATAGATGCTTTTGAGCATGAAGGAACCCCTGTCACGGCTCAACAAGTTAAGACCTGGACCAGCCAGGACCCAATTTTATTGGTGGTAAAGGGTTGCATCCTCAAAGGGGATTGGTCTGCCATACCTAAGCAAATGTGCGAGGAGGCCAAATCGTACATTTGTCACAAGGACGAACTGTCTATTCAAGCGGATTGCATATTGTGGGGCAATCGCGTTGTAATGCCCAAGAAAGGGAGAGAGAAGTTCGTGCGTGAGTTACACAGCACAAATCTGGGTATAGTGATGATGAAGGCCATCGCCAGGTCCCATGTATGGTGGCCAGGAATTGATTCTGAGCTGGAAGCATGCGTGCATCAGTGCAACACTTGTAAGCAGCTCAACAAAGCACCAATGGAAACGCCGCTGAGTCTGTGGTCATGGCCATCCAAACCTTAGTCCAGGATCCATGTAGATTTTGCAGGTCCCTTCCTGGGCAAGATGTTTTTAGTGGTGGTGGACGGTTATTTGAAGTGGATAGAATGCATAATCATGTCATCCAGCAAGTCCACGGCAACCATAGAGAATCTCAATGTCATGTTCGCGACACATGGTCTGCCTGACATAGTGGTGAGCGGCAATGGGTTTTGCTTCACCAGTCAGGAGTTTCAGGAGTTTGTGAAACTTAATGGCATAAAACATGTAAGGTCAGCACCGTTCAAGCCTGCGTCCAACGGGCAAGCTGAACGTGCAGTACAAATTATCAAGCAAAGCATGAGGAGAGTAACCCAAAGGTCACTGCAGACCCGCATGTCTTGCATAGTGCTGAGTTACAGGACAAGACCCCACACACTCACAGGGGTCTCGCCTGCTGAATTCATGATGAAAAGAGGTCTTAAGACCAAGCTATCTCTGGTACACCCGGATTTAAATAATCATGTTGAACACAGAAGACAAAGTCAACAACGAAACCATGATCGCACAACTGTGTCACGCGAGATTTCTGTTAATGATCCTGTATATGTGTTGAACTATGGTCACGGTCCCAAATGGATCGCTGGTACGGTCATGGCCAAGGAGTATTCGTCATTAAGCTCAAGAATGGGCAAACTTGCAGGAAACATATGGATCAGACAAAGTTGAGGCACACAGACGAGCCAGAACAGTCAGACGAAGAAACCATCGACGACCAACCAACCTGTCAGCAATCTTCAGAGGACTCAAGGGTCATCAGTAAACCCGGAATTTCCATCACGGACCTGTTCAATAAAAATAGACTTGCAATTCCTGACATGGCCACTGCCAACCCCAACAAGTCATTCATCCAGCCATCAGCCCCAACAGACCCCACACACTTACCCAAGGCTGGAATTGAACTGAGGCAGTCAACCTGGGAGCGCAAAGCACCGGACTGTCTCAACGTGTGAAAGACTGATAAGATCTAGATGGGGGTATTGCCATGTATGTACATTCTGTTTGTAGCCACCAGGTGGCGTCATTGTTAGAGGCCACTGAGCAGCACGCACATGGTGCTGCTCTGGTATAAAAGGCCAGCCACTTTGAGAGTCAGGCACTTTGAGCCTAAATAAAGCAGAGCCAATGTTGTACCTTGCTTAGTTAAACAGTACTCAGTTTGAACCCTTATTGCATACATAACAGTAGCCTACAAGAAACAGGTAACGGGTTGGTGTGGGAGCTGCATGCATGACCCAAGTTGGCCTATACACCATTCTTTGTCTGTATTGAGGTCTTATGATCAACTCACAGGAAATTGGTTTATAAACTGTCTCAAAGCAAATTGCCTTGAATAAAGTAGGTGCATTGCTTAGTTAATTTAATGTCCCACTTCTCTCTAATGATGATTTGGGATAGGGAATACTGTAGACCATTGTAGAGATTGAATTTATTTACGATTTTGTGATCTGAACTAATTAGATTCCTTGTATATTCTTTATGGTTCCTTTATCAGCAGACGTTACACAACTAGGATTTAAAAGTCCTATCAGCTATAGAAAAAAAAATATTGGTTGGGCTTCTGCCATTTAAAAAATGAAGATAAAAGGCATGTGCTAAGTTTCAGGATCTAGATAGCTACAGCATATGTCTGTGCACGTGTTCAAACATGAACTAGGTCACACCTTACAGTATCTTGTGGATGCAAAAACTATTTTTTGAAACCTAGAATGAACGTTGTAATAACAGTTCCTTATTAATACCATGTCAAGATCTATACTGGCTTAAAAACCACCATGTTAGCCAAGAGTATGAGGATTGAATGGACTCAGATTGGAACACACAGTTTCGGCTGCAAATGTTTATCATGCAAACGTTTTATTTGGAATTTGTAGCAAATGGACAGATCATACATTGAAAAACATGAAAAGCACAAATCAAGTTGTGAGTAAAACTGCATTCAGCTTTAATTGGTGCTTTCACAATTACAGGAACTCAACTTTTCAGAAGACTGTTTCAGTTAAAGACCACTGGAAAGTTGTACATGTAACAAAATTCTAAAAGAAAGCATAACTTATTCAAGTGTCATTTTTAAAGAGACATGAATGTCCTTTCAGGGCCTTTTGGGCAGGTTCAGCCACTGCACCAACACTTTTACATTAAGGGAGATTAAAAGGAGACAAGACAGGAAATGATAGGCCAGTTAGTCTCCTGCCAGCCATTAGTAAACTGCTGGTATCTGTCATGCAGGATGAAATTAAAGTCTCTGAGAAACACAAGTTGATCAGAGGCAGCTAGCACGGATTTCTGAAAGGCAGGTCTTAATTGACCAACCTTACAGAATGTATTTTAAAAATAACATGAGCATAAATAGAATGCAGTGAATGTGGCTTGTATTAACATAGAAACATAGAAAATAGGTGCAGGAATAGGCCATTCGGCCCTTCTAGCTTGCACCGCCATTCAATGAGTTCATGGCTGAACATGCAACTTCAGTACCCCATTCCTGCTTTCTCGCCATAACCCTTGTTCCATCTAGTAGTAAAGACTTCATCTAACTCCTTTTTGAATATATTTAGTGAAATGGCCTCAACAACTTTCTGTAGTAGAGAATTCCACAGGTTCACCACTCTCTGGGTGAAGAAGTTTCTCCTCATCACGGTCCTACATGCCTTACCCCTTATCCTCAGACTGTGACCCCTGGTTCTGGACTTCCCCAACATTGGGAACATTCTTCCTGCATCTAACCTGTCTGAACCCATCAGAATTTTAAACATTTCTATGAGGTCCCCTCTCATTCTTCTGAACTCCAGTGAATACAAGCCCAGTTGATCCAGTCTTTCTTGATAGGTCAGTCCCACCATCCCGGGAATCAGTCTGGTGAACCTTCGCTGCACTCCCTCAATAGCAAGAATGTCCTTCCTCAAGTTAGGAGACCAAAACTGTACACAATACTCCAGGTGTGGCCTCACCAAGGCCCTGTACAACTGTAGCAACACCTCCCTGCCCCTGTACTCAAATCCCCTCGCTATGAAGGCCAACATGCCATTTGCTTTCTTAACCGCCTGCTGTACCTGCATGCCAACCTTGAATGACTGATGTACCATGACACCCAGATCTCGTTGCACCTCCCCTTTTCCTAATCTGTCACCATTCAGATAATAGTCTGTCTCTCTGTTTTTACCACCAAAGTGGATAACCTCACATTTATCCACATTATACTTCATCTGCCACGCATTTGCCCACTCACCTAACCTATCCAAGTCACTCTGCAGCCTCATAGCATCCTCCTCGCAGCTCACACTGCCACCCAACTTAGTGTCATCTGCAAATTTGGAGATACTACATTTAATCCCCTCGTCTAAATCATTAATGTACAGTGTAAACAGCTGGGGCCCCAGCACAGAACCTTGCGGTACCCCACTAGTCACTGCCTGCCATTCTGAAAAGTCCCCATTTACTCCTACTCTTTGCTTCCTGTCTGACAACCAGTTCTCAATCCACATCAGCACACTACCCCCAATCCCATGTGCTTTAACTTTGCACATTAATCTCTTGTGTTGATTTTCAAAAAGCATTTGATGGAATTCCACATTAAGAGACGCACGGAAAAAATTATTTTCTGTAGAATCAAGGGGAAAGAGTGGGTACAATATCAAAATTTGTTGATACCAATTTGAAAGGTATGGCAAGTTGTGACAAAGACTGAGAAACTACAAGAGTATATAGATAGGCCGACAGGTTGGGCAAACAGGTGGCAGATACAGTTAATTGCAGAAAAATGTGAAGTAATATATTTGGGGGAGAAAAGGGAAAGGAGATACGCACAATCAGATTTTAAACAGGGTAAAGGAGCAGAGAAAGGTAAATGTGGCATTCAAGCAGACAATGTTATAAAAAGACAAATGCTTTGTTTTTAATTGAGAGGCATAGAATACAAGAGCATTGTAGTAATGCTGAATTTGTACGAGCTTAGTTGGGCACAAGTGGAGAATTATGTGCAATTTTCACTGCAGGAATGATATAAAAACAATGGAAAAGGTGCAGTAAAGATTTAACTAGGGTGTTCACATGAACAAAGGTGTATGGAGAAACTTGTACCATTAGGGTATTTTCATTGGAGCTGAGGCAAACTGAGAGATCATTAAGCTTATGATAAAGTAAATAGCAATAGATTATTGGTCAAATAGGCAGTAACAAAATGACACAAATTTAAGGATAATTGCAAAAATAATTAAAGGTGAGTGTAAAATTGTAGTTACAATGTGATAGTCGCTTGCACAAAAAGCTGAAGTTGAATGATAATTTTTTTTTAAAGGGAATTAGTTACTTGACATTTTCATCTTGTGGTTCAGGGAACTTCCATTTTCAGCACAATTTGCAGAAAAAACTCTGGGACTGGGTACTGCTTTGTTAGTTTCAAACATTTACAGAACTGGGTATTTCTTTACAATGACTTGGTAAAATATGAACTATTTCAACTCAGTAAACATCACAAGTTATATTTTACAATTATTGCATGGCTGCAGCTTTAACTGGTCTTAAAGGACTGTTCATCTGATAATGTATAAAAAACAGAATAACAAAACTCCTTGAGTGTTTAATTAAAATAATGCAATGCTGTCATATAATCCAACTATTACATCCTTAGGTACCAAAATGCAGTACATGCATTAATTATGTATTGCGCCCTTGTTGAAAGACAGTGTAACATGCTGCGAATTGCTTTGATAGAAAACATATATGTGCACAACATATTCACCACCGCTGTTCTGCACTGGGAGCTCGCTGCAAGCTGCTGGTCTTCTGTCTCTCACTGTTGTCATAGTGATGACTGAAGTAGGCAGCTAGTGAATAAATTAAATCTCAGCCTCTTATAAAGTTAAGAGCATATTTATCAGGCTGGGAAATCGTTGCAGGTCAATGGGCTTCAATGGGCAGTGTTGAAGAATTTTCTGACTGCAGATTTTAATATTGTACAGCTGCACATGCAGTCTCGTAACTGTGTAAAATAGTGGTAATTATTATTTTTGCAGTGGCCTTGGTAAACCTTGGTGTTTCAATTATATAGGGCCCTGGTGAGACCATACCTGGAGTATTGCGTACAGCTTTGGTCTTGACCTTGGGAGCACTTGGTGTCTGCAGTGGGTGCCAGAAGTAGAAAAATGTTCTTTTCACTGACTTTGACAACAAAAATTGTGTTGTAACTCATTCATGCAGCACATATAGGTCCTAGTGAGACCTGGAGTATTGTGTACAGTTTTGGTCTCCTTACCCAAGGAAGAATATACTTGCCATAGAGGGAGTGCAACGAAGGCTCATTCCTGGGATGGAGGGGACAGTCCTATGAGGAGAGATTGAGTAGACTAGACCTATATTCTATAGAGTTTAGAAGAATGAGGTGATCTCATTGAAACACACAACATTCTTACAGGGCTTGACAGGGTAGATGCAGGGAGGATGTTTCCTCCTGGCTGGGGAGTCTAGAACCAGGGGTCACAGTCTCAGAATAAGGGGTCAGCCATTTAGGACTGAGATGAGGAGAAACTTCTTCACTCAGAGGGTGGTAAATCTTTGAAATTCTCATCCCCAGAGGGCTTTGGATGCTCAGTCGTTGAGTATATTCAAGACAGAGATCGATAGATTTTTGAATATTAAGAGAATCAAGGGATATGGGGATAATGCAGGAAAGTGGAGTTGAGGTAGACTAGCCATGATCTCATTGAATGGCGGAGCAGGCTCGAGGGGCTGAACGGCCTACTCCTGCTCCTAATTGTTATGTTATGTTCAAGTTTGTATCTTGACCTTTTATTGAACCGTGGTGGCTAATGCTTGAATACTGATTTTGAAATGTTGGGATTCGTTAGATCCAAGAAAAGCAATGGAATCATTCCATAACCACAAACTGTTGTGTGCTCCAAACTTCCTGTCAAGTTCTTAAGAAACTGATTCAACTATGAAGTTTTTAAACTGGTTAAGTATGAAATTAACACAGTATCTGCATTTTTCTGTGTTGTCGGGGAAAGAGAACCGAAAGGAACTTCACTCTCCAGGGCTTGCTATGGGAGATCGACCAAGATCATTAGCCTTACTTCGCTGTGTACCAAATGGGAATATTTCAGGTCTACTGAATAGAACTGAAAGCAAAAATATTTCCTAAAGCCCCAGAGTTGTGAATTCCTGTTAATTATTGACTCTAAATATTTTATTGAGTGAATTTTATGTAATTTTACTGAGTAAACTTCCAGGTGGTTTTGCTGTAAATGTTGTATATGAAGAGGGTTTGATAGATATTGGCCCTGAACTTGCAATGTCTGCAATGGTGTACTCGAAGGGTACGCCATCGTATTTCCTTCAAAATGGCGCGCAAGCTGAACTGCCTGAAAACTGAGTATTGCTGGCTGTTAAAAGCAGGCGTAGGGCCTGCTTGCATCAGCGTAAGGGTATTAAAAAAAGCTTAAATATAACATTTAAAAATCCAAAATTATGCAAATACACTTTGTTGAGTTTATGCAAATATAGGCCCAGATTACATCTTAATGATGTGTGAAATTGTCAAAAAATTTAATTTTTATTGAATTTGGTGAAATGAAGGCACTTATGACTATAATTAAAATTCTGTTAATTGTATAATTTTTACGATTCCATTTTGGGATTCCATTGCATATTATTAGGGGATTCCTTTCATAAATGATTGCAGTGGAATTCTCCTTTGTCATTGGAGGACTGGCCCTCATTATTCCAGAGACGCGTCCAAACTGCCTGGTCCCTGGGATCCATGGGCCATTATACTGCCCTCCACCTCGAGGCCTGAGGCCGCAACTTTTCACAGCCTGGGCACCAGGAGGCACTTTCGTCAATGTTTTGCGGGTCAGAGGCGTACTCCAGGGCTATGCCTTCGACTGCAATTTCTACGCCATTATGTTCTATTAAGTATCAACTTGCTCAAAATGGTGTGTGGTTTAGTGGGGGAAATGCACAATATGTTGTGATTCAAATCCATATAAACCAGAAGCTTCCCACTCACAACTATTGCTTGGTTTGGTGTTAACTGTCATCAGCTGTGCAGCAGTTGGGGACATTCAGTACTCCTGGGTGAGGAAAGAAAAAAGATGGCAGCTATGACTTCCACCCCCAGTGGCTGTCGAGTGACCCCTGTTGAAAAGTGCGTAAATGTGTACAATGGGTAAAGTATCTGACTAAGCTGTAATTGCCCTCCATGGCCAAGCAAACTGGCAACATTGTCCAAATAGACAAAGAGTGGCGATTAAGGTTAGCAATCAAATGGCTGCCAGTGCCTATTGAACTTTAGTCCAATCTTCAGTGGCGAATACGGCGGAGAATGGCAAGACTTGAAGAATTGCAAATTTTTCACCACTGTTCAAAAAAGGAGAGTGATAAACATGGTAACTACAGACCAATCAGTCAAATGTCATTGAACATAAGAACATAAGAAATAGGAGCAGGAGTAGGACATCTGGCCCCTCGAGTGTGTTCCGACATTTAATACTGTCATGTATTCAACGATCATTGTAACCCATGTATAAGCTGACCTAAGTTGTACACCTTGAGAACATTGACCACAAGGGGGTGAACTTGTGGTAGATACTCCTAACCTGGATTTTCAGGTATAAAAGGGGAAGCTCCATCCACCTAACTTGAGGTCTTGGCAATAAAGGTAACTGGTCACAGAGTGACCTTCCCTCAAGTATGGGCCTCGTGTGTATTTATACTGTATAGTAAGGACACATCATTGGCGACGAGAAGCTGAGATTTAAACCAGCCACCAGCAGCACAGAAGAGAGGTACTGTGTTGGTGATGATTGGGACAACTTTATTGAGAGACTACAGCAAAGTTTTGTCACTAAGGAATGGTTGGGTCAGGATTCAGCCGACACACGCAGGGCTCATCTCCTGACGGTTTGTGGATCCAGAACGTACTCCCTGATGAAGGACCTTCTAGCGGCAGAGAAGCCAGCGGACAAGATGTTCGAAGAGCTCAGTAAGTTGATCGGGGAATACCTTAAATCGGCGAGCAGCATGCACATGGCGAGACACCGGTTTTACACGCACCGGCGGCGAGAAGGCAAAGCGTTCCAGACTTCGTGGCAGATCTCCGGTGACTGGCGAGCCTATGTAAGTTCACAGATGCATGCAGAGCGGAGATGCTGCGAGACTTTTTTTATTGAGGGCATCGGGCACGCTGGGGTTTTCAGGAAACTGATTGAGACCAAAGACTTGACCTTGGAAGCGGCGGCTCTGATAGCCCAGACATTTATCTCAGCGGAGGAAGAGACCAGAATGATATATGACAAAAATCTTGGCTCAAATGCAGCAAACGACCAGGGAGTCAACATTGTTAACGCGGCACACAGTTCTCTTGGCAGACAAGGGCAATCATACATGCCCCAGCATGCAGTCGAACCCAAAGGGGGAATTCAACAGAGACAATGGCTAGCTGAACGGCTATTCATGCCATCGCAATGGATTATGCGGCCAGTAATGGGGCCATCAATACCTGTTAATGCTGTGCTTAAGGACAGTTACAGAGACGGTCAGAGACGATTGGCTGGTAATGGACCTTTTGTTTCCAACAACAGGGCCTCCAGCTCATGATGGAGGTGTGGAGGCAAACACCCAGCCAGAGCTTGCAGGTATTAGCAATATACCTGCAGAAACTGCAACGTTAGTGGTCACTTGGCGTGTATGTGCAGGACGCCTGCAGCCAGGTTGATGTACGAGGAGGACGGGCCCGATGTAAGCTCTACGAGGCCAAATGAATACTGGGGGAAATCGCTGGAAGCTGAAGTTCAGCGAGTTCATGTGGAGCACATATACAGTTCATATACCAGGATGCTACCGATAATGATGAAAGTGCTCCTCAATGGCATCGCCAGTATTAATGGAGCTAGACACAGAGGCCAGCAAGTCCCTGATGAGTATCAAACAGTTCAACAAGTTGTGGGCATCCAAGGCCAGGAGGCCAAAATTATTGCCGATTGACGAACAGCTACAGACATATACAAAGGAGATCATTCCGGTGCTAGGCAGCGCCACGGTAGTCGTGACCCACAAAGATTCGGAGAACAGGTTGCCACTCTGGATTGTCCCGGGGATTGGTCCCGCACTACTGGGGAGGAGTTGGCTTGCTGTCATGAACTGGAAATGGGGCGATGTCAATGCAATTTCTTCTGTGGAGCGAGTATCATGCTCACAGGTCCTGGACAAATTTGACTCATTATTTCAACCCGGCATTGGCACTTTCATGGGGGCCAAGGTAATGATTCACATCAACTCGGACGCCAGGCCAGTACACCACAAGGCCAGAGTGGTGACGTACATGATGCGGGAAAAGAGAGAAGGCGAATTGGACTGCCTGCTGAGGGAAGGCATCATCTCGCCAGTCGAATTCAGTGACTGGGCGAGCCCGATCGTGCTGGTGCTCAAGGCGGATGGATCGATCAGAATATATGGCAATTACAAGGCCACCATCAATCGGGTGTCCAAGACTAGTACCCGCTACTGAGAGCGGAGGACCTCTTTGCGACGCTATCCGGTGGCAAACTTTTTTCAAAATTGGACCTGACGTCAGCTTACATGACCCAGGAGCTGGCAAATGAGTCGAAGAAGCTGACCACCATCACGACACAGGGGGTTGTTTGAGTATAACAGATGTCCGTTCGGGATTTGCTCGGCCGCCGCGATCTTTCACCGAAATATGGAAAGCCTCCTCAAGTCGATTCCAAGGACGGTGGTTTTTCAAGACGACATCCTCATCACAGGTTACGATACTGAAGAACACCTCCACAACCTGGAGGAGGTGCTACGCAGACTGGACCGGGTAGGGCTGCGACTGAAAAAGGCGAAGTGCGTCTTCTTAGCTCCAGAGGTAGAATTCCTGGGGAGGAGAGTAGCAGCAGACGGGATCAGACCCACTGCGTCCAAAATGGAAACGATCCAGAGAGCACCCAGCCCCCATAACACGACGGAGCTGCGTTCGTTCCTGGGGCTCCTGAACTATTTTGGTAACTTTCTTCCAAAATTGAGCACGCTGTTAGAGCCGCTACACATGTAAAGGTCGCGATTGGGTCTGGGGGGACAGCCAGGAAAGGGCTTTTGATAGAGCACGCAACTTGTTATGCTCCAACAAACTGTTAACGTTATATGACCCATGTAAGAAACTTGTTCTAACATGCGATGCGTCGTCCTATGGTGTCGGGTGTGTGTTGCAGCATGTGAATGCCGATGGTCAGTTACAGCCAGTAGCTTATGCCTCCAGAAGTCTGTCCCAGGTAGAAAGGGGCTACGGGATGGTAGAAAAGGAAGTGCTAGCAAGTGTATATGCAGTAAAAAAAAATGCACCAGTACCTGTTTGGCAGGAAATTTGAGCTGGAGACAGATCACAAACCCCTAACGTCCCTTTTAGCCGACAACAAGGCCATAAATGTGAATGCATCGGCCCGCATACAGAGGTGGGCACTTACATTAGCTACCTATGACTACACAATTTGGCACAGACTGGGCACTGAAAATTGCGACGATGCACTCATCAGGCTCCCACTAGCCACCACTGAGGGGGCAACTGAGTATGATGCTGAGATGGTCATGGCTGTTGAAGCTTTCGAAAGCAAAGGCTCACCTGTGACAGCCCGTCAGATTAAAGTCTGGACAAATAAAGCCCCACTACTGTCTTTAGTTAAGAAATGTGTCCTGAATGGGGACTGGGCAGCCACGTACGGGGCATGCCCTGAGGAATTTAAACCGTTTCATAGGCGCAAGGATGAACTCTCGATTCAGGCCGATTGCCTACTATGGGGAAACCGAGTAGTCATGCGCCAGAGGGGCAGAAAGGTGTTTATCAGAGAACTTCACAATGAGCACCCGGGCATTGTCATGATGAAGGCAATTGCCAGGTCACACGTTTGGTGGCCAGGGATAGATGCAGACCTGGAACTTTGTGTTCGCAGGTGCAACACGTGTGCTCAGCTGGGCAACGCACCCAGGGAAGCCCACCTTAGCCCCTGGTCCTGGCCCGCCAAGCCATGGTCACGCATCCATGTGGACTACGCAGGTCCTTTCATGGGAAAAATGTTTTTGGTTGTAGTAGACACCTACTCCAAATGGATTCAGTGTGACATTTTAAATTCAAGCACATCCTCTGCCACGGTAGAAAGTCTACGGGCAATGTTCGCCGCCCATGGTCTAACGGATGTCTTGGTCAGCGACAATGGCCCGTGCTTCACAAGCACTGAATTCCAGGACTTCATGGCAAGCAATGGAATCAACCATGTCAGAACAGCACCGTTCAAGCCGGTCTCAATGGCCAGGCGGAACGAGCAGTGCAGATAATCAAATACGGGTGCTCAGAATCCAAGGGGGGTTCCCTACAAAGCCGCTCATCACGCCTCCTGTTGGTCAATAGATCCAGACCACACTCAATCACAGGGGTTCCACCCGCAGAGCTGCTAATGAAAAGGACGCTCAAAACCAGGTTATCCCTTATACATCCTACTATGAAAGAAATTGTTGAGAGCAGGCGTCAGTCACAATGTGACTACCATGACAGGAATGCGAGGGCGCGATGTACTGATGTCAATGACCCTGTTTTTGTCCTTAATTACGCTGCAGGGCCCAAATGGCTTGCAGACACTATGATTGCCAAAGAGGGGAATAGGCCTTTGGTAGTTAAACTTACCAATGGACAAATCTGCCGCAAACACGTGGATCAAACTAAAAGGAGGTTCAGCAACCCCACAGAAGAAGCAGAGAAAGAACACGGCGTAGAGTTTACAGCACCACAGGTGACCTAACACCGGAACCAAGTGGAGGAGAGCTCAGTCACTGTGGGCAGTCCGGACAGGCCTGAGGCACGGCAAACAGCAGACACTCAGGCCAGCGTCCAACAACCGGAGCCCCAACTCAGGTGCTCTTCAAGGGAGCGTAAACTACCAGAGAGACTTAACCTGTGATCCCAATAAGACTTTGGGGGGGAGGTGATGTCATGTATTCAACTATCTTGTAACCCACGTATAAGCTGACCTAAGTTGTACACCTTGAGAACGTTGACCACAAGGGAGTGAACTTGTGGGAGACACTCCTAACCTGGACTTTCAGGTGTAAAAGGGGAAGCTCCACCCACCTTCATCACTTGAGGTCTTGGTAATAAAGCTAACTGGTCACAGAGTGACCTTCTCTCAATTATGGGCCTCGTGTGCATTTATACTGTATAGTAAGGACATATCAAATACAATCACGGCTGATCCGATCATGGACTCAGCTCCATTTCCCTGTCCGCTCCCCATAACCCCTTATTCCCTTATCGGTTAAGAAACTGCGTATTTCTGTCTTAAATTTATTCAATGACCCAGCTTCCACAGTTCTTTGAGGCAGTTCCCTGCCTCATTGGTGGACAAACCACTAGAGACAATTGTCGAAAACTAAATTAATTCTCATTTAGAGGGGCATGGGTTAACCAGCAAGGATTTGTTAAAGACAAATCATGTCTGACTAACCTTTAATGAAGTGACAGAAAGGGTTGATAAAAGTAATGCAGCAGATGTGGGTTTTCAAAAGGCATTTGATAACAGACTCATAACAGACTTTTTCAGAAAATAGAAGCACATGATATTAAAGGGACGGTGGTAACTTGGGCACAAAGTTGGCTAAGGGATAGGAGGCAGAACATAGTGGTGAATGCATGTTGTTAAGAAACAGCTGCAAACTCATGTGATTCACAGCTCGTAGATGTTGTTTTCTTCTTATAATGAAATATAACTCAGTGACAAATAAAGCTTCGTAGAAGTCTGTCAGCAGCTCCCACAGGACCATTTTCCTTACGGAGCCATTTAAGCAGTAGCATGTTTTAAATGAATCAGAATGAAGCAATTTGGGGGGGTTTTTTGTTGCAGAAATGTCATTGATCTGGGTTGTGAAAATTGTGCTCGCTGTTTAAAGGGACCCCTGCTTCCAGTCACTGAATTAGGAGGATCATTAGACAGCAAGGAGAGAAATGACGATGAAAAGGTCCTTTAGATATAAAGACATGGCCGAGTAATTGTGAATCAATGGAGAAAGACATAAACTGTGCTCAGGACACTGTAGTTTTGAGCTGCAGCATATGTCATCCATAAAGAATAATATTTTGTATTAGAAATATGTTAATACTAACTGATGTGACAGTGATAATGCACCATCAATACAGATTGTTGATCTATAAAATATCACAACAAATGATTGAAGTAATGATATGAATCTACTGTACCTGTGGCAAAAAAGGTAAATAATTTCTGAACATAGGTGATAAGCAAGAAATCAGATGGCAATAAACGGCCTCTAATTTACTACAAATATTATTATGGCAGCAACTCATCATAAAATGAAATGCAAGTTTATTTGATTCTAATGCACAATAAGCAGGCCAGCAGAGCTCACAGGGGTTTAAGGGCCCTGTGTCAATAACTGGTGGTTATTTAGATTGTGGGATCACTGGAATTGCAATTAGCAAGACCAGAATAGAATCATTCTTATTGCTTTTCTCTGTGTATTTTCCAATGCACATATATCATGGTACTTGAAGTGAAGTCTGGCCAGTGAACATAAGCTCCCAGTAATCTCTGCAGCCCTATACTCTAATGTTCTGGTTATACTGTGATTGCTTGTCTAGGTTGCTTCAACATTTCAGACAAACCAGCCTGAGCTCATCATTTTGAATGGAGTTGGAGATGCACATCAAACATGGGGGGAGTTTTCATCAACTGCGTGGGTCCACTGTAAATGTCAAAAGTGAGTGGGTTTGGTTAAGCCAAGAGAATCATAGAATCTTACAGCACAGAAGGTTCCCATTCGGCCCGCCACACTGAGAGAGCTGTTCGAATTAGTCCCACATCCCAGTTACTTTTCCCTAACCTTCCAAATTAGTCCTCTTCAAATACATGTCCAATTGCCTTTTAAATGTTCCTATGGTACTTGATTCAACCATCCTTTCAGGTAGTGTATTCCAGATCTTAACAATTCTCCGTGTGAAGATATTTCCCCTCATTGCCCCCCTAATTCTTCAGCCAATTATTTTAAATCTATGACCTCTGGTTGCAGACCCACTTGCTAGAGGAAACAGTTTCTCCCTCCTTGCTCTATCAACACCCCTCATAATTTTGACTTCTTCTATTAGGTCTCTCAAAGCCTTCCCTCCTTGAAGAACAATTCCAGTCCTTGATTTTTCCCTTCCCTATCCCTCCTGAATACATTGTAGCCAGGAATGTTTATTCCTATTCATGTCCATGTTTAAGCAGATCACCGTTAAAGCCACTAGGGCCGAAATTCAGGCCTGCCAGAAAGCTGGCGCACTTAGGATATTGTAAGTGTTTTTTCCGCCGACTATTGATCGATATTCAGGACTTTGTCTTTTTTCCCCGAGTGGACTGGAAGTCGGTCATAAAGGGGACGGAAGTGCAGCGGTAAGTGCTGGTGAAGGGCGGAAGTGGAGGCAGGCCGGATTCTCTGCCGCTGTCACTCAGCAACGGAGCGGTGGTGACGTCAGTGCGCATGTGCGTCACCATCTCTCCCCTCCTTTATAGGGGAGAGAATCGCGAATCTTTAGGATCAGCCACTGGGCCACCAGGGAGGGTTTCAGCTGGGCCAGCGGCCTGGCACCAAAGAGGGCGTGCGGGGCTGCCTGTTGGCGGCCCGGCCGAACCTGGGGGCACAATAGTCCAGCCAACATGGAAGTCGGCCAGCAAAAATAATAAAATGGCGGCGGTGGCGGCGGCATTGGGGCCCTTGCCTTTAATGGCTACCACACAGCCAGGGCTCACAGAGGGACTACAAGGTGCACCGACAGAAAAAGCTGTCGTGGGCACTGCTCGGTAGGCATTAGATTTTTTTGCCCTGAATATTGACGGAGGTGGGGGGTCCGGCGGTGCACGCGCTGATGACGCACTTACGGCTGTGGCGGGGCGGAAGTGGGGACTGCCAGAACCACCCCCCCCCACCCCTGCTGAATTTGGCTGGCAGAGGCCATTCAACCCGAAATCGGCGTCCATTGGATCCCACCGCCTGGCTGCTGCATTTCGGCGGTAATGGCTCTTATCGGGACCCTGAATTTCGGCCCCACTATATCATAACAGGGACAACTTGTGCCTGAAGTCCATCAACCTTATTTGTAACACTCCTTGCATTAACACATGCATTCCAACACCATGCTCATATACTTCCTGCTCTTTTGACACGATTCTTTGTTCGGTTGCTGTCCGTCCCTCCTGTTGTCCATGTGCCTTGTCTCCCCTCTCTCCTGTTCCACCCTGGCGCTCCTCTCCCTGCCAAATTAGGTTAAATCCTCCCTCACCGTGTTAGTTAACCTATCAGTGAGGACATTGGTCCCAGCTTTGTTCAGGTGCAACCTGTCCAGCTTCGACAGGTTCCTCTTGCCCCAGAACTGGTTGCAATGCCCCAGGAATCGGAACCCCTCCCTCCAGCCATGCATTCACCTGCACTATCTTCCTGTTTCTGTAGTCAGTAGCATTTGGCACTCGGAGTAATCCAGAGATTCCTATGTTTGAAGTCCTGTTCTTTCATCTTTTTCCTAGCTCCTGAAACACTGTCTGTGGGACCTCAGTGATTTTTCCCACCTATGTCATTGGTTCCAATATTGACCATGACTTAGGAGGCAATTCTCTTTTCCCGCCAAATGTCAATGAACGAAGGGCTTGTGGCAGGCACCTCGCTCAGTCGGTGCTTAAAATGCCAGCAGAGTCCTATGAGTGTCATTGGACCCCGATGAGCATATATTAATGAGACCCCCTGCCCGAGTCAGGCGAGCACCTCAACCATCTAAAAAAGGGCGCGGTTATGGTGGCAGTGATCGTGAATAAAGTGAAAACAGGGCAGCAAGTCTTTGTAAAGCTGTTTTAAACCTGCACCGGCCCTTTGCCTAACAGGTGGGGTGGGTTAAAATGTCCCCTCTTGTGCTTGGTAATTCTGGGGGGAAAACTGCCTCCTCATAAATTGTCACGTTTTGTACAGCCGGCTCGTGGTTTTCCTTCCATGATCTTTCCATTAACAGAATCATGGACACAGAATATTTGTGCCTGTGCAGGGAACATTTGAGCAAAATTTAATTTAAAAAAAATCTCAAATGATCTTTTGATGCTCAGTGATACAAGATTTTCAATGAGAAATGGTCCTGCATTTCCAAATTCTTGTCACTGATGCGATGGTTGCAGTCAGCAATTCCAGGTCAGCAACAAGCTTTCGATGAAAATGGAAGCTCATGGTGTGGAACTCAACTTTATGAACACACTGTTGTTCAAAATTCTGTTGTTCACAATTTATATTAACGATTTAGACTTTGGAATCAAAAACACAATTGCAGATGACACAAATTGGGGGATAGTCAATACTGAGGAGGACTGCAACAAATTACAGGAGGACATTAATAAACTTGAAGAATGGGAATATAATTGGCAAACTAAGTTCAACACAGATAAATGTGAGATGTTACATTTTGTTAGGAACAATAGGGAGGTCACTTATTACTTGGAGGATGTCATGTTTGTAACTACAATGTAACACCACTGTATTACTGTATACACTCAACTCAGATGCACACCTTGACCACAGGGGGTGAATTTGTGGGAGACATTCTTTACCTGACCACACAGGTATATAAAGGGAGGTCCCACGCAGGGTCATCACTTCTGGATTCCAGTAATAAAGAGTTAAGGTCACAGAGTGGCCTTGTCCCTGGAATGTGCCTCGTGTGGTTTCATGCTGTAGAGTAAGGACTTTGCATTGGCGACGAGAAACGGGAATTCACAACCCATCCAAATGGCCACCGGTACCACAGTGTTGGGGAAGACTGGGACGATTTTGTCGAGAGGCTTCAGCAAAACTTTGTTTGGAAAGACTGGCTGGAGGATGCAGCGGCCGACAAGCGACGGGCTCATCTCCTGACCAGCTGAGGGCCAAAGATTTATGCGCTCATGAAGGACTTACTGGCACCCGAAAAGCCGTTGGACAAAACCTTTGAAGAGCTCAGCAAATTAATCGGGGAACATCTCAAACCGGCGAGCAGCATACACATGGCTCGACACAGATTCTACACCCACCGACGTCGTGAAAGACAGAGCATACCGAACTTTGTAGCGGACCTCCGGCGTTTGGCCAGCCTCTGTAAGTTCACAGACGCCTACAAGGGGGAAGATGCGAAGGGACTTCTTTATCGAGGGTATCGGTCATACGGGAATTTTTCGCAAGTTCATTGAGACCAAGGACTTGACCTTGGAAGCGGCAGCGTTGTTAGCTCAAACTTTCATGGCGGGGGAGGAAGAGACAAAAATGATTTACGCGCGCAATTCGGCCTCCAATGCGGTGATGGATCTGGGAGTTAACATCCTCAATGCTACTCAGAGCCCAGCAGGCAGGCAGGGGTAGTCCGACACACTCCAGGCAGCAATGGACCCCAGAGCAGGACCTCACCAGAGACAAAGGCAGGCTGAACGGACATTCACGCCATCACAGTGGACAATGCGGCCCGGGATGGGGCCATTGACACCCACTAATAGGATACTTAAGAGCAGTCAAAGGGACAGTCAGCGTGGAATTCCTGGCCATAGTCCCTTTGTCCCCAATAATGGAAACTTTAACTCATGCTGGAGGTGTGAAGGAAAACCAGATCCTGCAGATTCCAACAGTTTGTCTGCAGAAGCTGCAATCTCAGTGGCCATTTAGCTCGAATGTGCAGAAAACCTGCAACCAGACTAATATATGAGGCAGATGGACCAGAAGAGGGTTCTGTGAGGCAGGATGACTTTTGGGGCAAATCGATGGACGCCGAGGTTCAGTGGGTCCATGTGGCGAATATTCACAGTTCAAACGCCAAAATGCCACCAATGATGATAAGGGTTTTGTTGAACGGCATCCCGGTACGCATGGAGCTGGACATTGGGGCCAGCCAGTCGCTCATGGGCATTCAGCAATTTGAAAAGCTATGGCCACTCAAAGCCAGTAGACCCAAATTAGAACGTATTGAGACACAATTACGGACTTACACCAAAGAAATCATTCCGGTGCTAGGCAGTGCAATGATGGCTGTCACACACAATGGATTAGTGAACCGGCTGCCACTCTGGATTGTCCCAGGCACTGTTGGGGAGGAGCTGGTTAGCCGAGATGAACTGGAAATGGGGGGATGTTCACGCAATGTCCTCAGTGGAGCGAAGTTCGTGCTCACAAGTCCTACAGCAATTCGAGTCACTATTCCAACCGGGCGTTGGGACTTTCAAAGGTACTAAAGTAGTGATACACATCACTCCGGATGCCAGGCCAGTGCACCACAAAGCCAGAGCGGTGCCGTATGTGATGAAAGAAAAAATCGAGAGCGAATTGGACCGGCTGTTGCGAAAGGGCATCATCTCGCCTGTTGAATTCAGCGACTGGGCAAGCCCCATCGTTCCCGTTCTAAAAGCGGATGGCTCGGTCAAGATCTGTGGTGACTACAAGGCCACCATCAATCGGGTGTCCCTACAAGACCGATACCCGCTCCCAAGAGCGGAGGACCTCTTCGCCACGCTGGCAGGCAGCAAGCTGTTCACCAAGTTGGACCTCACTTCAGCCTATATGACCCAGGAACTGGCCGACGAATCTAAACTACTGACCACCATCACCACGCACAAGGGACTGTTTGCGTATAACAGGTGCCCATTTGGCATTTGATCAGTGGCCGCAATTTTTCAACGTAACATGGAAAGCCTGCTTAAATCCATTCCGGGAACGATCGTATTCCAGGACGACATCCTCATCATGGATCGGGTGCGAAACCTACTTTGTTCAAATAAGTTGTTGACCCTGTACGAACCTGGTAAACATTTTGTTCTGACATGTGATGCATCGTCCTATGGGGTTGGGTGCATGTTGCAGCAGGGTAATGCTGAGGCTCAGCGACAACCTGTGGCTTATGCCTCCAGGTCACACTCTCAAGCAGAACGGGGATATGGGATGGTGGCGAAGGAAGCGCTTGCATGTGTCTATGGTGTAAAAAAAATGCATCAGTACCTCTTCGGTAGGAAGTTTGAATTAGAGACGGACTACAAGCCACTCACATCCCTGTTGTCAGACAACAAGGCTGTCAATGCCAACGCATCAGCTCGCATACAGAGATGGGCTCTCACGCTGGCTGCCCATGACTACTCCATCCGGCACTGGCCCGGCACTGAAAACTGCGCTAAAGTGCTCAGCAGGCTCCCACTGGCCACCACCGTGGGGGCAGCTGAGCAAAGCGCTGAGATGGTCATGGCTGTCGATGCCTTTGACAGTGCATGCTCCCCCATCACTGCCCGCCAGATCAAAATCTGGACAAACAAAGATCCCCTCCTATCCCTGATTAAGAAATGTGTCCTGACTGGGGATTGGGCGCCCGCACACGGAGCATGCCCTGAGGAGGTCAGACCGTTCCACAGGCGAATGGATGAGCTCTCCATCCAAGCCGACTGCCTACTATGGGGCAGCCGGGTAGTCATGCCCCAGAAGGGCAGGGAGGCATTCATCAGGGAACTCCACAGCGAGCACCCAGGCATTGTGATGATGAAGGCCATTGCCCGGTCACACGTTTGGTGGCCTGCAATTGACTCAGACCTGGAACACTATGTTCGCAGGTGCACGACCTGTGCCCAGCTGGGTAATGTCCCCAGGGAGGCCCCGCTCAGTCCGTGGCCCTGGCCCACCAGGCCATGGTCACGCATTCACGTTGACTACGCGGGCCCGTTCATGGGAAAGATGTTCCTCATTGTAGTAGTTGCGTACTCGAAATGGATCGAGTGCATCATCCTGAATTCATGCACGTCATCCACCACCGTGGAAAGCCTACGTGCGATTATTGCAACCCATGGCTTGCCGGACATTCTGGTTAGTGATAATGGCACGTGTTTCACGAGCTATGAATTCCGGGAGTTTATGTCGGGCAATAGCATCAACCACGTCAGGACTGTGACATTCAAGCCGGCCTCCAATGGCCGGGCGGAGTGGGCAGTCCAAATCATTAAGCAAGGTATGCTCAGAATTCAAGGACCCTCCCTACAATGCCGCCTATCGCGCCTCCTGCTGGCCTATAGATCGCGCCCGCAGAGCTACTCATGAAACGGACACTAAAAACTTGGTTGTCCCTCATCCACCTAGTCCTGACCGACATAGTTGAGGGCAAGCGCAAGTCACAAAACGACCGCAACTCAAGGGGGAGATGTATAGAAATAAATGATCCTGTATTCGTCCTCAATCATGCCATGGGGCTCAAATGGCTTGAGGGTACTGTAATTGACAAAGAGGGGAATAGGGGAATAGGGTCATCGTGGTAAAACTCAACAATGGCCAGATATTCTGTAGGCATCTGGACCAAGTAAAAAAAAAAGGTTTAGCATGGACATGGAGGAACCTGAAGAAGGCCATGAGATGGAGCTCACATTACTGCCAGCGTACGTGCAACAAGAGCAATCAGAAGAATGCACAGTCCCTGAGGTCAGCCCGGACAGGCTGGAATCACCACAGGTGACAGACACTCACGTCAGTGTCCAACAACCAGAGCCCCAACTGCGGCACTCCACGAGGGAGCGTAGACCACCTGAAATACTGAACCCATGATCCCAGTAAGACTTTGGGGGAGAGGGGGGGGGTGAAAGTGATGTCATGTATGTAACTACACCACTGTTTTACTGTATACACTCAACTTAGATGCACACCTTGACCACAGTGGGTGAACTTGTGGGAGACACTCCTTACCTGATCACACAGGTATTTAAAGGGAGGTCCCACGCAGGGTTATCACTTCTGGAGTCCTGTGATAAAGAGTTAAGGTCACAGAGTGGCCTTGTCCCTGGAATGTGCCTCGTGTGGTTTCATGCTGTAGAGTAAGGACTTTACAGAGGGTGTGGGTCTGGGTGGGGTAGAGGAACAAAGGGATCTGGGAGTGCAAATACACAAATCGCTAAAAGTTGCGACACAGGTTAGCAACGCCATAAAAAAGCAAACCAAGCACTAGGCTTTATTTCTAGAAGTACAGTATAGAATTGAAAAGTAGGGAAGTTATGCTAAATCTGTATACGACCTTGGTTAGACTACACTTGGAGTACTGTGTACAGTTCTCGTCGCCATGATAAAAAGGATATAGAGGCACTGGAGAGGATGCAGAGAAGATTTACAAGGACGATAGCAGAAATGCGAGGTTATTGGTCTCCTAATCTGAGGAAGGACATTCTTGCTATTGAGGGAGTAGAGCGAAGGTTCACCAGATTGATTCCCAGGATCGCAGGACTGAAATATGAGGAGAGAATGGATCAACTGGGTTTGTATCCACTGGAGTTTAGAAGAATGAGAAGGGATCTCATAGAAACATAGAAAATTCTGACGGGATTAGACAGATTAGAGGCAGGAAGAATGTTCCTGTTGCTGGGGAGTTCCAGAACCAGGGGTCACAGTATAAGGATAAGGGGTAAGCCATTTAGGACCGCGATGAGGAGAAACTTCTTCACTCAGAGAATTGTGAACCTGTGGAATTCTCTACCGCAGAAAGTTGTTGAGGCTAGTTCGTGAGATATATTCAAAAGGGAGTTAGATATGGCCCTTACGGCCAAAAGGATCAAGGGGTATGGAAGAAAGCAGGAATGGGGTACTGAGGTTGAATGATCAGCCATGATCTTATTAAATGGTGGTGCAGGCTCGAAGGGCCGAATGGCCTACTCCTGCACCTATTTTCTATGTTTCTATTTTTCTATATCAGTAAAGGATGAACAAGCGGGGTCTCTTTTCTCTTGAGAAAAGGTGGCTGAGGGGTGACCTAATAGAGGTCTTTAAAATGATGAAAGGTTTTTATCGAGTGGATACAGAGAGAATGTTTCCACTTGTGGGGAAGAGCATAACTAGAGGCCATCAATATTAGATAGTCAGCAAGCAATCTAATAGGGAATTCAGAAGAAAATCCTTTACCCAGAGAGTGGTGAGAATGTGGAACTCGCTGCCACAGGGAATGGTTGAAGCGAATAGTATCGATGCATTTAAAGGGAGGCTGGACAAGCATATGAGGGAGAAGGGAATAGAAGGTTATGCAGATAGATTTAAGTGAAGAAAGACGGGAGGAGGCTCGAGTGGAGCATAAACGTCGGCATGGACTGGTTGGGCCGACTGGCCAGTTTCTGTGCTGTATATCCTATGTAAACACTAATAAGCCAATTATATGTACAAATCCAACTGTTTATATAAAGAAATGCAAAGGCTGCATCAGTCCTTTCTGAACTATGGAACTATTTAAAAGCTAATTGGTGATCAGTTGTATTTAAAACTGGTCCGAGCTAGTGAGCTATGACTCAAGGGCTCAGGTGATGTAAAAAGGAGAGAATTAAGTTTTCAATGGGTTATAACCACCATTCAAACCCTGTGATTATATTACAACCTTAAAGCCATTCCCTGGTGTCAGATGCTGCGTGCGGCATACACTGTTTCAGGATAGGGAGCGGAGGATCGAAGGCGGATCTGGTTTCAATCTGTTTTTTCTATGCAGCAGCCCTTAATGGGGCTTTGGAATGTCAATATGCTCCATGTACTTAATGGGTGTCAGTGATGACCACGAGGGCATTAATGATCCAATTTTAATGCATTTTGAAAATCAAGATATTGTGGAGACAATTATTAATGCTTCATGTGTGGGACTACTTGCACTGTGAGCTACAGCATATTTTTCTTTGTACAGATAACAAAATGGAATATATGAAGGAAAGGGTGTGAATTCAGAGGGAAATGTCCAGATGCCCATGTGCATTAATTCAATCGATTTGGGAACGTAATATTTACTAAGGAGTAGTTGAGAAATGGGTTTTAATAAAAAAGAGATGCTTTAAGTTTGGTAATTAAATGACTGACAGGAAAGAGAGTAAAGTATGAAATGAGAATATGAAGTCATATAGATATGTTGGGCAGTTTAACTGCAGTGTTGGAATGTAAAAGCATCTTTAAAATCCCAGACTTGTGTATTGGTTCAAAACTTGCACATTTATCCCTCTATTTCTCACATTCATGGATCCTCTTCTATCTGAGCAGGTGGCTGGGCTCCTCTCGAATGATGCTCCAAGTTTAATGAAGGAGAGGTGTGAGATGGTTTTCCTCTTCCCCTACATCGGTGTCCCACAACTACAGCTTCCCCCCTATCATAGAAAAACAGATGAAACTGGCAATTCTCAGGCAGTTAAAGGTGTTTAAAACAAAAGATATCTGACATATTTACATTCTAACATCGCCGTTAGACTGCCCAACATATAGTGTTCCACAATAGCAGAGATCCACATTTTCATGGGTGTTACAAGTTGCCACCAGATTCATGGGCTCGGCTTCCGCTGCTTAACCGGCTGGAAATATAAAGTGGTGTGCCAGGAGGCTGATTGATTGACATTGGCACAACCATGTAAAAATGCATAAATGACAATCCTGCTGGATAATTCTGTTTCATGCAAATGGGATGATTGGTTTCCTTCAACCTTCCACTCTGCGCATTCCCATAGAATTATTCAACAGCACCATCATTCGGGCAAAAAAAATCTTTCCCCTTTTTAGCCTTTTATTTTTCTCCATAAATATCCATTTCCTCAAGCTTTTAATTATTAAAGTAACTTCCATCAGATGTGTAATGAAAATAAAATCTTTTATTAGACAGCATTTTTTTTTAAGAATGTGTTGTGGCACCGTGGATACAACATTGGCTAAGGGACAGAAAGCAGAGAGTAGTGGTGAATGGTTATTCAGACTGGAGGGAAGTGTGCAGTTATTTCCCCCCTGCCAGGAATCAGTATTAAGACCACTGCTCTGTTTGACATACATTAATGGTCTGGACTTGGGTTTTCAGGGCATCATTTCAAAGTTTGCAGATGACACAAAACTTGGAAATGTAGTAAACAATGGGGAGGATAATAAAATACTTCAGGAGGACCTCGACAGACTGGTGAAATGGGCAGAAACATGACAAATGAAATTTACTGCAAAAAAGTGTGAAGTCACGCATTTTGGTTGGAAGAATGGAACTGGAGATAAGAATATAAGAAATAGGAGCAGGAGTCGACCATACGGCCCCTCGAGCCTGCTCCACCATTTAATATGATCATGCTGATCCGATCTTGGACTCAGCTTCACTTCTCCGCCCACTCCCCATAACCCCTTATCCTCTTATCGTTTAAGAAACTGTCTATTTCTGTCTTAAATTTATTCAATGTCCCAGCTTCCACGGCTCTCTGAGGCAGCGAATTCCACAGATTTACAACCCTCAGAGAATAAATTTCTCCTCGTCTCAGTTTTAAATGGGTGGCCCCTTATTCTAAGATCATGCTCTCTAGTTCAAGTCTCCCCCATCAGTGGAAACATCCTCTCTGCATCCACCTTGTCAAGCCCCCTCATAATCTTATATGTTTCAATAAGATCACCTCTCATTCTTCTGAACTCCAATGAGTAGAGGCCTAACCTACTCAACCTTTCCTCATAAGTCAACCCCCTCATCTTCGGAATCAACCGAGTGAACCTTCTCTGAACTGCCTCCAAAGCAAGTATATCCTTTCATAAAAATGGAAACCAAAACTGCACGCAGTATTCCAGGTGTGGTCGCATCAATACCTTATATAGCTGTAGTAAGATTTCCCTGCTTTTATACTCCATCCCCTTTGCAATAAAGGCCAAGATACCATTGGCCTTCCTGATTACTTGCTGTACCTGCATACTATCTTTTTGTGTTTCATGCACAAAGTCCCAGGTCCCGCTGTACTGCAGCACTTTGCAATCTTTCTCCATTTAAATAATAACTTGCTCTTTGATTTTTTTCTCCCAAAGTGCATGACCTCACACTTTCCAACATTATACTCCCATCTGCCAAATTTTTGCCCACTCAGGCCTTCAGTTATGTGGAGAGTCTGGAGAAGCTGGGGTTGTTCTCCTTGGAGCAGAGAAGGCTATGTGGAGATTTCATAGAGGTGTTCAAAATCATGAAGGGGTTTGATGGAGTAAAGAAGGAGAAACTGTTTCCAGTGATAAGAGGGTTGGTAACCAGAGGACACAGATTTAAGATAATTGGCTGAAGAACCAGAGGGGAGATGAGGAGAATTTGTTTTACGTAGTGGGTTATGACAATCTGGAATGCACTGCCTGAAAGGGCGGTGGATGGAGGTTCAATAGTAATTTTCAAAGGGGAATGAAATAAATACTTGAAGGGGGGACAATTTGTAGGGCTCTGGGGAAAGAGCAGGGTAGTGGGCCTCCTTGTATAGCTCTTTCAAAAAGTCAGCACAGGCATGATGTGCCGAATGACCACTTTATGTGCTGCATTATTCTATGATATAAATGCAAGTTGTTGTTTTGTTAGTTCATCTGTAACTGAATGTTAACCACCAAACCTCAATGTTTCCAAGAAATGAGGCCAGAAGCAAGGATTTATTTTGAGGAATGAATGTGCATCAATTTTAGGAGTAAAGACTCATATCTCCCCCCCAAACCCCCCGCCCACGCCCCCCTCCCCCTCATTATTTACTGCCTTTATTCTAAGCGTCGGTCACAATTTGAAGCCAAGGCACTTTGTCTCTACCTAGTCTTTTGTAAATTGAATAAAGCAGCAAGAATCAAGTAAAATGACAGACAGACCTGAAGAGCAAACAGATTTCAAGCTGGAACTAATTTTAAACATGGGTCAATATCTCTAGGCAAAAAGTACTCACTGCAAGGTAGAAATATGACTTAAAAGGCAAAGCAGGAAACCTCTTTGGAGTATCAGAGAACAAAGACTGAATTTTGGTCCCAGAATTTTCAAATTAGGTGTAATTTTCCCTTTGTCCAAAATGTTACCGTGGGCTTTTTTAACTCATCAACTTTATGGTTGGAATAGGAAAAGTTCAACTGAATAGCCCCCTGGAGCAACTTGGCAAAAAACAGGAGTGAACGCTTTGAAGTACTTTTATTGGCTTGTAGCAGACTTATGTTGTGTTTTCAATTATTCAAAGCACTCTCTGCAGCAAGGCTTGAGTATTAGGTTGTGCAGTCTAGTTCTGTGAATTGGTCTGCTGGTAGGTCCAGTGAATATTTCATTTGATTCATTGAATTGTTGGCGTTTAAACAGAATAAGTTGGCACCAGCACATTAGTGGTGCCTATGGTCATTGTTTATTTTATTTATCAACATAATCTTGAAAAACGTCACACATGCAAAGCACATTTTAAAACTACTCCAAACACTGTCCTGGTGAGGTGAAGCTGACTTTTAGTTCAAAGTATGGCCCTTCCCATTTTAACACCCGTTAATTCACTTCGGGTTGTAAAGCAGGATTTCAGCATTGCAAGCCATAAATTGTTGACGACTATGATAAAATGCACTATAGCTTTTTAAAAAGTTATATGCAAGTTACTCACTTTAAAGTGCACTGCAACTGTTCAGAGGCTATGGATTTTGTAACAAGGCCGTTCAATATAATGCCGTTAACCACAAACTGCAGGTACATATAGCAAGGCAACTTTTATTATGTGACCATGGATATAACCCAAGGGTTGTTATTGCAGTCCAGGAGTAATGACACTCCAGAGAATGGTGCATTTTCAAGCTCTGCCATTAACACAACACTTAATACCAATGCACTCTCGTTATGCCGTGAATTATTGCCAATAGACAATTGAACTGACAAACTAATTCAATCCTGTGAATAAGTATTTACAAGACTGGAAAGAAACCATTTCCAGCATTTTCTGTTTTTATTGGAAAGAAACCACATCGGTCTTTGGAGAAATTCAATACCAAGAATATTAACGATACTGTAAATCATGGCATCAAGGCTATTAGCTGCAGCAGGTTGATACACATTTTCCTTAGAAAAGCTCAAGCCTTAACCCCCTTTGTTGCCTGATGTAAGCTGAAGTTATCAAATATTAAAAAGGCCCCCAAATTGTAGCACCAGCCGTCGAAGATCAGCCATGATCTTGATGAATGGCGGAGCAGGCTCGAGGGGCCGTATGGCCTACTCCTGCTCCTATTTCTTATGTTATATTCTTTTGAAAAAGTTGTGTGCAGTTTTTAAACACTTTGCTACGCTTGGCATTCCATTTGATGATACAGTCATACCCCAATTGACAAACGGCTGTGATTATAGACACTTGCCACAAGCTGAGCTTTCACTAAACCTTTGTTGATATTCTAAAACGTGAGATTTCTGAGATTTTTCAGCATCTCTGTGGAGCAATAATTGAATATTCACAGAAGCATAAAGCCACATTTAGTAGATCAAAAGCTTTTTCAAGAGTTCTAAATTCTGGTGTTGTATTATTCATTGCTGCTTGCCTGTTAGTTATGATTTTGCTGAACCTATTAAATTGTATTTATTTTATGTACAGTTTATTCTGAGTATCACTGTAGCGTGAAATTAGACCTAAAATTAGATCCAAATTCCACTGACCAGAGGGCTCAATGACAATGAGGTTTGTTGGCAGTGAGTGCAGGGTGAGACAGATGAGAGAGAGAAGGTAGAGTCATCATATTCCTGGTCAACTCATTGATTTTTGCCAGAAAATATAGACAAGCAGACACCAGATCCAAAATGCTGACTGGCTGTGTAAAATGCTGATGATTGGTATTTATGACAACATGCAGAGTTTGAATACATCCAGCTACTCGTTGTTAGTTTTAGGATTGGGATGTGTATGTCACAGTTCCAATAACATAGCAACATTAGTCCTGGATCAGCAATGAAGAGGCCTGGAGTTCAAATTCAATAACTCTGGTAAATTTGTGGGTTAGCACCACTAAAGAAAATGACCAGATTATTGTAAAGATTCACTGGGTTCACTAATGTACTTTAGAGAAGGGAACCCACTACCCTATCTTGTCTGGCATACAAATAAAAAAAAACTAAAATTTATATAGCGCCTTTCACAACCACTGAACATCTCCAAGCGCTTTACTACTTTTGGAGTGTAGTCACTGTTGTAATGTAGGAAACGCGGCAGCCAACCTGCGCACAGCAAGCTCCCACAAACAGCAACATGATAATGACCAGATAAATTGTTTTTGTGATGTTGATTGAGGGATAAATAATGGCTAGGACACCGGGGATAACTCCCCTGCTCTTCTTCGAAATAGTGCCATGGGCTCTTTTACGTTCACCTGACAGAGCAGACGGGGCCTCGGTTTAATGTCTCATCCGAAAGACTGCACCTCCGACAGTGCAGCACTCCCTGAGTACTGCACTGGATTATCAGCCTAGATTTGTGTACTCAAAGCCCTCTGAAGTGGCCTAGCAAGCTACTCAGTTGTGCCAAGGATGCAGCCTTGCCAGTGTCTCTTACATCCTAAGAACAAAAACACCTCAAAAATTGGATGTATTTAATAACCAAAATTTCTGCCCCGTCTAATGTTTATAGAGTTTTATATCTAGTGCTATTTCTCAGTCATGTCCCCCTCTGCAGTACCTCTGCTGCTCCTCTGCTCTGCACTGACATCCTTCAGTTGGGCGCATAGGATAGCTTGGAGGAGAGTCAACAGTAGGGGTATCTTTCAAGGTGCAATAGGTTCTCCCAGATATGTGTTTTCTCAATTTCTCCTGAGATGGGGCAAGGGTTAACAGAGATCATCCCAACCAGTGACTTTAACCATGACCAAAAGAACATTCCTATTCGTCAGGTAACCTGTATAAATGGACGCTCCCAAAAAACCTGCAAAAAAACTTATTGAGAAACCCAAATAACTTACATGATAAGATATACAAGAGGCACTCTGACACTACAGACACTTGTACGAACTACAAATAAGCCTTCAATGCGCCAAGCCCCTTCACAGCTTATTTACAATCTATTTACAATTTATATTAACGACTTGGAACTAGGGACAGAGTGTAACGTAGCCAAGTTTGCTGACGATAGAAAGATAGGAGGTAAAGCAATGAGTGAGGAGGACACAAAACATCTGCAAAAGGACATAGACAGGCTAAGTGAGTGAGCAAAAATTTGGCAGATGGAGTATAATGTTGGAAAGTGTGAGGTCATGCACTTTGGCAGAAAAAATGAAAGAGCAAGTTATTATTTAAATGGAGAAAGATTGCAAAGTGCCGCAGTACAGCGGAACCTGGGGGTACTTGTGCATGAAACACAAAAGGATAGTATGCAGGTACAGCAAGTGATCAGGAAGGCCAATGGTATCTTGGCCTTTATTGCAAAGGGGATAGAGTGTAAAAGCAGGGAAGTCTTACTACAGCTATATAAGGTATTGGTGAGGCCACACCTGGAATACTACGTGCAGTTTTGGTTTCCATATTTATGAAAGGATATACTTGCTTTGGAGGCAGTTCAGAGAAGGTTCACTCGGTTGATTCCAAAGATGAGGGGGTTGACTTATGAGGAAAGGTTGAATAGTTTGGGCCTCTACTCATTGGAATTCAGAAGAATGAGAGGTGATCTTATCGAGACTTATAAGGTTATGAGGGGGCTTGACAAGGTGGATGCAGAGAGGATGTTTCCACTGATGGGGGAGACTTGAACTAGAGGGCACGATCTTAGAATACGGATCCGCCCATTTAAAACAGAGATGAGGAGAAATTTCTTCTCTCAGAGGGTTGTGAATCTGTGGAATTCGCTGCCTCAGAGAGCTGTGGAAGCTGGGACATTGAATAAATTTAAGACAGAAATAGACGGTTTCTTAATTGATAAGAGGATAAGGGGTTATGGGGAGCAGGCAGGGAAGTGGAGCTGAGTCCATGATCGGATCAGCCATGATCTTATTGAATGGTGGAGCAGGCTCGAGGGGCCGTATGGCATCCTCCTGTTCGTATTTCTTATGTTCTTATAACACGGGACGCAGGCTGTTGCAAAGCTGATGTATCTGGAACTTCCACTGAGTCAGGATCACTAACATTTCCCTTCCAGCTTGCTTCCTTTCTGCCCCCAAATTCTCGTGAGGTCAGTGCATGCTGATTAGCGCACGGCGGCAGCGAGTTTTGTGAAAGAAACGGATTTTGTGGGATGGGGAGTTTGTTACCCAGCATCCATTGTGGTCGAGAAACTGCTCTATCTCTGGGATCGAATGCTTGCATGGCTCTACTCACGGGATTGAGCAGTTTCTCTGCCGTTATGTATGCTGGGTAACGAACTCCCCATTCTATTGAAAGGTTTTACAGTACAAAGAATGACCATTGTTAAAATAAGGACACCTGCACAAAAAGGATGACTGGTTTCACTGTATAGGGTACAGATACTGGTATATTGGCCCAGAAATCCAGCCTCCCTTGGTCCGTACGGAAGGTGTACGAACCCGGGAAGGCATCGCAAAAGCCGGTTTTCAGCACACAATGCGCATGCGCTGAAACCCGGCTTTTCCGATCTGTCAAGCTCCAGACAGATCTTCCGCATCTCGGGAGCGAGGACATTTGCAAAGGCAAGATTGTGGGATTTACCCATATCTTGTCCAGCAAATGTCCTCAAAACTCTTGCACCTGATAAAAGCAAGCGCATAGCCTACTGTTACAGACATAAGAGTTTTAAAACACTTAAAACATAAAAAATAAAATTAAAAATACACATTTTATCTTTAAAAATCCTGCTCACTAAGTTAAATTTAGTTTAAACCAAAATTAAAAACATTTTCTCTAAGATATTTATAAACTTTAATTTCAATTTATTTTAATTATGTGAGATGTGTTTTTTTTAAATTGGTGTTGTTGTGTTTTTTTTTCTCATTAATAGCAATGAGAACTGGTAGATATAGAGTTCCCGTTGCTATTAATGAGAAAGCTGTGGAATACTGTACCTGATTGGCTGAGCAGTCACATGTGACTGCACCATCTCCATGAGAACCTGGGGGACGGGAGCGCGCTTCGCAGCGCGGGAAAAGAAGGCCTGCCTACCGGAATCCCACGCTCCTCCCGGACCACCAGGTACTTTCGGAAAAATTCTCCTGTCGGAGGCAATTGCCCGCGGGAAGCCTCCGACTGGAATTTCAGCCCCAATGTGTAGCCATTGTTTTACACCACTTTTAAATGCAGCTTAGATTGGCCCAAAGATGGGTCTCAAAGAAATGCCATGATGTGTATCCCAGGGAGGGAACCCATGTATTGATCTCTCAATAGAATTTATTTGTGACTCTATCAGGGATATTTGATGCGATTTCCACATGTTAGAGTGTGCATCGGTTCAGTGAAAGTTCTTAGAGTTATATATTCTTATAGTATAAGAAATAGGAGCAGGAGTAGGTAATTTGGCCCCTCGAGCCTACTCCGTCATTCAATAAGATCATGGCTGATCTGATCCTGGCCTCAACTCCACTTTCCTGCCCGGTCCCCATAACCCTTGACTCCCTTATCGTTCAAAAATCTGTCTATCTCCACCTTAAATATATTCAGTGACTCAGCCTTCTCTTCTCGATCGTTGTGTAGCATCTCACCCTTGACACCCAAATATAAAATATTGTTTCACACCACTTTTAAAATCTTCGATTGGCCGAAAGATGGATCCCAAAGTGGTGCCATGATGTGTATCCCAGGGAGAGAAACCATGTATTGATCTCTCAATAGAATTTATTTAAACCCTGCAAGATGTCTCTGGAAAATGGACATAATTCCTCACTTTGAAATCATAAAACAAAATAAAAACCAAAAGATATATACATTTCATGGTCGTCTGCAAATAAAGGATACATTAAGGGGTGCAGTTCAATAAATGCTAAATGAAAGTTTGCAAAAAATAAAAAAATAAAATGAACAAGACGTGAACTTCAAACAAACCTGTACTGAGGAATGTGCTGAAACATGAATGAATGGGGAAGCATACATTTACTATCGTTATGTATCCTGATAGGGATGGAAGGGAGCTGAACACCACATTAAGCAGGGTTTACTGCGCTATGCCTTCAGCCGAGCCTCTGATTACCTTTAGATTGAGCTGTGTGCCTGTATTTTTATACAAAAATGATTTCCATTCTTGGCTGTGATGCTCCTCATCGCTCAGCAGCAGTTCTCCTGCAGTATAATGAAAGGTTCTTCGTGACAGCCACACATGTAATTATTCACAATGAAAGAGAAGGCCTGCACATAATAGCCTTTTACCATGTTAATGATTTCGCGCATAGCAAAAGATCACTGGTGTACACGCACCTCCTTCACACAGACAGACCCTGGAGTTCAATTTCGTCAATAATCATGCAAGTTGAAACTATAAATAGACCTGAAATCTGTTAAGGTTCATCAGTCCGGAATGTTAACTTGGAGGTATGCAGAGGTCACAAAACCTACGTGTAATGTTCTCCGGAATATTCCAGGGTTATACAATTTTGCGGACACCAGTTACAGCCTCAGTATGGATATCAGGATGATTTGAAAAGTTGTACACAATTTCTCAGCTCATTAGAGTGTACTTTTAGGCTTTTCTATAATCAAATGAGAGATTTTTTAAAACAATGTACACAGTTGGACAGGTAATGGAGATCCACTATCAGAGATTAGCTTCCACCACAACCATCGACACATACTTGGTTTTCTTCATTACCAAATAAAGGTTTAACCTAATAACAATGAGATTACTTTTACCCAATCTGGTTGATTCACTGTATTAGTAGATAATTGAAGGAAAATATTGAGCTTTGTTAATTATGCCATTTAGATCAAAAGTGATATTTATTGAATGCCTGTGTCCTGTAATAAATCAGCTACACTATTCACTTCATCAAGATTTTATTTTTCTCTATTAGTCGCTTCAGTGGGAACTTTAGCCAGTCACCAAAAGCACTGATTCAAAGTAATGATCATGGCGGGGCTGTGAATTCTGCCACTGTTTTCATTTATAGATTTTCTAGGTATTTTGGGACGACATTGGTCTTGAAAATCTTTTTGATGGAGTTAAACCATAACTGATACATTTCAGAATTTATTTAAAATTACAATTTAAAATTTTATCACAGTGCCTTTAAGATTTATGGGCGAAACATCTCTTAAATCATTTGGATAATCGATCAGCCCTTTAGAGTACTGTATATTCCTTTACTTTCAACGCAACCACATATTCGGAGGATAGAACTTATGAAAGTGTAGAATCCAAATATTAGGGAACAATTCCTAACTGGTGTTCTCCAACCCACTCTTTAAAATTTTACAGAGAATTACATAGGATATATGACACAGAAACAGGCCATTCGGCCCAACCAGTCCGTGCCATATGCTCCACTCGAGCCTTCTCCCGTCTTTCCTTATCAAAATCTATCAGCATAACTCTCTATTCCCTTCTCCCTCATATGTTTGTCCAGCCTCTCCTTAAATGCATCGATACTATTTGCTTCAACCACTCCCTGTGGCAGCGAGTTCCACATTCTCACCACTCTTTGGGTAAAAGTTTTTTTCTGAATTCCCTATTTGAATTCTTGGTGATGATCTTATATTAATGGCCTCTAGTTATGCTCTTCCCCACAAGTGGAAATATTCTCTCTGTATGCACTCTATCAAAATCTTTCATCATTTTAAAGACCTCTATTAGGTCACCCTCAGCCTTTTTTCAAGATGAAAGAGTCCCAACCTGTTCATCCTTTCCGGATAAGTATGCCCTAGCATTCTGGTATCATCTTGTAAATCTTCTCTACCCTCTTCAGTGCCACTATATCCTTTTTATAATATGGCAACCAGAACTGTACGCAGTACTCCAAGTGTGGTCTAACCAAGGTTTGATACAGGCTTAGCATAACGTCGCTACTTTTCAATTCTATACCTCTAGAAATAAACCCTAGTGCTTGGTTTGCTTTTTTTAATGGCCTTGCTAACCTGTGTTGCAACTTTTAGTTCAATCAGAAAGTGTCTGGAGTCCTCGAAAGAGTTAAGTCGCTCTTCAGTCATACAGATAGAAATGATAGACCATTGGACATAGCTGTACATAATTGGGTATGAAATCGCTGTTTGTTGCAAATCTTGGGCTCTATGTACATGCGGCATACCAAAAATGTCTTTCTGTGATGAAAGGAGTATTTAATATGAATTTAAATTACATTTCCGTAAAACCCACAAACCTATTAATAGAGGCCAAGTAATAGATTTAAAATGTCATAACTGTTATGTGAAATAGAGGTTTGTGCATTTTCCCTGAGAATGATCATTTCCCCATGACTTGCCGGTTCTCACGGTTGTTTTTTTTTTCAACAGCACTGGAAAATGCCACTGCAAAGCAGGGGTATCTGGCCTGAAATGCAGCCAGTGTCAGACCTCACATTACAAGTTCAGCGAAGCTGGGTGTAAACCCTGCCAATGTAACAACCACTCAAAGACATGTGACCACATAACTGGTAAGCACTTGAATTCTCAATAAGTAACGGCATGTTAATGGTTAATTGGCAAGTGATGAGATTTTGTGCACTCTCAACATTATCTGTCATCCACATATCTACACTTATCGCTTCTAACCATTTAATAAATACAGCTTTGTTGGCTGCTGCATCTGTTGTGATATTATTGGTACAAAAGAAATCAGTTAGCAGAGTGACCGGAAATACTGTTGGGGGGTGTTGAGAGTTATACTTTGCTTCAATCTAAATATTTTAGGAGCTGTTGCACAGAGTGTTATCACCAGGCTTATTAAGCATATTTGGACCATTATGCTGTGAGAAAAATCACACTTGTGCAATACAATTAAGTGACGTGCATTGTTCTTGATTCACCACCTCGAATTGCTTCCCCTACGACACTGCAACCAACAACAGACCTGCAACCACCAGTAAGGTTGTACAACTCACAATACGCTTTACAGATGCAACCCAATTGATAGGGGACAAAATCTGTAGTCACACTGCTAGATTTCATCCCCCCCGCAACAGATGACAGGCATGTCGTTCAACGTGACTGAAATTTCAATAATAAAATTGGTGTGTGCAAAGCTGAAGAGTCCTTGTGTCAGCATCATACCAAGTACCAGAAAGTTAAGGGAACTCTTCTTCACAAGATAATGAGGAACGAGTAATTATTTTTTGAAGAGTAGTGACTGGCTAGTTAGGCTTTGTGAGGCCTTTTTCGTTACTTCAACAACAACTTACATTTATACAGGAGATATTAGGACAGGTGAAAAAGGCTTGGTCAAAGACGTAGGTTTTAAGAAGCATCTTAAAAGGAGGAGAGCGCTCTGGAGAAGTTTAGGGTGAAAGTTCCAGGTCTTGGGGCCCAGACGGCTAAAGGCACGGCTGCCATTGGTGGTGCAAATGGAGGAGTGGATGGGGGAAATCATATTGATCAGTATGATTCTGATACTTCCCCTTATAATGAAATGGCCAGTGTTTCTGGTTGCCACATTTCTTCAATTGTCTAGGAGCATGGAAAGGTCTAGATCACAGACTTTTCTCTGGCACCATGGTGACATTGCATGGTTGTTGGGCCAAAGAGTGGTCCAGTCAGTTTTCTCCATGAAGTAAAGCCTTCACTTACCAGGCACGCTGCCTCACAACTCAACCAAAAATGAGTCTAATTCTCTCAATAAGAGCAAGCGAGTTTAGCCATCACAACTGGGCAGGTTTCAGGATTTCAAGCTGTGCTGCCGTCTGATACGTCCTTACTATACAGTATAAATGCACACGAGGCCCATGCTTGAGAGAAGGTCAATCTGTGACCTGTCCTTTATTTCTTAGCACTCAAGTGATGAAGTGGGTGGAGCTTCCCCTTTTATACCTGAAGGTCCAGGTTAGGAGTGTCTCCCATCTAGTGGTCATTGTGCTCACGGTGTACAACTTAGGTCAGATTATACATGGGTTACAATGCTGGTTGAATACATGACATCACCTCCCCCCCAAAGTCTTATTGGGATCACAGGTTGAGTCTCTTTGGTGGTTTACGCTCTCTTGTAGAGTGCCTCAGTTGGGGCTCCGGTTGTTGGGCGCTGGCCTGAGTGTCTGCTGTTTGCGGTGCCTCATGCCTATCCAGACTGCCCACAGTGACTGGGCTCTCCTTCCTTTGGTTCCGGTGTGTGGTCACCTGTGGTGGAGTGAACTCGACATCATGTTCTTCCTCTGCTTCTTCTATGGGGTTGCCGAACCTCCTTTTTGTTTGATCCACGTGTTTGCGGCAGATTTGTCCATTGGTAAGTTTAACTACCAAAATCCTATGTCCCTCTTTGGCAATCACAGTGCCTGCGAGCCATTTGGGCCCTGCAGCTTAGTTGAGGACAAAAACAGGATAATTTACATCAATACATCGCACCCTTGCATTCCTGTCATGGTAGTCATATTGTGGCTGGCACCTGCTCTCGACAATTTCTTTTATGGTCAGGTGTATAAGGGATAATTGGGTTTTGAGCGTCCTTTTCATTAGCAGCTCTGCGGGTGGAACCCCTGTGAGCGAGTGTGGTCGGGATCTATAGGCCAACAGGAGGCGTGATAAGTGCCTTTGTAGGGAACCCACTTGGATTCTGAGCATCCCCTGTTTGATTATCTGCACTGCTCGTTCTGCCTGGCCGTTTGAGGCCGGCTTGAACGGTGCCATTCTGACATGGTTAATTCCATTGCCTGCCATGAAGTCCTGGAATTCAGTGCTTGTGAAGCACGGGCCATTGTCGCTGACCAAGACGTCCGGTAGACCGTGGGCGGCGAACATTGCCCGTAGACTTTCTACCGTGGCAGAGGATGTGCTTGAATTTAAAATGTCACACTCGATCCATTTGGAGTAGGCGTCGACTACAACCAAAATGTTTTTTCCCATGAGACGACCTGCGTAGTCCACATGGATGCGTGACCAAGGCTTGGCAGGCCATGGCCAGGGGCTAAGGGGGCTTCCCTGGGCGCATTGCCCAGCTGGGCACACGTGTTGCACCTGCGAACACAAAGTTCCAGATCTGCGTCTATCCCTGGCCACCAAACGTGTGACCTGGCAATTGCCTTCATCATGACAATGCCCGGATGCTCATTGTGGAGTTCTCTGATGAACACCTCTCTGCCCATCTGGGGCATGACTACGCGGTTTCCCCACAGTAGGCAATCGGCCTGAATCGAGAGTTCATCCCTGCGCCTGTGAAATGGTTTAAATTCCTCAGGGCATGCCCTGTACGTGGCTGCCCAGTCCCCATTCAGGACACATTTCTTGACTAGAGACAATAGCGGGTCTCTATTTGTCCAGACTTTAATCTGACGGGCTGTCACGGGTGAGCCTTCGTTTCCGAAAGCTTCAACAGCCATGACCATCTCAGCAGCATGCTCGGTAGCCCCCTCAGTGGTGGCTAGTGGGAGCCTGCTGAGTGCATTGGCGCAGTTTTCAGTGCCCGGTCTGTTCCGAATTGTCATAGACGGCTAACGTGAGTGCCCACCTCTGTATGCGGGCTGATGCGCTTGCATTTATGGCCTTGCTGTCGGCCAAAAGGGACGTGAGGGGTTTGTGATCTGTCTCCAGCTCAAATTTCCTGCCAAACAGGTACTGGTGCATTTTCTTTACCGCATATACACATGCGAGCGCCTCCTTTTCTACCATCCCGTAACCCCTTTCTGCCTGGGACAGATTCCTGGAGGCATAAGCTACCGGCTGTAACTGACCCTTGACATTGACATGCTGCAACACACACCCGACACCATAGAACGACGCATCGCACGTTAACACAAGTTTCTTATATGGGTCGTATAATGTTAACAGAGTGTTGGAACATAACAAATTGCATGCTCTATTAAAAGCCCTTTCCTGGCTGTCCCCCCAAACCCATTCGCGACCTTTGCGTAGGAGCACGTGTAGCGGCTCTAGCAGCCTGCTCAATTTGGGAAGAAAGTTACCAAAATAGTTCAGGAGCCCCAGGAACGAACGCAGCTCCGTCGTGTTACGGGATCTGGGTGCTCTCTGGATCGCTTCCGTCTTGGACGCAGTAGGGCTGATCCCGTCTGCTGCTACCCTCATCCCCAGGAATTCTACCTCTGGAGCTAGGAAGATGCACTTCGCCTTTTTCAGTCGTAGCCCTACCCGGTCCAGTCTGCGTAGGACCTCCTCCAGGTTGTGGAGGTGCTCTTCAGTATCATAACCCGTGATGAGGATGTCATCCTGAAAAACCACTGTCCCTGAAATCAACTTGAGGAGGCTTTCCATATTTCGTTGGAAGATCGTGGTGGCCGAGCGAATCCCAAACGGACATCTGTTATACTCAAACAACCCCTTGTGTGTCGTGATGGTGGTCAGCTTCTTCGACTCACTCGCCAGCTCCTGGGTCATGTAAGCTGAGGTCAGGTCCAATTTTGAAAAAAGTTTGCCACCGGATAGCGTCGCAAAGAGGTCCTCCGCTCTCGGTAGCAGGTACTGGTTGTCAGACAGGAAGCAAAGAGTAGGAGTAAACGGGTACTTTTCAGAATGGCAGGCAGTGACTAGTGGAGTGCCGCAAGGTTCTGTGCTGGGGCCTCAGCTGTTTACATTGTACATTAATGATTTAGACGAGGGGATTAAATGCAGTATCTCCAAATTTGCGGATGATACTAAGTTGGGTGGCAGTGTGAGCTGCGAGGAGGATGCTATTAGGCTGCAGAGTGACTTGGATAGGTTAGGTGAGTGGGCAAATGCATGGCAGATGAAGTATAATGTGGATAAATGTGAGGTTATCCACTTTGGTGGTAAAAACAGAGAGACAGACTATTATCTGAATGGTGACAGATTAGGAAAAGGGAAGGTGCAACGAGACCTGGGTGTCATGGTACATCAGTCATTGAAGGTTGGCATGCAGGTACAGCAGGCGGTTAAGAAAGCAAATGGCATGTTGGCCTTCATAGCGAGGGGATTTGAATACAGGGGCAGGGAGGTGTTGCTACAGTTGTACAGGGCCTTGGTGAGGCCACACCTGGAGTATTGTGTACAGTTTTGGTCTCCTAACTTGAGGAAGGACATTCTTGCTATTGAGGGAGTGCAGCGAAGGTTCACCAGACTGATTCCCGGGATGGCGGGACTGACCTATCAAGAAAGATTGGATCAATTGGGCTTGTATTCACTGGAGTTCAGAAGAATGAGAGGGGACCTCATAGAAACGTTTAAAATTCTGACGGGTTTAGACAGGTTAGATGCAGAAAGAATGTTCCCAATGTTGGGGAAGTCCAGAACCAGGGGTCACAGTCTGAGGATAAGGGGTAAGCCATTTAGGACCGAGATGAGGAGAAACTTCTTCACCCAGAGAGTGGTGAACCTGTGGAATTCTCTACCACAGAAAGTAGTTGAGGCCAATTCACTAAATATATTCAAAAGGGAGTTAGATGAAGTCCTTACTACTCGGGGGATCAAGGGTTATGGCGAGAAAGCAGGAAGGGGGTACTGAAGTTTCATGTTCAGCCATGAACTCATTGAATGGCGGTGCAGGCTAGAAGGGCTGAATGGCCTGCTCCTGCACCTATTTTCTATGTTTCTATTTTCTATGTACTGGTCTTGGAGTGACACCCGATTGATGGTGGCCTTGTAATCACCACATATCCTGACTGACCCATCCGCCTTGAGCACCGACCGGCATGATCGGGCTCGCCCAGTCACTGAATTCATAGAAACATAGAAACATAGAAAATAGGTGCAGGAGTAGGCCATTCAGCCCTTCTAGCCTGCACCGCCATTCAGTGAGTTCATGGCTGAACATGCAACTTCAGTACCCCATTCCTGCTTTCTCGCCATACCCCTTGATCCCCCGAGTAGTAAGGACTTCATCTAACTCCCTTTTGAATATATTTAGTGAATTGGCCTCAACAACTTTCTGTGGTAGAGAATTCCACAGGTTCACCACTCTCTGGGTGAAGAAGTTTCTCCTCATCTCGGTCCTAAATGGCTTACCCCTTATCCTTAGACTGTGACCCCTGGTTCTGGACTTCCCCAACATTGGGAACATTCTTCCTGAATCTAACCTGTCTAAACCCATCAGAATTTTAAACGTTTCTATGAGGTCCCCTCTCATTCTTCTGAACTCCAGTGAATACAAGCCCAGTTGATCCAGTCTTTCTTGATAGGTCAGTCCCACCATCCCGGGAATCAGTCTGGTGAATCTTCGCTGCACTCCCTCAATAGTAAGAATGTCCTTTCTCAAGTTAGGAGACCAAAACTGTACACAATACTCCAGGTGTGGCCTCACCAAGGCCCTGTACAACTGCAGCAACACCTCCCTGCCCGCGTACTCAAATCCCCTCGCTATGAAGGCCAACATGCCATTTGCTTTCTTAACCGCCTGCTGTACCTGCATGCCAACCTTCAATGACTGATGTACCATGACACCCAGGTCTCGTTGCACCTCCCCTTTTCCTAATCTGTCACCATTCAGATAATAGTCTGTCTCTCTGTTTTTACCACCAAAGTGGATAACCTCACATTTATCCACATTATACTTCATCTGCCATGCATTTGCCCACTCACCTAACCTATCCAAGTCACTCTGCAGCCTCATAGCATCCTCCTCGCAGCTCACACTGCCACCCAACTTAGTGTCATCCGCAAATTTGGAGATACTACATTTAATCCCCTCGTCTAAATCATTAAAGCACAATGTAAACAGCTGGGGCCCCAGCACAGAACCTTGCGGTACCCCACTAGTCACTGCCTGCCATTCTGAAAAGTACCCATTTACTCCTACTCTTTGCTTCCTGTCTGACAACCAGTTCTCAATCCACGTCAGCACACTACCCCCAATCCCATGTGCTTTAACTTTGCACATTAATCTCTTGTGTGGGACCTTGTCGAAAGCCTTCTGAAAGTCCAAATATACCACATCAACTGGTTCTCCCTTGTCCATTTTACTGGAAACATCCTCAAAAAATTCCAGAAGGTTTGTCAAGCATGATTTCCCTTTCACAAATCCATGCTGACTTGGACCTATCATGTCACCATTTTCCAAATGCACTGCTATGACATCCTTAATAATTGATTCCATCATTTTACCCACTTCTGAGGTCAGGCTGACCTGTCTATAATTCCTTGTTTTCTCTTTCCCTCCTTTTTTAAAAAGTGGGGTTACATTGGCTACCCTCCACTCGATAGGAACTGATCCAGAGTCAATGGAATGTTGGAAAATGACTGTCAATGCATCCGCTATTTCCAAGGCCACCTCCTTAAGTACTCTGGGATGCAGTCCATCAGGCCCTGGAGATTTATCGGCCTTCAATCCCATCAATTTCCCCAACACAATTTCCCGACTCATAAAGATTTCCCTCAGTTCCTCCTCCTTACTAGACCCTCTGACCCCTTTTATATCCAGAAGGTTGTTGGTGTCCTCCTTAGTGAATACCGAACCAAAGTACTTGTTCAATTGGTCTGCCATTTCTTTGTTTCCCGTTATGACTTCCCCTGATTCTGACTGCAGGGGACCTACGTTTGTCTTTACTAACCTTTTTCTCTTTACATATCTATGGAAACTTTTGCAATCCGCCTTAATGTTCCCTGCAAGCTTCTTCTCGTACTCCATTTTCCCTGCCCTAATCAAACCCTTTGTCCTCCTCTGCTGAGTTCTAAATTTCTCCCAGTCCCCGGGTTCGCTGCTATTTCTGGCCAATTTGTATGCCACTTCCTTGGCTTTAATACTATCCCTGATTTCCCTTGATAGCCACGGTTGAGCCACCTTCCCTTTTTTATTTTTACGCCAGACAGGAATGTACAATTGTTGTAGTTCATCCATGCGGTCTCTAAATGTCTGCCATTGCCCATCCACAGTCAATCCCTTAAGTATCATTCGCCAATCTATCCTCATACCTTCAAAGCTACCCTTCTTTAAGTTCTGGACCATGGTCTCTGAATTAACTGTTTCATTCTCCATCCTAATGCAGAATTCCACCATATTATGGTCACTCTTCCCCAAGGGGCCTCGCACAACGAGATTGCTAATTAATCCTCTCTCATTACACAACACCCAGTCTAAGATGGCCTCCCCCCTAGTTGGTTCCTCGACATATTGGTCTCGAAAACCATCCCTTATGCACTCCAGGAAATCCTCCTCCACCGTATTGCTTCCAGTTTGGCTCGCCCAATCTATGTGTATATTAAAGTCACTCATTATAACTGCTGCACCTTTATTGCATGCACCCCTAATTTCCTGTTTGATACCCTCCCCAACATCACTACTACTGTTTGGAGGTCTGTACACAACTCCCACTAACGTTTTTTGCCCTTTGGTGTTCTGCAGCTCTACCCATATAGATTCCACATCATCCAAGCTAATGTCTTTCCTAACTATTGCATTAATCTCCTCTTTAACCAGTAATGCTACCCCACCTCCTTTTCCTTTTATTCTATCCTTCCTGAATGTTGAATACCCCTGGATGTTGAGTTCCCAGCCCTGATCATCCTGGAGCCACGTCTCCGTAATCCCAATCACATCATATTTGTTAACATCTATTTGCACAGTTAATTCATCCACCTTATTGCGGATACTCCTTGCATTAAGACACAAAGCCTTCAGGCTTGTTTTTTTCACACCCTTTGTCCTTTTAGAATTTTGCTGCACAGTGGCCCTTTTTGTTCTTTGCCTTGGGTTTCTCTGCCCTCCACTTTCCCTCTGGCGAGATGATGCCTTCCCTCAGCAGGCGGTCCATTTCGCCTTCTATCTTTTCCCGCATCATGTACGGCACCGCTCTGGCCTTGTGGTATACTGGCCTGGCGTCCGGGTTTATGTGAATCACTACCTTGGCCCCCATGAAAGTGCCGATGCCGGGTTGAAATAATGAGTCAAATTTGTCAAGGATCTGTGAGCATGATACTCGCTCCACAGAGAAAATTGCATTGACATTGCCCCATTTCCAGTTCATGACAGCAAGCCGGTTCCTCCCCAGTAGTGCGGGACCGTCCCCTGGGACAATCCAGAGTGGCATCCTGTTCTCCGAATCTTTGTGGGTAACGACTACCGTGGTGCTGCCTAGCACCGGAATGATCTGCTTTGTGTATGTCCGTAGCTGTGCGTCAATCGGCGATAATTTTGGCCTCCTGGCCTTGGACGCCCACAACTTTTCGAACTGTTTGATACCCATCAGGGACTGGCTGGCCCCCGTGTCTAGCTCCATTGATACGGGGATGCCATTGAGGAGCACTTTCATCATTATCGGTGGGGTCCTGGTGTATGAACTGTATACATGCTCCACATGAACTCGCTGAACTTCAGCTTCCAGCGATTTCCCCCAGCGTTCATTTTGCAATTTCTGCAGGTATGTTGCTCATCTCTGCAAACTCCGGCTGAGTGTGTGCCTCCACGCCACCAACATGAGCTGCTGTTGGAAACAAAAGGTCCCTTGCCAGTCAATCGTCCCTGACTGCCCCTGTGACTGTCCTTGAGTGCGCCATTAACAGGTGTTGATGGCCCCATTACTGGCCACATTGTCCCTTGCAATGGCGTGAATCGTCATTCAGCTAGCCATTGTCTCTGTTGAATTCCCCCTTTGGGTTCGACTACATGTTGGGGCATGCCCGACTGCCCTTGTCTGCCTGGAGAACTGTGTGCTGCTTTAACAATGTTGAATCTCTGTCCCAACCATTCCTTAACACAGTACCTCTCGTCTGTTCTGCTAATGGCTATGCTCGCGTGGTTTAAATCCCAGTTTCTCGTCGCCATTGATATGTCCTTACTATACAGTATAAATGCACATGAGGCCCATGCTTGAGAGAAGATCAGTCTGTGACCTGTCCTTTATTCCTTAGCACTCAAGTGATGAAGGTGGGTGGAGCTTCCCCTTTTATACCTGAAGGTCCAGGTTAAGAGTGTCTCCCATCTAGTGGTCATTGTTCTCACCGTGTACAACTTAGGTCAGATCATACATGGGTTACAATGCTAGTTGAATACATGACACCGTTGGTGCAAGTTATGCTAAAAATGCTACGATAAAAAGTAAATGGAGTTCTCAAGGGGTTAGGTTCACAAAATATCAGAGCTGACAAATGTAGATCAGGATTCAGGCGAAGCATCCGAATCAGAGTGCTTTAGACATCGGAAGATAGTTTAGACATTCCAGTGTCCATTCACACCTATTATTGTTGGGATGACCCTATTTTAATGTGCTCAGCGTAATAGTCTGGTTGGAATCTCCCTTTGCAAGACAGCCCGTTTTATGAACAGGCCTATTGCTGAATCACTCGTTGGGGAAGAAGTTGGTGGGACAATCTTAACCCGGACCCCCACCTCCCAACACTAACTGCAGTGAAGAGCAACAAAATCAAGAAAAAAGCAATGTTTAACATCAGCTAAGCTAGGATGGACCCCAGAGAAACATAAAAACATAAAATAGGAGCAGGAGTAGGCCATTTGGCCCCTCGAGCCTGCTCCGCCATTCAATAAGATCATGGCTGATCTGATCATGATCTCAAGTCCACTGCCCTGCTCCCCATAACCCTTGACACCGCTATCATTCAAAAATCTGTCTATCTCCACCTTAAGTACATTCAGTGACCCAGCCTCCACAGCTCTCTGGGGTAGAGAATTCCAATGATTTAAGATGCTCTGAGAGAAGAAATTCCTCCTCATTTCCGTTTTAAATGGGCGACCCCTTATTCTGAGACTATGCCCCCTAGTCCCCCACAAGTGAGAAAGGCCTCGGCAGTTTATTGTTAGACTGATGCTAGTCAAGGCCATGGAAGCCTTGACTGTTTCAAAGCAAGACTGACTGAAAGCAAGTATTAATAAATCTGCTCCAGGGCAAAGCAGCATGCTTTATTATTTTGCTTATTCAGAAGGAGTGGTTTGGAGTGATGTGACATGAATAAGATTTGATTCTAGTCATCAGTCTGCATCTTCATTTCCTGTCTGTAACATAAAGCAGCTCAATTCATATCTAGACTGGACTTTAAAGGCTTGGACAGGTGCACATAAAGGCACGTACAAAAGACAGAATATCCAGTTCAGATCGCTAATGTTATGCCCATGGGCTATGCTAACGTATGACCAATACAAGCACAGCCATGAACCCAAGCCTCAAGTTATGGGAGTGATCAGACCATTGTACCCGAGGGGATATCTACAGCCAACCCAAAATTTGTAGCAATGTTATTAATAGGTTGGAACTCTATTGCTACATTTGAAGAGTTACTGGACCAACTGTACTAAAAGCTGTCTTATTAAAAAAGAAATACTGTTTATATTCCATGTTTTACTTCAGCCTACCAAGAGTTTCATTCTGGAATACATGGTACAGTAAAATTGACTCCAGTACCCATATCTCCAGCCTTGGGATTCACCTCAGTTTGCAGAGTAAATTCAGACCGATACATTGCTGCTTTTGAGCTGTGCTGTACAGATCAAAGATAGAAGCTGAGATGCATCACTTCTGTGCCCTTAAGTCACCACATCCCCATATTCTACTGCTGTGCAAATATTCATCCATCAATCTCAATGAGGCACCTTGTTAACTCTCAAGCACTATAGCAGTGTAGCATTATCTCGTCATTGGCAGCTGATACGGAGGGCATTGGCTTTCATTATCCCTGCCTACTTTATTGTTAAATGCAAGCACTTCAGTTGTAGCATTCCCGACAGTTATTTTGTGTTGCTCACTTTGTGCGGTGTGTGAAGGATGCACATCTACATTTAAAATTAAATCCGACCAATAGGTGTATATCTTAAATGGTGAAGAAGGAGCTTCTTTCTAGTATGCTGCAGTCTTACTTCCATGAGAACATTCAACTTTTCTGGGTCATGTACAATGGTGGCTTTCCAGGATGCACAGTCGGTGAACTTGAACTCTGAGCTAAATGTACCCACGGCATAGCACCAATTCTCGCTGCAAGCTGAGACTGCAAAATCACGTGCAGAATTGAGAACATTTGTATGGAGAGTTTGAAAGAATTTAGACCACTAGTGATCCTCAGACTCCCAAGCTTCATCTTTTTTTATTCATTCCGAGGATGTGGGCGTCGCTGGCAAGGCCAGCATTTATTGCCCATCCCTAATTGCCCTTCACCTTAAGTGAGTTTGAAGAACAGCAAAAGCAAAAGCCAGGCCTAAATTTTATACTAACCAGGAGTTCCACCAACTCGGAAGTATTTAGCAAGAATGGTGGTTATTCGACTATTTTTAGATGATGGCCTTTGGAGATCATTGCCTTTGGATAAGATTAAAGCCAACACCTGATCATGATAACTATAGAAGGTGTGGGTGAGAGCATTTTGTCGGACATTTTATATTAATCACCTTTTAAGTTGGATTCAGTGTCTGTGATCTGGCTCTAGGTGTTAAATCTAGTTTTCGTAGACCTGTAGCAGTTTTCCCTGCTGGTCGCAACAAACTGGATTTAACGTCTAAATTAGTAGCTGACTTATGGAATTGGACTTGAGACAAATATAAAAACAGCTTTAGGCTGCCAAGGAAAAGCAGTTCTGTATGGAAATTGGACATGGATGCATTACTGAATTTGCCATGAATTGAACACATGTCCACACCTCTCTTCAGATCAGTCCAACCACTCAGACCATGGGGGACCCCTTTCTGTCCAACACCAGGCCACAGGAGAAACAAGATTATATCCATCCTCACTAAAACTCCAGTGACTGGATATTCCCCTCATAATGCTGCCAGAGAACATACATAAGAATTGAATACCAGTGATCAAATGCCAAACTCTTGAAATAAAAATATTTGAAAAAAACACATTTATAAAGATATCTCCTTGTTTGCTGTGGCTGGGTCGAAGCCATCTGGTGATGTATTGGAGGTAAAATCTTTTGGAGATCAATCCTTTTGTAATGTTGCTGACATTTTGTTCGTGCACACATTCATTTTCTAAAGTTACATGGTGCATTCAAACTCAAAGTGGGCCAACAAGCATCCACAAAAAGCAAAATACTACTTAGCACCATTTATTTCAGTTTTGGTTCACAAACTGGTGGACATTCGGCACGAGTAATTTGATCCTTTCGTAACGTGAAATATGACTTTAAGGTAATTGCCAAACCAGAAGCGAGATGAGCAGAATTTTTTTTATGCAGCGATTTGTTGTGATCTAGAACTCATTGCCAGAAAGGGTGGTGGAAGCAGATTCTATAATAACTTTCAACGAGGAATTGGGCAAATATTTGAATGGGAAACAATTGCAGGATTATGGGGAAAGGGCGGGGGAGTGGGACTAATTGGATGTGCTGTGTCATTCTATGATTCTATAATATCTAATTGTTTCTTGGCCTTTATTGCAAAGAGGATGGAGTATAAAAGCAGGGAAGTCTTGCCACAGCTATACAAGGTATTGGTGAGGCCACACCTGGAATACTGTGTGCAGTTTTGGTTTCCATATTTACGAAAGGATATACTTGCTTTGGAGGCAGTTCAGAGAAGGTTCACTAGGTTGATTCCAGGGATGAGGGGGGTTGACTTATGAGGAAAGGTTGAGTAGGTTGGGCCTCTACTCATTGGAATGCAGAAGAATGAGAGGTGATCTTATCGAAAGGTTATGAGGGGCCTTGACAAGGTGGATGCAGAAAGGATGTTTCCACTGATTGGGGAGACTAGAACTAGAGGGCATGATCTTAGAATAAGGGGCCGCCCATTTAAAACAGAGATGAGGAGAAATTTCTTCTCTCAGAGGGTTGTAAATCTGTGGAATTCGCTGACTCAGAGAGCTGTGGAAGCTGGGACATGGAATAAATTTAAGACAGAAATAGTTTCTTAAACGATAAAGGGATAAGGGGTTATGGGGAGCGGGCGGGGAAGTGGAACTGAGTCCATGATCAGATCAGCCATGATTGCATTAAATAGCAGAGCAGGCTTGAGGGGCCGTATGGCCTACTCCTGTTTCTATTTTTTATGTTCTTATGTAAAATGCAGAACTGGTGCTCAATGTTATTTAATATGAGTGATTAATGTCACTGCCCAGATGTATTTTCTGACTGTTCCAAATGTGCAAGTTCAAAACAACACGTACAAAACAAATTTAAATCAAGATTCTTATCGAGGATGCCAGCTTAATACTGGGCTTTGGATCAATGTGTTTTGTGAAGCAGTTTTAAATATGAAATTTCAGTTGCAGCAGAAGAGATAGACCTGGGATAAAAGTTTCTATTTTCTAACGATCTGTCTTTCCATATAAATTCCGGCCATTCAATGCTATATCCTACCTTCACTTTAATGCTGTCAGTTATTATAACAAGCACCTTGTAAAAAGCTGCTCGACTCCCAAGTACAGCTAAAGTCAAGTAAAGTTCACTGTACTGGCAGCAGTTCTGTTGGAATTTGAAAAGAAACTCTGAGCAAATGGCTCACACATTGGAATTTCAGTGTTTTGACCGAGATAAATACAGAGCACACAATTTGAAGTCATTGTAATGCATACTTTTAGAATGTCTGGTGACACCGAGATGCTCAGTCAACAGTGCAAACAAAGAATGGGTGGCAGCTGAAGTACATGCAGAGGAGGGAGAGACACGCAGACAAAGCGTGATAGCTTGAATTTGTCCTCAGTCTTAAGGAGGCCAGCTTTTAAATCAGTGGCTCAGCAATTCAAAAGGGCATTAGACATTTATAAAGGCAAAGGAAACTAAATGTCTGTCATATTTCAGAATGGCCCATAATTTACAGAAGCAGTGGCGCTCGCCGCTGACCCCCAAACAAAGCTGCCCACATCTCGCGATCTCTGTGGCGAGAAACTTGCCTTTTTTGATGTTCGGGGATTCCTATGGCAATGCTGTAGTGACATCAACCAGCCATCCAAGCAGCCAATCACATTGAAGAATTCTCATAGACAGGGAACCAGGAAATGAGAAGCTGCTTTTATCCAGACTTCAAAAAAAAAAATGTTAGAGAGAGCAAAATAAAGATTGGGGCTCTTGCATGGGGGTAAGATAGAAGCTCAAAAATCATGAACAAACTTTAAAATATTTTTTTAAAATTGGAACTTTTAATCATAATGGAGAAATTTGACACTCCGCAAATACGAAAATTAGTTTTTCAGGACCAGAATGTTTGGTACCAGTCAGTACGCTGTTAAAACTGCAGTTCCTCCTATTCCAACAAGGTTTGATATTTAATGGGGCATTTAACAGTGATATCACTGCGGAAAAGCCCAAGTTTTCACCAGTTTCACTGATTGCTGGCTGTGGGGGGCGTGGCAGGGGGAGGGATTCCACGGCGCAGTGTCGGAGCAGTGACTGACTGACCGCAACTTCAGGATTTCTGCGTTAGGATGCGTATGTGCTAAATCCTGAAATTGGGATCAGTTTCAGAGAGTTAATGATGGCAAACGCTGACAATTCGCTATCATTCCCCACCATAAATACCAGATCATTTGGCTTTAATTCCTTAGAATATAACGACAATCAATACTAACTACTTTTGCCTCAAATATTCCCTGTTAACAGTTGATATGTTTCCTATAGTGTTTTGAAGAGAAGACAAAGTTAGTTAGTGCATTATTTCTTTAATTTAATAATAGTGTGTGATCTGAATCTGGACACCAGTGACTCTAAATCCTTGGAGTTTGCATTTAGTAATTACCATTGTCATCTCGAAGGTTCCCTGTTAGGATGAGCAGAAATTTTCTCCAATTGAATATTGGGAAGACCGAAGCCATTCTTTTCGGTCCCCACCACAAACTCCGTTCCCTTTCCCCAATTTCTGTCTTGAGGCTGAACCAGACTGTTCGCAACCTTGGTGTCATATTTGACCCTGAAATGAGCTTTCGACCACATATCTGCAGCATAACTAAGACCGCCTATTTCCACTTCCATAACATCGCCCGCCTCCACCCTTGCCTCAGCTCATCCATGCCTTTGTTACCTCTAGAATTGACTATTCCAACACACTCCTGGCTGGCCTCCCACGTTCTACCCTACGTAAACTTGAGGTCATCCAAAACTCGTGTCCTAACTCGCACCAAGTCCCACTCACCCATCTTGCTGACCCACATTGGCTCCCAGTTAAACAACGCCTCGATTTCAAAATTCTCATCATGGTTTTCAAATCCCTCCATGGCCTCGTCCCTCCCTATCTCTGTAACTTCCTCCAGCCTCATAACCCCCCGCTGAGATGTCTGTGCTCCTCTAATTCTGCCGTCTTGAGCATCCCTGATTGTACTCAATAAACCATTGGTGGCCGTGCTTTCTGTTGCCTAGGCCCCAATCTCTGGAACTCTCTCCTTAAACCTCTCCACCTCTCTGACGCTCCTTAAAACCTACCTCTTTGACCAGCTTTTGGTCACCTGACCTAATTTCTTCTTATGTGACACAGTGTCAAATTTATTGTCGCATAATACTCCTGTGAAGCAACCTTGGGACGTTTTATTACGTTAAAGGCTATATACACACACACACACACACACACACACACACACACACACACACACGTTTTTGTTGGATTCTCTTATATCTCTAACCATCCAATGTACACCTGACCATCAATTGGAAACCAAGAAAAGATCCGAGGAGTCCAAACCGATTAGCCTGTTACTTTATTATACTAAAGATTGGTGTAGCTTTGAAGGTTTTCACTAAATGTCTCGATCGATTCAGTAAATACTTAATCAACTAATTCTCCTTAAATAAAATATCTGAGTCCTGGAAATTAGACACGAGAACCTGAAAGATTCTGGATTCTGGATTCTGAGGCTAAAGTATACATATTGCTCAAGCTATATCTTTATTATACTAAAGCCTGGTGTAGCTTTTACTGGTGTGCTGGGACCCCAACTATTTACAATCTCTATTAACGATTTGGAAGAAGGGACTGAGTATAATGTAGCCAAGTTTGCTGATGATACAAAGATGGGAGGAAAAGCAATGTGTGAGGAGGACACACAAAATCTGCAAAAGGACATAGACAGGCTAAGCACGTGGGCAAATATTTGCCAGATATAGTATAATGTTGGAAAGTGTGAGGTTATGCACTTTGGCAGAAAAAAATCAAAGAGCACGTTATTATTTAAATGGAGAAAGATTGCAAACTGCCGCAATACAGCGGAACCTGCGGGTACTTGTGCATGAAACACAAAAGGATAGTATGCAGGCACAGCAAGTGATAGAAACATAGAAAATAGGTGCAGGAGCAGGCCATTCGGCCCTTCGAGCCTGCACCACCATTCTCATACTTCTAAATTCTAATGAGTATAAGCCTAGCTGATCCAGTCTTTCTTCATATGTCAGTCCTGCCATTCCGGGAATCAGTCTGGTGAATCTTCGCTGCACTCCCTCAATAGCAAGAATGTCCTTCCTCAGATTAGGAGACCAAAACTGCACACAATATTCAAGGTGTGGCCTCACCAAGGCCCTGTACAACTGCAGTAAGACGGCACTTGTGGAGAAGAGCATAACTAGAGGCTATCAATATAAGATAGTCACCAAGAAATCAAATAGGGAATTCAGAAGAAACTTCTTTACCCAGGGAGTGGTGAGAATGTGGAACTCGCTGCCCGAGGGAGTAGTTGAAGCGAATAGTATCATAGAAACATAGACAATAGGTGCAGGAGTAGGCCATTCGGCCCTTCGAGCCTGCACCACCATTCAATAAGATCATGGCTGATCATTCCTTCAGTACCCCTTTCCTGCTTTCTCTCCATACCCCTTGATCCCTTTAGCCGTAAGGGCCATATCTAACTCCCTTTTGAATATAGCCAATGAACTAGCATCAACAACTCTCTGCGGCAGGGAATTCCACAGGTTACCAACTCTCTGAGTGAAGAAGTTCCTCCTCATCTCAGTCCTAAATGGCCTGCCCCTTATCCTAAGACTGTGTCTCCTGGTTCTGGACTTCCCCAACATCGGAAACATTCTTCCCGCATCTAACCTGTCCAGTCCCATCAGAATCTTATATGTTTCTATGAGATCCCCTCTCATCCTTCTAAACTCGTGAATAAAGGCCCAGTTGATCCAGTATCTCCTCATATGTCAGTCCAGCCATCCCTGGAATCAGTCTGGTGAACCTTCGCTGCACTCCCTCAATAGCAAGAATGTCCTTCCTCGGATTAGGAGACCAAAACTGAACACAATATTCCAGGTGGTGCCTCACCAAGGCCCTGTACAACTGCAGTAAGACTTCCCTGCTCCTATACTCAAATTCCCTTGCTACGAAGGCCAACATACCATTTGCCTTCTTCACCGCCTGCTGCACCTGCATGCCAACTTTCAATGACTGATGAACCATGACACCCAGGTCTTGCTGCAACTCCCCTTTTCCTAATCTGCCACCATTCAGATAATACTCTGCCTTCGTGTTTTTGCTCCCAAAGTGGATAACCTCACATTTATCCACATTATACTGCATCTGCCATGTATTTGCCCACTCGCCTAACCTGACCAAATCACCCTGCAGCCTCTTAGCGTCCTCCTCATAGCTCACCCCGCCACCCAGTTTAGTGTCATCTGCAAACGTGGAGATATTACACTCAATTCCATCATCTAAATCATTAATATGAATTTAAAGGGAGGCTAGATAAGCACAAGGGTGAAGGGAATCGAGGCTGACATAGTTAGATGAGTAAAGACAGGATTATGCTCGAGTGGAACAGAAATGCCGGTATGGACTGTTTGGGCCAAATGACCTGTTTCTGTGCCATGTAATCCTATGTAACAGAATGATGCAGCGCGGAAAGAGGCCATCGTGCCTGTGCTGACTCTTTGAAGAGCTATTCAATTAGTCCCATTCCCCTGCCCTTTCCCCATAGTTGGGCAAATTTCTCCTCTTCAGCTATTTATCCAGTTCCCTTTTGAAAGTTATTATTGACTCTGCTTCCACCACCTTTTCCAGCAGTGTATTCCAAATCATTAAAAAAAATCTTATCTCACCTCTGGTTCTGGCACAAGGTCAAAGATTCAACATCTTTGAAAACATACTGAAATAAAAGCCTGCATGATCATTAGCGATATTAAATGTTAAGCCAATACTTGACGATGGCATATAAAACCTGTCATTCGATGAGAAATCTGGAATCCTTAACACAATTAGCACCCAAGGGTTCCTGTTGTCTCTTCACCAACAATTCACATCTTGTGAAGCTCACCACAGCCAGGCGATCTGGTCTCTGATTTGAGAAATACCGGGTTTGACTCTAAGTTTTTAATCAGTTATGTGCTGTTTCTGGCAAGAATGAATCCGCACAGACAAAAATATACATTGTTGTCAGTAACAGAACTTGAGCTTCGAAGTTTAGGTGGTTGAATCCCATCAAACACATTCGCTGAGTTGCAGCATTCCTCAGCAGGACAGGACATAGAAAATTTCACTTTGGGAGAATGAAAAACAGATACCAGATCCCTTTCAACCTGAAGTGAACCCTCCACTGCAAGCACCATTAATATTTTGTGTGAAATGTCCGATCCAGGTAGAATTTTGTTTTTATCTCATTGGCGAAGGAGATGACAGTTGTGATGATTTTCCATTTACTCAATGACAAGGTGGACCAATTCAATAACGAGTTCCAAGAAAGCATAGCTACAATTGGTTTATTAACATGATATGTTATGTAGAAGAAAGGGCCAATTTATATTGGAATTTAAGCAATATGCTAAAAACATAGAATACAAGAGTTCATGCTTGGCTGATTGCTTTTAGCAAAGGTATAGTAAAATCTTGCCATTGACTACAATCATTGTGTTTCTCACATCTTTCTCATATTTTGTAAATGTTTTTTCTTTAAAATAGTGAGGTATTGATTTTCTACTTTAAATGTCCTTTCTAGGCTGCAGAATCAAGCTTATTTTAGAACCCATTTTAAAATTAGGGATGCTGACAAGTCTGAATTTTAATAAGACAAAATCAATATTAAAATCTTCACCAGAAGTTCAGCACTGTGAGGGGAAAAGAGGATTTGCTGTCAGATTCTAAAGGATGTTAAACCCAGCTGCCAATCCAGTGAGTGGAAAGCAGAATCGGAGAGTGAATAACCCCAGACTGCCCTTGCCCGTCTCTTAGAACTGGCACAAGCCCCAAAGGAAGTCATCTCTCCGTCCTCTACCTGTATTAAAGACCCGAAAATCAGAATTGAAAACAATTTTAAAGAGAGATTAAACTGTTCCCTGCAGTCTTTTATTTCCTATATTTCCTCCTCATTAATAGTTTGGTAAGAATTAGTTTTCTAGTCAGTTTGGTTAACATGATTTATGCGGCCCTTTGCTACAGCACCAATCCTCATCGATTCACTTCTTCCTATGCTCCTATGAATCAATTTCAAGATCCTTATCCTCACCATCAAATGGCTCCAAGACCTTCTTCAGCCTCCCTCTCCATGCTGGTCGACTTCTCTCATTTGAAACTTATTTATTCCTTTTTCCAGTTCTGACGCAAAGTCATCGACCTGAAATGTTAACCCTCTTTCTCTCAGCACGGTTGCTGCCTGACCCGCTGAGTATTTCCAGCATTTGCTGATTTTATTTCACTTTGCTCTTTTGTTGGTTTCTCTTTCAGCCACCATGCCCCTAGTTTCTGGCACTCTTTTCCAAAATCCCTTTGCCTTACTTCTTCAGTGGCAGCCATGACTTCGTTGGTAGCACCCTCACCTCTGGGTCAAGAAGGCTGTGGGTACAAGTACCACTCCAGAGACTTGAGCACAAAACTCTAGGCTGACACATCAGTGCAGTACTGAGGGAGTGCTGCACTGTCAGAGGTGCCGTCTTTCGGATGAACTGAGGCCCTGTTTGCTCTCTCAGGTGGACATAAAGGATCCCATGGCACTTTTTCGAAGAAGAGCAGGGAAGTTTATTCTGGTGTCCTGGCCAATATTTATCTCTCAACCATCACAAACAGATTATCTAGCCGTTATGACATTGTTTGTGGGAGCTTGCTGTGCGCAAATGGCTGCCGGGTTTCCTACATTACAACAGTGACTACACTACAAAAAGTACTTCATTGGCGTTACAGCGCTTTGAGATGTTCGGTGGTTGTGAAAGGCGCTATATAAATGCAAGTCTTTCTCTCTCTGCTTTCAAAAGTTTTCACTGAAGTCTAATCTCTTACTCATCTTTTGGCTCACCCATTAATTGCATTCAATATATTCTCTCCCATTTAGTATCCATTTCCTTCTCTGATTCTTAAACTGCCCTGGGATATTTTCTGGTGTGAGGATCTGTGTTATATCTCAATACTCAGTCACTTCATCCGATGTTTACATCAGCTCAGAGAGAGCATAACAACAAATAATCCAATTTTTGTTTGACATGAATTTTTCCAAACCTACAGCAGGAGTAGCTTTCCTGACAAAACATCTTCATACAGGGAACATTCCGATTGTTCAAGATTGCTCCTCAAGTCCATTGCCAAGTACAGGAGATAATAACAGGTCAAAGGGCAATACATTAGTTCTTTTCAGGAGATGTGGCAATCTTGAACAGCAAGGGGTCATAATTAATCTGGAGCACACACTGCTATCTGATGTGTGTCTATCAATGTTGGAAAGAGCAGATGTGGTGGGACCCATCTGCTTTCCTTTGGGTTTTGAGTACTGCCATTCAGCAAAATTGCCCAAATTCTCAACCACATGACTGAAGTCAGCACTCAGGTAATTATATAAATGGATGAACTCCATACAGTACAAAGAAACAGCAAAGAATTTCCTGTGGAGCTTCAAACAATGCATGTCTCGACTAATTGTGGCTCAGTGTGCTACGCACACTGTGGTGCTTTGAGGTTCTGATTGCTCAAACAGCGGAGGGAGGAAACATTTCCTTTATGCGCTATTTTTAAAATCCATTTATCGTGAATGAGTTAACAGTCCCCTCTCCACTTCCTCGGCTCTCCGTCCTCCCCTCCCAAAGCGAGTTCCTCCACAAAAATATTTTGGTCATCCCTCTCAGTCTTTCCTTTCCTGGCCCGAGAGTCATTTTTCATAAGCTGTTCTTGGAAGTGCCTTGGGCTCTCTTTTACATTAAAAAGGCAGTAAATGAATGGAAGCTGTTGCTGAGTTCATTACCTCAGTCTGTCTCCCAGAGGGAAGCACCAAGCAGAAGTAAAGCACTTTACTCAAGGGAGCGGAAAGTCACAAAGCCTGTCAACTTGGCCGACTCTCTTGCAGCTCCTAATAATCAGCGCTGGGCCGCATTGCTAGCGACCAGAGAACAGATCTATCTGCCTTATTGGCTAGGAAAAAATGGGAGGCAAGCTCCTGCGATGGCTCAGTAATTAAGTGTGCGTGTCACTTGAGCTATATAATTGGAATCCCAAGTTTAAAGCCAAGCTTGTGTAGAGTTATCGGATCTGAAACTGGGTGGCGGTAAAGTTAAAATTGGCTTCAGCCAGTGGGGGGGGGGTTGGGAATTCAATTAAAGTTCGCACGAGTTATTACAGTCTAGAAACCGCTGCTGCAAGTGTGTTGCATTGGCATCAGATGAGGGCAGAATGAGGTGTAGTAGTGCTATGTCCCTCGGTCACAGCCTGCCATAGTGGGTACCACACTCGAGAAGGTTGTGGGTTCAAGTCCCACTCCAAGCACTTACCATATAAATCTAGGCTGACACTCCAGTGCAGTGCTGAGGGAGTGCTGCATTGTCTCAGGTGCCCTCTTTCAGGTGAGACGTTAAACCGAGGCCCCGTCTGCTCTCAGGTGGATGTAAAAGATCCCACGGCACTATTTCAACAAAGAGCAGGGGAGTTATCCCCGGTGTCCTGGCCAATATTTATCCCTCAATCAACATATCAAGAACAGCTTAGCTGGAACAATATCACATTGCTGTTTGTGGGAGCTTGCTGTGAACAAACTGGCTGCCGCATTTCTCACATTACAACAGTGACTACACTCCAAAAGTACTTCATCGGCTGTAAAGCACTTTAAGACGGTTGGTGGTTGTGAAAGGTGCTATATAAATGCAAGTCTTTTCTTTCTATGCTCACTGTTAAAGCTCACACAGGAACAATAGCTATTTGGACAAAGTACCAGAGAGCAACTGGCACTTAAAAAAAAATTGTACCCCAGCAAGTGACCTCAGGAGAGGAGAACATTATTAAAAAAAAAGAGTGGAAAGGAATCCCACCACACAGCTTTACTCAATCGTACCGGTCACTTCAAAACACAGACACTGGATTCAGATGCTGCTGCATTCATTATCTATTTTACATGGTAAACAGTATAGTAAAAAAAATCAAATTACACAGATGGTAATGCATAGACAGGAATAGTCAACCTTTGTTCCTGAAGGACTAGTAAATTGGATGGGAAAATGTGATTGTGCAGTTCCAACCTCTGCTCTCATCATTGCAAATCTCATTTATCTACAAAGACCTAGTTACTGTTAATGACTCACGGACTTCTTTAAGTAGTCCTTAAGCACCCATTACATGAAACTGCATTTTCTGAACACCATTAAGATAGATATTCCCTGAAGTGTAAATGAAAATTGAAGTTCAACAGGAGTTCTGTACACTGCCCAAAAATGCTATAAGTGAACCCCAAGAGACTCATGTAGTCAGGTCACACAAATGCTATTGTACTTGATTAAAACAAGGACAATATTTAGACTACAAATATTGCACTGGGTAATTAAAATTAGAACATTGCTCATGAAGACAGAATTTATAATTATTTCTAAGACATTGGTCAGTTCACAACTTTCAGAAGATATGTTGGAAATTGAAAATTCGAATCTTAAGTTGCCATCTAAGCATCAGTTTATTTCACACTCTCTGTTGTTGAGCTGCATTACGCGGATGATGCCTGCGTATGCACACATTCTGAGGCTGAACTCCAGGATATAGTCAGTGTATTCACTGAGGCAGAGGAAAGCACGGGCCTTACGCTTAACATCCGTAAGACAAAGGTATTCCACTAGCCTGTTCCCGCCGCGCAGCACTGCTCTCCAATCATCAAGATTCACGGCACGGCCCTCGACAACGTGGACCATTTCCAATATCTCAGGAGCCTCTTATCAACAAAGGCAGACATTGATGCGGAGATTCAACATCGCCTCCAGTGCGCCAGTGCAGCCTTCGGCCATCTGAGGAAAAGAGTGTTTGAAGACCTGGCCCTCAAATCTACCACCAAGCTCATGGTCTACAGGGCTGTCGTAATACCTGCTCTCCTGTATGGGTCTGAGGCATGGACGATGTATAGAAGGCATCTCAAGTTGCTGGAGATATATCACCAATGATGTCTGGGAGAACAGGCGCACCAACATCAGTGTCCTCGTCCAGGCTAACATCCCCAGTACTGAAGCACTGACCACACTCGATCAGCTTCGCTGGGCAGGCCACATAGTTCGTATGCCAGATACGAGACTGCCTAAGCAAATGCTTTATGCGGAGCTCCTTCATGGTAAACGAGCCAAAGGTGGACAGCGGAAGCATTACAAGGACACCCTCAAAACCTACCTGGTAAAGTGCAACATCACCACTGACACCTGGGAGACCTTGGCCAAAGTCCACCCGAGATGGAGAAAGTGCATCTGGGAGGGCGTTGAGTTCTTCGAGTCTCAACGCAAAGAGCGTGAAGAGGTCAAGCACAGGCAGCGGAAGGAGTGCGCGGCAAACCAGCCCCACCCACCCCTTCCCTCAACGAATGTCTGTCCCATCTGTGACATGGTCTGTGGCTCTCGTATTGGACTGTTCAGCCACCAGAGAACTCACTTTGGGAGTGGAAGCAAGTCTTCCTCGATTCCGAGGGACTGCCTATGATGACATTTCACAGTTCTTGCAATTGAGAGAGAAATAAAACATGGGCAGGGTTTAAAAAAAAAAGTACATTTTGAAAAAACAGACTAGAAAAAGAAGTAGAAAGCAAAAGCTAAATTTGACAATTCATTGCAACAGTGACTACACTCCAAAAGTACTTCAATGGCTGTAAAGCACTTTGAGATGTCTGGTGGTCGTGAAAGGTGCTATATAAATGCAAGTCTTTCTTTTCTTCAAGACTAAAACTTCTATAGGACTTACTTAAAGCTTGGGAACAAATGACTAGATTAATACTACAACTTCTTCCAAAACCTATAAATAAAAGACTAAAATTAGAATTACTTCATTGACAGAAACTTAATACAATCCAATAGATGTACAGAGGATTTTTGAGAGGTGACATAACCTTGCTTACTTGTATGACTTCATAACTTCTCTCGAGGTTCGGTTTCTCAATAGCTTGAACCCCAGAAGCTGTGTCGCGCTTCAGGGCTTTACATGGTGTTTTATTCAATATTTACCTCATTCGCATTATGTTCATTGGAAGTTGCCAATTAATCATCCCATTTGAACTTGTAGGTAAAAAGTTACAATATCGAGCTGCTTGCTCTGGATAGTGCCAGTGTTTGAAATGTTCACATGCAGAATCAGAGTGAGTTTACCCAAAACACATGGATGGGGCAAGGCAATCATGCAAGAAGGGAGTCGCATCAGGTGTTGGTTAAACATCACTAAGAAAGTCAAAATTGATTGGTTCTTTTCCTGGTCAGTGGGCATTGATAAAAGCAACTGTACATAATAAAGGTACAACACAACCCAACAAGATAGATATAAAACACCCAGCCAATACTGGGATTAAAATCCATGCATTTAGTTTATATTTCACAATCTTAGCAAGAGCAAGTAAATTTCAATCAACTGATCTTTTCACTGCATTATCCTTTGGACCACGAGTTTTATGAAGGTGACAGCAATCAAACTAAATATTTGAGGAATCAACAATCAGGATATAAAAAAGGAAGCAAGGTTTTGTTTCTGTTTGATACAAGTCTTTTTAGGCATCACTTGCTATAGCAGAATGATCTCAGAAAGAAGCTGGCTGAAAATTGTAATTACATCAAGATTTTGAAACTTAATTAAAAAAAGGAACTTTAATTTCACAATATTTTAACAGCTGTTTTTCCCACACTACCACATTGTTACCTTAATGTAAGATTCCCTTATAAGTTACAAAGATAAAGAAGTGTATTCTCTTGGGAACAAATCATTTAAGGGAGTTAAATGAGCAGCCTGTCTTAAATGGCATGGCCAGCCATAAAATAACAGATACCAAGGACCCAGCACCAATCTGCCAATTAAAAATATCCTTGCTGGAGACAGGATTTTGAACCAGTCTGCAGCCAGAGACTGATTTTGTGTTACAATCACAAACAAAAAAAATGCAGATTGTTGTACTGTGGCAAGTACTGAGTTCATTCTGGCCAAAAATACACCACTCCTTTAAACAGGAAAAAGTTTGGACTCTCTTTAAATCATGTAAAATGCTGGTTCCCTCAGGGCTGTGTGGTTGACAGACTATTTTCTTCAATAGTCTGGAGCATGCTGCATGCTTTTTCAAACTGCACATTCTTTCGTCAGTTTAATAAGCTTAATTACCTCTCATTCCTTCATGCTGTAAAAGCACCCAAGTAAAAGAATAGATTCTCTCTGAATAGAAAGATGAACTCCTTCAAACGCCAGATCCACGCCATAAATTTGCAAAACACCTCCAATAAAAATTTAACAAAATGTTGTGCTCACTTTTATCCTTTAATGCACAGGCAAACCTTTATAGTGCTGTATTAATTGGTGAATAACACAGTTTATGATGCATTTAAATGGCAAATTATTTGCTGCTACTTAAAGAAATCATTCAGAAAAAATATTGTAATATGTGAGTTTAAATCGAGCAATGATTAAAGTTCCTTATGTGATAATGTAAGTTAACACTTAGCTTTGTTAGAGATTTTTGTTTCTGATTTTGCTCCTGTGGGTCAAGATCTACAGCACCACTGAAACCCTGCCATGTTCATTTATTGCCGCACTCTAGTGCAGAATATTGATGTCGGATGATCCCAGAAAGCTGGACTTGAGCCCACTCCTATTATTTCAGCACTCCCTTCCCTCCTAGCAGGACAGTCCAGTTCTGCTTTGCATGAACCTGTGTTAATTTGCAGCGATATCTTTATTCAGTTTTGTGCTGTGTTGCCTTTTTAGCTTTGACCAGTTCTCTTCAGTACCTTTGAAAATAATTTAAACAGCCAATTAAACATTTTTCCACATTGCCACAATCCAGTAAGAGGAAAGCAAAGCCATGACAGTTCAATCATGGCCCCAAGTTTAAAGGTTTCATTTGTGGCTTAGTTGCCCTGGTGCACAACTAAAGATACAGTCAAGCCCCTAATGCCACACTGAATTTGTATGACCCTAGTTTTTAGGATTGTGTCTGCCTAGATTAAAATATTCAAACAGGGAATGTGACTTCTGAGCAAATGTAATTTGAACTGTTCTTGAACTGCTCCTGTTACATCCACATCTTGACATATTTGTGGCAGGATTGGTCTGTTTAGGTTCAGACATTTGATGATACTGTTCAAACTGGATGAACTACTGTGCTTATTCAAAAGGTCAACAGCACTGGCTAGTATCACAATCTCTGCATTACCCACTTGAGGATACATGGAAATATTACTTAGAGCTTATACCATCAAATATTTCATAGCAATAATATATATTAAATGTCATCCTCATATTGCTTGCTTGAATTGGCAAGCAAATAGCATAAGGGAAGTGATTGTCAGTTTAGGGGTCCGGACTTGCGGAAGTCCCAGTGACAGCTGGGTGTAGGATGTGGATTCCTCTGTTGGCTGCAGGACCATTCTAATATTGATTACTCTGAGGAGCATTTCCTTGTTAAATGTATATATTCTGAGGAGTGTGATAAGCCCAAACATAGGGTTTCCTAAGACTCATTACTATCCAAAGACCTGCTCCCATGTAGATCGGTGGACATGTTGAGAGAGTGCCCACCGTGGCTAGGATAGGCACACGTGAGGCTACTGTTCATTACAGCAATAGTAAATCGAGCTTATCCAGCGACGGAAGATCGGTTAGACCAGCAAGCCACCACAGCATCCAGAACCAGTTGCAAGGCCATGTCTTGATCCAACACAAGGAGAAACAAACCCATTCCACTCCCAAGATGCTCCCACAACAGCCAGCCAGTGACTCTCCATCCAGGAGAAATAGTCTACCTATTTCCCCTATCAAATCCCTTCATAATTAAAAAAAACTTCTTAAATCTTCTCAGCCCTTTCAACTCCCAATATCCCAAATCTCTCCCCATAACAACAGTTTCCCTCTTTGTCTTCATCCTGGTGAGTCTATAGCTTTAACATCCTTTTCACAATGGGGCATCCAAAACAGCACACAGCACTCTAATGGTGGCTTAACTCACCATCTTTACAAATTATTCTTTTTTCTTCTTGTACTCTTGCCTCTATTTATCAAACCCAAAATACTGTTGCCCTTTTTCTGTTTTGGCTTTATCTAGCTGAAGTCATACTTTCAGGAAATAATACATTTGAACCCCTAGGTTTCTCTGCTCAATGTGTCAGCCGGTGACTCAGTGAGTAGCACCTCAGAAGGTTATGGGTTCAAGTCCCACTCCAGGAACTTGAGCACAAAAATCTAGGCCGACACTCCAGTGCAGTGCTGAGGAAATGCTGCACTGTCGGAGGTGCCATCTTTCGGATGAGACGTTAAACCGAGGCCCCGCCTGTTCTCAGGTGGACGTAAAAAATCCCATGGCACTATTTTGAAGAAGAGCAGAGGAGTTATTCCCGGTGTCCTGGCCAATATTTATCCCTCAATCAACATAAAAAAAACAGATTATCTGGTCATTATCACATTGCTGTTTGTGGGAGCTTGCTGTGTGCAAATTGGCTGCCGTGTTTCCTACATTGCAACAGTGACTACGCTTCAAAAAAAAGTACTTCATTGGCTGTAAAGTGCTTTTGGAAGTTTGGTGGTCACTATACAAATGCAAGTCTTTATTTTTTTAAATCACACCCTTCAACACGTTTCCATTAAATGTGCACTCACATTCCTTGTTTTTCACACTTGCCCATATTAAATTGTATCTGCCATCTGTCTGCCCATTCTGCTACTGTGTCTATGTCCTCCTGAAGTTTTTCTACCTCCCAACAAATTGAAGCAGAGATGACTATCATCATGTTAGTATTTTTTTTATTATAGTCTTTCTCAAGAAGTCACTTGACCTTTTAAACCCTGGCAACCACAAGATCTTGTTGAAAAGAAAAGGATTTGTATATATCAGTGATTTAGACTTGAATGTAGGAGGTATGATTAAGAAGTTTGCAGATGATACAAAAATTGGCTATGTAGAAGAAAGCTGTAGACTGCAGGAAGCTTATCAATGGACTGGTCAGGTGGGTAAATGGAATTCAATCCGGAGAAGTGTGAGGTAATGCATTTGGGGAGGGCTAACAAGGCAAGGGAATGCCCAATAAATGGTAGGACAATGAGATGTGTAGAGGAACAGAGGGACCTTGGAGTGCATGTCCACAGATTCCTGAAGGTAGCAGGCCAGGTAGATAAGGTGGTTAAGAAGGCATACGGAATACTTGCCTTTATTAGCCGAGGCATAGAATACAAGAACAGGAGGTTATGCTTGAACTGTATAAAACACTAGTTAGGCCACAGGTAGAGTACTGCATGCAGTTCTGGTCACCACATTACAGAAAAGATGTTATTGCACTAGAGAGGGTACAGAGGAAATTTATGAGGATGTTGCCAGGACTGGAGAATTTTAGCTATGGGAAAGAAAGAAAGACTTGCATTTATGTAACACCTTTCACGACTACTGAATGTCTCACCTTACAGTCAATTAAGTACTTTTGGAGTGTAGTCACTGTCATAATATGGGAAGGTTGGATAAGCTGGAGTTATTTTCTTTGGAACAGAGGAGGTTGCGGGGAGGCCCAATTGAGGTGTATAAAATGATGAGGGGCCTAGATAGAGTGGATAGGACGGACCTATTTCCTTTAGCAGAGGGGTCAATAACCAGGGGGCATAGATTTTAAGTCATTGGTAGGAGGTTTAGAGGGGAATTGATGAGAATTGTTTTCATCCAGAGGGTGGAGGGGTCTGTAACTTGCTGCCTGAAAGGGTGGAGAAGGAGAAACCTTCATAGCATTTAAAGGGCTGGACTTTCAGCAGATTTGTGACCAGGTTTTCGCCGCGATTTGACCCTCCGTGGCGAAAAACCGATCACAAAGCCCGGACGGGATCCTCGGGTACCTGTTTGTGGCAGCGTTTCCAAGTACCACCAGGGAGAGATGCAGTGACGTGCAATGATGTGGATTGTCACTCTCCTGACCCGTATGCCGTGCCCAGAATAACGACGGGTCAAACCTGTCAGTGCAGATCTGCCAGCAGTGGTAAGTATGAAAACCTGCAAAAAAGGCAAGTTAAATTTTTTATTTTTTTACTTTTTTGCAGCGATTACTTAGTTAACAGTCTTGTAAATGTTTTTGGAATGTTTTTTGGAATCCCCCCCCTCCCCCCGCAGTGCTCCCGGCCCCAGACTAAATTTGCTGAAACTCACGATTTTGCACCGCGAATGAGTGTGTAACACCTTCCTTACCGATGCACTCCTGGCCGAAAGTTCGGGCTAAAAACGGTAATGCAGCGAAAAAGGTAAGTTTCACGTATCGCTACCGTTTTTGTCAAAAAACCCCGAAAGCTGAAAATCCGGCCCAAAAAGTACTTGGATGTGCACTTGAAGTGCCGTAATCCACAAGGCACAGACCAAGAGCTGGAAAGTGGGATTAGGCTGGATAGCTCTTTGTCGGCCGGCACGGACACGAAGGGACGAATGGCCACCTTATGTGTTGTAAATTTCTATGATTCTATGATTTTCTACCTCTCATCGTTTCAATCTAATTTACATTCTGTGTAAGAGAACTTTATTCTGCTCGAAAATTGGGCACAGTGCGAGCTGAGCGGGAAATCAGCAAAGTGGATCCTTGTCCAATCTTCCAACCCCTGAATGGCCATTTGCATTGACCAACGATGGTTGTGCATATTTTGCCCTGTTCAAAGACAACATGCCCTAAATGTAAATACATGGAGTAGACAACCATCCCTCAAAACATGTTTGAAAGTCATAGAGGTGTTTATAAAAGTTGAAATGATGTTAAATAAATACAGACAACTGCACTTGTATTACTGAAAGTATATACAGTGGAATGCTGGTTTGTGCAAATTTGGTTACAACTGTTTTTTCTGTCCTGACCTGCTGTAGACGGGGAGTGTAACAAATGCTGACTTGCTACGGAGCAAGGAAGGCTTACAGGGGACACAAATGGCACAAAACAGCACAGTACCAGAAATTTGCAGATGCAATTTAAAAGTTACTATTTTTTTGATTTGCTTCCATGGGAGTTTGTATAAGAGAAAGCTCTTTGCAAGTAAATTACCTTGAAGCCTTTACTCACATTCTCATTATATCAGATGCAATCTTACTATTTACTTGTGTAGTTAGGTCTATCAATTTTAAATATTATACACTAAAATTTAGGTGGGCTGAAATTGTTGTATTAGTATAAATGCAGGTGGATGTCCCATGACACTGCTCTCAATGGATTAGTAACTGTGCTATTGCAAAGGGGAGGATCCTGGGATGTCAAGAGTGTGTAAAGGATTCGGAAATAAATCTGTAAAGATATTTCTCAGAGAGAGTGAGTAAATCATTCTTGATTGATGCTTTAGAAAGTTGAATATAGGAATTGCTAAGCGAAAAGAAATACCAAGGTCCCTCTAGTTTGCCCTCTTCAATCCTGATAGTTGCATGATACGGTGATAATGGAGTTATTGATAAATCATGGAAATCAATCTCTATCGATTAATCTACAACAGACCCAGACACAAGGCGAGGACTCTTGGAGTAGTGGAGAGCTTTGGGCACCATAGATCCAAAGTGACCTGTTCCTCTCAAGCATGCAACACTTACCATATATCATGTCTCAAAATACTCATGAATTGTATCCCAAAATATTAAATTTATCTAATTTGCATTTGAATGAATCAATACTGACTATCATCCATCATCTCTCCAGGGAGCCTGTTACCACTCACTCACAGAAGTACTATTTCTGCCGATTATTTTGAAATTACCCCTTTCAAGCGCAGACTGTGTCCTCTGGTTCTACAGTTCCCTTTAGAATACTAAAAACAGCAATCATATCTACTCTCAACATTCTCTTTTCTAGTGCGAACATGCCCAATTTACATAATTGCTCCTGATAATCCAATCTCTCTATCTCCTCAATCATTCTGATTGTTCTCTCCTTTCAATAGCTGCTATATCCTTTTTGTCCTGTGGTATTCAGAACTGAATGCAACATTCTGAGTGCGGTCGCACCAATGATTTAGTAAGTGAAAGGATTGCCTCACTATTTCTGCACTTGATTCGCTTTGCTCCCTGTCAGTAAGTATTGCAGCGATAGCTTCAACCTATTGAAAATCAGGACCCTAGGTCTCTTTCATTTTCCATGCACATTATTTTCTATCCATTTCATTAATAGTCCCTTCGAGGACTTTTGTCCCCATGTGAAGCACCTTGCATTTTGCTGCATTGAATTTCATCTGCCACCTGTATGCCCAATTCCCAAGTATATTCTAATGCTCCTGTAGCTTATCCTGTTCAGTTTTGCAGTCTAAAGTCTTCAGTGGCTTTTTAACATTTGCAAATGTAACCACAGGTACAATACCTCTTCACTCCAGATCATTATGATTTTAAACAAAGAGGTCCCAAGAAAGACCCACTGTAACATTCTCCCTAGCAATCCCTGTACCACCACCCCTATCGATCAACCAATTATGTATCCATTGTAAAATATTCCCATTAATTTCCACATTTTTGTGGTCATAAGACAATTGTTACAAGATAATTTTTGTCTTATAACAGCCTGCGAAACACCTTGGGACGTTTTACTACGTTAAAGGTGCTATATAAATACTAGTTGCTATTGTTCTTTATCTCCAGTACCAGCTTTTCCAGAGGAACTGTTTCAAAGGCCTTGCTGAAGTCCAAATACACCACATCAGCTAACTTACCCCCATCGAACTCCTTTGCCACATCCTCAAAGAAAACCAGTAAGTTGAATTAGCAAGACCTCCCCTTCATGAACCTACATTGACTATCTTTTATGATTTTATTTCTTTCCAGATGCTCCATGATCTTATCTTTAATTAGAGTTGCCTTAACTTTACCCACAATGAATGTCAGATGTTTTCAGACAAAGAAGACAGGTACCATCAAAGGATTAGTATAGTATTAGGCAGGCTCTCGTATCGAGGATGACTTGCTTCCACACCAAAAAGGGATAAGTTCACAGGTGTTTCAGTGAGGGACCTGACATTCTAGGTCCTGAACTACATGTTGAAGGGTGGAAGATGCCTGTGCGTGGATTTTTTTAACGTGTGGTGGCCGCTGCACACCAGCCACCACACGGGCTTGACAGAGCTAGATCTTGATCCAGTGACAAGGGTTAACCAAGATGACTGGAGACCGATTGCTGCACGGACCTAGTGTGCACACATGCTCCTACTACCCATAGATTGCAGTGTGGGCTAGCCCGTGCTGCCCCTGGGCCCTCGGCTTTCCTGGGCCTCGAACCTTCGCCTCTCCTGGATTGCCATCAAAGGATTACCGCTTGAACGAATAGCTTTCCGGGCTTTTGTGCTGTCAGTCCTTTTCCATCGCCGCAGGCAAAGAGCTTGGTTTAGAAACAGCAAGTCATGGTATGCTCTATGAATGGCCGATCTTACCACAAATTATTTTTACGCACTCACTTCTTGTGTTTTGTCAGAAGGGAGGCAGCCTCATGCTGCATTCTGGAATTGCTGTCCACAGTAGTGTGATTGTACAGAGTGACAGGGTGCATTTGGGAAGTTGTAGCCTGCTACTTTGATGAGCATAAATGATCTGGACTTGGGAATTGAAGGAACAATAATGACATTTGATAATGACACCAAATGTGCAGCGAAGGTTCACCAGACTGATTCCCGGGATGGCAGGACTGACATATGAAGAAAGACTGGATCGACTGGGCCTGTATTCACTGGAGTTTAGAAGGATGAGAGGAGATCTCATGGAAATATATAAAATTCTGATGGGATTGGACAGGTTAGATGCAGGAAGAATGTTCCCGATGTTGGGGAAGTCCAGAACCAGGGGTCACAGTCTAAGGATAAGGGGTAAGCCATTTAGGACCAAGATGAGGAGAAACTTCTTCACTCAGAGAATTGTGAACCTGTGGAATTCTCTACCGCAGAAAGTTGTTGAGGCCAGTTCGTTAGATATATTCAAGAGGGAGTTAGATATGGCCCTTACGGCTAAAGGAATCAGGGGGTATGGAGAGAAAGCAGGAATGGGGTACTGAGGTGAATGATCAGCCATGATCATATTGAATAGTGGTGCAGGTTCGAAGGGCCAAATGGCCTATTCCTGCACATACTCTCTATGTTTCTATGTTTCAAATTGGAGGCCATAGTAAATTTTGATGAATATCATGAAGGACCTTAGGAGGGCAATAGATGGCAAATGTGGTCCAATGCAGAATAATGTGACATATTTTGGAGGAAAGAATGAGGAAAGGAAATATGCTTTCAATGGTATTCAACAGAGGAGCAGGCAGACCTTGGTTTGACAATACACAGCACACAAACAAATCAGTAATTCTTATATAATCAGATAGATTTACAAAATGTATACTTTTAGGTGATCATTTTAAGCTCTTTCAAATGACAAAAAGCCCTGCCACAATTTCTGACCCAGGAGTGGAAGGACTGCTATCTTTGATAAGGACATTTTTACCAGTTGAGAGAAGGCACACGGGAATCATTCTGAATGACCTGACTGCCAGTGTTCCTTCCCTCCATACCAGCCAGCACCTCAGCCCCCTGGAGCTGTGGAGAACCCATATCCTAGCATTTTGCAGTGTGATGTGCTGGCACTTTACGACACTTGTATGTATTTACTACTTAAACAGAAACAATCAGGATTACAGAAACTGAAACATAGGACACTTTGGTGTTATTTATTTCTAGAATTTGGTAACGTTTCCCATGCTCTGCTTAATTCCAGTTGCAGTCTTCCTCTTTCAACTTAATGTGTCATCCTCTATATGTGTGATGGACTCCTCAAAGCTACTACCAATCAGCCAACAACACTGGGATCCACTGTCCAAAGTGCCATCTAGTGGCATGGCCAGGAATTACATGAAACTTGTACAAAGAAAGAAAGGTTTGCAGAGCGCCTTTCATGACCACCGGATATCTCAAAGTGCTTTACAGCCAATGAAGTACTTTTGGAGTGTAGTCACTGTTGTAATGTGGGAAACACAGCAGCCAATTTGCACACAGCAAGCTCCCACACACAGCAATGTGATAATGACCAGATAATCAGTTTTTTTTGTTTTATTGATTGAGGGATAAATATTAGCCAGGACACCGGGGATAACGCCCCTGCTCTTTTTCGAAATAGTGCCAAGGGATCTTTTATTCCCATCTGAGAGAGCCGTCAAGGCCTCAGTTTAATGTCCCATCTGAAAGACGGCACCACCGACAGTGCAGCGCTCCCTCAGCACTGCACTGGGAGTGTTAGCCTAGATTTTTGTGCTCAAGTCCCTGGAGTGGGACTTAAACCCACAACCTTCTGACTCAGAGGCGAGAGCGAGTGCTACCCACTGAGCCACAGCTGACAGGCAAACTATTATAACTAATTTCAATCGGGAGGGGAAAAGACTCAATAAGTAAGTGAGAATAACATAATTGTCTTGGAATATTTCATTCCTCTTAGAGAGTTTAAAAAAAGGTTATTTATTTCTCTTTCCTCTTCTATCCTTCCCCCCCTGAAGGTATTGGGTTCCTGCTGAGGCACAGTTCCACAGGTGCCACTGCTCTCTGCTACCTTCCCCAAGTGAACATTTTTGATGTTGGCAGGCTATTCGACTAGAGAATGGTACTCCGAGCCGGTCTGGTATATTCACCCAGTGGCCACATGCCATCGAATGCACACTTTGAGCAGGGGTTGCTGGGTATCAATGAGCTGCAGTGACTTGGGATGAGTTTCGCTCCCTAATCCATCAGCTCTGGGGCCAGTCGTAGCACTATCTCTGTACCAGCCGATATCCGATAATCCTGCACAGACCGCCAGTTAAAAATGGAGCCTCCTGCTCTGTCTAGTTCAATTACTCACTGCCTTAACTAGCTGACACAATCAGGCAAGCACGTTTAAATCACATTAACATCACAGGTGGCCAAATGTCCAAACGCAGGCCAAACAGCAAAAAGGGCAACGGTAAAGATTATCTTACATGACTGCCACATTATTTTAAAAGCAGCACAACTAATTTCAAGTATTATAAACACAAATGCTGAAATAAACCCTGTTCCTCTGGGGTGATTGTTGAGACAGAATCTTGGATTTTCACACAACATTTAGTTTTAAAAACCGGTGATAAACCCGATAGAATCATAGCGTAGCACAGCACAGAGAGAGACCCATCGAGTTTGCGGCGGCTTTTTCAAAGGGCAATCCAGTTAGTCCCACCACGCCCCCCCCTCTCCCGCACCCCACTCATTCCCCATATCCCTGCAATTTTTTCAGCTTCAAGTAATTATCCAATTTATGTTTGACCATTTGACTGTCTGTAAAATGGTGATTTAACCATGGACAGTGATGCAGTTAGATCTGGCCTGCTGTCCAACGGTGGATTTGGTGGATAAGGAAACAATTATTTTTGTTCATTTAAGTACGAGTTTTCCTTAAGGCTGATGTGAAGCTACAAATATTCAAAGGAAGTCAATAATTGTGTTTGTACATTTACCATTTCTTTTGTAACAAGATCCAAACACAGAGAACAGGGCAGCAACTCCTTCTCAGACTAGGAACTTACTCATCACTGTTCAAAAAATATGTTTGGCCCTTCCTCCAAAAACTGAAACTCAAAAATTTGCAGAGGTTGTGCTGCGTGAAGGAGACTCGAACGCTCAGTAAATGCAACGATGCACTTAATATGCGTCATTAAATGTCAAAGGACACTGAAGAGGGAATTGAAGTGTATTGTGCAACCCTGTACTTTTTGAAGGATTGGACACCAATAAGGGAACGGTCGGAACTATCTTTAGCTGACGGCACCATTGGACGGAGCCTGATAACCAAACATTACTCTTAGCCTTCAGTCCCAGCCTGGAAATAACAATCAGGCAACGGCAGTTCAGCACTACACCATTTTATTATGGCTGGATAATCTTCCACTGATGTGACAATTCACAAAGACAGATTCACGATTTAAAGCAGAAATCTGCCGTCGTTTGTAAAGGGTCGCTTTGAGGGGGTATGTGATTCAATACACATTGAAAATTAACTAAACATCCATTCCCCACTCAAATGTCTTTACATAAATCCAGTTGAAGAAGTGCACTGTGTTCAACCTTGGTTGTGATCAACACAGAGGCTGTAGCAATACAGGAGGTTACAACTCCTAATTCATTGGCTTTTTTTGTTCCAATCTCCCTTCCCTCGCTGAGAAGGCTGGCTTTATCTGAATCACAGTTCCACAGGCATGTGCAATGTCTTGAGTATCTTGCTTAAATGGCCATTGTTATGTGTGAGCCTAGATGAGTGAACTATTCACCCGTGAAGGACATTGTCATCACTGATATATCCAGCAGGGAACAATAAATAACATTCAGGATCAAGAACTGTGGATTTTTCCCCCCATTCCCCAGCCAAAGCTGCCGAGACCAATTGCAACACTCTGCCCGCTGACCTGGCTAATTCAGCACGGACCAAGAAATGGGACCTCCTCTTCCGATGACTCAAACCTACTCTCAAGCTTCCTCTATTTAGTCAGCCATCAGGGGAGGTTTTGATAGTTTTATGCCTGGATTACTGGATGTAGCATGGTGGATTTTTAAAAAAACCTCCTGTGGCAAGAGGAGCACATGAGAAAGAGCAGAATGGCAATGGGAAGCAGCACAGCGCTTACTCTGAAGTCTATTAAAAAACATATTTAAAATTAATTTAAATGCAATTTAATTAAATATTATACAAAAATGTACTTTTTGGATAAATATATTTATATGTTTTAACAGGGCTAAAAATAAACAGCTACTTGGACAGGGTTTTTAATATATAAATGAGTGATAACATTCTATTTTTCTATTTTAAAACTCTTACACTGCTTTTACCAGGCGTAAGAATTTCACGGGCAGTTGTTGGGCAACTAGCCTAACTCTCTGCCTGCGGAGGCCCTTTACCTTCGGATGCAGTAGGCCTGTCAAGAGGCTTCTTGACAGATCGCAAGTTCTGGGTTTAGGTGCATGCGCTTCGCATATCTAAACCCGGAACTTGCGCGGCCCCTATAGGCTGGTGTGCACCTCGTACACGTCCGTAGGGACCGCGATTTCAGTCCCAATGTTTCAGTGTGACAGTTTTTGTCTGCCGTGAATCTGGAGCTAATGTAAAATACGTAGCGTGTTGAGCTCTGGAGGCAGTCTTGGGTTCCTGTGATTCCCTTGAACAATTTACTGTGCACCAAACCTGAAGAGTAGCCTTTTCACTCGGCAGGAGATCTGGATTATTTTGTTTCAGAGTCAGAGTTATTCCAGTTTTAAAAAACAAACACGTGTTTCTATAGCACTCTTCCTTTGCAGGAAGAAGTCTCAAAGTGCTTTACATTAAGCAAGAGAGAACAATGGGTGCCACGGGAGAGAAGCACAAACTAAGAGTTAGATTGTCAGGGCTGAAGAAAAGGGGCTTTGAACGAAGGGAGGGAAGTGACAAGGTGGGGGGAAATAGGAGGGGCTTAATGGCTAGCCAATGGTGGCATGCAGGAAATGGTGGATAAGGAATAGCCCAATTTTTGAGAAAAAGGGAGTGTATGCATAATACTGGAGGAGATCATGAAGGAAGGATGAGGCAAGGCCTAGGGATTGGAAAGTGAGGGTGCAAAGTTGGAAGTCAACTCATTATGGCATGAGGAACGACTGAAACTTGATGGGAATTATGGGATGTTTTGCAGGTGAAGGTGTGGGCTGTGGCATTTTGACAGATTTGTAACTTGTGCAGGGTTGAGTGGGGGAAGCCAGCTAGGATATTGTGGGAGAATTTGTGCCTTTAGATGATAAAAGGCATGGACTTGGGATTTGGTGGCAGTGGGTGGTAAGGCCAGAGAGGACTTAGAGTGGAGCAGTACGGTGAGATTTCACACCTCTCTCAGCCCGAACTGCCATTGAGGATGCTGATAGAGTCAAAACCAAGAAGGATGGCTTCAGCTTTAGCAGCAGGACGCTTTCATGAAGGCAGAAACAATGCAGGCGGCAGAGAAGTAGAGCTGTATGTCAACAGCATAGTAATATTGCAATGAATCTCGGGTTACTGTTTTTTGTCGTGTTAACCTTGGAGATATTTAGTTGCATGGTTCAGTGCTGCAGTTAAGTTTGTTACTTGGCTTGTTTAAATCTTTTACAACTTCTAATCTCTCCTATCTTGAAGATGGTGACTCTTGCTGATCTATGGTTTCAAAGGCAAGAGTGATGGTCCTATGATATCTCTTCCCACTGGTCACCTTTCATGTTCCAGCTTAGACAGCAATTGCAGGCAGGCAGTTTGACTGTAGGATCTTGTTTAACCATGGATTCCATCTGACGCTACCATGGTTACAAGGTTCGTTTAACTTTGAAGCAGATCTGGAATTGCAATGGTAGCAGGACTGATTAAATTCAGGAATTTAGAATCGTTTGCAGATAATGTTTTGTTTACTGTACAGATAGTTCAGAATTGATTGAACTTAAGGGTAAAAAGACTTTTGTAAACACTCGAGATTCAGTTTGTTGAACTGATTGAATATTACAGTGATGCCACAGACATCTGTTGGAAAGACTTGCATCAGTAATACGCACTAGAACACACCATGTCCTCAATGGTTGGCTTGGCGATGAGCTGCTGAGCTGGACTTTCTGCCATTTGCTAGGAATAGCTGGAAGAAATGGCCGAATTAGTCTGCTGGTTCCTTTCCTGTTCATTAAAAGTTTTAAATTGGTCGTTGGCTACGATTCACTTAGAAAAATCAATTTATCTTATTGTAGAATGATCCTAAGAGATTCAGCTGGCTTAATTTCACTGGAGCACTATTCACTTCAGGCATTGCTAGTCAGGAAAGCAAAGATTTTGAAACCATACCAAGAATATTGTAAGGAACATTGACAGATATTCCTTTCCATCGTGGAAAGGAAACATCAGGAAGGATGTATGACCATCCGATAGCACTCATTTTGCACCATTGCCGAAAGTTAAAATTACCCCCATCGAATTGAAAAGTGAGTTTTATAAGGGTAGCACTAAGGAACATAAGAATTAGGAGCAGGAGTAGGCCATTTGGCTTCTCGAGCCTGCTCCGCCATTGAGTAAGATCATGGCTGATCTTCTACCTCAACTCCACTTTCCTGCAGTATCCCCATATCCCTTGATTCCCTTAATATCCAAAAATCTATTGATCTGTCTTGAATATAGTTAAAGACTGAGCCTCCACAGCTCTCAAGGGTAGAGAATTCCAAAGATTCACCACCCTCTGAGTGAAGAAGTTTTTCCTCATCTCAGTCCTAAATGGCTGACCTCTTAATTTGAGACTGTGACCCCTGGTTCTAGACTCCCCAGCCAGGAGGAAACATCCTCCCTGCATCTACCCTGTCAACCGCTGTAGGAATTTTGTATGTTTCAATGAAGTCACCTAAACTCTAGAGAATAAAGGCCCAGTCTACTTAATCTCTCCTCATAGGACAATCCCCCCCCCCCACCAATCCCAGGAATCAGTCTGGTGAACCTTCGTTGCACTCCCTCAATGGCAAGTATATCCTTCCTTAGGTAAGGAGACCAAAACTGTGCACAATACTCCAGGTGCGGTCTCACCAGGGCCCTATAGGTGTTTTTTCCCCTTCCCTCAAAGACTATCTGCCCCACCTGTAACAGTGTCTGTGGTTCTCGTATTGGACTGTTCAGCCACCTAAGGACTCATGTTAAGAGTGGAAGCAAGTCCTCCTCGATTCCGAGGGACTGCCTATGATGATGGTATGTGCTGCATGAATGAGTTACAACACAATTTTTGTTGTCAAAGTCGGTGAAAAGAACATTTTTCTACTTCTGGCACCCACTGCAGACACCAAGTAGTCCCAAGGTCAGGTCTATACAGGCCAAATGGGAGATCAAGGCTCATCATGTTCTGTTCCAGCAATGTGTCTGACTCCTGGCCTCAGAAAAACACAATAACCGCACATCAGTGTAGGTTTTAACTTTCCCTTCTACCATCCATCTTTGCAGCTTCTCAGAGTTTGACAAACGAATGCTGGTAATTCACAAATTCTTGGCAGTTTTTGCTGTGCATCTGTGCCCACTAGGAGCCAGGTTAAAATGATCTGAAATTAATTTCCTCTCAAACCCTCATAACCATGGAAGTCCCATCCGTTGATTGTGGGCTAGATTCAAAGCTGAGGTACTGGAGATAGAGGAACTGTGTTCTAAGCCACTGCCTTTTTCAACCCAGCAACATTTTATAAAATCATAACATTTTATAGCACAACAGGGAGCCATTTAGCCCAGTACATCCGAGCCACTTCTCTGAAATAAATATCCACTTTAATCCTATTCCCCTGTCCTTGCTCACACCCTTTCATTTGTTTTCTTTTTCAAATATTGATCCAGTTTTCTTTTAAAAGCTATTATGGATTCTGCTTTCACTGCCATTTTTGATTCGGCATTCCATGTCTAAAAACCCTCTATTACAGAAATCTCCAAACCTCTCTCTTTACTCTTTTGATAATGATCATCAATTTATGTTTCCTAGTTACCAATTCATTGACTAGTAATAATTGTTCCTGCATTACCTTTTCAAACCTCCTCATAATTTTAAACAGCTCTTAACCTTCTTTGTTCTAATTAGGAGTACCAGTTTCTCCAGTCTCTCCCTATAAATTAAGCCCATTTCCTGGTATCATCTTCGTCAATCTCTTCTGCACCCTTTCAATAGCTTTCACTTCCTTCCTAAATAAAGAATTTGCATTTATGTAGCACCTTTCCTATCCTCAGGATATCCCAAACACTTTAAAGCCAATGAAGTACTTTTGAAGTGTAGCCACTGTTCTGTAAGCAATGGTGGCAGACAATTTATGAACAGCAAAGTCCCACAAAGATACATTTCAAAAGTACTTCATTGGCTTTGAAGTGTTTGGGATATCCTAAGGCTAGGAAAGGTGTTCAGGTCACTTGATTTGAGGTGTTGCTTGTGAGATGAATGTCAGCTAGGACACTGGGAAGACTCCCCCTTCTTCAAAAAAGTAGTTTGGGATCTTTTATATCCACCTGAACGTTTCATCTGAAAGATGCCACTTCTCATAATGTGGCATTCCCTCAGCAGTGCATCAAAGTTTCAACCTTGAATATGTGCTCAGGTCCAACAGCAGGTCTTGAATCCACAACCTTCTGGCTCAGGAGGGAAAGTACTACCAACTGAGCCAGATTGACACTTAGAGTAAGGCGTCCAAAACCGGACACAATATTTAAACCTTAAAATGGAAGTTCCCTCAAAATCACTCAGTCTGATTCACAGAATAGGAACTCTACACAGTTTGAAAATAAAAGGATATCGGGGTCAAATGCACTGTCAGTTTGAACAAACTAGACTAGAAACAGCACGACTGGTTTTGCAACTGTAACTGCAAAAAAGGTAAAAATGTTGGATTTGATCGGAAGTATTTGCGTGAGCTAAGAGTAAAAATACCAGGTGCATTGTTATGTAAATGACTGCTATTATAGGAATATCTCTGATTCTGCATTGTTGCAGATGATAATTATTTACTTCTTCTCCTGTATTTTACACAGGTTGCTTTTGAACACAATATTGTGTAAGCTGAAGGCTTCATTAATTGTCCTTTTACTAGGTCTCGCCTTGATCCGTTACTTCTGAGCAGGCAGTCACACTGGATTAAGTGCAATATTATACATGCACTAAAAGTATAGATGCATTTAAGGGGAAGCTAGATGAACATATGATGGAGAGAGGAATAGAAGGTAAAGTTGCTCGGGTTAGATGAAGAGGTGTGGAAGGAGGCCTGTGTGGAGTATAAACATGGGCTAAAAGGGCAGTTTCTGTGTTGTGTTTTATGGCCCTGATTTTGCTTTGATAATAACAGAAAAGCTGTCAGCACTCACTGTTATTATGGAGTAACTTGGACAGCAACTTCCAGAGTCCTCACATACGCAGTTAAACGCGGAATTCCAGAAGTTGCTGTCCAAGTTACCCTGCTCCTCCATAGACTGCGCTGTAAGAGTACCTCACCGATAGACTTGGCATTGAAATATATCCAACGGCGTGAAGTTATGGTACTTACCCACTAAACACGGCAGAAAAGGTTAAGGCAGGTGCCTTCAGGTGTAAGGGAAATTTTAACCGCGTAATAAGTCATAATTACTGCCAAACAACCTCTCTGGCCCCGAAAATTTAATTTTACAAGTGTCTCATTCCTTCAGAATTTAATTTGTGTTGGAGATTTAAAAAAAATATATTTTACTTTTTCTTTCTTTTTCTTTTATCTCTCTCTCTTTCTTTCCCTCTCTTTATTTTGCTTTTTGTACATGATTTTACATTGAACTAAATCAAATTTATACTTATTGGTTTAGACGTGGCAGGCGGGGGGGGGGGAAATTTTAACCTAGCGGGAGCCGTTAGTGCCACCACGTCCGGTCACAAAGCCGTTTTCTTCCCATTAGCGCCCCCCGGGGGCACTAACAGGAGGCGCAAATTATCTGAATTTCTACCCCCGAGGCTCAATTTTAAAAGTGTGGAAAGTTGGTCACGCAGATTGTAAGCACAGCACAATAATCAATTGCAGTGGTCTTGCGACTGAAGCCAAACATTCACAGAAACAGAATACAGTGCACGTAAGTCTACATGATGTTTTGGATGTGTGGATATGGCCTAGAATAGTGGCTAAGGACAAGGTGCAAGGCTTTGATTCAATGTCATGTCCAGGTTATACGCTGCACCTTTCTGTGGGGTCCTCACTGCACGCCCCCCTGGGTGGTAGGTTTTACACCCAGCACCATTGCACCGGCCAAGTGGCCAGAGAAACAGCAGCCAAGATCGTCGTGTGATTGCGGTCTTCAAATATAGGAGAGCGAAGGTCGAACGTTTAACCAACTGCGGCCTGGATCCGAGAGATTAGTTTACAGCGACGCCTTTTATTCTGTTGCTTGCGTTACTTGGTGGAGAGTGTGTGCCCCGTAAGGAATGTTCTAATCTTGTTTTGGACGAGAGTTTCAGAGTTGTCTGACATTTTCCAGCCTGCTCCAGAGACTGGCCAGTTTTAAATCATGTTCACAGCAGGGCTGCTGGTGATGTTGCTCATTAGGCCAGACTTTCCAGAACATAATTTACAGCAGATTGCAGGAAGAATCCAAATCCAAATATATTATGCGTCAGGTGGAAGCTGCCCTGGAGGAGAGCTGGCCTTTCACTGGATAGGCCAGTTGTCTGGGTTTCTGTCACAAGTGAAATTAAATGCAGATCATTGTACTCCGCTGTATTTTCTTGTGATCTCATGTTCATTAATAAAGCAGAAGAATTGTTGTTCTTCATTTTTCTGGTATATTTAAAAAAACAAAAGTTAAACAGAGTGTTCTGGCATCTCAGTGCTATTGATATCTCCAAGCTGTTGTTTTCTACCACGAGTGTGGTCTGTATATGCTGTTATATTGCATTGTTTACTTCCTCTGTTTTCCACACAAGAATGATTTCTGATGTCTCATGATATTTGATAACTTAAGGTTCTGAGCATTGGCACCACTTTAATCACAGTGTATCCCAACCTGAAGATCCTGCAAATTCCCTGGGAGGACAGACGCACCAACGTCAGTGTTCTCGATCAGGCCAACATCCCCAGCATTGAAGCACTGCCCACACTCGACCAGTTCCATTGGGCGGGCCACATTGTCTGCATGCCCGACACAAAACTCCCAAAGCAAACGATCTACTTGGAACTCCTACACGGCAAGCGAGCCCCAGGTGGGCGGAGGAAACGTTTCAAGGACACCCTCAAAGCCTCCCTGATAAAATGCACTATCCCCACCGACACCTGGGAGTCCCTGGCCAAAGACCGCCCTAAGTGGAGGAAGAGTATCCAGGAGGGCGCTGAGCACCTCGAGTCTCGTCGCCGAGAGCATGCAGAAACCAAGCACAGGCAGCGGAAGGAGCGTGCGGCAAACCTGTCCCACCCACCCCTTCCCTCAACCACTGTCTGTCCCACCTGTGACAGAGACTGTAATTCCCATATTGGACTGTACAGTCACCTGAGAACTCACTTTTAGAGTGGAAGCAAGTCTTCCTCGATTTCGAGGGACTGTCTATGATGATGATGGGAAGGACCTCAACCATACTGCCATCATTATAAGGCTGTTTTATGTTGCATTTTATCAAATGTTATGGGGCAGAAATAAAAGCATGCATTTCATTATAACATTATCACATTGCAAAATTATATTTTTATCAAATTATTTGATATATATTTATACATATATATATATATATATATACATAAAATCATATAGACAAATATATATATCACCACATATATACACGTATGTGTACGTATATATATATATATATATATATACACACACACACATGTCATCATCATCATCAATCATAGGCAGTCTCTCGAGATCGAGGAAGACTTGCTTCCAGTCTAAAAGTGAGTTCTCATGTGGCTGTACCAATCCGGGAATTACAGTCTCTGTCACAGGTGGGACAGACAATGTTTGAAGGAAAAAGTGGGTGGGGAGTCTGGTTTGCCGCACGCTCCTTTCGCTGTCTGCGCTTGTTTTCTGCACACTCTCAGCGACGATACTCGAGGAGCTCAGCACCCTCCCGGATGCTCTTCCTCCACTTAGGGCCGTCTTTGGCCAGGGATTCTCAGGTGTCAGTGGGGTTGTTGCACTTTATCAAGGAGGCTTTGAGGGTGTCCTTGAAACGTTTCCTCTGCCCACCTGAGGCTCACTTGCCGTGTCGGAGTTCCGAGTAGAGTGCTTGCTTTGGGAGTCGTGTGTCAGGTATGCGGACAATGTGGCCCGCCCGACGGAGCTGGTCGAGTGTGGTCAGTGTTTCGATGCTGGGGACGTTGGCCTGAGCGAGAACACTGACTTTGGTGCGTCTGTCCTCCCATTGGATTTACAGGATCTTGAGGAGGCAGCGCTGGTGGTATTTCTCCAGCGCTTTGAGACGTCTGCTGTATATAGTCCACGTCTCTGGGCCATGTAGAAGGGCGGGTATCACTACTGCCCTGTAGACCATAAGCTTGGTGCCAGATTTGAGGTCCTGGTCTTCAACACTCTCTTCCTCAGGCGACCGAAGGCTGTGCTGGCACACTGGAGGTGGTGGTGGACCTTGTCATCGATGTCTGCCCCTGCCAATAGTAGGCTCGCGAAGTATGGATAATGGTCCATGTTGTCCAAGGCCCCACCATGGATTTTGATGACCGTGGGGGGTCAGTGCTGTGTGGTGGGATCAGGTTGGTGGAGGACCTTTGTCTTATGGATGTTTAGCATAAGGCCCATGCCTCGGTGAAGGTGTTGACGATGGCTTAGAGTTTGGCCTCTAAGAGTGTGCAGACGCAAACATCGTCCGCATACTGTAGTTCGATGACAGAGGTTGGGATGGCCTTGGATTTAGTCTGGAGGCAGCGAAGATTGCACAAGTTCCCATTGGTTCTATATTTTAGTTCTACTCCAGCAGGGAGCTTGTTGAGAGTGAGATGAAGCATTGCAGCAAGGAAGATCGAGAAAAGCGTTGGTGCGATGACGCAGCCCTGCTTGACCACGGTCCGGACATAGATTGGGTTTGTGGTGGATCCATTGGTCAGAATCACGGTTTGCATGTCGTCGTGGAGCAGGTGGAGGATGGTGACAAACCTTTGGGGGTAGCTGAAACGAAGGAGGGCGCTCCATAGTCCCTCCCGATTGGCAGTGTGAAAGGCCTTTGTAAGGTCAAAGAAGCCATGTACAAGGGTTGGTGCTGTTCCCTGCATTTCTCTTGTAGTTGTCACCCGGTGAAGATCATGTCCGTTGTACCCCGTAGTGGACGGAATCCGCATTGCAACTCAGGGAGGAGCTTTTCAACTTCAGGGAGAAGACGATTGAGGAGGATTCTTGCAATAACTTTCCCAGTGGCCGACAGCAGGGAGATTCCTCTGTAGTTGCCGCAGTCGGACATGTCCCCTTTTTTGAAGATGAGAGAGATGAGATCATGCATTCGTGCCAACAGTGCTTCACCGCCATACTTTAGTGCCTCAGCAGGGATTCCATCCGCTCCCGCTACCTTGTTATTCTTGAGTTGACGGATGGCCTTTTCTACCTCGTGCAGGACTGGGGTTTTGCTGAGATGGTGGCGGGTCGCATGCTGCGTGATGGAGTCGAGGACACTCGTGTTAAGCAGAGTCTCGATTAAGGAGATCTTTGAAGTGCTCCTTCCAGCCGGCCCTCACTGCCTCGGTGCCCTTGATGAATGTCCCCCCATTCTTGGCCAGCAATGGGATGGGGCCTTGTGTGCTTGGACCATAGGTGGCCTTGACTTGCGCTGAGGAATCCTCGCACGTCGTGGTTGTTGGCCAGCTGCTGGGTATCCTGTACTTTCTTCACCCACCATCTATTCTTTAGGTCACGGGTTTTTTGTTGGACCTCGGCCTTCAGCCATCTGTAGTGCTGCTTGGCTGCTCCCGAATTGGGTTGCTGCTTTAAGTTCAGAAATGCCCTGCACTTGCGGTTTATTAGCTCCTGGATCTCCTGGTCATTCTTGTCAAACCAGTCCTGGTGTTTCCTGGTTGAGTGACTGAGCGTGTCTTCGCAGGCGCTGGTTATGGAGGCCTGGAGGGCAGACCAAGCGCTGTGGGCACTCTGCGTCTCAGGGTCTTCGAGGGTCGCCAGGTTGGCAGTAAGGCGCTGGCTGTATAGGGCTTTCTTAACTGGGTCTTTGAGTGCCCCGGCGTTGATTTTCCTGCGGCATTGTTTCTGTTGCCGTCACTGTTTTGGGGCGATATTGATGTTAATGACGGAGCGGATTAGGCGGTGGTCCGTCCAGCAGTCGTTGGCACCTGTCATGGCACGGGTGATGCGCACGTCCTTGCGGACCTTCACTCGGACAATGACGTCGTTGAGCAGGTGCCAGTGCTTGGAGCGAGGGTGTTACCATGATGCCTTGTACTTGTCCTCTGACAGAACAAGGTGTTGGTGATGACAAGGTCGTGTTCTCGGCATTTTGTCAGGGGCAGGGTACCGCTGGAGTTGGTTTTCCCTACCCACTCTCTGCCGATCACGCCTCCCCAGAGGTCTGTGTCCTTACCGACCTTGATGTTGAAGTTGCCGAGGAGGATTCGTTTGTCATCCTTAAGGCCGCGGGATAGGGATTGTTTGAAGCTGGAATAGATTACCTCTTTGTCCTCATCTGTTGCGTCGAGTGGTGGGGCGTACGCACTGATAACTGTGGCACACTGGTTCCGGGATAGGGTGAGTCAGAGAGTCATGAGATGTTCACTTAAGGGGAGTCTCTGAGGCAATCGACCAGCTCGTTTTTGATGGCAAAGCCAACTCCATGGAGGCGGTGATCTTCCTCTGGTTTGCCTTTCCAGAAGAAGGTGTAACCTCCACCTCGTTCTTTGAGCTGGCCGTCCCCTGCCCACCGGGTCTCACTTGGGGCGGCAATGTCAACGTCGAAGCCTCTGAGCTCTCAGGCAGGTGCGGCGTTCCGGTCTGTCGCTGTTGGAGTTGTCCATGAGGATCCTGACGTTCCAGGTCCGAACTTCATTTTGAAGGGTGGAAGATGCCTGCGCGTGCGTTCTTTTAACATGGGGTGGCCATTGCACATCAGCTACTACACGGGTTTAGCAGAGCAAGATCTTGGTCCAGTGGCAAGGGGTCCAAGAAGACTGGAGACCAGGCACTGCTATATGGCCCTAGTTGGTGGGAAATCCGAGGTGAGGAGTGAGAGGGTGAGGGACTTGAGGCAATGCTTCACTCTCTCAGGGATTAGTCCCCGGCTGAGGGCAAACACTGGAGCCTTGCTCACGTTATACATACAAAACATATATATATACACACATACATATATATATCTCTACACACACATACATATACATATATATATATATACACACACATACACATACAAATATATATCTATACATATGCCATGATTATTTTCAGGATTGTAATGATTGTAATATCAGAGCACAGTTCACCTAATGGACTGCACAGTGGTGCTGGAATAGAGCACAAGCATTCAGTTACACGGATTGGAAGGCCAGCGATTTTGATGCCCTTTTCTTCTCTAGACAGTCTCTGATCTGAACTACCTCGAACTGGATGATGTTAAGCAAAGACTGCAGCATATCTCAGCAGAGGTGGAGTGCGGAAATAAGATGGGTGCTCCAGTCTGGGTAGAAAAATGCAATACTTGATAATTCACCAAAATGTTATTTTTGGTAAAGGAGACTGTGCCTGTGTTGAAGGGGTGGCAACTCAAATCAGTTTGCTTCAAAGTACAAAGTAAAATAAGAAAATAATCTGTGGAATCCCACTCAGTGGCACTTTCCAATATGGTACAATCGGAAAAATGCAGGTTCTGATAAAAAGGAAAACTGAGTGTTTGACTTTAGTTCCTCTTTATAGAGAATGTGTTGCAAGAGGAAGGAATCCTGGCAATATGAGTTGTGCTGTCAGCAAGCAGATTTTTTTAAATGCTGCAATAGGTCCTGTTTTGTTTACAGCTCAGTCCAGATGTCTCATCGACTGTACTGAGGCGAATATATCTGATTCACATGCCGCATTGCAAAAGGTACAATCTAATTCCAGGAAACTTGTTTCCATTTTGAGAAATCCTGATGCAACAAGTGTAAACATTTCTTGATGGGCCTGCTTGTTTTTTTGAGACTCTTCGTATTGAATGCTCACTTCCTTGTGGTCAGCCAACACATGCACAAACTATTTAACACCAGCTCTTTGGGAACTATCAAAGTCACCGAACACCAGAGATTTGACAGTGCTATTTCTGCTGTGTCCATATTGTTGCTTCATTTCAGCATTTTTACATCAATCAAGAAGAATGCAGTTTAAGTGTTTAATTAAAATCATAAACTGACTGACTATTCAAGGTCAGGTTTGTTGGCATCTGGAGAGATTATTGCTGGCAACGTGACAGGACAAGGGAACCTGTACAGAAACACCATGTGGCTTATTTTTGGACTTTTGGCCGACAAATTCGGTGCCTTTGTGCCTCCCGATCTCCTGTGCCCGGAGATCGTGACATCATCGCCATGTGCATCACTCTGTTAACGCCTAGCCCCCAAATTGACTTTCGCTCCCTGCAGCAGTGCTGGGCGAAAACATCGGCAGCTGCAGGAGGCGTGGATCGGAAGGCCGGTCGCTACCGGGGCGATAATCAAAGGTGAGGTGGCTGAGGTAAGTAAAAAAAAAAAAGACTGACCTTTGTTTCCGCTGTGTTCCTCCGTTTTCTTCGTGGGGTCCGACCGCGATCGCTCAGCCCGGCAGTCTGCTTGAGTGCCGGGGATCGCGTGGCTCCCCCGCTCCCTTCGTGGCCCAGGCAGGTGATTCTTTAATTGCAGAGCCTGCAGCGATGGGCCTTCTCTTTAAGGGAGGGAAGGGCCCTTTGTACACAGCAGTGCTCCACGGCCCAGTGAGCAGCGCTGCTGAAGTTAGCGCTCCAAGAAGGAATTAGAGCGATTGATTTAGCGCTTCACTTCCTTCCGAGACCGCTAAAGCAAATTATTTGAGAGTGGGGAAACATTAGCACCTACCGCCAAGTTTCCCGCCTGTCAAGAGTTACTGCCCCCAAATGGGACGACAGTCAGTTTCTCCCCCTGAGTTAACTAACCTGCTGGTAAAATGCATCAATTTGGAATCATTCAAATGCTCCCCACCCCCCTAAAAATATTGCAAACAGTTTACAGAGTTTGACAGAAGCTCAAAGCTCATTCATTTAAAATGTAAATTTTCATCACATGATCTTTTGGGAACTTCAATCATGCGTTAATAAACTGTTAGTGAAAGGGTATTGCACCAGAAGTTGATGTGCCCTCAGAGTGGGTTAGGATGTAATTTGGGCAAATGTATACTCACAATTAGATCTACTCAGGATAAGCTTTGGCTACACTTTTCATTTGGGAAATCTAAAATTCAGGTTCTTTGAATTCAAAGCTTGAACATTCTGTAGCTCAGTAGGAATTTCAAAGCATAACTTAACCCTTCCCACCAAAAGTTATGAACTCCAGCGTGCAGCTACTCCACCTGGCGACATAAATAGCTGGACCACTGCACAACCACCTACACTGCTCTCCATTATACCATGCATTCGATAGACCTGCCCCTCCCCATATACTACGAGGGACCTTCAGACCGTGGCTGAAGAGCTCCCCCCAGAGTCGCAATGCGAATTCCGCGAAGAGGCACAACAGACATGATCTTCACCGCGCGACAAATTGAAAAAAAATATAGGGAGCATCTGTACATGGTCTTTTCTGACCTCACAAAGGCCTTCAACTCTGTCAACCGAGAGGGATTATGGAGTGTCCTTTTCAAATTTGTTTGTCTGTCAAATATTTGTCATCATCCTTCACAGACGTCAATGACGAAATCCAACACCGCCTTCAGTGTGCCAGTGCAGCCTTCGGTTGCCTGAGGTAAAGAGTATTTGAAGACCAGGATCTCAAACCCCGCACCAAGCTCATGGTCTACAGAGCAGTAGTGATACCCGCCCTCCTATATGCTTCAGAGACATGGACTATGTACAGCAGGCACCTCAAAGCACTGTACCATCAATGCTGCCTCCGCAAAATCTTGCAAATCCATTGACAGGATAGGTGCACCAATATCAGTGTTCTCTCTCAGGCCAACATCCTCAGCATCGAGGCATTGATCACGCTCAATCAGCTCCGATGGACAGGCCACATTGTCCGTATTAGCAATCTTGTTGTGCGAGGCCCCTTGGTGAAGAGTGACCATAATATGATAGAATTCTTTATTAAGGTGGAGAGTGACACAGTTAATTCAGAAACTAGGGTCTTGAACTTAAGGAAAGGTAACTTCGAAAGGTATGAGGTGTGAATTGGCTAGAATAGACTGGAAAATGATACTTAAAGGGTTGATGGTGGATAGGCAATGGCAAACATTTAAGGATCACATAGAAACATAGAAACATAGAAAATAGGTGCAGGAGTAAGCCATTCGGCCCTTCGAGCCTGCACCGCCATTCAATGAGTTCATGGCTGAACATGCAACTTCAGTGCCCCATTCCTGCTTTCTCGCCATACCCCTTGATCCCCCTAGTAGTAAGGACTACATCTAACTCCTTTTTGAATATATTTAGTGAATTGGCCTCAACAACTTTCTGTGGTAGAGAATTCCACAGGTTCACCACTCTGGGTGAAGACGTTTCTCCTCATCTCGGTCCTAAACAGCTTACCCCTTATCCTTAGACCCCTGTAACCCCTGGTTCTGGACTTCCCCAACATTGGGAACATTATTCCTGCATCTAACCTATCTAAACCTGTCAGAATTTTAAACGTTTCTATGAGATCCCCTCTCATTCTTCTGAACTCCAGTGAATACAAGCCCAGCTGATCCAGTCTTTCTTGATATCTCAGTCTGGTGAACCTTCGCTGCACTCCCTCAATAGCAAGAATGTCCTTCCTCAAGTTAGGAGACCAAAACTGTACACAATACTCCAGGTGTGGCCTCACCAAGGCCCTGTACAGCTGTAGTAACACCTCCCTGCCCCTGTACTCAAATCGCCTTGCTATGAAGGCCAACATGCCATTTGCCTTCTTAACTGCCTGCTATACCTGCATGCCAACCTTCAATGACTGATGTACCATGACACTTAGGTCTCGTTGCACCTCCCCTTTTCCTAATCTGTCACCATTCAGATAATAGTCTGTCTCTCTGTTTTTACCACCAAAATGGATAACCTCACATTTATCCACATTATACTTCATCTGCCATGCATTTGCCCACTCACTTAACCTATCCAAGTCACTCTGCAGCCTCATAGCATCCTCCTCGCAGCTCACATTGCCACCCAACTTAGTGTCATCCGCAACTTTGGAGATACTACATTTAATCCCCTTGTCTAAATCATGAATGTACAATGTAAACAGCTGGGGCCCCAGCACAGAACCTTGCGGTACCCCACTAGTCACTGCCTGCCATTCTGAAAAGTACCCATTTACTCCTACTCTTTGCTTCCTGTCTGCCAACCAGTTCTCAATCCACGTCAGCACACTATCCTCAATCCCATGTGCTTTAACTTTGCACATTAATCTCTTGTGTGGGACCTTGTCGAAAGCCTTCTGAAAGTCCAAATACACCACATCAACTGGTTCTCCCTTGTCCACTCTACTGGAAACATCCTCAAAAAATTATACATCTCTGTCTGGAGTTAAAGTAAAACGGGGAAGGTGGCTCAACCGTGGCTAACAAGGGAAATTAAGGATAGTGTTAAATCCAAGGAAGAGGCATATAAATTGGCCAGGAAAAGCAGCAAACCTGAGGACTGGGAGAAACTTCCTTGGATTTAACACTATCCTTAATTTCCCTTGTTAGCCACGGTTGAGCCACCTTCCCCGTTTTACTTTCAGCAGAGGAGGACTAATGGTTTAATTAAGAGGGGAAAATAGAGTACAAAAGGAAGCTTGCCAGGAATGTAAAAACTGACGCAAAAGCTTCCATAGATATGTGAAGAGAAAAAAATTAGTGAAGACAAACATAGGTCCCTTGCAGTCGGATTCAGGTGAATTTATAATGGGGAACAAAGAAATGGCAGACCAATTGAACAAATACTTTGGTTCTCTCTTCACGAAGGAAGACACAAATAACCTTTCGGATGTACTAAGGGACAGAGAGTCTAGTGAGAAGAAGGAACTGAAGGATATCCTTATTAGGCGGGAAATTGTGTTAGGGAAATGAATTGGATTGAAGGCCGATAAATCTTCAGGGCCTGATAGTCTGCATCCCAGAGTACTTAAGGAAGTGGCCCTAGAAACAGTGGATGCATTGGTGATCATTTTCTTACAGTCTATTGACTCTGGATCAGTTCCTATGGACTGGAGGGTCGCTAATGTAACACCACTTTTTAAAAAAAGAGGGAGAGAGAAAATGGGTAATTATAGACCGGTTAGCCTGACATCAGTAGTGGGGAAAATGTTGGAATCAATCATTAAGGATGAAATAGCAGCGCATTTGGAAAGCAGTGACAGGATTGGTCCAAGTCAGCATGGATTTATGAAAGGGAAATCATGCTTGATGAATCTTGTGGAATTTTTTGAGGATATAACTAGCAGAGTAGACAAGGGAGAACCAGTGGATGTGGTGTATTTGGACTTTCAAAAGGCTTTTGACAAGGTCCCACACAAGAGATTGGTGTGTAAAATCAAAGCACATGGTATTGGGGGTAATGTACTGACATGGATAGAGAACTGGTTGGCAGACAGGAAGCAGAGAGTCAGGATAAACAGGTCCTTTTCAGAATGGCAGGCAGTGACTAGTGGGGTGCCGCAGGGCTCAGTGCTGGGACCCCAGCTCTTTACAATATACATTAATGATTTAGGTGAAGGAATTGAGTGTAATATCTCCAAGTTTACAGATGACACAAAACTGGGTGGTGGTGTGAGCTGTGAGGAGGATGCTAAAAGGCTGCAGGGTGACTTGGACAGATTAGGTGAGTGGGCAAATGCATGGCAGATGCAGTATAATGTGAATAAATGTGAGGTTATCCACTTTGGGGGCAAAAACACAAAGGCAGAATATTATCTGAATGGCGGAAGATTAGGAAAAGGGGAGGTGCAACGAGACCTGGGTGTCATGGTACATCAGTCATTGAAAGTTGGCATGCAGGTACACTAGGCGGTGAAGAAGGCAAATGGTATGTTGGCCTTCAGAGCTAGGGGATTTGAGTATAGGAGCAGGGAGGTCTTAATGCAGTTGGTGAGACCTTTCCTGGAATATTGTGTTCAGTTTTGGTCTCCTAATCTGAGGAAGGACGTACTTGCTATTGAGGGAGTGCAGCGAAGGGTCACCAGACTGATTCCAGGGATGGCTGGACTGATAAAATGAGGAGAGATTGGATCAACTGGGCCTTTATACATTGGAGTTTAGAAGGATGAGAGGGGATCTTATAGAAACGTATATGATACTGACGGGACTCGACAAGTTAGATGTGGGAAAAATGTTCCTGATGTTGGGGAAGTCCAGAACCAGGGGACACAGTCTAAGGATAAGGGGTAAGCCATTTAGGACTGAGATGAGGAGAAACTTCTTCACTCAGAGAGTTTTTAACCTGTGGAATTCCCTGCCACAGAGAGTTGTTGAGGCCAGTTCATTGGATATATTCAAAAGTGAGTTAGATATGGCCCTTACGGCTAAAGGGATCAAGGGGTATGGAGAAAATGCAGGAAATGGGTACTGAGGGGATGATCAGCCATGATCTTATTGAATGGTGGTGCAGGCTCGAAGGGCTGAATGGCCTACTCCTGCACCTATTTTCTACGTTTATATGTATGCCTGATATAAGACTTCTGAAACAAGCGCTCTACTCTGAGCTCCGTCATGGCAAGCAGAGAAAACGCTTCGAGGACGCCCTTAAAGCTTCCTTGAGAAAATGTAACATCCCCACCGACTCTTGGGAATCCCTGGCCCAAGACTGCTCAAGGTCGAGGAGAAGCATTCAAGAAGGCATCGAACAGTTTGAGTTTCTTCATCAGGAGCACGCGGAAGCCAAGTACAAACAGTGGAAGGAGCGTACGACAAACCAAGCACCCCATCCACCAATCGCTTCAAACACCACCTGCCCTAACTGTGATAGATCCCGCATAGGACTCATTAGTCACCTTAGAACTCATGTTAGTGTGGAAGCAAGTCACCCTCAACTCCAGGGGACTGCCTAAGAAAAGAAGAACTAGGGACCTAACAGCAGTCGTGAGGCTGCACATCTCCTCCTGTCTAGACTATCAGAGATTGGATGGACAGACACTAGAGAGGAAACTCAACTAAAAAAAACCCTTTCCTGTGGAGCACCCTTCCCTATGCCCTTCTCCCATTGCTGAGTTATATTAAATAATATTAAAACCAGAATAATATTTTAATGGCCAGTTAACACTAAAAATATTCTCAGCTACTTCATTGGTCTTCTGAAATTTCTTGTGTCATCGAGAGAAAGGAGGTATGTCTTCAGCTGGACTGAGAGAAGCCGCTTTAGTGTCTAAACAACTTGGTCACCCTCTCACCACATCCCTCAACCCCACCATCCCACCGTCTCCCTATATCTCTCAACCCCACCATCCCACCTTCTCCCAACATCCCTCAACCCCACCATCTCATCGTCTCCCCATATCCCTCAACCCCACCATCTCACCGTCTCCCCATATCCCTCAACAAACCTTCCATGGTTCTGTAATTGTTCTTTTCGACTTGTGTATACATGAATGGCCGGAAGCATCTCACGAGATATTGAAAATGGAATTGAGCACCAGTTTAAAGCATAGGTGATTACAGATTCATATCAATCTAAATTGAACCAAATTGGAGTTTTTCAGAACAAATATTGAATGGCTCAACTTGGACCATTTTGGATTGATCTAGATGTTGGAGTGGTCCCTTGGTGCTATCTGGTGCCAGGTACTATTTTGGTAGCAGAAAATAAGGAGCTTCAGCAATACAGGCAATCAAATCTTTATTTATAGCACAGCTTCCTGTGAAGCTGTATACTCAGAGCCAGTCATTATTTCTGTACAGCACTTAAAAGCAAGTTGCTTAAGGATGGCTTCTTCACAACACTTTGCATATTGACAGACCCTTTCAACTTCCTTGCTCCACATCCCTTTCCTTTCATGTGACATCTCCAAACATGATTTGCTGCTCATTTCTAAAGATGAAGGTTACTAAAGAGAACAAGAAAGGACAGAACAAGGAGCGTCTGAACATACCTAAATAATAAATCATATTCAGTGAATAAACTAAATTATAATCTCATGTTTGATGTCAGCACAGAATTGCTGCTGCACTATTCAAATGATTGAGATGAATGAATTCTCATATACCAATGTCTGGCTAATAGAACATTTCAAATACTATCAACGGGATTTTTATTGGATCATTATACAGTTCGACTAAAATCCTTGAACATTTTGTGTAGCAATGCACTCGTAATATTTTCACAGTAAGGGGAGATTTACCTTTATAGAAGTCTATAGTACTGAGAATATCAGGTATGCTGGCTTTCTGGAAGTGTAGAAAGCCATCCAGAGACTGTTACGTTGCTCCTTGAGCCGTTTGTGCTGCAGTAAATTTTGCATCTTGCCCATCCTCCACAGACCCTCGCACCTCGGATCTCGGGGAAATGTTCTTTCATTTTCACAAAATTACTGAGAAGTGTATTGTGATGCAAGCGCAAAATACTGCAAGGATAATATCAACGTGCAATGATGACCTCATCAATCCAACAGCGTTTACATATGGTCTGCTTGGCTGCAGAGACATTTACAAAAAATGACAGCCTCTTTAATTTGACAGTATGCTGCTGTGCCATGCTTACAGCCGACTTTATTCAAGTAACATATTGTAGTCCAGGGAGTACAAACTGCGATAGAATTATTGTAATATCCTGTGTACATGTCAAACTTTCTTCAACTTTTTTATTTTATGGAAAAGAAGAAAGGGGACATAGGGAACATGTGATCGGACACATGTAATTCTTTTTTGCCAATGGGATGATTGTATATTGATTGGTTAACATATAGGTAATGTAACATTATCCACTGTATCTCATACTTTAAAGTACAACTCATGGCCTATTTCCAAATTAAATTCATTGATGTTAAGAAGTTATAACTTTAGAATTTGACCATGTATGTAAGCGATACTCAGATCCTATGCTCCAGGGTAAAGTATTGTAAAATGTACATTTCTTCATTCATGTAGTGGCATAAATAAATCTGGACCAGAAAGAACATTCATCGCAGAAGTTGGTCAGATTTAATGACATGTGTGCAGCGGATCCAGCTGCTGCCATTGCTCATTTTTACATTGAACATCTTTGACTGCTTTTGATCACATCTCTATGACTAATTGATTAACTGCAACAATTGATCTAAAATGGTCAGTTAGGCTTATTGAATTACAGCCATGCTTCTCTAATCAGGATACGAGGACATATGAAATCTGCACCGTCATTAAAATCTTTTTTCATCCTGCTCGAAATTACTCAAATGGAGCTGCTATTCATGTGTCTTTTATTTTTTCTAGGCATCTGTTTGAACTGCACTGGAAATACCAAAGGACGTTACTGTGAGAAGTGCAAAGATACATTCTACAGGGAGCCTGGCACTAACTATACAGCTGTGTGTGAGCGTTGCCCTTGCTCAGTAGTGACATCCAATGGAAGCTGTCATATAGGTAATGTAACATGGTCTCTGTTTCACCATCACAACAATGGCATCAAGCAGCCTTGAGGTTACACGGAGTGCAACTGCAGTCTCTGAGTCTGTGAAAGCTCATGATGTTTGCATGCTTTAGATCAGTTTAATATTGGTTCAACTCACTTTGGTATCGAGATGAAAACTCCTTGTGTGGTTACTTAGCCATTATTTCTGTCAGAGATTTATGGGACCTGTCCCTCTATTTGAGAATTTGCGGCTAAGATCGTGGAACATACAAGACCAATTTTCACCGCTGGTCTAAATTGCATTGGAGCTGACTGTGGTGTTCTTGGCTCTTTACTCTCAACTTCTGGTGTGTCTAGAACCAGGGGCACAATCTAGGATAAGGGCTAGGCCATTTAGGACTGAGATGAGGAAGAATTTCTTCACTCAGAGGGTTGTGAATCTTTGGAATTCTCTGCCCCAGAGGGCTGTGGATGCTGAGTCTCTGAATATATTCAAGGCTGAGATCGATAGATTTTTGGAGTCGAGGATATGGAGATCGGGCGGGAAATGGACTTGAGGTTAATGATCAGCCATGATATTATTGAATTGCGGAGCAGGCTCAAGGGGCCGTATGGCCGACCCCTGCTCCTATTTCTTATGTTCTTAACTGTGACCTCTTGTGCAGCCCTCTCTTTGCCCCACCATTGGCAGCCATGCACTCAGCTACCCCAGCCCCACGCTGTGGAATTTCTTCCCTAAATCCCTCCACCTCCCTCTCCTCCTGTTAGACCTTCCTTAAAACGCTTTGGCCGATCATTGTCTCTTCATCCTAATGAAGGAAAAAGAAAGACTTGCATTTATGTAGCGCCTTTCACAACCTCAGGATGTCCCAAAGCGCTTTACAGACAAAGTGCTTTTGAAATAAAATCAGAAAATGCTGGAAATACTCAGCGGGTCGGGCAGCATCTGAGGAGAGAGAAACAGAGTTAATGTTTTAGCTCAATGACCTTTCGTCAGAACTGGTGCTTTTGAAGTGTGGTCACTGTTGTAATGTGGGAAACGCGTATCTCCTTCTTTGGCCTGGTGTCTATTTTGGACTGATTGTGCCTCTCTGAAGACCCTAGAGGGTCTTTCCACTTTAAAGGTCCAAGTTGTTGTTGCTGTTGTAGTAGATATTTTTCTCAGGTTCAACATCTCCTTGCTTCATGCAATCCTTGCCTTTAACTACCTTATAGCTAGTTAATTGTAGTGAGCCCAGGGATCCAACAGGAAACCCTCAGAACTAGATTTTAGCCACTCTGTACAACACATCCCCTCATATGATCTTCCTTGACTTGTGGTAGGCAGTAGAATGAACACTTCACTAAACTGCGGTTTGGGTTAAAAAATGAAAAAGGGATTTATTAAACAGTAAATGGGTGAGTAAACATAAGGAATGACAGGGCCATAAAAGGAGCGGAGGTGCGGCGGCCATGGGCAGCATGGCGGCCCCGACCTGCGTGAGAACACCAGCAGCAGGTCGGGGCCATAAAAGGAGCGGAGGTGCGGTGGCCTGGGAGCAGCGTGGAGGCATGCAACTCCAGGGAACAGCACAAGTTGGTGCAGAAGGGGGACGGCAGCGAAGAGTGACATCATCAAGGTCCAGGTCGGTGATTGGAGCGTGGGCAGGTACAGCAGGAGCGGCGACAGACTGTGGAGGGATGTGATCGGGGCCCAGGAGAGGCGAGGGCCCAGGGGCAGCACGGGCCAGCCCCACACTGTGATATGTGTGCGCACTAGGTCCGTGCAGCAGAGCAGGTCTCCAGTCATCTTGGGAAATCCTTGCCACTGGACCAAGACCTGGCTCTGTCAAGCCCGTGTGGTGGCTGGTGTGCAACGGTCACCACATGTTAAAAAAATCCATGCACAGGCATCTCCCACCCTTCAGGATGTAGTTTGGGATCTGGAACTCATCCTTTTTTGGCATGGAAGCAAGTCATCCTCGTTTCGAGGGACTGCCTATGATGATGATGAAGTAGATACAGATTTAAATGTCCCTCCTTCTAAGAAAGGAAATAATAAACAACTGCTGTGCTAAACTGTAAATATTGCCGCCAATGGGCAGGTTATTTTGTTGCATGTCCGTGCTGTTCCTCTAGCCTAGCTATCTCCCTGATAGCTTCAAACTGACTACTCAAATTTACAAGACAGTTGAGAAATACTTTTCAAAAAGAAATAGTAATAAAATTTAAATCTGTATCTTAAACTAAAAAAAAAGTCACAAATATAGATTGAAGCAAAGCCCACAAGATGCTGGTATTTACATTAAATGAGTTGGACTCTTTAGATAGCTCACTGGCCAATCACACTTGGTTATGTGTCAAAATAAGGTGACCATATTCTGTGTGAAAACTTGTTTTTATATCCCAATATATACCATGAACAAAGAAAGAAACCAATGACAGGATGCATCACAATCAAAAATACTTAATTTTTGTCACCCTGACATCATTTTCAGTAGTATGAACTTTCACTACGCTTTTACGTTAATTTTGAATAAAGCTTCAAAATCTGTCGTGGCAGCAACAAATGATGAGGCTATCACACATGCCTTTGTTTAAAGATGTGGTAAAGTGTTATGCAAAACCTTGTACCAGACAACACCGCTCTCAGTCTCCTGCAAGATACTCAAACTTGAATCTCCCTTCCTGGTAATCACCGAGGGGAGTGGTGAATTCCTCACCTTCATTAATCATTAATGATCAAATCAAATTATTTTAGGACCAAAAATTTGAGGACATTGTCAAACAATGAAAGGGAAATCATGTTTGTCAAATTTGCTGGAATTCTTTGAGGATGTAAAGAGCAGGTTGGATAAGGGGGAACCAGTGGATGTGGTATATTTGGATTTCCAGAAGGCATTCGATAAGGTGCCACATAAAAGGCCCCAGAACTATGTCACTGTCAAAACACCATTAGCGATCAAAAAGGGAACAATGAAAATCTAATTGTGCTTGAGTCTCATAATCTCTCTGTATTTTCAAATGTTCTACCTGTATTTTATGAACTTAGCACAAAAAATTTGAAAATGTGTTAAAGATTGGAAACTGAAGAGTTTATTGTGGAAGGCTTCTAAATTGTATTATCTCTGTTCAAATGACTATCTTGTTATGAGGACAGATTGGATCTGGAACTCACTGCCTGGAAGAGTGGTGGATGCAGAAACCTTCACCACTTTTAAGAGATGGTTGGATGGGCACTTGAAGTGCCATAACCTGCAGGGTTACGGACCTAGAGTTGGTAATTGGTAAGTACTGCAGGGAATAGAATACGGCCAGGATGATCTCCTGGACTAATTTCGATCGCCTGGATCGGTCGGAGAGGAATTTTCCCAGATTTTTTTCTCCCTAAATTGGCCTGGGTTTTTATCTGGTTTTTGCCTCTCCCAGGAGATCACTTGGCTCTGGTTGGGGTGGAATGTAGAATGTTTCAGTATAAGGGGTGTCACAGTTGTGTGATGCGGCCTGGTTTGAGCTGGGTGCTCTTTGTCTTTCCGTCATTGTTCATAGGTTTATATGTAACCTTTAGGGCTGCTGATCAAGGGCCGTGCGGCTCTTTGTCGGCCGGCGCGGACACGATGGGCCAAGATGACCTCCTTCTGTGCTGTAAATTTCTATGTTTCTATGTTCCTAGTGACTTTGCCCGTTAGAGAATTTGTGACCGAGGTTGTTAGGCTTCCTGGGCTGAATGAATGACAGGGTCTATTTATAAAAGCAGGATAAAAGGACAAAGGAACCAGGAGAAAAAAGAAAAGGTGGAAAGAGGGCATTAGAGAAATGACAGGTAAAAGATGTTAAATAGGAGATGAAACCCAAATAATGGACAGGACATAAAAAAGAGACAAGGATAGAGAATCAATTTGCAGCAACTGGAGTGGATTCATGACTTCCCATACATTTCAAATACAAACACTGACTGTACCATTGAGCATTAGTGACACGGCCAAATTCATTCAGAAGCCAAAAGAAACAAAGGAACTTCCATTTATAAAGCACTTTAGTAAAAAGACTCATTTAAAAACATGTATTATGTGACAGCAGAGAGGTGCTCATCCACATATAATGGCCTGGAAATCGCGGTCTCCCTGGGACCGTACAGAGTGTGTATGGAGTGTGTACGGACTCGGGAAGGCATCGCAAAAGCCGGTTTTCAGCGCACAATGCGCATGCGCTGAAAACGGGCTTTTCCGATCTGACAGATCCTCTGTATCGCGGCAGCGAGGACACTTGCACGGGCAGGATTGTGGGATTTACCCATATCTTACCCAGCAATTGTCCTCAAAACTCTTGGGCCTGATGAAAGCAGGCGCATAGCCTACTGTTACAGGCATAAGAATTTTAAAACACACAAAAACATAATATTAAATTTTAAAAACACATATATTGTTAAAAACCCTGCCCACTACGATAAGTTTATTTTAAACCATAATTTAAAATATTTTTTTAAAAATCAGAATTTTTTTTTTCGAAGATATTTATTAACTTTAATTTCAATTAATTTTAATTATGTGAGGTATGTTTTTTATTTTTTATTATGGTGTTTAGTGTGTTTGTTTTTTTTTTCCAATTAATGGCAATGAGAACTTGGAGATAAGGAATTCCCTTTGCTATTAATGAGAAAGCTGTGGAATACTTTACTTGATTGGCTGAGCAGTCACACGTGACTGCACCTTCTGCGTGGGAACCTGGAGGACGGGAGCGCGCTTCACAGCGCGAGAAGTGAAGGCCTCCCCACCAGAATCCCACGCTTCTCCTGGACCACCAGGTACTTTCAGAAAAATTCTCCGGTCGGAGGCGTTCGTCTGAAAGAAGCCTCTGACTGGAATTTCAGGGTCAATATGGATGCGTTTATTTGTACTAACTGAAAGGCAGTCGTTTCTCTGATTGGCTCTCCATTATCACATGACCTATTGCTGATTGGTCCCCTTGGAGGATGAGCCACACCCTGAAGTTCCTCTGGAATGTGTAATTGGAACTGCCCAGCCGAAGTTCTGATTGACTTTCCAATTTGTAATTCAATCCATTTTGACTTCAGAAGCCACAGAGGATAGATCTCCCCAAAAGCCACCAAGTTCCAGCTGAAGACCATTACCCCCGCCATAGATGGGGCATTGTGTGCAAGTTGTTAACAGGTTTATCGGGTATGAAATGAATAGACAGTGTTGTGACTTCTGGATTTCATCTACCCTAACAATGTCATTGTAACACACACAACAAGCTTTCACGCACCAGGGGATAGGAAGAATGTGATCCGTCTTCCCTGAGCTCCCTCTCTCCCCTCTGATACCCCTCCCCCTCATCTGTGTCTCTCTCCCGCCCCTCCCCCCACCTGAGTCTCTCTCCACCCCCACCCCTCCCCCGCCGGTGCTCTCTCTCTCCCCCCCCCCCACCTCCCCCCGGTGCTCTATCTCCCCCCTCCCCCCCACCCCCCGTGCTATCTCTCTCTCTCTCTTCCCCCCCCTCCCCCCGGTGCTCTATTTCCCCCCTCCCCCCCCACCCCCGGTGCTCTCTCTCTCGCTCTTCTCCCCCACCCCCGGTGCTCGCCCTCCTCCCCTCCCCCGGTGTTCTCTCTCTTCCACCCCCCTCACCCCTCCCCTCGGTGCTCTCTCTCACTCCCCCCCACCCCACCACCCGGTGTTCACTCTCTCTTCCTCCACCCCCCACCCCTGGTGCTTTATCTCCCCCCTCCCCCTTCCCAGTGTTCTCTCTCACCCCCCTTGCCCGGTGTTCTCTCTCGGGGCTTGGCGGATATGTGGAGGGTGCATTCGGCTGCTCGGGCAACAGGGTTGCTTCTGGATGGATCGGAGGCAACGTGATGTTTCGGCTCGGGCATCGGGGGTGGGGGGGGTGGATGGGAGAGGAGGACGCATGTGCAGAAAGCGGTTAGTGGGAATTGCGCTGGAGGTGGGCGGAGTCGGTGATATTTGTCCTAATTCTGATTTTTGCGCATGCGTCTTGAGACCCATGCACAGAAGGGAGACTTAGTACAAATAGTTACTCCTATATAATATATACAGAAAATCCTGGAAATCTCAGCAGGTCAGGCAGCATCTTGACCTTTATTGCAAAGGGGATGGAGTATAAAAGCAGGGAAGTCTTGCTACAGCTATATAAGGTATTGGTGAGGCCACACCTGGAATACTGCGTGCAGTTTTGGTTTCCATATTTACGAAAGGATATACTTACTTTGGAGGCAGTTCAGAGAAGGTTCACAAGGTTGATTCCGGGGATGAGGGGGTTGACTTATGAGGAAAGGTTGAGTAGGTTGGGCCTCTACTCATTGGAGTTCAGAAGAATGAGAGGTGATCTTATCGAAACATATATGATTATGTGGGGGCTTGACAAGGTGGATGCAGAGAGGATGTTTCCACTGATGGAGGAGACTTGAACTAGAGGGCATGATCTTAGAATAAGGGGCCTCCCATTTAAAACAGAGATGAGGAGGAATTTCTTCTCTCAGAGGGTTGTAAATCTGTGGAATTTGCTGCATCAGAAAGCTGTGGAAGCTGGGACATTGAATAAATTTAAGACAGAAATAGACAGTTTCTTAAACGATAAGGGAATAAGGGGTTATGGAGAGCGGACGAGGAAGTGGAGCTGAGTCCATGATCAGATCAGCCATGATCTTATTGAATAGCGGAGCAGGCTCGAGGGGTTGTATGGCCGACTCCTGCTCCTATTTCTTATGTTCTTATGTTCATCTGTGGAGAGAAGTAGAGTTAACGTTTTGGGTCTGTGACCCTTCGTTAGAACTGCTGTTAGGGTCACAGACCCGAAACGTTAACTCTCTTTCTCTGCACAGATGCTGCCTGACCCGTTGAGAATTCCAGCATTTTATGTTTTTATTTCAGATTCCAGCATCAATAGTATTTTGCTTTTGTTTAGGTACTCACCCATATTTCCTTGTAGGATGATTTCCTACTTCAACCTTTGGTATTGGAGAGGTGTTGAACGCTTCCCTGCATCCCCAACATTGAAGCACTGACCACACTCAACCAGCTCCGCTGGGCAGGCCATATAGTCCACATGCCAGACATGAGACTCCCAAAGCAAATGCTCTACTTGGAACTCCTTCACGGCAAACGAGCCAAAGGTGGGCAGAGGAAACGTTACAAGGACCACCCTCAAAGCCTCCCCGATAAAGTGCAACATCCCCACTGACACCTGGGAGTCCCTGGCCAAAGACCTCCCTAAGTGGAGGAAGAGCATCCGGGAGGGCGCTGAGCACCTCGAGTCTCATCACCGAGAGCATGCAGAAACCAAGCGCAGGCAGCGGAAAGAGCATGCGATAAACCTGTCCCACCCACCCTTTCCCCCAACCACTGTCTGTCCCACCTGTGACAGGGACTGTGGTTCTCGTATTGGATTGTTCAGCCACCAAAGAACTCACTTCAGGAGTGGAAGCAAGTTTTCCTCGATTCTGAGGGACTGCCTATGATGATGATGATGCATGAAGAAAAGAAATGTTAGAGGGCATGCTCCCCAGAGCATTTTCTAGCCCAGGGGACAAGGCACCTGCACATCCTCTTGGCACGTGATATGGTGGACATCTCAGCAAGGAGTACAAGAAATGACAGGTGATTGCTCATGAATGTAGCACTGGGGCGATCACATAGACTTTCTGAATAATGGGACCATTACCAAGAATTGAACAGGGGTTATGTCACTGTTAGTCATCAATTCCTGGTCACAAACCAAAACCCACATGAAGTTGGTGAATAACTAATAGCATTTATTTCTTGCTTTCTGTTTGACTGCAGGTTACATGAGAGCCTTTACTTTGAGTTGTGATCAATAGCTGATCTTTGGTCCATTAACTGTTACCCATTTACTGAAGGTTTGTTAAAGTTTGTCAGTTAAAGATTAGCAACTGCCGTTAAGTGCAGCAGTCACGGGCTTGGAGGATTGATGGAGACAGTTCCCCACAGACAAGGAAATGAAAGGAGACTGTTAATTGCACTTTAGTTTGTGTCAGAAAGTGCCTGCTGAAGCCTGTGTATGATCTGTGTCTTTGTTAAGTCCTGTAATTTTGAGTTTTTGGTGTATATACAGAGCTGGGTATATTGGTAAATGATCCCTCTTCTACAATCAATGGAAGCGGTTTTCAAGAACACATGGGACAGTGTGCGACCACAGATGCTACAATGACATCAAACTTTCTCCAGTCACCTCCCTCGCCCCCTCCCCACATACCCCCACCCCCTCACCCACGTGTACCTCCAGAGGACGCCTCTGATCCGCGAAAGATCTACGGACTTACCTCCAAAGCTGCGGAGAGTTCGGGTCCTGAGTCTCCAAGCAAAGGCCTGTGTGTAGGCCCACAGATGCCAGGGACACAGGTGGTTTGGTAATGTACTGACGTGGATAGAAAACTGGTTGGCAGACAGGAAGCAGAGAGTCGGGATAAATGGGTCCTTTTCAGAATGGCAGTCAGTGACTAGTGGAGTGCCGCAGGGCTCAGTGCTGGGACCCCAGCTCTTTACAATATTCATTAACGATTTAGATGAAGGAATTGAGTGTAATATTTCCAAGATTGCAGATGACACTAAACTGGGTGGCGGTGTGAGTTGTGAGGAGGACGCTAAGAGACTGCAAGATGACTTGGACAGGTTAGGTGAGTGGGCAAATGCATGGCAGATGCAGTATAATGTGGATAAATGTGAGGTTATCCTATTTGGGGGCAAAAACACGAAGGCAGAATATTATCTGAATGACGGCAGATTAGGAAAAGGGGAGGTGCAACGAGACCTGGGTGTCATGGTGCATCAGTCACTGAAAGTTGGCACGTAGGTACAGCAGGCGGTAAAGAAGGCAAATGGTATGTTGGCCTTCATAGTTAGGAAATTTGAGTATAGGAGCAGGGAGGTCTTAATGCAGTTGTACAGGGCCTTAGTGAGGCCTCACCTGGAATATTTTGTTCAGTTTTGGTCTCCTAATCTGAGGAAGGACGTTCTTGCTATTGAGGGAGCGCAGCGAAGGTTCACCAGACTGATTCCAGGGATGGCTGGGCTGTCATATGTGGAGAGACTGGATCAACTGGGCCTTTATTCACTGGAGTTGAAAAGGATGAGAGGGGATCTCATAGAAACATAAAAGATTCTGGTGGAACTGGACAAGTTAGATGCGGGGAGAATGTTCCCGATGTTGGGGAAGTCCAGAACCAGGGGACATAGGATAAGGGGTAGGCCATTTAGGACTGAGATGAGGAGAAACTTCTTCACTCAGAGAGTTGTTAACCTGTGGAATTCCCTATCGCAGAGAGTTGTTGATGCCAGTTCGTTGTATATATTCAAGAGGGAGTTCGATATGGCCCTTATGGTTAAGGGGATCAAGGGGTATGGAGAGAAGGCGGGAAAGGGGTACTGAAGGAATGATCAGCCATGATCTTATTGAATGGCGGTGCAGGCTCGTAGGGCTGAATGGCCTACTCCTGCACCTATTTTCTATGTCGATGTTTCTATGTTCCTGGGATCACATGGGCCTCTTCCAATGAGAAAGGAGGATTCCATTTACCAACAGAATCCCCATAAACCCGAATGGATTCCCCAAATAACTAAACAATTTAGACAACTGCAACAAAAATAAATGTTCTGATATTAACATTTAATTAAAAATCCCTTCAATACAGCAAATACTATAAAAATACATTTTTTTGAAAAATAATTTTAAACATTTTAATCCGGGCCAAAATTTGCATAAACAAATTTAAGTGTTTGTGCATCATTTTTTATTTAAAAATTTTTAGTTTAAGTTTTATATTAACCATTATCATCATCATAGGATGACTTGCTTCCACACCAAAAAAGGACGAGTTCACAGGTGTTTCAATGAAGAACCCGAACTACATCCTCAAGGGTGGAAGATGCCTGTGTGGATTGTTTTAACGTGGGGTGGCCGTTGCACACCAGCCACCACACGGGCTTGACAGTATATTAACCCTTACGCTGGTGAAAGCAGGCCCCACAGCTGCTTTGACCAGGCGCGAGAGTTTTGGGCAGTAGTTGGTCAAAAGCCCCACTCTGCACCAGCGAAAGTGAATTTCTAGATGGTTCGGTAAATCTATCAAGGTGAACCTTTGACAGATCCACAAGTTCCAGATTTTCACGGAAACCCGAAACCTACAGGGCCTTTCGGAAGGCTTACGAAGTAGACTGTCATCAGGAGCACAAATTCTGGGCCAGTACTTTTATGCATGGGACAAGGGATTGAAGAGATTGAAAGTAAATGGGGTGAGTTTTAAGGAGATATGAGGGGGAATTTCTTCACCCAGAGGGTGGTGGGGGTCTGGAACTCTCTGCCTGAAAGAGAGGCAGAGGCAGAAACCCTCACCACATTTTAAAAATACTTGGATGTGCACCTGAAGTGCCGTAACCTACAGGGCTACGGACCAAGAACTGGAAAGTGGGATTAGGCTGGGTAGTTCTTAGTCGGCCGGCATGGACATGAGGGACCGAAATAGCCTCCTTCCGTGCTATAAATTTCTATGATTCTATGAAGGGCGGACTATTTAGAAATATTGAAAAGAAAAGAAAGATATTTTATCATATTTCACTAATACTTTGCGAATATTTTTGACAATTGTGTGTGTTGCTGTTTTATGACTTGTCCCAAAGGTGGCGCTGTTTTAAATTATGATTATAGATAGCAGAATTTTTCAACAAACTCTCAGACTGCACAAGCTACTAGGCAGACTTTACGGGCATGAGAAACATCAACTTATTTGCAAACTGTCGTACAGAAAGCCCTTGTCAAAAAATTAGCAAAGAGGAAAAAAAAACAATTTCAACAAATACATTGCCACATGTAAACAGGAAAGAATGGTGGATGACCATCCACCCTCCACATTACCATCGAGATCCAGCGCCATCATGTAAATGGCAAACGTTCAGCCGGCCAGTCACACCTGGGGGGCTCGTGGCCCGTGGGGTGGTCACTCTGGCTACCTGCTTCTCTTCCATGACCTTGTCTGCACCGCGTGGCCCTGGAGAAGGAGCAGGCGGTGCCCACCAGCACGCTTGAGGCCTTCCGCGACTGGTGGGCACTGCAGGGACTGGAGTGCCTGGTCAACATGAGTGACAACATTATTATTTAATTTGTTAAGTTTCCTTTGTTTTTTATGCTTTGGGTTTCTTATCAATTGTGCCCTTCTAAAAAAAAGGGGGGCACTTTTGTTAGTTTTTCTTGGTTTGATGACACTGGGGCAACCCAGCATCTCCTTACAGGTTCTAACGAATAGGCGTCTGTGGAGAGGAGACAGTAGGGTTAAAATTTCACATCTCATGACCCTTTGTCAGAACCTTTTATTTTAGATTTCCAGCATCGGCAGTATTTTGCTTTCTGCCGTGATGTAAATGATCCATTTGGAAGTATTTCTAGACCTGTGAACTCTTCTTTTTCCATTAATTAGCAGGAGATTAAGCTGTCTACTGTTGACATTGTAAGAAGCCAATTAAGCGGACCCATTACAGTTCCAGTATGTGTACAATGCTGTAAGGATTTCAAGAGTTGTCCAGCAACTAGTGCATTTAGGACTTGGCAGAGATTCCCCAATGTTCACAAAAGCAATCAGCATATAGATTCTTCAGTGGGATTAATAAACTGAAATCTTTGAAATGAACTCCTTTGAAAGGAAATAAGATTTTGGTAAGTCGGAGAAAAATAACTTACCTACAATCATGTTGTTCAGCTCCAAGAGGCACAATTCTTTCACTGCACTTCTCTCAAATTGAAGACTGTTTTGACAATTGCAGCAGAGCAGCTTCACATTATAGGTGTAAATATAGGATATTACCCTGCTGGCAGAGCGTTACCAGTGTCATCGAGTGTATAAGACCCATAATTTATGTGTACAGCTAGACTCTGAATGGTCTCTTCCAAGTATGAGCAGTTTGAATCCCACAATTACTGCTGTGATAACCCATATTTATTTGGTTGTTGATGGGCCAGCATTAAAGCAGTGGTATTATGCTGAGTTGCAAGATGGCGGATGGGATAACAGCTCCCTAGGGAGCTCTCCCCGAACAAACCTTCCTCTGGCCATCTGCTACCATCCTTCACCTCTCTCTCCTTCAACCGTTCCTCCCCCCCGCCCCATGGCCCTAACTTCGACCGCCCAAAGTATTTTCCTACCCCTAAAAACCATGCTACCCATCCCCCATCCTGACTTACCTTCCAGATCGACCTTCCTGCTGCCAAGTCCCCCCAATAGGATACTCCAGTTCTCCTATTCTCCAGTTCTCCAGTTCTGCATTTATCCAGTGATCCAGATCTCCAGTGCTCCAGTTCTCCTGTTCTCCAGTTCTCCAGTTCTCCAGTTCTCCAGTTCTCCTGTTCTCCAGTTCTCCTGTTCTCCAGTTCTCCAGTTCTCCTGTTCTCCAGTTCTCCAGTTCTCCTATTCTCCAGTTCTCCTATTCTCCAGTTCTCCTATTCTCCAGTTCTCCTATTCTCAAGTTCTCAAGTTCTCCAGTTCTCCTATTCTCCTGTTCTCAAGTTCTCCTGTTCTCAAGTTCTCAAATTCTCCTGTTCTCCGGTGCTCCAGTTCTCCTGTTCTGTGGTGTTCCAGTTTTCCAGTTCTCCAGTTCTCCTGTTATCCAGTTCCACAGTGCTCCAGTTCTCCACATTGGCCGACTCAGCTGCTCCAACCGATCCCCCGCGATCTCAACGGCGGTGATCCTCCAACCAGCTTCAACACAGGTTTGGGCCTTACCTTCACTTCTCGCCCTCACACATGGCCTTCCCCCCCTTCGGGCCTTCCTCCCACTGCCGATGTTCAGGCCTTCCTCCCATCGGCGATGTTCGATCCTTCCTCCCTCCGGCGATGTTCGATCCTCCCTCCCTCCAGCGATGTTTGGGCCTTCACCCTCCAGCGATGTTCGGGCCTTCACCCTCCAGCGATGTTCGATCCTCCCTCCCTCCGGCGATGTTCGGGCCTTCACCCTCCAGCGATGTTCGGGCCTTCACCCTCCAGCGATGTTCGATCCTCCCTCCCTCCGGCGATGTTCGATCCTCCCTCCCTCCGGCGATGTTCGGGCCTTCACCCTCCGGCGATGTTCGGGTCTTCACCCTCCAGCGATGTTCGGGTCTTCACCCTCCGGCGATGTTAGGGTCTTCACCCTCCGGCGATGTTCGGGCCTTCACCCTCCGGCGATGTTAGGGTCTTCACCCTCCGGCGATGTTCGGGCCTTCACCCTCCGGCGATGTTAGGGTCTTCACCCTCCGGCGATGTTCGGGCCTTCACCCTCTGGCGACGTTCGATCCTCCCTCCCTCCGGCGATGTTCGGGTCTTCACCCTCCGGCGATGTTCGGGTCTTCACCCTCCGGCGATGTTCGGGTCTTCACCCTCCGGCGATGTTCGGGCCTTCACTCTCCGGCGATGTTCGGGTCTTCACCCTCCGGCGATGTTCGGGTCTTCACCCTCCGGCGATGTTCGGGCCTTCACCCTCCGGCGATGTTAGGGTCTTCACCCTCCGGCGATGTTCGGGCCTTCACCCTCTGGCGACGTTCGATCCTCCCTCCCTCCGGCGATGTTCGGGTCTTCACCCTCCGGCGATGTTCGGGTCTTCACCCTCCGGCGATGTTCGGGTCTTCACCCTCCGGCGATGTTCGGGTCTTCACCCTCCGGCGACTTTTGGGCCTTCCTCCCTCCGGCGACATTCGGACCTTTCTTCCTCCAGCGACACTTGGGCCTTCTTCCCACCAGTGATGTTCAGACTTTCACTCCCACTGGCGACGTTCGAGCTTTCCTTCCACCGGCGATGTTCAGGCCTCCCCCCGGCCGCTGGCCCCACTCAACAAGCACGCGGTGAGCACAATGGCTGTGGCCACTCTGACCTCTCTGACCTCTCCTTCCATGATGGACCTCTGACCATACCGAATGCCTGCTTCCATCCAGGCCTCGGTTTTCTCACCACCTCACCGAAGGGCGCTGCTCAGCGCCGAGCTTACGGCTCGCATCTCGCCGTAGGCTACTAGGCCCATACAGCAGTGCCTGGTCTCCAGTCGTCTTGGTCCCCCTTGCCACTAGACTAAGACCTTGCTCTGCTAAGCCCATGTGGTAGCCGGTGTGCAAAGGCTACCCCATGTTAAAAGAACTCACGCACAGGCATCTTTCACCCTTCAAATTAAGTTTGGGACTTGGAACATAGAAACATAGAAACATAGAAAATAGGTGCAGGAGTAGGCCATTCGGCCCTTCGAGCCTGCACCACCATTCAATAAGATCATGGCTGATCATTCCCTCAGTACCCCTTTCCTGCTTTCTCTCCATACCCCTTGATCCCCTTAGCCGTAAGGGCCATATCTAACTCCTTCTTGAATATATCCAATGAACTGGCATCAACAACTCTCTGCGGCAGGGAATTCCACAGGTTAACAACTCTGAGTGAAAAAGTTTCTCCTCATCTCAGTGACTTGGCTATGGTACACTCTGTCCCTTCCTCCAAGTCGTTAATATAGTTTGTAAATAGTTGGGGTCCCAGCACTGATCCCTGCGGCACCCCACTGGTTTCTGATTGCCAACCCGAGAATGCACCATTTATCCCAACTCTCTGTTTTCTGTTCGTTAGCCAATCCTCTATCCATGCTAATATATTACCCCCAACCCCGTGAACCTTTATCTTGTGCAGTAACCTTTTATGTGGCACCTTGTCGAATGCCTTCTGAAAGCCCAAATACACCACATCCACTGGTTTCCCTTTATCCACCGTCCGTTACATCCTCAAAGAATTCCAGCAAATTTGTCAAACATGACTTCCCCTTCATAAATCCATGCTGACTCTGCCTGACTGAATTTTGCTTTTCCAAATGTCCTGCCACTGCTTTTTTAATAATGGACTCCAACATCTTCCCAACCACAGATGTTAGGCTAACTGGTCTATAGTTTCCTGCTTTTTGGCTGCCTCCTTTTTTAAATAGGGGCGTTAATTTGCAGTTTTCCAATTTGCTGGGACCTCCCCAGAATCCAGGGAATTTTGGTAAATTACAACCAATGCATCCACTATCCCTGCCGCTACTTCTCAAGACCCTAGGATGCAAGCCATCGGGTCCAGGGGATTTATCCGCCTTTAGTCCCATTATCTTACTGAGTACCACCTCCTTAGTGATTGTGATTGTGTTACCCCCCCTATAGCCCCTTGACTATCCACTGTTGGAATATTGTTAGTGTCCTCTTCTGTAAAGACTGATACAAAATATTTGTTCAGAGTTTGTGCCATCTCCATGTTCCATATTGGACACCGTATATGCCTACATAGCAGCAGTGACTCCTATCCAAAAATAATTTATTGGACATCTCAATAAACATCTCAAGGTGAAAGATACTATATAATTATTGCAAGTTCTTTCTTTAATTAGAAAAATTTTATTGCTTTAATAATAACTATGTTCAGCTATGCAGCATGTTATTACACATTTAATCATGTGACTTACTTGTAGTCTATTGATAAGTAAAATTGAGTTGAGGTTATTGCCATCTGGTGGCTGAAAAGAAATAGCAATTTGTAATCTGGTGACGAAGCACCAGCTTGATGTGGAAGTGTCAGAGAGTGGGTTCAGGTAGAAGGGCACAAATGTAAATGCCTTGTCGTTGTTCAGAGCTACTGCCTTGTGTTTCTGATTTAAAGTCCATGCATATATCAGAGTTATTGCACCTTCCACCACAATCCTAATGTGAATAGACAGTGGGGGAGAAATTTGCATTGTTTGCGCCTCCTGTTACACTAACTGGGCGCAAACGACTTCTTACCCGGGGTGCAGGCCACTACGAACTCCCATGAAATACCGTAGGAATTAGCGGAGGCACCAACCGGTAGCGCCCGCTCCTTCCAATAGCCTCCCGGGCCACTGCACCATCACTGTGTAGCGACCCGTCTTCGCCCCGGAGCGAAATTCTGGTAGCGCCCTGTGAGGCCACCACGAGCGATGCCCGCGCCAGCTTCACAGGTCATGAACCGGTCTTCAGTCCCCACATGGGGCGAAAATGAAACTGGAGGTGCGGCGCCAACATTTTTAAAAATGGCTGTCTTACCGGTCACGGCCTTGCCCTCCTGAAATCGCGGGGTCCATGCTGCGATAGTGCAGCCCCGCATCTGTGCTGGGCTGTTGCCACAGCATCCCGCTGCCCAGTGGTATAGGAGTGGCCGCTTCTCCCCAATGCAAAGTTGGAAGCGTGTCCTCCCTCTAATGGAAAGGGAGGGCCCTGAGCTCCCGCCAGCGCTATGCACTCTCTGCGTAGTGCTGCAAAATTCCTGCAGTTGGCGCCCCAGTCCTGCCCCCGAGAGGAAGTGAACCCAAATTTCGCTGCAGTGGTGGGACTTCTGCGCCATGCGCAGGACATCTCGCCATGCAGCGGTTACCGCCTCCGACCGAGGCAGTACCGAATTTCGCACTCGGTATTTTCAGAATCCACCAGCAAAGTGGTAACGGTGTGGGTACCAGTGCAGAAAGAGAAGCAATTGCAGGAGATTCTCTGGCTATGACTTGTCCAAGTGAGGGCAGTTCCACTGATCTAGACAATAAAGAGGCACTTGAGGAGGATGGTGTGGTCGACTGTGTCAAAGGCTGCAGACAGGTTGAGGAGGTATAGTGCACCATGGTCACTGTCATCGAGGATGTCATTTATGGCTCTGATTAGGACCATTTCAGTACTGTGGCGGGGCAGAAACCTAATTAGAGAGATTCAAAAAAGTTACAGGAGAGATGGGTAATGACAAGTTCAAGGACTTTGGAAAGGAAACGGAGGTTGGAGAATGGGTGGTGCTTTGTAAAGACTGAGGGGTCAAGGTTTTTTTTGAGGAGGGGCTGCTTACAACAGTTTTGAAAAGAAGGCGGGGAGGTGATGAGTACCTGAGGAGTGAGCAAGAGGGGAGATACGAGGGAAACTAGAGAATGATGTAGGTTCAGCTGTGGACCAGATATGCTCAAGATTGCCCCCTTGGACTCGGGAGTAAAATGGGGACCATATCAGGAGGAACAACAAGGATTTAAAAAAAATAATTGTTCCTGGGATGTGGGTGTTGTTGGCAAGGTCAGTATTTATTGCTCATCCTTAATTGTCCTGGAGAGGATGGTGGTGAGCTGCCTTCTTGTGGTGCAGGTTCTGTTAGGGAGGGAGTTTCAGGATTTTGACCCAGTGATGGTGAAGGAACGGTGATATATTTACGTCAGGATGGTGTTTAACTTGGAGAGCAGGTGATGGTGTTTCCATGCACCTGTTGCCCTTGTTCTTCTAGGTTGGAAGAGGTCACAGGTTGGGGAGGTGCTGCCAAAGGAGCCTTGGCGAGTTGTTGCAGTGCATCTTTTAGATGATACACTGAAGCCACGGTGCTCCAGTGGTGGAGGGAATGAATGTTCAAAGTGTTGGATGGGGTGCCGATCAAGCAAGGATCGTCAGGACCCTCATGAACAACTCCAACAGCGACAGACCAGAATGCCGCACCGCCATCGTTGCCCGGGAACTTAGACGCTTCGATATTGACATCGCCGCTCTAAGCGAGAGCCGGCAGGCAGGGAAAGGCCAGCTCAAGGAACAAGGTGGAGGTTACACCTTCTGCTGGAAAGACAAACCAGAAGAAGAACTCTATGGAATTGGCTTCGCCGTCAAGAATGAGCTGGTGGGCCGCCTCAGAGACTCCCCCTGTGGGATAAGCGAACGTCTCATGACTCTCCGACTCACCCTATCCCGGAACCAGTGTGCCAGTCATCAGCGCGTACGCCCCAACACTGGACACTACAGATGAGGCCAAAGAGGAATTCTACTCCACATCGAACAATCCCTGTCCCGAGTCCCTACGGACGACAAACTGATCCTCCTCGACGACTTCAACGCCAGAGTTGGTAAGGACACAGACCTCTGGGTACCCTGCTCCTGACAAAATACCTAGAAAACGACCTTGTCGTCACCAACACCTTGTTCTGCCAGAGGGACAAGTACAAGGCATCGTGGCAACACCCTCGCTCCAAACACTGGCACCTGCTCGACTACGTCATCATTCGAGCGAGGGACCGCAAGGACGAGCGCATCACCCGCCCCATGACAGGAGCCGACGACTGCTGGATGGACCACCGCCCAATCCGTTCTGTCATCAACATCAATACAGCCCCAAAGCAACGGTGGCAACAGAAGCAATGCCGCAGAAAAATCAACGCCGGGGCACACAAAGACCCAGCTAAGAGAGCCCTATACAGTCAACGCCTCACTGCCAACCTGGCGACCCTTGATGACCCCGAGGCACAGAGTGCCCACAGCGCTTGGTCTGCCCTCCAGGCCTCCATAAGCAGCGCCTGCGAAGAGACGCCCGGTCACTCAACCAGGAAACAACAAGACTGGTTTGACGAGAATGACCAGGAGATCCTGGAGCTAATAAACCGCAAGTGCAGGGCATTGATGCAACCCAACTCTGGAGCAGCAAAGCAACTCTACAGATGGCTGAAGACCGAGGTCCAACAAAAAACCCGTGGCCTAAAGAATAGATGGTGGGTGGAGAAAGCACAGGAGGTCCAGCAGCTGGCCGACAACCATGAGCGTGAGGATTCTTCAGCGCAGTCAAGACCACCTATGGCCCAAGCACCCAAGGCCCCATCCCATTGCTGGCCAAGAATGGGGAGACACTCATCAAGGGCACCGAGGCAGTGAGGGCCGGCTGGAAGGAGCACTCCAAAGATCTCCTTAACCGAGAGTCTGCCTTTGGCACGAGTGTCCTCGACTCCATCCGGCAGCATGTGACCCGCCACCATCTCAACAAAACCCCAGCCCTGCACGAGGTAGAAAAGGCCATCTGTCAGCTCAGGAACAGCAAGGCAACGGGAGCAGATGGAATCCCTGCTGAGGCACTAAAGTATGGCGGAGAGGCACTGTTGGCATGAATGCATGACCTCATCTCTCTCATCTGGAAGGAGGAGAGCATGCCGGGAGATCTCAGAGATGCCGTAATCGTGACCATCTTTAAAAAAGGGGACAAGTCCGACTGCGGCAACTACAGAGGAATCTCCCTGTTGTCAGCCACTGGAAAGTCATCGCTAGAATCCTCCTCAACCGTCTTCTCCCTGTGGCTGAGGAGCTCCTCCCGGAGTAACAATGCGGTACAATGGACATGATCTTCATGGCGTGACAACAGCAAGAGAAATGCAGGGAACAACACCAACCCTTGTACATGGCCTCCTTTGACCTCACAAAGGCCTTTGACACTGTTAACCATTTCGGCTGCCCCCAAAAGTTTGTCGCCATCCTCCGCCTGCTACATGACGACATGCAGGCCGTGATCCTGACCAGCGGATCCACCACAGACCCAATCCATGTCCAGACCGGGGTCAAGCAGGGCTTGCGTCACCGTGCCAACCCTCTTCTCAAACTTCCTCGCTGCAATGCTCCACATCACACTCAACAAGCTCCCCGCTGGAGTGGAACTAAACAATAGAACCAGTGGGAACCTGTTCAACCTTCGTCGCCTCCAGGCTAGATCCAAGGTCGTCCCATCCTCTGTCATCGAACTACAGTATGCGGCCGATACTTGCGTCTGCGCACATTCAGAGGCCTAACTCCAAGCCATCGTCAACATCTTCACCGAGGCGTACGACTGCCAGGTCGGCCCGACACTTATGCCCCCGGGTTCGGCCGGACCACTAACAGCCAGCCTGGGCTGACCCAGCCAAAACCCTCCCTGGTGGCCCAGTGTTTGCCACTGAAGTGGCTGCAGAGTTCCCAGCGGCTGTCCCCTTTAACTGAAGGGGAGAGACGTTGTGATGCGTCAGCGCGCTGATGATGACCAGTCGAGGCGGCAGACCCGCTGCTAGGGCACTTCCACCCCTCAGTCACCACGACTTCCACATGGATCACGGCAGAGAAGAACTTCAGAAAACAGAGGCAATGCCCTGTTTCGGGCAGAGGTCACTTTCTCCCCCAAAGTGTGTTAAAGAGAGCATTTACTGAATTGCAAAACTTCTTGCACTCTTTGTAGTTTCAAGCATTTTAAAACCATCTAGCAAATCTTCCGAGCTTCCCAAATATGTTGATAATGATACAAAATAAAAGCAAAAATGCTGGAAATCTGAAATGAAAACAGAAGATACTGATCATTTCTTCTAAACTACTGGCTCACAGGAAGCTAAGAAATCACTGAATCAGTCAAAAGGATCACCTACAAAAATCTTGAAACTATTTCCATAAGCACCTTGAACCCTTCTGGTATGCTCACCAACCTTTCTGGTTTGTCTGAAAAGGCTTATGCCATCATCAGGCTAACCAAGCCTCCTGCATTTGTCAGGGACCCACACAGGAGAGTGTGCGTATAACAGCTCCCGATCAGAAACACATCAGTCTCGCCTGTCATCAACCACCCAATAGCTCGTCTTCATTTTCACTGCAGTGATTTACAGTGTTACTTTACTGAATAAAATGTAAGGATCCTTTCATTGCATTGTACATATTAGTGCAGTAACGCAAGTGCTTGTGAGATGTACGTTGCACTGTTCTATGCTTAAAAAGAGCTGGTGATACAAGCCTCATTCTTGTGCACCTTCAGAACATTCCAGCCGCAGGAAGGACAGTTATATACAGATGACAAATTGGATTCTAAATTAGAAGTGAAGAGGCAGCATCGTATGGATGAGACATCAACTGCTGATGCGTACTGTTGTGTTATTGGCATTAGAATGAATTCCTCGTCATCAGTAAAAGAAAAATAAAAGCAGAGGCTGTGACTAATTAGTGTTAACAAGGTAATCAGTTCACCATTGATAAATCTCTCTGGTATTACGAGTAGGCAATGAGAGGGATGTGGTGTGTGTGCAAGAGTAACAAAGTGATCCCAGGTGGGCAGAGGAAACGTTATAAGGACACCCTCAAAGCCTCCCTGATAAAGTGCAATATCCCCACCGACACCTGGGAGTCCCTGGCTCAAGATCGCCCTAAGTAGAGGAAATGCATCCAGGAGGGCGCTGAGCACCATGCAGAAACCAAGCGCAGGCAGCGGAAAGAGCATGCGACAAACCAGACTCCCCACCCACCCTTTCCTTCAACCACTGTCTGTCCCACCTGTGACAGAGACTGTAATTCCCGTATTGGACTATACAGTCACCTGAGAACTCACTTTTAGAGTGGAAGCAAGTCTTCCTCGATTCCGAGGGACTGCCTATGAGGAGGATGATGATGATGTAACAGGACCCACATTGACCCACAGGGACCCTAGGGACATTGCCTGCCTGAGGTATACCGATTGATGTCTGCATAATTGTTCCTTTTCCTATGTAACAGATAAGCTAGTGCACATATGAAGGCAAGGATGATAGCGCAAATCTGTCATTTGTCATTGCACAGCACGACACAAAGCAAAAGCATGAGTGCGAAGGGCAGGTGAGCTTCAAAGGGAATATTTAGTGTGGTTTTGTACGGTGTTTCATAACAGTTTGTAGGTATCAGTTAGCTTTCCTTCCACAAGAAAAGACTTTAGCTGTTACCTTATTTTATTACCCATGTTTCTCTGTCAGCTTACAGATAGTCACTTCCAGGAATCTCATGGCTTGTAGAATCAGTGCCCAATCTTGGTGAATCTGGTATCTTTCAAGTACATGCATCTCTCTTAAAACTAGGTTTAGAGAGCTTTTAATATAGAATCCCCAGGGCTACGTTATAGTATTTTGCACAGTTGACTCTTGGCATGTGGATATCACATAGTGAATGGCACTGCAGTCAATGGGATATAGACTACCTCCACCAATTTTGCTGCCTTCCACATTTTTAATGTACATTTGCTGAGCTGGCTGTGTTGAGCAGCATTACTTTAGGCCATAATATTGAGTCTACTCTCCAAACCAGCACAGAATATTGGGTCTACTCTCCAAATCATCTACCCACAACAGGCCTACCATAGCGCACAGGTACAGGTCAGTACCAATGACCAAGAGTGATACATGGAGTCACAAATGATAACTTATGTGACTGTGACCATGGTAAACTATCCCTCCTTATCTTTCTTGACCGTCGGCAGCCTTTGACTCGGTTAACTATACCATCCTCCTCCAACGCCTCTCCTCCATGGTCCAGCTGGGTGGGACTGCACTCGCCTGGTTCCATTCTTATCTATCCAGGTGTAGCCAGGGAATCACCTGCAATGGCTTCTCTTCCCGCCCCCGCATCGTTATCTCTGAAGTCCACCAAGGATCTATCCTTGGACCCCCTCCTATGTCTCACCAAATGCTGCCTCTTGGCGACATCATCTGAAAACACAGCATCAGGTTCCACGTGCACACCCAGCCTGACCTCACAAGCACCTCTCTCAACCCCTCCACTGTCTGATTTGTCAGGCTGCTTGTCTGATATCTAGTGCTAGGGCAAAAATTTCCTCCAACTAAATATTGGGATGACCAAAGCCATTGGGCTGGATTTTAGACTTTTCTGTTTTGGGGCAAAAACGAAGGCGGGGTGGGAAAGTTACCGGCCGGAAATGTTACTGGCCGGGAATAGTCTGCGCTTCGGCACTTGGGCCCTACGTCAGGGGGTGCAGCGCGAAGGGAGGCATTGTACACTTTTTGTGGCACAAAAATGGGAAACTCGCAAACTAAACTGCCGGGCCGTGTGCGCTCTAAGAGATGCCTGGGAGCGGGCGGGGGGACCTTAAAGAAAAAACACAAAAAAACAGTACCAAAACATTGCCCACGCCACCACAACACATCGCTAAAAAAATTTAAAGAACAAACACCTTTGGAGTACTTTTCCTTCCTCACAGCCGCTGGCATGGCTGGACTGCACTGATTTCCCAGGCGGTCATTGCGGGCGTACTTCCGGGCGGACGGGTCAGGGAAAAGTCCAAACATCTGCCAGTGTTGCGGCGAGAGGCGTTGCACCTCTGGCGCTGCTCTTCCTGGCGATGCCGCAAAAACAGACCAGAGGATCGCGATGGGGCGCAGGAGACTTGAACGCCGCATTTCACGCCTCTCCGGGGCAAAACCCGGAGCGCAAAGGGCCGGACAACCCAATCCAAAGGCTTTGGTCCCTGCCACAAACTCCATTTCTGAGCCACCGACTCCATCGCTCTCGTCGGCTACTGTCTGAGGCTGAACCAGACTGTTTGCAACCTTGCCATCCTATTAGACCCTACGTTGAGCTTCCGACTACTTATCCGCTCCATCACTAAGGCCACCTATTTCCACCTCCGTACCATCGCCCGACTCCACCCTGTCTCAGCTCATCCGTTGCCTAAACCCTCATCTATGCCTTAGTTACTTCCAGGTGTGACTATTCCAATGCTCTCCTGGCTGGCCTCCCTCCTTCCACCCTTGATAAACTTAAGCTCATGCAAAACACTGCTGCCCTTACTCTAACTGACACCAAGTCCCGCTCACACATCACCCCTGTGATCGCTGACCTACATTGGCTCTCGGTCCGGCAACGCCACAATTTTAAAGTGCTCATCCTAGCTTTCAAATCCCTCCATGGCCTCGTCCCTCTCTATCTCTGTAACCTCCTCCAGCCCCACAACCTTTCAAGATCTCTGCACTCCTCCAATTTTTACCTCTTACTCATCCCTGATTTTAGTTTTTCATTTCAGCTGTGGCATGGGGTTGGAGAAGGGAGAATGGACAGAAGCACAGAGGGAGTCCACAGGAAAAGACAGTGACTGTTTTCGTGCACCTTCCAGCAGCTGCATAAACCTCCTGCCGATCTTTCAGGCGATGGTGGGTGAAGAGCCACAGCATGGGAAGGAGGGAGCCATGCCTTTAGCTGCCCAGCTCTGGAACTCCTTCCCTAAACCGCTCCCCCTCTCTACCTTCCTCTCCCCCATTTAAGATGCTCCTTAAAACCTACCTATTTGATCAAGTTTTTGGCCATTGCCCTAATATCTCCTTATGTGGCTTGGTGTCAAATTTTGTTTGATAACGCTCCTGTGAAGCGCCTTGGAAAGTTTTGCAACGTTAAAGGCACTATATAAATGCAAGTTGTTGTAGCTGTGAGATACATTTAGTATTGTTGTACAAAGACCAGCACCTTGGGAGAGAATGCTGGTAAGGCACCAGCTAATGTTTCTCCCTCCTTCCCGTGGTGTGGACCTTCACCTACCATCGCCTGACAGATCGGCAGGAGACTTGTCCAGCTGCTGGAAAGTGCACGAAAACAGTCACTGCCTTTTCCTGTGGGCCCCCTCTGTGCTTCTGTCCATCTCCCTTTTCTAACCCCATGTCACAGCTGAAATGAAAAACTACGATTCAGAAATTGCAGCAATATACCTGCATGTTCTTGGCTGCAGTCTGAGAGAGGTCAATTAAACTGGGTCATCTCTCTGTGCTGAAGTCTAACAGTGAAAGCAAGTGGTGCTCAATCACTGTACTTAGTGAATATGCCCCTGACATTCTGGTTCATTTAATTTTTATTTTTTATTGCAGATTAAATCAGTCTTCACTCAGCTAAACAGAAATTACACACTTTCTAAAAAAACATATTGTGTAAAAAGGAAACTTACCCATCCCAAGTTTATTCACAAGTATAGTTGCACGATTATAGTGAAACACACTCGGTATATTTAGAATCTTTAAATTGAAGTGTGTCTGAGGACGCCTCAAGGTGAATTGGCTGTTCCTGTGCACGGGATGCCAAGCTTGTGAGGAAAGTCTGTCAGTTACATCCATCACTTACTGTTTGTACAATCATTTAGAATTATACAAACAATGAAAGCACATTTTATCAGACAATAGAGGCATGTAATTAATTTGTTGCACTCTGATCAATACAGCAAACTAATTCTGCTACAGCTTGAAGATTGGCATGAACGATTCAGCTCATTTTAAAATTCTTCAAAATCATTACAGTGGATCAGATATACAGAGGAAAATAAACCAATTCAAAAATATTAGAGTTTACCACAATATTTGTACATATCTGAAGAAAGACAGTGAATTTATTATGGCTGATTTTCCCATTTCCCTGGGTGCAAAGGTTAAATGAGAGGGGCAGAGAACCATTTTGCCAAGTGTACACTCATAAGAACATACGAAATAGGAGCAGGAGTCGGCCACACGGCCCCTCGAGCCTGCTCTGCCATTCAATAAGATCATGGCTGATCTGCTCTTGGCCTCAACTTCACTTTCCTGCCTGTTCCCCATAAACCATTGACTCCCTTTACATTGCCAGAGATTTCTGGGGAGATTGGGGTGAGAGGTGGGGCGATTTCTAGGCCTAACCCTACATTACACTGCCACTTCCACATTAATCAAAGTGGTTTTGTGCGTGCATTAATAGAAAAGTATCATCATCATAGGCGGTCCCACGAATGATATATATAACCAAGGAGATTACTGAGTGCACCAGAGCGGTGAGATTTCCAGAGAGCTATCTCACTTCGGTTTGACGCGACACTGAATGGAGTATAATTCCAGCCTAAGAGTGGGGTGAGGTGATGGTGGAGGGGGAATAAAGAGTTAAATAAGATTGTCTTGGGAGGAGAAATGTGTGAGAGGGTGTTTGTAGCATGAGCTCTCCTCTAATTCTGCCCTCCTGAGCATCCCTGATTATAATTACTCAACCATTGGTGGCCGTCCCTTCTGTTGCCGAGGCCCCCTGTTGCCGAGGCCCCAAGCTCTGGAACCCCCTGCCTAAACCTCTCCATCTCTCTACCTCTCTTTTTTCCTTCAAGATGCTCCTTAAAACCTCCCTCTGTTGCGCTAATTTCCACATGCGGCTCGGTGTCAAATTTATATCACATAATACTCCTGTGAAGCGCCTTAGGACATTTCACTATGTTAAAGGTGCTACATAAATACAAGTTGTTGTTGCTGTTGTTGTAAATACCAAGGTGCCTATTTCTACCACCGATGATCCCACCAAAGTTCCTGGAATCAGGGAGCAAGGGCCTAGAAAGCACTCCTTTAGCAACTGGCACATCCGCAGTGTCCTTCACCAGAAGAGGCATGCTTCCTGCATTGTAAGTGACCAACCAGCAAGAGGTTTCCTTCCCCAGAAACAAAATGGGGTAAACCACCGCCCACCCCACCCCCCCCAAAAAAAAAAAATACCATGGCCTTTTTTGTAAGGGGACATTCTTACATTTAAAAAACATTCTTTTTAAGTACTTTTCTCATCTTTGGGAGTACAGTTCCCAATTGTAACCTGGATATTCCTCCCCGCCCACCATCCCCAACAAAGGGTTCCGCTTGTACTGGAATGGAAGCTGATATGTCTCCTCCCTCGATGAATTGGCCAATATTAGATCAGATGCCGTGCAGGCTGTGGATGCAGGAACACTCGGCAATGGGAGTCCCCCATACTCAGCCCTGCAGCCTCTGATGCTGGAGCCCCAATAAGAGTCAGATGGAGGTTTCGCCACCCTTCCTAAGCCCAGTGGGAACTTTGTCCAAAGGCTGGTGGCCAGCGTATCCTGGTCTTGATGGAATTTGCAGCCATTCAGCCAAAGTTAGGGCTCAGGGTCCTCGAGAACAGCTGCACAATTACTGCCCACAACAAGCTTGCATTTAAATAGTTTGAATACTGTGGCCGTTGGGGGTATAAAGAGCTGGAGCGTGGGCCCTACAACATCGTGGGCCACCCTGACCTGCGAGAGGACACCACCGCAGGTCGGGAGTATAAAGAGCAAGTGTGGGCCCTACAACATCATAGGCATACCACTACAGCTTCCAGCGCGAGTCGTCCCAAGTGTGCGACGACTTCGAGGTGGGCGACTGGGTGACGTCATGAAGGCCCAGGTCACCAGTTAGAGTGTGGGCTGGAACATCAGCGGGGCCCAGGCACAGCGGAGGAGTGGGAAGGTCGGGGCGGATAGCAGCTAGAGATCGGGCGGAGGTGCGGCAAATGTTTTGTGGTGGGGGAGGGGCGAGAGATCATGGCAGAGGAACGGTGAGAGATCGTGGCGGAGGTGCGGCGAATGTTTGTCCCGGAGGAGCGGCAAGTGATCGTGGTGGAGGTGCAGGGCCCAGAAGAGCCGAGGGCCCAGGGGCAGCATGGGCCAGCCCACACTGCGATATGTGCGCGCACTAGGTCCGTGCAGCAGAGCTGGTCTCCAGCCATCCTGGTTTACCCTTGCCACTGGACCAAGACCTAGCTCTATCAAACCCGTGTGATGGCTGGTGTGCAACGGTCACCACACGTTAAAAAAATTCACGCACAGGCATCTTCCACCCCTGAAGTTCAGGACTGAAATATCGGGTCATCCATTGAAACATCTGTGAACTCATGTGGAAGCAAATCATCCTCGTTCGAGCGACCGCAAATGATGATGATGATGGTTGTCATGTATTTAAGTATCAGCTTTTGCAATTTTCTATAGTTGACTAATGGTTGCAGGGCGAGATAGAGGTGATCTTCAAGAGCATGCAGTCAATAATGAAAATGAAGGAAGAAGCTGCAGACTCGGGTGATAACAGGATTGTTCACAGCATTTTAGCCTCTCTTCCTCTTCATTATGTCAAGAGTGAAAAGTATTTGAATTCTCAAGATTTTGAGCCAGTCTTTTAAATCGTTCTCAAAACCAAACAGTTTGGCAGTGTTTTTGCTTCTGCATGCGACAGCCTGTGATTATCCAGCCATTGAAGTGAATGAGTGGAAAATTGAAGGTTGGAGAGCAGACAATCGTGAGCATGTGAACACAGAAACAAAAATCCCAGCCTTTCTCCCTCAGTAGTAGACAATTGTGGCAATTTTCTAAAAGTATGTACCTATTTCATTTATTTTAGCAATTACTGGGTAAACGTAGAAACATAGAAAACAGGTGCAGGAGTAGGCCATTCGGCCCTTTGAGCCTGCACCACCATTCAATAAGATCATGGCTGATCATTCCCTCAGTAACTTCCCTGTACCTTTTAGCATTTATTGCAATATCATTTTTCCTTTCTCTTACAATCTGCAAGGTTTTAAAACTCAACCTTGGTATCAACTAATCTCGACCTCTCGATTTACTGTGCACTTTATCCAACGTCAGTCCCGTACTGCACTATGGGACTTGGGTCTTCGCCTCGTATTTTCACCTGACAAAAATGCAGAATTACATAAAATTATTCATTTAGAATATTTTGTGAATAAACTGTAAAGGTTATGGGAACTGCCTACCGCTGTTATCTTTTCACCTCCTGTTCAAACTCGCCTGTTTCTGTGTCCTCTGTATGGCAACAGTTTATAGCCCAACGCAATTATAAAAAAACATTTCTGAACCAATGAAACCATTAAAATAGGAGGTGACTTTTAAAGTTGGTGATTTTTAACTGACATTTTATATGAGCTCACCTCAGATTTAGTGGGCAAGCACTTTACCTTGTTCAGAGCTGATGAGCCATTTGAGCTCATCAGACACAGCAATGAGGTCTGTGAAGGTGATCTATTTTTAAACCTATACTACTTGCATAAAGATGGAGAGCAACATAAAAGTGACAAAGAAAAACTGAGTATTAGAAACAGCACCAATCACTCAGACAGTTCAAGTGCAAACTGAATGGTTTTATAAGACTGCTTTGATCTTTTCTCGTAGGCAAATGTATTTGTATATGAAGGGTTGTAAGACAGCAAAGATCTTTGGGGAATAGAGAGCTACTGCAATAGAAACAGGATAAGCCACCAAACCTTAATCTTAATGAGGAATTAACCTAATATTTTAGTAAAATGCTCGCTATCATTAAGATGAAAGATATTCATGTATCTTATTGTGGGGATTATTTAATTGTTGTATAATTCCTTGTTGCAAATGTAGGCAAGGTCTCAATTTTAATATGGCTGCAATTTACTCAATGGGTGTTCACATTATTATGAACACAATAATAACATGAAATTGTTAAATTTTCCATCCACCTATTATATTTTTATTAATTTCCTACAATCAAAATAGAGCATGATCAATTTTTAAAATAATTAAAAATGGGCCTCAAAAACCATCTGAACCATGAGAGACTGATGTAGATATTGCTGCTGTATAATGCTGTCCTAACTCATGGGAGGATAGAACAACAACAACTTGTATTTATATAGAGCCTTTAACATAGTGAAACGTCCCAAGGTGCTTCACAGGAGTATTATGAGACAAAAAAATTTGACACCGAGCCACATAAGGAGGAATTAGGGCAGGTGACCAAAAGCTGGGTCAAAGAGGCAGGTTTTAAGGAGCATCTTAAAGGAGGAAAGAGAGGTAGAGAGGCGGAGAGGTTTAGGGAGGGAGTTCCAGAGCTTGGGGCCCAGGCAACAGAAGGCATCGCCACCAATGGTTGAGCGATTATAATCAGGGATTCTCAAGAGGCCAGAGTTAGAGCGCAGACATCTCGGGGGTTACTTTATTGTCCCAGAGCAGAATAGCTAAGGATTTAATAATCTGCTATAGATCATGAACTAATATAAACAGGGAACACTGCATGAAAAATATTTTGTAGATCTGCATATTTTTGCTAGGTTAACTTTGTGATAAGCACGTAAGATGCCCGGAAATTCAATTGAAAGTTCAGCTTGTTCATTTCCCAGTGGTCTCTTTCAGGTCAATCTGATTTGGGAAGCTGCAGGTTTAAAAGTGCGAGGCTTATAAAGGAGAAAATTAGCCAGATAACTGGAAAGTGGTGGAGAGGGTTAAAGAAAATCAACATCGACGGTGGTAAAATTAGGTCAGGTCTCTTGGAGAAGTCCAGCTTCAGGCAACTTGCAAAATGAAAAAAAAGGAAGCAATCTGGTCAAAAAGATAATGAGAGCTAAGGGCGAGATTCTCCTCCGTAACAGATGTTGAGGCGAGTGTTGGGAGTTAAATCATCTCAGTCTTTGTGAGAGATAAATCCGGAGTACTGGTTAATATATATATATAAAACCTCCAGGACCCAAACCTTGGGAACAGACAATACATTTATTAATTCTCTGCATAAATAATTGCTACAAAGAATGCATTTGATATGTGAAAAGTTTATTTCTGTAAAGTGGTAGGAGTCTTATGTTCCGTGGTTAAGATGGAGAATACCACAGCAACCCACACCAGAATGAGTACAAGTGTTAGCATGGAAATATCATCTAATGTCTCATAAATATAGAATGCGGTCTTGATTTCAAAAAGTGATGAACATTATTTTTTTACAAGTCCAATTCTCCATAATATAATTGTTTCATAGAGATTTATGGGGCACAAAATTATTTTTGCGGCGGGGGGGGGGGGTGCTACCGGCTCCCACAAAATTGCGCGGAACTTAACAAGAGGCTCGAAAACGGTAGCACCGCGTCTCGTTCGTAGCGCTCCGGGCCACCGCACCTCTGACGATGATGATGTCATTGCTGTGCGCAGTAATCACTATTTGCTCCGCAGCTACCCCTTTCCGCCCACAACCCACACCAATACCGTAGAGCATCCTGACAATGCCCAAGCCATTCCTGTCATAATCATCACTATTGCGGGTCAGGGGGAGGGGAGGGTTACCGTTATGTCTCACCATTCACTGCAACTCACTAAGCCACTTCCAAAGGTGCATACAAATCTGTCCAAGAACGCAAAGGTTTCAATGTTTGACACCACATTAACAGAAACCTTACATGAACATTGCATAAAACACCCAAGTGTGTTGCTAGTTGGTATGATTGGACTAGGATGAGGATGTGTGTGAGGGGTGGCGAGTGAGATGGGAATGTGATAATATAGATAGAGATGGATGGAGGTGTAAGGTAAGTTCTGTGTGTGCAGGAGTAGGGTAGGGAAGACAGAGTGACGGGGATGTGATGAGATGCACAGCAGGTAGAGGTTGAGTATGGCGCTCTACGTGATCTACTGAGATCATTGAAATGTTTGCGGCATTGCACCCAGGCCCTCCTGACCATATCCCTGCTCGTGCCCTCCTCTGCAACCAGGCTATGTTGATCTCCTGGGGAGGTCTCTTCTGCCCATGGGAAGGGAAGAGGACCTCGCTGTGTGCTGTGACTCCCTCTATAAGCATACGGAGGGAGTTATGGGAGAACCTGGGTGCAGCACAAATGTCAAAATAAATTTGGGCTTGGCCCCTTTAAAGAAAGTGGCTGATGACACGTCATCAAATGATGTCACCAGACCCGCTTCCTCTAATTGGCTGAGAAACGCGCTGGTTGGGCCAAGCCCAATCAAGGTCAATTCATTTCAGATCGAGGGATAGAGCCAGCATCAGGGTCAGGACCCACCACCGACGTCACCCGCCACGGACCACCGTGGTCAACAAAATCACGGCCTTGGTTCCTGAACTCTTTATTCCATTTCCCAGGATCTCAAAACTGTCAAACTCCTAATTTTCTCCAACAAGCTGTGTGATACATTTTAAACAGAGGATGTATGCACATATATGCAAAATGACTACCAATTATGTACTATTTTATATTTATGCTTCAGAATAATCGAAAAGCAGACAGTTTCTAATTATCCTACCTGACTATCAACTGGTTTGCCTACAAATAAACTTGGATTTACATAACATACCAATCCCTAACAGCTGTCATACATGGCATTTCTTCCCTCACTTGATTTGCTTTTCAAAATAAAAAAAAAACAAAGGAATTGTATTTGGAAACCCAAATTACCAACTGTGTTTTTGTTGATAAGACAGAGACACACATGTCCGGGGACCACTTACAAAATTTAAAATTCAATGTTATAGAATTCCCTTGTCAAAATCCCCTGGAATCACCCCCACCCTTTGGTGACTGAAGAGACCAACGCTGGCCAGGTCCCGAACTTCATTTTAAAGGGTGGAAGATGCCTGTTTGTGAATTCTTTTAATGTGGGGTGGCCGTTGCACACCAGCTACCACACGGACTTGACAGAGCAAGGTCTTGGTCCAGTGGCAAGGGGATCCAAGATAATTGGAGACCAGGCTGTGCTGACTCGGCCTAGCGCACACACACATATTCCTACTGACCCACTCCCAGTGTAGGAAGCCGGGTGTAGCGATACATTCCTCCCACAGGCACCGTGCAGTCTGGATGCACAGTGGCTCCGTGAAATATCTACGGACCCCCAAAGCTACTCAGAACCCAACCATACATTCAACTCCAGATGTGTTAAATGTCGGCTCCACATTCCACATTTCTACCTTAGATTCTTCTATGGTGATGCCCCACTGCAATACTGTCAAACTCCCAACAAAGCCTTCTGCCAAAACCCAAGGATGATTCCCCAATGCCGACAAAACCCAAGGCGAAACCCAGTGTTACAAATGCACAGCACAGCCCACAAGCGGCGTTAAAGCCAGAGTACTGTTAGATACCAGATCACCACCTCCAATTGATGCACTTTGCATGCAAACCTGCTCTGTCTTCTCAGCTTTAAAAATGGTAAGAGTTAAAAATTAAATATATGGGTAAAGAACTATATAGAACAGTCACTCAATTACAGTTTTCTCAGAATAATAGAGTTGTGAAATTCAATTCCAACGCACCAGTGAAAATCCAATGCATTTTGATAAAAATGGAACATGACAGTCGGTGGTTATTTATTTTGTCGTGTATTCTGATGCAAATCCTGGCTACTCTTGAAGCTGCTGTGTGGGTGCCTACTTACCATTGGTCTGCCTCTAATTAAAGCTGGGAGGAAGAATGTGCAAATGTCTGCCGTTATCCCTTGGTTTGGTATTTGAAAATCGCACAGCAATAACAAGCTACACAGCAAGGAGCGCCTAACAGGAAAGAACCAACTGGAACGGTGTCCCAAGTGCCAGCAGATAACACTTGGAGTGTGAATTTCTTAGTCATGTAAAGAGGAGCTGCAATTCCAGGCAGTTATAAGCAAATGCGAGCAATATGTTCCAGAATCTAGCAACACAATGCATCACAGCTGGGCAAGGAAAAAGAAATAAGGGAGTTTGGATACCAGAATGCTTCATTAGTCATCAAGGTGACTTTAAGAGCATATCCCTGTGTTTTATAGCTCCTCTACTGCAATTTCTTATTGCCTCTTCCCCGTCCAATTCAGATTTCAAAGACACAGAGGGACCTTAATGTCTCAATAAATTCTCTTCTGCCTTGGACCTACAATTTAAAGGTGATTGGTATTGTCAGTGAATGTCAGACTGCTTTGTTAATTATCTAGAATCTGACATCCATTTGGCTACCGCTGACTTCACAGAAGCCATTTTAATTTTCTATATGAGATTGAGACCCGAGATCCAGAATCCCTGCAGCCCTAAATACAACAGACAGTTCCCTCGGGAATATAAGCCCACCTGTGGCCATTTGATGACCTTGTGACTTCTGGATGTCATGCCATCAAATCTTTATATTTAGATATCGAAGCTTCTGTCCGGGAATAGGAACATGCTATTCAGGTGACAGGCTAGACAGTAATTCCTAAACTCCTGAAGCAAGTATTGGAAGCAAAACCCAGAGGCATAATACTAAAAATGGCACTACATGGTCCACTGAGATCTCCAACTCCAAAATGGCTGAGACAAACATTATCAAACTAGCCAGGTAATGGAATCCGATTAACAGTGACATGACAGTTGCAGTAACACAGGAAGCTTCAAATATCCTATTTGACAGATCAAACACCTTTGCTCAATAATCAAGAGCTCCTAGAAATGAAAGTAAAGAATCGTTGGCAACCTGTGATGCTGAAGGGTCACTGTCCAGCCTGAAAAATCTTTGAAGTAATTTCACTTCATCAAGAACAAAAATCATAAGATTTTACATCAATATGTGTCTATTTTGCAGGGCTGATCTATTTGTTCGAGATGCAATATTCTGCCCTAAAATGCCTTATTTATAACTTCTAGTGGCATCCCATTCAAAGATTAGTCTGCAGAGTAGAAATCAATAGAGCAGTGCATTACTATATACTTTATAGAGCGGCATATGCCCATGGATACAAATATTTCAATATTATATTGCTTTTGAGGATGAAATTCATTGCATTTACTACAGGAATAGGTAATAAAAATAAGCAAATGTTTTAGTACCCAAAAAGACAGTAAATTAGTGCAGTTTAATCAACTTATATGAAATTCTGATCTGATCACATTAAAGGTATATTATGATGTATGCAAATTAGAACTGAACCACATTTTGCGTCTTACGTAGTTCGTAATGATAGAGTTGTCTCATTAAATGCAGTTCTGATCGTCGGCAGCTCATTTAGCTGTTCTGATATATTTAACAGGATTCAATCATATATTCATCAGTTTTCTTGATTCCATTTGAGAACTATTCTTGTGTGTTAAATCATGCAGCATGCTAATGATACAGCATTAAAATACATGCATTTATACAGCTTGGTAGCACCGTGAATTATGAGGCTGTTCTTTCCTCTCTGAAAGTGGGTTTAAATCCAGCTTAGACTGATGGGGAATGAAGTCTCCGCTCTCAGCTGGTTGCAAGAATCCGATGTGTAATGAGTTGGTGCTGTGTCAATGCAGTTGTTAGTGGAGGTGACTCAACAGCACGGAGTTCCCTCTTTCGTTATCCGAAATGGCAAACTAAGTCAGAGAGGCTAAGGGAAATGGAAGTGTGATAGTGGTGCAGGTGGTGGACTGTTTCTTGAGTTGGGAAGGCGGCACACTATTGGAGCAAAGCAGAGGAGGGTTCAATCTCCAGCGAATTGTTCTAATCCTGACTGAGAAGGGCTTGATGCTGATGTCATCCGCCTACAAAAGAAGCACATTCCATTATGCAAAGCAGCTATGTTACTGGGCCAATAATCCAGAGGCCTAGACTAATGATACAGAGACATGAGTTCAAATCCCACCACAGCAGCTGGGGAATTTAAATTCAGTTAATTAAATAAATCTGGAATAAAAAGCTAGTATCAGTAATGGTGACCAGGAAACTACCGGATTGTTGTAAAAACCCTTCTGGTTCCTTTAGGGAAGGAAACCTGCCGCTCTTACCCGGTCTGGTCTATATGTGACTCCAGACCCACAGCAATGTGGTTGACTCTTAACTGTCCTCTGAAATGGCCGAGCAAGCCACTCAGTTGTACCTAACTGCTACAACAAAATCACTGCACCGTCACCACACGGACTGCAGCGGTTCAAGAAGGCAGCTCACCACCACCTTCTCAAGGGCAATCAGGGATGGGCAATAAATGCTGGCCTTGCCAGTGATGCCCACATCCCGTGATCAAATAAATGTTAAAAATATGTAAATCTAAAAGGTGCAGAAAAAAAATGAATGAGCAAACACATTAATGTGCAATTGAGAAATGGCTAGCATTATATGGTGAGAAAGGAGCTAATATAAGGAGCTGTGTACATCACACATTGGTGCACAGCTTTAGCTCCCACGTCACAGTCATTTTTATTATCCTATATTAGACCATCTGTCCCATGAGAAGAAGGCTTGACATGTAATGTTGAAGTTGAATAACAAGATTGATGGAAAATAAAACCCTGCATCTTTCATCTTTCAGAAAACAAATAGGTTTTAGACAATAAATTGAATTTTGCTGGCACCATTTACCATCACCGGTTGATTGAGTAACTATCTTGTCACTGGCGGTTGGCTATTACGCGGCATTTACCTGATTTTTGTTGTTGGTGAGAACCGATACCCAGTGCTTACTCCACCACAAGTATATCAGCTGTTAACCTAGACATTACTGCTAGTATCAATGCGTGAATGCTAAATATGCTCGCATGATATTCCTCTGCTATTTTAGTGGAGCAATGAACCCCTTTAAAATTAACGGGTTAACACTGTTAAAATAGTGGCCAGAGTAGGGTCAGTATGAATACTTTTAAACGTTTGTCTGCTAATATGAATACTTTTAAGCATTTGGTGATTGGACTCTAGGGGTATCGAGGGATATGGAAATCAGCGGGAAAGTGGAGTTGAGGTCAAAGATCAGCCATGATCATATTGAACGGCAGAGCAGGCTCGAGAGACCCTATGGCTTACTCCTGCTCCTAATTCTTATGTTCTAATGTTTGCTGATAATCTCCAGACCATATCTTATATTTCTATGGTTCTGATATGGAAGTGACCTATTTGTAACGTGTTACTGGAGAGTAAAAGTAACTATGTACTGAACTATCCATTGTAATTCTAATCTTCAGATTGAAGGGAAATATGAATGCATCCATATGCTAACTATACAGTCAGGCCATACTCATATATTGGTTGTCTGGAAATATTCCAAGGAGTATTTGGCATCCTGATGTTATTGTGTGTATAATTTTGATGTTATCTGAAACGAACACACACAGGTATTTTGAGTGAACATATTCAGTGAATGGGTAGATTCTAACTTGAAAATTAGTTGTAACGATCGCAGGCTATTGAAAAATTCAACCACCGTTTTATTAATCCAAATCTGTGGGGAAACTCTTAATCCAATTTATAGATTATCTTCCTAAAATGCATTATTCATAAACATAATGCACCCAATCTTATTCATTATTAGTTAACAATGACCTTCCCAGGGGGCTTGTTGAGTGGTACCCATTCGCACTTTTTTGCTGTGGGAGCAGTTTCTGCCAACGGCTAATCTTTCGGCGTAATCTGCCTGTGTGGTTGATCTATGACACGTGAACAACCTCATCAATTTACCAACAGTCTCTTGTTGCGCTCTATAATGGTTATTGTGCGGAGACCTTACAAGGAGCCTTCTCTTTGATGCCGTTGCCACACAACATGTAGATAAACATCTTTATTAAGCTTCAGTGTGTCAGATTGAGCTGATTAAAACTGTCTAACCCTTGAACTCAATTTCCAGGTTCGCAGCTGCTGCACTGGATTTTGCCGATTAGCTCGCTTCAGAAAACACACATCAACCACTGCAGCTCAACATCTCTCAGTCATTTGGGTTTATTTCCACAAGAGAGCAAGTCCATAATGTGGGCTCAATGTTGTTTTCCTGGAACAGTAAACTCAATTGTACTTTTGGAGCTGCATCTTTCAACAGAGCAAGGCCACATTTGCCGAGGCAGTTTCTTTCAGGGTTGCCACCGATCTGATTGTGGGCCAAGACCGTCCAGTTTAAAAAATACAAACCAGCCAACATCAAAAATTTAAAACAAAGTCAAATTTTCCTGCTTTTGCGGGTCATGATGCGGAGGCACTATTGCGTCCGTACACTAGTCGAAACATCACTGATAAACATACTGATAATCATATGTCTAGATACGTGTTGTATTAACATTTTCCATCACGTTTCATCGGCAGCAAAGCAGCAAAGATCCGAAAACCTGTTCCACATGGTTTTAGATTTGGCAAACTGGTTTGATATCATTAACTTCCAGTGGGCTTGAGGTCAATGTAACCGCATTTGACTTGAGATAGCAGGAGTGGATGTGGCAAAGTGTGGGTAGAATGCTTTTCTTATTTAAAAAATTAACAGCAACAATGTAATTTAATTATTTCAGAGGATGCCAATTTTGACTGAGTGGGGTATAATTGGTGAATATATTTCAAAGCAGCTGTGCTGGTATTTTAGAGAATCTTACAATTCAAGCATAATTAGTTTGCATATATATAGAATTTGTATCTTGCATATGTGTGGAGGTCTCTTGGCTCATAGTTTAAAAAAAAGTATTTTTTCATATTAATGTCACAGTGTTCCTATATTGCATGTGTCATATCCATAGCGCTATTGCAATTTAACAGTATGCAATAGTGTACTGTTGATGTTTTGGCCTATCCTTGAAAATGTCTTTGGGATATACATGGCCTCTTTTCATCACCCCCTCCCCCAACAAGTCGTACCCAAACTCCTGACAGCACTGCTATAATGTCTCTTGACTTTACTAGATTTCCTGAAAGGCCACTCAAAACACGATTGTGCAACATTTACAAAACAATTCAATCGCATCTGATAAGCCGTAAGATTAAAAAACTTTGCTTCGGCGTGACAGTATAAATTCAAGGGAACAATGGGAGAATCGGGGTGAGCAAAGACCATGGGGTCTCTCTTGCTGCCACTAATGCAGCTCTGCTTTCTAATCTCACATTGCAAAGAGATAGCTTTCTTTCTATGTCAATTATGAAAGAACTTTTATTTACATAGATGCCTTTTCGCATCCTCAGTACACCCCAAGGGACTTCCCAACCAATGTAGCAACTTTGAAGTCACCGCTGCTGTGTAATTGAACACACAAAATCGGAGGGAGAAAAGGATTTCCCCTTTGGTGTGCACTGGTGGTTTATCGTTCCCTTGAGACACAGAATTTCCTTTTAATCATTTTCTGTCCATCTTCTGTGTGTCTGAGGCTACCAATTAGGAACAATGTACATCCTGAGCACTTTCATGTCTCCTTTGCCCTGATGGTGTTTTTCGTATGAATGATCTGTGCGGCATTCTGTAAATTACATACCGGCAAGCTGATGCAATCTCATAAATATTTTATTGGAGTTACAAAAATGTCAATTAAACTTCAAACATGGCATTCAAAGTCAGCCTCAATGTTGGAACTTAATGCCGTAATAAAGTGAGATATTTATATTAATAATGTAAACTCGGAACACGTAGAGGAATGCTAACAACATAGATTGACAATGGCCCAGAAATCCCAGCCTCCCCCGGTCCGTACCGAGTGTGTACGGGGCGTGTACGGAGTGTGTACGGATCCGGGAAGGCATTGCAAAAGCCATTTTTCAGCGCACAATGCGCATGTGCCGAAAAGTGGCTTTTCCGATCTGTCAAGCTCCCGACAGATCCTCCACATCTCGGGAACGAGGACATTTACACAGGCAAGATTGCGGGATTTATCCATATCTTGTCCAGCAAATGTCTCAAAACTCTTGCGCCTGATAAAAGTAGGAAGGGCAAATCATTTGCTTTACCTAGGATCACATGTTCCTGTATAAGTATGGTTACTTCTATGTGGATTCCTTAAAATTCCTCAGTACGGTTGCTTTTGTTATAGCCACACACATCCTCTGACCTTTCGATAAATATTTTACATTAACTCAGGAGAATGGCTTTACTTTCATCTACATTTTGTTGATACATTTTTGACATTTAATACCAAACATTTTATTGTGGGGTAGAAGAGATCACTGGTGGAATGTATTGGGGAAATCAACTGTTGAAATCAGTGTGGGACAAGATTCAGCACAAGTCGATTGTTCATTCGAAGATATTGTAGGCTGGAGTATCTGGGATTGACTGCGTCTTCTACTTTACCATTTAGAGGTAGTTCCAAACTAAATCATTCTTGGTTCAATAGTACTGTAATAGTCAAGCAACTGATTGTGCCTTTTGAAATACAGTGCCCATTACTTTCAAAGTCTATACTAAAGCTGGGGAAATAGTAGGAGAGCTAGAATTCCCCAGCAACATTGTCCTGTCTCTGAACCTTGCATAAATATAGGTTCAGTATTATTTTTGAGCCAGTCTATCATTCTGTCATTTTAGATGGGCGGAAACTTTGCATGAGACCATTTCAGATGTTTTTAATTGAAGTTTTACATCAATTACTGTCGGAAACTAGTAGGTTACAAAAAAATAAGTGTAGCGAGGTCTATTTATTTTCTTTGTACAAAAGCCCATGCATCACCTCACAAGGCAGACAGGCTCAAAGGGGGCCATTTTGGGGGCTTCGAGCAAGGTAGTCGTCCTACAGTCTGGCAACACTTGTAATAATTGTGAATGAGATGGTCTTGAGCTGACCCTGTTTCTGTCTGGCTGTAGCATTTTAAAGCCTCTTAAATGATACAGCAACTTATGGGTAGAAGACATTAATTGCAGAACCTGATGATTTATGCTTACTTATCTGAGCTCACCAGTTGACCAGTAAAGGTAGTAAACTTCTTAAAAGATACATTAATTATATTTTCTACATAAAGGGTTTAGATTGGCAACCATTCAACGTTACTGGTGCTTGTGTAAATCCTATTTGCAGTCTGTCGATAATAACCAGAAGGATCCAGTTGTAAAGGCCCAAGTTTCCGATATCCGCGAGAACGGCGCACCTCCGAGAGGCCCACCAATTGGGCCCAAGTTTCCACATGATTTGCGCCTGATTTTTAGGAGCAACTGGTGGAGAACGGACTATTTTAGAAATCGCAATTCTCCACATTTTTTTTTCTGCAGTTCTAGTCAGGTAGAACAGTTCTAGTTTAGAACAGAATTTTTTCTTCAAAAGGGGGCGTGTCCGGCCACTGACGCCTGATTTGAAAGTTTCCACAGTGAAAATGTACTCCAAACTAAAGTAGAATGGAGCCAGTGAAGATTTTTGTAGAACTGAAAAAACCTGTTCTACACATTAAAAAATCAGGCGCAGGTTACAAATTAGGCGTCCAGAACGAGGTGGGGGGGAGGGGGGGGGAAGGGAACTCATTAAATTCGACAATAAATCCTTATTTATACTTCTACAAATATTATACAAATAAATCCAACCTGAATAAACATTTATAAGCCAAGAAAAGATTAAATAAACCATCTTCCTACCTGTGTGCAAGTGCTTCAGCCAGGGAGAATTCTGCAGTTGTTCGTGTCGCTGAGCGGGAGGGGCAGAGAGAGAGAGAGAGAGAGAAGGGAGGGGGAGGGAGAGGGAGGGAGGGAGAGAGAAGGGAGGGAGGGAGAGAGGGAGAGAGAGAGGGGAGGGAGGGAGAGAGGGGAGGGAGGGAGAGAGAGAGAGGGGAGGGAGGGAGAGAGAGAGAGAGGGGAGGGAGGGAGAGGGAGAGAGAGAGAGAGGGAGAGAGAGAGAGAGAGAGAGAGAGAGAGGGGAGGGAGAGAGAGAGCGGGGGGGTGGGGAGAGAGAGGGGGGGGCGGGTCGGGTCGGGGAACAGGAGCGTGGGTCGGGTCGGGTCAGTCGGGGGGGGGGGAGCGGGTGTCGGGTTGGGGGGGGGGAGTGGATGTCGGGTCGGGGCGGGGGGGGGAGCGGGTGTCGGGTCGGGGCGGGGTAGGGAGCGGGTGTCGGGTCTCGGGTCGGGGCAGGGGGGGGGAGGAGCGGGTGTCGGGTCTCGGGTCGGGGCGGGGGGGGGATCGGGTCTCGGGTCGGGGCGGGGGGCAGGGGGGAGCGGGTGTCGGGTCGGGGCGGGGGAGCGGGTCTCGGGCCTCGGGGCGGGGGGGGGGGAGCAGGTATCGGGTCGGGTCTGGTCGGCGGGGGGAGCAGGAGCTGGCCGTGGGAGGAGCCCCAGTGAGGCCATTGGGCCAGGGCTAGGGGCTGCGTGCTTCGGGCCCCTCCCACACAGTTCGGCGCCTGGAGCTACTGCACTTGCGTGCCGACTGTAGCGCGCATGTGCAGAGGTCCCGGCACTGTTTTCAGCGCCGGGACCTGGCTCCGCCCCTCCCACAGCTCGTGCTGGCTGCGCCGAGGGCCAGAGGACCTGTAAGTAGGTGGAGAATACCGAGGATTTTTTTAGGCGCGAAAAACGGGCGCCCAGCTCGGAGGGGCGCCCGTTTTTTTTCTTGTGGAAACTTGGGCCCATTTTGTGGAATGAAAAGTGTGCCAAAGACTTACCTCGCGATTCTCCAAGTGCAGCAGGCCTGTTCAGCAGTTGCGCGATGCAGCACAACAGCGGGAGTGCGGAGCTACAGCCCTGGGACAAAAAGAGTGCCGGCAGCTGCGCACATGCGCAGTGGAGTCTGCGCGCGCGTGCAGTAGCTCCTCGCCCGCAGACTCTGTGTGCGTGTGCTGCTGACTGTATGGGCGAGGCCCAAAGCATGCAGCCCCTAGCCCTGGAGTGGGCAGAGTGCCAATTTCCAGCCTGCAGCATGCAGCTCCTAGCACTGGCCGAATGGGCTCCTGCAGAGTCCCGATTTCCAGCCTGCAGCACCAGCCCCTAGCCCTGGCCGAATGGGCTCCTGGTGCTCCCGAACGGGTAGGTGAGGTAGGAACTTTTTATTTTTTATTTATTGATTTATTGAATGATTTTTTATTTTTTATTTATTGATTTATTGATTTATTTATAATTTATTATTGATGATGGTTCTTTATTTTTAAAAGTGAAGTGTTTAATGCTTTGGAAAATCCCCTAACTTTCCTCTAACTTCCCTTCCCCCCTATCTCTGGCTTACCTGCGCCTAATTCTAAAGTGTACGCAAGGTTTTTCTGAGCGTAAAAAAGTCGACACTTACTCCGTTCTAAGTTAGTTTGGAGTAACTTTTCGGTGCCTAAACTTGCAATACAGGCATAAGTGGCTGGTAACGCCCCTTTTGAAAAAAAGGGAACTAAAATTAAACGAAACTAACTCACTAGAACTGGAGCAAGCTAAATGCCAAGAATTGCGATTTCTAAGATACTCCAAACTAAACTAGTTGCTCCAAAAAAATAGGAGCAACTCCACCCGAAACTTGGGCCCATTATAAGCACAACAATGTTACTTGAATAGCTTTTTTGGTTACTGCTTTAAAGAATGTTGCAATTCAAAATTTATCCCTACACCAACTATTAGTGACATTTTATTGAATGAATAGTTCAATATCAACATGACTTTCCTATTGTTGGGAACAAGCTCCCACAAACAGCAATGTGATAATGACCAGGTAATCTGTGTTTTTTTGTTATGTTGTATGAGGGATAAATATTGGCCAAGACTCCGGGGATAACTCCCCTGCTCTTCGCTGAAATAGTGTCATGGGATCTTTTACATCCACCTGAGAGAGCAGACAGGACTTCGGTTTAACGTCTCATCCGCAAGACGTACCAGAGTCTCCACCCTTTCACCTCCTGGTCTGCTGTTTCCCTTCCACTCCCTGGATCCCGGTCTGTTATTTGTTTGTCTGTAATATTCAGGTATGTTTTAAATAGTGCGTAGCAATTATATTTTTTTAATTCCCTGCAAGACATTTGTGCAAATCGACTCAGACTGTTTTGCATTGATAGCCATTCTGCTGGTTCTGGAATTTTGTATCTCAATCAAATGAATGCAAAAGCCCTTTGTTTGCTTTTAACCTGCAAAATGAGGGAATATTTCTGCAGTTTTTTTTTAAATGGCATAATGACATCTTCCCATGTGATGGTGTGATGTGGACTCCAGGTGCAGTATTGCACCTTGCAAATCGAAGTCACAGCTAAAGGGTTGCTGGCTGTTATGGCAAGAGGTATAGGGGCCGAAATTGCCCCTTCCAAGAAGACCTCTGGCCGCCTGAAATCGGTGGCCACAGGGCGGCGCGGAATGGCCGCCGACTCTCCATGGAGGGGCTGTCATTTTGAAAATTGTCCTACCTTAGGACTGCTCCGCCCATTTTCCCATCACGGCATACACACGCCGACTGGCGGCGACCCCCTCCCGTAATTGCCCCGGGGGAAATTGTCCCTTTTCAAAATTGCCCTGAGGGAGTGGCCCCGCCGCAGGTTGGTTCCCCCCCCGACAGCTTTTGCTGTCAGTACACTCACTGTGGCTTGGTAATGCGGCTGCCTTTAAAGGGGAGGGCTCACTGCTGCGGTCGGCATGTTAATTTTATTTGTCTGCCGACTGCCAGGTCGGGCCGACAATTAAGGCTGCCGGCCCGGCCGAAACCCTCCCTGGTGGTCCAGTGTTTGCCACTAAAGTGGCTGCAGAGTTTGCAGTGGCCCTCCCCTTTAACTGAAGGGGAGAGACGCTGTGACACGCCAGCGCGATGATATCTTCAGCACAGCGCTGATGACTCGTCAGCCTCGTCTACTCCCACTTCCGCCCCACTAGTGACGGCCACTGCGCCCCGCCCCCACTGCGGCCCCCATGATGAGGTCACTTCCGCCCTGCTCGGAAAAAATCCCCGAGGTGCTGAATTTTGACGGTTAGGCTGCCCCAATGCATGGGCCAGCCGGAACTCATCGAAACCAATAGGTGCACCTCGGTTTGGGCAATGGGCAATTTCGGCCCCATAAAATGTAAAAATCAAGATGTAATGGTGAATCTGTATGATACCTTAGTAGAACTCCATCTGCAGTACTGTGTGCCATTTTTGGACTCCACAATATAGGAAGAATGTTGTCACAAGAGAGAGTAAAGCGCAGGTTCACTAGGATGCTCTCTGGTATGAGGTGTGAAAATTTACAAATATGAGGAGAGACTTGAAAAATTGGAGCTATTTTACTGGAAAAGAGGAGATTAAATGGTGATTTGCAACATGTGTATACAATTATGAAGGAATGAACCGGATGAGGCAAAAACAGGCTATTTGCAGTGTATGAGGCATCTAGAATGAGATACAAGATTAAATGTAAGAGATTTGAGACAAGGAGCAGGTTATGCTTTTTTTTTACACAGTTTGTTGTGTGAATGCTTTAGTGCCCAATAACGAGTTTTCAAGACGTCTTCAGATCATAAGAACATAAGAAATAGGAACAGGAGTAGGCCATACGGCCCCTCGAGCCTGCTCCGCCATTCAATAAGATCATGGCTGATCTGATCATGGACTCAGCTCCACTTCCCCGCCCACTTCCCATAACTCCTTATTCCCTTATCGTTTAAGAAACTGTCTATTTCTATCTTAAATTTATTCAATGTCCCAGCTTCCACAGCTCTCTGAAGCAGCGAATTCCACAGATTTACAACCATTTTCTCCTCATCTCTGTTTTAAATGGGTGGCCCCTTATTCTAAGATCATGCCCTCTAGTTCTAGTCTCCCTCATCAATGAAAACATCCTCTCTGCATCCACTTTGTCAAACCCCCTCATAATCTTATACATTTCGATAAGATCACCTCTCATTCTTCTGAATTCCAATGAGTAGAGGCCCAACCTACTCAACCTTTCCTCATAAGTCAACCCCCTCATCCCCGGAATCAACCTCGTGAACGTTCTCTGAACTGCCTCCAAAGGAAGTATATCCTTTCGTAAATATGGAAACCAAAACTACACGCAGTATTCCAGGTGTGGCCTCACCAATATCTTATATAGCTGTAGCAAGACTTCCTTGCTTTTATACTCCATCCCCTTTGCAATAAAGGCCAAGGTACCATTGGTCTTCATGATCACTTGCTGTACCTGCATACTATCCTTTTGTGTTTCATACATAAGTGCCCCCAGGTCCTGCTGTACTGCAGCACTTTGCAATCTTTCTCCATTTAAATAATAACTTGCTCTTCGATTTTTTTTCTGCCAAAGTGCATGACCTCACACTTTCCAACATTATACTCCACCTACCAAATTTTTGCCCACTCATTTAGCCTGTCTATGTCCTTTTGCAGATTTTGTGTGTCCTCCTCACACATTGCTTTTCCTCCCATCATTGTATCATCAGCAAACTTGGCTACGTTACACACAGTTCCTTCTTCCAAGTCGTTAATATAAATTGTAAATAGTTGGGGTCCCAGCACTGATCCCTGCGGCACCCCACTAGTTACTGGTTGCCAACCAGAGAATGAACCATTTATCCCTACTCTCTGTTTTCTGTTCGTTAGCCAATCCTCTATCCATGTTAATATATTACCCCCAACCCAGTGAACTTTTATCTTGTACAGTAACCTTTTATGTGGCACCTTGTCAAAAGCCTTCCACTGGCCTAAAGCCTTTATCCACCCTGTTTGTTACATCCTCAAAGAACTCCAACAAATTTGTCAAACGTGATTTCCCCTTCATAAATCAATGCTGACTCTGCCGGACTGAATTTTGCTTTTCTAAATGTCCTGCTACTGCTTCTTTAATAATGGACTCCAACATTTTCCCAACCACAGATGTTAGGCTAACTGGCCTATAGTTTCCTGCTTTTTGTCTGCCTCCTTTTTTAAATAGGGACGTTACATTTGCAGTTTTCCAAACTGCTGGGACCTCTCCAGAATCCAGGGAATTTTGGTAAATTACAACCAATGCAACCACAATCCCTGCCGCTACTTCTCTTGAGAACCTAGGATGCAAGCCATCAGGTCCCGGGGATTTATCTGCCTTTAGTCCCATTATCTTACTGAGTACCACCTCCTTCGTGAATAAATTCATCCGTTAATTGAGCGCCTCAGCGGCAACACTTTTTTATTCCCATGCTGTGGAGATCTGCTGGCCTCCCATTTGAAGAGTCCTCTTATTTCTAAGCTAACTCATTCAAAAACCCGATTCGGGTACAAAGCAGGAGTCCGTCTGGAGTCCAAACGCACCCTGCAAAATGAGGCGAAGTAAAAATCACTGTCGATATTGCAATTCCAATAGCCACTGAATGTGCATTCCTAACAAAATCAAGTGGTCACTCAACAGCGAAATGAATACTTGTTGGCTGGTAACACCAGACAGAATGATTGATTGTACAGACCAGGACACAAAACATATTTTCTTGTGCTCACAGTAATGAGTTGAATAATGGCCGAACTGCCTTCTGGCAGTTAAAGCTCCCCATCAGGTTTCACCCAGTCAGGGAATTGCATTGAACAGCATTCATGACGAAGGCGATTGGATTTGAATATTAACATTGGAAGGCTAACGTCAGAAGCTTGATGTCATGTTTACACTGAACCCCATTAAAGCACTTACATTGGCTTTTTTTCTTACAGAAAAAAATAAACAGTAAACAATGATGATGGCAACTCCTGGTAAATAGTATTGCAGCACATTCAGGAATTCTTAACACAGTCGAGTACAGCAAATCTACATAATACAATAGTCGCTATGAACAGCATTTTTATTAAATATAAAAGGGTAACATGCTATAAGGTAAAGTGCATCCACCAGGATTGCAAACGCCCAGGGGAAATCGTTCGTAAAATCCATTCTATTACTCCATGCAATCATAGAAACAACAAAGGCTGACATGTAACAAAATTAAAAACAGAGTAAGATAAAGGAAAGCAAAACTAACTTACAAAAAAATGTAATAAGCCATCTAAGCATTTTTGCTGACTCTTCTCTCAGTTACAATACCATTCTGTAAGAACCAGTGAGGCTGAATCAGCACAGAGACAAGAAGGTAATTAACACATCAAATGATGTTGAAAGCAATAAAAAGTACAAATTAATTCATCTCATGTCTTTTGTAAATTAAAGCTCGTTAAGTAACGTTAAGTAGCATAATAAACTGTGAAAATGAGCTTGCCCATGAACAGAATTTATGTTTTAAAAAGGGACAACCAAATCATTTGATCAGGTTTCACGATGTCCACTGTCAGGATGGACAAACAGTCCTAATGTCCTTAGATGGTGGTGGCACATCCAGAATCCCAGCATTTAGAATCATAATTTTACAGCACAGAAAGGGGCCATTCAGCCTGTGCTGGCTCTTTGGAAAAGCTGTCCAATTTTGTCCCACACCTCAGCTTTTTCCCCATAACCCTACAAATTAGTCCTCTTCAATTAGTCCAATTGCCTTTTTAAAGTTTCTATGGAATCTGATTCCACCACCCTTTGTGTTCCAGATCTTACAACCCTCTGTGTGAAGACATTTCTCCTCATTTCTCTTCTAGTTCTTTTGCCAATTATTTTAAATATATGACCTCTGGTTGCAGACCCTCTTGCCGGAGCAAACAGTTCCTCCCTACTTGCTCTATTAAAACCCATCATTTTGAATACCTTTATTAGATCTTCCCTTAGCTTCTCTGCTCTAAGGCGAACCATCCCAGTTTCTCCAATCTCTCCATATAACTGAAGCCGCTCATCCCTGGTGTCATCCCGGTAAACAACCTCTGCACCCTCTCCAAAGCCTCGACACCCTTTCCAAAGTGTGGTGCCCAGAATTGTACACAATGTTCCAGCAGAAGCTAAATCAGTGATTTGTAAAGGTTTAGCAGGACTTGTTTTTATAATCAATGCCCCTATTTACAAAGCCAAGTATCTCTTACGGTTTTGTAACTGCCTAATCAACTTGCTTTGCCACCTTCACAGATTTGTGAATACACACACTCAGGTACTCCTGCTCATGCATCCCCCTCAAAATGGTACCACTTAGATCATACTGCCTCTCCATGCTGTTCCTCCCAAAGTGCATCACTTCACACATAGCTGCATTAAATTGGATCTGCCATGTGTCTGCCCATTTCACCAGTTCATCTATGTTCTCCTAAAGTCAGCTACTATACTGCTCTCTATTTACTACATTGCTAAGTTTTGTATCATCTGCAATTTTTGAAATTGAACTTCCTGTACCCAAATCTAGGTCAATTATATATATATATATAACAAGAAAAGCAATGGTCCTAATATTGACCCCTGGGAGACCCACTGCATACTTCTCTGCAGTCAGAAATATATCCATTCACCACTACTCTCTCTGCTCCCTATCCCGTAGCCAACTGCGTACTAAGTTACCGCCGTCCCTTTAATACCATGTGCTTCTATATTCCAAATAAATCTATTATGTGGTACTTTATCAAATGCCTTTTGAAAGTCCATATATACAACAACTACTGTGCTATCTTCATCAACCCTCTGTTATTTCATCAGATAACTTAATCAAGTTAGTCAGACACATTCGGCCTTTAACAATTCCACACTGGCTGTCCCTTATTAACCCATGTTTCTCCAAGTGAGAATCAATGTTGTCCTTGACAATGGTCTCTAGTAGTTTTCCCACCACTAATGTTAGACTGATTGACCTGTAGTAACCAGGTTTAGCCCTCTGCCCTTTTTTGAACTGGGGTGTAACATTTGCAATCCTCCCATCCTCTGGCGCCACTCCCATATCCAAGGAGGGTTGAAAGATTATGGTCAGAGCTTCTGCTCTCTCCACCTTAACTTCCCTGTGCAACTTAGGATACATCCCACCTGGACCGAGTGATGCCTACCTATTTAGCACCTCCTTTCTATCTATTTTTTTTATCCTATCCAACATCTTTATTGCCCTCTCCTCTATTGAGACATTAACTTCATCCTCTTCATTTGTAAGTATAGATGATGCAAAGTACTCATTCAGTACCTCAGCCTTCTGCCTCCACAAGACTTCCGTTTTTGTCCCTAATTGGCCCCACCATTCCTTTAAGTATCCCATTACATTTTACATGTTTATAAAAGATTTTGAGTTCCCTTTTATGTTACCTGCTAATCTTTTCTCATATGCTCTCTTTGCCCTTCTTGTATCCTTTGTCAATTCCCCCCTGCACTCTGAATTCTGCATCAATTTTGATTGTATTCTGTACCTGACATTTGTCATAAACCTCCATTTCCTCTTTTATTTTAATCTCTATTTCCTTTGTCATCCAGGGAGCTCTAGCTTTGAATACCCCATCTTTCCTCTTTATGGGAATATGTTTTGCCTTGGAGGCCTGCCATTGCGCATTTACTGTTTCCCCAGCCAATCTTTGTTTCCAGACCACCTGTGTGACATCCTTTCCCAAATCACTGAAAATGTTTCTTCCAGTTGGATATTTTCACCGTTGATTTTTCTTTGTCCCTTTCTATAACTATTTTAAACCTAATTATACTTTATGATTGCTCTTACCCAGATGGTCTCCCACTTGCTGTACTTCATTCCCCAGAACTGGATCCAGCATGCTTTCATTCCTCATTGGACTAGAAACCTATTGATTAAGAAAGTTCTCCTGCATACATTTTAGGAATTTTTCACTTTCCTTGCTCTTTACTCTTGTCTTTCCTTAGTCTATATTAGGGTAATTGAAGTCCTCTACTATTACTGCTCTATTATTTTTACATTTCTCTGAAATTTGCCAGCAGATTTGCTCATCTATCTCCTTCTCACTATTTGGGTTCTATAGTTAACAACTCCTTTTCGGTTCCTTAACTCCAACCAAACAGATTGAGCCTTTGAACCCTTTACTATATCGTTCCTCTATAGAATTGTAATATTATCCATGAGCAACTCTGCAAAACCCCTCCTTCCTTTTTCCCATCCCAATCCCTCCTGAATCCATTGTAGCAGTGTATGTTTGGTTCCCATTCCTGCCCATGTGTAAGCTCCGTTAAAGCTACAATATCATAACCCCATGTGGCAACTTGCACCTGTAGCTCGTCAACCGAATTTGTAACACTCCTCCCATTAACATACACTCATTCCAACACAAGCTCGTCTGCTTTGCTTTTTTTCTCCACTTACTTTCTGCTCCTACTATACTATTCTTTGTTCTGATTCTGTTTGTTCCTCCTAGTTTTCCACACACCTTGGCTCTCCTCTCCGTTGCAAGACATGAGGGGATCTCACAGAAACATATAAAATTCTGACGGGATTGGACAGGTTAGATGCAGGAAGAATGTTCCCGATGTTGGGGAAGTCCAGAACCAGGGGTCACAGTCTAAGGATAAGGGGTAAGCCATTTAGGACTGAGATGAGGAGAAACTTCTTCACTCAGAGAATTGTGAACCTGTGGAATTCTCTACTACAGAAAGTTGTTGAGGCCAGTTCGTTAGATATATTCAAAAGGGAGTTAGATGTGGCCCTTATGGCTAAAGGTATCAAGGGGTATGGAGAGAAAGCAGGAAAGGGGTACTGAGGTGAATGATCAGCCATGATCTTATTGAATGGTGGTGCAGGCTCGAAGAGCCGAATGGCCTACTCCTGCACCTATTTTCTATGTTTCTATGACGCTCTCGACCAGGTCAACAGCCCGGCACTCAAAAACGGAGACGAGGCGAAGGCCGCCATTATCGGGCCGACATCACGTGCGTGTGCCTGCCCGGGGCGCAGCGCTAACGGCACAGCGCCCACCAAAACCTCCTTGGGGGTCAATGGGGCTATAAAAAAGGGCAATTTCGCCCCCCCTTTCTTTAGATCAGCTCTAGAGCTTCACTTCCAGTCAGCTTCAAACTCAAGTTCCCTCAGAATGTGTAGCAGACTTTTACAAGAAAACCGCCTTTGCCTGTTTTAGGTCAGCGATCAAAGGAAAGCGTCATCTACTCTGCATTGAAGATGTTGCACAACTGTACACAACAACAGTCTCTACAGCCAGCACTGAGCTTTTAGATAAACCTGCAGCAAAGTCAGAGGCTTGCTTCCCCTAATTGCAAATACTGTAGCATCCCTCCCCATAAAAACGTATCTGGAGGATTTGTTGCTGAGGGCACAAGGTTAGAAAAAATATTCTGCTTCGCCTTCTGTCCTGTTTGAATCAGATGCTGTGTTGCAAAATGTGCTTACTAGTCTGTGTTATAACAAATATTTCTAGATGAAGCAAATATTCCAAGCGTTATTTAGATACTTGATACTGTATCCAAACATACAAATCAAATTCCAAACAAGTGATCTTAATTGAAGATGATACAAAAATTGTTAAGTCCTGTCTCCTGTCCCTGACAATAGTTGCTTCCTACATGTGGTTGCAATCCTCAACCATCAGTCGCAAATGTTGATATAACTGCTTCTGTACAGTGTGGTCTGTACAGTGTGGTCTGTACAGTCTGGACTGTAGTAATGTCGTGAGAAACTTGATGCTAAAGAAACTCCCAAGATATAATACCTTATGCATGCGCTATTAACAGCTACACCTTCTGCTCGTAATGTATATCTTGTCTTTAATAATGCTGATCAGTTACCACTGGTGCAAAGTACAGAGGAGAAAGAATCACTCCTAGAAAGGGAGTGATAATAATAATTGTGCTATCGTATCAAGGGGAAATTTGAGACCACAATTTGATTATCTACAGATCGGATCTGTACTTATCCTGCAATTTGGGTAATATTCTTCCACAGATCAATTATAAAACATATAATCTGGTTGATATTTCATCATAGAACAGTAATTGTTTAGTGAATCTGTGCTTATCAATATGAAGAATGACCATGGTTAGGGACGGAGTATTTTTCTCCTTTCATTTTCCCAGTTTAGACCAAGCAAGGCCAGATACAGAATAAATCTCCATCCAGTCTGTGCCAAAGCCAATCTTAGATAAATACTCATATTGTGCCCGTGTAGTATTTACATTTGCTAAATCAGACACCTTATGGTCTTTGGGTGAGATTACTTATTGCCATTGAATTATGGTGAGGTTTTAAGGTTTGGGCAGTTATCCACCAAAAATTGGGTTTTAATTACCAAACTTATGTTACAAAGGGCCTTTATAACCTAGTAGAGATAGAAGACTTATTTCCTCAGACTGCTGTCATGTATTTAACTGTCATTGTAACCCATGTATAAACTGATTAGTTGTACACTGTGAAAACATTGACCACTAGGTGGTGAACTTGTAGGAGACACTCCTAACCTGGTCTTTCAGATATAAAAGGGGAAGCTGCACCCACCTTCATCACTAATGATATGTCTTTACGATATAGTACAAATGTACACAAGGCCCATGTTTGAGAGAAAGTCACTCTGTGACTAGTAACTTTTATTCTAGTATTGAAGTGATGAAGGTGGGTGGAGCTTCCCCTTTTACATCTGAAAGACCAAATTAAAAATGTCTCCTACAAATTCACCACCTAATAATCAATATTCTCACAATATACAACTAGTCAATTTATACATAAATTACAATGACAATTAAATACATGACAACTGCGCTATATTCAAATCCAGACTCCAGAGGTGAAAGAATAACGGCCCTGAATGGCATGTTTGTTTCACCCCCCCATCTCCCCCAACTTCAAATATACTTGTGTTTCTGGAACAGATGGTCGCTGGTAAATTAAGTTGTATATATCAGTAGATACTTACATGGATTCTGAAGTAATAAGTATAATGGGCAAACTTCTGTAAATATCAAGCTCTGAACTCCAAATCTAGAATTCTATTTGATGCCTCTAAACTGTCCAGTAAGACTTGGTCCTCCAGTAGTTCATGTTGCACAATGTTGCAATCTAGAGAAATGGTGTTGGAAGCTGCACGCAAAATGGCCAGTTCCATGATCTGCTTGTTAAATATACTTACGCACTGGCCTGCAGATATTGTACTGGATCAGTCCTGCAATTCTGGTAAAACTAACAAGGGCACCGTGCATACAATTTAGTCTTGCATACAAGGTGCTTTATTAACTCTGTGGATTGGTGAAAATCTCAATTTCATGGTGCGTTCCACTTAAAATAATTGTAGTACCATCACTCAAGCAGAAGATTGGATCTGGATTTAAACTGTTAAATGGAAAATTGTAACCCTGTGAAGTTAAAAGGCACCTTGGTGGAACAAATTAAATATGTTAAGAAAAATTACCATGTTTTTCTCGCTCTACTGAAAACGAACCTTTGTGCTGGTGCATTGTGACTTTGAATGATGCAACTCAGGCCTCACCAATAGAAACATAGAAACATAGAAAATAGGTGCAGGAGTAGGCCATTCGGCCCTTCGAGCCGTACTGCCATTCAATGAGTTCATGGCTGAACATGCAACTTCAGTATCCCATTCCTGCTTTCTCGCCATATTCCTTGATCCACCTAGTAGTGAGGACTATATCTAACTCCTTTTTGAATATATTTAGTGAATTGGCTTCAACAACTTTCTGTGGTAGAGAATTCCACAGGTTCACCACTCTCTGAGTGAAGAAGTTTCTCCTCATCTCGGTCCTAAATGGCTTACCCCTTATCCTTAGACTGTGACCCCTGGTTCTGGACTTCCCCAACATTGGGAACATTCTTCCTGCATCTAACCTGTCTAAACCCGTCAGAATTTTAAACGTTTCTATGAGATCCCCTCTCATTCTTCTGAACTCCAGTGAATACAAGCCCAGTTGATCCAGTCATTCTTGATATGTCAGTCCCGCCATCCTGGGAATCAGTCTGGTGAACCTTCGCTGCACTCCCTCAATAGCAAGAATGTCCTTCCTCAAGTTAGGAGACCAAAACTGTACACAATACTCCAGGTGTGGCCTCACCAAGGCCCTGTACAACTGTAGTAACACCTCCCTGCCCCTGTACTCAAATCCCCTCGCTATGAAGGCCAACATGCCATTTGCTTTCTTAACCGCCTGCTTTACCTGCATGCCAACCTTCAATGACTGATGTACCATGACATGCAGGTCTCGTTGCACCTCCCCTTTTCCTACTCTGTCACCATTCAGATAATAGTCTGTCTCTCTGTTTTTACTACCAAAGTGGATAACCTCACATTTATCCACATTATACTTCATCTGCCATGCATTTGCCCACTCACCTAACCTATCCAAGTCACTCTGCAGCCTCACAGCATCCTCCTCGCAGCTCACACTGCCACCCAACTTAGTGTCATCCGCAAATTTGGAGATACTACATTTAATCCCCTCGTCTAAATCATTAATGTACAATGTAAACAGCTGGGGCCCCAGCACAGAACCTTGCGGTACTCCACTAGTCACTTCCTGCCATTCTGAAAAGTACCCATTTACTCCTACTCTTTGCTTCCTGTCTGCCAACCAGTTCTCAATCCATGTCAGCACACTACCCCCAATCCCATGTGCTTTAACTTTGCACATTAATCTCTTGTGTGGGACCTTGTCGAAAGCCTTCTGAAAGTCCAAATGCACCACATCAACTGGTTCTCCCTTGTCCACTCTACTGGAAACATCCTCAAAAAATTCCAGAAGATTTGTCAAGCATGATTTCCCTTTCACAAATCCATGCTGACTTGGACCTATCATGTCACTTCTTTCCAAATGCGCTGCTATGACATCCTTAATAATTGATTCCATCATTTTACCCACTACCGATGTCAGGCTGACCAGTCCATAATTCCGTTTTCTCTCCCTCTTTTTTTTAAAAGTGGGGTTACATTGGCTACCCTCCACTCGATAGGAACTGATCCAGAGTTTATGGAATGTTGGAAAATGACTGTCAATGCATTCGCTATTTCCAAGGCCACCTCCTTAAGTACTCTGGGATGCAATCCATCAGGCCCTGGGGATTTATTGACCTTCAATCCCATCAATTTCCCCAACACAATTTTCCGACTAATAAGGATTTCCCTCAGTTCCTCCTTCTTACTAGACCCTCTGACCCCTTTTATATCCGGAAGATTGTTTGTGTCCTCCTTAGTGAATACCGAACCAAAGTACTTGTTCATTTGGTCTGCCATTTCTTTGTTCCCCGTTATGACTTCCCCAATAAAGTGACTAATTAGTACACCAGAAGATCCCATTAGGATCAGAGGCCCTTTGTCCTGCCACCACCATGCTGCTTCCAGGGTGTATACTTTCATTACCCGGGAGGATTAGAGAATTCAATCTTTTTATTAGAAAATGCAACAGCAACATTAAAAACCCAATGAATCAAGTAGAGGTAATGTGAATCTAGGTCCTACTAACGCAGCTCTCTAATTGCTTTGATTCTCACAAGCTTTGCATTGTTGTTGCTGGCAGTTTAATAAAAGGAAAGTTTGTCATTGATTTCACATCTGGAAATCTACAGCTGTCTGACTATTCTATCGACTCTGGATCAGTTCCTATGGACTGGAGGGTAGCTAATGTAACCCCACTGTTTAAAAACAGAGGGAGAGAGAAAATGGGTAATTTTAGACCGGTTAGCCTGACATCAGTAGTGGGAAAATGTTGGAATCAATTATTAAAGATGTAATAGCAGCGCATTTGGAAAGCAGTGACAGGATCAGTCTAAGTCAGCATGGATTTATGAAAGGCAAATCACGCTTGACAAATCTTCTAGAATTTTTTGAGGATGTAACTAGTAGAGTGGACAAGGAAGAACGAGTGGATGTGGTGTATTTGAACTTTCAAAAGGCTTTTGACAAGAGCCCACACAAGAGATTGGTGTGCAAAATTAAGGCCAGGGTATTGGGGGTAATGTATTGATGTGGATAGAGAATTGGTTGGCAGACAGGAAGCAGAGAGTCGGGATAAACGGGTCCTTTTCAGAATGGCAGGCAGTAACTCGTGGAATGCCGCAGGGCTCAGTGCTGGGACCCCAGCTATTTACAATATACATTAATGATTTAGATGAAGGAATGGAGTGTAATATCTCCAAGTTTACAGATGACACTAAGCTGGATGGCGGTGTGAGCTGTGAGGAGGACGTTAAGAGGCTGCAGGGTGACTTGGACAGTTTAGGTGAGTTGGCAAATGCATGGCAGATGCAGTATAATGTCGATAAATGTGAGGTTATCCACTTTGGTGGCAAAGACAGGAAGGCAGAATATTATCTGAATGGTGACAGATTCGGAAAAGGGGAGGTGCAATGAGGCTTGGGTGTCATGGTACATCAGTCATTGATAGTTGGCATACAGGTGCAGCAGGCGATGAAGAAGGCAAATGGCATGTTGGCCTTCATAGCGAGAGGATTTGAGTAGAGGAGCAAGGAGGTATTACTGCAGTTCTACAGGGCCTTGGTGAGGCCACACCTTGAATATTGCACTTGTAGGGGTGGGGAGTGGGGGCAGGGGGGTCCTGGTTGTTGGCTTTTTTCATCCTCAAGAAAGAGGACAATGTCCCCAAAGTACTGTCTGCATCAAATGTGAATGGTTGATGTGTTTCCTGACACCAAAATCACATCGTCATGGGTACCGAAAGAGCAACTGTACTGTCACAGCTCCAAGTTAGGATGCAACATCTCTCTCATCATTTCTTTGTTATAAAACCTTTCTTCTTGAAAATTCTCAACTCCCTGTTACTATTGTATAATGAAGCACGGTCACGTGACCCCCAGGGGTCAGGTCTCAGACCGTGGGCAGACAAGCAACAGACATGAAAACTAGCCATTTGGCAGATGCCTTTTCATCTTAATTCAAGGGAATGCGAGACTTGTTTCATTGAGCTGTGACTTCTGAATAGATTTCTGTTTTTTAAGTCTGCTTCAAAAAGGCTGCTTTCCTTTCTTCCGTGACGATATCGAGCCGAAGGTTTCCAGGAGGCAGCACTTCCTGTCACTGTTAACCAAAGAACTTTGACATTGTATAACTTTCAGACTCCTGGCAGATTTGGAATTTCAAGAGATATTCTGTTGAACAGTGTTTGCAAAATTGAGTTTCTCCACCAATCAGTACAATGATGCCCTTCACCTTTAAATGTATCATTGAATTACAAAACACAACGATGTTGCTTGTATACCAGCTTTATACAGCAAAAAAGACCGCAGCATTTCACCTCTTCTTTCTCTTTTGAGAGGCACTATGATCACTGAAGAGTTAAATATACAAGGTGTGAGACCACACCTTGAATATTGTGTACAGTTTTGGTCTCCTAATCTGAGGAAGGACATTCTTGCTATTGAGGGAGTGCAGCGAAGGTTCACCAGACTGATTCCTGGGATGGCAGGACTGACATATGAAGAAAGACTGGATCGACTAGGCTTATATTCACTGGAATTTAGAAGAATGAGAGGGGATCTCAGAAAAACATATAAAATTCTGACGGGATTGGACAGGTTAGATGTAGGAAGAATGTCCCCGATGTTGGGGGAGTCCAGAACCAGGGGTCACAGTCTAAGGTAAACCATTTAGGACTGAGATGAGAAGAAACTTCTTCACCCAGAGAATTGTGAACCTGTGGAATTCTCTACCACAGAAAGTTGTTGAGGCCAGTTCATTAGATATATTAAAGAGGGTGTTAGATGTGGCCCTTACGGCTTAAGGGATCAAGGGGTATGGAGAGAAAGCAGGAATGGGGTACTGAAGTTGCATGATCAGCCATGATCATATTGAATGGTGGTGCAGGCTCGAAGGGCCGAATGGCCTACTCCTGCACCTATTTTCTATGTTTCCACGTTTCGATCCATTGATTGCAATAAATATGCTACTATTTGCAGAGGTAAAGTGCAACTGAATCATTTTACAGGCGATCCCGGTGTCACGGTACAATATATTTCTCTTTCAGCATGTATTTGCAATGAAACTCTGGCACATCCCAATGATTCACAAAATGCTAACTAGGCTTAGATCAAAACTATTTCATCACAAAGAACATGAGAGACGATTTCTCATTACAGACTAGTGATCCATCAGACTGAACAGGTGGCAGCCTAAGCACCTTAGAATTACATCCACATTGTTTGGGCCACAAGTTACCTATGGCAGTGCACAGTGCCACAGAATGAAGGAAGTGGGTTCATGAGCATGATTCCTCCATCTAAGAACAATGTCCAATCTCAACTGTTCATCATCGTCATCATCATCATCATAGGCAGTACCTCAAAATCATAAGAACATAAGAATTAGGAACAGGAGTAGGCCATCTAGCCCCTCGAGCCTGCTCCGCCATTCAACAAGATCATGGCTGATCTGGCCGTGGACTCAGCTCCACTTACCCGCCCGCTCCCCGTAACCCTTAATTCCCTTATTGGTTAAAAATCTATCTATCTGTGATTTGAATACATTCAATGAGCTAGCCTCAACTGTTTCCTTGGGCAGAGAATTCCACAGATTCACAACCTCTGGGAGAAGAAATTCCTTCTCAACTCGGTTTTAAATTGGCTCCCCCATATTTTGAGGCTGTTCCCCTTAGTTCTAGTCTCCCCGACCAGTGGAACAACCTCTCTGCCTCTATCTTGTCTATCTCTTTCATTATTTTAAATGTTTCAAAAAAGATCACCAGTCATCCTTCTGAACTCCAACGAGTAAAGACCCAGTCTACTCAATCTATCATCATAAGGTAACCCCCTCATCTCCGGAATCAGCCTCGTGAATCGTCTCTGTACCCCCTCCAAAGCTAGTATATCCTTCCTTAAGTAAGCTGACCAAAACTGCACGCAGTACTCCAGGTGCGGCCTCACTAATACCCTATAGAGTTGCAGCAGGACCTCCCTATTTTTGTACTCCATCCCTCTCGCAATGAAGGCCAACATTCCATTCGCCTTCCTGATTACCTGCTGCACCTGCAAACTAACTTTTTGGGATTCATGCACAAGGACCCCCAGGTCCCTCTGCACTGCAGCATGCTGTAATTTCTCCCCATTCAAATAATATTCCCTTTTACTGTTTTTTTTCCAAGGTGGATGACCTCACATTTTCCGACATTGTATTCCATCTGCCAAACCTTAGCCCATTCGCTTAACCTATCTAAATCTCTTTGCAGCCTCTCTGTGTCCTCTACACAATCCGCTTTCTCACTAATCTTTGTGTCATCTGCAAATTTTGTTACACTACACTCTGTCCCCTCTTCCAGGTCATCTATGTATATTGTAAACAGTTGTGGTCCCAACACCGATCCCTGTGGCACACCACTAACCACTGATTTCCAACCCGAAAAGGACCCATTTATCCCGACTCTCTGCTTTCTGTTAGCCAGCCAATTCTCTATCCATGCTAATACATTTTCTCTGACTCCGCGTACCTTTATCTTCTGTAGTAACCTTTTGTGTGGCACCTTATCGAATGCCTTTGGAAATCTAAATACACCACATCCATCGGTACACCTCTATCTACCATGCTCGTTATATCCTCAAAGAATTCCAGTAAATTAGTTAAACATGATTTCCCCTTCATGAATCCATGTTGCGTCTGCTTGATTGCACTATTTCTATCTAGATGTCCCGCTATTTCTTCCTTAATGATAGCGACGTTACTCCGTAAAATCTCTCTCGGACCTCAAAGTTAAATCAGATAATTTACCAAATGACTGAGCCATGGCTGCAGGAGCAACCGTGCAGCAAAGTATCTGATCTTTCGTCAAAGCTTGGTCAAAGATGTGGGTTTTAAGGAGGGTCTTAATGGACAAGAGGGAAGTGGATAGGCAGAAGGGAATTCCGGAATGTTCTCATATCTTCTCATTCTGCAATAACAGTCAGAGTTAAATCAGTTAAATCATCATCATCACATCATCGGCAGTCCCTCGGAATCGAGAAAGACTTGCTTCCACTCTTAACATGAGTCCTTAGGTGGTTGAACAGTCCAATACGAGAACCACAGTCTCTGTCACAGCTGGGACAGATAGTGGTTGAGGGAAAGAGTGGGTGGGTCAGAGTTAAATAAAGTGCTTATATCCACCTTCTCCATGCTGTTATTTGAAAGACCTTAGTAGTCTCTAATACAAAAGCAAAATACTGTGGATGCTGGAATCTGGAATAAAAACAGAAAATGCTGGAAATCTCAGTGGGTCAGGCAGCATCTGTGGAGAGAGAAAGAGAGTTAACGTTTCAGGTCGATTCTGACGAAGGGTCATCAACCCGAAATATTAACTCTGTTTCTCTCTCCACAGATGCTGGCCAGCCTGCTGAGTATTTCCAGCATTTTCTGTTTTTATACCTTAGTAGTCCCGTCTATAATATTTTCTTTTGTCAAAGCGAATTAGGGTTTTTGAACCTGTCTTCTGAGTCCAAAGTACGGTTACTTTCCTCTGTACTTAGTGATAACGATGGTGTGGATTAGACTGATTCTGCACTCCTGGCACGGAAAAGTGCTGCCAGAGATGGAAATCACAGACCAACAGACAATTATTTCCTATCCATTTTCCATCGTCTATTTACAGAAGGTAGACTGAAATAACACTGTATCAAAATGAGGCAACGTTTCAAACCATTTTGCATAAATTACATGAGTGAACATAATAGATGTTTTTACAGTAAGGATAATCAGTTTTCCTGTCCTCCTTGGTTATGAAATACTCAACTTACTGGGCCCAAGTTTCGGGCCGCACCTAGAACAGTGCAGCCCCGACCTGGACGCCCGTTTTCCGCGCCACAAAGTGCACCTAAAAAAAACTTCCAGATTTCCGGCTCCCTGCTGGTCCTCTTGAGTCGGGCGCGGCGCAGCACGAGCAGTTGGGGGCGGAGCTAGGTCCCTGCGCTGAAAACAGTGCCGGGACCTCTGCACATGCGCGCTACAGTGGGCGCGCATGTGCAGTAGCTCCAGATGCTCAAAACTGTGTGGGAGGGGCCCGAAGCCCCTAGCCCTGGCCGAATGGCCTCACTGGGGCTGCGTGCATAAGGCTGCCTCCCACGCCCAGCTCCTGCTTCTTCCCGACCCGACTCGACTCCCGCTTCACCCCGCCCCCCCGGACCGGACCGGACCCGCACTCCCCCCCGACCTGACCTCCCTCTCCCTCACCACCCACCCCCTCCCCCCCACCCCCCCCGACCCGAAACGAACCGACCTCCCTCCCACCATCCCCCTGACCCGACCCGCGCTCCCGACCACCTCCCCCGGACCGGACCCGACCCAACCTGACCTCCCTCCCTCCGCCCCCGACACGAACCGACCCGCGCTCCCTCCCTCCCCCCTCCATCCGAACCAATCCGACCTCCATCCTCCACCCCCCCCCCCCCCCCCGACCCGACCCAACGCCACCTACCTGTAAATCTGGTGCTGGGGACGGGCCCTGCCCGAAGTCTTGGGCCCGGCCGGGCCCGGCCCGTTCAGCCTCTTCCCACCCCCCCCCACCCCCACCCCCCTCTCCTTCCCCCCCTCCCCTTCTCCTTTCCCCTCCTCCCCTTCTCTTTCCCCCCTTCTTTCCCCCTTCTCCTTTCCCCCCCTTCTCCTTCCCCCTTCTCCTTCCCCCCTTCTCCTTCCCCCCTTCTCCTTTCCCCCCTTCTCCTTTCCCCTTCTCCTCTCCCCCCTTCCCCTTCTCCTCTCTCCCCCCTTTTGCCTTCTCCTCTCCCCCCCATTCTCCTCCCCCTCTCCCCCCGCTATTCTCCTCCCCCTCTCCCCCTCTTCCCCTTCTCCTCCTCCCCCTTCCCCTTATCCTCCTCCCCCCTTCTCCTCCTCCCCTTTCCCCTTATCCTCCTCCCCCTTCCCCTTATCCTCCTCCCCCTTCCCTTTCTCCTCCTCCCCTTCCCCTTCTCCTCCTCCCCCCCCTTCTCTCCGCCCCTCCCCCTTCTCCCCATCCCTCTGCCCCCCCTCCCCCTGACCCCCCTCTCTCCCTCTACCCCCCTCTCCCTCTACCCCCCTCCTCCCCCCCTCTACCCCGCTCCTCCCCCTCCCCTCGCTGTCAGAAACACAGACACTGACAGACAGAGAGTGAGAGACACACACAGACAGACAGACAGAGAGATAGAGGCACTGACAGAGACATACTGGGCGGGGGCATCCCAGCACGCTGTTGGAGGGCTCCCGGTGCTGCAGTCGGTAAGTGGAAAATGTTTTATTCATTGATTTTTTGATTTTTTTAAAATAAAATTATTTCTTATTAATTTTTTTTGATTGATTTATTGGTTGATTTATTGATGTTTTTGTCATTTATTATTGATGATGGCTCTTTATTTGTAAAACAGAAGTGTTTAATGTTTGTAAACTTCCCTTTAAACCCCCCCCCCCCCCCCCCCCATTCCCTACGCCTGATTTGTAACCTATGCCTGATTTTCTAAAGTGTAGACAGGTTTTTTCGAGCGTACAAAAATCTTCACTTACTCCATTCTAAGTTAGTTTGGAGTAAGTTTTCACTGCCGAAACTTTGAAATCAGGCGTAAGTGGCCGGACACGCCCCCTTTTGAAATAAAAATTCTGTTCCAAAGTGAAACTGTTCTAACTGACTAAAACTGGAGCAAACTAAATGCCGAGAATTTGAATTTCTAAGATACTCCGTTCTACACCAGTTGCTCCAAAAAATCAGGAGCAACTGAGGCTGAAACTTGGGCCCCACTATTTCTGTCTAACCAGCAAAGATGGTTCAGACTTTTAAAACAGAGACAGCTTCTTGATACTGCTGCAAAAACACAGCACGGTGTGCTGGGGGTGGCGGGGATTAGGGGGGTGGTGGCAGAGAGAGAGACAACAAGAGAGAAACAGTGCAAGAGAGAGAGAGTGTGTGAGAGATAGAGAGAGAAAGACAGTAAGAGAGAGACTGAGACAGTGTGTGTGAGAGAGAGAGAGAGAGAGACAGTGTGAGACAGAGATAGAGAAAGACAGTAAGAGAGAGAGTGTAAGAGAGCGAGAAATAGTGAGAGTGAGAGATGGTGAGTAAGAGACAGTGCAAGAGAAGGAGACAATGAGAGAGAGAGATGGTGAGTGAAAGAGACACTGAATGAGAGAGAGAGAGAGATACAGTGGGAGAGACAGATAGTGAGAGACACAGATACAGGTACAGTGAGAGATAGATACAGTGAGGGAGTGAGAGACAGTGCAAGAAAGAGAGAGAGAGAGAGAGAGAGACAGCAAGAGATTGAGAGCTACCCACTCCCTCCTCCAAACCCCCGCATGAGATTGAAGGCCTGGCCCACTGAGCTATAAATTGAAGTTACTACCCTGAGGTAAAGACCAACACTTTGATGTATGAGTAAGAGGCTCCCGGGCATCTACCTCAATTAAGCCCTTGCTGTGTGAATGGAATGGAACAACACCTGGACCCTTGGGTATCACAAGGAGTCATCTTTTCACAATAGTCTAAAATGTTTGAGATTGCACATATCCCTACCTCTGTATACTGATTGACACTCCAACTCACTATTGTTAGGTTACTTCAGGTTGCTGGCTTTAATGGGGGCGGCAATTTCCTGATCTCCTGTTCTCTGGGTGGCTCAACCGTGGCTAACAAGAGAAATTGAGGATAGTGTTAAATCCAAGGAAGAGGCATATAAATTTGCCAGAAAAAGTAGCAAGCCGGAGGACTGGGAGAAATTTAGAATACAGCAGAGGAGGATAAAGGGTTTAATTAAGAGGGGGAAAATAAAGTACGAGAGGAAGCTTGCCGGAAACATAAAAAATGACTGCAAAAGCTTCTATAGGTATGTGAAGAGAAAAAGATTAGTGAAGACAAGCGTTGGTCCCTTGCAGTCGGATTTGGGTGCATTTATAATGGGGAACAAAGAAATGGCAGACCAATTGAACAAGTACTTTGGTTCTGTCTTCACAAAGGAAGACACAAATAACCTTCCCGATGTACTAGCGGTCCGAAAGACTACTGAGAAGGAGGAACTGAAGAATATCCTTATTAGGCGGGAAATTGTTTTAGGGAAATTGACGGGGTTGAAGGCCGATAAATCCCCAGGGCCTGATTGTTTACATCCCAGAGTACTTAAGGAAGTGGCCCTAGAAATAGTGGATGCATTAGTGATAATTTTCCAACAGTCTATTGACTCTGGATCAGTTCCTATGGACTGGTGGGTAGCTAATGTAACACCATTTTTTAAAAAAGGAGTGAGAGAGAAAACGGGTAATTATAGACCAGTTAGCCTGACATCGGTGGTGGGGAAAATGTTGGAATCGATCATTAAGGATGAAATAGCAGCGCATTTGGAGAGCAGTGATAGGATCGGTCCAAGTCAGCATGGATTTATGAAAGGGAAATCAGGCTTGACCAAATCTTCTGGAATTTTTTGAAGATGTAACGAGTAGAGTGGACAAAGGAGAACCAGTGGATGTGGAGTATTTGGACTTTCAAAAGGCTTTTGACAAGGTCCCACACAAGAGATTGGTGTGCAAAATCAAAGCACATGGTATTGGGGGTAATGTACTGACATGGATAGAGAACTGGTTGGCAGACAGGAAGCAGAGAGTCAGGATAAACGGGTTCTTTTCAGAATGGCAGGCAGTGACTAATGGAGTGCCGCAGGGCTCAGTGCTGGGACCCCAGCTCTTTACAATATATATTAATGATTTACCGGTAGATGATGGAATTGAGTGTAATATCTCCAAGTTTGCAGATGACACTAAACTTGGTGGCAGTGTGAGCTATGAGGAGGACACTAAGAGGCTGCAGGTTGACTTGGACAGGTTAGGCGAGTGGGCAAATACATGGCAGATGCAGTATGATGTGGATAAATGTGAGGTTATCCAATTTGGGGGCAAAAACACGAAGGCAGAATATTATCTGAATGGCGGAAGATTAGGAAAAGGGGAGGTGCAGCGAGACCTAGGTGTCATGGTTCATCAGTCATTGAAAGCTGGCATGCAGGTACAGCAGGCGGTGAAGAAGGCAAATGGTATGTTGGCCTTCATAGCAAGGGGATTTGAGTATAGGAGCAGGGAAGTCTTGCTGCAGTTGTGCAGGGCCTTGGTGAGGCCCCACCTGGAATATTGTGTTCAGTTTTGGTCTCCTAATCTGAGGAAGGACGTTCTGGCTATTGAGGGAGTGCAGCGAAGGTTCACCAGATTGATTCCAGGGATGGCTGGAATGACATATGAGAAGAGACTGGATCAACTGGACCTTTATTCACTGGAGTTTAGAAGGATGAGAGGGGATCTCATAGAAACATATAAGATTCTGATGGGACGGAACAGGTTAGATGCGGGAAGAATGTTCCCGATGTTGGGGAAGTCCAGAACCAGGGGACACAGTCTTAGGATAAGGGGCAGGCCATTTAGGACTGAGATGAGGAGAAACTTCTTTACTCAGAGAGTTGTTAACCTGTGGAATTCCCTGCCACAGAGAGTTGTTGATGCCAGTTCATTGGATATATTCAAGAGGGAGTTAGATATGGCCCTTACAGTTAAGGGGATCAAGGGGTATGGAGAGAAAGCAGGAAAGGGGTACTGAAGGAATGATCAGCCATGATCTTATCGAATGGTGGTGCAGGCTCGAACGGCCGAATGGCCTACTCCTGCACCTATTTTCTATGTTTCTGTTTCAGAAGGGCCCTATTGTGCAATTAGCCTTGATTCTGTTTTCCTGCATACACGTTGGAAAATATCAGCTTTGACAGAATTCAGTAAGAAAACCATCAGATTAACCTGGCGTGATTCTAACACACGAATCCAACGCTCAACAGAAACCACCCACCTCCCATGCAGCCACAAGATACATATTCGTATGGAATTGTAGTAGCTGACAGCCAAACCAAAACAAGAGCAGATACGATATCGAGCCGGAATCTGCTGTATGAACAAGGGTTTGGCTAACGGCGTCACCATTATTTAGGCACAAATCGGACGGCAACTTCAGGTGAGCGCAGTGAAACGGGAAAATCAGGAAATTTCTGCCTGAGATGCGCTGCTCCTCCTTACGCTGTGTCGAGCTCCCCATTCCAGCGTATTGAATGCTTGAAGTTCCTGTCATGTCGTAGATACGAACTAAACTCGCCACAGAAAGTTAGAGCTTGGCCATTTCAGACTAAGTCCCCTTTCTAATGGTGTGTTGAGTTTTAGTTACTGCCAAACAACCTCTCTGGCACTGAAAATAAACTTTTAATTGCTGTTGGAGTTCTTAAAAACAAAATATAAATTCATTTTATTTTAATTTTTTCTCTCTCTCGCTCTTAATCCAATCTTTCTTTCATTCGCTTTATTTCACATTCTGTGCTTGATTTGACATTGAATTCACTATTCCGACTTGCACTTCCTGGTTCAGGCGCCGTGCTGTTCAATCCTCAATCTGATTGGTTAAGGAGACTCGCCGTGGCTTGCCCCGTTCACACAGGTCCCACGTGCCCTGTAGAGGGCGCCGTGCTGTTTCATTCTCCCACTTTCGGCAAGTTGCTGTGTAAAATATTATGGAGATTAAATGGACACGGGCAAGTCTAACAAACGGTGTGCTCCACTCCTTCTCCAGCGACAGTAACTGCTGGTCCATCGTTCAGGAAACCTCAAGTGAAGTCCCGATGGTGCAAGTAGATTCTCATTAAAACCCTGGGGGCAAAACTGCCCCTTTTTATAGCCCTGTTTTTGCCTTATTGCCTCCGGAGAGGCGGTGCGTAACTTGGCAGATGACTGTTTTCGCTAGGACAGGGCGGGGGGGGGGGGGGGGGGCACTACTAACTCCCGGGAAATTGCCCAGGAGTTTGCAGAGGTACTGCCATGGCAGTGCCGCGCCCCGTGGTTAGCAATCCCTCACCGCCCCGCGGGCCGAGAGGCTGGCACGAGCGGATGTCAATGCTCCGGGCCGCCATCTTTTTTTGTCGGACAACTCTTGGGTCGGCTCGACGATAGCGGCCCCAGCGTGGTCTGGGCCGACATCGTGCAGCCGGGCACTCCGTCTTGGGCGCCGGGCTGCTGGCCCCGGTCGCACGCTGCCCTGGTGGCCCAGTGGAGACCATCAGAGGCCGCGCGCAGCGGCCCACCCCTTTAACTGAAGGGGAGGGCATTGAAGCGTGGCAGCGCTACACAGAGCGTCCGTGAAGCGCTGCTGTCCTCGCCCCAGTAGCGCCCTGGTTACCGCCCCCGAAGGGAATGGAGCGCGGGAGATTGCACACCGCTTCCTTTGAGGGACCGGAAGGCCAATTCCGCGGTGGGGCGGGACCTCCGTGCCAGGTGCTAAATGTCCCGGCACAGAAAGGTTACTGCCCTCAATTGGGGCGCAGGACAATTATGCCCCCCTGTGTTTTGCATGCATCGTAAAGTGTACTGCTTTGCATGTGAATGTTGACTAGTATGGTTGCGATTCAGGCAAACAATCCACTGAGAGCAGTGGAGCAACATATGTTTGATAATAAAACAGTCGGCCGGAAATTCGGTACCACCCTGTTTGGGACCAGTGATTCCAATTGTAACCTGGAACAATCTGCTTTTAATAAATGTGGCACTGTGCCTATACAGAACTGTTTCTGCTTCACCAGCATTCTGTAGGTCAGGCTGGAAGGGAATAAAGGGCAGTGGAAGGAGGTGTTTTTTTGCTTCATAATTGGAGCAACATTTCCCAAACCAACCATCCATAGCCACCGTCAGTTGATGCATTCTGGGCGGTTCTTTGTGTAATTACACAACCACTGAGAACCGAGTTGAGATTGCTCAAGCTCATATCACTTAGAATACTTAACAGCTGTTGGAAGGAGGAGATTTTCATCCCCTCTGGGCTGGATACAATCAGAGGTAATTAACCAGTAAGTCAAAAAACAACGTGCATAGAAGCTAAAAATGAGAGCCAAAGTACAAGCTGAGCAGTAGACAGAATGGAAGAAAATGAGGCTTCATACTATGCCACTTCTTTTGGGAGAGGATTACGTGGGTGAACTTGACGCAGTTATCCGCATTCTTATCTCTAGTTCTTGTATCCAAGTTCTGGTGTGAAAGATGAACCCACTTTATCTGAATTATCAATTCCTATACTGAGGGAGTGCTAAACTCTGGTTGGTAGTAATTTGGAACTGTTTTCCTCCAAAAGACTGTAGCTGTTAGGACAGTTGGAGCTTTCAAAGACTGAGACAGATAGATTTTTTTGTTTGGTAAGGGTTTTAGGGGATATGGAGTAAAGGCAGGAAAATGGTTGAGGTGCAGATCTGCCATGGTCTAATTGAATGGTGAATCAGGCCCAAGGGGTTGAATGGCCTACTGCATCTAATGTAGAAAATGCTGTCCAGGTTAAACAAGGCTCTATCTGCCTTTTCAGGTTCAAAGATTAAAGAGCAGGGAGTGCTCCAGGATTTCTGATCAACAATCGTCCCTTTAGATAATGCCACAGAATAAGTCAGCATTCATCTCGCTGCTGTTGGTGGGATCTTTGTTTGTAGATTTTAAATCATGCTTACTTATATAAAAGCAAGACACTTCAAAGCACTTTGAGAGGCACTACGTGAAAGCACATCTGTGCAGCTAACTGTGTACACAAAGGCTTGCCATGAATTTCTGCAAGGGCTCTCCTAATCGTCCGCCGTAACTTTGCTGAAAGATCTGCGGAGACCCTGGACGAACAAAGGTCACGGCGGGTGATTGGGAGAATTCTACCCCATTGTGTCAAAGAATGGTTTTGCAAGATAAAATTTCACGGGATTGGGGTAATATATTAGCATGGATAGAGGATTGGCTAACTAACAGAAAACAGAGAGTCGGGCGAGATGGGTCATTCTCAGGGTTGGCAAACAGTAACTAGTGGGGGTGCCACAGGGATCAGTGCTGGGACCACAACTATTTACCATCTATACTAATGAAGAATTGGAAGAAAGGACGCGAGTGTAACGTAGCCATGTTTGCTGACGATACAAAGATGGGAGGAAAAGCAATGTGTGAGGAAGACTCAAAAAATCTGCAAAAGGACATAGACAGGCTAAGTGAGAGGGCAAAAATTTGGCAGATGGAGTAGAATGTTGGAAAGTATGAGGTCATGCACTTTGGCAGAAAAAAAAATCAAAGAGCAAGTTATTATTTAAATGGAGAAAGATTGCAAAGTGCCGCAGCACAGCAGGATCTGGGGATACTTAGAAACTTAGGGCCCAAGTTTCCACAAGAAAAAAAACGGGCGCCCCTCCGAGCTGGGCGCCCATTTTTCTCGCCTAAAACGGCGTCTAAAAAAATCCTCGGTATTCTCCACCGACTTACAGGTCCTGTGGCACTCGGCACAGCCGGCACGAGCTGTGGGGGGTGCGGAGCCAGGCCCCTGCGCTGAAAAAAGTGCCGGGACCTCTGCACATGCGCACTACAGTCGGCACGCAAGTGCAGTAGCTCCAGGCGCCGAACTGTGTGGGAGGGGCCCGAAGCACGCAGCCCCTAGCCCTGGCTGAATGGCCTCACTGGGGCTGCGTGAATGAGGCTCCTCCCACGGCCTGCTCCTGCTCCCCGCCCGACCAGACCCAACACTCGCTCCCCCCACCCCCCGCCGACCAGACCCAACCCGACACCCGCTCCCCCCCGCCCGACACCCGCTCCCCCCCGCCCCGACCCGACACCCACTGAGACCCGCTCCCCCCCCCGAGACCCGAGACCCGCTCTCCCCCCTCCCAAACCGAGTCCCGCTCCCCGACCCGAGACCCGCTCTCCCCCCTCCCAAACCGAGTCCCGCTCCCCGACCCGACACCCGCTCCCCCCCCCCCGACCCGACACCCGCTCCCCCCCCCCCCGACCCGACACCCGCTCTCCCCCCCCCCGACCCGACACCCGCTCCCCCCCCCGACCCGACCCGACCCGACACCCGCTTCCCCCCCCCCGACCCGACACCCGCTCCTGTTCCCCGACCCCCCCCTTCCCCCCTCCCCTCTCCCCCCCTCTTCCCCCTCCCCTCTTCCCCCTCCCCTCTTCCCCCTCCCCTCTTCCCCCTCCCCTCTCCCCCCTCCCCTCCCCCCTCTCTCCCCTCCCCCTCCCCTCCCCTCCTCTCCCTCTCTCTCCCTCCCTCTCCCTCTCTCTCCCTCCCTCTCCCTCTCCCCTCTCTCCCTCTCCCCTCTCTCCCTCCCTCCCTCTCTCTCTCCCTCCCTCTCCCTCTCCCCTCTCTCCCTCCCTCCCTCTCTCTCTCCCTCCCTCTCTCGCTCAGCGGCACGAACAGCTGCAGAATTCTCCCTGGCTGAAGCACTTTCACACAGGTAGGAAGATGGTTTATTTAATCTTTTCTTGCCTTATAAATGTTTATTCAGGTTGGATTTATTTGTATAATATTTGTAGAAGTATAAATAAGGATTTATTGTCGAATTTAATGAGTTCCCTTCCCCCCCACCTCGTTCTGGACGCCTAATTTGTAACCTGCGCCTGATTTTTTAATGTGTAGAACAGGTTTTTTCAGTTCTACAAAAATCTTCACTGGCGCCATTCTACTTTAGTTTGGAGTACATTTTCACTGTGGAAACTTTCAAATCAGGCGTCAGTGGCCGGACACGCCCCCTTTTGAAGAAAAAATTCTGTTCTAAACTAGAACTGTTCTACCTGACTAGAACTGCAGAAAAAAAAATGTGGAGAATTGCGATTTCTAAAATAGTCCGTTCTCCACCAGTTGCTCCTAAAAATCAGGCGCGAATCATGTGGAAACTTGGGCCCATAGAAACATAGAAAGTAGGTGCAGGAGCAGGCCATTCGGCCTTTCGAACCTGCACCACCATTCAATAAGATCATGGCTGATCATTCACCTCAGTACCCCTTTCCTGCATTCTCTCCATACCCCTTGATCCCTTTAGCCGAAAGGGCCATATCTAACTCCCTCTTGAATATATCCAACGAACTGGCACCAACAACTCTCTGCGTTAAGGAATTCCACAGGTTAACAACTCTCTGAGTGAAGAAATTTCTCCTCATCTCAGTCCTAAATGGCTTACCCCTTATCCATTGACTGTCCTCTGGTTCTGGACTTCCCCAACATCGGGAACATTCTTCCTGCATCTAACCTGTCCTGTCCCATCAGAATTTTATATGTTTCAATGAGATCCCCTCTCATCCTTCTAAACTCCAGTGAATACTGGCCCAGTCGATCCAGTCTCTCTTCATATGTCAGTCCTGCCATCCCGGGAATCAGTCTGGTGAACCTTCGCTGCACTCCCACATTAGTAAAAACGTCCTTCCTCAGATTAGGAGACCAAAACTGAACACAATATTCCAGGTGAGGCCTCACCAAGGCCCTGTACAGCTGCAGCAAGACCTCCCTGCTCCTATACTCAAATCTCCTAGCTATGAAGGCCAACATACCATTTGCCTTCTTCACCGCCTGCTGTTCCTGCATGCCAACTTTCAATGACTTATGTACCATGACACTCAGGTCTCGTGGCACCTCCCCTTTTCCTAATCTGCCGCCATTCAGATAATATTCTGTCTTCCTGTTTTTGCCCCCAAAGTGGATAATCTCACATTTATCCACATTATACTGCATCTGCCATGCATTTGCCCACTCACCTAACCTGGCCAAGTCACCCTGCAGCCTCTTAGCGTCCTCCTCACAGCTCACACCGCCATCCAGCTTAGTGTCATCTGTAAACTTGGAGATATTACACTCCATTCCTTCATCTAAATCATTAATGTATATTGTAAATAGCTGGGGTCCCAGCACTAAGCCCTGCGGCATTCCATGAGTTACTGCCTGCCATTCTGAAAAGGACCCGTTTATCCTGACTCTCTGCTTCCTGTCTGCCAACCAGTTCTCTATCCATGTCAGTACATTACCCACAATACCATGTGTTTTAATGTTGCACACCAATTTATTTTGTGGGACCTTGTCAAAAGCCTTTTGAAAGTCCAAATACACCACATCCACTGGTTCCCCCTTGTCCACTCTACTAGTTACATCCTCAAACAATTCCAGAAGATTTGTCAAACATGATTTCCCTTTCATAAATCCATGCTGACTTGGACCGATCCTGTCACTGCTTTCCAAATGCGCTGCTATTTCATCTTTAATAATTGATTCCAACATTTTCCCCACTACTGATGTCAGGCTAACCGGTCTATAATTATCCATTTTCTTTCTCCCTCCTTTTTTAAATGGTGCATGAAACACAAAAGGATAGTATGCAGGTACAGCAAGTGATCAGGAAGGCCAATAGAACCTTGGCCTTTATTGTAAACGGAATGGAGTATAAAAGCAGGGAAGTCTTGCTACAGTTATATAGGGTATTGGTGAGGCCACACCTGGAATACTGCGTGTAGTTTTGCTTTCCATATTTAGGAAAAGATAGACTTGCTTTGGAGACAGTTCAGAGAAGGTTCACTAGGTTGATTCCGGGGATGAGGGGGTTGACTTATGAGGAAAGGTTGAGTAGGTTGGGCCTCTACTCATTGGAATTAAGAAAAATGAGAGGGGATCTTATCGAAATGTATAAGATTATGAGGGGGCTTGACAGGGTGGTTGCAGAGAGGATGTTGCCACTGATGAGGGAGACTAGAACTAGGGGGCATAATCTTAGAATAAGAGGCCGCCCATTTAAAACTGAGATGAGGTGGAATTTCTTCAAAGGGTTGTAAAACTGTGGAATTCACTGCCTCAGAGAGCTGTGGAAGCTGAGATATTGAATAAATTTACAGTTTCTTAACCGATAAGGGATTAAGGCGTTATGGGGAGCGGGCAGGGAAGTGGACCTGAGTCCATGATCGGATCAGCCATAGAAACATCGACGTACCAAATAGGTGCAGGAGTAGGCCATTCGGCCCTTCGAGCCTGCACCACCATTCAATATGATCATGGCTAATCATGCAACTTCAGTACCCCATTCCTGCTTTCTCTCCATACCCCTTGATCCCTTTAGCCGTAAGGTCCACATCGCACTCCCCTTTGAATATATCTAACGAACTGGCCTCAACAACTTTCCGTGGTAGAGAATTCCACAGGTTCACAATTCTCTGAGTGAAGAAGTTTCTCCTCATCTCGGTCCTAAATGGCTTATCCCTTATCCTTAGACTGTGACCCCTGATTCTGGACTTCACCAACATCGGGAACATTCTTCCTGCATCTAACCTGTCCAATCCCGTCAGAATTTTATATGTTACTATGAGATCCCCTCTCATTCTTCTAAATTGCAGTGAGTATAACCCTATTCGATCCAGTCTTTCTTCATATGTCAATCCTGACATCCCGGGAATCAGTCTGGTGAACCTTTGCTGCACTCCCTCAATCGCAAGAATGTCCTTCCTCAGATTAGGAGACCAAAACTACATTCAAGGTGTGGCCTCACCAAGGCCCTGTACAACTGCAGTAAGACCTCCCTGCTCAAATCCACTCGCTATGAAGGCCAACATGCCATTTGCCGCCTTCAACGCTGCTGTATCTGCATGCCAACTTTCAATGACTGATGTACCATGACACCCAGGTCTAGCTGCACCTCCCCTTTTCCGAATCTGTCACCATTCAGATAATATTCTGTCTTCCTGTTTTTGCCACCAAGGTGGATAACCTCACATTTATCTACATTATACTACATCTGCCATGTATTTGCCCACTCACCTAACCTGGCCATTCAATTCCTTCGTCCAAATCATTAATGTATATTGTAAATAGCTGGGGGCCCAGCACTGAACCTTGCGGTACCCCGTTAGTCACTGCCTGCCATTCTGAAAAGGACCCGTTTATTCTTACTCTTTGCTTACTGTCTGCTAACCAGTTCTCTATCCACGTCAGTATATTACCCCAATACCGTGTGCTTTAATTTTGTCCACTAATCTCTTGTGTGGGACCTTGTCAAAAGCCTTTTGAAAGTCCAAATACACCACATCCATTGTTTCTCCCTTGTCCACTCTACTAGTTACATCTTCAAAAAAATTCTAGAAGATTTGTCAAACATGATTTGCCTTTCATAAATCCATGCTGACTTGGACCGATCCTGTCACTGCTTTCCTAGTGCGCTGCTATTACACCTTTAATAATTGATTCCAACAGTTTCCCCACTACCGACATCAGGCTAACCGTCTATAATTCCCTGTTTTCTCTCTCCCTCCTTTTTTAAAAAGTGGGGTTACATTAGCTACCCTCCAGTCCATAGGAGCTGATCCAGAATCTGTAGAATGTTGGAAAATGACCACCAATGCATCCACTATTTCTAGGGCCACTTCCTTAAGTACTCTGGGATGCAGACTATCAGGCCCTGGGGATTTATCGGCCTTCAATCCTGTCAATTTCTCTAACACAATTTCCTGACTAATAAGAATTTCCTTCAGTTCCACCTTCTCGGTAGACTCACAGTCCCCGAGTATTTCCGGAAGGTTATTTGTGTCTTCCTTCGTGAAGACAGAGCCAAAGTATTTGTTCAATTGGTCTGCCATTTCTTTGTTCCCCATTATAAATTCCCCTGATTCTGACTGCAAGGGACCTACATTTGCCTTCACTAGTCTTTATCTCTTCACATACCTAGAGAAGCTTTTGCAGTCAGTTTTTATGTTCCCTGCAAGCTTACTCTCATACTCTATTTTCCCCCTCCTAATTAAACCCTTTGTCCTCCTCTGCTGGATTCTAAATTTCTCCCAGTCCTCAGGTTTGCTGCTTTTTCTGGCCAATTTATATGCCTCTTCCTTGGATTTAACACTATCCCTAACTTCCCTTGTTAGCCACGGTTGAGCTACCTTCCCCGTTTTATTTTTACGCCAGACAGGGATGTACAATTGTTGAAGTTCATCCATGTGATTTTTAAATGTTTGCCATTGTCTATCCACCATCAACCCTTTAAGTATCATTCGCCAGTCTATCCTAGTCAATTCACATCTCGTATTAAATGGTGGGGCAGGCTCGAGGAGCTGTATGGCCTACTCCTGCTCCTATTTCTTATGTTATTATACAAGAGTTTTCGTGTTGGGGAATTGTTTGCTCTTTTTCTGAATGAAGGTTTAATTCAAGATGGCATCTGCATGTTATTTTATCCCACAGTTCCCATGTAATCCCAGTGTAATACGAGGAATGAAAGAAAACTAAACAGTTACAATGCACTTACAAGAATACTGCCACTTTCATCCTTTTAAGCGTTTGAAGGCAGTTTATTGGCATAGATCAGGAGTATTTCATCTACTCAGCTGTGGAAGGCACAAAGCTTTGTGCAAAAAGAAGCAAAGAAATCAGAAAGCCCTTTCGTCTACCAGAACATAGAGGTGCTCATTCACAGAAAGCCACGCTGAACCTTTCTGGCTGGGGTGAAAGGTTGGGGTAGACATCCCATAAACTTGCACTGGTCCCAAAGAGTATGGCAGCAGGTCATTGACTGGTTCAATTCAAGGCTGACTGTGGTGAGGCGCGAGGGGGTGGGCTAAGCTTTGAAAATGAACATGAAAGGCAAGAGAAGAATACTGCTGTGTCTCAGTATACTGTTGAAGGTAGTTCATTGTGCTCCAGTAATGAAGGGCCCCCCGTGCCTCTGTGGGTTTAGGCCATGAGAGTAAAACCAGACAGTCCAGGAAGGCCCCAGATCGTTCATCTGTGCTGAGTTAGCAGATCTCAGAAGGATGGTGCGGATACTGCTCGGTTGCGGAGGGTGGAAATCAAGTTTCTGCTGCTCATCACTATCCAGTGAAGCCTGCTAACATTCACTGTGAAGGTTCACATAAATAGAACAGCCATTTAGGGAGGTGTGAATGTTGGCACTAAGAGACAGCACACCTCAGTCAGTAAGTGCTTGAAGTAGTCTTTATATAAAGTAGAGTTGGAGGTTCAGAAGTATTGTATTTCTGAACATGGCCCTAAAATGGATTCCTTTTAAGCTTGCTAATCGATTTGTTTTTCGGTACCCAACATTCCATTTTAGTGCTTTTCACAAATCTGTTTTGACAAGATCTGAGGGGGAGGAATTACATCGCGCCCTGTTTGGGGCGATAACGTTTGCAGGAAAGTATCGGCGGATGCTACATAATGGACTCTTGATGCGATCTTCCGATTTAGCGGTCCAGGAAGGAAGTGGAGCGCTAAATCAGGCGCTGCCACTTCCCTTGGAGCGCTAAAGTCGACAAGAGGGGCAGTAGCGGTGGACGCGGCCCAATGTCGAGCGCGCGCTGCCAGGAATGGGGCCACCTTCCCTCTCTTCAAGGGAAGGGCCATTGATGCAGGCTCTGCACGAAGTCGATGTCAGTCGTCACCGGCGACAGCTGCGGTCCGCCACCATTGGCCCCAAGCACTCTAACAAATTGTAAAAAATCTACCCCAACAACGCCTCCTGCCACTGCTGGTGTTGTTGCCCGGCGATGCTGCAGGGGGCGGAACTGATGTTCGGGTCTGGGGCGATGCGCAGCACGATGACGACACGATCTCCGGGGGGCAGGGGATCACTGTGCTGGGGGTTACCACTACCGCAAACCTCCACAGGAATTCCGCAGGCACGGTATTCTCGTCGCGCCCGATCGCACCTTGTTATCACCCCCCGGAGGTGCTAATGGAGGGGGGAAGGGGGACACAAAGGAGGCCAATTTCTAGCCCGAAATGTCCAAATGGAAAGGACCTGAAATGTGATCCGGCTGTTGAGCCTACAATCCCACAGCCTTTTGAACGTTTTGTTTGTGAAATTCTAAAATGACTGCAAGGATAAAACATGAGGCATTGGAATTTATTTGAAAGTAGACAGAGGAATCAACAGCTACATGAAATTGGGACATGAATCACATAACCTGCAGCGCTTAATGGAATGATTTGGTTTACTTAACAGATCTATCCATTTCTCCACAGTGCTTGCATCTGTAATTTAGCTACAGGGAGTTCAGGATTGCTTCAATTTTCTTGTGCAAAAGCTATTCCATTTTTCCCCTCATCTTCTGTTATCGTCATTAGCCTGAACTGGTGACTTGACTAAAAATAGTCAAAGCAATAACAGCTTTGAAAATAAAATTTCCGTCTTCAGCTTTGCAGCCAGCATGGGGTTATTAGCAAACACAGTGATCATCGTGTCTCTGGGCTGCAATGTTTAGTGCTTGGTTCTGCAAATGTTCAAGTATCGGAGCCTCAATCGATGCAGATCCTCAGTAACCTTTGCTCACAGATAGAACTATTTGAAAGTAGCCCGAGGTTGGCATTTCTATGTATTTAAAAAAAAAGCCTACCACAGGTTATGACAGAATTAAATACAACGGTCAAGTTCACAATTCAACTTTTCTCTTGAAAAAAGAAGGCTGAGGGGTGACCTAATAGAGGTCTTTAAAATGATGAAAGGTTTTGATAGAGTGGATACAGAGAGAATGTTTCCACTTGTGGGGAAGAGCATAACTAGAGGCCGTCAATATAAGATAGTCACCAAGAAATCCTATAAGGAATTCAGAAGAAACTTCTTTACCCAGAGAGTGGTGAGAATGTGGAACTCGCTGCCACAGGGAGTGGTTGAGTTGAATAGTATCGATGCATTTGAGGGGAGGCTGGACAGGCATATGAGGGAGGAGGGAATAGAGGGTTATGCTGATAGGTTTAGATGAGGAAAGACGGGAGGAGGCTCGAGTGGAGCATAAACGCCGGCATGGACTGGTTGGGCCGAATGGCCTGTTTCTGTGTCATATATCCTATGTAATCCTATGTAAACCATGGTGTTGGGTACCTAGTGTTCATTTTTTAATCCTTGGAGTAACTGCGGTGTCAATAAAACACTGGTTCTGTACAGAGTTTGACCTCATCTCTTCTGGACTTTCTGGGCAGCCATTTGCTGCTTGGCTTGTGCTGACCTACATTGGCTCCTGGTCCGGCAACATCTCAATGTTAAAAATCTCGTCCTTCTGTTCAAATCCCTCCATGGCCTCGCCCCCCCCACTATCTCCGTAAATTCCTCCAGCCTGCAGAGATCTCTGTACCTCATTATCATTGCTCCCCTATTGGTGGCCATGCCTTCAGCTGCCTGGACCCAAAGCTCTAAAATTCTCTCCATAAACCTCTCCACCTCTCTCTCCTCCTTTAAAATGCTCCTAAAAACCTACCTCTTCGACTAAGCTTTTGGTTACCTGTCCTAATATTTCCTTATGTGGCTTGGTGTTAAATTTTGTTGGATAACGCTTCTGTAAAGCGCCTTGGGACGTTTTACTATGTTAAAGTTGTAATCGCTGTCGTTTAATGATATCCTTTAGGTGGTCAGCAAAGAACCTTAGACAGGATGGTGCAGTATGGCAGGAGACAAAGTACTGCAATTTGCTGCTTCTGATCAACGAGCTGATTTGCTTCTGCTTACTACATCATTTTCCGACAGATACACACATCGGGTCGTCAGGAAGATGAGAAAATTACAAAGGTGTTGCAGTTCCATTAAAATTGCTGGGTGGTTCCAGGCTGGGGTGAGCACTTTGAAAAAAACAGTTGTCCTTTCTTCACCCAGACAGTGCAGCCCCAATTTACAGCTAATATTAAACCTCTAATGCTACTGTGGCAATTACACTAATAAGGAGTTTTCCCTGATGTTCAGCTAACGGTGATTTGTAATTATTTCCAGTTGTTAAATTCATTCTTTGATGGAGGAAAATCATTTAATGTCATTTTTCTGATGTCTTAAACTCCCATATGCACGGTCTTTGGGAGTAACTGTGAAATAATTTCATCGACACAGGGCTGCCGGTGACATTCTAATTCCTGTAACATTTGCAGATCCATCATACCATTGATGGATTTGTACGAAACCAAATCTCTCATATTTGATCAATTATACTGGTTTTTCCTTGAAAGAGGTGTATTTGAATTGAGAAGGGCAGGTTAACCAGCTCCAACTGAAGTAGGGCTTCCTTGCTACAGTATACACAGATGCAAAACTCCATTTGCACTACCTGTTTACATCTGTATCAAGGATATATTGAAGACACTCAATATAGTCAAGTTAAAATTCAACCTCCCATTTGGCTCCATTGGTTTGGTGCTTTCCCAATGGAATCTCCAGGTTGGAATACTCACAGATCACAAGCTTATCTTCCACATGCTTTAACTCACCAAGAAATACATGGGATCATTTAATTGGCTGAGATATTTTACTGAATGCGGTCTGTAAAGTTTGGTCCCACACAAATCAGCAATATAACAAGTGTAGAAAGAGTAACTCATTGTGCTGTTTTAGATTTAGGATGTGACCAAAGCTTCATTCTGCCACTTTGCTTCAACTTCCACAGATTTCCCCTCAGCCCTCAGTCAAGGAATTCTGGATGGCACAGTGTGTTATTGGTATTAATTCAAACAGCATGGAACTGCTCTGGGCACTTGAGTTATCCCCCATACCCATGATGATATTACAAATAGTACTGTGAAAATTACATTTACCTTTGACTCTTTGTGCCGGAGCGTATGTACGGCCTACATCTTTCTGCTTTGCATGAGGCGTATCTGTGTTGATTATCTCAATAATCACATTTCATGAAATCATGAAACATTTCTAGGAAAAACAATCACGTTCAACACAGCACATCATAGAGTCACAGAAATTTACAACACAGAAGGAGGCCATTTCGGCCCATCGTGTCCACGCCGGCCAAAAGGAAAATGCCGATAACCGTAGTCGACATGACTAAAACCAACTGTACAAAGTTACATAACACAGTCGCTATATTCCGGCTTTCGGATGAGGCATTAAATTGAGGTCCCTTTCAAATGGACATAAAAGATCCCACGGCACTATTTCGAAGAAGAGCGAAGGAGTTCTCCCCGGTGTCCTTGCCAATATTTATCCTTCAACCAACATCACTAAAAGCAGATTATCTGGTCATTATTGATGGTTGTGGGAGCTTGCTGTGCACAAATTGGCTGTCACCTTTCCTACATTTCAAGAGTGACTACACTCCGAAAGTGTGTCATTGATTCTTAATCACTTTGGAACGTCCGGCGGTCGTGAAAAGTGCTATAGAAATGCAAGTTCTTTCCTTCCTGGAGCAATTCTAACATGTCACAAGGAGTAACGTATTCAAATGATTTAAGCTGAGCCTGACCTAGTCTAACAGACCCACAGCCCTGCTTCTGCCTTGGTCTGGCGAACAATACCTTGGGAGATGCAGTAATATTGTTTCCCCACTCAGTATAGTGCGAGTTGAGCTGCTCTCATTTAATTAAAGTCAAAGTCAAGAAAGCAGGAATCACCAGATGCATGTAATCACAGAGAGGTTTCACTTCTATCACCTCCACCTGTGTCTTATGACAGTGAATGAGTAGTGAGCCAGGCCAGCATCACCGAAAGCCATTCTGCATCCGCCAAATAAACAATAATTAATGGCTGCTCACCAAGGAGGGATGTGAAACGATGACATTGATGATAAAAGACCAACGAAATGTGATGAGAACTGTCAATATGATAAATTCCTTCTAGTTCAGCTCACCATTACAAAGGTTTACAAGATTCTACAGTGTAAAAAATGTAGCAATGGGAGGGGCACTGGGCTCAGAACAGTCACAAACTTTCTTCTCTGTAAAAAAAAAGAGAGACCTGCATTTATATAGCGCCTTTCAGGACCACCGGACGTCTCAAAGCGCTTTACAGCCAATGAAGTACTTTTGAAGTGTAGTCACTGTTGTAATGTGGGAAACGCTGCAGCCAATTAGCACTCAGCAAACTCTCACAAACAGCAATATGACAATGACCAGATAATCTATCTTTGTTGTGTTGATTGAGGGATAAATATTGGCTAGGACACCGGGAATAATTCTCCTGCTCTTCTTAGAAATAGTGCTCTGTGATCTTTTACATCCAACTGAGAGAGCAGACGGGGCCTCGGTTTAACATCTCATCTGAAAGACGACACCACTGACAGTGCAGCACTCCCTCAGCACTGCACTGGGAGTGTCAGCCTAGATTCCTGTACTCGTCCCTGGAGTGGGACTTGCAGCCACAATCTTCTGCCTCAGAGCCGAGTGTGCTACCCACTGAGCCACAGCTGACACTGCCCCTTAAATGCATTTTTGAAGTTCTATAGGAGAGATTCGGACCTTTACTTATTTTGGGTATCAGCCTTCATTTTACACCAATACTTTTTCTTCCTTAGTGCTTAGTTTCTTCACACCACGCACCAACTGTGGCAGAGGGCAGCAAAGTGTGGGTGACCTTCTCCCTCGCTTCCACCAACACTACTTTGAATTACTCACTAGGAACTACTTAGAAAGGGCTGATGATTCAACTGATACCATTACATCCCCCGCTCAAGATCTCAGATTTCAAATCAATACAGCTAGAGTAAGAATCAAAAATGTACGATTCAGTCTTTTGATAAGGGCCTTCAAATTTTGCTGTGGGAATCATTATCCACCATTTTAATGGTGATATTAGTTCATTTAAAAAAAGTAGTATCCACAATATAATTTTGAGTCGAGATGAATGGGCAAGTATCTCAGCATTTGGGCCCATTCTCTGCCAATAATCCTTTGAACCATCAACGTCTTTTGTTTACATAGAAGTCACAGCACAGAAAGAGGCCATTCAGCCCAACTGGATCTATGCCAGCGATTATGCTCCACACGAGCCTAGTCCCACCCCTTTTCATCTCACCCTATCAGCATATCCTTTTCCTTTCTCCTCATGTACTTATCTAGAATCAAAGAATGGTTACAGCACAGAAGGAGGCCATTCGGCCCGTCGAGCCCGTGCTGGCTCTCTGCAGGAGCACTCCAGCTAGTCCCACTCCCCGCCCTTTCCCTGTAGCCATGCAAATATTTTTTCCTTCAGGTACTTATCCAACTCCCTTTTGAAAGCCACAATTGAGTCTGCCTCCACCACCCTTTCAGGCAGTAAATTCCAGATCCTAACCACTTGCTGCGTAAAAATGTTTTCCATCATGTTGCCTTTGGTTCTTCTGCCAATCACCTTAGGTCTGTGTCCTCTGGTTCTCGACCCTTCCGCCAATGGGAACAGTTTCTCTCTATCTACTCTGTTCAGACGTCTCATGATTTTGAACACCTCGATCAAATCTCCTCTCAACCTTCTCTGCTCTCACTTCCCCTTAAATGCATCTTTGAGGTAGTTATTCTTTTTGTTTCATCATCATCATCATAGGCAGTCCCTCGGAATCGAGGAAGACTTACTTCCACGCTAAAAGTGAGTTCTCAGGTGACTGAACAGTCCAATACGGGAATTACAGTCTCTGTCACAGGTGGGACAGACAGTGGTTGAAGGAAAGGGTGGGTGAGACTGGTTTGCTGCACGCTCCTTCTGCTACCTGCGCGACGAGACTCGAGGTGCTCAGCGCCCTCCCGGATGCTCTTCCTCCAGTTAGGGTGGCCTATCCCTGGCCAAAGACCTTTGTTTACACTCTGCCTAATACACCTTTAAATATTTTGTAAATGTATAATGTTGAATTTTACGAAGTGGAATTAGAGAATTCAATCGATAATATTTTGATATAACTATTTGAAGCAACTGAAAAAGGAATCCTGTTTTATTTTTCATTCTAGTGCGAAACCTCTTGCAGTCCCCGAATGGGGAATCCAAATATAGCTCTGGAAACACGGCGCCTCCAGGCACCCATAAACTATATTCACATTTGCACCACAAGCGAGGTCTGACAGGCTTTCTATCAATAAATCCCACTGAAAGGAGTGCAACTTAAAATGAAAAATGGCTTTAAAATTAAATGTAATAGACAAGAGTGCACCATGGGTTAAGACATGGTCCTCTTTTGAACCTGGGCTCAAATTCAGCCCAGAAACGATTAAACTCTTTCTGCCCCCCTTTAACACTTGCCAGTGAATTCGGGTTCATCTCAACTTAGACCCAAAGTGGTTGATTCCATTCCAGAAAACCATTGATAATTTAGCACCAGTTGACAAACTGAAGCATTGTCGGTGAACGAAATGAAAATGCTACTTATGCTTATCTGGCATCAGGGTTATAGAATATTCAGGAAAAGAAAGAAAGACTTGCATTTATATAGCGGCCTTTCCCGATCACCAGACATCCCAAAGCTCTTTACAGTCAATTAAGTACTTAAGTCACTGTTGTAATGTGGGAACCGCAGCAGCCAATTTGCACTCAGCAAGCTCCCACACACAGCAATGTGATAATGACCAGATAATCGGTTTTCGTTATGTTGATTGAGGGATAAATATTGGCCCCAGGACACCGGGGATAACTCCCCTGCTCTTCTTCAAAATAGTGCCATGGGATCTTTTATGTCCATCTGATTGAGCAGACGGGGCCTCAGTTTAACGTCTCATCCGAAAGACGGCACCTCCAACAGTGCAGCACTCCCTCAGCACGGCACTGGAGTGTCAGCCTAGATTTTTGTGCTCAAGTGCCTGGAGTGGGACTTGAACCCACAACCTTCTGACTCAGAGGCGAGAGTGCTGCCCACTTAAAAAAAATATTAATATTTATTGAACATTAAGAACAATTACAACATGGTGATCATTCCATTGTTTCATACAAATCCATTCCGCCCCTCTGCACAGCCGTTCCTCCAACACATATTAACATCAAAACCTGAAGTTTAAATTGTCTCCTGTAAAATATAATAGAAAATAATCTATTGTACTTTACAAATAGATCATAAAATACTATCTTTAAATTATTTTAAGAATAAAACATCCACAGAGCCTTATAATGATCTTTTAGTTTATATTTAAAATACTCTTTTAGGTTTATCCTCCTCCCCTTAAAAAACAGAGCATCCCTTCTTTGCATAATCACAAATTTAATCAAACTCAACATTACATTAATTGCCGCGCCGCTAGACTCGGGCAGACTCTCCTGCAATCCCCATCTCAAAATTGAGTCCCGCGGGATTCCCATTCTCGCTCTTCGGTCCTCACCCAGCAAGAAAACCTCACACAACTGTCGAACACAGTACTTAAAATCCTTTAACTTCAAACTTAACACCAGCAAATGGGACAGAGTCTCATCCCGCGTACCGCACACTGGGCACATTACCACCTCTACTCGCCCAATCTTACATAAGACCATCGCGGTAAAAATCCGGTTATGAGTCAATTTGAAATCCAGTTCAATCCACTCTGGACATTTAAAATTCGCCCACACTTCTTTCCAAATCCTGTTGAAGTCCAGCTGTAGTTATAAATTCTGCCAAAACTCCTGACCAGCAGGTGTCTTAAACCTCCATTCTCTAAATACCCCGTAGAAATCTTGAGTATTACAGTTGTCAACTTGGACCAACTCCTCCCCTTTCTCCAGCAGAAAGCTTGGGAAAGCGGGCGCATTGTACCTCCTTTGGAGATTTGCGTATTTATTTCTTCCATCCAATCCTGTGGCATTGCCCACACAATCTTCTCATGCATGATCTTAATTGCTTTTTCCTCTACCTCCTGATCCTCCTCCCAAATCATGTCCCTCACTACCGCTTCTGGCAACCGACCTGGAATTACCTCATATAATACATCTTTCACATATATTGGTGGAGAGGTCTATTACAAGGGGGCATAGCTTTAAGATGGTTGGTGGAAGGTTTACAGGGAATTTGATGGGGGGCTTTTTTACGCAGAGGGTTGTGGGGATCTGGAATTCGCTGCCTGGAAGAGTGGTGGATGCAGAAACCCTCATCACTTTTAAGAGATGGTTGGATGGGCACTTAAAGTGCAGTAACCTGCAGGGTTCTAATTAGGAGGGGGAAAATAAAGTATGAGGGGAAGCTTGCAGGGGACATAAAAACTGACTGCAAAAGCTTCTATAGATATGTGAAGAGAAAAAGATTAGTGAAGACCAACGTAGGTCCTTTGCAGAAAGAATCAGATGAATTTATAATGTGGAACAAAGAAATGGCAGACCAATTGAACAAATACTTTGGATCTGTCTTCACTAAGGAAGACACAAATAACCTTCCGGAAATACTAGGGGCTCGAGGGTCAAGCAAAAAGAAGGAACTGAAGGAAATCCTTATTAGTCAGGAAATTGTGTTAGGGAAATTGATGGGATTGAAGGCCGATAAATCCTCAGGGCCTGATAGGCTGCATCCCAGAGTACTTAAGGAAGTGGCCCTAGAAATAGTGGATGCATTGGTGATAATTTTCCAACATTCTATTGACTCTGGATCAGTTCCTATGGACTGGAGGGTAGCTAATGTAACACCACTTTTTAAAAAAGGAGGGAGAGAGAAAACGGGGAATTATAGACCGGTTAGCCTGACATCGGTGATGGTGAAAATGTTGGAATCAATTATTAAAGATGAAATAGCAGCGCATTTAGAAAGCGGTGACAGGATTGGTCCAAGTCAGCATGGATTTATGAATGGGAAATCATGCTTGACAAATCTTCTAGAATTTTTTGAGGATGTAACTATTAGAATGGACAAGGGAGAACCAGTGGATGTGGTGTATTTGGACTTTCAAAAGGCTTTTGAAAGGTCACACACAAATTAGTGTGCAAAATTGATGTATTTTGGGGGTAATGCATTGACGTGGATAGAGAACTGGTTGGCAGACAGGAAGCAGAGAGTCGGAATAAACGGGTCCTTTTCAGAATGGCAGGCAGTGACCAGTGGGGTGCCGCAGGGTTCAATGCTGGGACCCCAGCTATTTACAATATACATCAATGATTTAGATGAAGGAATTGAATGTTATATCTCCAAGTTTGCAGATGACACTAAGCTGGATGGCAGTGTGAGCCGTGAGGAGGATGCTAAGAGACTGCAGAGTGACTTGGACAGGTTAGATGAATGGGCAAATGCATGGCAGATGCAGTATAATGTGGATAAATGTGAGGTTATCCACTTTGGTGGCAAAAACAGGAAGACAGAATATTATCTGAATGGTGCCAGATTAGGAAAAGGGGAGGTGCAAGAAGACCTGGGTGTCATGGTACATCAGTCATTGAAGTTTGGCATGCAGGTACAGCAGGCAAAGAAGGCAAATGACATTTGGCCTTCATAGCTACAGGATTTGAGTATAGGAGCAGGGAGGTCTTACAGCAGTTGTAGAGGGCCTTGGTGAGGCCACACCTTGAATATTGTGTTCAATTTTAGTCCCCTAATCTGAGGAAGGACGTTCTTGCTATTGAGGGAGTACAGCGAAGGTTCACCAGTTTGATTCCTGAGATGGCAGGACTGACATTTGAGGAGAGACTGGATCAACTGGGCTTGTATCCACTGGAGTTTAGAAGAATGAGAGAGGATCTCATAGAAACATATAAAATTCTGACATTGGACAGGTTAGAGGCAGGAAAAATGTTCCCATTGCTGGGGAGTTCCAGAACCGGGGTCACAGTCTAAGAATAAGGGGTAAGCTATTTAGGACCGAGGTGAGGAAAAACTTCTTCACTCAGAGAGTGGTTAACCTGTGGACTTCGCTACCGCAGAAAGTTGTTGAGGCCAGTTCGTTAGATATATTGAAAAGGGAGTTATATATGGCCCTTACGGCCAAAGGGATCAAGGGGTATGGAGAGAAAGCAGGAAAGGGGTACTGAGGTTGAATGATCAGCCATGATCTTATTGAATGATGGTGCAGGCTCGAAGAGCCGAATGGCCTGCTCCTGCGCCTAATTTCTATGTTTCTATGGACCTAGAGCTGGTAATTGGGATTAGACTGGATGACCTTTTGTTGGACGCACAGATATAATGGTAAGTACTGCAGGGAATAGAATACGGCCAGGGTGATCTCCTGGACTAGTTTCGATCGCCTGGATCGGTCGGAGAGGAATTTTCCCATATTTTTTCTCCCTAAATTGGCCCTATTTTTTATCTGGTTTTTGCCTCTCCCAGGAGATCACATGGCTCCGATTGGAGAGGAGTGTAGAATGTTTCAGTGTAAGGGGTGTCGCAGTTGTGTAGGCTGACTGGTTTGGACAGGATGCTCTTTGCCTTTCCGTCATTGTTCATAGGTTTAAAAGTAACCTTTAGGGCTGCTGATCAAGGGCCGTGCGGCTCTTTGTCGGCAGGCGCGGACACGATTGGCCGGAATGGCCTCCTGCTGTGCTGTAAATTTCTATGTCTCTATGTTGCTATGTTTCTATAATACCAGCTTTTTAAAAAATTTAATTAAATAATACCTCTCTTTCAATGTTGATCCACCTGTTCAAAAATAAGGGCTGTTCCAAAAATCCCTCATCACCTTTGGGCATAAACGGCACACTTTAAAAAATTGGGCCCAAGTGTCTCCAACCCCCTTATAAAACCTAGGGAGAGGTTTAGTCGATTTCAAAAACATATTGTTGTATTCCATATAACAATGTCCTCCTATCCCACTTAATTTAAAAAAATGCTGGAAACAACTCTTCCAAAAACTTGTATTTGACTCCTTAAGAAATCTCTTCACCCATTTAATTCTAAAAGATTTTTTCTTCAAATCAGTATCTGGGAAATTGAGAGCTCCCTGATTTCGCTGTCCAATGATGGTATTGCAAGCAACCAAGGTTGGTTTCCCTTCCCATAAAAACTTTACACAAGCCTCTCAGATAGACTTTTCCACCCACTCAGGAATATCTTCCACCGTCAATAAGTACCAGAGCTGACACCACTGTCGCTCTTCCTTGCACGTTCAACATCTTCTTTCCTCATCTTCCCAAAATCTTTTTAATTTTCATAACCTTCAGTTTCCAATTTAGTCGATCCACTTCATCCCTATCCTTCTTGCATTCCCAGAACTTTGAAAACCTCCACCACCTTAAAAGGGCTTTCCTCCAACCACACCCCCCTACTCCTTCCCACAACCAGGCATTGGGACTTACTATCATTTACTCTGGCTCCTGAAGCTCTACAATACTCCTCCATTACTCCCATAGCTGTCCTCACGAACTCCCCATCTCTCAACGTTAAGGTCGTGTCATCTGTATATTGGTGTATCACCGACCCCTGCCCGGAACTGGGAACCGCAATCCCGACTACGCCTTGTTCCTTTCACATGTAACCTAATGATTCTGTTACCAATGTGTACAACAATGGGGACAGGGGACAGCCCTGTCTCACTGATCTCTGTATTGGAAAATACTTGGATAAAAAATCATTACATTAATCAAAGCTAACTGTGTTTGAATAAAAAATCCTTATCCACTCAATAAAATGTTTCCCAAAACCAAATGCTTCCAAAACTATCAATAAAAACTCATGAGGGACTCTATCAAAGGCTTTCTCTTGATCCATCTTTAGCACATAAGCTTCCCTCCCACTCTCTTCCATGAGTTCTATCGCATCTCGGATTGAGACCACAGAGTCAGCGATGTCCCGGCCTATGACTCCATAGGACTGAGCGGGCAAAACTATCTGCGGCATCACCTCCTTCATACGATTTGTCATAACCCTCGCCAAGATCTTACAATCCACATTTAATAATGTGATGGGCCTCCAATTCTTCAGATCCCTTCTATCCCCTTTATTTTTATAAGCTAAGCTTATGATACCTCTCCTCATAGATGGGGCTAGGCTTCCCTCAGTTTTAATCTCCTTAAAAACCTCTAAGACCAATGGACTTAAAATCTCTAAAAATTCTTTATAAAATTCTGCACTTAGTCCATCGGACCCTGGGCTCCTCTTTCCCCCGCCGCCCCCCTCATTCAACTTATTGCTACTTTTATTTCCGCTAATCCTACTTTTTTGTCACACATGCTTCTCACATCCTCCTTTAAACTCTCTTCAATAAAAGCACTAACTGTGATGTATGTAGCACTCAAATCACTGACTCCACACAGTCTGGTGTTGTAGTAACTGCTGTGACCTTAGTCCTTTATTGTGCAACCGCAGAGTGCCTCTCGGGCGTGGTGGGCAGCCTTTTATACTCTGTCTTGCTGGTACTTTCAGGCCTCCCACCACAGCGCCCTCTGTGGTGCACCATTGTACTTATACATTTAATGTACCTGGACAATACAGAACATTTCACTCCCCCCCCCCCCCCCGGTTCCAAAAGCCGTTGCCGGTAACCTCGGCCTTGTTCGTGAGTGTGAGTCCATGACCATCCATTTCCCTCTTCTCCCCCATGTGGAGATTATGCTTGTGATCCGGTGCAAGCATGTGGTGTTTGCAGTTCTTACATGGGTGATGAAGTACACGAGCATAACCTCCAACAGAAAGCAGGTATACATAGACAGTACATTAGTATGGTACATATAATATGTGGTACAGATGTTATGTCAAAAAGGTTGCAGGTACACTGAACAGTTATTTAATCCCAGCTACTCTGGGTGAGGTACGGTGGCAGTTTACTGACCCTTTTTTTTTGCCCGAGGTAATGGGCTGCGCTGAGACAGGGTATCGCAACTGGTGCGTTGCCTCTGTTCTCAGAAAGTAGTCGCCTTGGCGGTTCATCTGCAGCCGCTGAACCATTGCATGAATGACATAAATCGAAAATCGCATTAGTCCATTAGTCATGTTATTCACGGATCCATTATCCTTTTACTTGTACCTTGTGGTATTAACTCTTTTCATAATTCATATCCATTATTTTAAACACAGTAACCATTCAGCATTAAAATATTAACTCTTATCATAAATCCGTCATCCTACATTCACATTGCTCATTTAGACTCGCTCTTGCCTTACAAAGGTCTCTTCGTGTGGACTGCCAACGGTGTAAGGCCCTTTTAAGACTCTCGGGTGCATTTCCCTTTTAAGGCGCCATCTTGTGTTTCCCACGAGGCTTTCACTGGGCGCCGCCATTTTAGGTGCTCTGCTGGCCTTTGTCTGCAGAGCTCTGCTGCCACGAGGCTCGCCACCACCTTGAGCTCGCTGGTGAAGAAGGAACAGAAGGAACAAAGAAAGAAAGAAAGTGTAAAATCACACTTGAAAGAGGAAATTCTGGCCTCGGCTTCAGCATTGCAAGTGGCACAGATAATCCGCATATTGGTGATGATCCGAGCATATTCATTACAAAAATCATAGTAGGAGGTGCAGCTGCTCAGAGGACTGCGGGTGAATGATTGCATCCTTCGGGTAAATGATGTAGATGTAAGGGAAGTAACACATAGCAAAGCAGTAGAAGCTTTAAAAGAGGCTGGATCGATTGTGCGATTGTACGTGCAGAGAAGGAAGCCCGTCACTGAAAAGATCTTCGAAATAAAACTTGTCGCGTACTCCCAAGTCACACCAGCCGCCACCGTAGCCTCCGCCGCCGCTGTAGCTTCCGCTCCTGTCGCTGTCCCCGCAACTGTTGCCCCTCCTGTGGCCGCCGTAGGCGCTTCTCCTGCGGCCGCCGTAGCCGCCACCACCGTAGCCGCAACCGTCGCCTGACTTTTCCTCTCCGTGGGCCCCCCGGATTTGTCGACCATCGATGGACCGCCTGCTCATCGCCCGCAGCGCGTCGCCGGCCCGCACCTCAGCGATTGTCCCGCACCTACAAAACTGCTCTTCCCGGGTCTGCTCGTCTGTGTGGGGATTTAGACTGCCAATGAACTGCTTCTTTCTCCTCCAGCTCGGTCGGCGCTGCTCTTTGGGAACCCGGGGGACAGCGGTCTGTGGAGGAATGAAGTCTTCCCAGCTCCCACGGACCTTCCCCATCCACCTTCTGCCTAGTTGCATTGGCCCATCGCCTGCAATGACCCACAAAGGTAAACCGTGCGTCCCGCCCCTGTGGGATACCTGCACATCCGCTCTGCCAAGAACAGGTATCAGTTCTTTGGTGTAGGTGCGCAGCTTCACCGTGACCGGGACCAGCTTGGGTCGTGCAGCTGGGTTGACCCACAGTTTATCAAAAGTTTCCTGACTCATCAACGACGGACCCGATCCAGTGTCCACTTCCATACTCACTGGGACTCTGTTAATCTTGACTTCCATAATCACTGGGGCCGAATCGTCGGTAGACGTATACAGTCCACACAACGCCTCATCTTCTTCTGCCTGCTCCTCGCTGGGGTCCTCTACCATCTCCTCAGCCACACGGTGAGTCAGGTTTCCTTTGCACATACGCTGAAGGTGGCCTTTCGTGTGGCAGGCATTGCACGTATACTCCGCAAACCTGCACCGGTGAGCCCCATGGCTTCCGCTGCAGCGCCAGCATGGTGCTACTCGATTAGCCCCCCTCGGCGGACTCTGAGTTCCAGCCCCCCTAGGTCTGTGCACTCTGCCCTGGACAGAGCCACGTTCTGCAGTTTTGTCCGTGGCGGGCGCTATCCTGTGGACAGTGCCTGCCGGGTTTGAGACTGTGTGGATCATCTGCTTGGTGCTGCAAGTCGAGGTCATAAATGCCCTGCTGATGGTGATGGCTTGCTTCAGGGTGACTGTCGGTTCAGTGGATAGCAGCTTGTGAAGGAGACCTTCATGGCCAATCCCCATAATAAAAACGTCTCGCAACGCCTCGTCAAGATGTGTGCCAAAGTCACACGGCGCCGCGAGTCTCCTGAGGTCCGCAGCATATTTGGTGACATCCTGGCCCTCAGGTCTGCAGTGATGGTAGAATTTGTGCCTGGCCGTGAGGATGCTCTCCTTCGGTTTCAGTTGGTCATGAATGAGTTCGATCAGCTCCTCATATGACTGGTCCCTGGCGCTCGCGGGTGCCAGAAAATCCCTGACGAGACAGTAAACCTCATCGCCACAACTGGAAAGCAATATCGCCTTACGCTTCTCTCTCAGTGCGTCTGTGCCCCCCCGTCAGGTCGTTTGCCGTAAAGTAGTACTCGAGCCTTTCCGTAAAGGCCTCCCAATCTTTGCTCACCGTAAAATCCTTTAACGAGCCCAGAGTAGCCATGGTTGAGTAAAGCTCGTCCGTGTCCTCGTCACCAAAGTGATGTATGTAGCACTCAAATCACTGACTCCACACAGTCTGGTGTTGTAGTAACTGCTATGACCTTAGTCCTTTATTGTGCAACTCCAGAGTGCCTCTTAGGTGTGGTGGGCAGCCTTTTATACTCTGTCTTGCAGGTACTTTCAGGTTTCCCACCACAGCGCCCTCTGTGGTGCACCATTGTACTTATACATTTAATGTACCTGGACAATACATAACACTAACCTTCTCCATCGCCAATTTGGAAATATCTTCTTTTGTATATAACTCTTGATAAAAGCTACTAGCCGCCTTCATAATCTCCCCACTTTCATTAATGATCTTTTCCCCAACTTTCAACTCTCCAATTAATGATAACCTTTGTCGCAACTTCTCTTGCTCTAGAAAATATCTAGTGCGTCTTTCTCCCTCCAATACATCTTTAGCCTTTGTGCAGAGAATGGCTCCTTGCATTTTTCAGCTTGCAATAATTTCCACTCTTCCTTTAAAACCTTCCACTTAGTCTCTGCTCCCTTATCCCCTCCGTCAACTGCTTTACAGATATCGGTAAACCTTCTGTTTGTATTTTCTTTTACCTAATATTTGAAATTGTCCCATCAAATTCTTTTTTTCTTTTAAGAATAAAGGTTTCTTCCAAGCATTCTTTATTATATTTAAAATCCCTTCTTTAAAAGCAATTTCTTTCAGGTACTGATTGTTTAAAATCCACACCCCTGGACCGATCTTAACTCTGCTGTTCCTAATTTTAAGAACCAAAGCCGAGTGGTCACTAAAAAATATTTTTTTAATAATAAATCTTCATCACCTCAGAACTTAACCCTTCTCGCATTAACACAAAATCTTTTCGGCTCTGTTTTAAAACATCACTCTCACAGCCTCTTCTGGAGAATTCCATTTTTTATAGGGTTCCAATCCCTCCATACGTCTCCAAATTTAAATTTGCCATCATTTTTACATAATTTCTCTGGAGGTCACCTGGGCTGAAATGTCCATCTGAGATAAAAATACATTAAAATCCTCCACTATACAAGGGTTCTGCCACTTCTGTGAATAACCACCGAAAAATTCACGACACTTGCAATGGTCATTCGGTGCATAGATATTTAAGAGATCACAATTCAATTCATCCATTTCTACATTTAGCTGTAAAAATCTCCCCTCGGTGTCCTTGTCCACCAATGCAATGTTCTCTTTTATGGACAAACTCTCTAAAACAGCCACCCCTCTACGGTTATTATTTGCGCAACTTACAAACACTTCTCCCTTCCAAACCTTCCGAACTCTTTCTAGGATCTCCTCATCCCAAAAGGTTTCTTGCAGACACAACAGGTCCGTGCCTTTAAAACACTGCAACAACTGCAGCATTTTCTTCTTCCCCCTCAGTGCGTTCACATTAAATCGAGGCCAATGTAATCATTGCTGCTAATAAAAGAAGAGCCTGATAATCCCACCATCATTTAATCTCTGGCCCTTCCCTCCTCTCATGCTCCTTCCCAACCTTTTGGGCAGCTGTTGCTTTCTCCTGCAGTCTCCGGCTCTTTTTCACCTCCTGTCTGAACTTTCCCAGCAGTTTCAGCCTCTTCCTTACATTAAATTTAGGCCGTGGAACTGCCCCTTCTCCCTCCTTCTGCCCTCACTAACCTTTACCTTTCCACATGATGTCTCTCCTCCCACCCTCCAATTCCATATCTCCTTCCTCCTCGGACTCCTCACTCTCGAGCTCCTCTGTAATCTCCCGTCCCTGTTCCCCATCAGATACAGAATCTCCCTTAGAGAGTCCTCCTGCTAACCTGGTTTCTCCAACAGTGCCACTCCCTTTGGCCTCACCTCCACCGCTGACCCTTGCTCCCCATTTCTTCTCTCTCTGGGACAATGGCGCGTCTCCATCCATCTTGCTCCCTTTTGCCGTCTTTGTCTCCCCACTTCTGTCCTGCTGCCCCTTTAAGACTCCTGCCTCTTGCACCCTCTGCTGGTCTTGCCCCCTCCTGCTCCCCAAGATGTACAACTCCCTGTCTCTCTTTGGAGTACTCGGTCCCTGATCCATGATGTCCTCTACTGACTTTGTCCTTTTCCACCATACTCGGTGTGTTTTCCACCACCCCTATCCTGTTTTCTGCTCCACAATGTTCTGTCTCTTCTTGCGCACTTTCCTCATTCTGTTCAGCGGCTGTGTCCTCCACTGCTCCGCTCCTCCTGTCACTCCACTCCTTCTCCCATCTCGTCGCTCAAGGAGCTTCCTTCTGCCTCGCACTCACAGCGGGTGAGTCCTTTGCGACAAACCGCACAGCTCTCTGCCTTGCGATGTATCCAGACTTGCCACAGAAATAACAGTACAGGTCTGGACAGCTTCTTACTAAATGGTCATGTCCAGGACAGTAATAGCAAGCCTTCACCTGGTTATCATGCAGAACCCGGAAGTACTGCACTCCTTCCATTGTCTCGAATTTCATGCTGTAGGGCAATGACTTCACCCCTCTCTGGGAACCGCACTTTTACATAACGGGTTCCATCGGCTACCCGTATTCCAGGATAGTATCTCCTCTTTATTACTGAGCAAACTTTAATGTCCCACGGCTCCAACTTTTTTATCATCACATCGTCCTCAACATAAACCGTAGCTATAAGAATGAGAACACCATCTCTTCGGAATACAGCAAAGACACATCCAACTACTTCTCACCAACCGTCACGCTCAGTAAAAGTCTTTCAACCTCCTCCCGGCCACTGACTGTCACTTCGAACCCAACATTGGGCTTTGGTCGGCAGGTAAAGCAATTTCCCTCACCACAGTCCTCATGTATTGCCTGGATAATATCCCAAGCTCGCATCTCCTTATCCAGGCAGTGAACCACCACCGTGTTTTCTTTTCCAAACTCCCTGGAGTCCCGGCCCAAATCTTTGGGCTTTTTATTCTCCCTTCCCCCAACATTATCTCCCCTGATTAAATTCACACTGGGAGCATTGTCCTGTAAGGGGCCCGGCACTCCAGATCCTCAGCAGCATCTGGCTGATGTTTATGGGCCAAAAAAGCCCTAAAGTTTGAAAAAAAAAAAACCCCACCCCCAACTTTTTACAAACTCACTCCAACTCCTGCAGTGATCAGCAGCACCTGCTCACTCCCTAGCCCCTCCCACTGAGCGAGTGCTCACTCCTAGCTCCTCCCACCGCGAGAGTGCTCACTCCTAGCTCCTCCCACCGAGAGAGTGCTCACTCCTAGCCCCTCCCACCTCGAGAGTGCTCACTCCTAGCCCCTCCCACCTCGAGAGTGCTCACTTCTAGCCCCTCCCACCTCGAGAGTGCTGCCCACTGAGCCACAGCTGACACTGTTATTTTCAAAGCAGTGTGGAGGGAGCTTCAAACTACATCAAAATGTCGAAAGTAGTAAGCGAACCATGCCAACTATTGTCATCTCCCACTTTAGTGCAAATATTGACTGAAGTTTAAAAGACAATGTTTGAAGAATATCTCCCAGCAGCGGATGACGAATAAAAAGCATAGACCCAAGAAAGGGTCTATTAAAGTGCTGGCACGTTGGTGTTGTTGTTGACAGTGGTTGTCTGAGGCACCGCCTTCCACTGTCCTTGGGGGCTGAGGCACCCTGCTCCAAGCAGGGCCGCTGGCCTCTGTCTGACTTTGTACAGTCACACCTCCAAAGCTACACCAGTAACCCTGGGAGCGCTCAACCCATCTGCACATCTCACAGCCATTAGTCTTAGTAAAACTGCTCCTTTCCCAGTTGCTTTTTCTCGATGTCTTCCCCTTAAGCTGTTGTAGGCAATGTAAGCTGCATGGCATCGAGCATTCCCAGGGCAGGTACAGCACGTGTTAGATACATTACCCTGACAGTGTACCCCCCACTTTATACCCAGTGTCAGCATCGAGTGCTCCCAGGGCAGGTACAGCTCGGGTTAGATACAGGAGCAGGCTGCCTGTAAATGGGGTTAGCTGGGTGAGAGTGTGCGTCGCCTCTGTCAGAAACCTGGATCTGAAATAGTTAATGACAACTGTGCACTGATTAAAAGCACAGGGCAGGACCAAACAAAATTAGAGGGAACATTGGTTGTAGGCCTTAAATCCTGGGGCAGCACACGTGTTCCTGTCTTTCCCCAATTCTCCACATCATTGCTGTTACTAATGTCTTAAGTTTGCCTCAAATATTCAAATCAGGCTGCCTCCAACAATGACCTCAGGGTCAGACCACTTTACATCCACCAGGGTGCCAATCACCCTCTACCCTATCTTCACTCAGGATTTTGCCCGGCCTTAAAATCTCTGCTTCACTGCCTAAGCTCAGAAGAGGCAAGTTTCAGCTATTAGAGGGAAGTTGGTAAGTGTGGAAACTGTACCCCATCATCTGTCACCAATACCCTGAGAGGACAAAATCTGGGGAATAAAATATACAGAGAAAAGCACTAAAGTATCAGAATTTTATTGCACCCTGTTTTAGATTTAATCATAAACTGCAAATACAGAATCCCAGATTTTTTTCCCCCCAAATTGGCCTGGGTTTTTTAATCTGTTTTTTTTGCCTCTCCCAGGAGATCCCAGGGTCCAGGGTTTGGGGTGGGGTGTATATGCTGTGATACACAAAGTATCGCAATTGTGTAGGACAGGCTCGATGGCCTTTAACTGTCCGTTATTTTTCGTATGTTTGTAATCTTGAGTAGCAACAGCAGTGAAGAAAGTATCATATTTAATATCCGAGCGAAGAGCATAAATGTGAAATTGTGAATTACAATAATTACACATGGCTGCAGCTAACCGCAAGGTCACGTGCTCTGTCTGTGTGTCATTTTTGTGTCACTGAATTCACTTTTAGCACAGCCTTAGCCTTTAGCCGAGTGTTAATCCTCCACTCTGCTCTGTGTGATAAGCTTATCATCAGGTGTTTAATAAAGATTGCTTTCCAGTTTTAAAATGTACCATTCCAAATTGTTTTCTGAGCATTTTTCGAGAAGTGGCTTTAAAATAATTTGACCCCTTTGACAGTAGTAGCAGTTGACTGGCTCTTAGAACTCTGAAACAGCTTATAATTATGTATATTTGGCAATGTCAATGAGGTAATGTTCAGAATTGACAGGAGGTACTAACTGCTGTCTCCAATTAGTCTTTATGCTCTATAGCTGCATTTATGGGAGATTCCTCAGTCACCCTGGGATAATACATTCGTCCCAAACTCCAGAATGAATTGACACGAGGACAGCAGACTTCGACTCACTGGGTTTAATGTGTATTGTTTATTAAAAGTGAAGTTTGGAGGGCTGCCATTTCCAAACAATTTCAACCGCACAACAATTTAAAACGTAATTAGAGACTTGCAGCCTGCTTTAGCCCGCAGCAAATTCACAGAGCAAATGGATGCCTACAGAAGAGGTGGCTTTCAAACATACAAAGCAGTGCTGCAGTGATAAGCAGCTATTATTAGACCGGAGGAGTTGCAGTAGTACATCATGGACGGCAGCAGCCAGAAAAATTAAATCTGCTCCCAGGAGTCCTTCTATTTTTAACTCGTAATTCTCCTGCCAGCCAGAGCGTGCTGTGATGCACTGAAATATTTTTGATCATGTCAATTGGCTTAATTTATTGCTCTACATAAAGTCTTTCATTTCTATTGAAAATTTTACTCAGCATAGATTTATGTCAGATTTAATTTTCTGTACATTTTCAATAGAATTCTGAACTACTAATGCACCGAGGGAAGTCTTTAAAGTTCTTGAGGTTAATAAGGTCATCCAAGGTCACCTACTGGATGATGACAGGAAGCATAACTTACGGCACATAATTGGGATACACAAGACCAAGGAGTCAAAATCTTAGCCTTCTTTCCCACTGCGTCCATTAAACTCATGTTTCAACTGTCTCGTGTGCTGCGGGTTATCACGCAAGTGCTGAGTTGGGCTCCTCCGAATGCATTAACAGCGATTGTCACGCAGCATGGAAATCTGAAAAAGATATATTCAAATAAGGATAAAGAAAAAAATAATTGGATCTTAGTCAAAACAGAGTCCCTGATGGTGGCCCATCTAACCTCCGTTAGCTGGTGATGTATTTAAGGGGTAATTAAGGAGTATTTAAGGGGTATTTGATGGTGTTTAAGGGATATTTAAGGGGTGTTTAAGGTGTAATTATGGGGTGTTTTAAGGGGTGTTTAAGGGGTGTTTAAGGGGTGTGGGAAGTGTTCCTGCTAAGATGTGCATGCAGGCCCAAGCAGTAATCTGCACGGTCCCGCGCAGGCCGCTCACCAGCTTTTACATTGTAATAACCGCGCATGTGCAGCAATTTAATGGAACCGCACAGAACGAAGCACAGCTTACCGGGGCCATTGGGTGTGGGAAGCAATGTTTAATTGCATCCCAAGTTGGGGTTTGTAACATAAACATATCTGCTGCTAAACAGGGTGAAACCACACTGGGCTGGACAAGCAACATGCGCGGTCTATTTTTCCAAAGGGCTAAACTGCTCATCGGGGAATGCCATTTCTGCACCGTGGTGGGCCAGTTGATTTTCGTCTTTTTGTGAATTTTTCTGAAGAGTCAGATGTCGAGTTGAACATTTTGCGCCTTGTGCCAGAATCCAAATATTCCCAAGTCTCAGAGGATATGGAGATAAGATGGGGAAAATGGAGCTGAGGTAACGGATCTGCCATGATCTAATTGAATATGCACATATTTTGAGATTACAATGCTTTTTAATTGACTCTCTGAAATGTTATTGCAAAGTCATTCATTTTCTTTTAAGAAGAATTGAGGGACGTGTAATCTTCAAAGATTGTGTTGCTGAATAAATGAATTCATTTATAAGCAAGTTAGGGCGATAGACTCACTGGAGTTCTACTTTGAGAAAGACATCAATGAAACACAACATTATTATTCCTCCCACATCCAGGAAACGAGACATTATTTAGCGAACTAACGTTAACAGCACAAGAAAAGGATTTATTGTGCGCGCCATACAGAGCTTTCATTTTTCAGGAGAAGGTAAAAGCTTTGGAAAACAGAGCATTGAATGACCTACTTTGACATTTTAATATATCTTTCTTTCAGTCCAGCTGCCAAGGAAAGTAATCTAATTAAAGAAAAACAGCTAGATACCTGAATAAAATACAGATTAACTTAATGAATCATAACAATATTTTTAAATAAAAAAACACAAAAAAAGATACATTTTGAATTGTCAGTCCTTGGATAACGAATGCCAATGTGAAGAGGTGTGTAGCTGGTGAAACACTTCTGACCATTTCAACAGGGGAGAGAAGAGGTCTAGCTTCGCCATTAGTTCACCTAATGTCACAAAAATGCAACAGCGAAGCTGCCATGTTGCACGTGAATCATGGTGCACATTTTGAAGTGATACACCTACAACACAAAGTGCTTTTCCAGTCTTGTACATCTGATCTGTCCAACTGCAGATACATCCAGAATAAAATCATTTCTAAAAATGGGTTAAAATAGAAATGAAAGGTGTAAAGTGATATACTAGAATGAGGTGAGTTCGTTTGAACCTGTAATGCAAGGGATCCATTATGCATGAATTGTAAGAGGACCTGAGGGAGGGAGGGGGTCAGGAGGAATATGTGTGTATGTGTGTGTGTGTATGTATGTGTGTGTGTGTGAGAGAGAATGTGTGTGAGTGTGAGAGTGTGAGAGTGTGTGTGTGTGTGTGTGTGTGTGTGTGTGTGAGTGTGTGTGTGTGCACTAGGCCCATGCAGCAGAGCCTGGTCTTGGATGTCCTTGCCATTGGACCAAGACCTTGCTCCGTCAAAATTTGTGAAGGCTCACAGCAAACCAGTGTACATCTTGCAGGATACGGAATTTAGAAATAATTTTGAGTAAAGATTTGTTTAGAGACATAGAACATAAGAACATAAGAACATAAGAATTAGGAACAGGAGTAGGCCATCTAGCCCCTCGAGCCTGCTCCGCCACTCAACAAGATCATGGCTGATCTGGCCGTGGACTCAGCTCCACTTACCCGCCCGCTCCCCATAACCCTTAATTCCCTTATTGGTTAAAAATCTATCTATCTGTGATTTGAATACATTCAATGAGCTAGCCTCAACTGTTTCCTTGGGCAAAGAATTCCAAAGATTCACAACCCTCTGGGAGAAGAAATTCCTTCTCAACTCGGTTTTAAATTGGCTCCCCCGTATTTTGAGGCTGTGCCCCCTAGTTCTAGTCTCCCCGACCAGTGGAAACAACCTCTCTGCCTCTATCTTGTCTATCCCTTTCATTATTTTAAGTATTTCTATAAGATCACTCCTCATCCTTCTGAACTCCAACAAGTAAAGACCCAGTCTACTGAATCTATCATCATAAGGTAACCCCCTCATCTCCGGAATCAGCCTCGTGAATCGTCTCTGTACCCCCTCCAAAGCTAGTATATCCTTCCTTAAGTAAGGTGACCAAAACTGCACGCAGTACTCCAGGTGCAGCCTCACCAATACCTTATACAGTTGCAGCAGAACCTCCCTGCTTTTGTACTCCATCCCTCTCGCAATGAAGGCCAACATTCCATTCGCCTTCCTGATTACCTGCTGCACCTGCAAACTAACTTTTTGGGATTCATGCACAAGGACCCCCAGGTCCCTCTGCACCGCAGCATGTTGTAATTTCTCCCCATTCAAATAATATTCCCTTTTACCGTTTTTCTTTCCAAGGTGGATGACCTCACATTTTCCGACATTGTATTCCATCTGCCAAACCTTAGCCCATTCACTTAACCTATCTAAATCTCTTTACAGCCTCTCTGTGTCCTCTACACAACCCGCTTTCCCACTAATCTTTGTGTCATCTGCAAATTTTGTTGCACTACACTCTGTCCCCTCTTCCAGGTCATCTATGTATATTGTAAACAGTTGTGGTCCCAGCACTGATCCCTGTGGCACACCACTAACCACCGATTTCCAACTCGAAAAGGACCCATTTATCCCGACTCTCTGCTTTCTGTTAGCCAGCCAATTCTCGATCCATGCTAATACATTTCCTCCGACTCCGCGTACCTTTATCTTCTGCAGTAACCTTTTGTGTGGCACCTTATCGAATGCCTTTTGGAAATCTAAAAACACCACATCCATCAGTACACCTCTATCCACCATGCTCGTTATATCCGCAAAGAATTCCAGTAAATTAGTTAAACATGATTTCCCCTTCATGAATCCATGTTGCGTCTGCTTGATTGCACTATTCCTATCTAGATGTCCCGCTATTTCTTCCTTAATGATAGCTTCAAGCATTTTCCCCTAACTTGGAAAAAGTGCAACAGGTTTCTGTTTGTGCCTACCATCCACGCATATCTTGCAGTCAAGATTTTGAATTGTGGTGCACGTAATACAATAGACTTAAAACATTACCTAAATTTGACACTAGATTTTCTATTACAAGACGTAAGAATTTAATAGTCTATACATAATCCAATGCAAATGCTAATTTTATGTTCTTTTGACAACAAAGTTAATTGTTCTCCCCCCAAGCCAGTTGCTGGTTTTCAAAAACATTACAAATTCCATTCAGCTTTTTAAAAGTTATTGCGAAGATCTAACTATTTTCAATTTTGCAAAAGAACATTATTTAAAATGAAAGTTATTTAGTTTAGAAAACTTCAATAGGACTTCCACAGACAATTGGACTTGGCCCCACTTCAGATGTCTGTGGAGGAGGGGGATGTCCAGCTGGTTGAAACTTTTCTTGAATCAATCCACCCGTGGTTTTTGGCTAGTCAGCAAGGAGAAGAAAATCAGCAGAATTTTTCACTGCAGATAATGGCATCCTAGTTATTCCGATCTGTGGAAGAGCAGGACCTGATTCAGTCCATTGATTTGCTTTATTCCAAGGGTGCTTCCACTTCTTGTGACCCCGTGAGATGTGGACTAGCCTTCATCTTCAGTTTCTCGAGCAATATTTTGATAGGATAAACTGACGGATAACATACCAATAGATGATGATAAAGACAGAAACCATTCTTTGGAATGAATGGAAAGTCTTGTCATTTCAGTTGAATCATTTCTCTCCCAAAGTTTTGAAATTGACGTGGTTTGCTTCAATGAATAAAGTCACTCATTAGTCTTTCCCAGCTTTGAGCCAATGTTTTCTGTGACTGTCTGTAAGTTTTTAATGTTTGTAGCTCCACACTGTGGATGTGAATGTATTGTGTACTGCTAGTGCAGGGTTAATAATAAACAGAACTAGGCAGATTTCCGGAGACTTCCAAGAGAGCTGCCTGCCATGTTAGGAAGCTGTGTGTGCTGTGCTCTGTGAATATATCTCATTTGCCGACGGATTTAAAGCTTGATTTTTGTTGGTGAAGGATTCAGCCAGCCGACAGAGAGACTTTGGAAGTTTTTGTCTTTGGAAAAAAGCTACAAAATCCGAGGTAAAATACAGCACACGGTGTGAACAGCTAGAGATTAAAATGGCAGGTGTATTGGGACATTTGGGTGAATAAAGACATGACCAGGAACGTTTTCAAGTGTATGTGGATCGGCTACAAATGTATTTCACTGCAAATAACATCATCGAAATTCCAGACAATGCAGTCCAGAACCGGGCTGTGTTGGAACGTAAGAAAGCGATGTTCTTATCGGTGGCGGGTCCAGCATTGTACGAAACCCTTGTAAATCTGCTTGTGCCTGACGAGCCAAAGGACACAAGACTTAAAGAGATTTTAACGAAGCTGCAGCAGCACTATAACCCCAAACCGTTAGAAATTGCTGAAGGCTAGCATTTCAGGATTCGGAATCAAAAGGCTGATGCAAGTATCAGTGATTACATCATAGCATTAAAAAAGCTATCGATGCACTGTAATTTTGGAAACTTTCAAAACCGAGCATTATGGGATTGTTTTGTTTGTGGGGTGAAAAATGATGTGATCAGAAGGAAGTTATTGACGATGGATGACTTGACTTTTGAGATTGCTTGTCAGACAGGGAGGTCGATGGGCATGGCCGAACAATATTCCTGAGAATCAAATAATAATTACGGTCGTCAGTCCACCGAGGTAAATCACCTGCGGGTTCACAATAAAAGACGAGCATGACCGAAAGTCTCAGAAACGGGAAATTCTAACAGAGCGTCGAAGTTGTGCGATAGGTGCCTGGGACAACACATTGCTCAAAGTTGTCCATACATGAAGGCAGAGTGTTTCTTCTGCAGGAAGACTGGGCATTTTGCGGAGGCATGCCGACTGAAGGGTAAACCAGTTTTCAAAGCTATGAGTCCAGCGTTCAAAGTTCTGAGTAGAAATCCAAAGAGACTACATAGCATGGAAGAACAACAACAGGACGAGGAGATGTTAGAGTTACACGTCATCAGGAGCACGAGGTTAACGGACAGCGATTTGGAAAGCATCAAAATCCACATAGATGTTGCGGGATTCAAGATACCAATGGCAATTGACATGGGTGCGTCCGTGAGTGTAGTACCGGAGTCACTGTACCGCGACAAATTGCGTGATTTTCAACTGGAGAAATCCAAGATAGAGCTGCGAGGCTACTCGGGAGAGAGAATTCCTGTAGTAGGCCGTATCACCGTACCGGTGAAATATAAAGATCAATTTCGGAACTTGCCTCTAATAGTAGTGAAAGGAGACAAGCCTGCCTTACTAGGAAGAAATTGGTTGAGCTCACTGAAGCTGGATTGGAGTAAGATTTTCAGTGTGGGAGTGAGATTTTCATCAACGGATGAGGTTATCAAGAAGTATCCGAAGGTGTTCTTCAAAACGGGCAGTCCGATCCAAGGCTTCAAGGTGAGTGTCAGGGTACAGAAGGACGCTAGATCGGTTTACTACAAGCCATGTTCTGTACCATATGCACTCAAGGAGAAAGTTGAGCAAGAACTCAAAAGAACTAGAGACTGAGAACATTATTTGTAAGATAGATCGATGTAATTGGGCTACACCCATTGTTGTTGTACCTAAGTCTGATGGTAAAGTAAGATTGTTTGTTGATTATAAAGTAACCATAAACCGGGTTCGAGAGGGTAATGTCCCCACTACATTGCCGAATATAGATTTGTTCACAACACTGACAGGTGGTCAGATCTTCTCAAAACTGGATCTTACGAATGCCTACTTACAGCTTGAACTAGATGAGGAGTCCAAGTCATGTTTGACTATAAATACTCATCTAGGCCTATATCAATTTAATAGGCTACCGTTTGGAGTGTCTTCTGCCCCTGCCATATTCCAAGGGGTGATGAACCAGATTTTGCAAGGTATTGAAGGGGTAGTATGTTATTAGGATGACATACTAATTTCAGCACACATAGGCAAGTTCATAATAATATATTGAATGAAGTCCTCAAATGGCTAGAGAAGCACAGAGTATGAGTGTCTGCTCGTAAGTGTGAGTTATTTAAAAACTCAGTGGAGTACTTAGAGTACAGAGTAGACAAAGATGGTTTACATCCAACCATGGAAAAATTGGATGCGATCAGAAATGCACCCACTCACAGGAGTGTCACTGAACTTCGTTCATTCTTGAGTCTTTTGAACTATTATGGGAAGTTCCTGCCAAATTTCGCTGCAGTATTACATCCACTGGATGAACTTGTGAAAAAACAGGTCCAAATTATTAGGAGACCTCCATGACCAGCACCTGGGGATGTGCTTGATGAAGAGTTTTGCACGCAGTTATTTATGGTGGCCAGGTCTTGATAAAGATATAGAGTACATCATGAGTCAGTGTACGACATGTCAATCGGTAAGCAAGCAACCACCATCAGTACCATTACAGCCATGGAAATGGCCTCCCAGGGCGTGGCAAAGGCTACATATTGATTTTGCTGAGTTAGAAGGACAACAATTGTTCATTGTGATTGATAGCCATTCGAAGTGGGTTGAGGTGTTTCCAATGTGTAAAATAACAACAAGTAAAACATTGGACATTTTACGAAAATTATTTTCTTCATTTGGCCTCCCTGAAGAGATTGTTTTGGATAATGGACCACAATTTCGTTCAGAAGAATTTGCACAATTCACGAGCAAAAATGGTGTGAAACATACCAAGGTTCCACCATATCACCCTGCTTCGAATGGTGCAGCAGAGCGCACTGTACAAATTGTACAACGTGCCCTCATAAAACAAATGTTAGATCCAAATCCAAGGATCACAAATTGGCTAATTTTTTGATTACATATCGAAATACTCCTCATACAACTTCTGGTAGAACACCAGCAGAGTTGTTTCTCAAATGAAAGCCACGAACCAGATCCTCGTTGTTAAAGCCAAATTTGGCACAGTCCGTAGAAAAGACACAATTAAGACAGAAAGAGAATCAGGATAGAGGTAGAGTAAAAGAGAGAAGTGTGAAATTAAACCAGAAAATGAGAGTGACGAACCATCACTATAAATGGTTAAAGTGGTTACCAGGAAGAGTGGTGAAGATATGTGGTCCTTGCACATATTTGGTAAAGATGTTTGATAATGGCCAGGTTAGGTTTGTTCATATTGATCATATTTTACCTACAGACATGGAAGGAGTTGAAGGTGGGAATGATTCAATTATTTCTGACTCATCAGATAGTTTTGATACACCAGTAGCAAATCCTAAATCTTATGTACTGGAAACAAATCCAGGAGAGAATCAGAATGAAAGTCTGAGTCCGAGTCAGGAAAACAAAGAGCCTGAAGTTAGAGTCAGGAAAACAAAGAGCCTGAAGTTAGAGTGAGTTCAAATGAAAATCAAGGAAATTCCATGGAGGAAAACATTCCCCAGGATGAGCCTCGAATGAGTTTAGATTCGACACCATGTTTGGAAGGTTCTGTTCGAGAGCGAAGGTATCCTCTTCGAAACAGAAAACAAGTGGTGAAGTTAAATTTGTAAATAAGGAAAAAAAAAATAAGTTTATATCCTGTTTTATGTATAAACATGAAAGTTATGTATGATGTTTGTTATGATGACTTCTTCATTAAGGAGGGAGAAGTGTAATGTCTGTAAGCTTGTAATGTTTGTAGCTCCACACTGTGGATGTGGATGTATTGTGTACTGCATGTGCAGGGTTAATAATAAACAGAACCAGGCAGATTTCCGGAGACTTCCGAGAGAGAGCTGTCTGCCATGTTAGGAACTGTGTGTGCGCTGTGCTCTGTGAATATATCACAGTCATGGGCACTATTCTACGTTCACTGCCATTGCCCTCCTGCACCAGCTCACGCTGTACCTTGTAGCGGCCTGCACGCTACTCCCGGGGTGGCACGCCGCTCCTTTTATCGCCCCGACCTGCCGCTGATGGTTTCTTGCAGGTCGGGGCCTCCACACTGCTCCCAGGGCTGCACGGTGATTGGAGCATGGGCAGGTACAGCAGGAGCGGTGAGGTCGGGGCGAAGGAGCGGCGAGTGATGTGATTGGGGCCCAGGGGAGGCGCGAGTTCGGGGCCAGGGGCCCAGGGGCAGCACGGGCCAGCCCACACTAGATATGTGTGCGCACTAGGTCCGCGCAGCAGAGCAGGTCTCCAGTCGTCCTGGTTAACCCTTGCCACTAGATCAAGACCTAGCTCTGTCAAGCCCGTGTGGTGGCTGGTGTGCAATGGCCAACACATGTTAAAAAAATCCACGCACAGGCATCCTCCACCCTTCAGGATGTAGTTCGGGTCCTTCATTCGAAACACCTGTGAACTCGTCCTTTTTTTTGGCGTGGAATCAAGTCATCCTCGTTTCGAGGGACTGCCTATGATGATGATGATTCTACATTATATAGTCTTGATCAGTTGTCAGCTGTGGCTCAGTGAATAGCACTCTCTCTCTTGCCTCGCAGTCAGAGGGTTGTGGGTTCAAGTCCCACTCCAAGGTCTTGAGCACAAAAATCTAGGCTGACACTCCAGTGCAGTGCTGAGGGAGTGCTGCACTGTGGGAGGTGTCACCTTTCAGATGAGACGTTAAACCGAGACCCCGCCTGCTCTCTTAGGTGGACGTAAAAGATCCCATGGCACTGTTTCGAAGAAGAGCAGGGGAGTTATCCCCGGTGTCCTGACCAATATTTATCCCTCAATCAACATATCAAAAAAACACATCATCTGGTCATTATCACATTGCTGTTTGTGGGAGCTTGCTGTGCGCAAATTGGCTGCTGCGTTTCCTACATTACAACAGCGACTATACTCCAAAAGTACTTCATTGGCTGTAAAGTGCTTGAGACGTCCGGTGGTCGTGAAAGGTGCTATATAAATCCAAGTCTTTCTTTCAAAATATTATAGGAAAATAAGCTTATCCATGGTCAACACACCAGCCAAACTCTCACTTCCCCGAGACATTGCCTGAGCAGTGCCTTTCCCCTTCACAGAAGCACTCCTCACGCCTTCTGATGACAGAGGCATTCTCCCTCCTTTGTGATCTCACTTCCTGTTCCATTCGCAGCTCCAACTCGATGCTGCTGCTTTGCTTTGGGAGCGAATTCTCGTGTTGGGACTGGATTCCCTGCTCCACGGGGAATTCTCACCTGCAGCACAGAGTCTGTTCCTGGAATGAAGAAGCAGCGGATTCAGGTACAAGCTGGTGCCGGGACTGCCCTTGGAGATGGCAGCGATTCCCTGGGCTGATCACTTGGAGCAGCCATTGCATCGCTGAGCTGGGTAAAGAGTGCACAGGTTCGTCCACCCCCTGGTCTGCGGTAATGTTCGGTGGGACTCTGGAGTGAGTAAAAGGACAGAGCAGATGTGGGTCAGGTCACTGGTTTACTTCGAGTTGAATCAAGGAAGGCCTGTGTTCAGGTCAGGACGTCCCGAGCATGCCCAAATGCAGCAGCCCAATGGTATAAAAATGTTGCAGGCTAGACCAGTAAATCAGAACATGTTGGTGGCCCATTCAACATTTGAACATTGGAACATTGAATCCCTGACCAGGAGACCATAATTCAAATCTGAGCCGTTACATTCAGCTTCCCTAAGGCTCTGTGAGTCTGAGATGAGCTGTGAGGATGGAGAGCAGTCTGACCAGAGGGATCCATCTTGCTGCCATCTGAGGGCAGCCCAGAGTCACATTTAAAGTCATGTTTGCAACTGGGGACGTGAGGTGGGGGGAATCATAAGGGAGAAGGGAGCTAAAAAGTTGAAACTCAAGAAAAATAATGCTACTTTCCTTGCAATCACAAGATAATGAAACACTGAATATTAGGGGGAGAAATTGGCCTGGTTTGCGCCTCCTGTTAGCACCTCCAGGGGGCGGTAACGGGGCGCTAAGGATTTACCAACTGGGCGCGGAAATCACCGACGCCCGCGAACTTCCCTGGCATGTTTGCGCTGGCGATAAGATTTACCGCCTCGATCTCTTGCGCCCCAGAGATCGTGACATCATCCGGTGTGCAGCGCCACTTTATCGCCCTGGATGTAAAATTAATTTCCGCCCCCTGCAACATCGCCGAGCATCAATAACGACAACTGCAGGAGGCGTTGTCACCTCTGCTGGCCGCTTGGGGAGCGCTAATTAAAGGCACGCCGTGATTACCCGGTCCTGCGCTCTTGTAGAGCGCGTGGGGCTGCTGTGCGCGTATCGCAGGTACTGTCGCCCAACCTACACTGCCTCCGGCTTCAATGAACGCAGCATTGGACCTTCCCTTTAAGAGAAGGAAGGAGCCAGGAGGGAAGGAGCGTTTAAAACCAGCAGTGCTGCACTGAACATTGCCCAGCGGTCTGCCGATACCGCCCGCCCCTCTCACTCCCGTTAGCGCTCTAAGGGAAGTGGCAGCGCTTGATTTAACGCTCCACTTCCCTCTTGGAGCGCTAACGCGGAAGTTCCCGGCAGAATCTAATGTTTAGCGCCCGGCGATACATCTGCGCTCCCGCAAAAGTTATTGCCCCAGACAGGGTGCCACGCAATCTCTCATCCTTTAAAATACGAAACTCGTTCCGATGTACTTCTATAAAATTGAACCCATGTGTGAGGACCCTGTCAGAGCTTCATGTGGTCCACCAACAGCAATTAGCTTTCACTGCGCCTTTTATCACCAGTTTGGTAATATAAAGAACTTGCATATATATTGTGCCTTTCATGTCCTCAAGATGGTGTAAAGTGCTCCACAGCAAATGAGGTACGTTTGAAGCATAGTTACTGTCGTCCTGTCGGCAAGCACAGATTAGCTCGATAAACAGAAAATGAGGTGTGACCAGTCAATCTGTCTCACTGTCCAGCACAGCTGCCCTTTAAATCGTGCCACAGAATCCATCTGAACAGGCCGATGTGGCCTCAGTATGACATTTCATCTGAAAAACAGCACCTCGGACTATGCAGCACTTTGTCTGTACTGCACTGACGTGTCAGCCGAGTTTATCTGCAAAATTTTATAAAAACCGGCGCAGACATGAGGGAACGTAAAAAAAAAACTGGCCTGGAAAAATCGTCACTAAGTCAGTTACGCCGGCACAGATCGCAGGGGGAAACTTTGAAAAAATAAATACACAAAAAAAACGGGGCAAATGACCGGGGAAAATGGAGCCCCATGTGCTTCAGTTCTGGAGTGAGGGTAGAAGCCACAACCTTCTGACTCAGAGCCAAGTGTGTTACCACAAGCGGACACAAGTACAGTTCCAGAAACATAAGATTGTTGTGCACTGGCTCGCCAAGCATCTCCAGTAGTTTATCATTAAACTTGTGTGTCAAGGGTTTAAGCACCAATCATCCACCGTAAAACATCTCCTTCTGACACCATTTACCGCATTGCTTTTAAAAAAAATCAACTTATTAATGTTATTGTTGCTTTCAGCAAATGTATTTATAAATTTGCTTAATATCAGAGCCGACTGAGATAATGAGTAGATTCATCAGAGCAAGTTCTCTGCAGCGGCAATGATAGAAATACACTGGAGATACCGGTTCACAGAACTGTAGCAAATCGTACTGTGGATTTTCTAATGCAAGAGTTTACCTCATCTATAGGGAAAATGTAACCGGGTTGCCACAGGTGACTAATACGTCTTACATTTGTTAAAGGGAGGATCTATGATCATTTGTGGAGACAGTTATGTTGGGTTCTATCAAGTGCTGTGCTTTGTAAATGTCTCTTATCTAACTCTGGTCTTATTTTGTGCCCCCCTCTATGCAGTGTCAGACGAGGCAGTTTGTGACCAATGCCAGCCAGGCTACTTTGGCTCCAACTGCCAAGAATGTGCTGACGGCTACTACAATTCAGACAGCATCTGTGTGGCATGTGAATGCAACAACAACACCGACGCAGAGAGCAGGCAACCGATTTGTGACTCCCTGTCTGGCCGATGTCTGAGCTGCACCTTCAACACAACGGGCTTTAACTGCGAAGAATGTGCGGAAGGATACGTTGGGGATCCCGTGGCAAGGAACTGCCAATTAGGTGAGGATCCAGCTTAGAAACAACAACTGGTGCTGGGTAGCCAGATATCTCCAGGGGTACACCATTGGACTCATGCTTAGATGGTGCAGTTGTATTCCTACGAGCTCTTTGACTGGATAGACAAGCTATCCAAGGGTGTTGGTGTGTGACAAGAGACTAGACGTTGCACTCCCTTTGGGAGAAGGGGAATAAGGCCGTGCCCACAATAGCACAGCTGCAATTGCTGCTTCAGTGCTGTGGATGCCGTGACAACCACAGAGAAAGGCATTGGTGTTCCAGGCTGCTGTGTCACCAAAGGCCAATCATATTTTTTAAAGTGAGGACCAGCCTCACATTGGGGCCGATGAATCTTGGATCATTTTTCCCCCAGTGGCGATCTGATTGTCACCACTGCCCTTTCGGTGCAGCCAGAATGATCACATTTGACCACAAGACAATCTGATTTCCCGGGCCTGTGTGGCTCCTGACATTTGTGGAAGTTTATGTAGCACATGCCAGGCTGCAGAAGCCAAAATACCTCACAAAATAAACAAATACTCAGCAGCAATCTGACGAGCACCACTTAAAATGCAGCCGCTGCTATTCTTATGCAGATTCTTGTTTCATGTTTTTTTTATCCTCATCGTGTTTTTTTAGGCATTTGAAAATGCTCTGCGCTAGCAAACCATTGTGTGAAAGCAGCTGAGAGAGTAAATTATTTATCTGCAGCACCATATGGGTGACATTAATTCAGACCATCTGAATAGATTTTTTAAAATACTGCTGTAAAAAAATATCTTGGGTATGGCATTTTTTTCCAGCATCATCCAGTTTTCTTCCACAATGAGACGCGAGATACAATCGGAGAGAATTGTGGGATTGCTGAGCACCAGTCGAAGTCCTGCTGTGTCAGCTGCCACCGGCCCGATCAGATTCAGGTCACTCAGCACTCAAATCTTGCCGTTTAGTTTAATCCCCTGCAACCTACCTGTCATTATTTGTCGAACAGCTCCTTCGCTCTCCCCCCCCCCCCCCCCCCGGCCCAGTAACAAAAAATGTTTTTCAAAAATCTTCCACTGTGCAAAACTACAAAAATCATAGAATGATACGGCACAGAACCAGGCCATTCGGCACATCACGCCTGTGCCGGCACTTTGAACGAGCGATTCCAATGTTCCAATGTGTCCCATTCCCCTGCCCTTACCCCACAACCCTGCAAGTATTTATCCAGTTCCCTTTTGAAAGTTGGCTTTGAATCGGCTGTCACTACGCTTTCAGGGAATGCAGTCCTGCAACAACTCGCTGCGTAAGTAAAGCTTCCCTTATGTCCCCTGGGTCTCGTGCCACCACAAAGAGTGCTTGCTTTTAAGTCGGGATGTACGTACACCGTTCAGTGGGGGAGAAGAGAAAAACAGCGGCAGTTTCATTCATGAAGCACCTAGCGATGGCCTGATAAATAACCGGCAGTAGATTGACCGGGACTGTGATTAAATAGGTGGGTTACTGGGGATCGGAACGAGCAGGTCAATTCAACGCATTTGTTTTATTCACACACATCATCTGTCACTGCAGTATATTGGCTCACACGTCCAATCAGAAACGGACTGTCGCCTAGTCCAGTTTGACCAATAAGAAAACAGGAAGCCAGGAACAAGAACTAAATCAGCTCGCTTCATCATTCTTGGTTTTTTTCCCCACGCTAATTTCCCATCTCGTGACTGAATCATTAAAAAAAAACACATTGCAAATCAAAGGTTATAATACCCGTGACATTCTTGTGTCTCCAGCCTTAGCTCACCATTGTTCTTTCCCAAATTCCCTTGGCAATTTTCCAGCAAGGAGGCACGTGCAACATTTTCTCAGCTTTTTGGCTAAGATCATGCGTAACTGACCTGACAGGGGAGTAACCATGACCCCAACGTGGTTCTCCCTGGATCAGGAAGGTGGTTCTCCTATGCTTTTTGGAAATAGGAGGTGGGTGGGGTGGCTTGACCCATCCACCTCCACGGAGGTGTGTGGGGGGCCTGACCCATCCACCTCCATGGCACGAACCTGGTATTGTAGTACTTCCAGGAACGGTGCAGTGGCTCTAGGCCTTTTGGCTAAGAGCATTGGCGCAGAGTGATCCTTGATGTGTGCAAGGTGACCTCTGACGTTTGTGATTTGACAAAGAATTGGAAAGATTGGCAACGAATAAAAAAAAAAGTCTATTGTTTGGAGGGTACGGGCTGACTTATGCACCGAATGGCCCTAAACTTAACATCAAAAACGTGTGTAACTTATTCCAGTTTTTTCATCCAATTATCTTTCAGTAGCCATTAGATTTGAGATGATTATTAAGAGCAACAGTATCATTTTACACAGTCTGCAGCACCAAAAGGACACTAGATGGTTTCATGTGAGATATTGATTGTGATTTCATGCTGTGATAAACCATATAACACAAACAAGCAGGCATGAGTTATATGGTTCATCACAGATTTACTACAATCATCCCAAAATCAATACCAGACCTATCACCATCCCTTGTGCATGTGTGAGCGGTTTAAAAAAATGACAAGTGGAAGCTATGGTTCCATTTTTTTAAATAAATGTTTAAATTGTTAAATGATCACCATAATAATCAAAATAATCTTTATTGCCTGAAATGTATTGACTTTGAATTGATTTTATCTCTACTAACCTTTGCGACAACAGAATATTTCAGAACAAAGGTCTCGTTTTACTTCTGCTGAAAGTTGCTGAAATGGCGCCCCCTGCTGGACACTCAGCATTTCGAGAAATAGCACTTAACAAAATAAACGGCTGATCTAATCTTTTTACAGCATGGGTTACAAAGTATGTTCGCACTGTATTGGTTTTAAGTACTTTGCATTTTATGTGCATATAATGCTTGATAATATACAACTCACGGACAGGAATCTGCCAACACCTTTTTGAATATTACTGCATAATTAAATATTCTGTTTTGAAGTGCACATTTATTATTCAAAATGAAAGATTGGTCACTGCTAACTGTACGTAATTCATTAGATAATCTGCTAAATGTGGCTTTAACACTGTAGAGCAGACCAGCGGTGAGGATTGATACAAACGGCTGGGTATTTTTGTTACAGTCAGATAGTTTCATGTTAATAAGCAGCAGGAGATATTTTATTACCAGTAACTGCTATTCCACCAGAAGATGCTGTAGCCGTGGTTTGTTTCAAGTGGCTTCAATGAGAGTGAGGGTGGAGAGATTTAATTTTATTCCTCTTTAAAGATTAAGGGCCAGAAATCGCGGAGCGACCTGTTTGGGGCGGTAACTTTTGCGGGAGCACGAAAGTGTCGCCGGGCGCTATACAAATGAATCTGACGTGAACCTCCGGTTTAGCGCTCCAGGAGGGAAGTGAAGCACTAAATTCAGCGCAAACACGTCTCTTGGAGCGCTAAATGGAGCAAGAGGGGCGGTAGCGGCAGAGCGCTGCACAATGTCCCGTGCAACACTGCCGGGTTCACAGGCTTCTTCCCTCCCTTAACGGGAAGGGCCAATGCTGGGGTCATTTTGCTCAAAGGTAAGATTGGGAATGGTCAGTGACGGCACCTGCGGTCCATGAAGAGCAGTCCCAAGCAGTCTGAGAGAATGCAGGGCTGATCAATCACGGCATGGCAAAAAATTCAAGAAACAGCAGAGTGGGGTGAAAAGTAAATGTTGGCCTACCTGACCACCACTGCCTGTAATTATCGCTCCCCAAGCGGCCGGCCGACCACACAACTCCTCCTGCAGCTGTCGTTACTGACGCCCGGCGATGCTGCAGGGGGCGGAAGCGAATTTAAGATCCGGGGCGATAACAGGCCGCTGTGCTGTCACGATCCCCGGGGTGCAGGAGATCGAGGCGGTAAGTTTCAGCGCCAGTGCTAACCCGCCATGCAAGTTTGCGGGCGTCGGTAATTGCGCCGCGCCCGGTCGCTGAGCCGTTCCCCAGAGGCGGTAACTCCAAAGGAGGTCAATTTCTCTCACTAAGTTTTCTTATTTAAAGCTGGCATCCAGCTCCGGAAAGGAAAAGAATATTGAAGGGAATCCTTGTTCAGCTGCCTGGGGGTGGTGGGGGGTGCGGGGAGGGTGGATTGCAAGAGTTAATTATATATTTAAATATGTATTACAGACAAATATATGTAAATCATGTACTACATGAATTTTCATAATTCCTTATGGTGTGTTTTTTAGGAAGGGAAAAGGGGAAAACAAAATAATTATTTACGAGTGGGGGAAAAAAATGCCAATATCACTGAGGGCCCCGTTACTGACCCCCCCCCCCGTTACTGAGGGCCCCGTTACTGACCCCCTGTTACTGAGGGCCCCGTTACTGATCCCCCCGTTACTGACCCCCCCGTTACTGAGGGCCCGTTACTGAGGGCCCGTTACTGAGGGCCCCGTTACTGAGGGCCCCGTTACTGAGGGCCCGTTACTGAGGGCCCGTTACTGAGGGCCCCGTTACTGAGGGCCCCGTTACTGAGGGCCCCGTTACTGAGGGCCCCGTTACTGAGGGCCCTGTTACTGAGGGCCCTGTTACTGAGGGCCCCGTTACTGACCCCCCCATTACTGAGGGCCCGTTACTGAGGGCCCCGTTACTGACCCCCCGTTACTGAGGGCCCCGTTACTGACCCCCCCCGTTACTGAAGGCCCCGTTATGAGGGCCCCATTACTGAGGGCCCCGTTACTGAGGGCCCCGTTACTGACCCCCCGTTACTGAGGGCCCCGTTACTGAGGGCCCCGCTACTGACCCCCCATTACTGAGGGCCCCGTTACTGACCTCCTGTTACTGAGGCCGCCACTTCCTGTTGGTGGCTCTTCATTTCTGTAGGAAACTCCTGTTGGGAATACAGTCTTATCGTTGTTGTATTTTTAATAATGGGAGATTTTCTCTACAACTGCATCACAACAGCCAAAGAACCCAAAATGGCTGCATTCTCGTCGTCAAAACTGGACAGTATCTGGCCACTGGAGTGTCAAAATAGTTGCACTCAAAGCCAGCTTTGACACAGAGCCACATAAGAAATTAGAGTAGATGAACAAAAGCTTGGTTAAAGAGGTAGGTTTTAAGGAGTGTCTTAAAGGGGGAAAGAGAGGTAGAGAGGCGGAGAGGTTGAGGGAGGGAGTTCCCGAGCTTGGGGCCCAGGCAGCTGAAGGCACGGCCACCGATGGTTAAGCAGTTGAAGTGGTGAACTCCCTTTGTGACATCTTCGTGCCAAGCTTCTAACTGCTCATGGATTACAATGTTCAATGTATTCCTCTCTACATCATTTTGTCAAAACACAAAAACAATGTTTTTGCAAAATGCAAAAGGCCTCGGCAGCTGAAGGCACCGATGGTTGAGCGAACATTATCTGGGATGCTCAGGAGGGCAGAATTAGAGGAGCGCAGACATCTCGTGTGGTTGTGAGGCTGAAAGAGATTACAGAGATAGGGAGGGGCGAGGCCATGGAGGGATTTGTAAACAAGGATGAGAATTTTGAAATTGAGACATTACTTAACCAGGAGCCAACGTAGGTCAGCGAGCACAGGGGATGATAGGTGAGCGGGACTCGGTGCGAGTTAGGACACAGGGCAGCGAGCACAGTGGGTGATGGGTGAGCGGGATTCGGTGCGAGTTAGGACACGGGTCAGTGAGCACAGGGGTGATGGGTGAGCGGAACTTGGTGCGAGTTAGGACACGGGTCAGCGAGCACATGGGGTGATGGGTGAGCGGGACTCGGTGCGAGTTAGGACACGGGGCAGTGAGCACAGGGGGTGATGGGTGAGCGTGACTCGGTGCGAGTTAGGACACGGGTCAGTGAGCACAGGGGGTGATGGGTGAGCGGGACTCGGTGTGAGTTAGGACACGGGTCAGTGAGCACAGGGGGTGATGGGTGAGCGGGACTTGGTGCGAGTTAGGACACGGGACAGCCGAGTTTTGGATGGCCTCCGGTTTACACAGTGTAGAATGTGGGAGGCCAGCCAGGAGTGTGTTGGAGTAGTCACGTGCAGAGGTAACAAAGGCATGTAAAAAGAAAAAAAATAATTCTAAGAAAGGTTTACATTGCTGATTGGGACTTGTTCCAATACTTGGGCTCTCCCATGACACGATAATATTTGTAGCCTACCTTAGAATTGCTCTATCTTTCTGCCTTATTTATTAACTCTTACTTTTCTCTTCCCCCGCCACAGAAATAACTACAGTACCGACAACAGTCACCACTCCAACGGCCACAACTCCAAGTACCAGCACAACAGCGTCGCCATCACCTTTTATCACAAACAGTACGTTATGCACAAAAACCCAGACATTCCTGACAACGTTACTGTGCGCTTCTCAGAGCACAGTGAGCACGCCTGAACCGGTGACACCCGAAATCTCCTGGACTCGGTTCAACATCGTGGTACTAGTGGTTATTATTGCTGTGGTGGTGCTTCTAATGGGCTTTGTGGCCGGTGTCTATGTTTACCGGGAGTACCGGAACCGGAAGCTAAATGCCCCGTTCTGGACAATAGAGCTGAAAGAGGACAATATAAGCTTCAGCAGTTACCATGACAGCATTCCCAACGCCGATGTTTCAGGCCTGCTGGAGGATGATGGGAACGAAGTGGTTCCGAACGGACAGCTGTCTCTGTCAACACCAATGAACTCGTACAAGATATAAATCTAAATCACTGTAAACATAAGAATACAGAAAGGACAACACACGATGGGCTAAGCAACTAAAATGCTCTCGAAAGCAAGCGAAATGCAGGTGCCACATAGATATGGTGTAATGCTGTCTGCTTCATTGAACTGAATGGGATTCATGAAAAGCCTGAAGCCTATGAAACAGGCGGGATTAAGGTTTCGATTACTCCATTCACCAGTGTAAAATGTCCCAAATAAGTTTCTATTTTTGTACAAATCTAAGATGCAATGAAGTTTAGGTCCAAATCCTCTCCCAATATGGAGAAGATGGATGATTACTTAACAGACCTTCCCTACCCAAAGGAACATGCCAGTATTGTGCATTACAGCGCGACAAGAAATACTTCAGTTCCTGTGAGATTGGGGGACCTAATTTTATATGAAATGACTGAATTATTCATGGAGGACAAAGATTTAGCGAGATGAAGAACTCTTGGACTCTTGTTTGCAAGCTAGGACTGTTACTGATGGTTGCTAAGGAAAAATGGCAATAATTGAGTTAGGGCCGACATGCTTCCAGCGGGGATTGCATCGGTACAGATATTGATGTCAAACAAGAACTAGAATCAACAACTCTGGTCTCCTGCCACACAAGGCAGGGCTGCCTATTGAGGTCATGTTTGTGGGGACATTGTGGCCGCATCTGATCTTGCAGCGAAATGCTGAGTAACTGGTGCTTCTAACACCTGGTGGGCGCAAGCTCGCATCTAATGTTATCAAAATGGCTACTCATTGTAAATTCTTTTGGCACAGTCATGAATCAACAATGCTGATTAGAAACTAAAGCCTTAATAGGCCCCCCTACTTAAGAATTACAAGCACATATAGGGCCACGGAATGGTTTGGTGCAATTGTAAATTTCTGCAAAGAAGGTACATTATGAACATCACAAGCTATTCTCACCAATAATTTCTTTAATTTGACACGTGAGGAGGACCATTATCAACCTGCAGCACTCTGTAATTATTCTTTATTAATATTGAGGAAAGATTATCCTCATTCAATCTAATTCCATATAACTAGATTTGTCAGCAGTCTTAATTCAAAGGTTAGACCCTGTTTGGGTGCAAGGTGTCACGACTCCGTATCCTGCAGTTATGTTATCGGAAGTTTGTTGTTCTGCAGAATGAGTGGTCAAAAGAAGTAGTAGCTAGCTGAGGCACCACTCGCTCACTGAAAGGCTTTCACTCTAAGGCCATTTGGCACGATGAGCGACTGGGTCATATTCTTTCTGAATCGGTTCAGAAGGATGCTGCGGCAGGCCTGAGGAGAATGGCTCAGTTAATGGCGTCATCCACATTCCAACTTCATGCTTTTTACTGGACGTGCTCTCTGTATCCCATATTTATTGTTCATGTGCTTAAGTTTCCTTTGGGATTGGGAGTCCTGAGGTAGAGCAGCAGGAACTCTGACACTGGTGCTTGGGGTGTTTCAGATCACTATGTTAGTCAGAGATTCAGTACACATGAAGGATAAGCGGTGAAGATTGAAGTACTCATTGATTGCTCGCTGTGATGTAGATGTTTTCAACCAATATTTTCAATGGGCATCTTTGCTATCAATCTCGTCTTTTCTTACTTTTTTTACTTAAAAAAAAGAGCTTCCCTCGTGGTGTTTTGGACCTGGTACTACACTTTGTATCCACCTAAACTACTTTATAATTCCTTAACTAAACACAGTAACATATTGGGAATTGATAACCCACGTATGATCCATCGCCAAAGCCATTTGGTTCTACCCTACAGAACATAACCTGCCTTGGCAACTATCTCATCACCAAAACCCTCACATGCTTGTCGCATTAAAGCTGAATTTCTCCAGTCCACTCACTGACCTCTCAATCATCACCCCTCATACACTTCAGGTTATCCAGGGTATCTAGTCCTGCACACCCATTATTCCTGTCCTCGCCCACCTTTACTAGTTCCCAGTACATTGGCCCAAACAACCTTGTCCTGATCTTTGAATCCCTCCCTTGCTTTGATCCACCCTGTTTCTGCAAACATTTCCACCCCAGAATGATACAGCAAAGAAGGAAGTCATTCGGCCCATCGTGCCTGTTATTTGAAAAGGACGATCCAATTAGTCCCGCCCCACTCGGGGCCGAAATTGCCCCTGACTATGAGTAGGCACACTTACTGATCTTTAAGATTTTTCTCCGCCCCAATCCAGGGGGTTGAGGCGATGTTGAGGGGCGGATGTGCCCTTGGATCGGGTCGGCCGTCCCAACGAGTCATCAGCGCTGCGCTGCAGCGGACAATGTCCCTCCCCTTCAGTTAAAGGGGCGGGCCGCTGTGAACTCTGCAGTAAGTTTTGTTTGGCCCACTGGGCCACCAGGGAGGGTTTCGGCCGGTCCCATGGCCCGGTATCCAGGACGGGCTGCTCGGCTGCCTATTGGCAACCCAGCCGAACCCATGGCCACCATTGTGGGGCCGACCTCGGAGTCGACCCGACAATTAAAATAACATTTTACAGGCGCACGCGCCGGCCAGCCACACAAGTTACCCGCAGGGGAAAGCTGTCAGCGGCACCGACTGGCACGGTGCTCCTGCGGGGCAATGTCCCGCACGGGGCAGAAAGGAGGTCGCCGCCGGTCAGTGTGGGGTCGGCACGTGCCAGACGGGTAGCAGCATGGGCAGTGCGGAAACCCATTCCCGCCACTCCCAGCCCGGGGCATTTAAGACGGGTCAGCCCATCCGTTTGCCCTCGGTCGGCAATAAAGGCAGTAATGGAGCTTAAGGATTTTTCCTTTTCAAGTATTTATCCAATTCTCTGCTGAAAGTTATTATTGAATCTCTTTCCACCACCCTTTCAGGCAATGCACTCCAGATTTACTCGCTGTGTAAAACATGTTTTCCTCATGTCGCCTCTGCCAATCTCCCTCAATCTGTGCCCTCTGGTTACTGACCTTTCTGTCACTGGAAACAGTTTTCCCTTATTTCCATTACCAAAACCCTTCATGATATTGAACGCCGCTATCAAATCTCCCCTTAACCTTCTCTGCTGTAAGGAGAACAAACAGTTTCTCCAGTCTCTCCACATCACTGAGGTCTTTCATTCCTGGTACCATTCTGGTAAATCTCTTCTGCACGCCTGGCTACCTCTCTCACTACCTTTAAACCCCCCTCGAAAACCCGCTTCTCCCACCCTGTTGCTCCCACCTGCCCATTGGTTCTCCTCCATTGTGTGAAAGACACCGTAATTCTTTTTCCGCAAATCCGAGATGATTGGGTGCGTCACTGGACGGTGGTTTCCAGTCCAATTAGATAACAACAATAGCTTGTATTTATATAGCGCCTTTAACATGGTGAACCGTCACAGGAGTATCATGAGACAAAAAATTTGACACGAGTCACATAAGGAGAAATTAGCACAGGTGACCAAACGCTTGGTCACAGAGGTATGTTTTAAGAAGTGTCTTGAAGGAGGAAAGAGAGATAGAGAGGTGGAGAGGTTTAGGGAGGGAGTTCCAGAGCTTGGGGCCTAGGCAACAGAAGGCACGGCCACCGATGGTTGGGTGATTATAATCAGGGATGCTCAAGAGGGCAGAATTAGAGGAGCGCAGACATCTCGGGGGGTTGTGGGGCTGAAGGGGATTACAGAGATAGGGAGGGGCGAGGCCATGGAGGGATTTATAAACAAGGATGAGAATTTAGTTTAAATTATTCGATTATTAGATCAGTTTAAATATTGTTGTGTAGAAACAATGAGGACCTTTAACCTCACCGTCGGTGCCAGTTTATTTTGTGTTTGTTTGGCAACCCTACCAATGATTATTAAAATACAATACTTTTAAATTTAGAAAAAAGTGAGTCAGTGAAAATTGCAGGTATTGTTGTTCAGCTTTGTTTACACACAGTGGGTGCAATGGATGCCGGAGAACATAAAATGCGTACATTTAATTGTGACCATTTTGCTAGCTTCATGTTTCCCCGTTTTGAAATGTCAACCCATGCCCTCCTCACTATCCTACTCCCTCCATCACCTTCATTGCATGAAACTGCACACAGCAGATACTCGAGGGACAGGTTACATTCAATATGCCTTAGTTTCAAGCTTTTATAGACTGTTGACATTAATAATTACTTGGCCTTCAGACCTGAAAACTTACATCAATGTGGTAACAAACTCACTCTCTTCATTTATGTTGAAGCCATTTGATTGGTTTGTTTAAAAAGACGATACCTAAATTATTCCAGTTGTGGGGGAAGGGGGGCGGATTGTACAAGCAATGAGAGCAGATTGAGCACTTGCTTTTACTGTACAGTAGTTCATGCAAACTCGTTGTTTGTTACAAGGCAACTTTATTAAAAAATAATTACAACAAAAATTGTAAATACTTGTATTTAGAAAAGTGTGAGTTTAAAGATGTTTATTGACCGAGTACATGCTTCTTTCCTTGAATGTTAAGTGTTTGTATTTATGTACAAAAAAAGTATGGAACCTGTCAAATGATGCTGGCTTTTCAACACCAACTTAACACGTTGCTAAGTTTCACTGAAAGATAAAAGAGTTGTACCTTTCTGCAGGCTGGTGCTGGAGGAGATGCTGCTCCAATACTACAATGGCAATCAGGAAGAAGCTGTGAGAATAACATAGCTACTTACTAGAAATGTACAAATTCATTCATTTCACATCTCTCACTGCAATGTATTACTTTGTAAACGAAAGCAGATGGGCAATTGAACCAGGTAGTTTGCCTGTGCATTAGTTGCTAATTCTCGCTTGTTATGTGGAGTTGAAGGGATGCTACTATCTGATCTTGGAAGACTGTTTAGCATGTTGATATACAGAGGGATACATAATAATGCAATTACATCACCCCACCATGACTGCTGCTTAATTTTTCCAAAACTTAAATATAAAAAAAAACTGGTGATTGACAAAAGTATAAAGTGCAGCACAGTTGCATGTTAATGCCCCTGATCCAAAACTGCTTATTATAGCAAACGCACATCTTTAAACCCAGCAGAACCTCAGTGTGTACTTAAATGCCTAATTACTGACACTCCATTCGGGATCAGAAGGCTTTTTGGGAAATTGTTATTTCATAAAAAGGAATAGTTATGAATAAATTCTGTTCTAGTTCTCATTGAGTAACATCAATTTCTCACAAACGTGAAATGACATTAAGTACACAGACTAAGTCAGACAAATCTAAATTATAATGATATCACCCAGGGCAATTATACTGAATTATAATGTAAAGCCAATAATTCTACTCTCAGACACTATGAACACAGTTCCACACAATGTTTGTCAAGCTACTGATACTAATTATACAACTGCTGGCTTGTAGATTTGCCAGATACTGGCATAATGAAAGAGAGCGTGATTACTGCTCACACATAACTGCAACAGCCTTTCTCACAGAGCAACTTGGCAATATGATGCACAATCATTGGGGGGGGAAAGAAACAATGGCAGGAGTGGATGTACAATGCATGTTTTTTCCCCCACTGCCCTGTAACCAGAACAATTACTAAAAAAACAGGTGTTATGGACGGACATCTAATGACAGGAATTAAATCCCAGTCCTTGTATACCTTTGTATTCCCTATTCTTATTTGAGTTTACCAACATACTGAAACATGACCAGTGAATAAAAACAAGGTTTAAACAAAGTCTTGGTGGCTCTGGAGTATTTTGTTAATCATTATCAGGCTCCTGGAGTGCCAAAGCATGTCAAAATGGCACAGTGGAAACGCAGCTTAACACAAAATTAAACTACTGGAAGTGGTGGCAGGATGGAAACAAGATATGTTTAATAATTTATTTCTTACTGTCTCACTATAGATGTTTGAATAAATTCATTGATTATGGGCACCATGTAGTGATTAAGTCTTGGAAAGGTAGTGGGGTAAAGGAAATCAAATAACTTAAAAAATATATATAAAATCCCAAACATCAGGGCCTAGCAATTGGCCTCCTTTGCGCCTCCCATTATTGCCTCTGGAGGGAGCGATAAAGGGGCACTAACGATTTACTGACCGGGCGCGGCGAAAGAAACGACTACCGCTAAATTCCCCGTGAGGTTTGTGGCAGCGGTAATACCTTGTGCTGCGATCTGCTGTGCCTGGAGACCGTGATGTCAACATCTTGCGCATCGCCCCAGTAGCACCCCGGACCCGAACTTCGGTTCCATCCCTGCAGCATCGCCAGCAACAACACCGACAGCTGCAGGAGATGATGTTCAGGAGGCCGGGAGCTTGGTAAAAGGGGATGATGGTGCGGGAAAGAAAATTATTTTGTGAATGCATAATGGCAATTTTTCCAAATTTTCTTCAGCTGCGATCGATCAGCCCGGCACTCTGCTAATCGGGTCAGATCGCGGCTTGCATCGGCGGTGACCTAACTTATTCCAACGCAGAGCCTTCAGCCTTGGCCACTTTCTTCCAGGGCCCCTGGTGTCTTTCAGGGCTTGTGTCATCTGTGCCAAGTGGGTCTGCTTTTGCCTTACTTCATCCAGGATGACTTCATCAGTGCCATCTGAGAACTCTGTGCCCACCTGCAGACCCGAGAGACATTACTGCCCCACTACCGCTCCTCCTTTGTGGTTTAGCGATCTGAGGGAAGTGCTAGTGCTTGATTTAGCACTTCACTTCCTTCCTGGAGCACTAACATTGGCAACACTGGACCAAAACTGGACAGAGTACTCCAAGTGTGGCCATATCAAAGCCTTAGTCAGCCTAAGTATAGTGCTTTCTGTTGAAAATGGGGGGACGGTAGCATAATAGTTATGTTACTGGACCAGTAATCCAGAGACCTGGACTAATAATCCAGGGACATGAGTTCAAATCTCACCAGAGCAGCTGGGGAATTTAAATTCAGATAATTAAATAAATCTGGAATTAAAAAGCCATGAAACTACTGGGTTGTTGTAAAAGCCCAACTGGTTCACTAATGCCCTTTAGGGAAGGAAATACACTGTCCTTACCCGGTCTGGCCGATATGTGACTCCAAACCCCACAGCAAGACTCTTAACTGCCCTCTGAAATGGCTTAGCAAGCCACTCAATTATACAATACTGCTTCGACAAAGTCAGCACTGTGGGAGCAACTTCATCACAATCCGGAGTGGTTCAAGAAGGTGGCTCACCACCACCTTGACAAGTGCAATTAGGGATGGCCAATAAATTCCGGCATTGACCAAGACACCTACATCTCATGAACGAATAAATAAAAATAAACAATGGCCGTTGCTATGCAACCAAAAAACCTATTTGATTTCCCTATTTCCACCTCTACAGATATTTTACTGAGAGGGCGGGATCGGAGCGGGTCAGCTGTCAAAATAGAAATAATTGAGAGCGGTTCAGGAGCCTGCTATCAATCCACCTCCAAAGTGTGAGGGGTGGCTAGTGAGGTGGGGGAGTGATAATGAAAAGAGAGAGAGAGGGATGGATGGAGGTGCAAGGTACGTTGGTGTGAGTAAGGATGTGCAGGAGTAGGGTAGGGAAGGCAGAGTGATGGGGATGTGACGAGTGACACAGCAGGATGACACCAAAGTGAATCAGTCCAATTCGTACCACAACTTTGGCCCAAAGCCAGAGATCATTGAAAGGTTTGCACCACTGCACCCAGGTACTCCTGTCCACATCCCTGCTTGTGCCCTGGGGAGGTCTCTTCCATCTATTGGAAGGGAAGAGAACCTCCCTGTGTGCTGTGACTCCTTCCATATGCATCTGGAGGGAGTCATGGGAGAGCCTGGTTGCAGCCCTGCACCCCTGTGCAGTGTTAGTCAGTGTTTGCAGTAGCTCAATGCTGCAGAACACTGACAGCACAACTGTCAAAATGAATTTGGACATAGTCCCTTTAAGGAAACCGGCTGATGATGTGTCATCAAATGACATCATCAGACCCACTTCCTTTTAATTGGCCAGGAACCTTGCTGGGCGGGCTTAGCAAGCCTCAGCAAGGCAAAATCACATAGAGAAAGGGATGGAACCAGCAGCAGACCAGGACCTTGCTAGAGACCCAATTAAGTACTTTTGGAATGTAGTCACTGTTGAAATGTAGGAAACGTGGCAGTCAAGCTCCCACAAACAGCAATGTGATAATGAACAGATAATCTGGTTTTTGTTATGTTGATTGAGGGATAAATATTGGCCAGGACACCAGGGATAACTCCCCTACTCTTCAAAATAGTGTCATGCGATCATTTACATCCACTTGAGAAAGCAGATGGAGCCTCAATTTAACGTCTCATCTGAAAAACGGCATCTTCGACAGTACAGTACTCCTTCAGCGCTGTCCCTCCTACAGTGCAACGCTCCCTCAGTACTGCCCCTCCGACAGTGCGACACTCCCTCAGTACAGCCCCTCCGACAGTGCAGTGCCCCCTCAGCACTGCCCCTCCAACAGTGCGCCACTCCCTCAGTACTGCCCCTCCGACAGTGCGGCGCTCCCTCAGTACAGCCCTTCCGACAATACAGAGCTCCCTCAGTACTGCCCCTCTGACAGTGCGGTGCTCCCTCAGCACTGCCTTTCCAACAGTGAGATGCTCCCTTAACACTGCACTGGAGTATCAGCCTAGATTTTGTTTCTGTGCTCAAGTCCCTGGAGTGGGACTGAAGCTCCTTGAGAACAGAACTTTCTTGGAAGGTGTGGCGTGCTTCACTTGCCTTGTCTGAATTGGTAACGTCATTATTTCCAATACTGAGTTGCCAGTAAGCCTTGGCCACTTCCTTCCAGAACCCCTGACAAGGTGTCTTTCAGAGCTTGTGTCATCTGTACCAAATAGATCTCCTGCTTTTGCCTTACTTCATCCAGGATAACTTCATCAGTGCCATCTGAGAATTCTGTGCCCAGCTGCAGACCTGAGAGACATTACTTTGCCAGCAATCCTGTTACTATGCTCCCATTATTTATTGAATCAGTCATTTATTTAAATGCCTTCCCCTTTAACCCACTGCAACCTTTAAACCTTTCCTTTGTGCGCTCGCTCGCTCGTGCACCCACCCAACAGGTGAATTCTCAATTAGTGGCTTTCCCGATACTTGCAGCTGACCCCAATTATTGAAACCAAAGTGAAGTTAGTCCAATTCGTGCCACAACTCTAGCCCAAAGCCAGAGAAGGGTCTGTAATTTGGGGAGAAACCGTCATCCATTGGGCTTACAGCAAATTGCACTCGCGGGAAGGGGTTGTTGCCTATGTCAACCTCAAATTATGTTGCACCAGAACTTTTGGGGTGTTTCTGGGGGGTACCACAGCATAATCTGAAGCCCAAATACCAACGGCCTTCAGGGGAATAGAAGTAACCCATGAGCTGACAGTTGAAGCAGGCATTTTGTAACATTTGATCAAGCCAAGCAGGAAGAGAGATGCAAGGTCTATATTGTATATTGGACTTTTCCTTGGTCATAGTCCATTCTGCTTTGGGTCCTATGTAAGCAAGTGCTGCACAGGTCGTGCTAACTGCACTCATACAAGGTTTAAACACCCTTGGAGGTGGATTCCGATTTACAAGCAACATCAAAACAGCAAGGCAAAAGCTGTGGCTTCAGCAAACATTAAGGATTTACTTTAACAAGCAGGGACAGCAGACACAGGAGATAGCATACATTCTGCGCTCCATTTCTGCTGGAAATCATGAACCCCATCCACATCGAGGCCAGGCAGTAGGCTATCCACATTCAGAATCTGTGGGGCGGGCTTAACATTGCTTTGGGACTTTCTGGTCTTATTATATCATCTGTAGTTAAGCCAACAGTATCTCCCTCAAAAAGATTAATGAAGACAAATGTAGGTCCCTTGCAGTCAGAATCAGGTGAATTTATAATGGGCAACAAAGAATTGGCAGACTAATTGAACAAGTACTTTGGTTCTGTCTTCGTGAAGGAAAACACAAATAACCTTCTGGAAATAAGAGGGGACCAAAGGTCTAGCGAGAAGGAGGAACTAAAGAAAATCCTTATTAGTCAGGAAATTGTGTTGGGAAAATTGATGGGATTGAAGGCCAATAAATCCCCAGGGCCTGATAAGCTGCATCCCAGAGTACTTAAGGAAGTGGCCCTAGAAATAGTGGATGCACTGGTGATCATTTTCCAATAGTCTATCGATTCTGGATCAGTTCCTATGGACTGGAAGGTAGCTAATATAATACCACTTTTTAAAAAAGGAGGGAGAGAGAAAACGGGGGATTATAGATCGGTTAGTCTGACATCAGTAGTGGGGAAAGTGTTGGAATCAATTATTAAAGATGAAATAGCAGCGCATTTGGAAAGCAGTGACAGGATCGGTCCAAGTCAGCATGGATTTATGAAAGGGAAATCATGCTTGACAAATCTTCTAGAATTTTTTGAGGATGTAACTAGTAGAGTGGACAAGGGAGAACCAGTGGATGTGGTGTATTTGGACTTTCAAAAGGCTTTTGAGAAGGTCCCACACAAGAGATTAGTGGACAAAATTAAAGCAATGGTATTGGAGGTAATGTATTGACGTGGATAGAGAACTGGTTGGCAGACAGGAAGCAGAGTGTAGGGATAAACGGGTCCTTTTCAGAATGGCAGGCAGGGACTAGTGGGGTGCCACAGGGCTCAGTACTGGGACTCCAGCTATTTACAATATACATCAATGATTTAAATGAAGGAATTGAGTGTAATATCTCCAAGTTTGCAGACAACACTAAGCTGGGTGGTGGTGTGAGCTGTGAGGAGGATGTTAAGAGGTTGCAGGGTGACTTGGACAGGTTAGGTGAGTGGGCAAATGCATGGCAGATGCAGTATAATGTGGATAAATGTGAGGTTATCCACTTTGGGGGCAAAAACATGAAGGCAAAATATTATCTGAATGGCGGCAGATTAGGAAAAGGGGAGGTACAACGAGGCCTAGGTGTCATGGTACATCAGTCATTGAAAGTTGGCATGTAGGTACAGCAGGCGGTGAAGAAGACAAATGGCATGTTGGCCTTCATAGCTAGGGGATTTGAGTATAGGAGCAGGGAGGTCTTAATGCAGTTGTACAGGGCCTTGGTGAGGCCTCACCTGGAATATTGTGTTCAGTTTTGATCTCCTAATCTGAGGAAGGATGTTCTTGCTATTGAGGGAGTGCAGTGAAGATTCACCAGACTGATTCCCAGGATGGCGGGACTGACATGTGAGGAGAGACTGGATCGACTGGGCCTGTATTCACTGGAGTTTAGAAGAATGAGTGGGGATCTCATAGAAACATATAAAATTCTGACGGGACTGGACAGGTTAGATGCAGGAAGAATGTTCCTGATGTTGGGGAAGTCCAGAACCAGGGGTCACAGTCTAAGGATAAGGGCTAGGCCATTTAGGTCCGCGATGAGGAGAAACTTCTTCACTCAGAAAGTTGTTAACCTGTGGTATTCTCTTCTGCAGAGAGTTGTTGATGGCAGTTCGTTAGATATATTCAAGAGGGAGTTAGATGTGGCCCTTATGGCTAAAGGGATTAAGGTGTATGGAGAGAAAGCAGGAAAGGGGTACTGAGGTGAATGATCAGCCATGATCTTATTGAATGGTGGTTCAGGCTCGATGGGCCGAATGGCCTACTCCTGCACCTATTTTCTATGTTTCTATGTTTCTATGTTTCTAAAGTCTCAACAGAATTCATTCAGCCTTCCATTGAGAGCGACATCCCAGAGCCTGAAACATCAGTAATCGCTCCAGCACCACCATTAAAGACTCTGTGCTCTTTAGACAAACAGATGGTGAAGTGTTCCCACAACTGATGTTAGGCTGAATTGATTTATAATTCCTGTGTTCACAATTATTTTTTTGAATATTGGAGCAAATTATCATCGTCCTTAAGTGCAGTGCCTTTATTATGAAACTTCTAAAAACATTAACGAGGGCCTTATCTATTTTCTCGCTCATTTTCTGAAGTACTCCATCTGGTTCAGGTGTCCGGTTAACATTTAGCTCCTTGACATTATTCACAGCATATGCTTTACTGATCTCTACAATTGTAGATTTCTAGCCCAACATTACTAGAGTCAGGATTTGTCTGCGGTATTGTTTTGTGAACAATTAGTTTTACAGTTCTGCCATTTCCTATCACTGTGGCACCTGATACAATATTTCCTGGCAGCAAAATTATGTCATTGTCAAAATACTGTAACTCACGTGAGGCGCGCATAAATTAAATAGAAGAAACTTTTGCACAGCACGGATTACGTTACAGCAAAGTGACAACACATTGCATGCTCCATTAATTTCGCCAGCTCTGCTTAAGGACTGAAATACTAATTCACAGCTATTTGACGCTAATGATACAGGGTGGGGAAACAATTGTATCATTAAAATGCATCTGTTAGAAATGTCATTGCTCTCAAGTGTTGGTGGTCTAAATAATGGCATTTATAACAAATGATTCATTTGGTTTTACTGGGTTATCCTTGTAATTCATATCAGTATCCAAAGTCGCAGGATACCTACTGAAAAAAGAGAATAAAGTCCAGGGTTGCATTAGTACTCAGTGAGTCAGAAGGTTGTGGGTTCAGGTCCCACTTCAGGGACCTGAGCACATGGATCTAGGCTGACACTCCCAGTGCAATGCTGAGGGAGTGCTGCAATATTGTCTTTTGGATGAAACGTCTGCTCTCTCAAGTGGATGTAAAAGATCCATGGCATTATTTCGAAGAAGAGCAGGAGAGTTATCCCTGGTGTCCTGGCCAATATTTATCCCTCAATTAACATAACAAAATAACAGATTATCTGATCATTATCACATTGCTGTGGGTGGGAGCTTGCTGTGTGCAATGGCTGATGCGTTTCCCACATTACAACAGTGACTACACTCCAAAAGTACTTCATTGGCTGCAAAGCGCTTTGAGACATCCAGTGGTCGTGAAAGGCGCAATATAATTGTAAGTCTTTCTTTCTTTTCTTTTCTCAATGACCTTGCTTCAATCACTGAGATGTATTTGGTGATGAAAATGCTTTCTGACAGGGCATCTGCAATGGTAAACAAAGGTTGTTGCAGTGAAATAAGATTGCAAAGAAAATAGTTACCAAGAACTGAAAACAGACATTTTAGAATCCTATAAAGTATTAAAGCATTTACGAGGAAATTATATTGAAGAAATGTTTTGAATTTTGTTGAACATTTGTGTAATCTAATGATGCGGCCATGTTTCCGCATGTCTAGTATTAGTAAACAATGATAGAAACATTGGGAAAGAAGCAACTAGGCAGGACCGGAACCGATGTCCGAGGGGGAGTGTTTGCTAGTGCTGTTGGGGACGGTTTAAACTAATATGGCAGGGGGATGAGAATCTACGCAGGGAGACAGAGTGAAGTAAAATGGGGGCAGAAGCAAAAGGTAGAAAGGAGAATAGGAAAAGTGGAGGGCAGAGAAACCCAAGGCAAAAATCAAAAAGGGCCACATCACTGCAAAATTCTAAAGGGACAAAGTGTGTTTAAAAAAACAAGCCTGAAGGCTCTATGCCTCAATGCGAGGAGCATTCATAATAAGCTGCATAAATTAACTGCCCAGATAGCTGTTAACGAATATGATGTAATTGGGATTACGGAGACATGGCTCCAGGGTGACCAAGGCTGGGAACTCAACATCCAGGGGTATTCAATATTCAGGAAGGATAGACAGAAAGGAAAAGGAGGTGGGGTAGCGTTGCTGGTTAAAGAGGGGATTAACACAATAGTAAGGAAAAACATTAGCTTGGATGATGTGGAATCTGTACGGGTAGAGCTGCAGAACACCAAAGGGCAGAAAACGCTAGTTGGAGTTGTGTACAGACCGCCAAACAGTAGTAGTGAGGTTGGGAATAACATCAAACAGGAAATTAGGGATGCGTGCAATAAAGGTAAAGCAGCTATCATGGGTGACTTTAATCTGCATATAGATTGGGCTAGCCAAACTGGTAGCAAGACGGTGGAGGATGATTTGCTGGAGTGTATAAGGGATGGTTTTCTAGATCAATATGTCGAGGAACCAACTAGAGAGCTGGCCATCCTAGACTTGGTGTTGTGTAACGAGAGAGGATTTATTAGCAATCTTGTTGTGCGAGGCCTCTTGGGGAAGAGTGACCATAATATGGTAGAATTCTTCATTAAGATGGAGAGTGACACTGTTCATTCAGAGACTAGGGTCCTGAATTTAAAGAAAGGTAACTTCGATGGTATGAGATGTCAATTGGCTAGAATAGACTGGCGAATTATACTTAAAGGGTGGTGGATAGGCAATGGCAGACATTTAAAGATCACATGGATGAATTTCAACAATTGTACATCCCTGTCTGGCGTAAAAATAAAACAGGGAAGGTGGCTCAACTGTGGCTAACAAGGGAAATTAAGGATAGTGTCCAAGGAAGAGGCTTATAAATTGGCCAGAAAAAGCAACAAACCTGAGGACTGGGAGAAATTTAGAATTCAGCAGAGGAGGACAAAGGATTTAATTAAGAGGGAGAAAATAGAGTATGAGAGTAAGCTTGCCGGGAACATAAAAACTGACTGCAAAAGCTTCTATAGATATGTGAAGAGAAAAAGATTAGTGAATACAAATGTAGGTCCCTTGCAGTCAAAATCAGATGAATTTATAATGGGGAACAAAGAAATGGCAGACCAATTGAACAAATACTTTGGATCTGTCTTCACGAAGGAAGACACAAATAACCTTCTGGAAATACTAGGGCACCGAGGGTCTAGCGAGAAGGTGGAACTGAAGAAAATCCTTATTAGTCAGGAAATTGCGTTAGGGAAATTCATGGGATTGAAGGCCGATAAATCCCCAGGGCCTGATAGTCTGCATCCAGAGTACTTAAGGAAGTGGCCCTAGAAATAGAAATAGTGTATGCATTGGTGGTCATTTTCCAACATTCTATAGACTCTGGATCAGTTCCTATGGATTGGAGGGTAGCTAATGTAACCCCACTTTTTAAAAAAGGAGGGAGAGAGAAAACAGGGAATTATAGACCGGTTAGCCTGATATCGTTAGTGGGAAAAATGTTGGAATCAATTATGAAAGATGTAATAGCAGCGCATTTGGAAAGCAGTGACAGGATCGGTCCAAGTCAGCATGGATTTATGAAAGCAAAATCATATGTGACAAATCTTCTAGAATTTTTTGAGGATGTAATAGTAGAGTGGACAAGGGAGATTCAAAAGGCTTTTGACAAGGTCCCACACAAGAGGTTAGTGTTCAAAATTAAAGCACATGGTATTGGGGGTAATTTATTGACGTGGATAGAGAACTGGTTGGCAGACAGGAAGCAGAGAGTCGGGATAAACGGGTCCTTTTCAGAATGGCAGGCAGTGACTAGTGGGGTACCGCAAGGTTCAGTGCTGGGACCCCAGCTATTTACAATATATATTAATGATTTAGACAAAGGAATTGAATGTAATATCTCCAAGTTTGCAGATGACACTAAGCTAGGTGGCAGTGTGAGCTGTGAGGAGAATGCTAAGAGGCTGCAGGGTGACTTGGACAGGTTAGATGAGTGGGCAAATGGCAGATACAGTTTAATATAGATAAATGTGAGGTTATCCACTTTGGTGGCAAAAACAGGAAGGCAGAATATTATCTGAATGGTGACAGATTAGGAAAAGGGGAGGTTCAACGAGACCTGGGTGTCATGGTACATAGTCATTGAAAATTGGCATGCAGGTACAGCAGGCGGTGAAGAAGGCAAATGGCATGTTGGCCTTCATAGCGAGAGGATTTGAGTATAGGAGCAGGGAGGTCTTACTGCAGTTGTACAGGGCCTTGGTGAGGCCACACCTTGAATATTGTGTACAATTTTGGTCTCCTAATCTGAGGAAGGACATTCTTGCTATTGAGGGAGTCCAGCGAAGGTTTACCAGACTGATTCCCGGGATGGCAGGACTCACATGTGAAGAAAGACTCGATCGACTAGGCTTGTATCCACTGGAGTTTAGAAGAATGAGAGGGGATCTCATAGAAACATATAAAATTCTGACGGGACTGGACAGGTTAGATGCAGGAAGAATGTTCCGATGTTGGGGAAGTCCAGATCCAAGGGTCACAGTCTAAGGATAAGGGGTAAGCCATTTAGGATCGAGATGAGGAGAAATTTCTTCACTCAGAGAATTGTGAACCTATGGAATTCTCTACCACAGAAAGTTGTTGAGGCCAGTTCATTAGATACATTCAAAAGGGAGTTAGATGTGGCCTTTATGGCTAAAGGGATCAAGGGGTATGGCGAGAAAGCTGGAATGGGGTACTGAAGTTGAATGATCAGCCATGATCGTATTGAATGGTGGTGCAGGCTCGAAGGGCCGAATGGCCTACTGCTGCACCTACTTTCTATGTTTCTATGAAGTTAAAGCTATCGACCAGCTTTAGTATTGTGATAAGTAGCGCATGCAGTAAAGTTTGTCATTTCCTGATATATTAATTTGTTTTGTGGAAGGAAAATCTGACCTCAACTGAATGGAACCAATCAACTATTCAGAAACATTCTGTCTGCAAATAAAAGCAAGAATCTGTAAAAAACCCTGAAAAATGAGAAAATGACCAGATTAGCAAAAAGTCATGGTAAAATTGCTGGGACTTTCCATTTTAAAGTGCCCTGTCACTGGAGTTTGGCAAATCTGCTGAACAGCATATCTAATGGAGCCTTCCTCTTCTCATCATCTCACCGTAAAAGCACAATTATCTTTTTGTGATCAAAGCTGTTGCTCCATGCCAAGATCATGCATCTTACAGTGTTGCCTGCTTTCCTGCTGCCTGGAACAATTGCAGTAGCAATAATCTCTTCACGTGGAATACAAGCAGCAACAAGGTAAAGACAATAGTTGATGTAACAGGGAGTAACAAAGTGTTATAGGTATGTGGTCATTGTTCTTTCCCTTCCCACACGAGAATGTAAACAGACTACCTGTTGCTGCTCAGAGTAAACAAGAAGCAAAAAAATGATGCTCATCGAAGAAATGGTACATGTAATCAGTCTAATTTGGAAGAAATGAATTGCTATGAATCAGTAAAATGATGCTGATCTTGTAAGTCTGCTCGAAGGCAGTCTTTCCGCTAATAAGCTTCAATGTTAACAGATTATAAACCGTCTGCGTTCCTACCTTAAGGCACTGTGGCTGGAATTTTCCCCTCACTTATAATGCATGAAGGGAAATTCTGCCCCATGTCTTCTATGACTAACCCTTTGCTGGGGATTTGTTATATGTTGCTTTCAAAACATGTACATGTGCATTTACAAACAAGATTTTCCATACAATTCTTAATAATACATCGGTTAAGTAAATTTGATGAATTATAAATGTAGGTAACACTTCTCAATGTACAGAGTAATCTTTAAAGAAATTAATGATCCCATTAATTCTGCTATATCTCTGAAGAGGGTGCCACATCAGAACTTCAGCCTAATGGTCCGCTAACTGTTGCAGGCATTGGCATAATGCATGTCCAAGATTTTCTAAGTGAGAATGAAATATCAATGAGTAGCGACATTTTTTGGAGTATGTCATGTAAGATTTTATTACAATTAAAAGAAAAAGAAAGACTTGGATTTATATAGCGCCTTTCACGACCACCAGACGTCTCAAAGCGCTTTACAGCCAATGAAGTACTTTAGGAGTGTAGTCACTGTTGTAATGTAGGAAAGTGTCATAATTGAAGTGAAAGTTGAAGCAAGGCTGCAGGTTTGGTGAATTTAAAAATTCTACCTGAGTCTGTTAATGTCCTCAGTGAAAGTTATGATCAGAGTTGGCATATTAATCCTAATTGTGTCACATTATATTATTTTAATATTTATCCATTCCTGGTTCTATGCTATTACATCTTCTATTATGTTACTCTTATTAATTGTTTCGAAAGTGATCATTGTTTTAAATTTTTGTTTCATTTCAAGATCCAAATATCTAAAAACCCAACAGGATTATTCTACATGTACATAACTTAGCTTTTCTTCAATTGTAAACTTTGTAATGCATGTAAGATTTCTCACTCTGAAATACTGTAGTGAAAAGAACCACACAGAAGAATTGAAACATCTGATCAAAGTTCACCATTAAAATATTGACTGAGTTATGCATACAGATACATCCCGCATATGCGCCTCAAAAATGATCAGTTACTCTATAACTATTGGCTTCAATTTTGGACACTTAATAAGCTGATGTAAATATAATGGGACTCACTTTCAGAGAGCAGAGCATGGGCTGAGGATGGAACGAATGATCAACGAAAGACAGGTTGTGCTGTGAAAGGAATATTCATGGTATATGTTTCTGGCTGGAATTAGCTGCGGGGGGTGGGGGGGAGGGTTTCGGTTCAAGTCATGTTCTTTCATTGTCAGCTCTTGATGTTAAATTGCATGCTTTGTTAGAGGAGATGTGCGGTGAAATACTAGTATGGCAAGCCTGGTGTCTGTCACAATCAGATCACAGGCTGGCTTTTTGGAGTCATTGTGGAGCCTTATGACTGCTCTGTCATATGAAACCTACTACTACATAATTAATGTTGCATTACCATATTTTACTTGACAGCCTCCTCAGTTCTACAGGGCCATTAACTTTGAATAGTTTATTGTGTTTATAGACAATCGTTCAACATTGCTGCCGACTATCAGATTCAGTTCATGGCACCCTAATGAGAATGTTTCAGGTTTGTTTGCTCTTTGTAGTTGAGGTTAGAAAGAGAGGTACATTATTAGCATTGTTTTACTGTACACTGAGTACTCTTCCCTTTAGAAAGACACCATACCTGAGCGCGTGCCCTCAGAGTTATCATTCCTCTATCACATTGCCAAAGCACCACATGGGTGTAGGGCAAAATATTGGGATTATCTCACATTGGTTAAGTTACCAAATATCCGTTAACTAAATGTGAATGAATCACGGGTAGAAGAAGTCTACCAATGAGGAAAGAGCAGGAAACCAACAGCCTGATTTTAACTCGGAGCCAGTTTTTGGCGGGCAAGTGATACTCAGCTGTCGCTCCAATATTGAGGCCTGGAGTATTTTCACAGCCGAGCCGCATTTAAATCCTGCCGTCTTTTGGGCAGGAAGCGGCGGGAAATCGCGTGGCCCAGAATCCGCCTGCTCAGACCAGATAGCTGGCGGGATCTTCCAAAGGGAAGTTTGGAACCTAATAATTGAATCCCTGTTGATTTGTTGCAAGTTCTGTTATAAAATAATTAAAACAGCCATGCAAGGTTTTTCTCCCAGATGTGTGTCCATTTCTGTGAATAATTGCACCAAGATTTATTATCTTTGAAAACAAGTTCAGACATTACCTTTCTACTCTGTAGCAGATATCAGTCTTTAAACCACAGACTTTCATTAATGCACCATTCGGGCTGGAGTCAAATCTCCTTTCCATTTGGACCGGTTTACAGAAAAGGTCAAACATTGTAAAGTTAAGACCTGATGCAAAGCGTAAACTAGATGTGGCATCGTGTAATGGATATTATTTCATGAGGAACTTGCTCGTGGCAAAGAACTACCATCAAATGAATTATTTAGTATGTATGTATCATGTAGAGAATATCATATATCTGGGAGCACCTAAAGGCGGCATGATCAATATATTAATCTAAACACATTTTTGCATTCAGGACATAATATGCACTTTCAGCGTCATTAGCAAAAACACTATTCAAAAATGGAATGAAACACCCATAGAAACATATAGAACTGAAGGCTGTAATCCAATGGAGGAGTTCAGGTAATGATTGTAAACGACTTTTACTGTCATGGTTCATGCTGTAATCTGATGCTGCAGTTCGATTGCAGCTTTATCATTCATTCTAAAGTAGGACTTTGTCTCACGTATTTGGGAGAACACCACCGTTACTGACATAAATGATTAGCTTTTGGGCTGGACTGGATGTGTAACAGTGTTTAGATGGTGAAGATCAATTTCTTAATTGGTCAGTAAGTATCATCAGTGCCTGGCAGATACCTTGCAAAGCATGAACAATGATGACAAGGCATGAATCAATCACCATTGATTCTTTTTAGAATTAACGTGGGCAGTAAGCAATTGTCTGTGTTCAACCAAATCTTCGGATGCATAAATCAACACCTGTTTATTGATTATAACTTGATTGACTGCACATTCATTTGACTGAAGTCACTAGTTGCCCTTATAAGCAACTATTGTCTTCATTTATCACAATTACATCCCATGCCACAATGATGCTGCACTGATGTGCCCAGTCAGGGGAGGGGTGGGTGAAAGATCAATAGCCATGCAAAAAGAAAGCGACTGCAGCCCTCCAACACTTCAAACTGCAAAGATGCTGTTGCAGTGGAAGTGACACCACTTAGAATTTAAAATGCATTGATCACAGTGCCTTTGGAAAATATTGTACTTAAATCAGAGAACATTGTTGTACTATAATTATTTATATAGAGAACAACGTTTGTTTATTTGTTCGAAGTGCATCTACTTGGAATATCTTGCAGGTTTGTAAAACTGTTGGCCCAGAATGGCCTCCCATTTGTTGGCGTGGAAATCACAGAATCTGAGAGGGGAGGAGCAATTTGGGGAGGGGGACCTTAGTTCCATTGTTTATTTGTCCCTTTCTGGCCCCGATGCAACATCCCTTGGGGAGGCAGGGTGGGGGGGTGGATCGGGCACTTCACCTGCCTGAACCCCCCAACACACTCCATCATGATGTCACTATAAGAGGTGGGACTGGTAGAATCACTAATTCGGAAATGAGGGTCCTGAACTTAAGGAAAGGTAACTTCGACGGTATGAGGCGTGACTTGGCTAGGATAAACTGGCGAATGATACTTAAAGGGTTGACGGTGGATAAGCAATGCCAAACATTTAAAGACCACATGGATGAACTTCAACAATTGTACATCCCTGTCTGGAGTAAAAATAAAACAGGGAAGGTGGCTCAACCGTGGCTAACAAGGGAAATTAAAGATAGTGTTAAAATCCAAGGAAGAGGCATATAAATTGGCCAGAAAAAGCAACAAACCTGAAGACTGGGAGAAATTTAGAATTCTACAGAGGAGGACTAAGGGTTTAATTAAGAGGGGGAAAATAGAGTACGAGAGAAAGCTTGCAGGGAACATAAAAACTGACTGCAAAAGCTTCTATAAATATGTGAAGAGAAAAAGATTAGTGAAGACAAACTTAGGTCCCTTGCAGTCGGATTCAGGTGAATTTATAATGGGGAACAAAGAAATGGCAGACCTACTGAACAAATACTTTGGTTCTGTCTTCACGGAGGAAGACACAAATAACCTTCCGATTGTACAAGGGGACCAAGGGTCTAGCGAGAAGGAGGACCTGAAGGATATCCTTATTATGCAGGAAATTGTGTTGGGGAAATTGATGGGATTGAAGGCCGATAAATCGCCGGGGCCTGATAGTCTGCATCCCAGAGTACTTAAGGAAGTGGCCCTAGAAATAGTGGATGCATTGGTGATCATTTTCCAACAGTCTATCGACTCTGCATCAGTTCCTATGGACTGGAGGGTAGCTAATATAACACCACTTTTAAAAAAAAAGGAAGAAGAGAGAAAGCGGGTAATTATAGACTAGTTAGCCTGAGATCAGTAGTGGGGAAAGTGTTGGAATCAATCATTAAAGATGAAATAGCAGCGCATTTGGAAAGCAGTGACAGGATCGGACCAAGTCAGCATGGATTTATGAAAGGGAAATCATGCTTGACGAATCTTCTGGAATTTTTTGAGGATGTAACTAGCAGAGTGGACAAGGGAGAACCAGTGGATGTGGCATATTTGAACTTTCAAAAGGCTTTTGACAAGGTCCCGCACAAGAGATTGGTGTGCAAAATCAAAGCGCATGGTATTGGGGGTAATGTACTGACGTGAATAGAGAACTGGTTGGCAGACAGGAAGCAGAGAGTCAGGATAAACGGGTACTTTTCAGAATGGCAGACAGTGACTAGTAGAGTGCCACAGGGCTCAGTACTGGGACCCCAGCTCTTTACAGTATATATTAACGATTTAGATGAAGGAATTGAGTGTAATATCTCCAGGTTTGCGGATGACTCTAAACTGGGTGGCGGTTTGTGCTGTGAGGAGGACGCTAAGAGGCTGCAGGGTGACTTGGACAGGTTAGGTGAGTGGGCAAATGCATGGCAGATGCAGTATAATGTGGATAAGTGTGAGGTTATCCATTTTGGGGGCAAAAACACGAAGGCAGAATATTATCTGGATGGCGGCAGATTAGGAAAAGGGGAGGTACAACGAGGCCTGGGTTTCATGGTTCATCAGTCACTGGAAGTGGGCATGCAGGTACAGCAGGCGGTGAAGAAGGCAAATGGTATGTTGGCCTTCATAGCTAGGGGATTTGAATATAGAAACAGGGAGGTCTTACTGCAGTTGTACAGGGCCTTAGTGAGGCCTCACCTGGAATATTGTGTTCAGTTTTGGTCTCCTAATCTGAGGAAGGACATTCTTGCTATTGAGGGAGTGCAGTGAAGTTTCACCAGACTGATTCCAGGGATGGCTGGACTGACATATGAGGAGAGGCTGGATCAACTGGGCCTTTATTCACTGGAGTTTAGAAGGATGAGAGGGGATCTCATAGAAACGTATAAGATTCTATTGGGACTGGACAGGTTGGATGCGGGAAGAATCGTCCCGATGTTGGGGAAGTTCAGAACCAGGGGACATAGTCTTAGGATAAGGGGTAGGCCATTTAGGACTGAGATGAGGAGAAACTTCTTCACTCAGAGAGTTGTTAACCTATGGAATTCCCTGCCGCAGAGAGTTGTTGATGCCAGTTCATTGGATATATTCAAGAGGGAGTTAGATATGGCCCTTACGGCTACGGCTATGGAGAGAAAGCAGGAAAGGGGTACTGAGGGAATGATCAGCCATGATCTTATTGAATGGCGGTGCAGGCTCGAAGGTCCGAATGGCCTACTCCTGCACCTATTTTCTATGTTTCTATGTTTCTACTAGGATTCCTGCCATTTCCACCTAACTTACCGCTAATGTACAGCACACACGCTGGTCTCATTGGGGACCTGCTTGTTGTTTCCCGATGGTAATTGATCTTAGAGGAACCAATGTCATGAGGAAGATGGCAAAAGAACTAAAATAAGGATCACTTCAGGAAACAAAGTTTGTTCTTCGGCAGAACAGCCTGTCACCCTGCCTCAGTAAGCCCCATAACTTCCAGCGGTGCAGTGGTGGTGCGTAAGAAGTTACCTGGACACAGTATTTCAGCAGGCATTTCATGTCGGTGTTTCTAACAAAGTGAAACCATTGCAGGTCTGCTGTTACTTTTGCAACACTTGTATTTTTCAAAAGTGACATTGTCTTTTTACAGCCGATTCTGAGCAGTGTGATGGCACACCCCATGGAGTATGATTGGAGAACTCAGAATTGGCCCCAAGTGGTCGGCAACAACTGTGATATAGTACGATTTTCAGAAACGACAGGATGGCTTCAGCTATATTTTGAATCCAAGTATGTGACAAAATTTGACTTTGCATTGGGAGAAAAACCATGGGTCATTTCTGTCAAGATATTTGTTGACGTGAGAATTAGTTTTCCATCGAAAGTCAGCATTGTGCCAAGTGTTTGTCAAACCTTGCATTGTTGGCTTGTGACCATGTGCTTTTTCATAAAGTCATAGAAACATAGAAACATAGAAAGTAGGTGCAGGAGTAGGTCCTTCGAGCCTGCACCACCATTCAATATGATCATGGCTGATCATGCAACCTCAGTACCCCATTCCTGCTCTCTCTCCATACCCCTTGATTCCTTTAGTCGTAAGGGCCACATCTAACTTCCTCTTGAATATATCTAACAAACTGGCCTCAACAACTTTCTGTGGTAGAGAATTCCACAGGTTCACAATTCTCTGAGTGAAGAAGTTTCTCCTCATTTCGGTCCTAAATGGCTTACCCCTTATCCTTAGACTGTGATTCTTGGTTCCGGACTTCCCCAACATCGGAAACATTCTTCCTGAATCTAACCTGTCCAATCCCGTCAGAATTTTATATGTTTCTATGAGAACCCCTCTCATTCTTCAAAATTCCAGTGAATTTAAGCCAAGTCGTTCTTCATATGTCAGTCCCGCCATCCCGGGAATTAGTCCAGTGAACCTTCGCTGCACTCCCTCAATAGCAAGAACGTCCTTCCTCAGATTAGGAGACCAAAACTGTGTACAATATTCAAGGTGTGGCCTTACCAAGGTCCTGTACAACTGCAGTAAGACCTCCCTGCTCCTATACTCAAATCCCCTCGCTAAGAAGGCCAGCATACCATTTGCCTTCTTTACCGCCTGCTGTACCTGCATGCCAACCTTCAATGACTGATGTACCATGACACCCAGGTCTTGTTGCATCTCTCCTTTTACTAATCTGCATTTGCCCATTCATCTAACCTGTCCAAGTCCCCTTGCAGCCTCCTAGCATCCTCCTCACAGCTCACACTGCCACCCAGCTTAGTATCATCTGCAAACTTGGAGATGTTACATTCAATTCCTTCGTCTAAATTGTATATTGTAAATAGCTGGGGTCCCAGCACTGAACCCTGCGGCACCCCACTAGTCACTGCCTGCCATTCTGAAAAGGACTCGTTTATTCCTACTCTTTGCTTCCTGTCTGCCAACCAGTTCTCTATCCACGTCAATACATTACCCCCAATACTATGTGCTTTAATTTTGCACACCAATCTCTTGTGTGGGAGCTTGTCAAAAGCCTTTTGAAAGTCCAAATATACCACATCCACTGGTTCTCCCTTGTCCACTCTACTAGTTACATCCTCAAAAAATTCTAGAATATTTGTCAAGTCACCTTTAAAACATCATTCACTCGACAACTCTAAATTTAATACCAACTGATTCTGGGCAGTTGTTAAGGTCAAGCACAGTGGGGTGGAAATTTGTTGCTGCCCGCGGTGAGGCAGTGACACCGCCTGGCTGCTAACCTTTGTGTCTACCGCCTCAAAGTACGAAATTCAGAAAGAGGAGGGGGGAGTGCTACGAGAAGCATTCCACATACCTCCTCGGGCGCCAACGGAGCGATAGGCAGGAGGCCTGCTCAATTTCTTGCCGTTAGGATGCCAGCATCCTGGAACCTGAAGATGAGATAAAATATTACTGAAAATTTCAATGGCCTACACCCACACTTTCCCCACTGCTGCCATAAATAAATAGGAGTTAAATAAATTAAATTTCACAACTTACCTTGCTCCCCGGAATCACCGATGTAGTGACTGCTTTCCCTGTTGGGAGCAGTGCCTGCTGGTAAAGCAGACGATCCAATTCAATTTTGCCGCTACGGCACTCGATGACGTCACCACGTGGATGGCGCTAGAGTGCACCGCGCTATCGGCAGTCGGCGAGAGGCGGGAGCAGCGTGGTGAGGCCTATAAAAGGCCCAGCGGGTGTTCCACAGGCAGCAGCAGTCGGCGAGAGGCGGGAGCAGCGTGGTGAGGCCTATAAAAGGCCCAGCGGGTGTTCCACAGGCAGCGGCAGTCGGCGCGAGGCGGGAGCAGCGTGGTGAGGCCTATAAAAGGCCCAGCTTGTGCAGCTCCAGCTGGGAGAAAAATCAGAAAAGAAGTAGAAAGGAATCAAAAGGTGACGTCACAGCCAAAGGGGTAATTGATTGGCTGATGATTGGTAAGTAGTTTTGATTTTTCTTTTTTATATCAGTAAGTAACCTGTAACAGTGTTGTCACCAATTTAAGTGTATCTAAGGGTTAAGTCATGGCAGGAGAGGTCGGTCACGTGATAGGCTCCTCCTGTACCATGTGGGAACTCAGGGACACTGGACGACTACATCTGCGGGAAGTGTATCCGCCTCCAGCGCCTGACGGACCGCGTTGCGGAATTGGAGCTGAGGGTGGATTCACTCTGGAGCATCCATGATGCTGAGAATGACGTGAGTAGCACGTGTAGCAAGTTGGTCTTACCGCAGGAGAAGGGTCCACAGCCAGCGAGGGAATGGAAGACCAGCAGGAAGAGTAGTGCAAGGAAGGTAGTGTAGGGGTCCCCTGTGGTCATTCCCCTGCAAAACAGATACACTGCTTTGAGTACTGTTGAGGGGGATGACTCATCAGGGGAGGGCAGCAGCAGCCAAGTTCATGGCACCGTGGCTGGCTCTGTTGCACAGGAGGGCAAGAAAAAGAGTGGGAGAGCGATAGTGATAGGGGATTCAATTGTGAGAGGAATAGATAGGTGCTTCTGCAGCCGCAACCGAGACTCCAGGATGGTATGTTGCCTCCCTGGTGCAAGGGTCAAGAATGTCTCCGAGCGGGTGCAGGACATTCTATGAAGGGAGGGAGAACAGCCAGTTGTCGTGGTGCACATTGGTACCAACAACATAGGTAAAAAAAGGGATGAGGTCCTACGAAACGAATTTAAGGAGCTAGGAGCTAAATTAAAAAGTAGGACCTCAAAAGTAGTAATCTCGGGATTGCTACCAGTGCCACGTGCTAGTCAGAGTAGGAATTGCAGGATAGCGCAGATGAATACGTGGCTTCAGCAGTGGTGCAGCAGGGAGGGATTCAAATTCCTGGGGCATTGGAACCGGTTCTGGGGGAGGTGGGACCAGTACAAACCGGACGGTCTGCACCTGGGCAGGACCAGAACCAATGTCCAAGGGGAAGTGTTTGCTAGTGCTGTTGGGGAGGAGTTAAACTAATATGGCAGGGGGATGGGAACCAATGCAGGGAGACAGAGGGAAACAAAAAGGAGACAAAAGCAAAAGACAGAAAGGAGATGAGGAAAAGTGGAGGGCAGAGAAACCCAAGGCAAAGAACAAAAAGGGCCACTGTACAGCAAAATTCTAGAATGACAAAGGGTGTTAAAAAAACAAGCCTGAAGGCTTTGTGCCTTAATGTAAGGAGTATCCGTAAAAAGGTGGATGAATTAACTGTGCAAATAGAGGTCAACAAATATGATGTGATTGGGATTACAGAGACGTGGCTCCAGGATGATCAGGGCTAGGAACTCAACATCCAGGGATATTCAACATTCAGGAAGGATAGAATAAAAGGAAAAGGAGGTGGGGTGGCATTGCTGGTTAAAGAGGAGATTAATACAATAGTTAGGAAGGAAATTAGCTTGGATGATGTGGAATCTATATGGGTGGAGCTGCAGAACACCAAAGGGCAAAAAACGTTAGTGGGAGTTGTGTACAGACCTCCAAACAGTAGTAGTGATGTTGGGGAGGGCATCAAACAGGAAATTAGGGGTGCATGCAATAAAGGTGCAGCAGTTATAATGGGTGACTTTAATATGCATATAGGTTGGGCTAACCAAACTGGAAGCAATACGGTGGAGGAGGATTTCCTGGAGTGCATAAGGGATGGTTTTCTAGACCAATATGTCGAGGAACCAACTAGGGGGGAGGCCATCTTAGACTGGGTGTTGTGTAATGAGAGAGGATTAATTAGCAATCTCGTTGTGCGAGGCCCCTTGGGGAAGAGTGACCATAATATGGTGGAATTCTGCATTAGGATGGAGAATGAAACAGTTCATTCAGAGACCATGGTCCAGAACTTAAAGAAGGGTAACTTTGAAGGTATGAGGCATGAATTGGCTAGGATAGATTGGCGAATGATACTTAAGGGGTTGACTGTGGATGGGCAATGGCAGACATTTAGAGACCGCATGGATGAACTACCAACAATTGTACATTCCTGTCTGGCGTAAAAATAAAAAAGGGAAGGTGGCTCAACCGTGGCTATCAAGGGAAATCAGGGATAGTATTAAAGCCAAGGAAGTGGCATACAAATTGGCCAGAAATAGCAGCGAACCTGGAGACTGGGAGAAATTTAGAACTCAGCACAGGAGGACAAAGGGTTTGATTAGGGCAGGGAAAATAGAGTACGAGAGGAAGCTTGCAGGGAACATTAAGACGGATTGCAAAAGTTTCTATAGATATGTAAAGAGAAAAAGGTTAGTAAAGACAAACGTAGGTCCCCTGCAGTCAGAATCAGGGGAAGTCATAACGGGGAACAAAGAAATGGCAGACCAATTGAACAAGTACTTTGGTTCGGTATTCACTAAGGAGGACACAAACAACCTTCCGGATATAAAAGGGGTCAGAGCGTCTAGTAAGGAGGAGGAACTGAGGGAAATGCTTATTAGTCGGGAAATTGTGTTGGGGAAATTGATGGGATTGAAGGCCGATAAATCCTCAGGGCCTGATGGACTGCATCCCAGAGTACTTAAGGAGGTGGCCTTGGAAATAGCGGATGCATTGAGAGTCATTTTCCAACATTCCATTGACTCTGGATCAGTTCCTATCGAGTGGAGGGTAGCTAATGTAACCCCACTTTTTAAAAAAGGAGGGAAAGAGAAAACAAGGATTTATAGACCGGTCAGCCTGACCTCAGTAGTGGGTAAAATGATGGAATCAATTATTAAGGATGTCATAGCAGCGCATTTGGAAAGAGGTGACATGATAGGTCCAAGTCAGCATGGATTTGTGAAAGGGAAATAATGCTTGACAAATGTTCTGGAATTTTTTGAGGATGTTTTCAGTAGAGTGGACAAGGGAGAACCAGTTGATGTGGTATATTTGGACTTTCAGAAGGCTTTCGACAAGGTCCCACACAAGAGATTAATGTGCAAAGTTAAAGCACATGGGATTGGGGGTAGTGTGCTGACATGGATTGAGAACTGGTTGGCAGACAGGAAGCAAAGAGTAGGAGTAAATGGGTACTTTTCAGAATGGCAGGCAGTGACTAGTGGGGTACCGCAAGGTTCTGTACTGGGGCCCCAGCTGTTTACACTGTACATTAATGATTTAGATGAGGGGATTAAATGTAGTATCTCCAAATTTGCGGATGACACTAAGTTAGGTGGCAGTGTGAGCTGCGAGGAGGATGCTATGAGGCTGCAGAGTGACTTGGATAGGTTAGGTGAGTGGGTAAATGCATGGCAGATGAAGTATAATGTGGATAAATGTGAGGTTATCCACTTTGGTGGTAAAAACAGAGAGACAGACTATTATCTGAATGGTGACAGATAAGGAAAAGGGGAGGTGCAACGAGACCTGGGTGTCATGGTACATCAGTCATTGAAGGTTGGCATGCAGGTACAGCAGGCGGTTAAGAAAGCAAATGGCATGTTGGCCGTTATAGCGAGGGGATTTGAGTACAGGGGCAGGGAGATGTTGCTACAGTTGTACAGGGCCTTGGTGAGGCCACACCTGGAGTATTGTGTACAGTTTTGGTCTCCTAACTTGAGGAAGGACATTCTTGCTATTGAGGGAGTGCAGCGAAGGTTCACCAGACTGATTCCCAGGATGGCGGGACTGACCTATCAAGAAAGACTGGATCAACTGGGCTTGTATTCACTGGAGTTCAGAAGAATGAGAGGGGACCTCATAGAAACGTTTAAAATTCTGACGGGTTCAGACAGGTTAGATGCAGGAAGAATGTTCCCAATGTTGGGGAAGTCCAGAACCAGGGGTCACAGTCTAAGGATAAGGGATAAGCCATTTAGGAGCGAGATGTGGTGAACCTGTGGAATTCTCTACCACAGAAAGTTATTGAGGCCAATTCACTAAATATATTCAAAAAGGAGTTAGATGAAGTCCTTACTACTAGGGGGATCAAGGGGTATGGCGAGAAAGCAGGAATGGGGTACTGAAGTTGCATGTTCAGCCATGAACTCATTGAATGGCAGTGCAGGCTCGAAGGGCCGAATGGCCTACTCCTGCACCTATTTTCTATGTTTCTATGTTTCTATGTTAACACCGCCCCCATCGCTCCATTGAAGTTTTCACGAGGCGAGGACAGCGTGCCGCTGATTCAGTTGGTGCTTAGCGGCCTGTTAGCGGCTCTCTCCGACGCCAACCACTGAATTTAGGCCCCTAATTTTTCTCCTCTTTAAAACGTGGCAGTAGATCTGCATTAGCCACTTACACCAATTTCATAGAATCATGTAATGAAATGGCACAGAAGGAGGCAATTCGGCCCCTCGTGCTTGTGCCAGCTCTTTGAAGGAGCTATCCAATTAGTTCCACTCACCCACTCGTTCCTCATCACCCCGCAAGTCTTTCCTCCAGATATGTATCCAATTCCCTTTTGAAAGTTATCATTGAATCTGCTTCCACCACCCTTTCAGGCAGTGCATTTCAGATCATAACTTGCTGTATACAAAAATTTCCCCATGTCGTCTCTGGTTCTTTTGCTAATTACCTTCGGTTACCAACATTTCTACCACTGGAAACTGTTTCTCCTTATTTACTCTATCAGTACCCGTCGAGATTTTGAACATCTCTATCAAATCTCCCCTTTACCACCTTTGCTCTAAGGAGAACAATCCCTGTTTGTCCAATTTCTTCAGATACTGAACAAATACTTTGGTTCTGTCTTTACTAAGGAAGACTCAATTCCCTTCCGGAAATACTAGGGGACCGAGGGTCTAGCGAGAAGGAGGAACGGAAGGAAATCCTTATTAGTTAGGAAATGGTATTAGGGAAATTGATGGGATTGAAGGCCGATAAATCCCCGGAGCCTGATAGTCTGCATCCCAGAGTGCTTAAGGAAGTGGCCCTAGAAATAGTGGATGCATTGGTGGTCATTTTCCAACATTCTATAGACTCTGGATCAGTTCCTGTGGATTGGAGGATAGCAAATGTAACCCCACTTTTTAAAAAACGAGGGAGAGAGAAAACAGGGAATTATAGACCGGTTAGCCTGACATCGGTAGTGGGGAAAATGTTGGAATCAATTATTAAAGACGTAATAGCAGTGCATTTAGAAAGCAGTGATAGGATCGGTCCAAGTCAGCATGGATTTATGAAAGGGAAATCATGCTTGACAAATCTTCTAGAATTTTTTGAGGATGTAACTAGTAGAGTGGACAAGGGAGAACCAGTGGATGTGATGTATTTGGACTTTTGAAAGGCTTTTGACAAGGTCCCACACAAGAGATTAGTGTGCAAAATTAAAGCACATGATATTGGGGGTAATGTATTGACATGGATAGAGAACTGGTTGGCAGACAGGAAGTAAAGAGTAGGAATAAAAGGGTCCTTTTCAGAATGGCAGGCAGTGCCTAGTGGGGTACCACAAGTTTCAGTGCTGGGACCCCAGCTATTTACAATATACATTAATGATTTGGATGAAGGAATTTAATGTAATATCTCCAAGTTTGCAGATGACACTAAGCTGGGTGGCAGTGTGAGCTGTGAGGAGGATGCTAAGAGGCTGCAGGGTGACTTGGACAGGTTAGGTGAATGGGCAAATGCATGGCAGATGCAGTATAATGTAGATAAAGGTCAGGTTATCCACTTTGGTGGCAAAAACAGGGAGGCAGAATATTATCTGAATGGTGACAGATTAGGAAAAGGGGAGGTGCAATGAGACCTGGGTGTCATGGTACATCAGTCATTGAAAGTTGGCATGCAGGTACAGCAGGCGGTGAAGAAGGCAAATGGCATGTTGGCCTTCATAGCTAGAAGATTTGAATATCGGAGCAGGGAGGTCTTACTGTAGTTGTACAGGGCCTTGGTGAGGCCACACCTTGAATATTGTGTACAGTTTTGGTCTCCTAATCTGAGGAAGGACATTCTTGCTATTGAGGGAGTGCAGCGAAGTTTCACCAGACTGAATCCCGGGATGGCAGAGCTGACGTATGAAGAAAGAATGGATCAACTAGGCTTATATTCACTGGAATTTAGAAGAATGAGGGGGGATCTCATAGAAACATATAAAATTTTGACGGGATTGGGCACGTTAGCTGCAGGAAGAATGTTCCTGATGTTGGGGCAGTCCAGAAACAGGGGTCACAGTCTAAGGATAAAGGTTAAGCCATTTAGGACCGAGATGATGAGAAATTTCTTCACCCAGAGAATTGTGAACCTGTGAAATTCTCTACCACAGAAAGTTGTTAGATATATTCAAAAGGGAGTTAGATGTGGCTCTTACGGCTAAAGGGATCAAGGGGTATGGAGAGAAAGCAGGAAACGGATACTGAGGTGAATGATCAGCCACGATCTTGTTGAATGGTGGTGCAGGCTTGAAGGGCCGAATGGCCTACTCCTGCACCTATTTTCTATGTTTCTATCTGAACAGCCTTCTCAACTTGTTCTACCACCTTCAAAGATTTATGTTCATACACGCCCAGGTCATTCTGTTCCTGTACCCTCTTTAAAAATGTACCATTAAGCCTCTGCTCATTCTTCCCAAGTACTAATCATTTCACACATCTGCCATTTCACCAATCCGTCTGTCTATGTCATATTGAAGTCTGTTACTAGCCTCATCACTGTTAATTACATTTCCAAGATTTGTGTCATCAACCTTGAAATTATGCCCCCTTACCCAAGTCCAGGTCATTGATATACATCCAAAAAAGAGCAGTGGTTGAATCAAATGTCTTCTGAAACTCATCAGCAGATGTGAGTTTGAACCGTGAATTCTGATTGGAGCCCTGTACATTGCTCGTTTTCATCAAATCAGCAACAAATTTGCAACAAATGCCAATCTGTGGCTGCTGTATCAAAACTGATGTGTAATGGATCAACACGAGCAGAAATGACAGTTGCATCTACAGTATTAAATGAGCCCACAGCTAGCAACAGATTATTCATATCACAACCGTCCATTTCCTTTACACCACAAAAGTTTTACTAAATGACACTTTTACAGAAGTAAAGAATGTTTTGTGGTAATTGGAAATCCCCATCAGTATTACCGAAGGATTGTGGCCGTTTTTGCTGTTCTCCTAGATTATCTGCAGAATAGTTGTTTACAATGTTTAAAAGACTTATTTTCCACTCGTGGGAAGAAATGAAGAGACCAACTCTAATACCACACTCCATGGCAAGGTGGGTTGGTATCTGTATTTCTGTTATTCTATGAGGACATCTGTGCCCAACACTGATGAGCTATCTTAAAACAAACAAAGTTAAATTAAAATTGCTTGAGTATGTACCTGCAGACAAAGATGCATAAAACTTGAATCTGAAGGAATTGGAGTGCATTTAACCCTAACCCCAATGCATTGTCCTTTAAGTCTGTGACCCAGTTCAAATACCCATTATCGCTGATGAAACAAGAAACACTTTGACACCAGAGTGAGTCAGACACAAACCTTTCCAATTTAAATGTCATTTGGTGCACTTTTGGATATCCACGGAGAGGAGACAAGTAGTGGAATGTGAAACAGGCTTTAAATTGCAGGTCAGGTCCATCTGAAAAGAAAAAAGAAAAGTTGGGAAACCGGCCGCTCCTCCTTTCACACCCTGACAGACCTGCTGCTGGTTTCCAGCAATTTTAGGTGTTGGAGAATCAGCATGGGTGGATGGAATTGACGTCAGTGACCGGAAACATCAAGCTGCTGTCTGTATATGGACACAGAAGCCCCTTACAGAGATACATTGCAGTGCGTTTTGTCAGTGTTATTCAGTAGTTGTAGCTTATTGCTGGAGAGATATTTTTAACAAGTGTAGATTTATTCAGTATGCTTAAAACATTTCTTATTCTTAAAGAAATGTACCATTTAATGAGTGTCAACATATTGGAAATGAAATCAAAAATATTTTGCCAATAATGGACCATGGTATCTGTAGCTGTTTAATTACGAATCCTGATACGAAAAACCATTATTTCAATTGTACCCAAAGTAGCGAATCCAGTAATCAGATGTAAAGGTTCCCAGCTAACTGAGAGTCTGCAAGGATATCAAGTAGAACAAATACAACATCAATGATGTAATGAAATATATCCATCAAAAAATGAGGAATAGATCTGCAGTGCCATTAACATACATGAAATAAAATGTAGTGAACTGCTTGTATATTTTACCCTTAGATGACAGTATAACTTATTTCCCTTCTGCCCTCCAATATTCTCCATCCCTTTCTAAAGATGTTGAGCCATGCTGGGGCACAGTTCTATAGGAATTGGCATTTGCCTGTGTGAATACACTGTAAGATACTAACGATATGAACACAAAAGACAGTCACCTGAAATTTGTGTTCCACTATTTTAGCTCTGCTGAATTAGTCAAAAGAGGAGTTTCAAACCAACACGATAAGCATGTGTATCTTCCAGTGACATTTGTTTCTAAAATAAGAACATAAGAACATAAGAATTAGGAACAGGAGTAGGCCATCTAGCTCCTCGAGCCTGCTCTGCCACTCAACAAGGTCATGGCTGATCTGGCCATGGACTCAGCTCCACTTACCCGCCCGCTCCCCGTAACCCTTAATTCCCTTATTGGTTAAAAATCTATCCATCTGTGACTTGAATACATTCAATGAGCTAGCCTCAACTGCTTTCCTGGGCAGAGAATTCCACAGATTCACAACCCTCTGGGAGAAGAAATTCCTTCTCAACTCGGTTTTAAATTGGCTCCCCCGTATTTTGAGGCTATGCCCCTTAGTTCTAGTCTCCCCGACCAGTGGAAACAACCTCTCTGCCTCTATCTTGTCGATCCCTTTCATGATTTTAAATGTTTCTATAAGATCACCCCTCATCCTTCTGAACTCCAACGAGTAAAGACCCAGTCTACTCAATCTATCATCATAAAGTAACCCCCTCATCTCCAGAATCAGCCTCGTGAATCGTCTCTGTACCCCCTCCAAAGCTAGTATATCCTTCCTTAAGTAAGGTGACCAAAACTGCATGCAGTACTCCAGGTGCGGCCTCACCAATACCCTGTACAGTTGCAGCAGGACCTCCCTGCTTTTGTACTCCATCCCTCTCGCAATGAAGGCCAACATTTCATTCGCCTTCCTGATTACCTGCTGCACCTGCAAACTAATTTTTTGGGATTCATGCACAAGGACCCCCAGGTCCCTCTGCACCGCAGCATGTTGTCATTTCTCCCCATTCAAATAATATTCCCTTTTACTGTTTTTTTTCCAAGGTGGATGACCTCACTTTTTCCGACAGTGTATTCCATCTGCCAAACCTTAGCCCATTCGCTTAACCTATCCAAATCTCTTTGCAGCCTCTCTGTGTCCTCTACACAACCCGCTTTCCCACTAATCTTTGTGTCATCTGCAAATTTTGTTACACTACACTCTGTCCTCTCTTCCAGGTCATCTATGTATATTGTAAACAGTTGTGGTCTCAGCACCGATCCCTGTGGCACACCACTAACCACCGATTTCCAACCCGAAAAGGACCCATTTATCCCGACTCTCTGCTTTCTATTAGCCAGCCAATTCTCTATCCATGTTAATACATTTCCTCTGACTCCGCGTACCTTTATCTTCTGCAGTAACCTTATCGAATGCCTTTTGGAAATCTAAATACACCACATCCATCGGTACACCTCTATCCACCATGCTCGTTATATCCTCAAAGAATTCCAGTAAATTAGTTAAACATGATTTCCCCTTCATGAATCCATGAATGACAAAGAGAAGGGCAAAGAAGAAGCCATTGATCTGATTGAGGAAGAGTAAAACTAATTCTTACATTACAACAGTGACTACACTTCAAAAGTACTTCATTGGCTGTAAAGCGCTTTGGGACGTCCCGAGTTCGTGATAGGCGCTATATAAATGACAGCCTTTCTTTTTCTTTCTAATTAAAAAAAAGAGTAACGCTTGAGATCCTGAAGGATCAGGATGATGAACAGTTGGAGAAACCGAGAGAGAGTGAGAAACACATTAACTGGCAGAACTGGACGGCCCAAGGGAAGGGAAATTCAAACAGAAGCAAACCTGAAGATTCTAATCGTTTGAAACTAATATCTCCGTAGGACTGTTAAATCATTCTGAAATAAAATTTAAACGTATAAAGGAAAAAAAAAGATAAATCAAAGGGAAAATGAGATGTTCAATTTATCAAAATAAGCCAAGTGGTGTGTGACTGATGTTCTGCATTGAGGTTATTGTACTTAGTTTAATTTTCTATTTAATGTAATGTTATTAGAGGAGTCATTAATGAAGTTAATTTGTTCTGAGAAAATCTTACATTGAAAAATACATAAATGTATGAATGAAATTTTATGAATGGCAAGGACTGCCAGCAGGAGTTAGGTTGGGCCGGAGCTACGGATAGGAATGAGGTTGATAAAAGATGTAATGACTTCACCCATAAATCCACCACTGTTTGTTTCAACAACAATATAACCATTACTTATGCTGACCCGACCCTGCTTTAATAGAGCATACCCCTTCTTTATATGGAACTACAGAGGAAAACTGCACATGCCTCTCAATAAGTTCTTCAGTTATTAGCAAGCTTCGGCAAATTTTTCCTTACTCTAATTGCATGTTTTGAGGCGGAAAGTAGAGGTGAAACAGAAAAAATTACTTCACTGCCGTTTCTGCCTGACGGTTATCTATTTTATTGTTGATAGCACAAATCTTGTTTCTGCCCATCCTGAAAATATAAACAGCCATGATGACGACATCATCGATTTTTTCGAATTGTAGAACAGACTCAGAAAATGAGCCTTACAAGGAAACATTTGGTTCAGAAACGAGTCTGTTCTGTGATTATGAACTGCAATAATCTACTGTGGTACAATTGATATTATTTTGGTAAATTTTGAATTCAAGGCAAGCAATGCTCATGCTGGGGCGAGGGAGACATGGGAGAGATGATCAAATGCTGGAATCCATTCCGAGAACGGCCATGCGTTTGATCCCAAGTATCGTCGGTCTGAAGTATAAGGCTGAAGAAACTTGGGCTTTTCAGCCTTGAAATGAGGTGAATGTGAGGTAGGTAAGTAGTAAATGGTATGGATAAAAGTAAATCCAGAATATTAGTTCGAACTAAAGCGAGTACAAGAGCTGTGGAATAGTTTACAAACAATTGAAGGGTGGAGGAGTAGTGTAAGGTCTTTCTGAAAGGGAAAAAAAACCTGAGAACAGCCCTTGTCATTTACCTTGTGACTTCCAGTGTCATCATCGAGTAGTCACAGGTCAGGCACAATCTGGGTTAGACGCAGAGTCACACTTCTCTACACTGGCATTTTTGAAACTTTGCAGTTTCAAGAACCATTTCTGCCTTCTATGTTGCTTGTCTACATTTCCAGTGGTCCAACAAGACAAATATTTAAACTATTTGTTCTCATTCTGGCCTCCATTTTATTATTCTTCACCAGCTTTTTATAAACATAAGGCCTAAAATGGCTTCTCCCATTTTGTATCTGTCACCTATGCTCACAACATAATTATAGAAAGCTCCCGAGAACCTTCAAAACCACATCTCTGCTGCAGGGAAATAAAGATTAATCGAAAACTAGGGAGTGCAAGGCATATTTCTACACTCCTGTGTACCCAGAGGTCATGTCATACCCACACCCATTGAGCCCTCTGCCAAGGCTGTCTCTAGTGATTATTGCCATTCAAATATGCTGAACCATGCATGACCTTCATTACATGTATTTGGTTCCTGAGATCATTTCCCATTTGGGGCATTATGAAACAACAAGTGAAATCCTGGATTACTTTGCAAGTTCATGATGATTATGTCAGTATGCCACTGCTGGAGGACATTGTCTTCTGATGTCCATTGTGCTGCGTGAATGTAGAGCAGTGGGCAGCAAGGAGATTTTAGAATTCCTCCAGCACATCCGTGACCATTTACGAAGCACATTGAAACCAGCCAACTGCATCTTGGACTATTGACTCCAAAGCTTCCACAACCACAATGAGACCTTTAATAACAATCCCCTTTCCATGCCTATGTAACTTAGTAACTGAGGTTTGTGCTACAGATGTCACAGAGGCGGACATGTGCTCAATGGCAGACGGCAATGCATACAGCCATTACGTCATAATATTACTGACATGGGAGACAGCAGTGCACATCATTGTTAGATTCCTCCACCTTCCCCAGACCACTTCCACTGTCACTTGCAAGGAAACAAGTGAGTCTGCAATACTGAGCTGTTGCAAGAGCCTCCATTTGAAAACTGCCCAAAGATCTGTAGCCCCAAATAACTCAGGGATTGTACTCCATCGTCTTCTGAGCAAATGAATTTTAGCTTCCCCAAATGGAGTGAGTTTCTTGATGGCATGAGGCCAATCATTTGTCCTACACTGTGGCCTCCTGTTATATCCCAATTTTCCGTTAAATGCAGAGAGCAGTGGGAAATTGTAAATTGAGCAATTTTTTTCTGGGCGCTTAGCCAATTTAGAAGTCATGGACACAGTGCATTACCTTGCTTGACACATCCTCTGCCTGTTTGGGAGCTGTCTTCCACACACAAAAATATTCCTGTTCTTCTTGCTTACAAGCGTTACCAGCATTTATAGCGGCGGGCTGTTCAAAATTAGAAATGAGCATTTCACTTTTAGTGTTTAGCCATTTCATCAACATTTGTGTACTTCACAGCTGCATGAATGAACGTTGACATTTATATTGGCTATGTGGCTTGTTTGGAGTGAGTATTTGGTTTAGTGGTAGCTTTCCTGCCTCAAAGCAAAGGATTTGAACTGTACTTCAGACAGCCCAGACAAATGAAGACTAGAATATTATCTATAAATAGTGGCATCCAGTGGGACAGTCATGTCCAGACAGAGTAACCCTGGCTCAGAGGTAGTATTCTCGCCTCGGAGTCCGAAGGATTAGGTTTGGCCCACACTCCAGACAGCCCTGGCGAGCAGAATACGGAGTTGACATCCAGCGGGGGTACAGGTTGAACCTCCCTTATCCAGAACTCCCTTATCCAGAAACACCCCTCGTCCATAACCATTCCCGGCCACCGGGTGGCGCATGCGCAGAACTCCAACATCAACAAATTGAAGTTCTTCCTCGCTGCCGACTCCCGCAATCGCTGGCCTGATCCCACGATCCACCGCCACCTCCCCCATGATCTCTCTGCCACACTCCTAGTCCCAAGCCAGCCAGCCCCGATACCCCCTTGCTCAGTACCTGTACCATCCAATTTAACGTGATCACCCCTCGTCCGGAAAAATCCCTTATTCAGAACAGGTCAGGTCCCGAGGGTTCCGGATAAGGGAGGTTCAACCTGTACTTGCATCCGATGGGGGGGTAAAAGGTAGGTGGGGCTCCTTAGCATTAAGTGCAGCACGCTTAGGAGAAGGTACTCCAAAGATAAAAACCCTGGGGAAGGCAATGGGAAGCCATCTCAGCTGCTCTTCCCTAGTAAGTTGCTCACTTCTCTTCCTTCATCATCATCATCATAGGCAGACCCTCGGAGTCGAGGATGACTTGCTTCCACACTAAAAGTGAGTTCTCGGGTGACTGAGGAATCCAATGCTGGACCTACAGTCTCTGTCACAGGTGGGGCAGACAGTGGTTGAAGGAAAGAGTGGGTGGGGAGCCTGGGTTGATGCACACTCCTTCCACTGTCTATGCTTGATTTCTGCTTGCTCTTGGCGACGAGACTAGAGGTGCTCAACACCCTCCCAGCTGCCCTTCCTCCACTTTGGACAGTCATGGGCCAGGGATTCCCAGGTGTCGGTGCGGATGTTGCACTTTATCAAGGAGGCTTTGAGGGTGTCCTTGTAGCGTTTCCTCTGCCCACCTGGGTCTCGTTTGCCGTGTCGAAGCTCCGTGTAGAGCGCTTGCTTTGGGAGTCTCGTGTCGGGCATGCGGATGAAGTGGCCCGCCCAACGGAGCTGATTGAGCGTGGTCAATGCTTCAATGCTGGGGATGTTGGCCTGAGCGAGAACACGGACGTTTGGTGAGTCTATTCTGCCAGTGGATTTGCAGGATCTTGTGGAGGCAGTGCTGGTGGTACTTCTCCAGCGCTTTGAGATGTCTGCTGTATATGGTCTACATTCTTGAGCCATTTAGAAGGGTGGGTATCATCATCATCATAAGTAGTCCCTCGGAATCGAGGAAGGCTTGCTTCCACTCTTAAAATGAGTCAGCAGGTGGCTGAACAGTCCAATATGAGAACCACAGTCCCTGTCACAGGTGGGACAGATAGTTGTTGAGGGAAAGGGTGGGTGGGACAGGTTTGCCGCACGCTCTTTCCGCTGCCTGCGCATGATTTCTGCATGCTCTCGGCAATGAGTCTCGAGGTGTTCAGCGCCCTTCCCGATGCACTACACTACTGTCTTGTCAACCATAAGCTTGGTGCCGGAATTGAGGTCCTGGTCTTCAAACACTCTTTTCCTCAGGTGACCGAAGGCTGCACTGGCGCACTGAAGGTGGTGTTGGACCTCGTTGGCAATGTCTGCTCTTGCTGACAGTAGGCTGCCAAGGTATGGGAAGTGGTCCACGTTGTCCAAAGTCTCGTTGTGGATTTTGATAATCGGGATTCCGTACTATAAGGGGTACAATGACACCGCGTGACAACTGCAAGAGAAATGCAGAGAACCGCACCAACCCTTGTACATGGCCTTCTTTGACCTCACAAAGGCCTTTGATACTATCAGCCGTGAGCGTCCTCCTCCGTTTCGGCTGCCCTCAAAAGTTTGTCACCATCCTCCGTCTGCTCCACGATGACATGCAAGCCGTGATCCTGACCAATGGATCCATCACAGACCCAATCCATGTCTGGACCGGGGTCAACAAGGCTGCATCATCGCACCAACGCTATTTTCGATCTTCCTTGCTGCAATGCTTCACCTCACCCTTAGCAAGCTCCCCGGCGGAGTGGAGTTAAATTATAGAACAGATGGGAATCTGTTCAACCTCTGCCGCCTCCAGTCCAGTTCCAAGGTCGTCCCATCCTCTGTCATTGAACTACAGTATGCGGATGATGCTTGCATCTGCGCACACTCGGAGGCTGAACTCCAAGCCATCGTCAACACCTTCACCGAGGTGTACGAGAGCATAGGCCTTACACTAAACATCCATAAGACAAAGGTCCTCTACCAACCTACCCCCGCCACACAGCACTACTCTTCCCTAATAAGTTGCTCATAAATCTCATGTGCGATACTTGTTTAAGGCCTGTCCCTAGGCAGAACACAACAGATGGACTGATGTGGCTTATTCAATCCCCGAAAAGCCACACAAGATAATTATTGCAGGTGCTTTGCAATTGTTCCAAAGAAAACTGATACTGCTGTCAACAAAATCACATTCTCGATAATCACATTTCGCAGCCATGCATTTCTGTGATTTCATTAGCGAGTTTTAATATTCTATTTTATGTTTAAAAGGGAGATACATCTGGCCACTAATATCCAAAGGAAAAGGGGTAATTTAAACATTTCAAACTTGTCATACTTGATTGGCTATATGTGAATTAGAATGGTAACTAACTTTGAACTGCAGGCATCCTTTAAAAGAAAAGTTTTATATTACAAACTAACGTGACTTATTTCCAAGGAACCATTTAAAATCCACTGTGTGTTGGCCAGCAAATTGAAATCATTTTTCAGAAGAAGGCAAAAGCAATTTTGGAAATTCCTAGGAGGAAATGCCTTAATGCAAACTTCTACGTTAGCCATGCAAAAGTATGTTTAGAGCAGTCGTACATACCCTCACAGCAACTGACTCACAATATTACTGAGCTCACACAAAACAACAATTCAACTTAGACATTTAATGTGAATTTTCCATTTATTTAATTCCATGGGTGTAAACTACACGGGGGCAAAGATTGTATGTGCCAGATCTAGCGGCATGGAGCACCAGCTGCTCTCAATCATGCTTCACTGCACGCCTGTGGGGACATTGGCTCCATCCCTGCCGCAGGAAGACACGCCCGAACTGTCGTGCTTTGGTACATTTATAGTAGCAGCTCTGAAAGGATCAACCAATGGTGTGCCATCGATACAGATCAATAGAATTCTATTTTGGTATTACAGTGACCGTCATTTTCTGGATTATTGGCCGATCCAGTCATGTGACCGAATATTCAATACCATCATCCAAAGATTGTCTTGATGGACTGTTTGTGGACACTAGGGATTCCACAGTGTCGGGGACAATATAACAATTCAACCATTTGCAACTATAAGCCAATGACTTAATATTGTGCAAGCATTAGCTGAGCTGACATGCATTACGGGCTGCAAAAGAGCTTGTGGGTTGCAGTTACTCCATAAACTGAGGCTTGTGATATGTATACATATTATTATGTGTGTATTAAGCTTTAATTTATACATTCTTAAGGAGCTGGAAAGCTAAATTCTAGTTTTTGACAACGCATGTTGTTCTGAAGGCATGTCTTCTTTCTCCCCACGCCCATGTTTCTAACCACTTTCTGACTGATTTATGAAGAACATTTTTCTGCACACACCATTGCGACTTTCTCCAATATTGAAAAGAAAACATACAGCGCTCTGTGGTAAATCAATACGATCTTCCATGATCCGATGATGATTTCCCTTTCATCTTTACCTCTGCCCCACCACTGCTAAATCCCTGATGTGTGGGTTCATCATCTCGAAGACTGATTCCTGAAGTGCCCTTGTTTCTCAGCCTTTCCCATCCTCAGCCTGCACAAACTTCAATCCGGAACTCTGCTGCATGGCCCTTTTCCCTACAATGTCCTGCACATCCATCACTAGTTAGGCCACAGCTAGAGTACTGCTTGCAGTTCTGGTCACCACATTACAGGAAAGATGTGATTGCACTAGAAAGAGTACAGAGCATGTTGCCTGGACTGGAGAATTTTAGCTAGACTGGATAGGCTAGGGTTGTTTTCTTTGGAGGAGGCTAAGGGAAGACCTTATTGAGGTGTGTAAAATGATGAGGGGCCTAGATAGAGAGGATAGGAAGGACGTTTTCCCTTAGCAAAAGAGTCAACAACCATGGGCCACAGATTTAAAGTAATTGGTAGGAGGTTTAGAGGGGATTTGATGAGAATTTTTTTCATCGAGATGGTGGTGAGAGGCTGGAACTCACTGCCTGAAAGGGTGGTAGAGGCAGAAACCCTCACCATATTTAAAAACTACTTGGATGTGCATTTGAGGTGATGTAACCTACACAGCTACGCACCAAGAGCTGTAAAACGGGATTAGGCAGGATGGCACGGACACGGTGGGCCGAAATGACCTCCTTCCATGCTGTAAGTTTCTATGATCCTATGATCTTATGATGCCAAGCTTCACCTGCTCCTGGTGCTCCAGCCAATCATTCTCCACACCATCTCCGACTGAAGTTATCCAACACTGTGCTTTCATCCTTTGCTCCTCCGATACGAGACTCCTTTCACTCCGCCATCTGAGACCAATCTTTTGTTCACTGGAATACTCTCCCTACACTGCTTTTTTCTAGATACCGTTCTCTGAATCTAAATACTCAAAAGAAAAATAAACACTCTTTGAAATCTTCTTGTGCATGAAACACAAAAAGTTAGTATGCAGGTAATCAGGAAGGCAAATGGAATGTTGGTCTTTATTGCAAGGGGGATAGAGTATAAAAGCAGAGAAGTCCTGCTACGACTGTACAGGGTATTGGTGAGGCCACACCTGGAGTACTGCGTACAGTTTTGGTCTCTGTATTTAAGGAAGGATATACTTGCATTGGAGGTTGTTCAGAGAAGGTTCACTCGGTTGATTCCAAAGATGAGGTGATTGACTTACAAAGAAAGGTTGAGTAGGTTGGGCCTATACTCATTGGAGTTCAGAAGAATGAGAGGTGATATTGAAATATATAAGATACTGAGGGGGCTCGACAAGGTAGATGCAGAGAGGATGTTTCCACTCGTGGGGGAATTCAGAACTAGGAGACATAGTCTCAGAATAAGAGTTTACCCATTTAGAACTGAGATGAGGAGGAATTTCTTCTCTCAGAGGGTTGTAAATCTGTGGAATTTTCTGTCCCAGAGAGCTGTGGAGGCTGGATCATTGAATATATTTAAGGTGGAGATAGACAGATTTTTGAGCGATAAGGGAATAAAGGGTTATGGGGAGCGGGCGGGGAAGTGGAGCTGAGTCCATGATCAAATCAGCCATGATCTTATTGAATGGCGCAGCAGGCTCGAGCGGTCATATGGCCTACTCCTGTTCCTATTTCTTATATTCTTATGTTCTTTTATGTGATAAACGCAAGTTGTTTTTCAATCTGTAGTACAGATGCTATGCATAAAGCTGCAGGCTCCATGGAAGGCAGGCAAAGTGCTTGATTTGGTGCCTCGGGCTCTCCTACTCCAGCTCAGAGTCTGGGCTCATACTCTAAACCCAATAATAGATCGCTACTTTGTACAGGGCAACTTGACCTTAATTTCAGAGCAGTTCCCAGGTTGTGCCATCCGTGACTTCTAACCTTCACAGCACCAGTCGGAATATTGTGTGCAGCACAAATTGATACGCAGTAGCGAATCAAGGCAGCCACTTCCCCCTATTGCAATAAGACAAATAGGGCTGGACTTTCCCCAAAGCCCCTCACCGCCCGATTGTCGCCCAGAGACACCGCTAACATTCTGCAACTAACGCCGGCGAAAATGTCCATAATAAAGGTAAAAAATATTGCCTGGTGAGAAAATGGATCTTGCATCAATATTCTCGGCAGTTTCTCGGCGGTTAAAGGCAAAATAGGTGAAATGGGCAGTTCTTACCGGAATGGATGGTAAGTACTTAAAATTTAGTCTAGGGCTGCGGTTGGGCCTAGGGAGGGAGGGAAAACTCCCCAAAAAATGTTTCACTTGAACAAAAAATAAAAAGTTATAAAACATTCTCAAAACACTTTAATATAATTGGCGTTATAGAATTTATAAAATAATGATAAAGAAACCTTTAACTTACCTTTCTTTGCGGGGTATTCACCTACCGCCCTGTTTCCTGCAGCTTTTCGTGGGCGGTTCCACGACGGTGTGTATTGCTGAGACCAAACTTCGACGCTGCCCGTTTTCTCGGCGGTGCATGCAGATGCCCGTGGGCAGCTTGCTCCCCGGAGGTCTTTCAAACTGTGGGCGGAACTCTTTAAAAAAACAAAGAGGTAACTTTCGCCGGGCAGTTTTTCATTAAAAACAGCTGAGAAATCTGCCAAAAATAGAAACATAGAAACATAGAAATTTACAGCGCAGAAGGAGGCCATTCCAGCCCATCGTGTCCACGCCGGCCGACAAAGAGCCGCACGGCCCTCGGTCAGCAGCCCTGAAGGTTACATATAAACCAATGAACAATGACGGAAAGGCAAAGAGCACCCAGTCCAAACCAGTCCGCATCACACAACTGCGACACCCCTTATACTGAAACATTCTACACTCCACCCCAACCGGAGCCATGTGATCTCCTGGGAGAGGCAAAATACAGATTAAAAACCCAGGCCAATTTAGGGAGAAAAAATCTGGGAAAATTCCTCTCCAACCCAACCTAGCGATCAAAACTAGTCCAGGAGATCACCCTGGCCGTATTCTATTCCCTGCAGTACTTATCATTATATCTGCGCCGTCCAACAAAAGGTCATCCAGTCTAATCCCAATTACCAGCTCTAGGTCCGTAACCCTGCAGGTTACTGCACTAAGTGCCCATCTAACCCTCTTTTAAAAGTGGTGAGGGTTTCTGCATCCACCACTCTTCCAGGCAACGAGTTTCAGATCCCCATAACCCTCTGCATAAAGAAGCCTCCCCTCAAATCCCCTCTAAACCTTCCACCAACCACCTTAAAACTATGCCCCCTCATAATAGACCCCTCCACCAATGGAAATAGACCCTTACTATCCACTATGTCCAGACCCCTCAATATTTTGTACAACCCGATGAGGTCTCCTCTTAACCTCCTCTGTTCCAATGAGAACAAACCCAGCCTATCCAATCTGTCCTCATAACCAAGATTCTCCATTCCAGGCAGCATCCTAGTAAATCTCCTCTGCACCATCTCTAGTGCAATCACATCCTTCCTATACATCATGTATGTACATACTGTTTGTAGCCACCAGATGGTGTCATTGTTGGAGGCCACTGAGCAGCACGCACACAGTGCTGCTCTGGTATAAAAGGCCAGCCATTTTGTGAGTCAGGCACTTTGGGCTGTAATAAAGCAGAGCCAAGGGTGTACCTTGTTCTGTTAAACAGTACTCAGTTTGTACCTTTATTGCGCACATAACACTATAATATGGCAACCAGAACTGCACGCAGAATTCCAGCTGTGGCCTAACCAAAGTATTATACAATTTAAGCATGAAGGGGAAAGTCTAGCGCTATATAGAAGTCACTTCTGGAGACGCACAAAACTATCTGTGTGTGCCTTGTGTCAGCCCCAATCCAACTCATTGTTGGAAATATTATGGGTTCAAGGAATCGTCAAACAGACCTGTTGATCTATTCTAAATTAAAGACTCGACCAAGGTACAACCATCTGTATACACGGGCATTTAAAATTCCATTCTTTTCTAAAAGGAAATTGCTATCTATCAGGGCTAGAGTCGAGGAAGTGAGTGAAGATTGATAATGTACTCAAGAACATTTTGAATTGCCATCTTACAGGATATACTGCCACCTGGTGCAACAAAAACAGACTCAGTTGAAGTATTCACAGAGGGAACTGGAGAGAATTCCAATTCAGTAAAGATCAAAGGCATTTAGTTTTGGAGAATAAAGCAAAATATCATATTGGGCCACCTTGGGGTTTGGATGACAGGGTGGGTTAAAATGACTGAATGGGCTTTTGTTGCCTTAACCTTTTTATATTCTTTTGTAGGTTAAGAACAAAATGAAAAGCTCAACTTTGAAATGGGAAGTACCCGACTTTACAGATGGGGCTGCCATATGTTTCCTTCTCCTTTATGGTTAACATCTGAAATGGCCGTTAAAAATATATATCAGGGGGCCGTCATTGGCTCTTTTATCGACGGCTGTTAGCGCCTCCGGGACGGGGCGCAAAATAGAATTTGCCCTGACACAGCGCAAAGAATGGCCCCACGTAGAATTGGTTGGGGGTTTCGCGGAGTGGCTACGAGTTAGCCCCCCCTCGTGCTGGGAGCGTCATGCTCAGCTGCGAGCACCAATGATGATGTCATCAGTGTGCGCATCGCCCCTTTACCGCCCTGGAAGTTACATTGCCCCGGGCAACCTACCTTAGCACCTGACGATGACAACGACAGCTTGAGCTGACGAGTTACAGTCGGGAACCAGATGCGCCAGCTCTATTTAAAGGCGCCATCTTGGAAAGTATTTTTTGTCGCCCATTACTTAATTCTGCTTTCCAGCAGTTAGACAGAGAGACTGGTGGACCCATAGCAGCGATTTTTAGCTCAAAGAATCTTCTGCCTCCTATCTTTTCGCCTGTATCATTGATGGCACGTTCGATGTTCAACCATTTCTGTCGCTTCATGGGGGCTCTGCTGGCATTTCACCGTCAGAAGATGCTTCGCCGAAAATAAAGGGGCCGACAATTACAGAGGGAAAGGCATCGAGAGAGGGCGAGAGAAAGGCAACAACAAAGAGAGGAAGCACCACAGGGAGAGGCCCATGGAGCACGCTACAAGGAGAGGCCCATGGAGCACGCCACAAGGAGAGGCCCATGGAGAGGCCCATGGAGCACGCCACAGAGAGAGGCCCATGGAGTACACCACAGGGAGAGGCCCATGGAGTACACCACAGGGAGAGGCCCATGGAGCACGCTACAAGGAGAGGCCCATGGAGCACGCTACAAGGAGAGGCCCATGGAGAGGCCCATGGAGAGGCCCATGGAGAGGCCCATAGAGAGGCCCATGGAGAGGCCCATGGAGAGGCCCATGGAGCACGCCACAGAGAGAGGCCCATGGAGTACACCACAGGGAGAGGCCCATGGAGTACACCACAGGGAGAGGCCCATGGAGCACGCTACAAGGAGAGGCCCATGGAGCACGCTACAAGGAGAGGCCCATGGAGAGGCCCATGGAGAGCCCATGGAGAGGCCCAGGGAGAGGCCCATGGAGCACGCCACAGAGAGAGGCCCATGGAGCACGGTATAGGGAGAGGCCCATAGAGCACGCCACAGGTAGAGGTCCATGGCGAGGCCTATGGAGCACACCACATGGAGAGGTCCATGGAGAGGCCCATGGAGAGGCCCATGGAGTACACCACAGGGAGAGGCCCAGGGACAACAACAGGTAGCAACACAGAGAGATGTACATCAACACATTGCCAGAGGAAGAAGGTGCCACAGGGCTAGCAACAGGAGGCCTTCCTCTCCCCAGGTATTCCTGCAGATGTTTTCCTACATCAATGTCACTGAGGAGCAGTGAGTGAGAAGGCTGCGTTTCACCAAGGACGTGGTCACAGAACTCTGCCATCTGCTACAAACAGACCTCGAGTCTCAGACCAGGGTGAGGACAGCTCTCTCGGTGGCAGTGAAGGTAACCATCGCTCTCAATTTCTACTTTAATGGATCGTTCCAGGGAACGTCCCAGTTTGGCATCCATTGCTCCATCCACAAGGTCACAGAAGCTCTGTACAGAAGGACGATGGACTACATCTCCTTCCCCATGAGCAGAGAGAAGCAGCTCGAGCAGCATGTGGTTTTGCCAGGATAGCGGGTGCAGGGCGCCATTGCGCTTTGAGGGCACTGCACCACAATCCTGAGATCTTCCGTAACCGCAAGGGCTACCACTCATTGAATGTCCAGTTGGTTTGCGAACACACATGCAGGATGCCTTCATCCTGAACCAGACCAGCGTGCCAGCTCTGTTCCAGCCCCCAAATGAAACTCACAGCTGGCCATTCGGAGACAAGGGCTATCCACTCTCCACAACCCTACCACTCCTGTCCAGCACTCGCACAATGAGAGCCATGCTGCCACCAGGAACATCATTGAGCAGACCATCGGAGTGCTCAAGCAACGGTTCCGTTGCCTTGACTGCTCGGGAGGAGTCCTGCAGTGCTCGGCTGAGCGGGTGTCCCTATTCGTCGTCGTCTGCTGCTTGCTGCACAACCTGGCCATCATGAGGGGACAGCCATTGCCACTTGGCATAGCTGCACCACCTCAGGAGGAGGAGGAGGACAAAGAGGAGGAGTAGCAGAAAAATGAAGCGACGGAGGAGGCAGCGAGTCCATCGTGATCCTGCAAGGGAGAATCTGTGATCACAGCTCGTTTCCACTGATTTCCATCCCACTTCCCGGTTCCTGTGGACGTCCCCATCACCACATCAATTTGCCCTTCCATACCAAAGCCTCAGCACTGAAATGGGAGACAACAGCAAACATTAAACATTCCAATCACCATTTATCAAACAACAATAACATTTCTAACTCTGTATTTATTCATCATCCTTGTGCAATTCCTTATAGCCCCGCTTTCGTTCACCTATTCGAATACTCCTCCGCAGTGTGTCCCCTGTGGCTGCAGCAGGGCTGATGGAAGGCTGCTGTGTGTCAGGGCCAGAGATACAGCTGGTCTTGCAGGGTGCTCTCGACCAGCTCTGGGCCTGAAAGGCCTGGCTGCAGACTGCACCACCTCAGGCTGGGCGGCGGCAGTCTGGGCTGGCTGGGTGACAGGTAGCGACAAAGGCAATGGCGGAGCGGCTGTGGTGGGATCAGGAATGCTGAGAGAGGACAGCAGGTTCCTGCTGCACTGACCCACTGCCACTGCCCTGGGGCAGCTTCTCAACATCCCCTCCAATCTGCTGGAGCACAGATTGCTGGGCTGCTGAGACACCATGTGATCCCCGGACGACTGTGGTGGACCCAGCGTCGATGGCAGCAGTCAGAGCTTGTGTGACATGCAGCCGAGTCTGCATGAGAGCACCAAGACGTTGCGTGGCATCAAGCTGAGACTGAATGAGAGCAGTCTGGGCATCCATGCGAGCAACCATTGACTATTGCAGCAGTAAGATGTTGCGTTGCTTCCGCCTATGCCGCAATGGAGTCCAGTTATGTATGTGGAAGATATGCCTGCCGTGGTTAAATAGCTATGAATGTAGGCAAGGTGTGAAATGAGGCTGTGACTGTGAGTCGGTACAGATGGTTGGTGGTTACCTGTTGGGTTAAGTGCTGGTTTGCAGAGTGTGCACAGATGGAGGCTCAGAGGCTGGTGTGTAAGAGTTGTGGAAACATGTGCCCACCTTAACCACCCAAGTGAGGTCGTTGAATTTCTTGCAGCACTATGTACGGCTTCTATCCACCACGGTGCTGGCTAACACCTCCATGCCCACCTCTGCCCACATGGCCCTAAAAACCCGTGGCATTGGCCTTCTCCCAAATGGAGGGAACAGTGCCTCCCTCCTTCTCTCCATTGCCCCCCACCAAAGTCTCCAGCGCCAGGTCATTGAACCGAGTGGCCCTTGCATGAGGTCTTGGAGCAGCCATCACACACCTTCCTTGCAGCTCGCAGTCAACTCCAGAAATGATGAGGATGACCAAGTGCTGCCTGAAACGACAACCCCTTTAAGAACTGGAATGAACAGCAGGCTGATTATCAGTAAATGAAAATCAGTTGAAATTGAGTGCAGCTCTGATAATAGCACCCCCGCAGTGCCCCACTCAGGGCATTAGCGCCTCAGATACCTTGCTGCATTTCTGAGGGAAAAGTGCCCAATTTCTCACCCGGCGCTAAATGTTCAAACAGATAAAACTTAGCGCCCCGAACCCATCACTACTGAATTTTGCCCCCCAAAAAACTTAGGCCAATAACATACATATCAACATTTCTTTTCCTTCTATGGAATGAAGAAATAAACTGTTATGGTTAGAATTTCTGCCTCGTCTCCCCCTCAGCCCACTCGTCCACAAAGCCTACCACCTATTCCCTCAATCTCATCTTAATCATCCAACGTCACCTCCGAGCTCCCATACTTTGCTTGTCTCTCTTACCTGGCATCGTCTACAACTCTGTTATTACTCCTGTCCCTAAAATCCTCCATTCTCTCTAACTACTAGCCTATCTGAAACCATCCCTTCCTATCCCAAATTCTGGAACATGTTATAGACTTGTAACTATGCTCACACCTCGCTTATTCAAGTCCCTTCCATTTGGGTTCCAGTTTTCGCACAGCACTGAGACCACAAAGTCACAAATGATATCCAATGTAACTGTGACCATGACTCCCCAGGGGCAAAATGGCTCCTTTTTGAGAGGCCTGTTAGCGGGAAGAGAGTTTTCACTTGGCTGGGGGCGGAGGGGGGCGGGGGAGGGGGGAGTAGGGGAGGGTAAGGAGGGGGGAGGTATGAGGGTGGAAGGTGGGGAGGTGAGAGGGGAGGGGGGAGGGGGAGGAGGAGGGGCGGTGGGAAGGGAGGAGGAGGGTGTGGTGGGGGAGGGGGGTGGGGAATGGCTGGGGAGGGGGTGGGGTGTGGGGAGGGGGTGTGGGGAGGGGTGCGATGGGGGAGGGAGTGTGGGGAGGGGGGTGGGGAGGGGGTGTGGGGAGGGGTGCGGTGGGGGAAGGGGTGTGGGGAGGGGTGGGGTGTGGGGAGGGGGGGTGGGGAGGGGGTGTGGGGAGGGGTGCGGTGGGGGAAGGGGTGTGGGGAGGGGGGATGGGTGGGGAGGGGGTGTGGGATGTGGGATGGCTGGGGAGGGGAGGGGTGTGGGGAGGGGGTGTGGGGAGGGGTGCGGTGGAGAGTCGGTGCTGGGGTTAGAGGAAGGGGGTGCTGTTAACGGCTTCCGTGAAATTGCCCGGGAGTTTACGGAGGTGTTGTCATGGCAGCACCGCACCCCGGGCTGCCACCAACCGTCAATGATGTCATTGCCTTGTGCGCCTACCCCTTTCCGCTCCGTGGGGGAAATTGCCAGTGAGGCTGGTATGAGCGGTTGTCAGCGCCAGCTTTGCGGGACACAAAGCTAGCCGACATCCACTCGTGGGGCAGGAGTTACAGGGGAGCATGCAAGCGGTCCGCCATCTTAATTTTTTTGCCGACTCTCGGCTCGGCTAACCTACCAGTTTTTTTGGTCCGGGCCACCATCTTGTAGCCTGGCACTCCGTTTTGCGTGTCTGGCTGCAGACCCGGTACCATACTGCCCTGGTGATCCAGCGGAGGCCTTCAGAGGCCTTGCAGAGTGCACAGCCGCCCTCCCCTTTAAGCGAAGGAAAGCTTGTTGAAGCGCCTCCGCGTGGCGCTGTACGACTCGCCGAGTTAGCGCCGCTGGAACCGCCCCTAAAGGAAGTGGAGTGCGCGTGATTGTGCTCCAGTTCTTTGAGGGGCGGTAAGCCCAGTTCAGCGGCCGGGGTGGGACGTCTGCGCCGGGCTCAGGAAGTCCTGCCCGAGCGAGTTACCGTCCCCAATCGGAATACAGGGCAATTTCAACCCCGCTATCTCCCAGCATCCCCCTCGATTTCATTGCTGTCACTCACGTTACACTCCTTCAACAGCTTTTTCCTGTAGTTCCTCTCCAGGGCACTGCTCTGTCTTGTTCCAGCTCTTCGCTGAATCAATACCGACATTATAATGCTGTAGATGGCTTTTCCCGGATGCAATGAAGAATTTCATTGTTCTTATGTATTACCCTCCCTCTCTCCTATGGATATGTTAATGTTGGAAGTTCAGGTTCAGCTTCTACATGAACACTGATGACACCCTACTCTACTTCATTGTCTCCTTCATAGATGCAAACATTCTACCATAGTCTCAAATTTCTTGTTTGATATCAATACCTCAATGAAGCAAAAATTCTTCCAGTTGAATATCAGCAAAACTGAGGATATCCTCTTTGGCCTCCGTCAGTACATCCAAATCTCCGGCCTTGAGGCCATCAAACTCAGTCAGGAAGCATGGAACTGTGGCATTCTGGTTGGCCATCGAGCTCAGATTCCTCCTTCACTTCGCTTGCTTCCTCCTCCCCTAGCTCTGACACCAAAGCCCTTGTCCATGCCTCGTCACCTCAAGGTTCAACTTCTCTAATGTTCATTGAGCAGGCCTCCCCACATTGCACCTCAAGTCCCAGCTCATCCAAAATGCAGTAGCCCTCGCCCTGAACCACACCAAGGCCCACACCCCAACAACCTCTATAGTCCCCTGGTCCGAATATGGCATTTTTGAAATTCTCATTCTTGTTTTCAAATCTCTCTACGGACTCATCACACCCTACCTTTATGATCTACTCCTGCCCCACGTCCCCACACTGAGCATATTGTTATTGCAAATAAATTCAAACTAGTCCTATTCAGTCCTGACTGTGTCCATTTTTATGCTTGCAGTTATGGATTTGGAGGGGAAGAGAAATGGAAGCTAATTTGTCTAAAGAATAGATGTGCTGGACAGAACTTTCCAGTAATTAATTGCACATTATTTCTTGATATTTTGCAGAATGGTTCCGGGTCACTGATCTCCATTAACACACAAGACAGTGCGTTTCTGCACTGACAGCTGCTATTAACACAAAACATTAATACATTAATGCACCTGGCCTTGTGTAAAATAGAAAGAGTACATTATAAATTACACATTTCACAGGAAGATGCTCAGAAAAATGGACTCGACTTGTCCTTCTGATTTTGTTTCAAGGGGTTCAAAATATGATAAAACTCGAGGCTGAAAATGGGGAAAGTTATATCGTTTGCTCCCTTGTTTACTGCATTCCCCGTACACCTAGTGTTTCTGGTTAAAGAGTTACAAAGATGTCTAAAAAATAAATCAATATATTGTAACAGATATAGTCTGCGTTATGTTTTGTTCGATGATTTACATGCGCAGTATATATTCCTGTTAATGGTTCCCTCAGAAAGACGGCCATTCCCCAGGCCAGCTGATGGGTCTGGCTGCTCAGAGCCGGAAAGTGGGATTAGGCTGGCTAGCCTCTTGTTGGCTGGCATGGACACGATGGGCCGAAATGGTTTCCTTCCATGCTGTAAATTTCTATGAGTACATTTTAAGTAAATTCGAGCTGGTTCAAATCTACATTTATCTGTTGGAGAGTGAATTGTTGCAGGAAATAGTCGCTGAACTTTAAATGAATACAAAATAACCTGGAGATTGCATTTCATTATGGCAAACGACTTGGGGGAACAAAATAGATTGCAAGTCATCCCAAACACAAACTCCAATCCCCAAATGAAAGACAATCACCGCCACTCATCACCAAAATGAAAATAAAAATAATGAGAAATGTTGGGAATGACCCTCAGCTGAGAGGCTGAAATGTTGTCGACTGGTAATAAGATAGGTTTTGGTGAGCTGTGTGACCCACAGCTGTTGAGGCTAGTTAACCTAACAGGAAAATGGTTCAAAAAACAAAGGTGTTGTGTACGTAAATAAACAGACTAACTGAGCCAGGAGAAATGTAACTGTATCCTTTATAACAACCCCCCAAAATAGTGACCCAAAACCAGCATGAACCAGCATGTTTACAGCAGTGTGTGAATAGTTCCTGCAGGGTCCTAATGCCCGTCCAGTGATGGTTTGTGCAACAAACAAACAAACAAACAAACAGAGTATGAACACAACTATTTCCCCCCTTCTGAAAACACAGTCTATGAACAGACAAAGTCCTTGAGATAGCCAGACCGTGTTCTGATACGCTGAGACCGGCGTGGAGCTTGCAGTGTTTGATCGAGGTTTTCGGTTGAAAAACAGAACGGTGCCTCTGTTCCATCCTGCTGGTCTATTGGCCTATGAGTTGGGATCAGTCTCCGAGCGTTCCATCGAGTTCCATCAGTGAGCTCGTAGGTGTTGAGGGCTGAACTTTCACCCGATCTGTTTTGGAGGCGAAAGTGAAGATGCAAGCTTATGACTCCGGTTTGGGCGCTTAACTCTGACCCAATCTCCGTTCTTCAGTTGGGGCTTTTAAGCGCGTCGTTTTGTGTCAGTGTACGACTTTGCTTTTCGTTGGTGTTCCGAAATCTGGGATGCGAGTGTGGTTATCTTCGCACTGGGTTTGGCTGGGGGTTTGAGAATGTCCAGTAGCCAGTGAAGATTCCACCCAATCATGAGCTCAGCGGGTGCTTTGTCGAATGGTATGTGCGGAGAATGGTGTGAACCGCTTTGTCAAATGTTTGGCCCGCTGCGAGGTTGGCTCTTTGATGACGCGGTTAAAACGCTCAACACCTCTGTTGCTTTGAGGATTGTACCGAGCAGTAAGGTGATGCTTGATAGCATGATGAGTGAGGAAATCCGCAAACTGGTCAGACACAAACTCTGGTCCATTGTCAGTGATTATGACCTCTGGGTGGCCCCACTTCATGAACTTACGCTGCAGAATAGTGACGATTGTTGAGGAGGTCACTGAACTTGTAGCGATTTCTGGCCGTTTGGAATGCAGGTCATGTACTACAACGAGGAAACGCTGGTGCTGTGGAGCTGCTTCAACTGGACCAAAGACATCCAACTGAAGTTGTTGCCATGGTCTTTGTGGCCATGAAATAGGCTTCATTGGCACTGGTTGGATGTTTGTGGCCTTGACGCTCAGACTGCATGCTTTGCAGTGAGACACAAACTTCTCGATACGAATGTCAATCCCAAGTCACCATACTGAATCACGACATCACTGCTTCATGCGGACAATGCCAGGGTGTCCATCGTGTGCCAATGAGAGAATATACTGTTGAAGTGACTTGAGAATTACTGCCCTATCACCACGAGTTAGGCAGCCATCGTTCCAAACGGAAAATTCATTGCGAAGTCTGTGGAAAGTTTTCAGCTCTTCCGGAATTTGCTTAGGCTGCTCAGTCTGGAGGAACTGACACACGTGCTGGAGTGTAGCATCACTCTGTGATTTGGTTTTGAGTTTGTCGCAGGAGACAAGGTTTCTGATTGTCTGAGTGATGATCAATGTGACATATGTTGTCATCTGTGAACAAGTCAGCACCTGAGTCTGAAGCTGGTGTTGTGCGGCTGAGCATGTCAGCTACGTGGTTGCGACTGCCAGCGATGTACTGTACATCGAAGTTATACTGATGAAGGTGATCTGACCATGGGCTGATTCGTAGTGGTCTGTGCCCAAATCCAGTTGTAGTGAGTAGTGTAGTTAGTGCTTGGTGATCCGTACGGAGGGTAAATTTCCTGCCATAGAGGTCGATGTGCCAGCGTTCACATGCGTAGATGCAAGCGAATGCTTCGCATTCCCCTATAGAGTATTTATGTTTTGCAGACGAGAGCGTGCGAGAGGCGAAGGAGTTCCTGGCCGTCAATCCATTGTGAGAGCACAGTACCATGGCAGTGCCTGATGCATCCGTGGTGATGTATGTAGTAACATTTGGATCAAAGTGTGCGAGGATAGGAGAGGATGTGATTTTCTCCTTAAGCGTGGTGAATGCCTGAGCCTGGGAATCTGTCCATTCCCAAGGGACGTCCTTGCGCAGCAACTTGTGAAGTGGTTCGGCAATGTGCGCGTAGTGCGGGACGAACTTCAGATAGAAGTTGCAAGTGCCGAGAAATGATAAAAGTTCTTTGACGTTGGTAGCCTCCTGCATTCGTCGGATCACGTCAAGACACCTTGTGCTGTGACTCTGTAGCCCAGAAAGTTTATTTCTCCAACAGTGAATGTACACTTATCGGCATTAAGTGTAATGTTATGTGTAGCAAGTCTAGCCATAACTGCGTGAAGTCGCTGGTCATGTTCTTCCATTGTCCGTCCATGGACGACGATATCGTCAAGCAGATTGAGGGCTCCCTCTATGCCTGCTAGCATAGTAGTGACAATCTTCTGAAATGCACTTGGTGCAGAAGATAGTCCGTAGGGCATGCGTCAATACTAATACAGGCCATCGTGCGTCGTGATGCCATGAGCGGTTTGTTGTCCTCCGCTAGCAGTATTTGCAGGTAACTGCGGCGCATGTCAAATTTCGTAAAAACTATTGAGCCGTGGAATTCTGAAGACAGTTCGTCAATGGTAGGAAGAGGGTACTTGTCAGGGATGATGGCCCTGTTGACCTCTTTCATGTAGATGCATAGGCGGATCTCCCCATTTTTACGCTAAGCAACGACTATGTTCAAGATCCAGGGTGAGGAGTCGATGCTCTCAATGATTCCCTAAGATTTGAGTCGCGTTAATTCTGTGGATACTTGGTTGCGAACCGCGAATGGGAGATGGCGAAGTTGCTGCGTAACCGGTTTGATGGAAGGGTCAACGCGGGAACGATGGCAGAATTTTGTTGTCACTCCAAACCCTGTGAAGCTCGAGGAATACTGCTTGTCAAAGTCCACCGTGTACACAGGTGTGCCCGTTGGGTCGTAAACTTTGAACCCAAGCTTGTCAAAAAGGTCAACACCCACGAGGCTTCGTCCCTTTGCGACATGAAAGGAAAAGTTCTCCAATGTTATGTCCTAGTAGTATATCGGGCCAGATATGACCCCAAGTACCTCAATGTTGGAGTTGGATTACGCATGTAGAGTGGAAGTTGTGGGCTGCAGTTGACAGTGCGTGAAGTGGGTTTTGTACACAGTCTAGCTCAATATGGAAACTTTGGCTCAAAGGTCAATGAGGAGGCAGCAGGGCGTGCCATCAATGTTTACCTCACAGTCCTTAAATTTGCCCGAACCAACGTGCGAAATGTCACTAACAGTATAAATGGGTTTATCACAATTGGGGTTGTCCACATGTTGAATATGCTGCGATGAGAGACAGACACTAGCAAAATGGTTCATTTTACCATGTGCAGAGCATTTCTTCCCACGTGCAGGGCAGTTAGGACTCTTTGCTGAGTGTGATTTGTCCCCACAGTTAAAGCCGTGGATGTTAGGCCTGCGATCTGTAGTGGGTGGCTTATTACTAGCCCTGGGTCTCTGCTGTGATTTCCACTTTGGACGAACACCTTGCACATGGGCTGTAGCTGCAGTCTGCTGCACAGAGGGAGCAGGGGATCTGATTGCTTTTGAATTGGAAAGCGCTGATTCGATTTGGATGGCCAAATTTGTTGCTTTATCCAATGTCATTTGTCATCCTCCATTAGCAAGCGTTCCCGAATGCGGGTGATCGTTGTTTTCTCAATAATTTGATCCCTGATCATTTCCTCTGTGAGTGCTCCAAAATTACAGGTAGCGGCCAGTTTAGTTATTGAAATTATATACTGTTTGATTGGTTCATCGTTCCCTTGCCCCCTTTGATGAAATTTGTATCTCTCCATCACGATACTTTTCTTTGGCCCAAAATATTTCTCTAGGACGCTTACTGCTTTGTCGCAGGACTCCGTGTCTTCGATTTGGCCAAAGATGCATTGGCCTTCGGTGAGCTGGTGTTACGTTGTCGCCGTCTAACCCACTCACCGTGTTGTACGTCGAAAAGCTTTTTATCCATCTCGGCCACAGAATTGGAGGGTCGCCAGGTGTGGAGAGGAAAGGCGGGAAGTGGGGGTAGGGAGGTTACTTTGATTCATCCTTGTCGCCAAATGATGTTGTGTACGTAAATAAACAGATTAACTGAGCCAGGAGAAATGTAACTTAACCGTGTCCTTTATAGCAATTCCCCAAAATGGATGTCCCCAAACCAGCATGAACCCGCATGTTTACAGCAGTGTGTGAATAGCTCCCGCTGGGTCCTAATGCCCGTCCAGTGAGAGTTCATGCAACAAACAGAGTGTGAACACAACAAAAGACGATCCAGAGATGAGTGGATTGCCTTGCACATTGTTCCCATGATACCATACTGAGAAAAGCAAATCAACAGAATTAGTAACAGTGGAAATTAGCTGCAGAAATGATGCCTACAATCAACATAGGTGGACCTTTCAACTCAGCCTGGAAAATAATGAAAATAATGTTCGGACAATTGGCAGCTGTCCGCCATCTTATGTTCTCAGCAGCCTAAATATCATAAATGCTGTATAAATAGTGAGCCTGGAATGGACAACAGCATCCTAGTTTTTAAATAAATCCAACCATTTATTAAATGAACTGGAAACTGTACTTAACTTTCCATCCTGACTCTGAGCTCACTCACAAGTCCACACAGGGCCAGATTGAGAGCCTGATGGGCCCAGGGCAAACTGATCTAAATGGGCCTTAAGTTATATTTGTTCATATTCATTACATTATGTATATGATTCTGAGTATGAAAACATAGGCCGGTATATTCAACAATGAAAGTATATATTCTGTATCAAGTAGGTATATATTCTGGTTCTGGTAACATTGCAATACTAGATTCCTATATATATATATATATGAAAATTTCTCTCAATAACGTGAAATAAAACAGGCTAGTACATATTCAGTTCTGCATATAGGTATATTAATGTATATAGGTCTTGTTTTCCTCTCTTGTCGATTCTATTCAGCCTATTTGGAAGGCTTTATTTTTTTTTCCTACATTTATTTGGTGGACCTATGTTCTTTGGTAGACCTGGGGCTGTAGCCCCATCCACCCCGTGGTTAATCCGCCCCCGAGTCCACAGTTTCCTCCATCGATCGCTTACACAAGAAATAGGAGCAGGAGTAGACCATATGGCCCCTTGAGCCTGCTCCGCCATTCAATAAGATCATTGCTGATCGGATCACGGACTCAGCTCCACTTCCCCGCCTGCTCCCCATAACCCCCTATCCCCTTATCACTCAAAAATCTGTCAATCTCCGCCTTAAATATATTCAATGACCCAGCCTCCACAGCTCTCTGGGGCAGAGAATTCCACAGATTTACAACCCTCTGAGAGAAGAAATTCCTCCTCATCTCAGTTTTAAATGAGTGGTCCCTTATTCTGAGACTATGCCCACTAGTTTTAGTTTCCCCTATGAGTGGAAAAATCCTCTCTGCATTCACCTTGTCCAGCCCCCTCATTATATGTTTCGATAAGATCACCTCTCATTCTTCTAAACTCCAATGAGTATGGGCCCAACCTACTCAACCTTTCTTCATAAGTCAACCCCCTCATCTCCAGAATCAACCTAGTGAACCTTCTCTGAATAGCCTCCAATGCAAGTATATCCCTCCTTAAATACGAAGACCAAAACTGTACGCAGTACTCTAGGTGTGGCCTCACCAATACCCTGTACAGTTGTAGCAGGACTTCTCTGCTTTTATACTCTATCCCCCTTTCAATAAAGGCCAACATTCCATTTGCCTTCCTGATTACTTGCTGTACCTGCATACTAACTTTTTGTGTTCCATACACAAGAACACCCAGGTCTCTCTGTACTGCAGCACTTTGCAATTTTTCTCCATTTAAATTATAATTCGCTTTTCTATTTTTTCTGCCAAAGTGGATAACCTCACATTTTCACATATTATACTCTATCTGCAAAATTTCTGCCCACTCACTTAGCCTGTCTATATCCCTTTGCAGATTTGTTGTGTCCTCCTCACAATTTACTCTCCCACCCATCTTTGTATCATCACGTTTCCTGGCCGAGTTACAGAAAGCTAACTTGTGTCTTCGGACATATTAAAAATACCATTCTCCACACGTTCATCGGGTGCTACATATTTGTGCAGGTACTCAGCTCTAATATTTAGCAATGCAGTAGGTTCCTCATTTAAATGTTTCCCCCTCTATGTTAATTGATTTCAATTAGAAACTTACAGGATTCAGGTGACGATGTCCTGGAACATTGCACAACCTATCAACACACTGGCTTATTTCTGTAATATCGAGTTTTCTAGTAGAGCCAATCACTTTGCTTCAGAGGATTCAAAAGGACAATTCTCTTCAATGCTTATTTTTAAAGCGACAACAGATTCAGTGCCAAATTGAATAATTTTCCCATTTACACGGTTATTGTTTTTAAATGTCCTCAGTGCTGAAAAAGAGTCCACCCAGCAACTTAGATTGCTCCTACACATTATTACATGTTACCTTCATCCGTATAGACCAATGGAGTATGACTCAAAACGAATGACCCTGAAATTCCGATGTCCCGGGGTGTGTACGGGGGTGTGTACGGACCCGGGAAGGCATCGGAAAATCCGGGTTTCGGCGTGCAATGCGCATGCACTGAAAACCGGCTTTTCCGACCTGTCACGTTTCTGGCTTGACAGATCTCACGTATATCGGGAGCGAGGACACTCGCAGGTCAAGATTTCTGATATTTACGCATATCTTGTCCTCAAAAATCTTGCGCCTAAAAAAGCCGGCGTATAGCCTACTTTTACAGGCGCAAGTGTTTAAAAATACACAGAAACATTTTAAAATAAAGTTATAAAAACACATTTTATTGTTAAAAGCCCTCCCCACAATGGTAAGTTTATTTTAAGGCATAATTAAAAAAACTTTTATAAAAGTCGGGAAAATATATATTTTTAATAAGAACTTTAATTTAAATGAATCTTAAATATGTAGTGTATTTTTCTATTTTTTATTAGTGTTTTGTGTGTTTGGGGGGGTTTCTCATTTATAATAATGCGAACTCCAACTTACGGAGTTCCCATTATTATGAATGAGAAAATACTGTACCTTGATTGGCTGCCCAGAGCCATGTAACTCCAGCTCTAGCATACCCATGTCCCAACGTACACGCTCTCCGATGCGCAGGGAGTGAAGGCCTCAGGATCGTAAGTTCGAGCGGGCGCAGCACCTTCAGGTAAATGCGCATTTCTTTTCCTTTTTTCAGTAGTTTGCCCACGGGAAGACCTCGATCGGAATTTCTGGGCCAGCATTTTAGAGGCAATATCAAATATTGAGTGATATTAAAGGAAAGTGAAACCACTTCATGCACAATGGCCACCAATTGGATTTTGTGCTCCAATTTTTAATGAATAAAATGAAATTGATACATGGTGCATGAAGTAGATCAAATGGCTAGTTGATAGTGTATGAAAAATACTGACTCTGATAGCAGCCTTGTAATTGACTTGCACTATGGACGTACCGCATGATAAGTTAGCACATATTGTCTTAATCTCTGTGACCATCGTTGGATTTTGAAAGAACACAAGGAAGCATAGCAGGAGAAAAAGCCATTGGATCCATCAAACATTTGATCTATGTATATATAGATATGATCATCTATATATACATCGTCCATGGTGATGGTGGTCCTTCTCAATGTGCAGACCACACATTCTGTACTTACAACACACACCTCTATATTGTGTTATGCTGTATAAAGTAGAGATGCACTTAAATTGAATTGTCACTCCTTGCCACCAGAGGGAGTGCAGATATTCTACAAAGATGTGTTTTGACAGGTTACAAACTGATATAAGGATAGTGACCCAACCTAACAGGGCCATTATTAAGTCCTCAACTGAACCATAGGCATTGCTAGTCAGGGATCGATAGCTGTGGAGTGCGCAGCGCAGCTGTTAAGACTGGAGTTATACTGCAGGTTGCAAATCACACTGCCGGCCAGGTAGAACCTCTCCACTCCCAGGAGACTATTGCCTTATGATACATCAGCACAGGCAAGAGCAAGCACCTTCACAACATTAAACAGCCTCAATGCAATGTCCATAAATCGCCCTGGACGGCCAAGTGAACACTTGAGCTATTTTTACATGTGCTTCACACTGGACTGGAGTTAGCGGTCCATCCAGTGCCAAGCTCTATGGGGTGGTCTCCAGGAGGAGGTCATACACTGCTGTGTGTTAAAGCATTGTGGATTCAGATCACGAGGGAATGCATAATACTACTATACTATTCAGATCAGGACCTATTTCTGGAGTTATACTAAAAGTTTCACATCGACACACACCAGAAGCTGCTTTGCATTGATGTGAAAATGGCAGAAATCTGGATTTTCTTTCTCCTTGCCTTTATTTGGGGGTGGGGGATGGGGTGCATTTTTGTGGTCATCAGGTTGCAAGCTGCCAGTGCTGTGACTGGAATACTTTCCATGATTTTTATAGGCAGTGCCAATATCATGTCATTCTAGGTAAAGTAGATCACAGCCCAAACATGGAGAAAAGCCTGGAGCAATTTGCCTTGGATCCAAGCTCACCCAAGGCTTTTATCTAGAATTAGACTACTGCTCCACCTCATGTACTCAGTAAAGTGATTCTATTTATTCCATCGCTTCCGTAGGCAACATTCTATTGTACTTTGCCCCAGACCGTGTTTGGTTCTCTATTCCCTTCCATTTGGCCATTTCTCCCAGGTTCGGAAATGTTCCCTCTCTCCCGTGGGGCAGAAGTGGATTCTTTGCTCCCAGGTAAACCGCATTCCAACAAATTCAACGCAGTACCAGTGATTATTCCCTGCTTCTCCGTGCTGTCATTTGCTAACTTTATACTATCAATTTTCTTGCGTTTTGTCAACAGGCAAGCCAATAGCTGGGAAAAATTGGATTTTCTCCCACCATCAAACTAGAATTCTCCTTGTACATTGTTACACCCAGCAGAAATTTATATCCCTAAAATGCAACTTGAACAAAATATATGTCAAAAAGATTACCTTATTAACCCTGCTGATGCACACAAAGCCTTGACCAGTGCCGACATGGGTTCTCAGGCTGATGTCTAGATTTAGGTGCTTAGTAAAATGGCTGCCTCTGTGTAGGTTGCCCATTTGCATTGATAGGGCAAGTCAAGAAGGCTGCTGATAAAACATGAGGGGTCCTTGGCTTTATTAATAGAGGCATAGAGTACAAGAGCAAGGAAGTTATTGTAAACTTTTATAAATCACTGGTTAGATCTCAGCTAGACTATTGTGTCCAATTCCAGGCACCATGCTTTAGAAAGGATATTAAGGCCCTGGAGAGGGTGCAGAGGAGATTTACCAGAATGGTACCAGGGATGAGGGAGATATGTAAGACCAGAGAAGCTGGAATTGTTCTCCTTCGAGCAAAGAAGGGCAAGGGGAGACCGAATATATGTGTTCATTATTATGAGGGGTTTTGATAGAGCACATAGGGAGAAACTGGTTCCATTGGCAGGAGGTAACCAATGGACACATATTTAAAATAATTGGCAGAAAAGTCAAGGGGAGATGAGGAGCATTTTATTGCTCAGTGAGTAGCAATGATCTGGAATGCACTGCTTGGAAGGAATAACTTTGATAAGGGAATTGGATAAATTCTTGTAAAGGAGAAGAATTGCAGGGCTATGGGGAAAGAGCAGGGGAATGGAATTGATACGTAGCTCTTTCAAAGGGCTAGCACAGGCACAATGAAAGAAAACATAAATATAGCGCCTTTCATGACCACTGGACATCTCAAAGCACTTTACAGCCAATGAAGTATTTTTGAAGTGTAGTCACTGTTGTAATGTGGGAAACGCGGCAGCCAATTTGCACACAGCAAGCTCCCACACACAGCAATGTGATAATGACCAAATAAACTGTTTTTGTTATGTTAATTGCGGGATAAATATTGGCCCCAGGACACTGGGGATAACTCCACTGCTCCTCTTCGAAATGATACCATGAGATCTTTTACGTCCACCTGAGAGTTCAGACCGGGCCTCATTCAAAGAACGGCACCTCTGACAGTGCAGCACTCACTCAGTACTGCACTGGGAGTGTCAGCTTAGATTCATGTGCTCAAGTCTCTGGAGTGGGACTTGATCCCACAACCTTCTGACTCCGAGGCGAGCGGGCTACCCACTGAGCCACAGCTGACACTGAAAATGGGCCGAATGGCCTCCTTCTGTGCTGTATTATTCTATGATTCTATAATTGCATATAGCCTACATTCAGTACTAACTAAAGAAGAGAATGCATGCATGGGTGCTCTGATCATAACCCCAAACCAACAGGTTAGGTTAACTTTAAATGAAAGGGTATACAGAGGAAAAAGCACCTTCAATGTAAAGTGCTCATGCCGGCTAAATAGCAAAAATGTTCTTACCTTGTAGATGTTCGATTCTTAAACATAATATTGAAGTTACGAAGGATAGCAATTTTGAATCTTGAACTTGGAATACAGGCATTGAATTGATTGGACCCATGAAGTCTTCTTGGCAATCACTTGGGTCTAGAATACAGATCAATATGCATCAATACTTGAACATGCAGAGCTGCTGTATTCTCAGTGTAGGGGTTTGTGAGCTTTATTGACCCTAGTGTAAACTGAGTGACGTTAAGAGGATTGCTACCACAATTAATATTTTAAAGACACATTTCGCAAACAATTACTTTTTATCAAAACAAATACAGTAGCACTCCACCCCACGAAGAAAATGAAGTTTATGTTTTTTGGAGGTTGGGGGATAAGGTTTAAAAAAGTTAAAAATGAATGATTAGTTGAAGATGCGGGAGAAGTGCAATCTGTACTGCAATATTAATTGTGTCTCTGCTCACCTTTCTTTTCAAAACTGAGAGTGCCTTGCAAAACACTTCAGCAGTGGTAGTAATGTACTTTCTCCAGGGCAATAAGTTATATATAAAGCAGCATGACCACAAACACAAGCCCAAACTATGAGTGGAAAATCGCACTTTATTGTCACAAGTATCATTTTTGCCACTGTGTTTTGAAAAGGAAAATTTCACTCAGTATAGATTTTGGCCTGTGCTCGGTGAGGATGCTGGTGTAACATTGCTGACGGGCAAAGCCTTTGTTTTCTCAGTTGCTTTCTCAGTCACGGTATCCGGCACTGACACGTAATGAATGTCGCAGGCTAAATGCTGTACAAAGGCTCTGACATTCCTTCAGCAATGCTCCAACATCAGAAGCACCCTTAATAGTACACTTGCATGACATTTCAGTTTGGTGACATTTCCATTCTTATCTACACTATGTATCCTGTGGTTTTCACAAGTTGTGACTGTTGCTGAATTATGGGTGGTTTTGTGCTTTGGTTAGGCTCAAATTTCTTGGAAACTGGATCAACACTGTCTGATGTCAATTCACTTGTAGTCTTAGCAACCTCACATTATACCGCGGGTGAAAGAATAGTGACTTGAAACGCTGCTCAAAGCAGAAACAGTTCTTTAATCAGAACTTGCATCGGGACAAACGTCTTGAAAACGTCATTGTGAGCCATGAAGGATACCGCTATGTATAATAACAACAACTTGCATTTATATAGCGCCTTTAACGTAGCAAAACATTCCAAGGTGCTCCACAGGAGTGTTATAAGATAAAAGAAATTGACACCAAGCCACATGAGGAGCAATTAGGGCAGGTGCACAAAAGCTCGGTAGGTTTTAAAAAGTGTCTTAAAGAAAGAGGAGAGAGATAGGGAGGCAGAGAGATTTAGGCAGAGAATTCCAGAGCTTAGGGCCTAGGCAACAGAAGGCCAATGGTTCAGCGATTATAATCAGGGATGCTCAGGAGGGCAGAATTAGAGGGGTGCAGATATCTCGGGGAGTTGTGGGGCTGGAGGAGATTACAGGGATAGAGAGGGGCGAGGCCATGGAGGGATTTGAAAATAATAATTTTGAAATCAATGCATTGCTTAACTGGGAACCAATGTAGGTCAGCGAGCACAGGGGTGATGGGTGAACGGGACTTGGTGCAAGTTAGGACACGGGCAGCCAAGTTTTGGATAACCACAAGTTTACATTGAGTAGAATATGGGAGGCCAGCCAGGAGTGCATTGGAATAGTCAAATCTAGAGGTAACAAAGGCATAGATGAGGGCTTCAGCAGCAGATGAGCTTAGGCAGGGGCGGAGGCGGGCGAGGTTACAGAGGTGGAAATAGGTAGTCTTAGTTATGCTGCAGATATGTGGCCAGAAGCTCATTTCTGGGTCAAATATGACACCAAGGTTGCGCACAGTCTGGTTCAGCCTCAGACAGAAGTTGAGGAAAGGGATGGAGTCAGTGGCTAAGGAACGGAATTTGTGGCAGGGACCGAAAACAATGGCTTCGGTCTTCCAACTATTTAACTAGAGAATATTGCTTCACTCCAGAATTGGATATCGGACAAGCAGTCTGACAATTTAGAGACCGTGGAGGGGTCGAGGGAAGTGGTAAAAAGCACTAAGCGAGTGCACAAGGGTGATTAGTTGTCTTTAGTATTCAATTTGGCATGATTTTATTGATAAATTATTTTGTGGCAGCTTTTCTTTTTGCATTGTGGCCAAGCCGTCACTATAACGGTCAGTGACAGAGGGAATGGACAGTGTGTGTTATGTATGCAACACCATGTAACCAGCACCCTACCACCACCAGAGGGCGTATCTGTTGGTATCCCAAGGGATCCCAGCATCCCTTGGGAGCACTGTACATAAGCAGGCCTCCCATGCTGTACGGGCACTCTAGAGTTAGAATAAAGAGACTTACTCACGTCTACAGTACTCAATCACTTTGCTTTATTCGAGACATAACAACCGGCGACGAGATAACAAACCATCATGCGAAAATGCAGAGAACTCTTGGTATCCTGGAGAAATTCTCAGATGGGGATGATTTGGAGGCCATCGTGGAGCGACTCGACCAATACTTCGTGGCCAACGAGCTGGAAGAGAATGTGAATGCTGCCAAACAAAGGGCGATCCTCCTCACCGTCAGCGGGGCAACAACCTGTGGCCTCATGAAGAATCTTCTTGCTCCGGTGAAAACAACAACCAAATCGTATGAAGAACTGTGTACACTGGTCCGGGAGCACCTAAATCCGAAGGAAAGCATTCTGATGGCAAGGTATCGGTCCTACTCGTGTCAATGGTCTGAAGGCCAGGAAGTGGCGAGCTAAGTCGCTGAACTAAGACACCTTGCAGGACATTGCGAATTCGATGGATTCCTGGAGCAAATGCTAAAAGACTTTTTTGTGTTTGGCATTGGCCATGAGGTTATCCTCCGCAAACTATTGACTGCTGAAACACCGAACCTGAGCAAAGCCATAACGATGGCCCAGGCATTTAGGTCCACCAGCAATAACACCAAACAAATTTTGCAACATAAAGATGTTTCAGCAAGTACTGTACACAAAGTAACGTCGTTTTCAGGCAGGAATGCATATGGCAGAACATAAGACCATAAGAACATAAGAATTAGGAACAGGAGTAGGCCATCTAGCCCCTCGAGCCTGTTCCGCCATTCAATAAGATCATGGCTGATCTGGTCGTGGACTCAGCTCCACTTACCCGCCCTCTCCCCGTAACCCTTAATTCCCTTATTGCTTAAAAATCTATCTATCTTTGACTTGAAAACATTCAATGAGCTAGTCTCAACTGTTTCCTTGGGCAGAGAATTCCACAGATTCACAACCCTCTGGGAGAAGAAATTCTTTCTCAACTCGGTTTTAAATTGGCTCCTCCGTATTTTGAGGCTGTGCCCCCTAGTTCTAGTCTCCCCCACCAATGGAAACAACCTCTCTACCTCGATCTTGTCTATCCCTTTCATGATTTTAAATGTTTCTATAAGATCACCCCTCATCCTTCTGAACTCCAAGGAATAAAGACCCAGTCTACTCAATCTATCATCATAAGGTAACCCCCTCATTTCTCGAATCAGCCTAGTGAATCGTCTCTGTACCCCTTCCAAAGCTAGTATATCCTTCCTTAAGTAAGGTGACCAAAACTGCACGCAGTACTCCAGGTGTGGCCTTATACAGTTGCAGCAACACCTCCCTGCTTTTGTACTCCATCCCTTTCGCAATGAAGGCCAACATTCCATTTGCCTTCCTGTACACGCCTGCAGCTGCACGACCTCAGATAAATCAGAGTCCGCCATCAAGCGTTAATGCGAGGCAATTGACACCTTGTTGGTGCTGCGGAGGTGATCATCGAGCCCATCAATGCCGCTTCAAACACTATGCGTGCAAAGGCTGTGGAACAATGGGACACCTCCAGAGAATGTGCAAACGAGCTGCAAACCCTGCAAACCACCACGTTGCAGAGGAAGACCGATCCATGGCAGATCAAGCTAAACTAGGGACTCGAACCGAGGAGGCAGAAGTGTACGGGGTACACACCTTCACCACAAAATGTCCACCGATCAGGTTAAAAGTTGAACTGAACGGAATTCCAGTATCCATGGAATTGGACACAGGTGCGAGTCAGTCTATTATGAGCAAAAAGGCCTTTGACAGGCTGTGGTGTCACAAGGCACACAGGCCCAAGCTGAGCTCTATTCATACCAAACTGAGAACTTACACTAAAGAACTGATCCCCGTAATTGGCAGCGTAGCAGTAAAAGTCTCCTATGATGGAGTTGTGCTTGAACTACCACTATGGATTGTACCAAGAGATGGCCTCTCACTGTTCGGCAGAAACTGGCTGGGAAAAATCCGCTGGAACTGGGACGACATCCGAGCACTTTCGTCCGTCGACGATGTCTCATGTGCCCAGGTTCTGAGCAAATTTACGTCATTGTTTGAGCCTGGCATCGGAAGTTTCTAGGGCGCAAAGGTGCAGATCCACTTGATTCCCGGTATACGACCCATCCACCACAAGGCATGGGCGGTGCCATATATGATGCGAGAGAAAGTGGAGATCAAGCTAGACAGGCTGCAACAAGAGGGCATCATTGCGCCAGTGGAGTTCAACGAGTGGGCCAGCCCGTTTGCTTCAGTTCTCAAGGGCGATGGCACGGTCAGAATTTGTGAGGACTATAAAGTAACGATTAACCGTTTTTCGCTACAGGACCAGTACCCGCTACCCAAAGCAGATGAGCTATTTGCGACGCTGGCAGGAGGAAAGACGTTCACCAATTTGGACTTGACCTCAGCCTACATGACACAGGAGCTGGCGGAATCTTCGAAAGGCCTCACCTGCATCAACACGTACAAAGGTCTGTTCACCTACAATAGATGCCCGTTTGGGATTCGATCGGCCGCGGCTATTTTTCACAGCAACATGGAGAGCCTGCTAAAGTCGGTTCCATGCACCATAGTTTTCCAGGACGACAGGTCGGGACACCATCGAACACTTGAGGAACCTGGAAGAGGTTCTAATTCGGCTAGATCATGTGGGACTCAGGTTGAAATGTTCGAAGTGTGTTTTCCTGGTGCCAGAGGTCGAGTTCTTAGGGAGAAGAATTGCGGCAGACGGCATCAGACCCACCGACGCCAAGACGGAGGCCATCAAGAACGCATTGAGACCACAGAATGTGACAGAGCTGCGGTTGTTCCTGGGACTCCTCAATTATTTTGGTAATTTCCTACCCGGGTTAAGCGCCTTGCTAGAACCTCTTCACGTGTTGCTACGCAAGGGAGAAGACTGGGTATGGGGGAAATCACAAGAGACTGCTTTTGAGAAAGCCCGAAATCTGTTATGTTCCAACAAACTGCTTGTCCTGTACGATCCTTATAAATGTTTAGTGCTAGCTTGCGATGCGTCTTCGTACGGGGTCAGTTGTGTGTTACAACAAGCAAACGAATCGAGAACATTGCAACTGGTCGCTTATGCGTCCAGGAACTGGTCCAAGGCCAAAAGGCCCTACAGCATGATTGAAAAAGAAGCTCTGGCATGCATTTACGGGGTGAAAAAAATGCACCAGTATCTGTTTGGGCTTAAGTTTTAGTTAGAAACTGACCATAAGCCGCTCATATCGCTATTCTCAGAGAACAAAGGTATCAATACGAATGCCTCTGCTCGCATCCAAAGATGGGTGCTCATGCTGTCTGCATATAACTATGTAATTCGCCACAGGCCAGGCACAGAGAACTGCGCTGATGCTCTCAGTCGGCTACCATTGCCCACCACCAGAGTGAAAATGGCACAGCCTGCAGACTTGTCCTTGGTGATGGATGCATTTGAAAACAAAATGTCACCCGTTACGGCTCGCCAGATCAGGACCTGGACCAGCCAGGATCCTTTACTGTCCCTTGTAAAAAACTGTGTCCTCCATGGGAGCTGGTCCAGCATCCTAGCAGAGATGCATGAAGAGATCAAGCTGTTCCAGCGGCGAAAAGACGAAATGTCCATACAGGCGAATTGTCTTTTGTGGGATAATCGCGTGGTTTTGCCCAAGAAAGGCAGGGAAACGTTCATATGCGACCTACACAGTACCCATCCAGGCATAGTAATGATGAAAGCTATAGCCAGATCCCACGTGCGGTGGCCCGGCATCGACTCAGATTTGGAGTCTTGTGTGCGCCAATGCAACACTTGCTCTCAACTGAGCAATGCACCCAGGGAGGCACCGCTAAGTTTGTGGTCATGGCCCTCCAAATGAGGATCCACGTTGACTTCGTTGGCCCGTTTTTAGGAAAAATGCTCTTGGTTGTTGTAGATGCTTATTCAAAATGGATTGAGTGTGTAATAATGTCTGTAAGCACGTCCACTGCCACTATCGAAAGCCTACGAGCCATGTTTGCCATGCACGGCCTGCCTGATGTCCTTGTCAGCGACAATGGGCCGTGCTTCACCAGAGTTGAATTCAAGAAATTCATGACCTGCAATGGGATCAAGCACGTCACATCTGCCCTGTTCAAGCCCACATCTAACGGCCAGGCAGAATGGGCAGTCCAAACCATCAACCGCATGTCGGAAGGCTCCCTGCAGACCCGCCTGTCCCGAGTCCTGCTCAGCTACCGCACTAGACCCCACTCACTCACCGGGGTTCCCCCAGCCGACCTGCTCACGAAAAGGGTGCTCAAAACAAGGCTCTCTCTAGTCCACCCTGATCTCCATGATCATGTCAAGGGCAGGCGGCATCAACAAAGCATGTACCATGATCACACAAATTTGTTACGCGATATTGAAGTCAATGACCCTGTATGTGTACTCAACTATGGACATGGTCCCAAATGGCTTGCTGGCACGGCCATCGCCAAAGAAGGGAATAGGGTGATTCAGGTCAAAGTCGCAAATGGACTAACTTGCAGAAAGCATTTGGACCAAACCAAACTGCGATTCACAGACAGCTACGAACAACCTGAAGAGGACACCACCAAATTCGACCCTCCGATACACACACAAGTGGCAACCGACATCACGGTTGACCACAAGCTGAACTCACCATCCCCAGCAGCCCAGCAAGACCAGCTGCCCAGCAGCCCAGCAAAGAACCAACCAACTCACCTGCACCTGTGTTTGTACCGAGACAATCGACTAGGGAGCGGAAAGCCCCAGATCGTCTCACCCTGTAAATAAGTGTACTATTGACTTTGGGAGGGAGTGATGTTATGTATGTAACACCTTATAACCAGCATCCTACCACCACTTGAGGGCGTATCTGTTAGAGTCCAAAGGGATCCCAGCATCTCTTGGGAGCACAGTATATGTCATGTATTCAACCAGGATTGTAACCCATGTATAAACTGACCTTTGGCATTGACATGCTGCAACACACACCCGACACCATAGGACGACGCATCGCACGTTAACACAAGTTTCTTACATGGGTCATATAGCGTTAACAGATTGTTGGAACATAACAAATTGCGTGGTCTATTAAAAGCCCTTTCCTGGTTGTCCCCCCATACCCATTCGCGACCTTTGCATAGGAGCACGTGTAGCGGCTCTAGCAGCGTGCTCAATTTGGGAAGAAAGTTACCAAAATAGTTCAGGAGCCCCAGGAACGAACGCAGCTCTGTCGTGTTACGGGGTCTGGGTGCTCTCTGGATCGCTTCCGTCTTGGATGCAGTAGGGCTGATCCCGTCTGCTGCTACCCTCATTCCCAGGAACTCTACCTCTGGAGCTAGGAAGACGCACTTCACCTTTTTCAGTCGCAGACCTACCCGGTCCAATCTGCGTAGCACCTCCTCCAGGTTGTGGAGGTGTTCTTCAGTATTGTAACCCGTAATGAGGATGTCGTCCTGAAAAACCACCGTCCCTGGAATCGACTTGAGGAGGCTTTCCATATTTCGTTGGAAGATCGCGGCGACTGAGCGAATCCCGAACGGATATCTGTTGTACTCAAACAACCCCTTGTGTTTCGTGATGGTGGTCAGCTTCTTCGACTCACTCGCCAGCTCCTGGGTCATGTAAGCTGAGGTCAGGTCCAATTTTGAAAAAAGTTTGCCACCGGATAGCGTTGCAAAGAGGTCTTCCGCTCTCGGTAGCGGGTACTGGTCTTGGAGTGACACCCGATTGATGGTGGCCTTGTAATCGCCACATATCCTGACCAACCCATCCGCCTTGAGTACCGGCACAATCGGGCTCACCCAGTCACTGAATTCGACTGGCGAGATGATGCCTTCCCTCAACAGGCGGTCCAATTCGCCTTCTATCTTTTTCCGCATCATGTACGGCACCGCTCTGGCCTTGTGGTGTACTGGTCTGGCGTCCGGGTTTATGTGAATCACTACCTTGACCCCCATGAAAGTGCCAATACCGGGTTGAAATAATGAGTCAAATTTGTCTAGGACCTTACAGCCGGTAGCTTATGCCTCCAGGAGTCTGTCCCAGGCAGAAAGGGGCTACGGGATGGTAGAAAAGGAGGCGCTCGCATGTGTATATGCAGTAAAGAAAATGCACCAGTACCTGTTTGGCAGGAAATTTGAGCTGGAGACAGATCACAAACCCCTAACGTCCCTTTTGGCCGACAACAAGGCCATAAATGCAAATGCATCGGCCCGCATACAGAGGTGGGCACTCACATTAGCTGCCTATGACTACACAATTCGGCACAGACCGGGCACCGAAAACTGCGCCGATGCACTCAGCAGGCTCCCACTAGCCACCACTGAGGGGGCTACCGAGCATGGTGCTGAGATGGTCATGGCTGTTGAAGCTTTCGGAAGCGAAGGCTCACCCGTGACAGCCCGTCAGATTAAAGTCTGGACAAATAGAGACCCGCTATTGTCTCTAGTCAAGAAATGTGTCCTGAATGGGGACTGGGCAGCCACGTACAGGGCATGCCCTGAGAAATTTAAACCATTTCACAGGCGCAAGGATGAACTCTCGATTCAGGCCGATTGCCTACTGTGGGGAAACCGTGTAGTCATGCCCCAGATGGGCAGAGAGGTGTTCATCAGAGAACTCCACAATGGGCACCCGGGCATTATCACGATGAAGGCAATTGCCAGGTCACACGTTTGGTGGCCAGGGATAGACGCAGATCTGGAACTTTGTGTTCGCAGGTGCAACACGTGTGCCCAGCTGGGCCATGCGCCCAGGGAAGCCCCCCTTAGCCCCTGGCCATGGCTCGCCAAGCCTTGGTCACGCATCCATGTGGACTACGCAGGTCCTTTCATGGGGAAAATGTTTTTGGTTGTAGTAGACGCCTACTCCAAATGGATCGAGTGTGACATTTTAAATTCAAGCACATCCTCTGCCACGGTAGAAAGTCTACGGGCAATGTTCGCCGCCCACGGTCTACCGGACATCTTGGTCAGCGACAATGGCCCGTGCTTCACAAGCACTGAATTCCAGGACTTCATGGCAGGCAATGGAATTAACCATGTTAGAACGGCACCATTCAAGCCGGTCTCAAACAGCCAGGCAGAACGAGCAGTGCAGATAATCAAACAGGTGATGCTCAGATTCCAAGGGCGTTCCCTACAAACCCGCTTATCACTCCTCCTGTTGGCCTATAGATCCCGACCACACTCGCTCACAGGGGTTCCACCCGCAGAGCTGCTAATGAAAAGGACGCTCAAAACCCGGCTATCCCTTATACACCCCACCATGAAAGAAATTGTCGAGAGCAGGCGCCAGTCACAATATCACTACCATGACAGGAATGCGAGGGCACGATGTATTGATGTAAATGATCCTGTTTTTGTCCTCAACTATACTGCAGGGCCCAAATGGCTCGCAGGCACTGTGGTTGCCAAAGAGGGAAATAGGATTCTGGTAGTTAAACTTACCAATGGACAAATCTGCCGCAAACATGTGGATCAAACAAAAAGGAGGTTCAGCAACCCCATCGAAGAAGCAGAGGAAGAACACGATATAGAGTTCACTCCACCACAGGTGACTGAACACCGGAACCAAAGGGAGGAGAGCCCAGTCACTGTGGGCAGTCCAGACAGGCCTGAGGCACTGCAAACAGCAGACACTCAGGCCAGCGCCCAACAACCGGAGCCCCAACTCAGGCGCTCTACAAGGGAGCGTAAACCACCAGAGAGACTCAACCTGTGATCCCAATAAGACTTTGGGGGGCGGACGTGATGTCATGTATTCAACCAGCATTGTAACCCATGTATAAACTGACCTAAGTTGTACACCATGAGAACACTGACCACTAGGTGGGAGACACTCCTAACCTGGACCTTCAGGTATAAAAGGGGAAGCTCCACCCACCTTCATCACTTGAGTGCTAAGGAATAAAGGACAGGTCACAGACTGACCTTCTCTCAAGCATGGGCCTCGTGTGCATTTATACTGTGTAGTAAGGACGTATCAGTATATAAGCAGGCCTCCCATGCTGTGCCAGCACTCTGGAGTCAGAATAAAGAGACTAAGGTCACACTTACTCACGTCTACAGCACTCAATCACTTTGCTTTATTCGAGACATAACAGTGTGAAACTGGTGATTGGGGAATTGGGGTTGCGTTTACGGGTATCGCAGATGGATGAGTCGGTCACAGACTGCCCAGGCAGAAAGGAACTGTGGAGGTTGTGTCCTTCCTTCCTCTTCCACTTCTTCCGCCATCTCCTCCTCCTCCTGCTCCTCCTCCTCCTCCTCCTCCTCCTCCTCCTCCTGCTCCTGAGCTGGTCACCGTATAGCTGATGGCAGGGGCTGTGCTCTCATGTTGGCGAGGTTCTGCAACATGCAGCAGACCACCACGAATCTTGACTCCCAACCTGCCGAGTACTGCAGGACTCCTCCGGAGCGGTGCAGACAGCGAAAACCATGCTTCAGCACGCCAATGGTCTGCTCGATTATATTTTGTGCAGCGGCAAGGCTCTCGTTATACGCTCACTGCCCACGTGTGCGTGAATTGCACACTGAAGTCATGAACCATGTTGCTAACAGATAGCCCCTATCGCCCAGTAGCCACACTGTGGTTTGTCGCGGTGGCTCAAATGCAGATGGGGGTGTGGACTGGAGCCGAATGAAGGTATGATGACTGCTGCCAGGATACCGGGCAATCACCTGCATGATTCGCTGAGTATGGCCACACACCAGCTGGACGTTGAGGGAGTGGAATTCCATTCAGTTCCGATACATCTCAGAGGTTACATGCAGCACCCGCAAAGTGGCGTGCATGCAGTAAATAGCACCCTGCACCATGGAGAATCCTCCAATCCTCACAAAACTGAATGCTCACCACACCTGCTGCTCTCTGGCCACGGACAATGTATTCAGCTCTATTGGAATACTGAGACTCGGTTACCTCCCTTATGCAACAGTGGACGGCAAACTGAAAACTACAAATAGCTCCTGCTCCAGCCTGGAAGGAACCCAATGCATAAAGGGTCAAGACCAACCGTGACCTTCACAGTCCCGGGTAATGTGGCCCTTTCCTGTTCTGAGGTGGTAGTTATGTCTGTAGCAGGTGGTAGTTTTCAGTGAGGACGTCCTTACCGAATTTTGCGGCCAAGGACTTTGTACAGCTGGTCATTACGTGACAAATATCCCCACAATTGAGATTGAAAGAATAACTTTTGAATGAGAAAATGATACTCATGTTATTGGGAACCATGAGAAAATGTGTTTATCAAAAAGAAAAAAAACAAAGATTTGCATTTAAATAGCGCTTTTCACAACCTCAGGATGTCCCAAAGCGCTTTACAGACAATTAAGAACTTTTCAAGTGTAGTCACTGTTGCAATGTGGGAAACGCAGCAGCCAACTTGCGCACAGCCAGCTCCCACAAACAGTAATGTGATAATGATCTGTTTTAGTTGTTGGCTGAAGGATAAATATTGCCCAGGACACCGGGGATAACTTTCCTGCTCTAATCCAAAATAGTGCCGTGGGATCTTTTACAAGGGGCAGACGGGGCCTCGATTTAACATTTCATCCAAAAGGTAGCACCTTTAGACAATGTAGCTCTCCCTCAGTAATGCGCTGGAGTGTTAGTTTAGAATTTGTGCTTAAGTTTCTGAACTGGGATCTGAACCCACAACCTTCTGACTGAGAGGCAAGAGTGTTGCCACTGATCCACAGCTGGTAGCTACCACAAAGCTGGAGCTGAAGTAAAATTGTAATTAAATGGATTTACAGTTGAAAAATAAATAAATTAATTTTTAATGTTTCTGTAAAATTGGATGAAGCTGCTTTGATATGCATTGTTGTTGTGGTCTTACAATTGTGAAACTGAGCCTAGAAATTACTGTGTGTGATAACACATGAACATATAACAGCTATTTATCAAATTCCTATGCAGGTTATTTCATGTGCATTATCTTGTTTTTTAGATGGTTTTTTAGACCAGTACGCTGAGGAGCCGACTAGGGAACAGGCTATCTTAGAGTGGGTATTGTGCAATGAGAAGGGGTTAATTAACAGTCTTGTTGTGCAGGGTCCTTTAGGGAACCGTGACCATAACAGGATTGAATTCTTTATTAAGATGGAAAGTGAAGTAGTCCAATCCGAAACTAGGGTCCTAAATCTAAACAAAGGAGACTACGAAGGTATGAGGAATGAACTGGCTATGATAGATTGGGAAGATTCATTAAAAGGTATGACGGTGGAGAGGCAATGGCTAACATTTAAGGAACGAATGCATGAATTGCAACAGTTATACATTCCTTTCTGGTGTAAAAACACAAAAGGAAAAGTGGCCCAACCATGGCTCATAAAATAAATTAAAGATAACATTAGATCCAAAGAGGAGTCATACAAAGTTGCCAGAAAAAGTAGCAAGCCTGAGGATTGGGAGCAGTTTAGAATTCTGCAAAAAAGAACCAAGAGATTGATTAAGAGGGGAAAAATTGAGTATGAGAATAAACTTGCAAGGAACATAAAAACTGACTGTAAAAGTTTCTACAAGTGCATAAAAAGAAAAAGATTAGTGAAGACAAATGTAGGGCTTTACAGTCAGAAATGGGTGCATGTATAATGGTGGACAAGGAAATAGCAGAACAATTAAATAAATACTTCAGTTCTGTCTTCACAGAAGAGGACACAAATAACATCCCGGAAATGCTAGAGAACCAAGGGTCTAGTGAGCAAGAGGAATTAAAGGAAATGATTATTAGTAAGAAAATAGTGCTGGAGAAACTAATGGGACTGAAGGCTGATAAATCCCCAGGGCCTGATGATCTACATCCCAGAGTACTAAAAGAGGTAGCCATGGAAATAGTAGATGCATTGGTTGTCATCTTCCAAAATTCTATTGATTATGGAACAGTTCCTGCAGATTGGAGGGTGGCAAATGTAACCCCACTATTTAAAAAAAGAGGGAGAGAGAAAATAGGGAATTACACACCAGTTTGCCTAACATCAGTAGTAGGAAAAATGCTACAGTCTATTATAAAGGATGTGATAATGGCACACTTAGATAATATCAACGGGATTAGACAAAGTCAACATGGATTTATGAAAGGAAAATCATGTTTGACAAATCTACTGGAGTTTTTGGAGGATGTAACTGATAGAATAGATACGAGAGAACCAGTGGATGTAGGATATTTGGATTTTCAGAAGGCCTTTGATAAAGTCCTACATAAGAGGTTACTGCGCAAAATTAAAGCACATAGGATTGGGGGTAATATATTAGAATGGATTGAAAATGTTTTAATTGACAGGAAACAAAGTGCAGGAATAAACGGGTCTTTTTCGGGGTGGCGAGCAGTAACTAGTGGGGTACAAATCTTCTGGAATTTTTTGAGGATGTTTCCAGTAGAGTGGACAAGGGAGAACCAGTTGATGTGGTGTATTTGAACTTTCAGAAGGCTTTCGACAAGGTCCCACACAAGAGATTAATGTGCAAAGTTAAAGCACATGGGATTGGGGGTAGTGTGCTGACGTGGATTGAGAACTGGTTGTCAGACAGGAAGCAAAGAGTAGGAGTGAATGGGTACTTTTCAGAATGGCAGGCAGTGACTAGTGGGGGAGAAGGAGGGAGGGGGGGAGAAGGAGATAAAGGGGAGAAGGGGATAAAGGGGAGAAGGGGAGAAAGGAGATGGGGGGGTAAAGGAGATGGGGGGGAAAGGAGATGGGGGGGAGAAGGAGATTGGGGGGGGAAGGAGATTGGCGGGTGGGAAGGAGATTGGGGGGGGGAGAAAGAGATTGGGGGGGGAGGAGATTGGGGGGGAGGAGATTGGGGGGGGAAGGAGATTCGGGTGTCAAGTCCGGTCCGGGGGCAGGGGGGGGAGCGGGTGTCGGGTCCGGTCCGGAGGCAGGGGGTGAGTGGGGGGGGGAGCGGGTGTCAGGTCCGGTCCGGGGGCGGGGGGGGGGGGGGAGCGGGTGTCGGGTCCGGTCTGGGGGCGGGGGGGGGGGAAGCGAGTGTTGGGTCAGGAGGAAGCAGGAGCTGGCCGTGGGAGGAGCCTTATTCACGCAGCCCCAGTGAGGCCATTCGGGCCCCTCCCACACAGTTTGGCGCCTGGAGCTACTGCACTTGCGTGCCCACTGTAGCGCGCATGTGCAGAGGTCCCGGCACTGTTTTCAGCGCAGGGACCTCGCTCCGCCCCCTACAGCTCCTGCTGCGCTGCGCCGAGGGCCAGAGGACCTGCAGGGAGGTGGAGAATACGGAGGTTTTTTTTAGGCGCACTTTGTGGTGCGAAAAACGGGTGTCCAGGTCGGGACTGCGCTGTTCTAGGCGCGGCTCGAAACTTGGGCCCTATGTTTCTATGTTACAGTAGAGGAGAATGGAACCTGAAGTGTTAAGTGCTTAAAAGTATTGCACACATGCAATTTTAGCTCAATTGCATTTTACCACACATTATTAAATGTACCATAGAGTTAGCAAGTCAATTAAAGGCTATTCTATGTGATTATATACTGCATAGGATTTACCGCACAGGAACAGACCATTTGGCCCAACCAGTCCATGCAGGCGTTTATGCTCCACTCGAGCCTCCTCCCGTCTTTCCTCATCTAAATCTATCAGTATAACCCTCTGTTCCCTTCTCCCTCATATACTTATCTAGTGTCCCCTTAAATGTATTGATATTATTCGCTTCCATCACTCCCTGTAGCAGCGAGTTCCACATTCTCACCACTCTCTGGGTAAAGAATTTTCTCCAGATTTTTTTATAACCTGTGTCGCAACTTTTAGCGATTTGTGTATTTGATCTGTTTGTTCCTCTACCCCACCCAGACTTGCACCCTCCAAGTAATAAGTGACCTCCCTATTCTTCCTACCAAAATGTAATACCTCACATGTTGAACTTAATTTGCCATTTATATGCCTATTCTGCAAGTTTATTAATGTCCGCCTGTAATTTGTTGCAGTCCTCCTCAGTATTGACTAACGCCCGCAATTTGGTGTCATCTGCAAATTTAGAAATTGTGGGGGCAAAATTGCCCCTTTTTTAGAGGCCCATTAGCACCTCCAGGGGGCGCTAACGGGGCGGAAGAGACTCTTCGCCCGGTCAGGGGGCCGGCGGGTTGGGGCGGCAGTGCTACCAGCTCCCGGGAAATTGCCCGGGAGTTTGTGGAGGCGCTGCCATGGCAGCATCGCCATGCAAAGAGCGCCGACCCCCGACCTGTGAGGGCGCACCAGCACCCGCAGCGAGCAGCCAGGCAACCACCACAGGGAGCAGCACGAGCGAGAGGGTGACAAAGGCAAAGAGGGCGACTACATTCGATGTCACAGGAAAGCAGGGAAGTGATTGGTTGTTGAGTTTCTCTCTCTTTTTTGGGGGCATTGCTTTAAATTAAGGGCCAGGATTGAAAACTAGGTCTAATTAATTAAATACATTAGAGAGAGCAGGGCAGGCGATGTGTTACTGCTGCAACATGTGGGGGCTGGTGGACCTCATTGAGGTCCATCGTGACCACATCTGCAGCAAGTGTCTGCAGCTCGAGGAACTTCGGCTCCGTGTTGATGAGCTGGGGTCCGAGCTGCAGACACTACGACACATCAGGGAGGGGGAGAGTTACCTGGAGGCAGTCACACCAATTAGATTAATTAATTCAAATTGGGTCTGTGGTCAGGGACAGGAGGGTGTAACTACGAGTGAGGGAGGTATGGGGACTCAGGATGTAGTGATGGAGGAGCCTCGGCCCTTGCTCTTGTCCAACAGGTTCGAGGCTCTTACTCCCTGTGTGGACGAGAGCAGGGACTGCAGGGAGGATGAGCAAACTGATAAGAGCACCGTGGTACAGGGGGCCATAGAAGGGGGGGGAGTAAAAAGAAATGTAGTAGTGGTAGGGGACAGTATAGTTAGGGGGATAGATACTGTTCTCTGCAGCTGAGAGCGTGAGTCCTGAAGGCTGTGTTGCCTGCCCGATGCCAGGGTTAAGGACATCTCCTCAGGGCTGGAGAGGAATTTGGAGCGGGAGGGGGAAGATCCCGTTGTCGTGGTCCAAGTGGGGAGTATGAGCAGCTAGGGGCCAAATGAAAAAGCAGAACCACAAAGGTAATAATCTCTGGATTACTACTTGAGTCTCGAGCAAATTTGCAAAGAAACCTAGAAAATAGGTGCAGGAGCAGGCCATTCGGCCCTTCAAGCCTGCAACTTCATTACCCCAACCCTGCTTTCTCTCCATACCCCCTGATCCCTTTAGCCGTAAAGGCCATATCTAACTCCCTCTTGAATATATCCAACAAACTGGACTCAACAACTTTCTATGGTAGAGAATTCCACAGGTTCACAACTCTCTGGGTGAAAAGGTTTCTCCTCATCTCGGTCCTATATGGCAGATCCCTTATCTTTAGACTGTGACCCCTGGTTCTGGACTTCCCCAACATCAGGAACATTCTTCTTGCATCTAACCTGTCCAGTCCCGTCAGAATTTTATAAGTTTCTATGAGATCCCCTCTCATTCTTCTAAATTCCAGTGAGTATAAGCCTTGCCGATCCAGTCGCTCCTCATATGTCAGTCCTGCCATCCCAGGAATCAGTCTGTTGAACCTTCGCTGCACTCCCTCAATAGCAAGCATGTCCTTCCTCAGATTAGGAGACCAAAACTGAACACAATATTCAAGGTGTGGTTTCACCAGGCCCTGTACAACTGCAGTAAGACCTCCCTGCTCCTATACTCAAATCCCCTCGCTATGAAGGCCAGCATGCCATTTGCTTTCTTCACTGCCTGCTGTACCTGCATGCCTACCTTCAATGACTGATGTACCATGACACGCAGGTCTCGTTACACTTCCCCTTTTCCTAATCTGTCACCATTCAGATAATAATCTGCCTTCCTGTTTTTGCCACCAAAGTGGATAACCTCACATTTATCCACCTTATACTGCATCTGCGATGCATTTGCCCACTCACCTAATCTGTCGAAGTCCCCCTGTAGCCTCTTAGCATCCTCCTCGCAGCTTGCACTGCCACCCAGCTTAGTGTTATCTGCAAACTTGGAGATATTAAATTCAATTCCTTTGTCTAAATCATTAATGTATATTGTAAATAGGGCAAATGTATAGGGTAAATAGATCAGAGAGTTTAAACACGTGGCTCAAGGATTGATGTGGGAGAAATGGTTTTTGGTTCGTGGGACACTGGCACCAGTATTGGGGTAAGAGGGAGCTGTTCCATTGGGATGGGCTTTACTTAGACCGTGCTGGGACCAAGGTCCTGGCAAATTAAATAACTAGGGCTGCAGAGAGGGCTTTAAACTAACTAGTGGGGGGAAGGTTCAGGTGAGCGGGAATTTAATAAGTCAAAGAGCAAGGAGAAGGCAATAGATCAGGGTAGCACTGGAGGAAATGAAAACCAGAGCATGACAGGAAAGGACAGAATATATAAACATAAAGGTGAATCAGAAAGTAGGGTCAAAACAGGGAAAAATGGTAAAAAAATTTTAAAAGCTCTTTATCTGAATGCACACAGCATTTGTAACAAAATAGATGAGTTGACGGCACAAATAGATACAAATGGGTATGATCTGATAGCCATTACAGAGACATGGTTGCAAGGTGACCAAGGCTGCAAACGAAATATTCAGGGGCATTTGACAATTCGGAAGGATAGACTGAAATGAAAAGGAGGTGGGGTAGCATTGTTAATAAAGGATGAGATCAGTGCGGCAGTGAGAAATGATATTGGCTCAGAAGATCAAGATGTGGAATAAGTTTCGGTGGAGATAAGGAATAATAAGGGGAAAAAGTCATTGGTGGGTGTAATCGATAGGCCCCCTAACAGTAACTACACTGTTGGACGGAGTATAAATCAAGAAATAACGGAGGCTTGTAATAAAGGAATGGCAATAATCATGGGCAATTTTAATCTTCAAATTGATTGGACAAATCAAATTGGCCAAGGTAGCCTTGAGGAAGAGTTCATAGAGTGTATCCGGGATAGTTTCCTTGAACAGTATGTTGCAGAACCAATCAGGGAACAGGCTATCTGTAATGAGACAGGATTAATAAATGATCTAGTAAAAAATCTTCTAGGAATGAATGACCATAACATGGTTGAGTTTCAAATTCAAGGGTGAAAAAGTTGGATCTCAAACCAGTGTCCTAAGGTTAAATAAAGGAGACTACAAAGGTATGAGGTCAGAGTTGGCTAAAATGGACTGGGAAAATAGATTAAAGAGTGGGACAGTTGATGAACAGTCGCGGACATAAGGAGCTATTTCATAACTCTCAACAAAAATATATTCCAGTGAGAAGGAAAGACTTTAAGAGAAGGGAGAACCATCCGTGGCTAACTAAGGAAATAGGGATGGTATCAAATTGAAAACAAGGGTATACAATGTGGCCAAGATAAGTGGGAGGCCAGAGGATTGGGAAACTTTTAAAAACCAGCAAAGAACGACTAAAAAAATAATAAAGAGAGGGAGATAGATTATGAAAGTAAACTAGCACAAAATATAAAAACAGATAGTAAGAGTTTCTACAGATACATAAAAAGGAAAAGAGTGGCTAAGCTAAATGTTGGTCCCTTAGAGGATGAGACTGGGGAATTAATAATGGGGAACAGGGAAATGGCAGAGACTTTGGATAAATATTTTGTATCGGTCTTAATGATAGAAGACACTAAAAACATCTCAATAGTGGATAATCAAGGGGCTAGAGTGAGGGAGGAACTTAATACAATCAATATCACTAAAGAAGTAGTACTCGGTAAAACAATGGGACTAAAGGTGGACAAGACCCTGGACCTGATGGCTTGCATCCTAGGGTCTTAAAAGAAGTGGCTGCAAAGATAGTAGATGCATTGGTTATAATCTACCAAAATTCCCTGGATTCTGGGGAGGTCCCAGCGGATTGGAAAACCGAAAATGTAACGTCCTTATTTAAAAAAGGAGGCAGTCAGAAAGCAGGAAACTTAACCTAACATCTGTCGTTGGGAAAATGCTGGAGTCCATTATTAAGGAAGCAGTAGCAGGACATTTGGAAAAGGATAATTCAGTCAAGCAGAGTCAGCATTGTTTTATGAAAGGGAAATCATGTTTGACAAATTTGCTGGAGTTTTTTGTGGATGTAATGAGCAGGGTGAATAGGGGGGAACCAGTGGATGTGGTGTATTTGGATTTCCAGAAGGCATTTGATAAGGTGCCACATAAAAGGTTACTGCACAAGATAAAAGTTCATGGGGTTAGGGGTAATATATCAGCAAGGATAGAGGATTGGCTAACTTACAGAAAAGAGAGAGTCAGGATAAATGGGTCATTTTCTGGTTGGCAAACAGTAACCAGTGGAGTGCGACAGGGATCGGTGCTGGGGCCTCAACTATTTACAACCTATATTAATGACTTGGATGAAGGGACCGATTGTAATGTAGCAAGTTTGCTGGTGATGCAAAGATAGGTGGGAAAGCAAGTTGTGAGGAAAACACAAAAAATCTGCAAAGGGATATAGACAGGCTAAGTGAGTGGGCAAAAATTTGGCAGGTGGAGTATAATGTGGGATTATGTGAGGTTACCCACTTTGGCAGAAAAAAATAATAAAACAAATTATAATTTAAATGGAGAAAAATTACAAAAATACAGAGGGACTTGGGGATCCTTGTGCATGAAACACAAAAAGTTAGTATGCAGGTACAGCAAGTAATCAGGAAGGCAAATGGAATGTTGGCCTTTATTGCAAGGGGGATGGAGTATTAAAGCAGAGAAGTCCTGCTGCAACTGTACAGGGTATTGGTGAGGCCTCACCTCGAAGAGTACTGCGTGCAGTTTTGATCTCCGTATTTAGGGAAGGATATACTTGCATTAGAGGCTGTTCAGAGAAGGTTCACTCGGTTGATTCCGGAGATGAGATGGTTGACTTATGAAGATAGTTTGAGTAGGTTGGGCCCAAACACATTGGAGTTCAGAAGAATGAGAGGTGATCTTATTGAAACATATAAGATAATGAGGGGGCTCAACAAGGTAGATGCAGAGAGGATATTTCCACTCATATGGGAATCTAGAACTAGGGGACATAGTTTCAGAATAAGGGGTTGCCTATTCAAAACTAAGATGAGGAGGAATTTCTTCTCTCAGAGGGTTGTAAATCTGTAGAATTTTCTATCCTAAAGCGCTGTCGAGGCTGGGTCATTGAACCTATTTAAGGCGGAGATAGATTTTTGAGCTATAAGGGAATAAAAGTTATGAGGAGCGGGCAGGGAAGTGGAGCTGAGTCCATGATCAGATCAGCGATGATCTTATTAAAAGGCAGAGCAGGCTCGAGGGGCCAGATGACCTACTCCTGTTCCTATTTCTTATGTTCTTATGTTCTTATGTTGGGTCTCGTGCCACCGCGCAACTGGTGATGATGTCATCACCGTGCGCGGCGACCCCTCTGCGCCTCGCGCCAACCCGTTACCGCCCCGTGGGGGAAATTGCCCTGTGGCACGCGAGGTTGGTGTGAATGTGTGTCAACGGCGCGAAGCTGGCTGACATCCGCTCGTGGGGTAGGACTCAAAGAGGAGGGTACCAGAGCACCAGGCTGCCATCTTAAGTGATTTGCCAACTCTTGGGTTGGCTCCACTGACAGCTTCCTAGCATGGTCCGGGCTGCCATCATGCAGCTCGGCACTCCGTTTTGGGTACCGAGCTGTACGTCCGGTTCCATGCTGCCATGGTTGCCTGGTGGAGGTTATCAGAGGCCTTGCAGAGCATGTAGCGACCCTCCCCTTCAAGCAAAGGGAAGGGGCGTTGAAGTGGGTCAGCGCTATGTGGAGTATCCGCGTAGTGCTGCAGTCCTCACCCCAGTAGTGCCCTAGGACCCGCCCTTAAAGGAAGTGTAGCGCGCAAGATTGCACTCCACTTACTTTGATGGGCGGTAAGCCCAATTGAACGTCAGTGCGGGAATTCTGTGCGGGGTGCAGGGGAATTTCGTCCCCTCTGTTTTTGATTCCAAAGTCTAAATCGTTAATACAAATTGTGAACAACAGTGATCCCAGCACTGATCCTTGTGGAACACCACTACCCACCTTCTGCCACTGTGAATAGCTACCCTTTACTCCTACTCACTGCTTTCTGTCTTGAAGCCAGCTAGTGATCCATTCTGCTACTTGTCCCCTGATTCTACATTCAATGACCCAGTCTCCACAGCGCTCTCAGGTAGAAAATTCTACAGATTTACAACCCTCTGAGAGAAGAAATTCCTCCTCATCTTAGTTTTGAATAGGCGACCCCTTATTCTGAAACTATGACCTTGTTCATCCGTCTATTATGGGCTACCTTATCGATCGCCTTTTGAAAATCTAGATTAATTGCATCTACTGCATTACCATTGTCTACTCTCTCTGTTACCTCTTCAGAAAATTCAATGAGGTTGGTCAAGCAAGACTTCACCTTTTGAAATCCATGCTGACTATTCATTATTATATTTTGGTTTCTAGATGTTCTTCTATTTTCTCCTTTAGTAGGAATTCCATTATTTTTCCTCCCACCGATGTTAAGCTGACTGGTCTATAATGCCTTGGACATGTTCTATTCCCCTTCTTAAATATAGGTATTACGTTAGGTATCCACCAGGCCTCTGGCACCACACCTTTTTCAAGCGAATTATTAAATATGTCTCTGATTCATTAGATTCATTTAAAATATGTGAATGGAATCTATCCAGACATGGGGTTTTATTCTCTTTGAGTTTGAATAGCTTATTTAATATATCCCCTCTTTTTACTTTAAATGCACTTATCTCATTACTAATCTCAATCCAATGTCATGTCCACCTGGTCTATCTTCCTGGTAAATACTGAAGCAAAATAATGATTTAATATTTCTGCCATCTCTCTATTGTTACCTGTGGTATTATCCTGTCTATCCCTTAATAACCCTATTCCCATCCCAACCTTCCTATTTTTATTGATGTGCCTGTAACATATTTTACTATTTTGTTTTATGTTCCTTGATAATTTAATTTCATAGTTCCTCTTTGCCTTCGGAATTGTTTTTTCGACTTTTCTCCTAATCTTTTCATATTTATCAGCGCTCCCCTGCTGTCTCTGTGCTTACTGGACGCCTCTTTCCTTACCCTCAATTGCTCCCTTATGGCTGTTACAAGAAATCTAAACAACAATTGTTACCAATATTTGGATGGATCAGAAATCAAACAGTGAATAATACAAAAGCAAAACACTGTGGATGCTGGAACCTGAAATAAAAACAGAGAATGCAGGAAATCTCAGCGGGTCAGGCTGGAGAGAAAAACAGAGTTAACGTTTCAAGTCGACGACCCTTCGTCAGAACAGTGAATAAGCAAAATTTGCAAAAACTGAGGAATTACTGCTATGACTTTTTATTTGTCTTTACTTTCAGTCTAATTGTTGAATCAGTAATATGATTCCATTTCTATTTAATACTTTAATGCTGACTTGGGAAAAACAAAGCTTTGAGTGGGGAAACAAATCAAAGCAGCTGAAGATTCCAGTCAGTGAATGATCTGTGTACTTTCTGTTTCCTCCAGACCTTACGCGAATTTGAAGACATTTACTCAAATCTAACATGCATACAAAAACAGTAAAAATGACTAATTTAATCATTCCAAATATCCTAATCTCAAAGCGTGCAATTACTCATTACATTAAACATCTATTTATACACTGCTATCGTGCATCACAAATCCCTGAGTTTATTGAAAAAGTAGATACACGATCCTAAACGGATTACATTCAGGCCAGAGTATAATGCTTCACTGTTTGTGTAATGAGAAATTGCTCTTAAGGAAATGTCACCTCCCACTGTCACAGAAAGTAAACTTTCTCTGTAATTATTGAGTGGAAGTGTACTCCCTGGGTTGATTTTAAATGGGAAGGTAATTGCTAAAAATTATAAATTTAATAGAAATGAGTTCACCATCCCACTTTTTTTTGTTGTATTAAGGAAGATGAAGATAATTTACTTCTGAGTGATCTTACTTTGATAAAGTAGTGATGTTTGTACTATGACAGAACAAATGACAAAGTTTCCTTTAAGTAATATGGGGGTGTAGGATGTCAAGCTGTACACTGTAAAAATGATGACTAGTGAAAGTATACCATTCCCACCAAGAGAGAAAATAACTATCAATACATCAGCCGGCAGATGAAAAACAAAGTTCCATTCATGTAATGCAAACCTTTTAACTTTCGAGCTTAACACCAGCCCTCTGTGCAAACATTCACAGAGACTAGGATGGAAACTTTATTTTTCCATAGTTTAGCAGAGAGTACTAAAACACTGGTTTCTTTTCTGAGAAACTAAAGGTTGAGATATGCAGCTTTATGTGACATCACTGGGAGTGAGCAATGGCATATTGCTCTTTCAATATACCCAGGATATCAAATCCTGCTTGTAGTATGTAACACTTCTTCTTCATGTATAATTTAGTGCAGTCATTTTATCAAATCTTAATCTTAAGGGTCAGGATTAATTTAGATATAATTGCACTTTCCATGATGGAAGATATTTCATTATTTGAATGAATTGTCGTCTTTCTCTGACAACATGCAGTATTTACCTCTAGAAGGAGATTATTTCTGTTGTGATGGCAAAATGGTGAACGATGCTTGCACTATTTCCCATGTACCAGTGTGTGACTATATATGGCAGGACAGTCCGACAAATGTAATGTATGTCCCTATGAGTATGCTCACAGGTTTGTGGAGCTGTTGAGTTGTGAGTGGCTTAGACAGTCACGCGATGTTCACAAGACTCAATAAAACCCCAGCCAGTTGGGTCTAGGTCATCCACGATGAGGTATCCAGTTGTGAGCCTGGTGGATAAACTGGTAATGTGTAGTGTGAGTGTTAAACCTATGTTAATAAACCAACTAGTTCTTAATAGTAATGTGTTGCTACGGATTCTTAAGCAAGTACATTGCAACAATCTGAGCTCCTGAGGCAACATACAGTACAAGGTTTCCAAGACTTATCAGGCATTGCATTCTCTGTGTCCTTGTATATGTTTACCTCGCCATGGTCACGTCACACTTTTACACATCAGTATTTTAAGATGTCCACTCTCAAACAACTAATATAAGTTTTTAAGGCCACAATTTCAATTTCTCAACTTACCCAGTAAAAAGCTTAAAACAATAGCAGTTGCCAATGTTTAATCTTCTGCATGCAGGTCAGGTTTTCTTTGCATTAGTTTACAGCTCAAATTGTTTGACAGGATGTTACCACAAGCAGAGTTCTTAGAATTTAAGTAAACATATCTGCATATATATGAAGTTTCTCATATCTACATTTATAATCTTATCAGACCAGTGCATTATAAAATGATTACAGTGCGTCAGAACCATTTCAGGTACAAGCCATCAAACCACACTTAAAAAATATATATATTTTATGGACCAACTAAATCAAATTGGGAAAATAAATCTAAACAAATAGAGATAACTGTGCTGATCCTTAACTGAACGGCTGATTTTCATTTAGGGCTAGATTTGTTTTTTTTTGCCTTCTTTCCATTTTAAGATATTCTCAGACAAGTTTGCTGTTTGTAAGATCAGCTTGTTTTTAACTCTGTTATCTGGTGATGGTGGTGAGATCACAGTTTCACAAATGAAATGATATTGTCGATAAAGTGACGAAATGTTAAGTGTTTTTAGCTCAATTTAACAATTGCACTGCAATTAAGTTGAATACGGCAATAAAATTAATAATTCATTGAATAAACAAATATAATTTGTGGCACAGGTTAAACTGCACAGAAGTCCAGTACACGAGAGGTTCACATAAGATGAGCACGCTTTTGGAAGGGCAGATTTCAAGTGACTAGTTAAGTCAGAACAAAAGAACATAAGAAATAGGAGCAGGAGTAGGACATTCGGCCCCTCGAGCCTGCTCCGCCATTCAATAAGATCATGACTGATCTGATCCTGGCCTCAACTCCACTTCCCTGCCCTTCCTCATAACCCTCGACTCCCTTATCATACAAAAATCTGTCTAACTCCATTTAAATATATTCAATGACCCAGCCTCCACAGCTCTCTGGGATAGAGAATTCCAAAGATTCACGACCCTCTGAGAGAAGAAATTCCTCCTCATTTCTGTTTTAAATGGGCAACCCCTTATTCTGAAACTATGCCCCCTAGTTCTAGATTCCCCCATGAGGTTCATAATGACACACTTCGAGTAAATACAAGACACTTGATGGGGGAGTATATGGAACAGCCTTTATTGATATCCGGTACAGGTGATGGATCTATGCTGTACACAGAGAGTGGCTTTCGATTTCTTGTTCTATCTTTTGAGCTTTGCGAAGAACTGTTGAAAACCATGCTCCTTTGTACCCCTTATTTTGCCTACATCGAAGATCCATGACATCTCATGACGTATCTGTTCCTGAATCCTTTGAAAACAATCTATTTACATAAACACTTGTAGTTGTTTACTTCAAAACTACTTTTTTCAAACAAGTTTTTCTGACTTAACTGTTCTCGAATCTTTTGAAGGGTGGTTTTATTAACCATTATCTTTCTATACCGCAGTTAATGGATCCCTCGGCCTAGGTTTATTAAACTAGATGTTCCAGTTGCTTATTTTGTTGCACAAGCATTTCTCGAAGATTATACTCAGACATTTGAAGCAGAAGATATGCCATGCTTTCTTCTCATGGGACTTCAAAGCCATCCTGCTGATATTGGAAAGCCTGTTGTTCCAAGATACAAGGAAGTTTGATTATTAACCCTTAACTCTCCAAGATGTCCAAGGGGTATGGGGATCGTGCAGGAAGGTGGAGTGGAGGTAGATCAGCCATGATCTTATTGAATGGCGGAGCAGGCTTAAAGGTCCAAATGGCCTACCTCTGATCCTATTTCTTATGTTCTTAACATAAAACTCTTCAGGATGTCCAATACCAATTAGCAGTGCTCTGTAGATTATTGTGATTTTCCAATTTCCCAAAGATACGTTTTATCAATGAAAAGCACTCCAATGATTGATTAAGAATCTGTACTGTGCATTAATTTCCCAATAATGCATACAGTCTAATGTGATTAAAGGAAATATTAAAAATACAATAGCAGAAAATTGGCAAATTTAAGTTAGTTGTAGCATTGAATTGCCTAACACAGATAGGTGGAAATCTTTAATGGCATCTTTCAATGGCACCTCTCCCTGGAACAAATAATGTCAGTTTCAATGCAAAAGACATTGGGCCGAAAATTGCAGCCTTGCGAGGTGCGTACGAAGTGCGCATGGACCCGGCGAGGCCTTGCAAAAGCCGGTTTTCAGGGCACGATGCGCACGCGCCGAAAACAACTTTTTCGAACACATCCTCTCTGGAAGGACGTCCGCGCGGCAGAGATTGTGCTCTTTGTCCAGCGAATGACCTTCAAACTTTTACACCTGGAAAAAGCAGGCGGCACAGCTTACTTTTACCTGCATAACACTTTTAAAACGTATAAAAATTAAAGTTAATTCTCATTTTTATGTTAAGAACCCTGTCCATTAAGGTAAGTTTATTTTTAACCCTATTAAAACACATTAAAAAAAATTCCAAAAAATATATTTTTTTCTAAAACATTGCATTTAATTTCAATTAATTTTAAATATGTGAGGTGTTTTTTAAATTTATTGTGCTGTGTTTCGGTATTTTAGGCGGGTATTCTCATTGATAGTAATGGGAACTCGTACAAACGGATTTCCCATTATTATCAATGAGAATACTAACCAGTGATTGGTGGTCCAGGCCCACATGACTGCAACATAGATGTCTGTACGCTGAAGACGTATGCCATGCAGCGAATGAAGGCCTCAGACCGGAATCCTACGTTTCTCCACGACCAACAGGTAGTTTCGTAGATTTTTTCGGGTCGGATGAGTTCGTACGAAGGAAGCCTCCGACCGCAATTTTCCCCTCATTAATTGGTGGGCAAACCTCATGTGGCAAACACGTTCTCAATTTACACCCAGGACATAGATTACTCAGCAAATGTCCACCTTGCGCAGTGCACCTAATATGTGAACTAGTCAGATCTACCTCTGTTCTTCGACATGTATAATGGCTGTTTTGCAAATAACGTTGTATTTTTATACTTGGCATCAAAATAATAGCAATGAAATCCAAAATTCAAAGAAAAAAACAGATAACAACAATCCAGTATCTGCCCTGAAATGAAACCCTTCAGTGATCAAGAATTTTATAAATTTGAATCTTCACTATTGTAACACAAGTGTTAAATTAAACAGAACATAAGAACATAAGAATTAGAAACAGGAGTAGGCCATCTAGCCCCTCGAGCCTGCTCCGCCATTCAACAAGATCATGGCTGATCTGGCCATGGACTCAGCTCCACTTACCTGCCCGCTCCCCGTAACCCTTAATTCCCTTATTGGTTAAAAATCTATCTATCTGTGACTTGAATACATTCAATGAGCTAACCTCAACTGCTTGCTTGGGCAGAGAATTCCACAAATTCACAACCCTCTAGGAGAAGAAATTCCTTCCCAACTCGGTTTTAAATTGGCTCCCCCGTATTTTGAGGCGGTGCCCCCTAGTTCTAGTCTCCCCGACCAGTGGAAACAAACTTTCTGCCTCGATCTTGTCTATCCCTTTCATTATTTTAAATGTTTCTATAAGATCACCCCTCATCCTTCTGAACTCCAACGAGTAAAGAACCAGTCTACTCAATCTATCATCATAAGGTAACCCTCTCATCTCCGGATTCAGCCTAGTGAATCGTCTCTGTACCCCCTCCAAAGCTAGTATATCCTTCCTTAAGTAAGGTGACCAAAACTGCACGCGGTACTCCAGGTGCGGCCTCACCAATACCCTTTATAGGGTATGCTCACTCATTTTGATACCATAAAGTATAAACAATTACTGGACTACAGTGTTAATTAATAAAGGTTTTTGTGAATCATTATGAGCTTCATTACACTATTATGAGCATGGATCTGAGGACTGATTTTACCATTGCATTAGGACAGTAGAGCATCAATATTCTGACAGTAATATATTAACTGACTAGCCAATCAAATGCACATTTATTGGAAACAGTCCTAACTTATTGTGTGGCTCATTTTTATTGTCATGTTATTCTCTAATAAATATACATTGTACTACAGCTGTTGAGTGAATTAGATCACTCCAATATTGATCATAAAATAGATAGAATTTTACAGCACAGTAGGTAGCCATTTAGTCTATCATGGCTGTGTGAGCACTCAGTCCCATTCCTCTATCTGTTCTAATCCGTTTAGATTTTTATTTTTCTAATATTTCTTCACTTCCCTTTCAAAAAGCTATTATGGATTCTGTTTTCACCACTAGTCCCATACAAGGCATTTCACGTTTTAATAACCCTCTGCGTCAAAGGAATTCTCTTAGCCTCCTTCTTCGTTATTTTAGCGATGAGTTTAAATATATGCCTTATGTCACTAACTCATTCACCAGTGGAAATAGTTTTTTGCAACTTATCTCATCAAAATCTTTCAATTTTCAAGACTTCTATCAGATCACCTCTTAGTCTTCTTTGTTCGAATGAAAGGAACGCCAGTTTCTCTCGTCTCATAACGAAAGCCTCTCATTGGTGAGTCTCCTCTCACCATCTTCATGGCCTTGACATCCTTCTTAAAGTAAGGTGCCTAAAACAGGACACAATATTCTAACAGCAGTCTAACAAATTATTTAATAGATTTAGCATTACGTCTATGCTTTTTGTACTCTACACCCCTATTTTCAAAATCTAGGATCTCATACCTGAGAGTACTTGTGCATGAATCACAAAACGATAGTATGCAGGTACAGCAAGTGATCAGGAAGGCCAATGGTATCTTGGCCTTTATTGCAAAGGGGATGGAGTATAAAAGCAGGGAAGTCTTGCTACAGCTATATAAGATATTGGTGAGACCACACCTGGAATACTGTGCGCAGTTTTGGTTTCCATATTTACGAAAGGATATACTTGTTTTGGAGGCAGTTCAAAGAAGGTTCACTAGGTTGATTCCGGAGATGAGGGGGTTGACTTATGAGGAAAGGTTGAGGAGGTTGAGCCTCTACTCATTGGAATTCAGAAGAATGAGAGGTGATATCGAAACGTATACGATTATGAGGGGGCTTGACAAAGTGGATACAGAGAGGATGTTTCCAATGATGGGGGAGACTACAACTAGAGGGCATGATCTTAGAATAAGGGGCCGCCCATTTAAAACAGAGATGAGGAGAAATTTCTTCTCTCAGAGGGTTGTGGATCTGTGGAATTTGCTGCCTCAGAGAGCTGTGGAAGCTGGGACATTGAATAAATTTAAGACAGAAATAGACAGTTTCTTAACCGATAAGGGAATAAGGGGTTATGGGGGGCAGGCAGGGAAGTGGAGCTGAGTCCATGATCAGATCAGCCATGATCTTATTGAATGGCAGAGCAGGCTCGAGGGGCCATATGACCTACTCCTGTTCCTATTTCTTATATTCTTATAACCTAAAAATTAAAGCTAGGTCATTTAGGGGTGATGTCGGAATGCACTTCTGCACACAGAGGTTATTGGAAACCTGGAACTCTCTCCCCCAAAAAGCTGTTGAGGTTAGGTCAATTGAAAATGTAAAAACTGAGATTGATAGATTTTTGTTATCAAGGGTATAAAAAGTTACGGAACCAGGGAGGGTAGATGGAGTTAAGTTACAGATCAGCCATGATCTAATTGAATGGTGGAACAGGCTCGAGGGGCTGAATGGCCTACTCCTGTACTATGTTGATATATAAATGAAAGTCCTTTCCTTATATGCATATGTTCATCTTGTCTGTTTTAGATGAGAGCTCTGATCACCAGGAATATCAGGCCAGTTTTTGGGCTAGATTTTACACTTTCATGCAGATCACCCAAAAATGGGTGTTATTTCCGGCGTGGATGGTAAAAATGGGTTTTCAGATCGCTGGCTTGTCACCCATTTTCGAAGCCCCTAATCTCCATTTTAAAAATTGGGCGTTGCTGCAAGCAATCTGAAATGGGCGTTAGCGGTAAATCTCTCTGTCCTTCTGCCGTAAAGTGTCACCATCCTTAGCAACGGCATGGCAATGCTCGTTTCCTGTGATTCAGGAGGTCAGGGGTCATTATTACATATGCAGAAGAGGAGACAGAGAGAGGGAGCAGAGAGGGACTGAGAGCGTGTGTGGCTGTGGTGTGTGCTTGTCTGGCTGTTGTGGGAGGCACGAGGGAGATTCACCAGCAGCAAAAAGCCTACTAAGCACCAAGAACATAGTTGGCACCGAGTTTTTGTCCAATAAATAAGATATAACATGGAAGGGATGGAGGAGGCCCTGAAGCTGTTAGCCAGGAACACTGGTGGCAGAGGGCTCCCAATGGTCCCGGAGCGTGCACCCCAAGGTGCCGCACCCACATTGCCAATGACAAATGAGAGCCAGGAGCAACATCTTGCTTCTGGCTCGGAGCATGTTCCCACTTCAGGACCGTCCTCTCCCATATTCGTCCAAGCAGCATTTAGGCCATCACCCGTCACACCCCCTCCAATGAAGCATCGCCTGAGGAGCTCCTCGGCCAGGAGGGGAAGGGGAAGGGGTAGAGGTGGGGTGGAGAAGTGGGGGGGGTGTTGGGGGGTCGGGGGAAGGAAAATCAGGTGCACGGCCGCAGGTTTTGTCTGGGACCTATTTTTAGGTTGCTGCTGCTATTTTGGTGGGAGGTCGGGGCAAGGTCGAGGAGGCTACCTTGTTGGTTTGCATTTGTGTTCTGTTTTGCTGGAAATGGGGACCATTGTAATGATGTAAGTGTGATAAATTTGTTATGGGCTGGGGCAGGGGTGGAGGAAGAGGTGTTTTTTACAGATATAATTATGATTTCAGACAAATGGTCAGATTAAATGTTTTTTATTTAGCATAACCTTGTTGCGCATTGGCTCAGATAGCTGCACCGTTACACACTAGTGATTCCTTAACATGAAAGGGTATAATTACACTTAACTTGAATCAACTTAAACTGTCATCAAGGTGATGCCCACCATTGATGTATCACCTGCACACCCAGCAGTGTGTCAGCCTTGTAAATAACACCAACGTTCTTTCAAGCAAAGCGCTCATTTATCAGCTCCTGTCGCAAGAGTCTTGCAGCTATGAAGCCACCACGGGCCCTTTCCTGCAGTCTACAGGGGGGCGGGGGCATGGCTTCAGTGTCAGCCTGATTGTCTGGGCTGATGTCAGCGTCCAGCTCCTCATCCTCCTCTTCCTCTCTCTCCTGAGGTGGACCGTCAGACCCTTCTGGCAATTCTTTTCCCCTCCTGATAGCCAAGTTGTGCAGCATGGAGCACACCACCGCGAATTGAGCTAACTGTTCAGGGTGGTATTGGAGCTCTCCTCCTGAGTGGTTCAGGCATCTAAAGCGCTGCTTAGACACTCCAATGCTTTTCTCGACGATATTGCGAGTGGCTCTGTGGCTTTCGTTGTAACGCTTCTCGGCTTCGGTGTGGGTGTCACGCAGGGGGGGGTCATCAGCCAGGTGGCGAGGAAATATCCTTTGTCACCAAGCATCCAGCATTGACCTTGTGGCTGATTGTTAAACATGTCAGATACAGTGCTCTCACGCAGGATGTGAACATCATGGATGCTGCCCGGAAATTTAGCATTCACTGCCAGTATAATTTGCTGGTGGTCGACAACGAGTTGCACACAGAGAGTGGAATCCCTTGCGGTTCCTGAAAACCTCTGCATCCTGAAAAGGTGCCCGCATCACGTGTGCCTACAGTCTATTGCTCCCTGCACCCTGGGGAAGTTAGCAATTCAGTACAATCCTAAAGCCCTCGTAGCCTGAGCCTCCCTGGTCATAGGGAAGCTGATAAAGTCCATCCTGCATGTGTACAGGGCTTCAGTGACTTGTCTAATGCAGCAATGTGTGGCATGCTGAGATATACCGCAAATGTCGCCAGCTGAGGTCTGAAAGGAACTCGACGCGTAGAACGACAGTGCCGTGGTGACCTTGACCTCGACGGACAGTGTGGTCCTGATGGTGCTGGCAGGCTGCAGATCTCTCCTGATGAGCTGGCATATCTCACTGATAGCCTCTTTGTGGAAGCGCAATCTCCTAAGGCAGGCGGTGTCGGGCAAGTTGAGATAAGACTGCTTCTCCTTGTACTTGCGGGCAGTGTAACGTCTGGTCCTCCTCATCAGTCTGTCACGTCTTACATTGGGCTCATGATGCTGTCGAGTGCACCTCCTGCCACCTCGACTCTGCAGCAAGTGAGTGGTCATCAAGAGAGGGTGAGAAATGACAGGTCCCATTCCAATAGCTATCTGTTTTCCACCGATTGTTCACAAAGAATGCATGTCCTCACTAAGACACCTAGTAAAGTCCAGTCGTCCACAGTATGAAAAGATGTTTGTTCAGATGTTCACATCACCTCCAAACACCTCCAGAGCATATTCAAACTCCCCCGAGGTTGAAGCAGAGCAGCCTTTTAAATGATGCGACCTGCGATTTAGAACATGGCGTCCATACCGCTGTGAGTAGTTCCGGTTAGTTCCACTTTTTCCCAGTGGTTTTTTTGGCGAGCGATATTGTCGGCGAGATGTGTGCGAGGTGCCAAAAGTAAGGATGGGCGATCTCCTGGGCGTTAGCTTTGGCAAATGTGATATTTGCGACAAAATACAGTGGGCGGTCGGTATTATTCAATCTCGGCATTAATTACTTGCAGAAAGTAATGCTGGTCAATATTATGGGCGTTGGTTTCACCCATTCTGATGATTCCGCCCCAAAAAAGTGGGCGGGCGGTATTATTTTTTCCTGGCGTTACATACATGCGGAAAGTAACACTCGGCGATAAATGTCCGAAAAATGGCCGTCAGTTTCCATTTTATGACTAAATGGGTGTTATCTGGGCGTTACATCTCATTTCAGTGGTAAAATGGACGTTAAGTGGGTGTTATGCATGCAAAAATAATGGAAAATCTAGCCCTTAAAATCATGTTTGATTTTCCACCTGCTACCATTCTGGTGGTAAGGAGACTGAACTGTGAGGAAATAAGTTAACAGATCAAAAGTTAATTCCATTTCACTATTGGTGGATTTAAATCTATGGCCATCATGTTAGAAAAGAAACATTTCCAGTGTTGCATGTGTTGCAAGCAGATTTCAATTGCGATGTCTCAGTCTGTGCCGTCTCCATTCCTGTGTTTACCTTAACAAGAAGAGAAACAGCAAAGCATCCTTGCAAAATCATGATGACAGGGCCAGGCGTATATATATAGACCAAAATTCTCTTTCTGTTGCTATTTGACCTCATTTAAGAATACAAAGGCACTTTCTTAACAGCAAAAGAGTGAATATTTATTGACACAACTTAAGAGTCCAATGTTTTACTATTTTGATCAACGTGTTACCAATGTGGAAGTCTTCATGGGCAACTATTGCCCATGAACCCCACTCAAAATACCTGGGTATCAACCTGGACAGGGCTCTCACCTATCGGCCTCATCTCACCAACACTGACCAAAAATGAGAAACCAGGGCGAATCTGGTCCGGAAACTTGCTGGAACATCATGGGGGAGCACAGCTGTAACACTTTGCCCTGTAACAGTGGCCTTAGTCCACTCTGCTGCAGATACTGCTCTGCCTCATGGTCCTGCCGCTGCCACACAATCGTGGACATGCAGTCATGAGGACAGTGTCAGGGATGCTTAAGTCCACTCCCAGTGCTGTCCCACATTGCCCCGCCTGCAATTTGCTGCAACACCACAGTGCTCCATGTGAAGGAAAATATCATGGGCAACATCGACCCTCCCATTCACGAAGACTTTAAAAAAAAAAACACCAGGAAAATGTTTAAAATCTCGCCAGCCATTCTGTGAAACAAGTCAATATTCATGCAACTGGTATCGACCCGCCATCCAGATGGACGGAATCATGGGACGCATGAAACGTAAGGAACCAACACTGACCCAGCAGCAGAGGTCCCTGGCTTTGACCTCCCTCGAGGACAGCAGACAGCGCCCGACCCAGTCCACACAGGACACGGATAATGAGGCCTCCTCCTCCACAAGTGGAAGGTGAAGGACGACCCGAAGTGCGACTGTGGTCATGAGTCCCAGACCAAGGAACACGTCACATCAAACTGCTCTCTATTGCGGGACGTACCTCATTTCTCTGCTTGGCATCTCAGGAGGCCATTGAATGGAGAGCCAAACTACACATCCCATTATAAGCTTTTCCCATCACACGAAAGTAGTAGTATTGTTCTTCAAGGGAGTTTCATTGTAAAATGTAATTTTAAAATGTAAAGATAAGCATAATGTAGACAAACTTTCTATACTGTTTCCTTAGAAAAGGGATTGAAACTGTTGGATGATTTAAATATTTTAGACAGTAAAGCCTGATCCTCGAGGTTTGATGTGTTTGTAAGTTAAAAAATGAGAGGAGTCAGAACATGCCAAATAACTTTTGCCGAACAAGTCACTGCGTTTCAGAAGCAATTAATGGTGCAAAGTGCTTTGAATTATTTTGGCACAATAAGGTGCTATATCAATGCAAGTATTATTAACCTGTCACTTTGCATGGTTTTATTGTGCCTGATATATTGGTTAGAATTTTGAAGATAATGGCCCTATGTCAGATCACCAATATATATTCAATGTTAAGTATTTCATGCTACACAGTTAAATTACAAGGTCTTAGATCAAGATACCAAGTGGTTATGTTATCGGACTGATCCCTTTTTAGGTTTCTCAATTCTTTGACAATATGTTTAAAATGATGAAGGGTTTAGATCTAGTAAATCAGGTGAAACTGTTTCCAATGGCCAGAGGGTCGATAACCAGAGGGCACAGATTTAAGGTGATTGGCAAAAGAACCCGAGGCGACATGAGGGAAAACTTCTTTATGCACCGAGTAGTCAGGATTTGGAATGCACTGCCTGATAAGGTGGTGGATATGGATTCAATAGTAGCTTTCAAAAGATAATTGGATAAATACTTGGAGGAGAAAAAAGTTACAGGGATATGTGGAAAGAGCGGGAGAATGGGACTAACGGGATTGCTCCTCGAAAGAGTCGGCACAGACTCGATGGGCCGAATGGCCTCTTTCTGTGCTCTTTCTATGATTCTATGATTTGGTACAAAGATTTCCCTAAACTCTCTAGAACCACCAGGAGCAGAGATCTTGGTCAATCTAACCTAGACTCAGCTAAGATCAGCTAACTTAGCTCACACTGAGGACCAAACATTGCACTTTTGTGGCAAGCATAGTTCAACATCTCATTGGCTTAGCCAGTTGCACCAATGGGAGAACACAAAGTCACGTGAAAACTATTATTGTGACGTCATTCCCCCCCCCCCACCCAGCAGTTGTGTGCTGCTATTTTGACAAACTTCTTTGTGGGGCTAGACACAGCAGCTTATAAAGCTGTTTGGCTCAGAACAGAACATGCTACAGAGAGTTACGATGCAGTGAACATTACACTGAACTTGATAACATTTACACAATTGTTGACGGTGAAAGTGGTTGGACTCAAATGAACAACTTATGGTACAAGTTGACGGATTGCAAAAGTTTCTATAGATATGTAAAGAGAAAAAGGTTAGTAAAGACAAACGTAGGTCCGCTGCAGTCAGAATCAGGGGAAGTCATAACGGGGAACAAAGAAATGGCGGACCAATTGAACAAGTACTTTGGTTCGGTATTCACGAAGGAGGACACGAACAACCTTCCGGTTATAAAAGGGGTCGGGGGGTCTAGTAAGGAGGAGGAACTGAGGGAAATCCTTATTAGCCGGGAAATTGTGTTGGGGAAATTGATGGGATTGAAGGCCGATAAATCCCCAGGGCCTGATGGACTGCATCCCAGAGTACTTAAGGAGGTGGCCTTGGAAATAGTGGATGCGTTGACAGTCATTTTCCAACATTCCATTGACTCTGGATCAGTTCCTATGGAGTGGAGGGTAGCCAATGTAACCCCACTTTTTAAAAAAGGAGGGAGAGAGAAAACAGGGAATTATAGACCGGTCAGCCTGACATCAGTAGTGGGTAAAATGATGGAATCAATTATTAAGGATGTCATAGCAGTGCATTTGGAAAAAGGTGACATGATAGGTCCAAGTCAGCATGGATTTGTGAAAGGGAAATCATGCTTGACAAAGCTTCTGGAATTTTTTGAGGATGTTTCCAGTAGAGTGGATAAGGGAGAACCAGTTGATGTGGTATATTTGGACTTTCAGAAGGCGTTCGACAAGGTCCCACACAAGAGATTGATGTGCAAAGTTAGAGCACATGGGATTGGGGGTAGTGTACTGACATGGATTGAGAACTGGTTGTCAGACAGGAAGCAAAGAGTAGGAGTAAATGGGTACTTTTCAGAATGGCAGGCAGTGACTAGTGGGGTACCGCAAGGTTCTGTGCTGGGGCCCCAGCTGTTTACACTGTATATTAATGATTTAGATGAGGGGATTAAATGTAGTATCTCCAAATTTGCGGATGACACTAAGTTGGGTGGCAGTGTGAGCTGCGAGGAGGATGCTGTGAGGCTGCAGAGCGACTTGGATAGGTTAGGTGAGTGGGCAAATGCATGGCAGATGAAGTATAATGTGGATAAATGTGAGGTTATCCACTTTGGTGGTAAAAGCAGAGAGACAGACTATTATCTGAATGGTGACAGATTAGGAAAAGGGGAGGTGCAAAGAGACCTGGGTGTCATGGTACATCAGTCATTGAAGGTTGGCATGCAGGTGCAGCAGGCGGTTAAGAAAGCAAATGGCATGTTGGCCTTCATAGCAAGGGGATTTGAGTACAGGGGCAGGGAGGTGTTGCTACAGTTGTACAGGGCATTGGTGAGGCCACACCTGGAGTATTGTGTACAGTTTTGGTCTCCTAACCTGAGGAAGGACATTCTTGCTATTGAGGGAGTGCAGCGAAGGTTCACCAGACTGATTCCCGGGATGGCGGGACTGACCTATCAAGAAAGACTGGATCAACTGGGCTTGTATTCACTGGAGTTCAGAAGAATGAGAGGGGACCTCATAGAAACATTTAAAATTCTGACGGGGTTAGACAGATTAGATGCAGGAAGAATGTTCCCAATGTTGGGGAAGTCCAGAACCAGAGGTCACAGTCTAAGGATAAGGGGTAAGCCATTTAGGACCGAGATGCGGAGGAACTTCTTCACCCAGAGAGTGGTGAACCTGTGGAATTCTCTACTACAGAAAGTTGTTGAGGCCAATTCACTAAATATATTCAAAAAGGAGTTAGATGAGGTCCTTACTACTAGGGGTATGGCGAGAAAGCAGGAATGGGGTACTGAAGTTGAATGTTCAGCCATGAACTCATTGAATGGCGGTGCAGGCTAGAAGGGCCGAATGGCCTACTCCTGCACCTATTTTCTATGTTTCTATGGTTCTATGTTCAGGGCTCTATGAAAATTGCTGATACTAAAAAATGCTGCAGACCTACCTGCCCAGGGCCAGCTAGCCTCTCCATTGGCTGGCTGTGGGTGGGCAACAGATCTTTGAAATGCTAATCAGGCTGTGCCATTAATTTGCCAGCTCCCGCCCTGCATCCTGATTAAAATTCCGCTCATTGTCAAAGGCGCCGTCCTGTGACTGAGATGTCAAACAGCAGCTTCTAGCGCTTCAGATGGATGATAAAGATATCATTGCACTATGTAATGAATAATAGTGTCCTGGCCAACTTTCCTTCCTCAAGCTATACCAGCACAGATCTCAGTGCTGTTTTTGGGATCTTTTTGACTTTGCTTACATAACGGCAGTTGCTACACTTGAAAGCAATATGTGTACCAATTGTCAGTGTTTCAACATGTTAGGCTGGAATTTGTGATTTTAATTATGGCGGAACTGGCAGCACTTGCCGTCATTACTGTGTAAAACTGAAAGTAACTTCTGGTGTCCGCACATGCGCTAACGCAGAATTCTGAAAGTAGCTGTCAGTTACTCTGCCCCTCCACAGGGTGCGCTGTTGCAGTCTTTGCAGATGCAAGCGACACATAATCAGCAAACTGACATGAACTTTCACTTTTTATGCACTATTTTTGCTAAAATAATGAAAATGTTAAGCCTTGTTTAATCAGGTGTAACTGAGTTTTTAATGATGTACTACGTCTTAAATACTGCTAAACAACCTCCCTGGCTATGATATGCTAATTTTATATGTCTGGAGTCTCATGCCCTCAGAAGAACATTTGAAAATTGCATGATTTTTTTCATAAAGTTTTTAAAAGTTTGTTTATGATACTTCAGTTTCTCCTTTAACCCCATGTGAATGTCCCAATCTTTATTTCACTTTCTGTTCAATGATCAAAATGTGAATTATAATCCCTGCTTTTTACTTCCTGCTTTGCTGTCTGTGGGAATTCTTCAATGTGATTGGCTGATCAGCCTTCCTACTACCTACACTGTTGTTGGACGCTGTAGATGGTACCAAATTTAAAGTCACACTAGAACAGAGGAAACCAATGCTAGCTAAATCTTTGTGGGCAGCTTTTCAAGGTCAGCGGCAAGCGCCGACTGCAAAATCCGAGAGGAGGTTACAGATATAGTGAGGGGTGTAGGGGGCTGGAGGGGGTTACAGAGATAGGGAGGGTTGTAGGGCTGAAGGGGGTTACAGAGATAGGGAGGGGTGTAGGGCTGGAGGAGATTACAGAGATAGGAAGGGGTGTAGGGGCTGGAGGTTGCAGAGATAGGGAGGGGTGTAGGGGGAGCTGGTTACAGAGATAGGGAGGGGTGTAGGAGCTGGACGAGGTTACAGAGATAGGGAGGGTTGTAGGGCTGGAGGTTGCAGAGATAGGGAAGGGTGTTGGGGCTGGAGGTTACAGAGATAGGGAGGGGTGTAGGGCCGGAGGAGGTTACAGAGATAGGGAAGGGGTAGGAGCTGGGGAAGGTTACAGAGCTAGGGAGGGGTGTAGGGCTGGAGGGGGTTACAGAAATAGGGAGGGATGTAGGGCTGGAGGAGGTTACAGAAATAGTGAGGGGCGTAGGGCTGGAGAAGGGTACTGGGATAGGGAGGGGCATAGTGGGAGGGGTTTACAGAGACAGGGGGTGTGTAGCAGGGTGGTGGGGTGGGGTGAGGAGGAGATTACAGAGATAGGGAGGGGAGCAGGGGTTGGAGGGGGTTGCAGAGATATGGAGGGGGTTACAGAGATATGGAGGGGTGTAGGGGCTGGAGGGGGTTACAGAGATAGGGAGGGGTGTAGGGGCTGGAAGAGGTTACAGAGATAGGGAGGCGTGTAGGGGCTTGAGGATCTTACAGAGATAGGGAGGGGTGTATGGGCTGGAGGTTACAGAGATACGGATGGATGTAGGGCCTGGAGGTTACAGAGATAGGGAGTGGTGTAGGGGCTGGAGGTTACAGAGATAGGAAGGGGTGTAGGGGCTGGACAAGGTTACAGAGATAGGGAGGGGTGTAGAGGCTGGAGGAGGTTTCAGAGAGAGGGAGGGATGTAGGGTTGGAAAGGGTTACAGAGATAGGGAGGGGTGTAGGGATTGGAGAGGGTTACAGAGATATGGAGAGGTGTAGGGGTTGGAGGGGGTTACAGAGATAGGGAGGGGTGTAGGGGGAGTGGGTTACTGAAATAGGGAGGGGTATAGCGGGGGGAGGGGGAGGAGGAGGTTATAGAGATATGGAGGGGTGTCGGGGATGGAGGGGGTTACAGAGATAGGGAGTGTGTAGCAGGGTGGTGGGGTGGGGTGAGGAGGAGATTACAGAGATAGGGAGGGGAGCAGGGGTTGGAGGGGGTTGCAGAGATATGGAGGGGGTTACAGAGATATGGAGGGGTGTAGGGGCTGGAGGGGGTTACAGAGATAGGGAGGGGTGTAGGGGCTGGAAGAGGTTACAGAGATAGGGAGGCGTGTAGGGGCTTGAGGATCTTACAGAGATAGGGAGGGGTGTATGGGCTGGAGGTTACAGAGATACGGATGGATGTAGGGCCTGGAGGTTACAGAGATAGGGAGTGGTGTAGGGGCTGGAGGTTACAGAGATAGGAAGGGGTGTAGGGGCTGGACAAGGTTACAGAGATAGGGAGGGGTGTAGAGGCTGGAGGAGGTTTCAGAGAGAGGGAGGGATGTAGGGTTGGAAAGGGTTACAGAGATAGGGAGGGGTGTAGGGATTGGAGAGGGTTACAGAGATATGGAGAGGTGTAGGGGTTGGAGGGGGTTACAGAGATAGGGAGGGGTGTAGGGGGAGTGGGTTACTGAAATAGGGAGGGGTATAGCGGGGGGAGGGGGAGGAGGAGGTTATAGAGATATGGAGGGGTGTCGGGGATGGAGGGGGTTACAGAGATAGGGAGTGGTGTAGGGCTGGATTAGGTTACAGAGATAGGGAGGGGTGTACGGGCTGGAGGAGGTTACAGAGATAGGGAGGTATGTAGGGGCTGGATGAGGTTACAGAGATAGTGAGTGGTGTAGGGGCTGGAGGAGGTTACAGAGATAGGGAGGGGTGTAGGGGCTGGAGGTTACAGAGATACGGATGTGTGTAGGGCCTGGAGGTTACAGAGATTAGAAGGGGTGTAGGGGCTAGACGAGGTTACAGAGAAAGGGAGGAGTGTAGAGGCTGGAGGAGGTTACAAAGAGAGGGAAGGGTGTAAGGCTGGAGGATGTTACAGAGATAGGGAGGAGTGTAGTTGCTAGAGATTGGAGGAGGTTGCAGAAATATGGAGGGGTGTAGGGGCTGGAAGGTGTTACAGAGATAGGAAGGGGTGTAGCAGCTGGAGGAGGTTACAGAGATAGGGAGGGGTGTAGCGGGAGCTGATTACAGAGATAGGGAGGGGTGTAGGGGCTGGAGGAGGTTACAGAGATAGGGAGGGGTGTAGGGGCTGGAGGAGGTTACAGAGATAGTGAGGGGCGTAGGGGGCTGGAGGAGGTTACAGAGATAGGGAGGGCTGTAGGGGCTGGAGGAGGTTACAGAGATAGGGAGGGGTGTATGAGGCTGGAGGAGGTTACAGAGATAGGGAGGGGTGTATGGGCTGGATGAGGTTACAGAGATAGAGAGGGGTGTATGGGCTGGATGAGGTTACAGAGATAGGGAGGGGTGTAGGGGCTGGAGGAGGTTACAGAGATAGGGAGGGGTGCATGGGCTGGATGAGGTTACAGAGATAGGGAGGGGTGTATGGGCTGGATGAGGTTACAGAGATAGGGAGGGGTGTAGTGCGCAACAAAAATATATTCCAGTGCAAAAGAAGGCGGTAAGAGAAGGGATAACCAGCCGTGAATAACCAAGGAAATAAAGGAGAGTATCAACTCAAAGACCAATGCGTTAAAGGTGGCCAAGATTAGTGGGAAACTAGAGGATTGGGAAAATTTTAAACAACAGCAAAGAATGACTAAAAAAGCAATAAGGAAAGGAAAGATAGATTACGAAGGTAAACTTGCGCAAAACATAAAAACAGATAGTAAAAGCTTTTACCGATATATAAAACGGAACAGACTGACGAAAGTAAATGTTGGTCCCTTAGAAGATGAGAAGGGGGATTTAATAATGGGAAATGTGGAAATGGCTGAGACCTTAACAATTATTTTGCTTCGGTCTTCACAGTGGAAGACACAAAAACCATGCCAAAAAATTGCTGGTCACAGGAATGTGGGAAGCGAGGACCTTGAGACAATCACTATCATGAGGGGGGTAGTGCTGGACAGGCTAATGGGACTGAAGGTCGACAAGTCCTCTGGTCCCTGATGAAATGCATCCCAGGGTATTAAAAGAGATGGCAGAAGTTACAGCAGATGCATTTGTTATAATCTACCAAAATTCTCTGGACTCTGGGGAGGTACCAGTGGATTAGAAAGCAGCTAATGTAACGCCTCTGTTTAAAAAAGGGGGCAGACAAAAGGCAGGTAACTATAGGCCGGTTAGTTTAACATCTGTAGTGGGGAAAATGCTTGAAGCTATCATTAAGGAAGAAATAGCAGGACCTCTAGATAGGAATAGTGCAATCAAGTAGACGCAGCATGGATTCATGAAGGGGAAATCATGTTTAACTAATTTACTGGAATTCTTTGAGGATATAACGAGCATGGTGGATAGAGGTGTACCGATGGATGTGGTGTATTAGATTTCCAAAAGGCATTCGATAAGGTGCCACACAAAAGGTTACTGCAGAAGATAGAGGTACGCGGAGTCAGAGGAAATGTATTAGCATGGATAGAGAATTGGCTGGCGAACAGAAAGCAGAGAGTCGGGATAAATGGGTCCTTTTCGGGTTGGAAATCGGTGGTTAGTGGTGTGCCATAGGGATCGGTGCTGGGACCACAACTGTTTACAATATACATAGAAACATAGAAACATAGAAAATAGGTGCAGGAGTAGGCCATTCGGCCCTTCTAGCCTGCACCGCCATGCAATGAGTTCATGGCTGAATATGCAACTTCAGTACCCCCTTCCTGCTTTCTTGCCATACCCCTTGATCCCCCTAGTAGTAAGGACTTCATCTAACTCCCTTTTGAATATATTTAGTGAATTGGCCTCAACAACTTTCTGTGGTAGAGAATTCCACATGTTCACCACTCTCTGGGTGAAGAAGTTCCTCCTCATCTCGGTCCTAAATGGCTTACCCCTTATCCTTCGACTGTGACCCCTGGTTCTGGACTTCCCCAACATTGGGAACATTCTTCCTGCATCTAACCTGTCTAAACCCGTCAGAATTTTAAACATTTCTATGAGGTCCCCTCTCATTCTTCTGAACTCCAGTGAATACAAGCCCAGTTGATCCAGTCTTTCTTGATAGGTCAGTCCCACCATCCCTGGAATCAGTCTGGTGAACCTTCGCTGCACTCCCTCAATAGCAAGAATGTCCTTCCTCAAGTTAGGAGACCAAAACTGTACACAATACTCCAGGTGTGTCCTCACCAAGGCTCTGTACAACTGTAGCAACACCTCCCTGCCCCTGTACTCAAATCCCCTCGCTATGAAGGCCAACATGCCATTTGCTTTCTTAACCGCCTGCTGTACCTGCATGCCAACCTTCAATGACTGATGTACCATGACACCCAGGTCTCATTGCACCTCCCCTTTTCCTAATACATAGATGACCTGGAAGAGGGGACAGAGTGTAGTGTAACAACATTTGCAGATGACACAAAGATTAGTGGGAAAGCAGGTTGTGTAGAGGACACAGAGAGACTGCAAAGAGATTTGGATAGGTTAAGTGAATGGGCTAAGGTTTGGCAGATGGAATACAATGTCGGAAAATGTGAGGTCATCCACCTTGGAAAAAAAAACAGTAAAAGGAAATATTATTTGAATGGAGGGAAATTACAACATGCTGCGGTGCAGAGGGACCTGGGGGTCCTTGTGCATGAATCCCAAAAAGTTAGTTTGCAGGTGCAGCAGGTAATCAGGAAGGCGAATTGAATGTTGGCCTTCATTGCGAGAGGGATGGAGTACAAAAGCAGGGAGGTCCTGCTGCAACTGTATAGGGTATTGGTAAGACCGCACCTGGAGTACTGTGTGCAGTTTTGGTCAGCTTACTTAAGGAAGGATATACTGGCTTTGGAAGGGGTACAGAGACGATTCACTTGGCTGATTCCAGAAATGAGGGTGTTACCTTATGATGATAGATTGAGTTGACTGGGTCTTTACTCGTTGGAGTTCAGAAGGATGAGGGGTGATCTTATAGAAACATTTAAAATAATGAAAGGGATAGACAAGATAGAGGCAGAGAGGTTGTTTCCACTGGTAGGGGAGACTAGAACTAGGGGGCACAGCCTCAAAATACGGGGGAGCCAATTTAAAACCGAGTTGAGAAGGAATTTCTTCTCCCAGAGGGTTGTGAATCTGTGGAATTCTCTGCCCAAGGAAGCAGTTGAGGCTAGCTCATTGAATGTATTCAAGTCACAGATAGATAGATTTTTAACCAATAAGGGAATTAAAGGTTACGGGGAGAGGGAGGGTAAGTGGAGCTGAGTCCACGGCCAGATCAGCCATGATCTTATTGAGTGGCGGAGCAGGCTCGAGGGGCTAGATGGCCTACTCCTGTTCCTAATTCTTATGTTCTTATGTAGGGCTGGAGGAGATTACAGAGATAGGGAGGGGTGTAGGGGCTGGAGGCGATTACAGAGATAGGGAGAGGTGTAGGGGCTGGAGGAGGTTACAGAGATAGGGAGGGGTACAGCAAAAATTTACAAACTGGAGAACATGGGACATTAAATAAAAATGCTTTAAATAAGAAATGATTTTTGCTCTTGATGAGAAATCATTTGCTCTTGACATATACAGCAGCACAGTGAAATAGCAAACGGAAGAACATAGCACACCAGCCTGGTTCAATGTACCTGTTTGGTTTGGTACCCGAGCCAGCACAACAGAAGGTAAAAAAGTATCCATCGCAATTAATCAAAATTTCCCCACTTTGAATTACCCTTCAGTGATCATAGAAACAGCTGTAAACAACTGCTAACAGACAGTGTGCATAGCCAACAAGGTATCAGCCAATTAGATTTGTATTCTCTCCTTACATGACTCAGAAACCAATTATTTCTTTTAAAAATAGGTTTGGCTACCCGAGCTCCATTTGATCTTCCTTGGTCTAACTAAAGATAAAGATAAGATACAACAGTATTTTAAGATATGACGCTGGGTGCGTGAAAATGCTTTGGGCCTTTTCTGAGGGGTGCGATACGGAGCTATATAAATATAATCATTTGTTCCTTTGCTTTTACTGTTAACCTTAAAATCTAATACCTCTACTTTAGTCACCATAGTAACAGTAATACAATACAATCCAAACTGAGCCATTCAGGTGGTTAACGACAGGGTGGGGGAAAAGGAGGAGGTAACTCATATTTTGTCTTTTAAAATTACAAGTATGATTTTCAGTCAGCATTAACCCTGGCCATCAGCTGAAGTTACTGTTGTGCATATGTGTTTATAGTTTACGCAACTTCTTCTTTTACATCGTTTTTCTACAAATCTCATGCTGGAGCTAATGATTACATTTTATTGTTATTATGATTCAAAAATGACTAATTTAACAGAAATTCTAAAAAAACACAATTTCCATGGGGCATATTATTAGTTAAAGTTTTAATCAGCTTTATGTGCTCAACAAATAGATTGACCTTTCTTGAGACAGCTTTAACCGTAATCGTTACTTACTCAAAAAAACACCTGTGGAGATGGACAAGAAATTGTGAGTACAGTTATCAAGTGGAAACAGCTGAATGGTTGGCCTAAACACTGCGCACTTCCATTGCTAATTCCTCATAATCTCACTGTATTGTCTTACCGCTATTGGCTAGCTGTCATAAAACTCAGCGAATCTTAAACAAAAGTCAGTTACATTACTGGCCAAAAATTGTGTGTTGTGCCTTTTTAAAATGACTAACAGGCAATGTTCCCAGTAAGCTACGTGTGTGTGTGTGGCCGCGCAGTTATCTGCAAGGTCCCTAGCAGGCCGCTCACCGGCTTTTACACGGACAGAAATCTAATGGGACCTCTTTAATAGGAACAGGCCACGGAGAACAAAGTGCATCTTACAGGGAACATTGCCTACAGGTGAAAACTAGATTAATTTGTACGAATTTGATTTTTTTATATAAATGGGCTAAGGAACAATGAAACAATCATTGCAATTCAAATCTTTAATACAGTGTCTCTACATTTTTGTTGCTGTATGGTGGAGGAGTTCATTGCAAATAAGTTGAGCAGCTAAATTTTTTAATTACTAAATTGCCTTAAACTGTTCTAATAAAAAATTAACAAATCAACTCACCTTTGAAAGGAAAATCACCTTTACTCAGCATACAATAATTCAAGACAGATATAATATATTTTACTCTCAGTGGAGATGTTTAGTATTCCTAAGATCGTTGGCTAAAAAAATCAGAACTAGAAAACAATGGTAATCGCACAACTGAGAAGCGATTGTCAACACAGTCCTTGCACCCTCTGGGTGAAAATAGTTCTCCTCAACTCCCCTCAAATCCTTCCGTTAATCTACCTCCCCCTTAAATGAGGGCTCATCCAGGATGTTAAAATAAGAAATGGAAAACAAAAAAAAATCATCATTTCCTCCTTAACTTTTGTACACAAGAAAATAAAAAAATTGCAATGTGAGTAGGACGCTGGTCAGGTGGAAAATCGAGCTGTTGGAGAAGTTTCCTATTAAAGTGTAACTCTAGCTTCAACAGCAGCAGCCCTTTGTATAGAACCTTTAATGCAACAAAATCTCCTAAAGCACTTCACAGAGGAGTTGTGGGAATAGATACCCAACCAGGAACTGGCAGAGTTACAGCAGGTGATTGAAAAGATGGCTGAAACGTTAGGTTTTGCAGATGCTTTTAAAGGTGAGGCAAGAGGTAGCAAGCCTGAAGGATTTAGGAGCAATACAGGAACAGGTGAAGGCCATTCAGCTCTTCGAGCTTCTTTCAGCATTCATTAGATAATGGCTTATTTGTACCTCATCTCCATTTACCTGCCTTTTCTCCATATCCCTAGAACCACTTACCGAACAACAATCTATCACACTCAGACCTGAAAACTTCAATTTATCCAGAACCCACGGCCTTTTGTGAAAGATAGTTCCACAACCTTTTGTATCAAAAAGTGCTTTCTGATTTCACTCCTGAAAGACAGCTTTAATTAAAGGACGCGACTGCTGCCAACGAACTGGAAGTGGTTGCCCATGCGCAGTCCCAGTGTTATTCTTTTGTTTGTTGTCGCCAGACTTCCCAAAATGAGGACGAAAGAAGCGGATTTAGAGAAGTGCCCATCTAGAAGAATGAGTGATGGATATTTTTCAAATGATGCACATTTTTAATTTGATTTGCATTTCTTTAAATAAAATTATTTCCCAAGGGGGGGAAAAAACGCTTGCGCTGTCTTTTACGCAGACCTCCTTGTCTGATGTGAATGTTATTTTTTAAATTTGTAATCTGACAATTATGCACAGAATGCTTCTGCACAGCTTCTAGTCGCTTCCAGTTCGTTGGCAGGAGTCACTGCATTGATTTTAAGATGATACCCCATTGATCTGGATTTCCATACCAGAGGAAATAATTTCTCTCTGTTACTCCATTGAATCCCCTTTTAAACACCTCAATTAGCTGACCCTAACTTTCTAAATTTAAGGGAATACAAACCAAGTTTGTGCAAATTGTCCTTGTATATGTAACCCTTTTAGCCCTGATATGTCGAAGATCAATATATGTATCCTGAGGTGCAGACCCCAGCACTAAATGCAGTGCTCCAGATGAGGTCTGACCGAGACTCTGTACAACTGAAGCATAACTTTCTCATTTTTGTATTCTAACCCCTTTGAGGTAACGGCCAACACCCCATTCGCCTTTTTGATTACTTTTTGCATCTGTACACTAGCTTTTAGTGATGTGTGTACATAGACACCTAAATCTCTTTGCTCCTCCACAACTTCTACTCTCTCACCATTAAAATAAAATTCAGATTCGTCTTTTGCAGATCCAAAGTGGATGACCTCACATCTCCCCATATTGAATGCCACCTCCCACACTTTTGCTCACTCACTTAGTCTGTCTATGTCCCTTTATAATTTTCTGTTCTCATCCACACGACTTAGTGGCTCAGACTTTGCGGTCAGTGGCAAAATGACGGCGCTCGCCCGCCGCTGACCTCGAAGAAAGCTGCCCACAAAGATCTAGCAATCCCTGTGGTATTGATTTCACTTAGTTTGATTCTGGGCCAAGTCTAGGGGATCTCCAGCATGCAACAACAGTCAATCACATTGAAGAATTCTCACAGGCAACAAACCAGGAAGTAAAATGCACTAATTATCCTTCACTTTTTAATCATTTTACAGAGAGCAAAATAAAGATTGGGACATACACATGGGATTAAGGTAGAAGCTGAAATATCATAAACAAACTTTAAAAACAATATTTTTTATTATGTAAAAAAATGTGGAATTTTTATCATAATAGAAAAAATTGACATTCCACAAATATAATATTAGTTTTTCAGGGCCAGAGAGGCCATTCAGCAGTAATTATGACTTAGTACACCATTAAAAATCCAGTTACACCTTATTGAAGCAGGCTTAAATTTTGGGAGTTTTTTTAACAGGGATATTATAGTGTAAAAGGGGACGTTCTCATCAGTTCAGTGATTTCTCCGAGATTGGCATCTGCGGGGACTTCCACAGTGCACCCGTGGAGGAGCAGGGATCACTAACAGCACCATTTGAATTTTTGCGTTTAACTGCGCATGTGCGGACACCATGGGCCCGAGATTGCCCCAGCGGGAAATTGGGGAGGGCAGTTCGAATTATCAGGAAAATTTACTGCCCGGTGGGAATCAGAGGTAAGAGCCGGAACATTCGGCTCTTTAATTCTGACACCTTCTCGCAGTGCTTTGGGGCACTGTTTGAGGCAGTGTAGGGGAGGTTTGTGTGCCGCGTCACACTGGCATGTCGCAATGTTCTTCCCCTTCACTTAAAGGGGAGGGATGCTGCAAGGCCAACGTGGAGCCCACTGGGCCACCAGGGAGGGGTTCGGACAGGCCAGTGGCCCGGTACCCAAGAGGGGGTGCCCGGCTGTCCATTGGCGGCCCGGCCGAACCAGCTTCCGCCATTGTTGGGCCGTCTCAGGAGTCAACTGACAATTAAAACAAAATGGCGGTCGCGGCGGTGCACCCTTCCCTTTAAGGGTGGCGGCACTGCCCAGCCACTGGCAGCTTCCGGCTGCACAAAGCCGTCGTGGGTACCAACTGCCAGCAGTCGCACTCCTACGGGCAATTTCCCCCACGGGGCGGAAACAGTGTCACCACTGGGCGATACGGGATCCGTGTGCCGGGTGGGGCGGAAACACGGGCCATGGCGGAAACCCGTTCCCGCCGCCCCCGGCCCTGGGTTGGCCCTGCTGCCTGTCGCTGGGCGGAAAGGCGTTACCACCCCGTTAGGGGATCCAAAGAGGAGTTCTACAAAGGACCAAGAGATTGATTAAGAGGGGAAAAATAGAGTATGAGAGTAAACTTGCAAGGAACATAAAAACTGACTGCAAACGTTACTACAAGTACGTGAAAAGAAAAAGATTAGTGAAGACAAATGTAGGGCCTTTACAGACAGAAATGGAAGAATTTATAATGGAGAACAAGGAAATGGCAGAACAATTAAATAAATACTTTGGTTCTGGCTTCACGGAAAAGGACACAAAACGTCCCAGAAATGCTAGGGAACCAAGGGTCTAGTGAGCAAGAGGTATTAAAGGAAATGATTATTAGTAAGAAAATAGTGCTGGAGAAACTAATGGGACTGAAGGCCGATAAATCCCCAGGGCCTGATGATCTGCATCCCAGGGTAATAAAAGAGGTAGCCATGGAAATAGTAGATGCATTGATTGTCATCTTCCACAATTCTATAGATTATGGAACAGTTCCTGCAGATTGGAGGGTGGCAAATGTAACCCCACTATTTAAAAAAGGAGGGAGAGCGAAAACGGGGAACTACAGACCGGTTAGCCTAACATCAGTAGTAGGGAAAATGCTAAAGTCTATTATAAAGGATGTGATAACGGGACACTTAGATAATATTAACGGGATTAGACAAAGTCAACATGGAAGGAAAATCGTGATTGACAAACCTACTGGAGTTTTTGGGGATGTAACTGATAGAATAGATAAGGGAGAGCCAGTGGATGTAGTGTATTTGGATTTTCAGGAGGTCTTTGATAAAGTTCCACATAAGAGGTTAGTGTGCAAAATTAAAGCACATGGGATTGGCGGTAATGTATTGGCATGGATTGAAAATTGGTTAACTGACAGGAAATAGAGAGTAGGAATAAACGAGTCTTTTTCGGGGTGGCGGGCAGTGACTAGTGGGGTACCACAGGAATCAGTGCTGGGGCCCCAGCTATTCACTATATATATATATATATTATATATAAATGATTTCGATGAGGGAACCAAATGTAATATTTCCAAGTTTGCTGATGACACAAAACTAGGTGGGATTGTGAGTTGTGAGGAGGATGCAAAGATGCTGCAAGGTGATTTAGGTAGGTTGAGTGAGTGGGCAAACACATGGCAGATGCAGTATAATGTGGATAAATGTAACGTTATCCACTTTAGTAGGAAAAACATAAAGATAAAGTATTATTTAAATGGTGATAGCTTGGGATGTGTCGATGTACAGAGGGACTTGGGTATCCTTGTACACCAGTCATTGAAAGCAAACATGCAGGTGTAGCAAGCAGTTAGGAAGGCAAATGGTATGTTGGCCTTCATTGCAAGAGGATTTGAGTACAGGAGCAAGGATGTCTTACTACAGTTATACAGGGCTTTGGTGAGACCACACCTGGAGTATTGTGTGCAGTTTTTGTCTTCTTACCTAAGAAAGGATATACTTGCCATAGAGGGAATGCAGTGAAGGTTCACCAGGCTGACTCCTGGGAAGGCAGGACTGTCGTATGAGGAGAGATTGGGTCGACTAGGCCTGTATTCACTAGAGTTTAGAAGAATGAGAGGGGATCTCATTAAAACGTATAAAATTCTGATGGAGTTGGACAGACTGGATGCGGAAAGGATATTTCCCCTGGTTGGGAAGTCGAGAACAAGAGGTCACAGTCTCAGGATATGGAGTAGGAAATTTATTACTGAGGTGAGGAGAAATTTCTTCACTCAGAGGGTGGTGAACCTGTGGAATTCTCTACCGCAGAAGGCTGTGGAGGTCAAGTCACTGAATATATTTAAGAGGGAGATAGATAGATTTCTAGACACAAAAGGCATCAAGGGATATGGGGAGAAAGCGGGAATATGGTGTTGAGATAGAGGATCAACCATGATCATATTGAATGGCGGTGCAGGCTCGAAGGGCCGAATGGCCTACTACTACTCCTAATCTCTATGTTTGTATATAATGGGCCTTAAAGAAGAGGACAATTCCCCCCCCCCCCGATGTTGCTGTCAGTTTTATAGGGTACGGCTAACGCTGACAGTTTTGCAAAATCTGGGCCACTGTGTCTCCTAATTTAGCGCAATTTGCAAACTTTTATATACAACTCTCTATTCCTTCATCCACGTCATTGATGTATATGGTAAAAAGCTCCAGTACGGGTCCCCGGGGAACACCACTTGTCACATCCCACCAAGCAGAGACTGGTCCCAATCCCTACTCTTTGTCTCTTAGCTCCCAACCAATTACCAACCTGTGTCACAAGGTTACCTCTAATCCCGTGCACTTTCATTTTTACTAACAATCTCTTGTGTGGAGCCTTATGAAATGCCTTTTGGAAGTCCATATCGATGGCATCCATAGACATTCCCCTGTCCACCATGCTATCGATCTCCTCAAAAAATTCAGCTAGATTAATCAGACATGCCATTCACAAATCTACTCTCTTTGATTAGCTAATACTTGTCCAAGTGTTCAGTCACTCTGTCCCTGAAGATAGATTCCTATAGCTATCCCACAACTGATGTTAAACTGCCTGGTCTGTAGTTACCTAGTTTCTCTCTCTCTCCCTTCTGATTTGAGTGACATCAGCAATTTTAAAATACAAAGGCACAATTCCTAAATCTAGAGAGCTTTAAAAGTTATAGTTATTGTACCTCACCTATTTGTATTAGCACCCTGGGGTGGAAACCATTAGGCCCTGGATATTTTTATGTTAATTTCCATTATTTTCTCAACTACCATTGTGTTACTTATTTTAAATCCACTAAATTCCTCCCCTTGACTTATTTTAAGGTTTCCAAGTCGCACTGGTATTTTGTCCATGTTCCTCTTCCATGAAAACAGATAAAAATTACTCATTTAACAAAAGCAAAGGGAATGAAGGGATATGGGGATAGGGCAGGAAAGTGGAGTTCAGGTAAGATCAACCATCATCTCAATGTGGTGGAGCAGGCTCGGGGGGCCATATGGTCTACTCCTGTTTCTATTTGTTAAGTTCTTCTCTGCCATTTCCTTATTCTAGTCTCACCTGCATCTGTCTTTAATCGAGCCACATTCCTCGTTACCACTCTCTTTCTCTTGAGAAATTTATGAAAACTTTTGCTTTTAGCTTTGATATCCCCTGCAAGTTATTTTTTATACTCTCTTTTTGCATCTCTTACCACTTTCTTTCTATCCCTTTGTTGTTTTTTATAGCTCTCCCATGCCAATTGCCACTTTTCCTTGTGCTTGTGGAAGAGTGTTCTTTTCACTTGACATTGTCTCTTACCTCATTTTCTGGCCACGTTTACTAATGAAGGAACTGGAGTCGTCTATTCAGCCCCTCGAGCCTGTTCGAGCATTCAATGAGATCATGGCTGATCTGTATCCTAGCTCCATCCACTCGCCTTGGCTCCATATCAATTGGCTAGCTACTGATCTCAGATTTAAAATTATTAATTGAGCCAGCATCTACTGCTTTTTGTGGGAAAGTGCTCCAGACTTCTACTCCCCTTTGTGTGAAGAAGTGTTTCCTAACTTCTCTCCTGAATGGCCTGGCTCGGATTTATAGGTTATGTTCCCTCGTCCAAGACTCCCCCACCAGCAGAAAACGTTTATCTCCACCTACTCTATCAAAATCCTAAACACCTCAATCAAATCACCCCTTAACTTTCCATATTCCAGGGAATGTCTCCTCATAATCTAACCCTTGGAGCCTTGGTAACGATTTGGTGAATCAGCATGGCCAGATCCAAGGAACTTTATTAAATGCCTTCTGGAAGTCCATTTAGGTAACATCCATAGACACTCCCCTGTCCAAGTGGAGCTTTTGCCTTTTAGGGATATGTTTTGTACCATATCAAGGACTTCCCACTGTTTGTCCGTAGGTTTACCCATTAGCACTGTGATCAAATCATTCCTCATTCCTGCAACATGTGTCTTACTTAAATTTAAAACATTGGTTTTGATTCTCCTTCTCCCTCTCAGACCTAAGATAAGATTCTTTCATATTATGGTCACTATTCACACAATGTTTCCATTCCGGATTCAAGAAGGGAATTCCAGATTGAGGGCCATGATAGCTGACATCCATATACCCGAGTGTGAAGAGCGGAAGGAGAGAGCTGGGATGCAGGGTTGGAGGTGGTTGCAGAAGGAGGGTGAGACAGGCTGTGGAGGGATTTGTAACTGAGGACAAGTATTTTGAAATCATATCTTGGGGGAATGAGAAACCAATGGATGTTGGCAAGAACAGAAGTGATAAGTGAGTGGGACTTTGTATACGATAGCATTGCGGCACAGTTTTAGAAGAGTTTGGGTTTGTTTTGGCTGGAGTTCAGGAAGCTCGCAAGAACAATGTTGCAGAGCTATGAGGTGATAAAGGCAGGTAGCGAGACAGAAAAAGCAGAAAAAAATTAAGTGTAACTCAGTTCCACTGAACTCCCACTCAATCATGACCATGATCTATTTTCAAATTGAGGCTGAATGGGCATCAGAAGCTCCTTTGGAAGTACGTGGGTGTAATGTATGGACCTGTGTATGCTCACAGGTTTGTAGAGCTGTTACATTGTAAGTGGCTTAACTAGTCACGTGATGTCCACAAGACTCAATAAAACCTCAGTCAGCTGAATCTAGGTCATCCACGATGAGGTTGCAGTTGTGAGCCTAGTGGATGAACTGGTTATGTGTAGTGTGATTGTTAAACCTTTGTTAATAAACCAACTAGTTCTTAATAGCAATGTGTTGCTATGAATTCGATAGCAAAGAACCCATGAAGCTAATACAATACAGTGGGTGTTTCATTAACATATTAAAAAGGGTGTGTGGAATGGCTCTGTGCCATGTCCAGCCCCAGGGACACGCTGGACAACACATCTCCAGCATGCCAGTGAGACCTGGCTAGGGAAAAAACTTTGGATGGCCCTACAGGCCTGTGAGTATTTAAAAGCTCCACCCACTGTCAACGTAAGTATATTAGGGTTTTGAAAGTCCCATCTTGTAGCTTTTTCTTTGTTCCCGGTTGGCACTTAGGCTTTCATGAGCCTCATCAGCAGATGCAATTATATATCTTACCCTTCAGCCTGGCCTGCCAATTCTTAATCCCTTTCCCTTCAGCCTTGGCAAAGATTGCTCATTGGTTGAGAGATGTCTTTTAACGATCCCCAGAAGCTATTGAAATTTTCCTCCCCTTTAATTGATCACAGTGCTAATGGGTAAACCTACGGACAACCATCAAAGAATCAGTGGAGCTTGCACGTGGAATTGTGAATCATTCTGCAAATATTTGAAGCAGACAGTGTATGTTTTTAGTTCTTATCTGGCAGCTTTTAAAGCAGGGCAAACTAAAATATTGAGTAGCCTTGCACCCAAAGTAGGAAATAACCCTGTGCAAGATTTATCGCGTCAATGACGAAAGAGACAAAAATCTGCATCAATGACAAGCAGTGTCACAGTACCTTCTGTGCACGCTCTATGCTGATGAATGGATATTGCAGACGGGTAGGACAGTACCTGCAGTGCAGTTGGCCGATTATGGATCTTCCGTGGAATACAATTACCTGTAACTACACGATAATAGTACAACTGTAAGAGCACGCATTGTGCACCTTCGAAACCGCAAATAAAAACAGAAAAAGGCGAAATTTACAAATGACTTGGCCGCTGCCAATGAGAAAGGAACAGGTGAGTCTGACACAATGCAGCCACACATCCTGTCGATTACTGTATAACGTGATTGTGTCTGTAGATAAATCTGTTTGAAACGAACATGACTGAAAATGAAATATGTGGCACCTGGAACCCCCTGCCCCCCACGACGTTACAATGATGTCATGCTTTTCGTTCGAACAGGATTACCCTTGAGAAATCCCTACCGGTAAGCATGCGTTGTTTCTGCTGTTGTGTCGTTACCTGCCCACACATTCGAACCTTCACAGATGATTTTAATTTTCCAGTGGCATTTAGTAGCATCAGAGGGGGGAGGGGAGACGGGAAAAAACCTGCACAGATACCAAGTTTAATTTGGGTGATGAAGATTAAACGATAAGCTATTGTGTAGGTGACCATATATAAATATACGCAGAACATTCCACCTCTTGCTAGTGTGTGAAAATGTGTTCTCTGATAGAAGTGAATAATCCTGAAGGCAGAGCCCTGGATTGGAGATCCCAGAACAGACACATGAGCTTTATAAATGTGGCCTGCTTAGCGCTCAGTCTCATTTCTACTGCAATATCTATAGGCGCTTTAGTCATTTACAGAACAGTGAGTAGTGGTCACTTTTTAATTTTTAAAACTGTGTTCTTCCTTTAATGTATAGTTGTCGGGTCATTTAACCTGGTCCGCTGTACCTTTCCAGTGCTTTGCTAATTTTATCTTAACAAGATTTAAAAGTAAGAAATCACAGTGCTGTGCACTCTGTTGTAGTCCATTCAGCCTAAGACCGAATACAATGTGACTAATATGTGATTGCGTTAAGTTTGACATCAGAATGTAAACCAGAAGAAATATTGTTCCACCGAGTAATTTATTACAAGGGGTGACGATTCTACTAATGTGATTAGTAATGGATTTCTTAGATGAAGTATTTCATCGAGTAGTATATTGTTCACCGTTTTGAGCTATTTCAGTTTCGAACAGGTGATTCAGAACACTGTCACTATGCAAATAAAATTTGGGTTTGTGTACCGATCTAATATTTTGAACATCTTTTGGATTGGCAGCAATGAGACAGCACAGGGCAATCTTCAAAGCATGTGGTCAGCATTCATCTGTCTGTATCTGAAGTGGTATTCATATTGTTCTTAATTCGATTCAGAACACAGGCAATTAACCAAGTAAAAGGCAAGGCAAGGGAAGTGTCCGGATAGAATTCTGTGAAAACTTTCTTGAACTATACCACAAAGTATCAGCGCAGAATTGAAACAGGATGAGATCGGGAAAGGATTTTGAAATGTGTTGAGTAATGATGAATTGAACTGAATACAGTTAAACAACTCAAGGAGATCCTGGTCAGAGAAATGTCTTAAAGAAATGTCTTAAACTGGGACGAGGGGAAGAGCTTTATTACAATGTAGGTTTGTAGTAACAAAGATTGTTACAAGGAGGTTTCGTTCTAGTGGAGAATTTAAGGTAACTTTCAGTGGAACATGTATGGGCACGTGAAGCATTACAGAACATGGATGGCATTATACCCACTAGGGGGCGATGGTTATCAGTCACGACTTTAGAAAGAGGCGTTAATGCATACATGGAATGACAACTCTGTAGCAAACACTATAATAGATACTTAAATACTTCTTTTGTGCTATAATTCTTAAATCATTTACTTTTAATTGGAACACTTTGAAAAGCTGCAGGATGTTGCAATTTTCATTCACATCAACTAAGAGAGTATTAAGGCAGATAATTAAAACAGATTATCTGGCCATTTTTGCATTGCTGTTTGTGGGAGCTTGCTGTGCACAATTTGGCTGCCGTGTTTCTACATTACAACAGTGACTGCACTTAGAAAAGTACTTCATTGGCTGTAAAGTGCTTTGGGACGTCCGGTGGTTGTGAAAGAAAGACTTGCATTTTTATAGCACCGTTCACAATCACCGGATGTCTCAAAGCACTTTACAGCCAATGACATGTTTTCTGAAGTGTTGTCATGGCAGCCAATTTGCACACAGCAAGCTCCCACAAACAGCAATGCTGATGATGACCAGATAATTTGTTTTTGCAATGATGATTGGGTGAAAATATTGGCCAGGATAGTGCTCTTCTTCGAAATTATGCCATGGGAATTTTTACATTACCCGAGAGCAGACAGGCCTCAGTTTATCATCTCACCCAGCACAGCGAGTGTCAACCTAGGTTTTTGTGCTCAAGTCTCTGGAGAGGGATTTGAACCCCCAACCTTCTGACTCAGAAGCGAGTGTGCTGCCCACTGAGCCACAGCTAACACTGTAGACAGTGTGATTATAAATGCAAGTCTTTCTTTCTTATAATAATGATTGATTTATATAATTACTGTTTGAATTGTATACGGGTTGCAATTACAGCAAGATTCACTGAACCTCACACTTGCTCAGTGTATATTTCCCCCATTTATTTTAGTAGTGCTAAATGTTCCACTCAAAGCAAGTTTTCCCCTTGCCGATGTAATTTTTCTTTTTAGAAACCATTTCACAACAGCATTTCCCACCGAATTAAAGAGAAAGTAACGTGGTGGGTGAATCAGCCTCTTGTTAGTGTGTCCCGTGCGAGTATGGTCAGCTCGAGTGTGGTTGGCAGAAGGTCACTTACTCCTTCTCCCACTCAGGCAGGTATGTTGTTCAATATGGTTGGAAATATAACTTGGAAAATGGTGGAATGAGAAAAGCAAAGACTTAATAACCAAAAGGAATAGTTACTAATCTATTGCTCAGAGGTCCGCTGGTTGTTTGAAAAATTGTGCTGAAAACTTTTAAAAAATCGAAGGTTTTAAATCCTTCAAATAACATATTCTTGTGGCTGTTGCAGTTGGAGACAGCATAGTCCATGGCACGGTTGTCCATGGCACGAAGGGAAAACAAGAGGGACATATATTAATTTTGGGGATGGGGGTATCTCAAAATCAACCTGAAATGGAATAATATTTGATCCTTATTATCTATGTTTAATATATTAAGATCTACAACAGCATTCAATATTGTTTCAAACAAGATATTTTCTTTATCGATATCACAAAGGAATATGATACAACCGGGCTGATCACAATGGCTGGTGCTCACTTTGCTCTGTGATTATTATCGAAGAGTCTGTTTTAAGTTTCACGTGTAGTTTACTGCTTAGCGTTCTTTTTAAAAGGAAATAGTTTGAGACGTATACTGTTATGTATAAAGTCTTGAGATCATTATTAACAGTGGCTGTGAAAGTTCCTGCTAAGACTAATTACTGGGCTGGTGCAGCGCATCATGAACGAGAGAAGGCAGGTTTTTAACCTGCGATTCTCCACACCATGATTTCTTGATCTTGGCCATGCCACTTAAACATAGAAACATAGAAAATAGGTGCAGGAGTAGGCCATTCAGCCCTTCGAGCCTGCACCACCATTCAATATGATCATGATCATTCACCTCAGTACCCCTTTCCTGCTTTCTCGCCATACCCCTTGATCCCTTTAGCCGTAAGAGCCATATCTAACTCCCTCTTGAATATATTCAATGAACTGGCATCAACGACTCTCTGCGGCAGGGAATTCCACAGGTTAACAACTCTCTGAGTGAAGAAGTTCCTCCTCATCTCAGTCCTAAATGGCCTACCCCTTATTCTAAGACTGTGTCCCCTGGTTCTGGACTTCCCCAACATCGGGAACATTCTTCCTGCATCAAACCTGTCCCGTCCCGTCAGAATCTTATACGTTTCTATGAGATCCCCTCTCATCCTTCTAAACTCCAGTGTATAAAGGCCCAGTTGATCCAGTCTCCTCATATGACAGTCCAGCCATCCCTGGAATCAGTCTGGTGAACCTTCGCTGCACTCCCTCAATAGCAAGAACTTCCTTCCTCAGATTAGGAGACCAAAACTGAACACAATATTCCAGGTGAGGCCTCACCAAGGTCCTGTACAATTGCAGTAAGACTTCCCTGCTCCTATACTCAAATCCCCTAGCTATGAAGGCCAACATGCCATTTGCCTTCTTCACTGCCTGCTGCACCAGCATGCCAACTTTCAATGACTGTTGAACCATGATACCCAGGTCTCGTTGCACCTCCCCTTTTCCTAATCTGCCACCATTCAGATAATACTCTGCCCTCGTGTTTCTGCCACCAAAGTGGATAACCTCACATTTAACCACATTATACTGCATCTGCCATGCATTTGCCCACTCACCCAACCTGTCCAAATCACCCTGCAGCCTCTTAGCATCCCCCTCACAGCTCACACCACCACCCAGTTTAGTGTCATCTGCAAACTTGGAGATATTACACTCAATTCCTTCATCTAAATCATTAATGTATAATGTAAAGAGCTGGGGTCCCAGCACTGAGCCCTGTGGCACTCCACTAGTCACTGCCTCCCATTCCGTTTATCCCGACTCTCTGCTTCCTGTCTGCCAACCAGTTCTCTATCCACGCCAGTACATGGCAGTGAGCAGAGGGTGAAGCACCCACGGCCATGCCCAGGAGGAGCGACTTGTCTGCCCTCTCAGCCGGGAGACCAAATGGATGAGGAAAGGAACAAATTTAAAGGGAGAAACAGTCATTTTGCTCTTTTGGAAAGTCATATTCAAAGTCCTGGACAGGAATCAACTGTACTTATCATGTAATCATTTCTGGACTGAAGCACTTTTTTAAACTTGTGGAAATCAAATGCTATATTTTGTTATATGCTTCAAAAACATGTTGCATTACATAGCATGATTCCAAAAGCACCTTTGTCGAGGCTGCATGCCTAAGATAACAGTAAATGCAAATTCCTGTTGTTTTGGGGATATGGTGACAAAATGTACAGCTGACTTTGAAGGATTCGAGTGAAAAATGGCGTACACTCATTATTATTTATACTTAGCAATAAAATGTAATTGTCTGATATGAGATGTTCCTCTGTCTATAATGTCTGAACTACTCACCGTCCCTTATTGAAATATTGATTGTTATCTTTAATTAGAAGATATTGGAAGAGATTAAGTTACTGTTATTATAGGGTGAATGTTTCTGATGCATGGCACTCTTCTGTCTAATATTGTGCTGTTTGGAGTGATGACCATAAAACTGTCTGATTAATGTTTACTAGGGGTTCCTCTGCTATCCATGTAGCTTCCCTTCTTTCTACTAATTATGGCTCTACATACAAAGTGAAATCCGAAACATTCAATGCAGAATAGTTTCATACATCAATCTTTTGATAATTGTACTGCACATGCTCTACTCATTAAACTGTCTGCTATTTGCTTAAGAACAGTGGACTGCATTGAAGTTCTTTATTTATTTTTCATACTTTGACAATATCCGATAATTAGTTATTTTTATAGTATTTTAAAATGACAAGTGTATCATATGTTGCTTTTAACTATTACATTATTAAAAATGATTTCCCATGTTCTAAAGGAGTACTTTAGTAATTCAGTATTTAAAGCTGAAAGGTGCACTATATTCATAGCTTTTAGCAAACTTTTATTCTTTTGTTTAAAAACATGTAATACACTTCTTCATATCGTTTGCGTGAGATGTGACCCTGGTAAAAATGATACACACTATAAAACAATCTGCTCTTCTCCCTCCCCCAAACAAAAAGAAAGGTGCCGCATTGACTTACTGTTCTCATGGTCCCACTGAGTGAGACTGCAAGCTTACCTCTTTCTGAAGTCTGAGCTTACTTAGTGCAAGCTGCTGACCTGCTAGTTATGCACCCCACTGCTGACCAGCCTGGGGTCCACAGCCTGGGGTCCATGTCTGTAAGCCTGTGAAAGTGTCCATTATGCAAACATTTACAAAGTGCTTTGCCCCGCTCCTTGCCTCCGCTTTAGACGTTGTTTGGTTATAGCACTGAGGAAGTTAAACCTTAAACAGTTCCAAGTCTTGTGGCGAGTTGTCACAGTTTATTGCTGCAGCTCTGATTAGCCTCCTGATTATTTTGTATTTATTTGGTATTTCTCAAAGCCACAGAACCCATTTTCGAGCATCAAGCCACCAGCTGTTCTCAGTATGCCTGTTTGACAACTTTTTGTCTGAGTAATTAATTCTTGAAGATTTTGTAAATACATATTTCATGGGAAGTTCACATCTCAATAATTATACAGTATGATGTACATTGCAGATTATCATACAAAGTAAAAAACTGAACTAAAACAAATGATTACAGACAAGAAAGAATGAATTTAAATTTATATATTGCTTTCCACGATCTCAGGATGTCCCATAGCACTTCACAGCCAATTAAATACTTTTGAAGTGTAGTCGCTGTTGTAATGTAGGCAGCCAATTTATGCACAGCAAGCTACCATAGCCAAAGACCAGATCATCTAGGTTTTTAAAAAAATTGATGTTGGTTGAGGGATAAATATTGGCCAGGACAGCTGTTCCTCAAAATATTGCCACAGGATCTGATTCAGATGCTGAATACACAGTCTACACTGTGATAGTGTGGAGCATTTTCTATTTAGGTCATGATTTTGTATTTCAAATGCTATCCTTGAGTATATTATCATCATAGGCAGTCCCTTGGAATCGAGGAAGACTTGCTTCCACTCCTGAAGTGAGTCCTTTGGTGGCTGAACAGTCCAATACAAGAACCACAGTCGCTGTCACAGGTGGGACAGACATTCGTTGAGCGAAGGGGTGGATGGGACTGGGTTTGCCGCACGCTCTTTCCGCTGCCGGTACTTGATTTCTGCATGCTCTCGGCGTTCAGACTCGAGGTGCTCAGCGCCCTCTCAGATGCACTTCCTCCACTTGGGGCGGTCTTGGGCCAGGGACTCCCAGGTGTCAGTCGGGATGTTGCACTTTATCAGGGAGGCTTTGAGGGTGACCTTGTAGCGTTTCTGCTGCCCACCTTCGGCTCATTTGCCGTGGACGAGTTCCGAGTAGAGCACTTGCTTTGGGAGTCTCGTGTCTGGCATACGGACTATGTGGCCTGCCCAGCGGAGCTGATCGAGTGTGGTCAGTGCTTCAATGCTGGGGGTGTTAGCCTGAGTGAGGACACTGATGTTGGTGCACCTGTCCTCCCAGGGGATTTGTAGGATCTTGCGGAGACATCGTTGGTGATATTTCTCCAGCAACTTGAGGTGACTACTGTACATGGTCCATGTCTCTGAGCCATACAGGAGGGCAGGTATTACTGCAGCTCTGTAGACCATGAGCTTGGTGGCAGTGTGTTTGAAGACCAGAGGGCCTGGTCTTCAAACACACTTTTCCTCAGGCGACCGAAGGCTGCACTGGCGCACTGGAGGCGGTGTTGGATCTCGTCGTCGATGCCTGCTCTTGTTGATAGGAGGCTCCCGAGATATGGGAAGTGGTCCACGGTGTCCAGGGCCACATCGTGGATCTTGATGACTGGGGGCAGTGCTGTGCGGTGAGGACAGGCTGATGGAGGACGGATGTTTAGTGTAAGGCCCATGCTTTTGTGCATATAGAATGAGAGTGAATAGGAAGTGGTTTGGTGCAATGGCCGGATCTGGATCTGGAACACACTTTACTTTTGCTTCTAGGACTGGATCAAATCAAGTCCAGGCTAGCAAGTTTCCTATATTTGCCAAAGAGTAAAGCTGCTGATAAATTAGCCCTCATTTTAGAGAAGCCATAAGGATGTCATCAAAGTTAACGGCATTCCCCATCGGGCTGCTCCATCATTGGCAGCAGTGCCCTCAGCTGCCTGGGCCCTACACTCTGAAATTCCCTCCTTAAACCTTCCCATCTCTGTCTCCTTTTAAGACACTCCTTAAAACCTACTCCATTGATGAAGCTTTTGGTCATCTGTCCCAGATCTCCTTATGTGGCTCGGTCTAATGGAAACATATAAAATTCTTAAGGGGCTTTACAGGGTTAATGCTGGGAGGATGTTTGCCCCAGCTGGGGAGTCTGGAACATGAGGGCACAGTCACATAATAAGAGGTCAGCCATTTAGGACTGAGATGAGGAGGAATTTCTTCACTCAGAGATTTGTGAAGTTTTGGCATTTTCTACCACAGAGGGCTGTGGATGCTCAGTCATTGAGTATATTCAAGACAGAGATCGATAGATTTTTGGGAATTAATGGAATTAAGGGATAGTGCGGGAAGATCAGCTTCGACCTTGTTGAATGGCAGAGCAGGCTCGAAGGGCTACTCCAGTTCCTATATCTTATGTTCTTATGTCTGTCAGTGGGAATTGAAAAAATCCACATGTTGCAATGCAGGACAATATTCAAGAGCTGGGGTTATGAAACATTATTGGAATAAAAGCTCTTCTCTGTATATGGCTCGGCTATAATTCAACTTGTTGCTGAAATTGGAGCCAAACACGGCAAAATATATCATTCCCTGGTATTGACATCACTCACCTTTTTAATGAGAACAAAAATGTGAATCAGAGAAAGAATTATCGTTTGATAAAATATGCATTTATCCGGGGTTGACTGCAGTTTATGAAAGTTGCCTGCCTTTTCAGCTCAGTAAAACTGTCACTGTACTGAGTCAGGGTCTTCAAGTCTCTCACCTGAACGTCATGCTTTCAGACTCATTTCATTCAGTCATGCTGTGGCCCAAATATTTCATGGGAAACCGTGGGGGATGAATCACGTGTGTGTGTGTGTGTGTGTGTGTGTGTGTGTGTGTGTGTGTATGCAAATGTGAAAGGGCAAGCTCAATGAAAGTGATGGGCTGAAGAAAGGAAATAATTTTGTGAGGGGTCGGTTGAGGAAGACTTTTAGATATAAATCTATTTTAGAAAATAGGAAAAACGAACTATTAAAAGTGAGAGACTGAAGCTGAGTAACCAGAGGTGGTTAAAAACTGAAGAAAGAATTAAGACAACAACAGTCGTTTTTTGAGGTTGCTAGCAAGGCCAGCATTTATTGCCCATTCCAAGTTGCCCCTGGAAAGACGGTGGTGGTCCATCTCCTTGAACTGCTGCAGTCCATGTGGTGAAGATACTCCCACAGCGCTGCTAGATAGGGAGTTCCAGGATTTTGACCCAGCGATGATGAAGGAACAGCAATATATTTCCAAGACCGTATAGTATGTGACTTGGAGGGGAACTTGGGAAGTAATGGCGTTCCCACGCGCCTGCTGCCTTTGTCCTTTGTGGGGGTGGAGATCTGAGGAGAGGTGTTGTGAAGTCACCGCTTACCCAAAGTTTAATGTAATAAGAAAATGTGAAAACCTTCTAAAACTCAAACCAGGACACTGACCACATTATATACATGGAAATAGTTGAGCATATGAAGGCTATTTTATCCTTACAAGGGAGTTTTTGGTCAGAACACTGATGGTGAAGATGAAGCAGAAATATAAAAATACATTCTGTCATACTTGTCCTGTATAAACAGGATTATTTGTAGCGGTCATTCTTAGTACCCAACAAGGAATGTCTATTCCAAATGACCTAGCTCCAGGGCAAACACTGAGCTCCACAAAAGAGCATGATCAAAGAAAAATCATTTGAAGTTCTTTGTGCCAAACTGGGAATGTAGCAATTTTTTTTAGCTTTAGTGGCCAATTTGTAAAATGTCTTTTTTTTCCCTTCTCTTTCTTTCCCAGAGAGCGCGCGCGCGCACACACACACCTGCAAATTGCAGTCGTTGGAACTCCACACGGCATGAACCTTCTCCCAATATGGACTTTGCGTCAATGTCACAATACATCAGACATCTCAAGCATGTCTTACTGTGACAGTGGATACCATGCAGTATTTCGTAACGCTCCTGATGAACCTAGGACGGCTGATTTACTGCTATCAGTCATTGACAGAGACAGTTACTCACATTGATACAAAAATGTGACCTATTTTAACACGTTACTGTGAAAAATAATATGAGCTCCGTATATTTAAATGGTCTCTGACCATAAATGCCAATGCGTCGCTAATTTTGCTGATGTTGGCAGCTTTGGGACAGTTGGTAACTCTACCAATCAATGAGTTCTGTCAAATCATGTGACACTAGAGTAGTGCAAATCTCACAATTGTTTTTTTTCTCTTTTAAAGTTCTGGTACCTGAAGTTCAGAAATTATATCACGGAGAGACGATTTATTTTGACACCTGCTCCCAAGTCATCCAACAGTGACACAAATCCAATGAACTAATGTTTGCTTTCAGTGCTCCATAATCTATGACCTATTATAAAACATTTTAATTACATCTGTAACCTTGACCCACTAGTTCACACTGCAGCTCTCAAGTGATACATTCTGCCCCAGCTGAAATTATTGGCCAGTTGGACCACCTGAGTTGATTCCCAAATTCTCCACCTGCTGCTCCTGAAGGGAATGACTCATCCTGGAACGTAGTCCCAAGTGTGCCAGGTTCTTTTGGTACTTCAGCTCAGTAATCATTCGTTTTCATTTGTGAGCCAGGACTGTGCAGTGTCAACAGATATGTTGACTGTGGAGGGCATTGCGGCTCAAACAAACCTTGACCTTACCTGGGGTCGCCCAATGACAAATACTGTTGGGAACCTTGGCTAGCCTCATATATTCAGGTTAATTTGATTTCATTCTAGTAAAGATTTACAAAGAAGGGTCTGGATCTTCAGTTATGATGCCTATAAATGATGTATTCATGTCAAGTGTGCATGGTTTCAGGACTAGTTAACAAAGCGATGTACTGTTTTGCGGTTTTGAATGAGATCTAAGCATAAGTTGCCAGCTGTTTTATAATTGGAATCACCGATGCAAATAATTTAGCAACAGAATCCTGAAAACTGTGGCTACATGAATAATTCTAATAGCAAAACCATTCAGATTTAACCTATAGCCCCAAAATAATAACATATTGTGGTTTAAAAGGGAGATATCTCTCTTGGGGGGGGGGGGGGGGGAATGCTTTCAATGAAGGGCTAGGTTGCTCTGTGGCTAGTAACTTTGTTGTTTGAAATTCAGCACCAGGAAGCATGTTGCTCTTTACCCCACAACGCTCACATCAGCAGAGCACTCCCCTACAGTTAGTAGCAGACCCAAATGGTGGCTCTACCAATACACAAGGTAGGAAAGTACAGGAGATCTTGATGGTCCCAAGAACAAATATCCCCCAATTATACACTCCAAAATATCTATAAAATTCACCAAGCTTCAGGAAACTGATGATAAATGGTTGCATTTCAGATGGACAGGGGCAATACTGGCCTTTCACCTCTGGGACCTACCTGGTTTGTATCTAGCCCAGACTGATGGGCAAAAGTCTCTTTCTCTTCCACTTGACATGAAATGAGTTTGGCCAGTCTTGACCCCTGTTGCGATAGGCCCCTCACACAAAACTGACACTGGCTGCCATTCTTACTAAAAACCACTGGAGTAGAGTGGGCTAATGTGGAGGGGGCTTTATATTGCATCTAACTAAGCTCTAGCTAGCCAGGGAGTGCTTGATGTTAACTGGGTGCAAAAGGTATTCCATTTCCAAATTCCAACATCTCTCTCCTTAATAAGCACAGAACTTCACCAAAATCCCCCAGAGATTTAGAAGAAGAGATAAGAACATAAGAAATAGGAACAGGAGTAGACCATACGGTCCCTCGAGCATGCTCCGCCATTTAATACGATCATTGCTGATCCGATCATGGACTCAGCTCCACTTCCCCGCCCGCTCCCCATAACCCCTTATTCCCTTATCGTTTAAGAAACTGTCTACTTCTCTCTTAAATTTATTCAATGTCCCAGCTGCCACAACTCTCTGAGACAGCGAATTCCACATATTTACAACCCTCAGAGAAGAAATTTCTCCTCATCTCAGTTTTAAATGGGCGGCCCCTTATTCTAAGATCATGCTCTCTAGTTCTAGTCTCCCGTATCAGTGGAAACATCCTCTCTGCATCCACCTTGTCAATCCCCCTCAAAATCTTATACCTTTCAATAAGATCACCTCTCATTCTTCTGAATACAATGAGTGGAGGCCCAAACTCTTAAATCAACCCCTTCATCTCCGGAATCCACCTTCTCTGAACTTTCCCTGACCTGCCTCCAAAGCAAGTATATCCTTTCGTAAATATGGAAACCAAAACTGTACGCAGTATTCCAGGTGTGGCCTCACCAATACCTTGTATAGCTGTAGCAAAACTTGTCTGCTTTTATACTCTATCCCCCTTGCAATAAAGGCCAAGATACCATTGGCCTTCTTGATCACTTGCTGTACCTGCATATTATCCTTTTGTGTTTCATGCACAAGTACCCCCAGATCCCGCTGTACTGCGGCACTTTGTAATCTTTCTCCATTTAAATAATAACTTGCTCTTTGATTTTTTTCTGCCAAAGTACATGACCTCACACTTTCCAACATTATACTCCATCTGCCAAATTTTTGCCCACTCACTTAGCCTGTCTGTCCTTTTGCAGATTTTTTTGTGTCCTCCTCACACATTGCTTTTCCTCCCACCTTTGTATTATCAGCAAACTTGGTTACGTTACACTTGGTCCCTTCTTCCAAGTCGTTAATATAGATTTTAAATAGTTGGGGTTCCAGCACTGATCCCTGTGGCACCCCACTAGTTAATGATTGCCAACCCGAGAATGAACCATTTATCCCAACTCTCTGTTTTCTGTTAGTTAGCCAATCCTCTATCCATGCTAATATATTACCCCCAACCCCGTGAACTTTTTTCTTGTGCGGTAACCTTTTATGTGGCACCTTGTCAAATGCCTTCTTGAAGTCCAAATACACCACATCTACTAGTTCCCCTTTATCCACCCTGTTTGTTACATCCTCAAAGAATTCCAGCAAATTTGTCAAACATGACTTCTCCTACATAAATCCATGCTGACTCTGCCTGACCAAATTTTGATTTTCCAAGTGTCCTGCTACTGCTTCTTTAATAATGGATTCCAACATTTTCCCAACGACAGATGTTAGGCTAACTGATCGATAGTTTCCTGCTTTTTGTCTGCCTCCTGTTTTAAACAGGGGCATTACATTTGGCATGCAGGTACAGCATGCGGTGAAAAAGGCTAATGGTATGTTGGCTTTCATAGCTAGATGATTTGAGTATAGGAGCAGGGAGGTCTTACTGCAGTTGTACAGGGCTTTGGTGAGGCGTCACCTGGAATATTGTGTTCAGTTTTGGTCTCCTAATCTGAGGAAGGACGTTCTTGCTATTGAGGAAGTGCAGCGAAGGTTCACCAGACTGATTCCAGGGATGGCTGGACTGACATATGAGGAGAGACTAGATCAACTAGACCTTTATTCACTGGAGTTTAGAAGGATGAGATCTGACGGGACTGGACAGGTTAGATGCGGCAAGAATGTTCCCGATGTTGGGGAAGTCCAGAACCAGGGGACATAGTCGTAGGATAAGAGGTAGCCCATTTAGGACTGAGATGAGGAGAAACTTCTTCACTGAGTTGTTAACCTGTGGAATTCCCTTCCGCAGAGAGTTGTTGATGCCAGTTCATTGGATATATTCAAGAGGGAATTAGATATGGCCCTTACGGCTAAAGAGATCAAGGGGTATGGAGAGAAAGCAGGAAAGTGGTACTGAGGGAATGATCAGTCATGATCTTATTGAATGGTGGTGCAGGCTCGAAGGGCTGAATGGCCTACTCCTGCACCTATTTTCTATGTTTCTATGTTTACATTTGCAGTTTTTCAATCTGCTGGGACCTCTCCAGAATCCAGGGAATTTTGGTAAATTACAACCAATGCATCCACTATCCCTGCCATTACTTCTCAAGACCCTAGGATGCAAGCCATCAGGTCCAGGGGATTTATCTGGCTTTAGTCTCATTATCTTACTGAGTACCACTTCCTTAGTTATTGTGATTGTATTAAGTTGCTCTCCCCCCATAGCCATTTGACTAACTTCTAAAGTGCTTTCCCAAAGAGATCAACCATCGTAAAAATAGATCATGTGCTGGAAAATTAATAAAGTGACACTTACAAATGATATGGACAAATAGGATTAGACAATGAAGCCAGTTCAAGTTGATAAGTTGGGAAACCATCTACTCTTTCTTGTAAACAGCAATCCATAGGGTATCAATGCACGAGCAGTCCTTTTGGATTTCAAGGATCTCTTCCCTGTTGCTGGAATAAGACTTTGACCCAGACATTTACTTGATTGTGCAATTAAATACCCTGAAATAATTGCTCTGCAAACATTCGATATACAGGAAGTTTGAAGTGAACAAGACAAATGATATACTTGTTTGAAAAGAACCACAACTTTAAGAGCAGTTACTTAACGTTGTACACAGCACAGACTATGAAAGTTGAGCAGGAGCAGCCAATCCTACTCGTCGTACTCCTGTTCAATTGATGCCAGATACACAGCAAATTCTGTAGCTGCTAGAGCAGGTGATAGATATATCCATTGTATGGTTGTCCCGTATGAGTCTTAAGAGGAGAATTTGAGTAGACTAGTCCTATATTCCCTAGCGTTTAGAAGAATGAGAGGTGATCTCATTGAAACATACCAAATTCTTACAGGGCTTGACAGGGTAGATGCAGGGATGGTGTTTCCCCTGGCTGAGGATTCTAGAACCAGGGGTCACAGTCTCAGAATAAGGGGTCGACCATTTAGGACAGAGATGAGGAGGCATTTTTTCACTCAGAGGGTGGGGAATCTTTGGAATTCTCTACCCTGGAGGGCTCAGTCATTGAGTATATTCAAGGCAGTGATCGATAGATTTATGAATATTAAAGGAATCAAGGGATATGGGGATACGGAGATAGTACAGGCATGTGGAGTTTAGGTAAAAGATCAGCCATCATCTTACTGAATGGTGGAGCAGGCTCGAGGGGCCGAATGGCCTACTCCTAATTCTTATATTATGTCCCGTGAGGGTGTCCTCCATCGCACCGAAGTATACTCATTCGATTTTGACTGGAAAGTAGGTGGCCAATAAAGGTTTTATTTCCAATGTTCACGGTTTGAAATAAAAATTCAGTTTATAAATATCACCAACGCTCAATGAAAAATTATCCTTTCACATTACTTTATTAGGTAAGAATTTCTAGATAAGCAACAGAGCAGCAAAGTATCTGGCAATGATTGTGTTTAATAAATATAGGTAAATTATAAAATTACCCCTGTAGTAATAATTCTTCAGGAAACGGAGAGGTTTTCTAACTTCACTATTTGTAATGAAATTGTTAGTGTTCTGAAATAGAGCTTGTATATTTTGCTACAAACAGCAGAAAGCAAATTGTCCTGTTATATTTACTATGGCGCTAACACAGAACTTCATCCTCCTTCCCTTGGTTTGTTTGCCTTTTTGTTAGTAACGTACCCTGAATTGTCCTCAGTATAGCTGTCCCCAGTTACACCCTATTATTGTGCTACCTGCTATATGTAACAACCACTCTCGCCCTGAGACAGAAGGTTGTGGGTTCAAGTCCCACTCCAGAAACTTGAGCGCATAATCTAAGCAGACACTCGCAGTGCAGTTCTGAGGGAGTGCTGCACTGTCAGAGGCGCCGTCTTTTGGATGAGACATTAAACGGAGGACCCGTCTGCCCTCGCAGGTGGATGTAAAAGATCCCAAAGCACTATTTTGAAAAAAAAGTAGGGGAGTTCTCCCCGGTGTCCTGAGCAATATTTAGCCTTCATTAAACATCACCAAAACAGAATATCTGGTTCTCAAATTGCTGTTTGTGGGAGCTTGCTGTGTGAAAATTGGCTGCCGTGTTTCCTACATTACAACAGTGACTACGCTTCAAAAAGTACTTCATTGACTGTGAAGTGCTTTGTGACATCCTTTTTAAATATACAGATGCCTGTCAATATTTGCAGCCAAAGTCATTTTGAAGTAAATGGTTTCAAGTCTGCCTAGCTTTTTCTATGAACCTTTGATCCATTAATATATTTTTTCTTGTTTGTCCCTAAAGGACTCAAGCAATGCTCCTCCCGCAGAAAAAAATGGACAAACTATTCCAGGTGGGTATCAACAGTGGAAGTGTAGATTTGTAAATGAATGATTATTGCCCTCATGGAAGGGGTTGTGAAAAGGTGTGTTAAAATGAGTAAGTTGCAGAATTAAATCATTGCAATGTCATTTTTAGTGACTGCAAGACCAAGCTCTTTGCTTGAACTGCCACACAACATAAAAAACTAGCTCATCTTCAAACATCAAAGGCATAGGGTACTCAGTCTATCGTAAAAAGGGAGGGAAGCTGGGAGTCTAGAACAGCCGAAAGAACACATGGATGAACTTCAACAATTGTACATCCCTGTCTGGCGTAATAATAAAACAGGGATGGTGGCTCAACCGTGGCTAACAAGGGAAATTAGGAATAGTGTTAATTCCAAGGAAGAGGGATATAAATTGGCCAGAAAAAGCAGCAAATCTGAGGACTGGGAGAAATTTAGAATTCAGTAGAGGAGGATAAAGGGTTTAATTTAGGAGGGGGAAAATAGAGTATGAGAGTAAGCTTGCCGGGAACATAAAAACTGACTGCAAAAGCTTCCATAGATATGTGAAGAGAAAAAGATTAGTGAAGACAAATGTAGGTCCCTTGCAGTCAAAATCAGGTGAATTCATAATGGGGAACAAGGAAATGGCAGACCAATTAAACAAATACTTTGGTTCTGTCTTCACTAAGGAAGACACGAATAACCGCCCGAAGATACTAGGGGATTGAGAGTCTAGCGAGAAGGAGGAACTAAGGGAAATCCTTTTAGTCAGGAAATGGTGTTAGAGAAACTGATGGGACTGAAGGCTGATAAATCCCCAGGGCCTGATAGTCTGCATCCTAGAGTACTTAAGGAAGTGGCCCTAGAAATATTAGATGCATTGGTGGACATTTTCCAAAATTCCATGGACTCTGGATGAGTACCTATGGATTGGAGGGTAGCTAATGTAACCCAACTTTTTAAAAAAGGAGGGAGAGAAAAAGCGGGGAACTATTGACCGGTTAGCCTGACATCGGTGGTGGGGAAAATACTGGAATCAATTTATTAAAGATGTAATAGCAGTGACCGGATAGGTCCAAGTCAGCATGGATTTATGAAAGGGAAATCATGCTTGATAAATCTTCTAGAGTTTTTTGAGGATGTAACTAGTAGAGTGGATTAAGGAGAACCAGTGGATGTGGTGTATTTGGACTTTCAAAAGGCTTTTGACAAGGTCCCACACAAGAGATAATGTGCAAAGTTAAAGCACATGGGATTGGGGGTAGTGTGCTGACATGGATTGAGAACTGGTTGTCAGACAGGAAGCAAAGAGTAGGAGTAAATGGGGACTTTTCAGAATGGCAGGCAGTGACTAGTGGGGTACCGCAAGGTTCTGTGCTGGGGCCCCAGCTGTTTACACTGTACATTAATGATTTAGACGAGGGGATTAAATGTAGTATCTCCAAATTTGCGGATGACACTAAGTTGGGTGGCAGTGTGAGCTGCAAGAAGGATTCTATGAGGCTGCAGAGCGACTTGGATAGGTTAGGTGAGTGGGCAAATGCATGGCAGATGAAGTATAATGTGGATAAATGTGAGGTTATCCACTTTGGTGGTAAAAACAGAGAGACAGACTATTATCTGAATGGTGACAGATTAGGAAAAGGGCAGGTGCAAAGCGACCTGGGTGTCATGGTACATCAGTCATTGAAGGTTGGCATGCAGGTACAGCAGGCGGTTAAGAAAGCAAATGGTATGTTGGCCTTCATAGCGAGGGGATTTGAGTACAAGGGCAGGGAGGTGTTGCTACAATTGTACAGGGCCTTGGTGAGGCCACACCTGGAGTATTGTGTACAGTTTTGGTCTCCTAACCTGAGGAAGGACATTCTTGCTATTGAGGGAGTGCAGCGAAGGTTCACCAGACTGATTCCCGGGATGGCGGGACTGACCTATCAAGAAAGACTGGATCAACTGGGCTTGTATTCACTGGAGTTCAGAAGAATGAGAGGGGACCTCATAGAAACGTTTAAAATTCTGACGGGGTTCGACAGGTTAGATGCAGGAAGAATGTTCCCAATGTTGGGGAAGTCCAGAACCAGGGGACACAGTCTAAGGATAAGGGGGAAGCCATTTAGGACCGAGATGAGGAGGAATTTCTTCACCCAGAGAGTGGTGAACCTGTGGAATTCTCTACCACAGAAAGTTGTTGAGGCCAATTCACTAAATATATTCAAAAAGGAGTTAGATGAAGTCGTTACTACTAGGGGAATCAAGGGGTATGGTGAGAAAGCAGGAATGGGGTACTGAAGTTGCATGTTCAGCCATGAACTCATTGAATGGCGGTGCAGGCTAGAAGGGCCGAATGGCCTACTCCTGCACCTATTTTCTATGTTTTCTATGTTTTCTATCTCCAAGTTTGCAGATGACACTAAGCTGGGTGGCAGTGTGAGCTGTGAGGAGGATGCCAAGAGGCTGCAGGGTGTCTTGGCCAGGTTAGGTGAATGGGCAAATGCATGGCAAATGCAGTATAATGTGGATAAATGTGAGGTTATCCACTTTGGTGGAAAAAACAGGAAGGCAGATTATTATTTGAATGGTGACAGTTTAGTAAAAGGGGAGGTGCAACGAAACCTGAATGTCATGGTATATCAGTCACTGAAGGTAGGCATGCAGATACAGCTGCCAGTAAAGAAAGCAAATGGCATGCTGACCTTCATAGCGAGAGGATTTGAGTATAGGAGCAGGGAGGTTTTACTGCAGTTGTACAGGGCCTTGGTGAGACCACACCTTGAGTATTGTATGCTGTTTTGGTCTCCTAATCTGAGGAAGTACATTCTTGCTATTAAGGGAGTGCAGCAAAGGTTCACCAGACTAATTCCTGGGATGGCAGGACTGACATATGAAGAAAGACTGGATCGGCTAGGCTTATACTCTCTGGAATTTAGAAGAATGAAAGGGGATTTCATAAAAACATATAAAATTATGACGGGACTGGACAGGTTAGATGCAGAAAGAATGTTCCCGATGTTGAAGTCCAGTACCAGGGGTCACAGTCTAAGGATAAGGGGTAAGCCATATAGGACCGAGATGAGGAGAAACTTTTTCACCCAGAGAGTGGTGAACCTGTGGAATTTTCTACCACCGAAAGTTGTTGAGTCCAGTTTGTTGGATATACTCAAGAGGGAGTTAGATGTGGCCCTTACAGCTAAGGGGGTATGGAGAGAAGGCAGGAGTGGGGTACTGAAGTTGCATGATCAGCCATGATCATAATGAATGGCGGTGCAGGCTCAAAGGGCCGAATGGCCGACTCCTGCACCTATTTTCTATGTTTCTATGTTTCTATAAGAACATAAGAAATAGTAGCAGGATTTGGCCATTTGGCTCCTCAAGCCTGCTCCGCCATATAATAAGATCATGGCTGATCTGATCATGGACTCTGCTCCACTTCCCTGCCCGCTCCCCATAATCCTTTATTCCCTTATCGCTCAAAAACCTGTCTCTCTCCGCCTTAAATATGTTCAATGACCCAGCCTTCGCAGCTCACTGGGGCAGAGAATTCGACTAATTTACAACCCTCTGAGAGAAGAAATTCCTTTTCATCTCTGCTTTAAATGGCAGCCCCTTATTCTGAGACTATGCCCCCTAGTTTTAGTTTTCCTAATGAGTGGAAATATCCTCTCTGCATCTACCTTGTCGAGCCCCCTCATTATCTTAATGTTTCAATAAGATCACCCCTCATTCTTCTGAACTCCAATGAGTATAGGCCCAATCTACTTAACCTATCTTCATAAGTCCACCCCCTCATCTCCGTAATCAACCTAGTGAACCTTCTCTAACACCCTCCAATGCAAGCATATCCTTCCTTGAATATAGAGACCAAAACTGTACGCAGTACTCTAGGTGTGGCCTCACCAATACCCTGTACAGTTGTAGCAGGACTTCTCTGCTTTTATACTCTATCCCCCTTGCAATAAAGGCCAACATTCCATTTGCCTTCCTGATCACTTGCTGTACCTCCATACTAACTTTTTGTGTTTCATGCACAAGGACCCCCAGGTCCCTCTGTACTGCAGCACTTTGCAATTTTTCTCCATTTAAATTATAATTTGTTTTTTATTTTTTCTGCCAAAATGGATAACCTCACATTTTCCAACATTATACTCCATCTGCCAAATTTTTACCCACTCACTTAGCCTGTCTATATCACTTTGCAGATTTTTTTGTGTCCTCCTCACAAGTTGCTTTTCCACCTATCTTTGTATCATCAGCAAACTTGGCTATATTACACTTGGTCCCTTCATCCAAGTCATTAATATAGATTGTAAATAGTTGAGGCCCCAGCACCGATCCCTGCGGCACCCCACTAGTTACTGTTTGCCTACCTGAAAATGACCCATTTATCCAGACTGTCTGTTTTCTGTTAGTTAGCCAATCCTCTATCCATGCTAATATATTACCCCAACCCAGTGAACTTTTATTTTGTGCAGTAACCTTTTATGTGGCACCTTATTGAATGCCTTCTGGAAATCCAAATACACCACATCCACTGGTTCCCCCTTATCCACCCTGCTCATTACATCCTCAAATAACTCTAGCAAATTTGTCAAACTTGATTTCCCTTTTATAAAACCATGCTGACACTGCTTGATGGAATTATCTTTTTCCAAATATCCTGTTACTGCTTCCTTAATAATGGACTCCAGCATTTTTCCAACGACAGATGTTAGGCTAATTGATCTATAGTTTCCTGCTTTCTGTCTGCCTTCTTTTTTAAATAGGGACATTATATTTGCAGTTTTCCAATCCGCTGAAACCGCCCCAGAAGCCAGGGAATTTTGGTAGATTACAACCAATGCATCCACTATCCCTGCAGCCACTTCTTTTAAGACCCTAGCTTGCAAGCCATCAGGTCCAGGGGACTTTTCTGCTTTTAGTCTCATTTTTTTTTTTTACCGAGTACTACTTCTTTAGTGATAGTGATTGTATTAAGTTCCTCCCTCCCCTTGCTTATCCACTATTGGGATATTTTTAGTTTCTTCTACCATGAAGACCAATACAAAATATTTGTTCAATGTCTCTGCCATTTCCCTGTTCCCCATTATTAATTCCCCAGTCTCATCCTCTAGGGGACCAACATTTACTTTAGCCACTCTTCCTTTTTATGTACCTATAGAAACTCTTGCTATCTGTTTTTATATTTTGTGCTAGTTTACTTTCATAGTCTATCTCCCTTCTCTTTATTATTTTTTTAGTCGTTCTTTGCTGGCTTTTAAAACTTTCCCAATCCTCTGGACTCTCACTAGTCTTGGCCACTTTGTATGCCCTTGTTTTCAATTTGATACCATCCCTTATTTCCTTAGTTAGCCACGGATGGTTATCCCTTCTCTTACAGTCTTTCCTTCTCATTGGGATATATTTTTGTTGAGAATTATGAAATATCTCTTTACATGTCTGCACTGCTCATCAACCGTCCCACACTTTAATCTATTTTCCCAGTCCATTTTAGCCAACTCTGCTTTCATACCTTTTGTAGTCTCCTTTATTTAAGCTTAGGACACTGGTTTGAGATCCAACATTCTCATTCTCCAACCGAATTTGAAACTCAACTATGTTATGGTGACTCATTCCTAGAGGATTTTTTACTATAAGATCATTTATTAATCCTGTCTCATTACACAGTACCTGATCTAATGTAGCCTGCTCCCTGGTTATTTCCGTTACGTACTGTTTAAGGAAACTATCCCGGATACATTCTATGAACTCTTCCTCAAGGCTACCCTGGCCAATTTGCTTTGTCCAATCAATATGAAGGTTAAAATCACCTATGATTACAAGCCTCCATTATTTCTTGATGTATACTCCATCCAACAGAGTTGCTACTGTTAGGGGGCCTATAGATTATGCCCACCAGCAACTTTTTCGCCTTATTATTCCTTATCTCCAGCCAAACTGATTCAACATCTTGATCTTCTGAGCCAGTATCGTTTCTCACTAATGCACTAATCTCATCCTTTATTAACAGAGCTACCCCACCTCCTTTTCCTTTCTGTCTCTCCTTCCGAATTGTCAAATACCCCATAATATTTAGTTCCCAGCCTTGGTCATGTTGCAATCACGTCTCTGTAATGGTGATCAGATCATACCCATTTATATCTATTTATACCGTCAACTCATTTATTTTGTTACAATGCTGCGTGCATTGAGATAAAGAGCTTTTAAATTTGTCTTTTTACCTTTTTTTTTTCCTGCTTTGTCCTCACTTTCTGATTCACTTTTATGTTTATACATTCTGTCCCTTCGGATTGGAAGAGAATAACCAGTCGCAGCAGCAACTTACCGTATCTCCCATGACAACTGCGTGGTCTACAAGTACGTAAATAATCTGGACATGCCAGTACTTCATTTTATATAATGAACTCAAGCGGATTGCCTGGAATATTTCCAAACTGTTACATAGCTGATTGGCCCAGACATTCCTGAGCCGTGTATCTCGTCACGAGCACCACAAATGCGAATTGGTCACGGCGGGGTGATCGGGGTATCTGGGAGTGCCGAAATTCAGGCCCATCTGAAACCTGGCACACCTTCCGTTTTTGAAGTGTTTTCACCGCCGCGTCGGATGAGGTCGCCTCTTTCGGTAAAGTCATCTCTTTGTCATTTTTTTTGGAGCGGACCAGAAGTCGGTCATAATAGAGGTGGAAGTACAGCAGTAAGCACTCGAGAGGGGTGGGAGTTGAGGCCGAATGGAGTCACCGCCGCTGTCCGTCAGCAGTAGAGCGGCGATCACATCATTACACGTGTGCGTCACCACGCTCTCCCGTTCACTTGAAGGGGAGAGAAGCAGCGATTCTTTAGTTTCGTTCCACTGGGCCACCAGGGAGGGTTTCGGTCGGGCCAGCCGTCTGGCACCTAAGAGAGGGTGCCAGGCTGCCTGTTGGCGTAATTATCCGGCCGACCTGGAAGTCGGCCGGCAAAAAAAATAAAATGCAGGCCGCGACAGTGGGCCCTCGCCTTTAATTGCCGCTGCGCAGCCAAGTCCCACACACAAAACAACGTGCGCTGACAAAAAAAGCTGTCGGGCAGCGCTCGGCAGATTGTGGATTTTTGCAGATGAATTTGGCTGGAGGTGTGGAAGATCGACGGTGCACTCTTTGATCATGCACTAAGGACTAGTCGGCAGCAGTGGGCCAGAAGTGAGAACCGCCTGAAAATTCACCAAGGTGAATTTCGCTAGTGGCGGCCATTCGACTCTGCCGCTTGGTTGCTGCTTTCTGGCGGTAAGAGGCCTTTTTGGGAGGCTGCATTTCGGCCACAGGATCCCCTGTGCGTCGGGTCCAATTGTCTATCTCTCTAACCAATTACATTTAAGAACAAGCTTAGCTCTTGCTGATTAGCCTACTGAGCCAAGAGAAGGGAGATTCCTCCCAATTCTCCAGGAAGAGGAGTGGGAGACATTTGAAAGTTAAAAAGGAATGGATATGTCAAGAGGAATAGATGTTTGGAATATGTGCGATTTTTGCAGAATGTGTGACAATAATGCTAATCCATTTGTTGTTGGTGATGAATAGTATCATTTTTGAAATTTAAATTATATTTTTTATATTGCTTTTAGTTATTGCGAATAAAAAAATATATATTTTTTTCCCCTCCTTTTTGTTTAATACATTCATGCTTGCAATACTTGTTCACTGACATCACCCCAGCAAAGAAACAGCTAAATCACTGCCCAACCTAGGCCCAGAAAACTAAATGCACAGATTATGAAAATATCTGAGAGTTAAAGGCAATCACTAACCAAGAGTTCAATACCATGCAGAAACTACTTGAAAAATCTCTTGTGGTTTATGATGTAATTTGAACTATGTTGGTTAATATGCCACCTGGTATCTCCTTTCAGCTATCAATGATTCTAAAATCTATCCCATGTTTAAACCCAACTTTTAAAATATTCCTGAAAACTGGTATTTTCATTTATTAACATGAAGTAATCAACAACTGAGGAGCTTGTTAAAGAACTGAGAGTAATTCAGTGGTTGTGCAATACTGCTTGTATATAAACCAGTTAACAGCTGGGACAGCAGTGATATCTCAACAAGTGAGGCTGATAAAGTGGTGAGTGGGCTTGAGTCAGCCACTTGAGCGAAGATAGTTATCACATCTCAATTCATGCTGCATTTGAAACTCATTTTGAAACCGCTTTTGCCAAAATCAAAGCAATGGAAGAATTTTAAAAAGCTTCACAGTTCCCAGAAAACCCATGTAATAGAAACAGAAGCATCTCGCCTTCCGAGTGTCACTCATTTTGATTTTAAAAAGATTAATTTTTGAGGTACATTGCTCTTACAGAAAGTAAACATTTCTCCAGATCTTTAAAATGATATTGCTCGATTAATAGCACCAGCAAAAGTTCGACTCTATGTGCTCCATTTCCTTGTGAAGCACAATGTGCTCCCTCAGTGGCACATTATAATGAAGTACCTAATTGGTCAGAATTTTACATGAACAAAATCAGACTAAAATTAAAAAAAAAACACAAATCAAATATTGCTGTTTTAACATCCTTCTGTATCTTTCTTATGCAGTACCAAGGACTGAACATGAACCTGAACCATTGAAAAGAGCAAAATTCTTTCAAGGTAAAATCACATTACACTGATTCATTTAAAAAGGCATCCATGCTTTGCACCGCGTCATGATAATCATCAAACTGGAGGTGAGGCTATTTCCTTGCCTGTGTAGTTTAATACCATTGATGTGACACATAAAGTAATCTTAATATCAGATCTATATGTGTACACTTGTGATAATGTTCTGATGCAGATAAATGTTTACCTTGCCTCAGGTTTGATGCCTACTCAGTAATTATTGGTGTAGTTGGGTTTTTCCCCACAAAATCTATGATGCAACGTTTTGACTTCCCCAACCTACGATGCCCATTGCTCACCCAACAGTGGCTCCTGATGCCAGTGGAGCTTTCTGGGGGTTGTGCTGAGCAGTAGCTAGGTACTTTCCCACACAGCAAGGGAGGCGAAATTAGAACACAAGTCAGCAGAAAGCGCACTTCCCATCTCCTAGTATGTTATAGCAGAGGCGATGAGCAAATGCCAGACCCTTTGGCTGATTATGCAAGACCTAAGGACAACGAAAACATAATTATGAAGTATAAGATGTAAATATGTTGTTAATGCATCAACTTGCAAGTCTTGATCCAATTACATGTCAACAAATAATTTTGGGTTCCTCTCTGCTACTTTCATAAAAACCATCCGTTAATCAGAGATGGGTTAAAATTGAAAACCAAAGCAAAACACTGGATGTTGGAAACCTGAAGTAAAAACGGAAAATGCTGGAGACATTCGGATCAGGCAGCATCTGTGGAGAGAAAAACAGAGTTAACATTTCAGGTCGATGGCCTTTCATCAGAACTGGAAAAAGTTACAGATGTAAGAGGCAAGGGCAGAGGCAAGGAAAGAGAGAGAGGGAAGGAAAGAACAGAGGGGCAGGTCTGTGATAGGGCGGGAGGCAGGAGTGATTAAGTGATCAAAGGGATGATGGTGCAAGGCAAAATGGGACGGTGATGGGACAAGAAAAGAAATGAAAAATGGGTCTAGAAGAGCAGATAATGACAACAGCTGAACCATTACCAGCTGTCTGAAAAAATGGGAATGCAGTGGTTATGGGTTATAAGTGTCTGCCCCACCCCTCATCATCATAAGCAGTCCCTCGGAATCGAGGAAGACTTGCTTCCACTCTTAACATGATTCCTTAGGTGACTGAACAGTCCAATACGAGAGCCGCAGTCCCTGCCACAGGTGCAAAGATATCTTACCATTCTGCCCATACCAAGTTATCTTACACAGCGTCCTATTAAAAGCTCTTGCATGCATATTGATCCCAAAAGTTCCAACCTTTGGGCTAAGGCATATCATTTACTGCAAATGTTTTAACACATTATTTGATGCATTTTCTGGCATCTCCTGTCTCCTGTAATTCTGCCTTTCAAGCCAAAAAACTTTCACCCAAAAGTGTTGCAGACAATTAAGATATGAAAATGTAAGTAGTGTAACTCTGCCCTCTAGATGATTACTTGCCACCAGCAACCTTCTGTTTCCTATGATTAATTTTTTACTTTTCACTATCAACTGCAACACATCATGGTTGAAATCTGGGACCTTGACGTTCACTAGTTGCTGTGGATTAAATTGCACTGGATGCAACAAATTTAAGGCCAGAAATTGTAGGATTCAATTTTATTAAGATTAAAATCAATACATTTCTAATCTCTCAAAAAAGGTTCTGAAATATAATGAGAAAGAAATTGTAAAGGTCAGTTAGCTTTTACTATTATAATAAAACTTAGAAAATACTCAGAAAAAGTCCTTAAACTGTGTGTTCATTCCACCACATTCACCCACACACAAAGCTACATACAGTAAACCTAGTAAAAGCTGATTGACAGCTTTTTATAAAAGTGTTATACCCCAAAAAAGTGGTCAGTTCACAAAACAGCCTGAACTCCCAGGTAGACCCCCATCTCCACTGTTCAGTGATCCAGTATGTCTGCTTCCACTCGGTGTACTAGCTTGCCAACACTCCACCAAGCTGGGGATGTGGGAACTCCTGGCTTGGAAGTTCTTGGCCCCGGCCACAACTGTTCCACCTCCTACACTACTGGTCTTGTTTGGAGCAGGTGATGGCTCTGCCCCTTAAAGGACCAGCGGAGACTGCTGCTAAAGATGTATCGGAGTCCCGGCCTAGTTTGTGGCATTTCCCTTGCCAGAGTTACAGCAGGAGTGCACTGGAAGGGTCATGGATTCTTAGCCCCAGTGCCCCTGTCCTGGTTCCCTTGACACTCGAGAGGCAGGTTCAGGATTATGTGGACTGAGGGAATGCCATTAATTATGTCAAATATACGGGCCAAGAGTTTCTGTTTAGGACGCAATCGGTGCAAATTGCTCCCAAAATTGCGCTAGTTTTGAGAAGTGGTTTTTTTTTTCACTCAAGTTTCCGCTCAAACTCATTTGCATATCGGCAAAATCTGCCGTGAACCAGCGCAATCGTGCAGCGTTTTAGAACTTAATTGTTTTTAAAAATTGCATTAAATATATTCCTTGATTTATTTACGTGGTAATCTAGTGCAGTTTGATTGATATAACCGAAAATGGGTTTATCACAAAAAATAAGCATTTTACTCAGATTGTCAATTCAGCAGCTGTGAGTAACCTGGTTATAAATAACTGAAACTTTCTTCAAAAAACTATACAGAACAATTTACATTGGTTCATAGTAATCAGTTCCTTAGGGCTAGAATACCCTATCAGCACCCGATCGCCACCCAAAAGATCGCTAAAACTGGGAAGATTATCATCGGCGAAAACGTCCCCCCCCCAAAAAATAAAAAAAATCCTCCGAGCAAAAAACATGGGCCTTGCCTCCCCCCCACCATTCTGGGCGAGAGTGCAATTTAGGGTTGATTGGGCGGTTCGTAAACAAAATGGACGAAAAATAAAGAAATCAATAAAAATTTACTCCCAGGCTGCGGATTGGGCCCAGCACCAGAAAAACAATAAAAATAATTTTTCAAAAAACATCAACTAACAAATCAAAAAAAACATTCCCAAGACACTCTAAAGCTAAATCACCACAACACATTTTTAAATAACTAGCAAAAAAAACAATTACTGACCTTTTTCTTGAAGAGCTACTCACCGACCGCCCAACTCCGCTGATCTTCGTGCGCAGTTTTTGATAACTTACCCGCTGAGCCAAATATCGCGCCAGGGTGATCTGAGGACAGTGCACGCCAGCGATCCGCTCCCCAGCGGAACCTCAAAACCGCCAGTGTAACTCGGGTAAGGAAATGTTCGCTCACCTGATTACCGCCCACAATGGCCAGTACCGCCATTGGAAACTCTAGCCCTTAGTAAATTAAACAAATTTATTTTAAAACTTTTAAAACGTGTCTATTAGTGTCCTTGTGCCTAAAAGAAAAAGCTTAATTTTAAGAGCCTGCTCGAAAGCCTGTAAATGAGCACAATTAGTGGAAACTCGCCACGGTGATTAATGTAATCTGGGGGTGTGGCCAGTATTTTTGCTGGAGCAGATTCTGAATTGTGTTTTTTCAAATGACCTCAAAAGAGCGCGGAAACTTGGTTTGTGCTGAACGTAATTTGCATTTAAAATTCTGCAATCTTTTGCACTAGCTTGGCCGATTTCTGGCGAATTGCTTTATTTTTATGTTGATTCAGGAGGGATAAGGATATCAATGTCATTAAAACATGACCTTAGAATTGAGCTGTCAGAAGCACAGGCACAGGAGTCGGCCATTCCATTAGAAGGCTCATACCGAACTATTAACCCATCATTTCCTCTGTTTGAACAACCTGATGTACAATTCAAACATTCTGCTCTTACAATTTTGAAGCATGAAGCTTGATATCACCACTGACAGTAATGGTGGGAAAACACTGCATGGGTTTATATGACATTCCTATATCTGTTATTTTAAAAGGCATTGACCCATTGAAAATAAATCGAGTAACACCAGTGTTAAAATAGTGGGCTGAGGAATATCACAGCCATTCAATAAGCTGCTCCCCTGCTCTTATCACCAACAATAATTTTGAGCCTAAATTCCTCTCTTGTCCTGCCAAAAGCTTATTTTCAAATACTGAAAATAAAAATCATTGCACACAATAATCATTAAAAAAAAGTGTGCGAAAATGTGGTTTGCAGGAACAGGCAGAGGAAGTACGTTTGTCCTGTGACTGCCTTCGCCATGGACTTTGCAATTTATTCCAATCTCTGTTGATTATTAATGCTACTCCTCACATTTGCTCCTGGATGTTGACCACACAAATACAGATTCTCTTCCCACTCACGGTGCAGTAGCAAACGGGCTTAATTTACCAGCCATCCCATATCATAGTAACACTTTGTACTAAATCTAAGAACGTTGGTGGTTCAGCCAACAGCCATTGGCTGCAGATGTAATCCACAAACATAAGAATATAAGAATTAGGAGCAGGAGTAGACCATTCGGCCCCTCGAGCCTGCTCCATCATGGCCGATCTTCGACCTCAACTCCACTTTCCTGCACTATTCCCATATGCCTTGATTCCCTTAATATCCAAAAATCTATTGATCTCTCTTGAATATACTCAAAGCCTGAGCCTCCACAGCCCTCTCGGTAGAGAATTCCAAAGATTCACCACCCTCTGAGTGAAGAAGTTTCTCCTCATCTCAGTCCTAAATGGACGACCCCTTATTCTGAGGCTGTGACCCCTGGTTCTAGACTTCTCAGCCAGAGGAAACATCCTCCCTGCATCTACCCTGTCAAGTCCTGTAAGAATGTTCATTTGGATCAACAGCTTGTATTTATAAAGCACCTTTAACGTGATGAAACTTCCCGAGGTGCTTCAACACATTACTGATTTTGGTAGAAGTCAGGGGCTACAAAGCTACCGGCAGTTTTGACATCTTTGTCAGGGAAAGGGAACTCATTCCTCCTTTCCTCACGCAACCAAAGGAAGTATGAGACAGTTGGCAAGGCATACTGATGCACAGTTTTAAACAGATTATTAGAATAATGAGATACAAACCAAATCAATGAAAAATATTCCTGGACATCAAAGATTGTTTTACAGAAAGAATAGTTTCATTATGTTCATGAATTACTCATTAAGAAGTTTCACTTTTGGTATTGAATTTTAAGGCTTGTTTTTTCACTTTTTGCACTGTAATATTTACAAATGTGCAACATTACCAATTAGCTCAGCAATGGAAAGTTCAGCATATTCAGTAAATTAAAATATAACACGGCAATACTCAGGGACAATGAAAGGGATATTGTGATTTTCTTCTCCTTCATCATCGAGCCAATGGCGGCCGAGCCTTCAGCTGCCTAGGCCGTAAGCTCCGGAATTCCTTCCCTAAAGCTCTCCGCCTCTCTACCTTGCTCTCTTCCTTTTAAGATGCTGCTCAGCTCATCCGCTGCTGAAACCCTCATCCATGCCTTTGTTACCACCAGACTGATTATTCCAACGCACTCCTGGCTGGCCTCCCACATTCTACCCTATGTACATAAGAACATAAGAAATAGGAGCAGGTGTAGGCCATACGGCCTCTCGAACCTGCTCCGCCATTTAATACAATCATGGCTGATCCGATCATGGACTCAGCTCCACTTCCCTGCCCGCTCCCCATAACCTCCTATTCCCTTATCGGTTAAAAAACTGTCTATCTCTGTCTTAAATTTATTCAATGTCCCAGCTTCCACAGCTCTCTGAGGCAGCGAATTCCACAGATTTACAACCCTCAGAGGAAATGCCTCCACATCTCAGTTTTAAATGGGCGGCCCCTTATTCTAAGATTATGCCCCCTAGTTCTAGTCTCCCCCATCACTGGAAACATTCTCTCTGTATCCATCTTGTCAAGCCCCCTCATAATCTTGTACATTTCAATAAGATCACCTCTTATACTTCCGAATTTCAATGAGTAGAGGCCCAACCTCATAAATCAACCCCCTCATCTCTGGAATCAACCTAGTGAACCTTCTCTGAACTGCCTCCAAAGCAAGTACATCCTTTCTTAAATATGGAATCCAAAACTGCACGCAGTATTCCAGGTGTGGCCTCACCAATACCCTGTATAACTGTAGCAAGTCTTCCCTGCTTTTATACTCCAACCCTTTGCAATAAAGGCCAAGGTACCATTGGCCTTCCTGATCACTTGCTGTACCTGCACACTAACCTTTTGTGTTTCATGCACAAGTACCCCCCCCAGGTCCTGCTGTACTGCGGCACTTTGCAATTTTTTTTCATTTAAATAATAACTTGCTCTTTGATTTTTTTTCTGCCAAAGTGCATAACCTCACACTTTCCAACATTATACTCCATCTGCCAAATTTTTGCCCTCTCACTTAGCCCACTATGTAAACTATAAGTGATCCAAAACTTGGCTGCCCATGTCCTAACTTGCACCAAGTCCCGCTCACCCATCACCCCTGTGCTCACTGACCCTGGTGGCTCCCGGTTAAGCAACGCCTCGGTTTCAAAATTCTCATCCCTCCATGGTCTCACCCCTTCCTACCTCTGTAATCTCCTCCAGCCACACAAACCCCTGAGATGTCTGCGCTCCTCTAATTCTGCCCTCTTGAGCATCCCTAAGCTCTAGAATTCCCTACTTTAACCTCTCTGCCTATCTACCTCTCTCTGCCTTCAAGACGCTCCTTAAAACCTACCTCTTTGACCAAGCTTTTGGTCACCTGCCCTAATTTCTCCTTATGTGGCCTGGTGTCAAAGTTTGTATCTCATACTACTCCTGTGAAGCACCTTGGAATGTTTCACTACATTAAAGGCGCTATATAAATACAACTTGGTGGTGGTGGTGTTGCTTAAAACCTCTCTCTTTGACCAAGCTTTTGGTTGTCTATCCTAATATCTCTCTGTGGCTCAGTGTCAAATTTTGTATGATAGCGTTCCTGTGAAGCATCTTGGGACATTTTACCATGTTAAAGGCAGAATATAAATGTAAGTTGTTGTTGAAGGATACTGGCTATACAGAGGACACATTCCCAAAAAAGAGGTTCTTTCTATATGGAGCTTGAATTGTCTCTATAAAAGATGCTCTGATTATTAAAGTGGTTTTATCAATATAGAGATGCCACTGAGGTCATGTCTATATGGAAGAAGCAAAGAGGGTTGTGTTTATAATGTGGGGGTACAGTCTGTATGGAGGAGTCGCTGCTTCACTATCTGTACAAAAGGAGCTGAGACACTAAGGGGGCAAAATTGCAGGCGGTAACCTTTGCGGGGCAGGACTTCCTGTGGCCGGTGCGGAAGTCCCACCCCGAGAGGACGTAGAGCGCCGTGTTGGGCGCTCCTCTTCTTCTCGGGAGGGTCTGGGGCGCTCACCGGGCAAAGGTTGGAGCACTACGTGGTCTTTCTGCGTAGTGCTGCCGCGATCACAGGGCCATCCCCTTTTGCATGGGTTTGAGGGGACCTGCACTGGGCCACCGGGGATACAGAGGATGGACCGGTAAGTCGGGCAAAGATTAAGAATAGTGCCGTGAGCCTCGCCTTTAACTCCCACCCCGCGAGCGGAGTGCAGCCCCGGTTCACAACCCGCGAGGCTGGCACTGACATCACCCGCGGCGGCCTTGCGGGGCGCTGTCCAATTTCCACCGCGGGGTGGAAACAGGCCGCTGCACATGGCAATGATGTCATCGCCAGAGGCCCAGCGGCCTGGGGCACTACCAGTTTTGCACCTCAGCTAACTCCCGCCGGTAGTGCCCACCCCCCCCCCCGTGTGAAAACACATTTGCGCCTCAGTAGCGTCCCCTAGAGGCGCTAACGGGAAGTGCTCAGCATGCCAATTTTGCCCCCGAAGGGTCTGTGTCTATATTGCAGGAGGATGCCATCGATATAGATTGTCTCACCATAGCTCACTACTGGCCACATGAATGAGGCAGTTATGCATAGAAACTGGTAAGCCAGTAAACTGTAGGATTTGATCATTTATTCAGACGATATTTATTCACTATCATATCACTGATTCCGATCTGTATTTCTCCGATAATAATGTTCTAAATAAATGAAAATGTTGGGGGTAATTTTAAGCCCCAATAACAGGTGGGTTTGGGTCGGGTGAGGACAAAACCCGACCCCAACCCGCCTCGAACCCGTCCATTTCCGGTTTTAACAGAGACGGGACAGAGGGGGTGCAGGGGCGGCAGGTGACCAGTCCACTCAGGAGGTGGGTCGGTCGGTAACATGCCCCCATTTTTTATAGGCTTGTTATTTTTAACCCATTCTCCCTCCCCAGCAATCTCTCCCCACCCCCGACCACGAGACTTCCCCCTAACCACACTCTCCCACGTGAACCTCTGACCTCAATCTCTCTGTGCTTCCCGTCTGTTCCTTGGCATGCAGGCATTCTTGCCCGACAGGCAGGCAGCCTGTCAATCAATCAGGCTGGCTGTCAATCAATCAGGCAGCCTGTCAATCAATCAGGCTGGCTGTCAAGCGGGAATGCTGCAGAAAAAGTTTAAAAGTCGTCCTGCAATGAATATCTGCAGGTCATCCAGGAAACCTGTAATTTTGGGTTTCCCATCCAGAACTCCCCCCACCCCCGACCTGTTGCCTATGATAAGTGGAAACTTTAGCCCACAAAATAATCTGAAAGACCTCCATGATGACATCCCCATCCCCCACATCCAAATATCATAAAACTCCCGATTACTGCTATTGAATAGGAAAAAAATATTCAGAAGGAAAATAAACGTGTTGTTTGTCACAGTTAATTCGCACAGTTACAGCACTTGCCAATGAGAAACCAAACATATTAGGGGTAATTTTGACTTTGTGCGACAGTGTAATATAGATGATAGTGAATCATAGAATAGTACAGTGGAAAAGGAGATCATTCGGCCCATTGATTCTGCCGCCTCTTTCGAAGACCAATCCAGTTAGTCCCCCTCCCCCTCCCTTTCCCCATATCCCTGCAATGTTTTTCCTTCAAGTATTTATCCAAATCCCTTTTGAAGGCTACTATTGAATCTGTGTCCATCACCCTATCAGACCGTTCATTCCAAATCCTAACCACTCATTGCATAAAAAAGTTTCACCTCCATGTCGCCTCTGGTTCTTTTGCCCGTCGCCTTAAATCTGTGCCCGCTCGTTATCGACCCTTCAGCCACTGGAAACCGTTTCTCTTTATTTATTCTAGCTAAATCCTTCATAATTTTGAACACCTCTATCAAATCTCCTCCTAGCCTTCGCTGCTCTATGGAGAACAACCCTAGCTTCTCCAATCTATCCACGTAACTGAAGTCCCTCATTCCTGGAACCATCCTAGTAAATCTCTTCTCTAAGGCCTTCACATCCTTCCGAAAATATGCCCAGAATTGGACACAATACTCCAACTGGGGCCGTAGTAGGATTTTATAACGGTTCAGCATAACTTCCTGGCTTTTGTACTCGCTGCTTCTATTTATAAAGCCCATCTGCTTCATTAACTGATATGTTAACCTATCCTGTCACCTACAAATCGGCAGCCTGCTTTACATCTCTTACCATTATTATTTCCGTTGAAGTCAGTAGAATTAAAATTCGGGAGAGGTGCAAAACGAGCTGTTGACTCACTATCACCCACTTTACACTGTCGCACAAAAGTCAAAATTACCCTGTTTTGTGATTTACCATGCTATTTTTTCTGTAAGGAAATGGCTATGCTGGTGGCTGCTGAGTAGGTGGGAAAGTCCTTCCTTAGTTATACTGGACTTTGCCAATGCAATGGGAGTGTGCAGGACACCAGTGACAGAGTTATATTCATACCTTGCTCCAGCTTCCCACTTCACCCGTAGCACCAGTTTGTCACATGCCGCACAGTGGAAGTGACTAATATAACTTATGTGGAGGAACAACACAGAGCACAAGAAAGAAAGACTTGCATTTATATAGCGCCTTTCACGACCACCGGATGTCTCAAAGCGCTTTACAGCCAATAAAGTACTTTTGGAATGTAGTCACTGTTTTAATGTGGGAAATGCAGCAGCCAATTTACAAACAGCAAGCTTCCACAAACGGCAATGTGATAATGACCAGATAATCTGTTTTTTTTTGTTATATTGATTTGAGGGATAAATATTGGCCAGGACACTGGGGATAACTCCCCTGCTCTTCTTCAAAATAGTACCATGGGATCTTTTACATCCACCTGAGAGAGCCTCGGTTTAACATCTTATCCGAAAGACAGCTCCTCTGACAGTGCAGCACTCCCTCAGTCGTCCTGCAATGAATATCTGCAGGTCATCCAGGAAACCTGTACTTCCAGGTTTCCCATCCAGAACACCCCCCAACCCCAACCTGTTGACTCAGTGCTGCACTGGAGTGTCAGCCTAGATTTTTGTTCTCCAGTCCCTGGAGTGAGATTTGAGTCCACAACCTTCGGACTCGGAGGCGAGTGTGCTACCCACTGAGCCACAGAGTATTCTTTCTGATGACTGTAAATATAAATAATATAAACCATAGAAACACCAAGCTCTGGCCAATCATTACATTAAATAAAATAAAATCAAATTAAATACATTGTGAGATGTCGTGGAATGCAAACAGAAAATACTGGCAAAGTACAGACAAGTGCAAAAACAAGTGAAGATTTAGCGGGTCATGACCAGGTCGAGCTACTGCACACTTTCATGTATTTACTTCAGATTTTCCTCGTTTCTCCACTAAGATTCGGTGGCTTCGGTGGATTGAGATTTAGAATGAATGGTTTGATGGTGAAAGTAGGTGAAAACATGCCTTGAGATGGGGTGAAAGCAAGTCCTGACTTGTTGCAGACAATCAGTGATAGGTGAGAGCATCGCTTCAGTTTCTTAAAGGGGAAAAATTGTGCCGACTGTCATCTTTTCAAATCAACCACATGATTTCTAAGCATACACGAGGCATGTACAGGATATTTCCTTTAAATTTCTTGTAAGTGTATGTATTCATTTCCTCTCTGTGCTTCTTGTAAGCTATGTGTGTCCTGTTTAGTTGGTTTTCGATATTGAGAGGCAGCAGTGGGTTACTAGTGACAGTAATTTTTCATATCTACTGATAAAAGCCACAAGAATATTTCAAGGTCAAGGCACTGTGATGTTCACTTCTTGTCACCATGGATGTTGCGGAGAGGGAGATAAATCTGCTCAAACAACAAAGATACTTTCAACTCTTATTGACTTTTTACATTGCAACTCTTAACTTTTCATTGATTTTCCATGAAAAGGTAAATAAAACATATTCAGTTCACAGGGGGCCAACATACCTTCTGACCATTTGCAGCAGTTTCTGTTTTTATTTCCAGGAAGTTGAAGTTGATGATCAGCCATGATCTTGTTGAATGGTGGAGCAGGCTCAAGGGGCCAAATGGCCTACTCCTGCTCCTATTTCTTATGTTCTTATGTTTCAAGTTCCAGAATTTGCATTTATTTTTTAAATCACAACCTGGTCACTGTGACGTCTCTAAACCAAAATGAAAAGAATGGCATTAATGTGAAAGAAATTGAGAGGGAAAGCCAAACCCTAAAAAGTTAGGAACAATCATAAAGAACTTATGTTGGTTCAATGAAAAATGCGCTGCTTGCTGGGTTACTGAACCACCTGGATCAGTCGAGGTGGAGATTCAATATCTGATCTCGACTGAAACAACTGGTCCCATCCAAGGGTATGCTAGAGGTACTACAGCTGGACATAGTGTTGACAAAATAGGCAGGAGACAGTTACTATTGCAAAAGCAAAATACTGCAGATGCTGGAAACCTGAAAGAAAAACAGAAAATGCTGGAAATACTCCAGGTCAGGCAACATCTGTGGGGAGAGAAACAGAGTTAACGCTTCAGGCCGATGACCTTTCATCGGTTACTATTCCTGGCTATTTGGAGGCCAATGTTGAATAGTGTACGTTCGTGCATTTTGATAAAGACAAAATTGAGATTGGTCATTGTAATGTATTTGCTTCATGGGTTCTTTGCTTAAGAATTCATAGCAACACCTTGCTTATTAAGAACTATTTGGTTTATGAGCAAAGGTTTAACAATCACACTACACATTACCAGTTCATCCACCAGGCTCACAACCACCTGCCTCATCGTGGATCCCCCGAACCCAACTGGTTGGGGTTTTATTGAGGCTTGTGAACATAAGCCACTCACAACTCAACAGCTCAACCAACCTGTGAGCATACTCACAGTGCATACATTACAGTCCTGATGCCCCAATGACAGTGTGGCCTGCGAACACTCTCTGCCAAGTATCCCACCGAGGAGAATGTCCGGAAGAGAGCTCTCAACACCCATTACAGCTTGCTGGACAAAGGGCTGGTGAAGGCATATCGCATCCAAACATATGATATGCTGCATTCCAATCAGATCCACTCCTTCTTTAATAGTTACACCACATTTCCTCAGATTCTAAACCGTACTAGCTACTGATAGAGCCGTTATGCACTTTACTTGGTGGTATTAGCAAACTGACACTCTGCTTTACAGCTACTCATATTCAGAAGAGACCAGAGATTTAACCTAGACCCTTTTGCTTTGGATCGTCGAGATCTTTCCACCTGTTTCCCTCATTCTTAGAGTCATCGGCCTAAGAAAAAGGGAAATATAGAAACATAGTAAATAGGTGCAGGAGTAGGCCATTCGGCCCTTCGAGCCTGCACCACCATTCAATAAGATCATGGCTGATCATTCACCTCCGTACCCCTTTCCTGCTTTCTCTCCATACCCCTTGAAGAAAATAATTGAAAAAATATCACTATTAACACTCAAAAACCCATGAAGTTATGCCATTATCATATGTCTTCTGACCAGCAAATTCTAAGGATTGGCAATTAGAAAGTCCATGCCTTGAATGTATGTGAAGGAAATGTAACAAAAGGGATGGGCTGCGATCCACAGCCTGTACCTGCTCTCATACCTGCAGGTTGGATAGAGAGAAGGAGCAGGGGACAGGGACAAATAATTGTGGGCAGAGGATGACTGAAAAGAGAGGGTGGAATTTGAAATTTATTACTTGGATCAAAGCAGAGTTCAGGCAATTGAGGGTTGACTGCTCCACTTTTCACATGGGATCCCACATTCCTTTATGCGGTATGTATCATTTGCAATCACGTGACCTTGAGTAAAAAAGAAAGTCATGTATTTATATAATTTTCATGACCTCAGGACGTCACAAAGCGCTTTACAGCCAATGACATACTTTTGGAGTGTAGTCACTGTTGTAATGTAGCGAGTACAGCAAGCTCCCACAAACAGCAATGAGATAAAGACCAGATAATCTGTTGATTGAGGGATAAATATTGACCAGGACACCAGGGATAACTCCCCTGCTTTTTTTCAAAATAGTCCCATGGGATCTGAGAGAGCAGATGTCTCATCAGTTTAATGCCTCATCCGAAAGTAGTGTCCACATGGACTTAGTCAAGATATGACTTGATTATCCGAAGCAGAAGGAAACATTTGCAGGGCAAATGGGAACAAGCATGGGTGTGGGACTAATTGGAAAGCTCTTTCAAAGAGCCGACAGACACAATGGGCCAAATAGCCTCCTTCCGTGCTGTACCTTTCTAAGATTCTATGACTGCTGCACAGGTAAGTGTGAGGCTGGCTAAACCTAACTGATCATTCAATGTGGTTGTAAGGAAAAGCAGGGTAACTCTTTTATCTGAACTTGATGGTAAATGACACAGACAGCACACTGGGTATAGAAGTAATAGCACTTCTGGGGCCAGTGACTATAACATGATTACACTTGAACTGTTTGTATGATGCACCAATAAAGACCACCGGACGTCACAAAGAGCTTTACAGCCAATGAAGTACTTTTGGAGTGTAGTCATCTTGTAATGTATGAAACACTGCAATCTAATCAAGTATACAACTCTAAAAGAGCCAACATCAAGGGGATGAAGAAACAGTTTAGATCGGTTTAACTAGGTAAGGTAATATAAAAAAATGGATTAATGATAAATGGAATTTTAGGGCATACTATGAAACATACAGGATATATACGTACCAAGAATTAGAGAGCGCAAATGAAATGTACATAACCCTAAATGGATTAACAAGGTGATATGAAATGAAATAAGTAAGAAGATTCAGCCCCAAAAATCCCTGGCTGGAAACACTCTGGTGCCCTCTAGCCCTCACTAGTGGGAGAGCAAGGGTCAGTGGAAGGTCAGCTAAGTTAAAAGGAATGGTGAGCACCCGTGCCTCTGGCTGCATCTTTGGTGTCTGCCTGCCCCATGCCACTGGAAAATGCAGCTAAATGAGCGCAGATAGGTAGCTCGCTGATCGAGATGAGGTGGGGGTGGGGGTGGGGGTGCGATGTGGGGGTGGGGTGCGATAGATGTGGGGGTGGGGTGTGATAGGTGAGGGGGTGGGGGCGAGAGCATAGGAAGCCAAAACTGCATTTCTGATTAAGTTATCAGTTCTACTTGTGAAGGAGAAATATATAACTCATAACTTGTTTGTGGATTAAGCATCTTGTACACTCATGGAATGAAATCTATATTATATTCTGTGCAATATTCTCGATCACTCAAAATCTTGTCAGATAGATTTTTTGGCACAGGATCTCACCTCCTTGTACTAAATGCATTATAATTCCCAATTTAGAGAAATAATTAATATTCAGAGGTTCCTGATCTGAGCAGCATCATGGTTTCAATATGTGTCATCTCACTATACAGTGTATACATATTTTCAGCTAAAGTGTGTGGCTCAATATATAGAGGGTAAAATTCCACTTTGGCAGGGGTGCATAACGGGCAGTAGCAGATTGGGCAGAGCGTATAACGGGTGCCCATTTTATGCCCCCGCCAAAGTTGGTTCATCCCAAATTGTATACATTTTATCTTTCATTTAAAAAATGCATTGAATTATGTGACACCGTTATAGAGTTCATCATACAGAATGCCAGTTTCTTCCACCATGGAGAAAGTTATAAAGTTTCTAGTTACCTAATACTCTGCTCGCTTTATAATATTTTTCACTGATTAATTTGCATTATTGAAAGTTCATAAATAACTTTTCCGTACATCCATTGTAAACATCTGACTTTCAATCACAGCTTTTTTGCAACAGAAGGGAAAGGTACGGATAATCCAATGGCCTCCATAACAATGCATTTAAAAAAAAACCCGAAGATGCCGTGCAGGTCGCAGTGAGGCAAAGTTAAAGAAAGAATGTTCAAAAAATTGCAATTAAAAAACCAGAAAGATGACTTTGTTTACGCTGTGCTTTAAAATCCGGTCACATTGTTGAAAGGCTCTCTGAACAAGCACCATTGGAGGATTCTCGTATTTGAGAGTCTGGGGCATGGCCAGTTTTGTGGGAGGAGGTACGTTTGGAGGGAAAGTTGTGCTCAGATATGCCCGCAATCAATGCCATGCCTTGAAAGATCAGAAATTTTGGTCCAAAGTGAGTTACGTGTAACGACAATATGCGACAAGTCTCCTTGATCTTTTACGTCCATTCATCAAACTTTCCCTCCAAACGTACCTCCTCCCACAAAACTGGCCATGCCCCAGACTCTCAAATACGAGAATCCTCCAATGGTGCTTGTTCAGAGAGTCTTTCAACAATGTGACCGGATTTTCAAGCACAGCATAAACAAAGTCATCTTTCTGGTTTTTTAATTGCAATTTATTGAACATTCTTTCTTTAACTTTGCCTCACTGCGACCTGCACGGCATCTTCGGGTTTTTTTTAGTGCATTTTTATGGCATCAGTATCAGTCACATTAAGAATTGAAAAGCTTCCCCAAATGCAGTTTCCAAAACATGCTATGCCTGATTTGCATGAATGACAATGAAATGATTGAAACTTAAATTTTAAGACTTGGAGAAGAAATATATGACCTTTCTTTGGGCCCCGATTGTATTTTATGGCCATTTGGTCAATTTTAAGTTTGGCTGTTCTCTAATGAGATTGGAAGGACTCTTGGGTGTAATGTGACATCAGAAAAATGGCTGCAGTTGCGGGCGCAATTTTGGGTCTAACTCCCGGGTTATGCACAAGGAAGAAACTCCAGGTCCATGTTCCTATGTTTTAATCTGGATCTATTGGGCCAGATTTTCCCGCATACGCACGTTTTAATGTATTTATTCGCGTTAAAAATACTTTTTGTTCTTAAACTGAATTACACAAAATTCCCCAAACCTTAAGAATGGCGTTTTCAAACTATATCGCCAAAAAGCGGATAGCCCTGGTGCAACGTGAAAAAAAACTGCACCGCCTAAGTTTAGCCATTTGGCCATTCGGCGAACCCGTTTTTAGAAGAAAAACACACACACGAGAAAAGCAGGCGTTGCAGCCTCAGAAACATCGGTAAGTAGGAAGACCTGCAAAAAAGGTAAGTTAAAGTTTTTATTAATTCTTTTGCAGCAATTTCATAGTTAAGGGTCTTGTAAAAGTTTTGTGATTTTTGATTTTTTTTTGCCTTTTGCAATTAGTTTTGTGTGTTCTCCCCTCCCAGGGCCTGTATTTTGTGCGTTAGGCCTCCGGCTAAAGTTGGCGACATTGCGGTTTTTAATGCGAATCGTTGTGGAATATCGTTTAAGAACAGGTGTATTTTGTGGCCAAATTTACCCCCTTTAAAAAATGACAACATTTTTATTATTTATTCACTATTTTGTTATTTATCAAATAACAACAAGCTGGGGAATTTCTAGCCCATAATCTTCTAAATTCTATTATCGGTTCATTACTACACCTTCTGGAGTTACGAAAGTAACAGATCCTAACTTCTTTTTCAGATTATTTTCTCGGTGTATTTGTGTGTCGGTTAAAGTAAAGATGTTTCATGTTAATTTTGACCACTCCCAGGCCAGAGGCAGAGTAAAGCTTTATTTAACTTGATCGAAACCTATGCTCTAACCTTTAACCAGTATGAGTTTCCACCCCCTGCACCAACCATTCTATGGCGTCTCTGATCAGTTTACTGCCGTGGGAAGGGTGTTTTGTAATATACACGTGCACCCATCAATCTGGCCTGGATTTGACCCCAACTCTTCGAGGTGAAAAAAAACTGTGCTAAATCATTGGGCCACACCATTCCATTATGTGTCATTTAACAAATTACCAATACACCTCTTCCCTGAGTTTACATGTGAAAGTTGTCTTTGCGTGTAAACATGCCCGTGGATGTGGCAGTAAGTTACCTGTTATAAAAGATCAATGCAGTGTTAACCTCCAGAGTGTTCGCACCTTGTCTGGGTGAGAGGCGGTGTGTGATGTCACGGGAAAACCAGATACAAAAACATTCTGCTATTTCTCAGTGGTTTCCATTCACAAGGGAGTTGGGATAAAACTTTGAGAATGCTAATACTTTAGTGTCATTGTAAAACAAGTTAGAGCAGAGTTTTCAGAGCCTTGTCCAACATCTTGTAAATACACCGCCTGTTTTGAACAAGTATGCTTGTGAGTGAGATGAGTTTTTCAGTGAAGTTTTTGGAGTCTTCCTCACACTCCCAACAGTGAAGTCTGTCCATATTTTCACTTCGCCGTCATAAAGTGGTAGTTTGTCACGTTAACATTGACACTAAACTACATTGTATTATTTTACAGGATTGAAGGAGGTCCCAAAACACAGTTTAAAGCTAGAATGGCAAGATGGCGGCAGCATCAAAAGCTCACATACCATTACAGAAACAGGAAGTTATTATGTTTACGTGCAGGTAACGTTCAAAGGGGCGTGCAGAGGGAACATAGAATTGAAAACAACTTTGTGCAAAAATCAGGAGAAAATTATAGCGAAAGAGCTGCTAGTGACCAGCATGTCAGTGTGTGAAAATACGAATAGCACAAACTGGACCAGGACTCTCTCCCAAACAGCCATCTTCTATTTTGAGGAATCGGATGATATATACATCAACACCACATCCATGAAATATGTTGAATTTACTCACAACTATAATAATATTTTTGGCATTTATAGATTGTAACACTAGGAAACACATAGATGAAGATTTGATTCTGGCCTCAGTTTCTGTATTATTTATGGTTGTACAGGTTCTCTTTTTCTATTTATCTCTCTTTGAATGATTCAACAATCTTTCAGTTATCTACCTTGCTGTCTACCTCCCTATTTATCTATTTATACATCAATGAAGATTTAAAAACAATCCTTTTCAAATAATTTCATATTTTTATGTTCCATTATCTGATAATTTCACAGCCCGAGCAATATATTATTTCATATCAATAGATAAGCAGAAAACAATAATTCACTGATGTGCATTCACAGTTTTCTGATATGCATGCCACCTATTGCTACTAAATGGAGCACTGCACCTATTTGTAAAAGGAACAGAATCATTCTCAATGAAACCCAACTTTTTCCATTTAACAAGGACACAGTTTTTGCAATGAAATCTAGCTGTCTGAATTTTCTCATAGTTTCTGTATCATTTCCCAAACTTTTGAGTTAAATAAGACTATTAAATATGGCTAGTTTATATCTCTGTATTGTTTCACCTGCGTGAAAGACCAACATGCAAGTCATTTATTGGTCTTCCATGCCTGATCCAAGGGATTGTGTAGCGTAACCTGGATCCAGAACTTCCCTGCAATTAACTGCAGCATTATTTCTCAAGAAACCACCAGGAACCATCTTACATACCAGTCATATACCCTTTTTTTGGTATCAATCTTTACTGCTTTCAGCTTTCAAGTGAACGAACAATCCAAAGCAGAATTAACAGTTGATTCTTGCAGTGAAAGGTTAAAATAATTTTTAGTGAGACATTGCTGATTTTCTTTCAAAATGTCTCCACACCATATCCTTGTCAGGCTAAGCAATGCCGGTGATCGGTTTTGCGGCCGATACTGAAAACGTACTCTTTAGGGTGCCATAGATGCAGAGTGACTTCCATCACTCCAACTCCAATTTACTATCCCTTAGAAATCAAAGTTAAATACATGATAGAAATCCAGAATAAATTGGAAAAAATTAAATAAACAGAGCAAAATGCATTGAATTCACAAAATTGAGATGTTGAAATGATGCTTTTAAACTGCTCGGGATTTGTTCTCATACTTTATGATGTCACAGCCTTGTAATACTTTATCATTAAAACATGTATTTTACCATTACTGGTTGGGGAAGCACACATGCATTCTAACGGGTTTAATCATGAAAAACTTACATTTCTGCATACTCTCACATACTGATAAATGTTGCTAAGTGCTTTACAGGGCAGAAGCAAAACAGCGAGCAAAGGAAAACGGGAAAATGTAAAAGTTGGGCACGGTTAAAGAGGAGTTTTCAGGAGTTTTTGAAGGGAGGTGACTAGTTGGAAGAACTTAGGGAGGGGAGTTGTAGAGGGCAGGGGCACAGTGCTTAAGAGAGTGGGATAGAAGGAGTGAGGAACATGGAGTAACCCAGATTTGGAAGTGTGCGTGATGCTTGCGGGGGCAAATGAGTGGAGGAGATTGCAGAAGTAGGGTGGGGGTTTGTAAATGAGAACGAGCTATACATCACCCACACCTTGGCAACATTGTTCTGGGATTGGCTGTGCAATATCTTGTTTCTGCTCACTGCTTGTTAGATTTGATTTTGAAATTAAAATTCTGAATTTACCACACTGCAAGCCCATTCATAAAAACAATGTATTGTGTGTCTAGTGTTTGTCATTCAGGCAGCACCACATGGTGTTATTGTCCCGATCGTGTTGATCCTCTTGAGAAAGCCTGCTAGATTAGAGCTATACTGTTGCTAAGGAATCAATGACAAATTTAAATTGTGTACTTACTGATTTGTGAAGGTGCAATGCTGCATTGTAATGTATCCAATCCGGTCATCCAGACCCTGCTCAGTGGAAGACTGACATTAAGTGATGAAAGAAAATGGTCGATAATTTATTTCCCTTCTGTTGACAATTACAGTGTGAAAAATGTCACCTGAACAAACTAATGCTCATTCAGACGACTAAACCTCACTGTGCTAGGTATGGAATATATCAGTAATCAGGGAATGGAATGGAGTTTGTGTCCAGTTAAATGTATCCAAATATTTGATTCACTATTTTCGTTATGCAATTATTTCCACTTGTGTGACTACTTATGCTGCAAAGAGTAACATTACTTTTTACCTTTTAAATTCTGTGCAATGATTTAATTTCAATTATTTTTAAATATGACTTGCAGAGATTTGTTCTTGTTTCTTATTGTTCGTCAGGTAGTGCAGTGTTGTTGGTTATTTTATTGTGAAGAACTCAAAACTGGCTCGAGCCTGAGCAAACCATAGGAAGGCAGATAATTGTACTTTCAAAGCTGCATTATGCTTCTATTCTCAGCAATTCATTATTGTAACTTGTTTTGTGGAATGTAACAGTTCAGTACATGCAAAAATGTATTCTCAAATGCAAGTTGCTTCAAGTCAAGTAATTAATTATGAATAATAATATTGAAGTTTTAACTAACTTCCTACAAAGAAAAAAAAGATGAGAAAGACTTGCATTTATATAGCTCCTTTCACGACCATCGGGCATCTCAAAGCGCTTTACAGCCACCGAAGTACTTTTTGGGGGTTTAGTCACTGTTGTAATGTGGGAAATGTGGCAGCTAATTTGCGCACAGCAAACGCCCACAAACAGCAATGTGATGATGATCAGGTAATCTGTTTTTTGTTATGTTGATTGGGAGATAAATATTGGCCAGGACACCGGGGATAACTCCCCTGCTCTTCTTTGAAATAGTGCCATGGGATCTTTTACGTCCATTTGGGAGGGCAGACGGGGCCTCGGTTTAACATCCAAACTTTATAAAAGGTACATAACCATCTTATTTCTCATTTGTTTTTATGGTTATATACCTTTTTATAAAGTTCTCTCAGCACTGTACTGGAGTGTCAGCTTAGATTTTTGTGCTGAAGTCCCTGGAGTGGGACTTGAACCTGAAACCTTCTGATTCAGAGGCGAGAGTGCTACCCACTGAGCCACAGCTCAAAATGATTCCAAAGCTGATATTAGTGTTCAATTTCAATTTGAACTGTTCAGTTTTATTTTGTGTTTTTTCCCCTCATCTATGTAGCCTAATCAAAATAGGAAGCACACCAAGTGGGTGCAAACTTGGACTACACCAATAGAGCAATTTTTCACTTGAACGCTTGCATCACAGTGGCTTGCAGAAAGTAACTGTAAAGCCAAACTTGGCCTAAGGTCCCCTCTCCCCCCACTCGGCCTAACCCTGAACTCTCATCTTTCTCGAGTTTCTTTCCGATCTCCCCATATGCCCTCTGAGCTTACTTTGTTCATGAGATCCACCTCCTGCTCCCTTGACCCTATTCCAACCAAACTGCTGGCCACCCAACTTCCCTTCCTGGCTGATATTGTTAACGGTTCCCTCTCTTCAGGTACTGTCCCAACTCGCCTTTAAATCTGTCGTCATCATCCCTCTCCTCAAAAAATCCATCCTTGACCCTCTGTCCTTGCAAACTACCGCCTCATCTCCAACCTCCCTTTCCTCGCCCATGTCCCTGAATGTGTTGTCGCCTCTCAAATTCGTGACCATCTTTCCCACAACTCCATGTTTGAATCCCTGCCACAGTACCGAAACGCCTCTTATCAAAGTCACAAATGACATGCTGTGTGACTGTGAACTTGATAAACTATCCCTCCTCACTCTTGGTGGTCGTACAGCATTTGACACGGCTGACCACTCTATCCTGATCCAATGCCTCTCCTCCATCGTCCAAGTGGGTGGGCCTGCCTTCACCTGGTTCCATTCCAATTTATCCAATCGTAGCCAGAGAATCACCTGCAATGGCTTCTCTTCCCACTCCCACACCATTACATCTGGTGCCCCCATGGATCTATCCTTGGCCTCCTCCTATTTCTCATCAACATGCAGCCCCTCGGCGACATTATTCCGAAACACAGCGTCAGTTTTCATCATCATCACCATCATCATCATCATCATAGGCAATCCCTCGAACCGAGGATGACTTGCTTCCACGCCAAAAGGTTCACAGGTGTTTTAATGGAGGACCAAATATTCCATTTCCCAAACTAAATCTTGAAGGTTGGAAGATGCCTGTGCATGGATTTTTTTAATGTGTGGTGGCCACATGGATTTGACAGAGCTAGGTCTTAGTCCAGTGGCAAGGATTACCCAGGACGACTGGAGACCAGCTCTGCCGGTTTCCACATATACGCTGATGACACCCAGCTCTACCTCACCACCATCTCTCTCTTGATCCCTCCACTGCCTTTGATTTGTCACTCTGCTGGTCTGACATTTGGAATTTCCTCCAACTAAGTATCAGGAAGACTGAAGCCATTGCCTTCGGTCCTTGCAACCACTTCATCACTCTTGCTAGCTACTTTCTGAGACTGAACCAAATGTTTGCAACCTTCGTATCCTATAGTACCATTAGCTGAGCTTCCGACCCCATATACTCTCCATCAGCAAGCTCACCTACTTCCACCTCCATAATATCGTCCATCTCTCCCCTGCCTCAGCTCATCTATTGCTGAAATCCTCTGGACTTGACTGTTCCAATGCTCTCCTGCATGGCTTCCCACCTTGCATCCTCCGTAAATTTGAGCTCATCCCATATCCTAGCTTGCACCAAGTTCCACTCATCCATCACCTCGGTGCTCGCTGACCTACATTGGCTCCTGGTCCGGCAACGCCTCAATTTTAAAATTCTCATCCTTGTTTTCAAATCTCTCCATGGCCTTGCCCCTCCTTATCGCTCTACCCTCATCCAATTGTACAAGTCTCCAAGATCTCCGCGCTCTCCGATACTGGCCTCGTGGCTCAGCCCTGATTTTCATCATTGAACCATCGGCAGCTGTGCCTTCAGTTACCTAGGCCCTAACCTCTGGAATGCTCTCCATAACTCCTTCCACTTCACTGTGTCTCTCCCCTCCTTTAAGACGCTCTTTAAAACCTACCTCTTTGAAAAGCTTATGGCCACCTGTCCTAATATCTCCTTATGTGGCTCGGTGTCAAATTTAGTTTGATAATGCTACTGTAAAGTGCTTTTGGATGTTTTATTATGATAAAGGTGCTATATAAATGCAAGTTGTGGTTGTTGTAAATAGCAAAGAACAAAAATAACATGTTTTTTTTTACTGCACCTTTCAGGATGTCCCAAAGCGCTTTACAGACAATTAAGTACTTTTGAAGTGTTGTCAGTAATGTAGGAAACATGGAGTCAATATGTGCCCAGCAAACTCCCACAAACAGCAATGTGATAATGACCAGATAATTTGTGTTTTAGTGATGTTTGTTCAGGGATACATATTGGCCAAGACGCCGGGGAGAACTCCCCTGTCCTTCTTCGAAAATAGTGCGATGGGATCTTTTATGTCCACTGTCTCATCCAAAGTGTTTATAGGGATTTTAAAAAGGAAATAAATTGTAGTAATTTTATTTGGTCGGATCTAACAATAGCCAAAACTGAAACTGATTAAAGCAAGGAGTTTGGTTTCTGTATGAATGGTTGCTTAGATATTCTACCCAACCATGGCAAAGATCCAAACAGAACAAGAGTGATATTAAAGCAGCAGTGTATTATCAATATAATAACATAAGAAATAGGAGCAGGAGTTGGCCATATGGCCCCTCGAGCCTGCTCCGCCATTCACTAAGATCATGGTTGATCATCAACTTCAACTCCACTTTCCTGCCCGATCTCCATATCCCTTGATTCCCCTAGACTCCAAAAATCTATCGATCTCAGCCTTGAATATATTCAGAGACTCAGCATCCACAGCCCCCTGGGGCAGAGAATTCCAAAGATTCACAACCCCCTTGAGTGAAGAAATTCCTCCTCATCTCAGTCGTAAATGGCCGACCCCTTACGCTGAGATTGTGCCCCCTAGTTCTCGACACTTCAGCCCGGGGGAAACAACCTCTCAGCATCTACCCTGTCAATCCCCTTCAGAATCTTGTGTGTTTCAATGAGACCACCTCTCAGTCTTCTAAACACCAGAGAGTATGGGGCCCATTCTACACAATCTCTCGTCCCAGGAATCAATCTAGTGAACCTCCGTTGCACCGCCTCCAAGGCACGTATATCCTTCCTTAAATACAGAGACCAAAACTGTGCACAGTACTCCAGGTGTGGTCTCACCAAGGCCCTGTACAATTGTAGCAAGACTTCCTTACTCTTATACTCCAACTCCCAGCAATAAAGGACAACATGCCATTTGCCTTCCTTATTGCTTGCTGTACCTGCATGCTCGCTTTCTGTGTTTCTTGCACAAGGACACCGATATTTAAAAGTGTCTCAACTTTTAAAAAATATTCTATTTTTCTGTTCTTCCTACCAAAGTGAATAACCTCACATTTCCCCACATTATACTCCATCTGTCACCTTACTGCCCACTCACTTAGTCTATCTATATCCCTTTGCAGACACTTTGTGTTCTCCTCACAGCTTACTGTCCCACTTTGTATCATCAGCAAACTTGGATACATTACACTCGGTCCCTTCATCTAGGTCATTAATATAGATTGTAATTAGCTGAGGCCCCAGCACTGATCCTTGCGGCACCCCACTAATTACAGCCTGCCCACCCTCTGTTTTCAGTCCATTAACCAATCCTCTGTCCATGCTGATACATTACCTCCAATCCCATGATCCCTTATTTTGTGTAATAACCTTTTATGTAGCACCTTATCGAATGCCTTTTGGAAATCCAAATATACTACACCCACTGGTTCCCCTTTATCTACCCTGCGAGTTATATCCTCAAAACTTTAATAAATTTGTCAAGCACAATTTCCCTTTCATAAAACCATGTTGACTCTGCCTAATCATGTTATGATTTTCCAAGTGCCCTGATAGCACTTCCTTAACAATGGATTCCAGCATTTTCACGATGACTGACTGACTGAATGACTGTCAGGCTAGCTGGCCTGAAGTTCCCAGTTTTCTCTCCCCCTCCTTTCTTGACTAGGGGTGTTACATTTGCTACCTTCCAATCCACTGGGACCATTCTAGAATCTCGGGAATTTTGAAAACTCAAAACCAATAGATGTATGTGTGTGTGTGAGATATTAGTAAATTATATAGAACTAGTGGATCTCCTATGCTATTACCTGGAGGAAGCAATGTTTTATAAGGGCAGGAGCACTTGTGCCGTGTCATGCACAAGGTATTATTCTGCTGCTAAGGGGAAGCTGTATGTAACTTGCCCTGCCCTTTAATGCCGTAAGCTGTTATTGCTGTAGATAGGGAAATTCTGGGGTCTATTTGAGGCTAAATGCTATTAGGCACACCCTGAGCCAACTAGAGGGCTTTCTCTGTTGCTGAGGATATTTCCCTTTTTTAATTGTGGCACAGAAATTTGCAGGTGGGACAATGTGTGATGCATCTCAAAACATTTATTTTATATTCTTTATTTGTATAATATAAAGATCCACTAAAGTGATAGATGTCATGGGCGTGTGCAGTTGGAAATGTTCCAAGTTTAATACTATGGTGTAAAGGTCAGTATGAAGATGTCAGTTTGTGTTCAACCAATCTATGTTTGACACAGAAGGCTCCAAGGAGAGTAAAGAGACAGGATAGGCAGAGTAAGAAGAATAGGAAAACAATCTTTGGAAGAATGGAGACGACAAAGAGGGTTTAACAATCCAGAAGGTGAGGACAGGATTAATGTGAGGAAGGACAGAAACAAGCAAAATCTGTGAGAACAAGTACTGCGGAGGAGGTGAACAAGTTGGGAAGAGTTGGGAATGAGAAAAAGAATGAACAGTGACAGACTAGGAGAAGAATGATACATCATTGATAGTAGGACATAGTTACGAACATTCAAAAATGGTTCCAGCAATTGTATTTGACTCTTGTAAACTGCAAGTGTTAATGTATTGCTGGTAAATCTACATGTGTGATACAAAGCATTGTCTGCCTACTGGGTAAAAATTGAAGCTATTTTGAATGTGCATCTATGGGGACCTAACGCTTTGCACATTGCAAAAGTACTGGGACTTTGGTCAAGTTTCATCTGACATTAAAAAGTTAGGGGAGGGGCAACATTCAGTGGTTTTAAAGCAGAAATAGGATTGTTGTTGAGAAGGTTGTGTTGAGGGTGGTATTTATGTTAAATGAAACATCTAATAAGGTTTCTGATGTAATGAACATCACTAGCTTTTTGTTAATACAAGAAATCATGATGTGACTTTTTAAAATGTAATATCTACAAAGAAAGATAATCAGATACAAGCAATTCTTACCCAGAGGTAAAACAAGTATCTGATATGCTGTGTGGTATATCTAATTTAAATGACATGTTTATGGATACTGTCGTGTACTCAGATAAGATCTTAATTCTGTAATTGAATGAACCGATTCTGTTCAAATGCCTAAAATGATTTAATTTTGAAATAAGCTGATTTTCGTTGAAATAAGAATACAATTCTATGTTTGATGTAAATATCACATGCTGGTGATCAATTTTAATTGGCCATCAAGCCAAAGCCATGGTATCCAGGGAATGCAGAATCTGTGTGTGTTTGTAGTCTGAGCTCTTATACCTGAATCAATGGCATTTTAGACAATTAGCTTGACCAACAGACACCTTGCACCAACATGTGGGATGAAAAGAGTTGCAATAGATCTGCACGTGTGGTAAATGATCATTTAATGTGTACAGCTTGCAACCAGCGCCCCAGCGTTATAACAACCTGCAATCCATGAGGCAAGAATAAAACACAGTAAGATCTTTATTGGCCTGAGACATAAACAGAATTAATGCGACAGCCCATGGAAAGGTGCCCTAGTAGTTAAACTCTGATGAAAATGTCTGAAGAAGGGTGATAGTCAGTGCAGGAACTTGTCAGAATGGAACAATCACGTGCACAACATATTACAAGAAATCAGTGTTGTTGCTGCTGGCATTTGGTGCACCTCTCTATAAAAGAGCGCACATGAGGTTGTTCTTCATTTCTTATGAATGAAAAGACGTTAATATGATTTAAAAATAGAAGTTCCATCATCTTCCAACATTGGAATTTTATATGATGACAATCTGGTAGGGGGCCACAATGATGAGGCTGAGGACCAGAGCTCCGTTGATATTTCAACATCTGGCTGAAATAATCTCGTGCATGGTCACAACAAGTGGATTTAATGGGTGTGGGGGGCATCACAACTGGCCCTAATAGTCTTGTGATTAGTAGATATTAACAGTAAATGGTAAACATTGAGAATATTTCATTTAGCTCGGCCTCCTCATTCAAACACCATTACATGTATTGATCCGTACTGGCACTGACATATAGCAGCAGCTGTAGAAATAGCACTGAGGTACTGTGTGGCATTTACACTACCAATTTAAACATCTCAAGATTTTGTTAACCTCATGCTATTCTGGTGTTCTAATCACTACAACCATTATTGCCACGTTTTTTAACGGATGATCTCTTTTACTCACTTAATTATCTTCCCTAAAAACCCAACCCACACCTAACCACCAATCAATACGGATGCTCCCATTAGCGCAGGTGAAGAATCATTCTTCTTTGGTAGTACACCCTAGCTAAACCAGCCCTACAATGTTAGTTTTTAGCATTAAAATATAAAGCTAACCAAAGCCAGATTCAGCTGTATTTGTTGCGAGTGAGATCTTTGGAATATTTTCTCTTTGTCCCCTTTCTTGGACATCTCAAACCCAGATGGCAAGCAATTTATCTGCTCCAAGACCTCTGCCAATACGGATTTGACCAGGATGCCTGGCTTTTCCAATGGGGAGCACCGAATTGCCGGTTATTGCTTCTCCATAGTGACATGGTTAAGATTCAGGACTCAATTATATGTGAAATATTGAGGGTAAATAATCTTACATTAATTAAAAAGACAAAAACCCAATCATAGGAGCAGTGGGGACCTTTTTATTAGAATGCCTGATATATATCAAAAAAAGAAATAATATTGCCGGAGGAAGACACTCTTATCAAAAAGCCCTTCAGTACAAGCTGAAGGAAAACAAGCGAAGTAGGTTGAATCATAATACATTTAAACAAAAGACTCTCATACAGTGAATGAAATCAGTTCAAATTCTGAATTTATTTTAGCAATTGATTCTCATGTTAACAGAGAGCTGTCTGTGCATACTGTTGCTGCAACTCCTGACTATACAAGCTGTAAAAATCAGCCTGGAGTTCTGTTGGTAAAGCCCTTTTACTGCTCTGGTTTGAAAATCTGTATAAGGATATTCTGTAATCTGTCGGCTTAGAGCAACTTCCATATTAGGCAACTGCGGTGACAGAAGTTTGAATGTATTACTTCAGAAAAATGTAAAATTTGCCCTTTTTAATTGTTTAGACAAAAAGAAAAATCTATTTAATTTTATATTTGTCTGATGTTATAAATTATTTATGTTCTGCTTGAATCTGAAGAGATTTTTTTAGTAAAATAAAGAGAATATGAAAGAGAATTGTGTGGTCGTGTTTAGTTATGCTCACAGCACTTAATTTTTTTTCTCAACAAATTATCTCACTGTCCATTTTATTGGCCCATTAAGATTAAGTGCAAATATAAACAGGACGTGACCAACTTCATAGTGTTTTGATGTGAGAAATGACATGGGCCGTGAAATCCTGGCCTCGCCGGGTGCGTAGGGAATGTAAACCCTAACCCTAACCCTAAATGCGAACGCGCTCGGTGAGGCCTCGCAAAAGCCGGTTTTCGGGGCACCATGCGCGTGCGGTAAAAACCAGCGTTTCCGATCTGTCAGGATTTCTCTTGACAGATCTTGCACATCCCCGGGAGAAGGACATCCGTGCGGGAGAGATCGGGCTATTTGCCCAACTCACGCCCAGTGAATGTCCTTCAAACTTTTACACCTGCTAAAAGCAGGTGCATAACTTACTTTTATCAGCGTAAAAGTTTTAAAACATATATTGAATCATACATTTTTATGTTTAAAAACTCTGTCTGTTAAGATAAGTTTATTTTAAACCCTATTAAAACACATTTAAAAAATCCAATAATATATATATTTTTCTAAAACATTTAATTAACTTTAATTTCAATTAATTTTAAATATGTGAGGTGTTTGCTTATTTATTTTGTATTTGGGGGGTTCTTCTCATTGATAGTGATTGGAACTGGAAGAAACGGAGTTCTCATTATGATCAATGATAATACTGCACCGATTGGTTGGGGCATTGCAGTCCCATAGACCCCGACTTTCTGTTCATTAATTTAAACAGATGGTAAATCAATGTTTCTGGGCCCACAGTTTCCTGACCAGTCCACACTCTGACCACATAGGCCCATTTCTGCCAGAAACAATTTCTCTCTTCATTTTCACCCAAAGGAGGAATGTTTGCGTAATATGAGAAGGGGACTATAATTCCAAATGTCAGCTGAAGCCAAGATTCAAACCTGAGACTCCCAGCAGTGGGGCTGCTGGCACTGAGACAGAATTCCATTATTTAGCAACATTAACTCTTCATTTAAAGGGGAGACTGTGTTTACAGTCCAGCAAACATTTTTTGTTTGGGCAAGGAACTATGGGCCCGAGCTTGGTAAAAGCTAAGACCCGCCCAAGTGCTGCCCAAAACACCGGCGAGGGACCTGGCAGTACTTTGGCCGGGAGGTTCCTCAAAAGGATCGGCAAAGACCGCCCGGCGGCAAAACAACGAATCTGGGCGGCAGCGGGCGGGAGCTCCCAATCTCAGCAGCAAATGCGATCCTCGTCAAAGTGCCTCCGAGGATTGAGTCGGGCCCAGGGAGGGGGGAACACACACAAATAAAAATTTGCACAGAAAGAAAATCCACTGGAAAACATTCAGGTCTTTTTTTTTGCACTTGCACTTCTGTCAATTTAGTATACTGTATTCGCTGCTCACAATGTGGTCTCCTCTACATTGGGGAGACCAAGCGTAGATTGGGTGACCATTTTGTGGAACACCTCCGTTCAGTCTGTAAGTGTGACCCTGAGCTTCCGGTCTCCTGTCACTTTAATTCCCCGCTCCACTGCCACTCTGACCTCTCCGTCCTTGGTCTCCTACACTGTTTTTGCAGGTCTTCATGCTTACCGTTGGGGTTAGACCTGCCTCCATACAACGGTCCTTCCCCCTGCTGCCGCCGACCTCCACCCGGAGGAATCTGGCAGCTCGGCGGGCGGGAGGACACTTATGCGTCTTGAGCTAGCGGACGTTAGCGGGCAGTTCCCAGCAGTACTCCCCTCCTGTCGATGGGAGGCCTAGTGGAAAATGGCACTGAGGGGAGACTGCCCCAAAAACTCGGTGGCAGTGGGCGATAAGGCCACCAAGTTCGGGCCCATAGCCATTATGCCCAAACAACACAATTACGCCAACACAAAAGCAAAATACTGCGGATACTGAAATCTGAAATAAAAACAGAAATCTCAACAGGTCTATTGGAAATCTCAGTGAGTCAGCCAGCATCTGTGGAGAGAAACAGAGTTAACGTTTCAGGTCTGTGACCCTTCGTCAGAACTGGAAAGGTTTGCGATGTAACAGATTCCTCAGGAAGTGCAGGGGCAGGGAAAGGGGGAGGGGAGGATAGAACAAAAGGGAAGGTCTGTGATAGGGTGGGAGGAAGGAGAGATTAGAGAGACAAAGGGATGATGGGCAAAAATGAGATGGCAATGGCACAAGTTAGGAAACAAAAGATGAGTCTAGATGGGGTTTGAATGATGGTATCATCGCCAGCCGCCATGGGACAGACAAAAAAATGAGGGTTGCTTTAAAAAAAAGGAAGGAAAGGGATAAAAAATATGGGTGGAGGTCATGGTCTGAAATTATTGAACTCGATGTTGAGTCCAGAAGGTTGTAAAGTGCCTAATCGAAAGATGAGATGCTGTTCCTCGAGCTTGCGTTGAGTTTCGTTGGAACAATGCAGGAGACCGAGGACGGAGAGGTCAGAGTGGGAGTGGAGCAGGGAATTAAAGTGACAGGAGACCGGAAGCTCAGGGTCACACTTACGGACTGAACGGAGGTGTTCCACAAAATGGTCACCCAATCTACGCTTGGTCTCCCCAATGTAGAGGAGACCACATTGTGAGCAGCGAATACAGTATACTAAATTGACAGAAGTGCAAGTAAATTGCTGTTTCACCTGGAAGGAGTATTTGGGGCCCTGGATAGTGGAAAGGGAGGGGGTAAAAGGGCAGGTGTTGCATCTCCTGCGCTTGTAAGGATGGTACCGTGGGAAGGGGAGGGGTGCTGGGGGTGACTGCGGAATGGACCAGGGGGTCACGGAGGGAGCGATCCCTTTGAAATGCTGAGAGGGGAGGGGAGGGGAAGGTGTGATTGGTGGTGGGATCACGCTGGAGGTGGTGGAAATGACGAAGGATGATCCGTTGAACGTGGAGGCTGGTGGGGTGAAAGATGAGGACAAGGGGAACCGTGTCATGGTTCTGAGAGGGAGGGGAAGGGTTGAGAGCAGAAGTGTGGGAAATAGAACAGACATGGTCGCGAGCCATGTTAACCACGGCGGAGGGGAATCCTCGGTTGATGAAAAAGGAAGACATGTCAGAGACACTAGTGTGAAAAGTGGCGTCGTTACGATTATGTATTGTGTTCACAAGCAAATCCAAAGAAGATTGGCAAACACATTTTCATTAAGATCCTGTCACTTTAAAATAATCAACCACATTAACATTGATGCATTGTATAAAATTTAAATTATTTTGATACACACCTGCCTGTGATGTGTTGGTGATGTCAGCAAGCCACCAACATACACACAGCCTACTCAGTTCATTTAGGTAGTGAGGTGTGCACTTTCCAGAGTTGACACAGTAGAAACCAAATATGACAAATATGCGTGAGTGTACTTTTACAGAACTTCCTCTCACACTGAAAAAGAATGTAAATTGGTCTCAGAGATGTTGGTGCGTTGATCTAACAATGCCGCCTGCAAGCTACAGCTTTTTCTCCGGGCCAAACCTCAGTTGCACTAATAAGGAAAATATCCTTCCTGGTAAAGTAATTTCAAGCATTTTCACTGCAAGAATTCTAGAGGGAGCGATGCCATTGTCGAGTGTTAGACAGATTGGCACTGGTCCACACATTCAGTCTTGAGGGAAGCACCTCTTTGTCGGCTGCGAGTAACAGGGGAGCTCAGTTTAGGGATTTATAATAACTAATACTTATTTATAAAAATCCTATTTAAATATTAAAATGCTTTGCAAGATTTGGAGTGCATTGACTGTTATACAGACAAACACAGCAGTCATTCAGTACCCGCAACATCCCAGTGATCTGAAGGATGAGTTCATGTCTTTTTTGGTGGTTGTGTTTGAGGAAGGAATGTTGGCAAGGGTGCCAAGAGATGTCGCGACACTACACTGAATAGTGCTGGGGACATTTAATAGCCACCTGAACAGGCAGACAAAACCTCTGATTAACAATTCAGTGAAAGATGGCACCTCTGACCATGCGGCAGTCCTGCAGTGCTGAACTTGACTGTCAAGTTTAGATTGTGAGCACGAGTCCTAATGTCGGGGCACACTTGCCCAATTTTCTTACCCAGATTCTGAGCCACGCTGACTCTCAGCTGTTCTATGATTAGCTCCAGAGGAAGGAAAGGAGGGAAAAGTTCGAGGCAGCATTTTGCCTCAGAAGGAAAGGGAAGTGGCTGAAGCACTGACTAAGGTTTTGATCATTGTTCACATCAGGTTGTAGCAGACTCAGCAGAAAATAGGTAGAGTTGCAGGTCTGTCAACTATCAAAACAATCATCGTTTTTGTCATGGAACATAATTAGGTTGCACAATTTTCCATTAATTGCATCCTACATCCTGGAATTTATACAAGGCACAAACTCTGAAATGTTGTGACACCACAGTTCGATATGACGGTAAGAAGGACACTGGGGAAACTTCCTATACGGAATTATTCATGTACATCTCAAAGGTAGATCGGACCTTGGTATAATCTCTCATCCTTTTAATAAAGAGACATCAGATCAGGTAAAAGATCAATAGAGACAAGTCATGTACGTATTTTAGTTATAAAAGATTTTACTAATCAAAGTCCCAAAGGTAATACAAGTTGAACCTCTCTTATCCGGGACACCCTTATCCGGCAAAATCCCTCGTTCAGGACAGGCCAGGTCCTGAGGGGGCCGGATAAGGGACGTTCAACCTGTATCATGTTAGGTCTGTCCATTGGATAAGTGACATACTGAAACATATCCCAACAGATTTTTTGTTTATCCCACGGGAATGAAAATAAATTGCGAATTTGCCACCACAGGGGAAAAAAATTGTAAAATTATTGTTCAAACCTAAAGTGGATTTAAGTGGTGCTGGGTAAAGTAACCTCCTACCAGACCAGTGACCTCGACCCAGACCAAAATGACCTCCGACCAGACCAGTGACCTTCTCCCAGACCACAGTAAGCTCCTCCCACACCAAAGTGACCTCCTCCCAGATAAGATATAAAAAAATGTCATCTGGCCTGGGCTTCCCAGTGGCATCGTGGTTAAATGCACTGCCCAGTGTGGTACTGAACCTCACACAGAGGGAAAATCCCCAGCCGTGCTACAGTCAGCTGACCACGGGCAGAATGGTGCTGGCAGTACTGAGCCGGCTGACCACGGGCAGAGTGGTGCTGGCAGTACTGAGCCGGCTGACCACGGGCAGGGTGGTGCTGGCAGTACTGAGCCGGCTGACCACGGGCAGGGTGGTGCTGGCAGTACTGAGCCGGCTGACCACGGGCAGGGTGGTGCTGGCAGTACTGAGCCGGCTGACCACGGGCAGGGTGGTGCTGGCAGTACTGAGCCGGCTGACCACGGGCAGAGTGGTGCTGGCAGTACTGAGCCGGCTGACCACGGGCAGAGTGGTGCTGGCAGTACTGAGCCGGCTGACCACGGGCAGGGTGGTGCTGGCAGTACTGAGCCGGCTGACCACGGGCAGGGTGGTGCTGGCAGTACTACAGCTGGCTCGGTGTCCCAGGACAAAATTGGTAATGTTACATCAGAACATAAGAAATAGGAGCAGGAATAGGCCATACGGCCCCTCGAGCCTGCTCCGCCATTTAATAAGATCATGGCTGATCCGATCATGTTTCAGCTCCACTTCCCCGCCCGCTCCCCATAACCCCTTATTCCCTTATCGGTTAAGAAACTGTCTATCTCTGCCTTAAATTTATTCAATGTCCCAGCTTCCACAGCTCTCTGAGGCAGTGAATTCCACAGATTTATAACCCTCAGCGAAGAAATTCCTCCTCATCTCAATTTTAAATAGGCGGCCCCTTATTCTAAGATTATGCCCCCCAGTTCTACTCTCCCCCATCAGTGGAAACATCCTCTCTGCATTCACCGTGTCAAGCCCCCTCATAATCTTATATGTTTCGATAAGATCACCTCTCTATGGGCCCAAGTTTCCACATGATTCGCGCCTGATTTTTAGGAGCAACTGGTGGAGAACGGACTATTTTAGAAATCGCAATTCTCCACATTTTTTTTTCTGCAGTTCTAGTCAGGTAGAACAGTTCTAGTTTAGAACAGAATTTTTTCTTCAAAAGAGGGCGTGTCCGGCCACTGACGCCTGATTTGAAAGTTTCCACAGTGAAAATGTACTCCAAACTAAAGTAGAATGGAGCCAGTGAAGATTTTTGTAGAACTGAAAAAACCTGTTCTACACATTAAAAAATCAGGCACAGGTTACAAATTAGGCGTCCAGAACGAGGTGGGGGGGGAGGGGGGGAAGGGAACTCATTAAATTTGACAATAAATCCTTATTTATACTTCTATAAATATTATACAAATAAATCCAACCTGAATAAACATTTATAAGCCAAGAAAAGATTAAATAAACCATCTTCCTACCTGTGTAAAAGTGCTTCAGCCAGGGAGAATTCTGCAGCCGTTCGTGTCGCTGAGCGGGAGGGAGGGAGAGAGAGAGAGAGAGGGGGGGGAGGGAGGGAGGGAGAGACAGGGGAGGGAGAGAGAGAGAGCGGGGGGGGGGGGAAGCGAGAGAGGGGAGGACGGGTCGGGTCGGGGAACAGGAGCACGGGTCGGGTCGGGTCTGGTTGGCAGGGGGGGAGGGGGGGGAGCGGGTGTCTGGTCGGCGGGGGGGGGGGGGGGGGGGAGCGGGTGTCGGGTCGGGTTTGGTCGGCGGGGGGCGGGGGGAGCGGGTGTCGGGTCGGGTCTGGTCGGCGGGGGGCGGGGGGGAGCGGGTGTCTGGTCGGCGGGGGGGGGGAGCGGGTGTTGGGTCGGCAGTGGGGGGGTGGGGGGGGCGCGGATGTCGGGTCGGGTCTGGTCGGCGGGGGTGGGGGGGAGCGGGTGTCGGGTCGGGTCTGGTCGGCGGGGGTGGGGGGGAGCGGGTGTCGGGTCGGGTCTGGTTGGCAGGGGGGGAGGGGGGGGAGCGGGTGTCGGGTCGGGTCTGGTCGGCGGGGGTGGGGGGGAGCGGGTGTCGGGTCGGGTCTGGTCGGCGGGGGGCGGGGGGTGGGGTGAGCGAGTGTCGGGTCTGGTCGGGCGGGAAGCAGGAGCTGGCCGTGGGAGGAGCCTCATTCACGCAGCCCCAGTGAGGCCATTGGGCCAGGGCTAGGGGCTGCGTGCTTCGGGCCCCTCCCACACAGTTCGGCGCCTGGACCTACTGCACTTGCGTGCCAACTGTAGCGCGCATGTGCAGAGGTCCCGGCACTGTTTTCAGCGCCGGGACCTGGCTCCACCCCCCCCACAGCTCGTGCTGGCTGCGCCGAGGGCCAGAGGACCTGTAAGTAGGTGGAGAATACCGAGGATTTTTTTAGGCGCCGTTTTAGGCGCGAAAAATGGGCGCCCAGCTCGGAGGGGCGCCCGTTTTTTTTCTTGTGGAAACTTGGGCCCATTCTTCTGAATTCCAATGAGTAGAGGCCCAACCTACTCAACCTTTCCTCATAAGTCAACCCCCTCCTCTCCAGAATCAACCTAGTGTTCCGCCCACTGATCTCTTTTATCAAACGTGCGGATGTCAGCGGAGGGCAGAATTGGGCTCAACTGTGGCCCAATAGCTTGCCAGCACACACCGCGTCTAGCTGGTTTTAATTACAGGACAATTTGAATTGGCTAGTTTAGGTGGTGACAATAAATGGTGCAAATGCTAAGGGAGTCTATGTTTTCAGCTTTGTAGTATGATGTGTGTGACTTGGATGAAGAGGCCCTGGTTGCATTCAATTTTTAAATTCAACATGCGCAGGAATATCCATGTGGGAATGAAAACAATCTTGATATGGATTATCTCACGGGCTAAGCAATACAGTGCAGGGTATAAATTCACCGTATCTCAATACCAGTCACCAGCGATTCTATTTATAGAATTGTACTTTCTCAAAAACAAGCATTGCAGGATTGAACAGCCCAAGTAAATCAGACGGGATCGCTGAATGATGGCACTGTCACTGTGATGTCACATGAACGGAATACAATTTGCGCTCACTGGTGTTTCGCCACAGGACCAGAGGAAGTGTCCATTTTGTTTTCAATGATTTCTTCCATTTCTCTCTACTGATCCTGAAAGTGTATCAGTGAAACAAGAGAAGTTTTTTTTTCGAGGTGCTCACAAATCTCCAGGGCCTCCTCCTCGTGGTCAGCGTGACACGCGACAGTGCCCAAGGGCTGTTTGATTGTGGGAGCGGAGGGGGAGGAGGAACTCACAACTGAACCCCATGTGCCCTCATCCACGCACACGCACGCACATCCCAACAGGGGGCACTAAATAGCAACCAAGAGCTGAGTCCCGGCTGACGGCAAGCTACAAGGAAAGACATTTAAAATCATGACTGCAAGTTCAGACACATCACCCAAAGAATATTTTCCTTTCCCCTCTGAACCTGACGTATTTAGATAGTGCTCATACAGTGAGTCAATAGAAGGGAAAAAACATTACGTTGCCTTATGAGGAAAAGGATAAGGTTTGGAGCCATTTAGAATGTCAATATTCACTCGGACTGCAAGAGACAAAACTTCTGAGATACAATTTCCTTTCCTGAAGACGTGTTTTCACTGAACACTTCCAAACTCTAGGTTTTCAAACTCTGGTCCTTGGACTGAGGAAGCCATGAGGAAATCACACAGTTCCCATAGATCATCAGGTTTCTGTCCATTCATCAGCTGATTTCAGCATTTTTCTTTATTTGTTGACTTACTAGTGAGTTATTTCTGTGTTGTATACTGATTAAAACGAGTTTTCCTTTGGAGGTTAGGACAGAGGGCCTTTGGAGTGTCAATGTTTGCAGGGTCCTGCAGACTACATTAATACACACATGGTTCCCTCAAAACATTAAGACAAATAAAATCACTGTTGTAATTTGTACAGATACATATTCAATACATGCATATTGCCAGTAGATGGCAGCAGAGTAAACAGTAAGGAGTAAACAAGCACGTATCCTATCAGAAACAGTGAACTTTATATATAATGAATTTATACAGTGAACTTTATATTGTTTGTTCAAACCTCACAATACTACTCCTGATATTTACACATGTAAGATACATTGAGATATACTACCATGCTGTGCTCTGTTCATCTTTAAAAGAGAGGGAAGAATTTATGCCAAAGAGTGTTAAAAAGACAAGCCTGAGGGCTCTGAGTCTCAATGCGAGGAGCATTCGTAATAAGATGGATGAATTAACTGCGTAGATAGCTGTTAACGGATATGATGTAATTGGGATTACGGAGACATGGCTCCAGGGTAACCAAGGCTGGGAACTCAACATCCAGCGGTATTAAATATTCAGGAAGGATAGACAGAGAGGAAACGGAGGCGGGGTGGCGTTGCTGGTTAAAGAGGAGATTAACGCAATAGTAAGGAAGGACGTTAGCTTGGATGATGTTGAATCTGTATGGGTGGAGCTGCGGAACAGCAAAGGGCAGAAAACGTTAATGGGGGTTGTGTACAGACCACCAAACAGTGTTAGTGAGGTTGGGGATGGCATCAAACAGGAAATTAGGGATGCGTGCAATAAAGGTACAGCATTATCATGGGTGATAGATTGGGCTAACCAAACTGGTAGCAATATGGTGGAGGAGGATTTCCTGAAGTGTATAAAGGATGGTTTTCGAGACCAATATGTCGAGGAACCAACTAGAGAGCTGGCCATCCTAGACTGGGTGTTGTGTAATGAGAGAGGATTAATTAGCAATCTTGTTGTGCGAAACCCCTTGGGGAAGAGTGACCATAATATGGTAGAATTCTTCATTAAGATGGAGAGTGACACAGTTAATTCAGAGAATAGGGTCCTGAACTTAAAGAAAGATAACTTCGATGGTATGAGATGTGAATTGACTAGGATAGACTGGCGAATGATACTTAAAGGGTTGACGGTGGATAGGCAATGGCAGACATTTAAAGATCACATGGATGAACTTCAACAATTGTACATGCCTCTCTGGCGTAAAAATAAAATGGGGAAGGTGGCTCAACTGTGGCTAACAAAGGAAATTAAGGATAGTGTTAAATCCAAGGAAGAGGCATATAAATTGGCCAGAAAAAGCAGCAAACCTGAGGACTGGGAGAAATTTAGAATTCAGCAGAGGAGAACAAAGGGTTTAATTAGGAGGGGGAAAATAGAGTATGAGAGTAAGCTTGCAGGGAAGATAAAAACTGACTGCAAAAGCTTCTATAGATATGTGAAGAGAAAAAGATTAGTGAAGACAAATATTTTTGCAGTCAGAATCAGGTGAATTTATAATGGGGAACAAAGAAATGGCAGACCAATTGAACAAATACTTTGGTTCTGTCTTCACTAAGGAAGACACAAATAACCTTCCAGAAATACTAGGGGACCGAGGGTCTAGCGAGAACGAGAAACTGAAGGAAATCCTTATTAGTCAGGAAATTGTGTTGGGAAATCGATGGGATTGATGGACTATAAATCCCCGGGGCCTGATAGTCTGCATCCCACAGTACTTAAGGAAGTGGCCCTAGAATTAGTGGATGTATTGGTGGTCATTTTCCAACATTCTAGAGACTCTGGATCAGTTCCAATGGATTGGGGGGTAGCTAATGTAACCCCACTTTTTAAAAAAGGAGGGAGAGAGAAAACAGGGAATTATAGACCGGTTAGCCTGACATTGATAGTGGGGAAAATGTTGGAATCAATTATTAAAGATGTAATAGCAGCGCATTGAGAAAGCAATGACAGGATTAGTCCAAGTCAGCATGGATTTATGAAAGGGAAATCATGCTTGACAAATCTTCTAGAATTTTTTGAGGATGTAACTAGTAGAGTGGACAAGGGAGAACCAGTGGATGTGGTGTATTTGGACTTTCAAAAGGCTTTTGACAAGGTCCCACACAAGAGATTAGTATACAAAATTAAAGCACATGGTATTGAGGGTAATGTATTGATGTGGATAGAGAACTGGTTAGCAGACAGGAAGCAAAAAGTAAGAATAAACGGGTCCTTTTCACAATGGCAGGCAGTGACTAGTGGGGTTCAGTGCTGGGACCCCAGCTATTTACAATATATATTAATGATTTAGACGAAGGAATTGAATGTAATATCTCCAAGTTTGCAGATGACACTAAGCTGGGTGGCAGTGTGAGCTGTGAGGAGGATGCTAAGAGGCTGCAGGGTGACTTGGACAGGTTAGGTAAGTGGGCAAATGCATGGCAGATGCAGTATAATTGAGATAAATGTGAGGTTATCCACTTTGGTGACAAAAACAGGAAGGCAGAATATTATCTGAATAGTGACAGATTAGGAAAAGGGGAGGTGGAACGAGACCTGGGTGTCATGGTACATCAGTCATTGAAAGTTGGCATGCAGGTACAGCAGGTGGTGAAGAAGGCAAATGGCATGTTGGCTTTCATAGCGAGAGGATTTGAGTATAGGAGCAGGGAAGTCTTACTGCAGTTGTACAGGGCCTTGGTGAGGCCACACCTTGAATATTGTGTACAGTTTTGGTCTCCTAATCTGAGGAAGGGCATTCTTGCTATTGAGGGAGTGCAGCGAAGGCTCACTGGACTGATTCCAGGGATGGCAGTACTGACATATGAAGAAAGACTGGATCGACTCGGCTTATATTCACTGGAATTTAGAAGAATGAGAGGGGATCTCATAGAAACATATAAAATTCTGACGGGATTGGATTGGTTAGATGCAGGAAGAATGTTCCCGATGTTGGGGAAGTCCAGAACCAGGGGTCACAGTCTAAGGATAAGGGGTAAGCCATTTAGGACTGAGATGAGGAGAAACTTCTTTACTCAGAGAATTATGAACCTGTGGAATTCTCTACCACAGAAAGTTGCTGAGACCAGTTCGTTAGATATATTCAAAAGGGAGTTAGATGTGGCCCTTACGGCTAAAGGGATTAAGGGATATGGAGAGAAAACAGGAATGGGGTACTGAAGTTGCATGATTAGCCATGATCATATTGAATGGTGGTGCAGGCTCGAAGGGCCGAATGACCTACTCCTGCACCTATTTTCTATGTTTCTATGTTTCTATTAGGATTTTTCCAATCATGAAAAGCATTCTGACAGTACAGTACTGAGGGAGCGCTGCACTGTCAGAGGTGCCGTCTTTTGGATGAGACATTAAACTGAGGCACTATCTGCTCTCTCAGGTGGACATAAAAGATCCCATGGCAATATTTTGAAGAAGAGCAAGGGCGATATCCCCGGTGTTCTGACCAATACTTATCCTTCAACCAACATTACTAAAACAAAACAAATTATCTGGTCATTATCACAGTGCTGTTTAAGGGAGCTTGCTGAGCGCAAATTGGCTGTCGTGTTTCCTACATTGCAACAGTGACTACACTTTTTACAAAAGTGCTTCACTGGCTGTAAAGCGTTTGCAACGTCCTGAGGTTGTGAAAGGCACTATGGAAATGCAAGTATTTCTTTCATTCTTTTCTTTAATAATCTGGAGAGCTCATGGATTCAACTGAAATTTTTGAGGACCGAATCAAATTTATGGCCTCTTTTAAGTTTTCTTTCTGCTCTCTGATGTTGAGCCCAGTCCTCTCCTTGCCCCATTATCCGTGTATACAGGGGTCAGCAGATAAAACTGAGGAACTGTCCAATTTTCATCCCTAACCCAGAGCACTGAGGTCAATTGTAGAACTAGCTGTATCAGGTGTAATTTGGGGGAGTTGCACGTGAGGAATGGCCACTGGAGGGCGGTAATGATTTGCCAACACCAGTAGGTCTTGGAGGACAGCCACACCCAACAGCCCCAGAGTTGCTGAGAAAAAGTAGGAAATAATTTTATATTTACTACTCTCTTTTGGGGCCTGTCGGTGATGACGTGTGGTGACCTATTGCACAGGCCCTCACCAGCAACATTTTCTTTGCTGTTCCGGCAGCCTTTGAACTTTGAATCCCTAAATATCGTATTATTGTGTCCTTAGTGTAGAAAGTCAGTGATGTATTTTTTTTACATCATTCAGGCATGAAATCACATCTGCACAAAGTTATTAGGTTCAATGATTTGCCAAGCATATTTTCACAAAATATTTTCCCCTGAATCCGGTGACATGGATCGTAGAACAATACCACAGAATGTGCATTCCTGCTCAAGCTGAGCTCACAACGTAACTGTGCACTTATAGGGAACTGCCAAGTGAAAGCCAGGTATTTCCCCAAAGTGAGAAGAAATACCAGAGGGAGAGTCACTTGGGGCAGTCCCGCACAGCTACTTTGAGAGCAATGTTCAGGTGGAGGCCTGAGGGAAGAAATATTTCTACTGAGTGCAAATCCAGAGTGAAAGAAAGACTTAAAGAAAGACTTACATTTCTACAGTGCCTTTCACGACCACTGTACATCTCAAAGTGCATTACAGCCAATGAAGTACTTTTGGAGTGTTGTAATTTACTGTTGTAATGCGGGAAACACGGCAGCCAATTTACGCACAGCAAGCTCCCACAAACAACAATGTGATAATGACCAGATAAACTGTTTTTGTGTTATGTTAATTGAGGGATAAATTTTGGCCAGGACACCGGGGATAATTCCCCTGCTCTTCTTTGAAATAGTGCCATGGGATCTTTTACGTCCATCTGAGAGAGCAGATGAGGCCTCGGTTTAACATTTCATCCGAAAGACGGCACCTCCGACAGTGCAGCACTCCATCAGCACTGCACTGGAGTGTCGGCCTAGATTTATGTGCTTGAGTTTCCTAATCAATTACGTTTAATACATTACTAAGATGTCTAGAGTTGTGATCAGGTTAAAATTTTGAATTCTGTTTCTTTCATTGCAACCCTGGTTTTATTCCAAAAATATTTTGTATTCATTTGCAAACCTGATTATCATCTCAGACCATTTTACATATGCAATGGTAACTAATTGCTGTTTTAACCATATCTCTAACCTTGAACAAGTGATCCACAACCTCACAACTTGCAACATGTTTTCCCAAACTTGCATGGTTCAAAGTGTAATATATGGACCTGTGAGGACGCTCACAGGTTGCTGAGCTGTTGAGTTGTGAGTGGCTTAGTCAGTCACGTGATATTCACAAGACTCAATAAAACCCCAGCCAGTTGGGTTCAGGGGATCCACGATGAGGCAGGTGGTTGTGAGCCTGGTGGGCAAAGTACCATTAAGGATTGAGTCGGGCCGAGGGAGGGGGGAACTATTGAGATTAAAACATTTCTAAACATTAAAAAAACACTAGAAATCCTTCAGGGCACCTCATCCACCTGAATCCCTGCAAAAAAATAAAGAAAAGAAGTTTACTAACCTTTTTTGCAGGTCTTCGTACGTACCGCTGGGGTTAGACCTGTCTCCATGCAGTAGTCCTTCCCCCTGCTGCCGCCAACTCCCGCCCGGACCAAACTGGCAGCTCAGCGGGCAAGAGGACACTTATGCGCGTTGCCCGCCAGCGGATGTCAGCGTGTGGTCTCCAGTGGGTACTCCCCAGTGGTCTTCCCTCTTGCCAGCGAGAGGCCTGCACCAAACTAACTCGGAAAGGAGACCGGCAAGAAAACTTGGGGGCAGCGGATGGTAATCCCACCAATTTTGACCCCTATATAAACACTAATCATGAATCTCCAATGAGCAAGTTAAATGTTAAGGATCCGAGAAGATAAATAATATGAAATGCTGAAAATGCTGGAAATCTCCGCATGTCTGGCGGCACCTGTGGATTGGAAATAGAGTTAATGTTTCAGGTCACTGGCTCTTCGTCATCGACCCTTCGTCATCGATCCTTCGTCATCGACCCTTCGTCATCGACTCTTCGTCATCGACTCTTCGTCATCGATCCTTCGTCATCGACCCTTCGTCATCGACTCTTCGTCATCGACTCTTCGTCATCGACCCTTCGTCATCGACCCTTCGTCATCGATCCTTCGTCATCGACCCTTCGTCATCGACTCTTCGTCATCGATCCTTCGTCATCGACTCTTCGTCATCGACTCTTTGTCATCGATCCTTCGTCATCGACCCTTCGTCATCGATCCTTCGTCATCGATCCTTCGTCATCGACCCTTCGTCATCGACTCTTCGTCATCGACTCTTCGTCATCGATCCTTCGTCATCGATCCTTCGTCATCGATCCTTCGTCATCGACCCTTCGTCATCGACTCTTCGTCATCGATCCTTCGTCATCGACCCTTCGTCATCGATCCTTCGTCATCGACTCTTCGTCATCGACTTCGTCATCGATCCTTCGCCATCGACCCTTCGTCATCGATCCTTCGTCATCGACTCTTCGTCATCGACTCTTCGTCATCGATCCTTCGTCATCGATCCTTCGTCATCGACTCTTCGTCATCGACTCTTCGTCATCGATCCTTCGTCATCGATCCTTCGTCATCGATCCTTCGTCATCGACTCTTCGTCATCGACTCTTTGTCATCGATCCTTCATCATCGACCCTTCGTCATCGATCCTTCGTCATCGATCCTTCGTCATCGACCCTTCGTCATCGACACTTCCTCATCGATCCTTCGTCATCGATCCTTCGTCATCGATCCTTCGTCATCGACTCTTCGTCATCGACCCTTCGTCATCGACTCTTCGTCATCGACTCTTCGTCATCGATCCTTCGTCATCGATCCTTCGTCATCGACTCTTCGTCATCGATCCTTCGTCATCGATCCTTCGTCATCGACCCTTCGTCATCGATCCTTCGTCATCGATCCTTCGTCATCGACTCTTCGTCATCGACCCTTTGTCATCGACTCTTCGTCATCGATCCTTCGTCATCGACCCTTCGTCATCGATCCTTCGTCATCGATCCTTCGTCATCGATCCTTCGTCATCGACCCTTCGTCATCGATCCTTCGTCATCGACCCTTCGTCATAGACCCTTCGTCATCGATCCTTCATCATCGAACCTTCGTCATCGATCCTTCGTCATCGACCCTTCGTCATCGATCCTTCGTCATCGACCCTTCGTCATCGATCCTTCGTCATCGATCCTTCGTCATCGACTCTTCGTCATCGACTCTTCGTCATCGACCCTTCGTCATCGATCCTTCGTCATCGACTCTTCGTCATCGATCCTTCGTCATCGACCCTTCGTCATCGATCCTTCGTCATCGACCCTTCGTCATCGACCCTTCGTCATCGACTCTTCGTCATCGATCCTTCGTCATCGATCCTTCGTCATCGACCCTTCGTCATCGATCCTTCGTCATCGACCCTTCGTCATCGATCCTTCGTCATCGACTCTTCGTCATCGACTCTTCGTCATCGACCCTTCGTCATCGACCCTTCGTCTACGACTCTTCGTCATCGACTCTTCGTCATCGATCCTTCGTCATCGATCCTTCGTCATCGACTCTTCGTCATCGATCCTTCGTCATCGACCCTTCGTCATCGATCCTTCGTCATCGACCCTTCGTCATCGATCCTTCGTCATCGACCCTTCGTCATCGATCCTTCGTCATCGACTCTTCGTCATCGACTCTTCGTCATCGACCCTTCGTCATCGACCCTTCGTCATCGATCCTTCGTCATCGACCCTTCGTCATCGATCCTTCGTCATCGACCCTTCGTCATCGATCCTTCGTCATCGACCCTTCGTCATCGATCCTTCGTCATCGACCCTTCGTCATCGATTCTTCGTCATCGACTCTTCGCCATCGATCCTTCGTCATCGATCCTTCGTCATCGACCCTTCGTCATCGACTCTTCGTCATCGACCCTTCGTCATCGATCCTTCGTCATCGACCCTTCGTCATCGATCCTTCGTCATCGACCCTTCGTCATCGACCCTTCGTCATCGATCCGTCATCGATCCTTCGTCATCGACCCTTCGTCATCGATCCTTCGTCATCGACCCTTCGTCATCGATCCTTCGTCATCGATCCTTCGTCATCGACCCTTCGTCATCGATCCTTCGTCATCGACCCTTCGTCATCGACCCTTCGTCATCGATCCTTCGTCATCGACTCTTCGTCATCGACTCTTCGTCATCGATCCTTCGTCATCGATCCTTCGTCATCGACCCTTCGTCATCGATCCTTCGTCATCGACCCTTCGTCATCGACCCTTCGTCATCGATCCTTCGTCATCGATCCTTCGTCATCGACCCTTCGTCATCGATCCTTCGTCATCGATCCTTCGTCATCGATCCTTCGTCATCGATCCTTCGTCATCGATCCTTCGTCATCGACTCTTCGTCATCGATCCTTCGTCATCGATCCTTCGTCATCGATCCTTCGTCATCGACCCTTCGTCATCGACCCTTCGTCATCGATCCTTCGTCATCGATCCTTCGTCATCGACCCTTCGTCATCGATCCTTCGTCATCGATCCTTCGTCATCGATCCTTCGTCATCGACCCTTCGTCATCTACCCTTCGTCATCGACCCTTCGTCATCGATCCTTCGTCATCGACCCTTCGTCATCGATCCTTCGTCATCGACCCTTCGTCATCGATTCTTCGTCATCGACTCTTCGCCATCGATCCTTCGTCATCGATCCTTCGTCATCGACCCTTCGTCATCGACTCTTCGTCATCGACCCTTCGTCATCGATCCTTCGTCATCGACCCTTCGTCATCGATCCTTCGTCATCGACCCTTCGTCATCGACCCTTCGTCATCGATCCGTCATCGATCCTTCGTCATCGACCCTTCGTCATCGATCCTTCGTCATCGACCCTTCGTCATCGATCCTTCGTCATCGATCCTTCGTCATCGACCCTTCGTCATCGATCCTTCGTCATCGACCCTTCGTCATCGACCCTTCGTCATCGATCCTTCGTCATCGACTCTTCGTCATCGACTCTTCGTCATCGATCCTTCGTCATCGATCCTTCGTCATCGACCCTTCGTCATCGATCCTTCGTCATCGACCCTTCGTCATCGACCCTTCGTCATCGATCCTTCGTCATCGATCCTTCGTCATCGACCCTTCGTCATCGATCCTTCGTCATCGATCCTTCGTCATCGATCCTTCGTCATCGATCCTTCGTCATCGACCCTTCGTCAACGATCCTTCGTCATCGATCCTTCGTCATCGATCCTTCGTCATCGATCCTTCGTCATCGACCCTTCGTCATCGACCCTTCGTCATCGATCCTTCGTCATCGATCCTTCGTCATCGACCCTTCGTCATCGATCCTTCGTCATTCAACCTTCGTCATCGATCCTTCGTCATCGACCCTTCGTCATCTACCCTTCGTCATCGATCCTTCGTCATCGATCCTTCGTCATCGACCCTTCGTCATCGATCCTTCGTCATCGACCCTTCGTCAACGATCCTTCGTCATCGATCCTTCGTCATCGATCCTTCGTCATCGATCCTTCGTCATCGATCCTTCGTCATCGACCCTTCGTCATCGACCCTTCGTCATCGATCCTTCGTCATCGATCCTTCGTCATCGACCCTTCGTCATCGATCCTTCGTCATCGATCCTTCGTCATCGATCCTTCGTCATCGATCCTTCGTCATCGACCCTTCGTCATCGATCCTTCGTCATCGATCCTTCGTCATCGACCCTTCGTCATCGACCCTTCGTCATCGACCCTTCGTCATCGATCCTTCGTCATCGACCCTTCGTCATCGATCCTTCGTCATCGACCCTTCGTCATCGATCCTTCGTCATCGATCCTTCGTCATCGATCCTTCGTCATCGACCCTTCGTCATCGATCCTTCGTCATCGATCCTTCGTCATCGATCCTTCGTCATCGATCCTTCGTCATCGACCCTTCGTCATCGATCCTTCGTCATCGACCCTTCGTCATCGATCCTTCGTCATCGATCCTTCGTCATCGATCCTTCGTCATCGATCCTTCGTCATCGACCCTTCGTCATCGATCCTTCGTCATCGACCCTTCGTCATCGATCCTTCGTCATCGACCCTTCGTCATCGACCCTTCGTCATCGATCCTTCGTCATCGATCCTTCGTCATCGATCCTTCGTCATCGACCCTTCGTCATCGATCCTTCGTCATCGATCCTTCGTCATCGATCCTTCGTCATCGGATCCTTCGTCATCGACTCTTCGTCATCGATCCTTCGTCATCGACCCTTCGTCATCGATCCTTCGTCATCGATCCTTCGTCATCGATCCTTCGTCATCGACCCTTCGTCATCGATCCTTCGTCATCGATCCTTCGTCATCGATCCTTCGTCATCGATCCTTCGTCATCGATCCTTCGTCATCGACCCTTCGTCATCGATCCTTCGTCATCGATCCTTCGTCATCGATCCTTCGTCATCGACCCTTCGTCATCGATCCTTCGTCATCGATCCTTCGTCATCGATCCTTCGTCATCGATCCTTCGTCATCGATCCTTCGTCATCGACCCTTCGTCATCGATCCTTCGTCATCGATCCTTCGTCATCGATCCTTCGTCATCGACCTTCGTCATCGACTCTTCGTCATCGATCCTTCGTCATCGATCCTTCGTCATCGACCCTTCGTCATCGACTCTTCGTCATCGACCCTTCGTCATCGATCCTTCGTCATCGACCCTTCGTCATCGATCCTTCGTCATCGACTCTTCGTCATCGACTCTTCGTCATCGATCCTTCGTCATCGATCCTTCGTCATCGACCCTTCGTCATCGACCCTTCGTCATCGATCCTTCGTCATCGACCCTTCGTCATCGACCCTTCGTCATCGATCCTTCGTCATCGATCCTTCGTCATCGATCCTTCGTCATCGATCCTTCGTCATCGACCCTTCGTCATCGATCCTTCGTCATCGATCCTTCGTCATCGACCCTTCGTCATCGATCCTTCGTCATCGACCCTTCGTCATCGATCCTTCGTCATCGACCCTTCGTCATCGATCCTTCGTCATCGACCCTTCGTCATCGACTCTTCGTCATCGATCCTTCGTCATCGACCCTTCGTCATCGATCCTTCGTCATCGATCCTTCGTCATCGATCCCTTCGTCATCGATCCTTCGTCACGACCTCCTCGATCCTTCGTCATCGATCCTTCGTCATTCGACCCTTCGTCATCGATCCTTCGTCATCGACCCTTCGTCATCGACCTTCGTCATCGATCCTTCGTCATCGATCCTTCGTCATCGATCCTTCGTCATCGATCCTTCGTCATCGACCCTTCGTCATCGATCCTTCGTCATCGATCCTTCGTCATCGATCCTTCGTCATCGATCCTTCGTCATCGACCCTTCGTCATCGATCCTTCGTCATCGATCCTTCGTCATCGACTCTTCGTCATCGATCCTTCGTCATCGACCCTTCGTCATCGATCCTTCGTCATCGATCCTTCGTCATCGATCCTTCGTCATCGACCCTTCGTCATCGATCCTTCGTCATCGACTCTTCGTCATCGATCCTTCGTCATCGATCCTTCGTCATCGATCCTTCGTTTCGATCCTTCCTCATCGACCCTTCGTCATCGATCCTTCGTCATCGACCCTTCGTCATCGACCCTTCGTCATCGATCCTTCGTCATCGATCCCTTCGTCATCGACCCTTCGTCATCGATCCTTCGTCATCGATCCTTCGTCATCGACCCTTCGTCATCGATCCTTCGTCATCGACTCTTCGTCATCGATCCTTCGTCATCGACCCTTCGTCATCGATCCTTCGTCATCGATCCTTCGTCATCGATCCTTCGTCATCGATCCTTCGTCATCGATCCTTCGTCATCGACCCTTCGTCATCGATCCTTCGTCATCGATCCTTCGTCATCGACCCTTCGTCATCGACCCTTCGTCATCGATCCTTCGTCATCGATCCCTTCGTCATCGACCCTTCGTCATCGATCCTTCGTCATCGACCCTTCGTCATCGATCCTTCGTCATCGATCCTTCGTCATCGATCCTTCGTCATCGATCCTTCGTCATCGATCCTTCGTCATCGACTCTTCGTCATCGATCCTTCGTCATCGATCCTTCGTCATCGACTCCTTCGTCATCGATCCTTCGTCATCGATCCTTCGTCATCGATCCTTCGTCATCGATCCTTCGTCATCGATCCTTCGTCATCGATCCTTCGTCATCGACCCTTCGTCATCGATACTTCGTCATCGATCCTTCGTCATCGATCCTTCGTCATCGATCCTTCGTCATCGACTCTTCGTCATCGATCCTTCGTCATCGACCCTTCGTCATCGATCCTTCGTCATCGATCCTTCGTCATCGATCCTTCGTCATCGACCCTTCGTCATCGATCCTTCGTCATCGATCCTTCGTCATCGATCCTTCGTCATCGACCCTTCGTCATCGATCCTTCGTCATCGATCCTTCGTCATCGATCCTTCGTCATCGATCCTTCGTCATCGACCTCCTTCGTCATCGATCCTTCGTCATCGACCCTTCGTCATCGATCCTTCGTCATCGATCCTTCGTCATCGATCCTTCGTCATCGACCCTTCGTCATCGATCCTTCGTCATCGATCTTCGTCATCGATCCTTCGTCATCGACCCTTCGTCATCGATCCTTCGCATCGATCCTTCGTCATCGATCCTTCGTCATCGACCCTTCGTCATCGATCCTTCGTCATCGATCCTTCGTCATCGACTCTTCGTCATCGACTCCTTCGTCATCGATCCTTCGTCATCGATCCTTCGTCATCGACCCTTCGTCATCGATCCTTCGTCATCGATCCTTCGTCATCGACCCTTCGTCATCGATCCTTCGTCATCGATCCCTTCGTCATCGACCCTTCGTCATCGATCCTTCGTCATCGATTCCTTCGTCATCGACTCTTCGTCATCGATCCTTCGTCATCGACTCTTCGTCATCGATCCTTCGTCATCGACTCTTCGTCATCGATCCTTCGTCATCGACCCTTCGTCATCGAACCTTCGTCATCGATCCTTCGTCATCGATCCTTCGTCATCGATCCTTCGTCATCGACCCTTTCGTCATCATCCTTCGTCATCGACCCTTCGTCATCGACTCCTTCGTCATCGACCCTTCGTCATCGACTCTTCGTCATCGACCCTTCGTCATCGACCTTCGTCATCGATCCTTCGTCATCGATCCTCTCGTCCATCGACCCTTCGTCATCGACCCTTCGTCATCGATCCTTCGTCATCGACCCTTCGTCAGACTCTTCGTCATCGACCCTTCGTCATCGATCCTTCGTCATCGACCCTTCGTCATCGACTCTTCGTCATCGATCCTTCGTCATCGATCCATAGACTAT